>NC_133575.1:7517500-8767500 GCF_048773025.1 Camelus bactrianus
ACCCAAACCAAATCAAACAGAAATTCCCAATGTAGGCATTTGCTCTTTCATCTCCTTTAAGAATTAGGGGATGTTTGAACTGTTTTAAAACTAGTTTTATAGTTTTCAATAGCAAGAGCCATTTTTAGCCATTAAAGACATCTATGCAAAAGCCCTCACACCTGCTCCTTGCCCAGAGACACACAACTATTAAAAATAATTCTCCAAAGATGCATGAATAAACCTTTTATAATCTCAAGGATTCTTAAGTTTCTAGACAGGGATCAATACAGAGCCTGGCTTTTAAGGCAAGCTGGGACACCTTCTGGAATTTAAAACACATGCTTGGCCCCTGACAAATCAAGTAAGAGTCTGGAGGTGAATGAGACTGGTTCTTTTGTGTACAAACCTAGCAGCACTCTGACTCACTCTTTCTGTGTGGCCAGAAAGGTGTGTGCAGGACAGGGAGGCAGACGTCTCCTGGCTGGCACTGCTGGGGAGCTGGGGCTGAAGCAGCCATTTTTTCCTCTTTCACCTTGACTCTTATCCATCATCTGGTGTGTTTGTTTTGTTTTGTTTTAATTGAAGCATAGTCGATTTACAATGCTGTGTTAGTTTCTGGTGTACAGCACAGCGATTTAGTTATATATATATACGTATTAATATATATATATTATATATATTCCTTTTCCTATTCTTTTCCATTAGAGGCTGTTACAAGACACTGAATACAGTTCCCTGTGCTACACAGTATGACCTTGCTGTTTCAGTCGGCACTTTTGACTTGTCCTATCTGTTAGCTACGTGGCCCGATTTCAGCTAAGCCAGTACAAAGCTGGAAGGGAAACCTGTGTGGGACATTTCTCTCGTTCTACTGTCTCCCCCCGTGTTACTTTCAACCCTGATAGGCAAACAGATATTCTGGCTGGGGAACGATCTCCAGCAGGGATAGCTGGAAGGTGTTGAGTGAAAATGAAAGAGATGAAGAAGTAATGAGTAAAAAGAAAAAAAAAAGAGGAAAAAGAGTGTGAAATAGGGAGGGAGTAGGTCCCGAGACAGAGGTCAGAAGGGGAAAAGGTGGCTGTAAGCAAAAAAACAAGAGCAAGGAGTCATTCGTGGGCTGAAGGTGTTAGCAAGTGCTATTCTCCAGGGATCATCCCGGTTCCCACTGTGGTCTTCGCGCCCTTGGTCTGTACAATATTCATGGGTAATGCCCAAATTGAGCTTGCCAACGACTTCAAACCTCAGCAGGAGTTACCAGTGGTTTATAGCTTCACAAATTGAAACAGAAACTCAAGACGCCTTTGATAAACTGCAATAAACTATTACAAAGCAAAGAGAAGAAAGCCCGTCTCGGTTACAGAATAACACAGAAAGAGAAAATCAAATGTTTCTTTCAGTGGGAGGGGAATAAACAAAGCTAGCCAGCTACCTAGTAGCAAGCACTGATTATAGAAGTAAGTTGACTACAGAGGTCCACTGAAGTGTGGGCTACCTGTCCTGCAGTCATCTGGCCATTCAAACGATTTCAAAGGTACTCTGCCTAGTTCCGAGTGCCACGGTTAGAGAGGGGTGTGGAGAACTTGGAAAGAGGTCAGAGGGAAGCCATAGAGAAGATCAAAGAATTGAAGAAAAGGGACCTGGGAGGAACGAGTCAGGGAGCTGGAAAAATTCAACCTGGAAAAGAGAAGGTTAAGGAGATAATTTACGGTCCTGAGCCACACGAGGAGGTTCTCACAGGCAAGATGGCCACCTGCCCTCCATCTCCGCTATGGACCAGAGAGTCAAGAGGCTTACATATGCATCACGGGGGAATCTCAGTTAAGTACAAGGAATTCCCTGACATGAGAAATGGCAAATAATGAAATGGGCTGCTGATCATGGACAAGAATAAGGAATATCCTCTGGGGTCTTAAAAAATAGGTAAGGCTCTCCCGTATTTGGGATGGCTTTACAGACCTTGCCACCTAGAGCTGGGGGTGGGATGAGGGAGTGGATACATTCTAACATTCTAGAACACACTTTGGTTATACTTCAGACTTCTGTACTCATCATCTGCCTGGCCAAATGTCCCACCTTTCTAGGGTTTTACACAAAAAGCCTTGCCTGGCATACCACTTTAAGATATAACCATTTCATCTGTGAAAAAGAGCACTGGAAAGTATCTTTGAAGAGTGGGAATGTGTTGAAGGACACAAGTCAGCTAAACAACACCCACAAGAGTGGGGGTGGGGGAAGGCACCTCGGAATGCATGCTGGGACTACGGCTAATTAAGATGTTGACTGAATCTATGCTAATCATGTCCCACCAGACTCTGCTGGATTAGTATGTAAATTGGTAAACTCTGTTCTGAAATTGCCCTACCAGCTGAGGTCTAATTACTGACTAGACATAACAAATAATAATGGCATTTGTATTTTAGGATGTTTAATTATGGAAATACACGTCTGGAAAAAAATACCAGTTGTATCGCACAGAAAGAGAATTCACAATGTTTTACCCAAGGTTTATGAAATTTTACACCTTTAATAAGAGCACCCGGAACTGGGATGGGGGGGGGGTAGTCCTTCCAGAGATCTAGTATTTGTGAAAGGGGACCAGAATCACAGTGATTAATTCGCTGCTTGAGTCATTTCCCCAAAGCTTCTCAAAGACTAATTGTCTCATTGCTGATACACAGCATCTTGTGAGCTTTTAGTTCTATCACCAAAAGAACTGGAACTCATCCATGAAGAATAACCAAGATGCTACGGATTTAACGTGACTACTTTGTAGCAGGCACTCAGACGGAATTAAAAGCAACAAGCCAACAATATTTGTAGGAAATGAAGCCCCTAGAATAGTTTTTCTTCCCCCAAGTTATTCTATGATATTGAAATCATTAAATTTATAAACCAGAAAATAGTCCAATTCTGAAGCAAGGGAGCGTATTTCATGGTTTTGGGGAAAAAAACAGCTTAGGTCAAGAATTCACTGAATGGGTATCTCGGGACAGAAACGTCTTTGCATCCATTTATTGCATCATTCTGTGACCTACTCTTTCCAAAAAGTAACTCACATGGGAAGGGTCATAAACAGTTTTAGACAGAATTGTAATCGCTAGATTTGCCCACTGCATTGCTATTTCTCCCATAATTTTAAAGGCATATGGGTGATCATTAAATGTTTATTAGGTTTTACATCATAAAATAAATTATTCATGTTGTTCTAATACATTCTGATATCTTTACAGACCTTCCGCCCACATTTAGCTAAACAAATCTCATTTGCATAACATTTTAATTTTAATTTAGGTGAGTTTTGTTATGAAAATATAAGGCTTAAGTGCCTATTATGTCCCAATTAGGTGCCAATTTCCCACACTTTTCTTAGGTCCATAGAGTGCATTACTAATGAGGGAAAGTTCACCTAATTAACAAAGATGGATGATTTCCTTCCACTGACAAGAAGTTTTAGAAAGTTTGCTTTTGCTGTTCGATGGCAAGAGGATGGGTATTAGCGAATAAAATTTGGTAAGTAAGCTTGTGGTTACAGTAGCTTCAAGCCTTATTATAGATTTGAAGTTATACATGTATATGGAAATTAAATTGGTTGATCACCTTAGTTTGGATTGGTGAAAACAAAATGTTAACTTATCTTCGTGGTGCAGAACTGCAGGGAAGAGTAATACAGTTATTACTGTGACCTGAGGATGTCTGAACTTTTCATGGAAATTCACTGAACAAAATAATTTTTAACTGAGGGCTCAGGCTCTTTGTCTCAGCAGAGCTTATTGGCATGTTGGTAACTGCATTTATTTCGGGTTCAACTGTGGCTTTTAGCTTCTTTTTCTCATAAGTCTTAAAAATCGAAGACACACGAGGAGATGTCTGATTCCCTAGAGGTAGATGAAAAAAATCTGAACAAACTTTCCCTTCCGATCTGATACTGAGTTCTCACCATCCAGCAGTGCTATTAAGCTTCCATGATGACATCTTCCTGTAGGCAATATATCACTGAAACATTATTTTAAGTGCTAGTTCCCAATGCCCAAAGGCACCTGTCAGCAATTATGTATTATTTACTATTAAAACTAATCGCGACCTACTCTAAGCACTGAACCCAGGGTCAGGGACTCCGGGATGTTAATTCTCTGTCCCCTGCTTGTCAGGAGTTTTGGGAGAAGTCAATGTGGGGTTAGAACATTTGGAAAATTTCCACAAAGTGTTTTGTCAACACGCATGTAAGCAAAGTGTAAGCCTGAACAGATGTCATCTTGAATGTACATCTCTCCGTGACTGGCTAGCAAGCTATTGTGTAAATCTCCTATTTTTTTGGAATTCTCACTTTGAAGCAAATTGTACAATTGCAGAGCACTGTCCTTTCAACACATGGTCTTTGAAATCCTCTTTCATTAAAACAAGCTACAGATTATCTAGATCAAGAGGAATACTGATCTCAAAATGTGCCTCACTTTGGTCATGGGGATATAACCAAAGTCTCCGAGTTTGCTGTTCCCAGAGGATAAATATCATGGAGTCGTTCTCCTGCGGCTCCAAGCACCCATCCTAGCTAAGGAGGTTGAGGGGCGTGAAAGCAAGGCTTCCAGGCTAGTGGGCAGGAGCCAGGAGTTCAAGTGTGGCCATGCCATTCTCTGAGACTCTCCTTCTTCCCCTGTCAAGAGGAGCCTTCCAAGCAAGAGCTGCAAGGAACAAATGAAAGCAAATGTGTGCCCAACACACAGTAGATACCAAATAATGTTTCAGTAGATACCAAATAATGTTTCGTGAAATAAATATGCAATAGAAAAGGTTAAACAAATCTAAATTTTTCTGGTACATAAATTAAGGAGCAAATGTAAGGGGCAAGGTCTCATATCTTCCTGGTGACCTAGTTATAAAAGAAAAAAAGCACAACGTATTCCTTTCAGTATTTACAAAACAGAAACAGACTCATAGAGATGGAAAACAAACCTATGGTTACCAAAGGGGAAAGGCGGGGAGGGATAAATTAGGAGTTTGAGATTAGCAAATACAAGCTACTATATATAAAATAGATGAACAAGCTCCTACAAGGTAGAGCACAGGGAACTATATTCAATAGCTTGTCACAACCTATAATGAAAAGAATATGGAAAATAATACATATATATGTATAACTGAATCACTATGCTGTACACCAGAAACTAACACAACTTTGTAAATCAACTATACTTCAATTAAAAAAATTTTTTTAAGTATGTCTTGGTATTTGTTACCTGGTGATTACTGTATAATTTTTTTTAGAGCCCATAGGCATATGTTCTGTAGTTTCACATTATAACTTCTACAAAGATGATAGAATAGTTTAAAGATAACAAGAGAATGTTAAAAGGAAGTTTATACATATTTTTCCTGGCTAGGATTTTTCTTTTAAAGACTGCCTGCACTGAGCAATATTCAAATCTTCACACACACGGGGCAGCTCCACCCAACAGACTTGTCAATGATAATGAAGAAAACTGTATTACATACCAGGCCCTTAAAAAGGTAAACATTATTTTAGGATTCCTGAGCCATTGAAAAATGCTATTTAAAGTTCCGGTATATTGAGTCCACATCCTTTAAACACAGACTAGCAGAGTGAGAAATGAGAACTTGGGGTTCAAATGTGACTTTGTTGATCATCACTGTGACCTCAGGCAAATTCCTTAACTTAAACTCTCCCAACCTTGATTTCTCCATCTGTAAGGCAGACGTAATTTTACAGCACTGTCGTAAAGATGAAAATGGGAGAATGTACAGAATGTGCATGGCACGTGGAGGCATTTAATGAAAGCTTGTAGAGCCCCTGCATCTGATCATCCTGACTTTCTTGCTGCTTTGCTCTTTCCCACTTTCTTCTAGAAAAAGGCTTTATCCTCGTGTCAGATTTATCCAGAGGGCCTTGAAACCACTTCGTTTTTATATTATCTATTTTTTGTCTGATTGCAATATGGTTTTCTCTGTGTGGATATAAATTCTTAGAGAGCAGGGAAATAAGACCTTTCTTGAATTTTGCCCTAATGTCCAGTTTAGCGTTCCATACCAATGTTTTATTTTATCCCACACCACATCCTCCTTATGGCCAGGAGTCTATTGGAATTTGCCTCAGAAAAATTCAGAGTTCATCTATTCCTGTGGCCGTCCCATGGAAATGTACAGATACCTCTCATACTAAACATCACATAAAACTCTAATGAGTTGTTAAGCATGAGGCAGCAGTGTAATAATTAAAACCATGGGCCCTGGAGCCAGACTACTTGGCTTCAACTCCCTTCTCTCCCTCTGTGAATTGCTTCAACTGGGGCAAATCATGTAACCTCTTTGTCTCAGCTTCTTCATCTGAAAAATGGGATGACAATGATACTAATACCTACCTAAGAGGGTTGGTATGAAGATTAAATGTAATGTACTTGGAATAAGATAAAGCACTCAATAAACGTGAGTTCTTGCTATTATTATCATTGATATCTTCACAGATGGGTTTTTTTTTTAACTTGGTTTTTGTTTTTTTGTTTTAAAATGGCAGTACTGACGATTGAACCCAGGACCTCGTGCATGCTAAGAATGCGCTCTACCACTGAGCTATCCCCTCCCCCTACAGATGGGTTTTGAGCTAGATGAGCAAAGAGATGTTTCTGGCCACACTGTGTCCCCAGCACCCAGGCCAAAGTACACACATCTTCCCAGAGTCACCCATCCTCTCCACCTCCCCATCACTCATCCAAGTTACCCATTTCACAGACCCTTTCCTCTCACCTGCCCTCTTTTTAGCAGCTCTCAAACTCTTTCCCATTCCCTCTTCTACAGACTCTGCCACAAGTCGTGTCCTCAACTCCTCTGTCCTGCATTCTAGCTGGCGTCTTAGTTGAGCCTCCATTTTCACAGGACTCTCTATAAGCTTCCCAATACAGAACCCTGACTATTTCACCTCTCCATTTGAAATTCTTCTGTGGCTCCCCATTACCCACAAGATCATGGAATAAATAAATATCATGTCGCTATAAAGAAATAGTTAAAAGGGTGTGGTATTCAGAATAATGGCTCCCCAAAGATGCCCTGTTCTAATTCCCCAAACTTGTGACGTCACATTACATGGCAAAAGAGTCTTTGCGGATATGATCACAGATGTTGGCATGGGAATTCCTTGGATAAGCCTGGTGGGTCCAATGTAATCACAAGGGTCTCTTTAGCAAACGAGGAGGTAAGAGAGTCAGAGTCGGAGGAGGAGATGAAATAAAAGCAGAGGTCAGATGTGAGGCCACAAGCCAGGACTGCCGGTGGCCTCTAGAAGCTGGGAAACCAAGAAACTGATTCTCTCCTAGAGCCTCCAGAAGGAAGACAGACCTGCTGCTACCTGGACTTTAGACCATTTCAGACCTCCAGGACTGTGAGAAAATAAATTTGCATTGTTTGAGGACACTAGATTTGTGGTCATTTGTTACAGCAATGATTGGAAACCAATCCCCAAGGCAACTGGACAGACAGCGCTGACTAAATAAATGTGTTGAGGTCAGTCAAAGACTATGCTAGGAATGTGCCGAACTAATGCAGTACCTTCAGGAGTCTTTTTTATTCATGATCTGCCATTGCTTCCTCTCTCAACTAAGTGCTTCAGGAGTGGGCAGGAGCTGCATTCCCCAGGTTTCTACAACTCTGTCCTTTCCTCAGCTCCCCTGTAGGAGGCAGGAAGTGAGGTCAAGCCGGATGAAAACCCACGTGTCTATACAAATAGAGGTGGAGACACACTTGCATCCCAGCTCGCTGGCAGACTGGGGCCCCAACTAGATCTATGGTGAAAATCAGGGCAGGCGTGGCCAAAAACCAAACCAAATTTACTTCTCCTTGCCCCTAACCAAGCAAATCTAATATGCTGCATCCTGTATTTTAATTTAGAACTTAAATTTTTTTCTTTTTTTCAGTGGAGGTACTGGGGATTGGACCCAGGACCTTGTGCATGCTAAGCATTTGCTCTACCACTGAGCTATACCCACCCTCTAAATTTTAATATGTTGTTTCTACCTTGACGTTTTAAGAGCAGGTTTTACACAGAAACATGTACAGCACCTGTCAAATCCCTACATATACATGTCGGCTGTCAGCTCATAAAGGAACTCAGGGAACAGGGTGAAACTGTCAAAGGAGATTCTCCGGCCAGCATTAAGATGAACTGTTGGGAATGACCCGTTGATATGGGATCTGGGAAGAAAGACATGGGTATTAAGAGAGCAATATACAAGTAGCTAAAAAGTGCTTTCGTGGAGCCGGGGACAGATCTAGGGGACAGTCACATGACATGATGTCATTCTTAAATTCTCTGGGCCTCAGTGTCCTCATCTTTAAAATGGGCATGATAATACTTATCTTGCAGCACTGTTGAGAAGATTACATGATAACATGCTTGGGAAGATGCCAGGGCAGTGTCTGCTACATGGTGGATTCCGGACAAGTCCCTTTCTTTCCCATGATGCTCTTTTCCTATTGATATTATAAATTATGTACATTATGGTGATATATCATTGAACACAAACCATTTAACAGAAAAAAAGCTCATCTGTCAAGACACAAAATGAGAAGGAACGGCAATTTACAAATGGTAAAGACAAAGTTCGCTAAGACGTTTTGGTCTATATTTTCCCAGCTTGTACAATGGCCAGATTAATTCACGAAAAATCATACTTTTGAATTATTGAAATGCCCAGCAATGAGAATAACACATTGTGCTGTGTGAGAGGATTATTGATTAACTTAGCTCCCAGGTTCTAAGTGGCCAGTAATATATTTCACTGTATCAATAATGCAGAAGAATTAGCATTTTCTGTGGTTGCTGAAACCACATTTGCAACTGAACCATGTGAACATGCAAACAATTGTTGGAGCAGCAATAGCTGGTCTCTCCCCTTCTGGCCGTGGTCACCTCCACAGGGAGCCCCACCAAAATATAGCTTTTATCTCTAACAGCAAATGTGGACCACACTAGTGACATCCAGGTGCTCAATAAATATATGTCAGATGAATGAAAATCACATAAGGTGGCAGTGAAAAATGACTAGCAAAAATATTTTAAAAGATCAACCTGGAAAGAAAATCAATTCTAATAAACTTGATGCTCTTGGGCTCAAATATTATGAAGGTAAATAGTCTTTGAAACTGATTCGAGCACGCAGTACAGAATAGTAAATAACATTGATCAAAACTTGAAAACCTCCCAGGTGGCCTTAGAGTTCACAGATAAATTGATTAACTGTTATCTCACACTCAGGACCTCCAAATTAACTGCCTGCATTTCGTAAATAATTTCTAGGCAAAGATAAAACTGTTTGGGTGGATTAGCATTTTCAGTTGAAGAATGAAAATTGACACTGAAAGGGAACTGGCTTTTTTTTTTTTTTTTTGCAAAAAATACATCAATCAAATAATTAGCTTGTTTTAAAGAAAGCACGTATTTTTCAGGCATGCATATTAATATGGATGCAAAGAAACATTATTTAAATAGTTATATACTTAAACTGGTGGCTATTAGTGACATAAATGCCACACCTTTTCAATTTTTGAATATTCTAATAATCAGGTCATTTTAAGACGAGAATTAAGGAAAAAAGTCTACGTGCCTAATCTCAATTGAGGTTAAAGGTCCAGACCTGGGTAATTAGTTGCTGTTGAATCATTTTACTTGCGCATTGTTTTCATGCTGTACAGATGCAACTGGACTGGTAAGAAGTGTATTATTTTGCATACGCTCAGTTTAGAAACTAAACATCTACCATCTGAACTTCGCACAGTTTGTAAAGTTTAGTTCAATTTTAAAAAGGAGGGAGAAAATGCAGTCGGTGACAAGATGCAGCATCCAAACTTTGAGATGGGGGGGGAGACCACAACAAAGATTACCATCCCCTCCTGCAGGGTGGGGGAGGGGCAGCAGGGTTTGCAGGAATTTGGTTCTCAGCTATGAGAACAGGCTTCTGGACTTGTCCATCACAGAAACAACAGCTGTCTGTCACTTATACCTTCTCCATGCATACCCCAACTCGAAGGACTTTGGTAGTCTGCTTAAGGGATACACTGCCTCAAACTGATTTAATCTATTTCTAAACTATTCAGATTTCAGTTTACCAGGATTTAATAAAAGATATATATACACACATACATATATATCACCAGATAAATACCAAAATCAATTCTAAAAATAAGAGAATGGGATTAGGGAGTAAGAAGTAACATTTGCCAAATAAGGCTGTGTGAACAAGCTGATTGCATAATACTTATTCTTTCTGATTCAGGGGCAGCTTCCTCATTTCTTTTGTTGAGAACACTGGCTGAGTAACGAACAGAGAATATAAGTTCTTCATGACTGACTCAAAGCTCCGTTATCTTCATTTCAGTGGAACCAGTCTCCCCTTTATCCCACTGTCTGGAACTTACTCTTGGGACAGACTACTTGGTTTATCAGCATGGGTTTTGGTCCCCACAGAGCTAGTTCCAAAACAGGTGAAATGTACATCCTTAGAGCAAACAAGTAACTGAGAATTTTCCAGAAAGGTCTGATTTTCTCCCACTCTCAGGCAACTGTACCCCCCAACTAATCAAATTGAGATAGAAATGCTTGAAAAATCTGATTCTCCTATAAATAGGTGCAGTCCGACATGGAGTAGCCTGTCTGTGTGTGTGCACTCAGATTTTGCTTAAATCAGCGGCTTGAGAGTGATGCTAATCAAGTTTGGGAAAAGTCACATTATGCTATGGCTCCGGCCCTTTGTGCAGGAGACAGCGCCTTTCTCACGCGTTAGGCAGAGACAATGCAGGATATCCCCAGAATCGCTAACCAATTTCCCTGCCTTCCAACACCGGCCCTTTAATAAAGGCAGTTAGAGCATCCCAGAGCAGGAGGAAAAAAAGGAACCTTACCAGTTTCTTCTACGTAGACAAAAGAAGACAAGCCACAGCTGCTCTAGGTTTCTTAGAGTCACTGGACAGGGGGGACTAAGAAGGCTGAAGTCTTCTTTCCCTCTGTTCGGTTTCTCCCCGGGCAACCCCTCCCAGGATCTAATCCCCTCACCAGGAAAATCAGCACACACACCAAATGACTTCTGCAGAAGCGCCTCTCCTGGGGAGCGGGAGGGGAGGGAGAGAAGGGGGTGTCTGCTGGCAGTAATTCCTGCGAGGCAAGCGAAACCTCAGGGAGGCGTGGGACCCGCCCCCCCAACTCTTCAGCGATGGGACACCAAGTACTGAGCCCGGGACCAGGACGGGTCTCTGGTCAGCATGGAGATGTGCCTTTGCTTTTGCAGTCCCCTCCCAATGCCAGCTGGTATCTCTCAGGGATGGGAAAGGCGGCTCAGCTGAAAAACTTCATCTGAGTTGTATACTCCTTTATTTTTCCAGGAACAGAATAATTTCAAACAAGTTACGGAGACATCAGCTAGAAGCTGCCCAAATTTAGCTAGTGCTTTAAAAGCCCTTGACAATTTCTCGCCGCTGTTTGTTTTGAACGTAGCCCGAAACTGAAAATAACCTGAAAACATCAAGGCAGCATATCAAAGATGAAAACGTGGGTCTACACACTCTAGCAGAGATCCTGAAAATGACTGTTTTCACAAACTTCATTTTTTAGATTCATGTTTTGAAAATATCCAATGAAAGAAAAGGCAGCTGCTAAGTGGTAAGGCACTACCCTTTTTAAGATCTAAAGTTTACCTTGTCTTGCCGAGGACGGGGTTCCCAGTTGTATTTCACAATGATATTCACACCTTCTAAATCCAAATCCCCTTCTAACCCAGGACAAGTATCTTCCATATATCTCAGATACGCTGTAAGCAATCTGGAATTCCTTCCCTTCCCCCTCAAGTTTTGAAAAAGAAGACTTACCTTTCTACTGTGTCATGTAAAACCCTGAAACAAATAAATCAAAGAGGAGGCGAGCAGACGGCACAGTTCTACATTTTGCAGTGAAGGCTGTTTGCCTTGCAGTCATTATTTCTAAGGAGACGCCGCTGCGCTGGTGCCTCTGCTCGGCAGCATGCCGTGTGGGCCTTTGCAACAAAATGAATCGGCTTCCCACCACCAGCTTGACTACCCACTAACACTTCAGAATGCCCAAACCGGGGCATGCGGCCTCTTTCTGTAGTGACCCTGCATAGAATCAGAGGTGACGGTTTGATGAATGAGTTTCCCAAGAGACAATGCAATCTGTGACATCATGGTTCCGTCTGCACCCCCTACCCCAGGCCCCTGTCCAGCCTCTCCTCTCTTGAAAGAAAATTGCCTCTGCTTGATGACAATGCCATCTTCACAGCAAAAATGAGCCCCGGGTGCCTAGCAAATGCTATAACTTATCTGTCCTTCTCAATTTCAATTTTTGATTCCCCTTTGCTGGGATAATGGGAGTAGGATGAGAAAGGAATATACTGGGGAGAGAATTCGGACAAAACAAAAGGGGCAGAATTCAATATTCTAAAAGTTGATCACCTGACAGCAAAATAGTAACCTTCAAGAGGAACACTGTGTTTAGTTTTTCTATGACTACAAAACACTTCCACAACGATGCTGATGTCTTTCTGTTACACGTCATGGAAGAGATTTTACAATTAAATTATCTTTGCCACTGTTTGCACGTAATTTCAAATGTCTGTATGAAGACTTTCAGACTTAACTGGAACTCTAAGATCACATTTTTCTTGATTATAGATGATTTTCCTTTTCCTCACTATCAAGTAATACATAGCTCTTGAAGTAATGGTGGCTATTCACTCTATTCTGTGTTAGTTGTTCTCTGTACCAGCACATGTCGCCAGTCTTAAATGTTTTAAGTAATACTCAGGAAATCCATTTGAACTTCTAATGCAAACTTAATTGCAAGTAACAGCTGTAATATCTCTGCAACTCTCATCACCACCTTTATCCTTTTCATCCATTTAAATTTCAGATGTTTGGCACAAGGACAATAAAAAACTCAGATGTATATATTACATCTCTATCTATATCTACCTATGTATCTATATCATCTATATCTCTATTTGTATCACTTATATCTATACTCTATTTTTCTATCTTATTCTGTCTATCTACCAATGATCAGTAGATCTGCTGTGCAAAAAAACTTTTGCACAGCAAAAACCAGCATAAACCAAAAGAAATGATGAACTGGGACAGAGGGCCTCTCTCCTGTATGTTTAACAAGTGCCTAAATGTTGAAGAGAGAAAAACCTACCACCCAAAAGAAAAACAGGCAAAGGCTATGAAACAGAAGTGACATGTCATTGGTCCTTAAATGTATGGAAACATGTTCTTTTTCACTGGCCATAAAGGAAATGCAAATTAAAACTATGCCAAGATATCAGCTCTTGCCTAACAGAGTGGACTAAATCCAAAGGTCTGGCCTCATATTCCACTGCTGAGGCTCTGGGAAAACAGGTACTCTCATAGGTCGCTAGTGGGAGTGCAAAATACTACCACCAATATGGAGGGGATTTGGCAATAAGTGATACATTTACAGATGCATGTCCCCTTCATCCAGCAATACCACTTTTAGGGATCTATTCCACAGAATCACCAGCGCAAGCATAAAATGTCATACGTTCAAGCAAAGTAATGGACACCACACAGACGCCCAGCCGCAGGTTGATTATTCTATAGTATATCTACATAGCAAAGAACTGTACAGCCGCAGAAAAGAATGTCAGATCTCCAGGTATTAGTATGATGAATGCCCAGGTCATCAAAACCGAGTGTAGAGAGGGCATGGGGCTGCGAGAAATATGGACGGTGCAGTGGGAGGAGTGAAAGTCTGTCTATGCCCGAGTTTGTATTTGCAAAAACAAACAAACAAACAAAAAAAACCAAACCACTCTGAAAGGACAGGAAAGAATAAAAACAGGTTTTTATAGGGAAAGGAAGTGAATGAGGTACAAAGGGCAGAAATGGACATGAGATTCCTGTGTTTACCTATCCTCTTATGCCTAGGGTTGGCCAACTATAGTTCTTCCTCGACTTGCATTTTGTCCTGATAAACCCTAAGTTGAAAATATCGTTAGTAGAAAATGCACTGGACACACCTGATTTACCGAACATCACAGCTCAGCCTCGCCTACCTTACCCATGCTCAGAAGACTTCCATTAGCCCACAGCTGGGCAAAATCCTCTCACACAAAGCCTACATTATAATAAAGTGTTGACTATCTCATGTAATTTATGGAACACTGTACTGCAGGTGAAAAACAGAATGGCAGTCTGTGTAGAGAATGGTCCTAATAATCATGTGACTGGCCGGGAGCTGTGGCTGCTCCACATCATGAGACAGGAGCGGACTGGGGATCGCTTGCCTGGGAAAAGGATCAAAATTCCAAACTTGAAGTACAGTTTCTACTTGAATGCGTATAGCTTTTTCACTATCAGAAAATCGAAAGACTATTTAAGTTGGGGATCAGCTGTATGGCCTAAGGACCAAAAAGGCCTTCTGTGTCTTTTCGTCAATAAAGTTTTATTAGAACACAGCCATGCCCACTCACGGCACATTGTCCATGGCTGATTTCCTGCTACAGTGGCAGAGCTAAGTTGCACTACTGGACTGAATGGCCTACAAAGCTGAAAGTGTTTACTATCTGACCCTTTACAGAAAGAATTTGCTTACCCCTACTCTGTGTGATGAGATGATCTTGAGCATAATGTAAGAGACGGTCTTAAAAAGATGGAGGAGATGTCCCTGGTTTCTACTTTAAAAGATGTTAAGTTGAGATCAGAAGACTTGTGTTCAAATCTTAGTTGTCTCTCTGGTTACTTAACTTCCCTGGACTTGTTTCCATTGTCGACAAAGTGATGACCCCTGGTTTTGTTCTGAAGATTAAATAAAACAATCAAACAAATATAGAAGCACCTTGTAAACTTCAAACTATAATATCAACCTAAGATTTATTATTAATATTATTATGCTAGAAGGTGATTGGTAACACACACACAAAATGAGTAAAGACAACTGATAATAGCCAAGACATTAAAAAAAAAATTGCAGCACGGAACAGGAAAACACTGCCTTGAAACTTTTCTTCACTTAATATTTTTAGGTAATAATTATATCAGCCATGGTCACAGGATAACTCTTAGCTCTCGTCTGATCTGCACAACCAGTCAAGCCACTGCGTCTGATCATCTGACAACATTAACTCAGAGCTAAAACCCCGCTCAGGACAAGGTCTTCAGACTGCAGTAGAATTATTTGGTCTTCAGAAAGCTCTAGAAATTGCTAGACTTGAAGATATTTTTAAGTTCTAGTAGTTAAAATTCTATGAAGTATGGCATATTAAGTGACTATTTGAGAGCCATCTGAGGATTATAGGTGACAAGTATGTGCTCAGATTCAACTAAGAGACTCTCACCCTCAAAATTCATGTT
Source organism: Camelus bactrianus (assembly GCF_048773025.1). Taxonomy (NCBI): domain Eukaryota; kingdom Metazoa; phylum Chordata; class Mammalia; order Artiodactyla; family Camelidae; genus Camelus; species Camelus bactrianus. Next base: position 7,532,864 of record NC_133575.1, read on the forward strand.
TGCATAATCACTTTTCCTTCTTATTTTAAATATTTGAATATATTATTTTAACTTAAAAGCCAGAGAACTTCTTTTCAATAGAAGTACCCGTGGTTTTCCCTATACTCAATGATCTTTCCTTTTCAATTACCAAATTTCTAGGCATTGATTTTGTCAAAGTATTTTAAGTTTAAGTATTTCTAAACCAGCCGTACCTGTGAGCCTCTAGAAAGTGAACTGCCCCAAACTTGCATCAAAAGCCCCTAAAATATGCATATCATTCGACCTACACCTCTACTTTTGGGAAATAATATTGAGGAAATCAGGCTACACATAACATTCACTGTGTTCTGAGATATACATACAAGTGATGTTTATACTAGCAAAGCAACAACATCAAAATACTAGTACCAAATGTCCCAAAATAAGAAATTGGCTACAAACGTTGTGGTACAGTCATTTTAAAGGAATACTGCTATTCCTGTAATCTACTGCTGTGTTAACATACCATCCACAAAGTTAGTGGCTTAAAACAAGCCACATGCGTTGCGCTCACAAATCTGTGATTTTGGTAGGGTTCAGTGTGGACAGCTGCCTCTTCTCTACTTGCCATCAGCTGCTGTGGTTTGAAGGCTGGAGTCTCCTGAAGACTTACTTATTACATGGCTGGCAGGTGATACCCGCTGTTGTCAGAGACCTCAGCTGAGGCTGTTGGCTAGAACACCTACGTAGAGCCTTTCCTATGCGGCATGGGCTTCCTTACAATGTGATGGTGAGTTCCAAGGTTGAGTGTCCCCAGGGAGAGCTAGACAGACATCATATCACCTTTTATGACCTCTCTTGGAAATCATATGGCATCACATCTGGGGGATTGAGGTTAGTCATAAAACTTCACCCAAGTTCATGGTAAGGGGACAGAAATTCTACCTCTTGGTAGGGCATGACAAGGTTTAGAAAGAGAGGGGAGTGGTGGAAAGGTTGTGTTCTTCATTTTGGAAAGTAAAATTTGTCATAATTATGCAATCACTAAAATGATACAGCAGGAATAAACTTACTGACATGGAAAACATTCCAATGATAGTGAAAGCTGGGTTGACACAACAGCCAGTATGACGCATCCAGTACAAACAGCACTGGCACACAACTGACACTCAGTGAACGTTTGCTGAATAAATCGTTATACAGAAACGTATTAGGTTTTATGTTTGTGTCTATACTGACCGCATTTGAAGAGAAGCTACATCAAAATGTGAACATTGGTTATATTTCTGTGATGAGATTACAATTTCACTTTTTTAAGATGTGAGTTTATAATATTCTTTTAATGAATGTTCAGAGAAAATTAAAAGGTATTTCAAAATGAACCTCAGAGGACAATAATCTGAGTTGATTGTCAGAGAGGATGACCTAATTTTTTTTTAAAGATAATTGAAAGCTAATTAGAATGCTCCCTGCCAAAGCACTTTTTACTTTTTCTGCTATAGGAAGAACGTATTGGTTAGCTATCTGGAAGCATTTAATTGATGTCAAGTATTTAAAGTACTGAAAGGATGTAAAAATAGGGACTTTCTCTTTCCTGTGTGATAACAGAAAAACACCAGCCACATAAAATACAATTATTAAAAAAAATAAGAAGATACCTCAGTACAATAATCTGTCTCCAAATTAGTCACTGGTGAGAGTAACAATAATAAATTCAGATTTTAATCACTGAAATAGTAGGCTATAGTTCAAAGGGGACCAGGATATCAGAAGAGAAAAATTATGGTGTGCATGTAAGGTATCATGTTACATTATCACACCTTTTTCCTGAATGTTAATATTTTAAAAATATATGAAAATGTAACATTCTTGGAAGCAAAATTATTAACTTCTCATACAACCAATACTTTGAAAGTGCTGTTCAACCAAGATGTTAGAAATGATACACGGACAAATTTGAATGTAGAGTTTCCCTTTGTGGCGAGACAGCAATAGTGTTGGGGGCATTGAATTAAGCTGCATTAATCAAATAGTCCTTAAGGAATGAGTCATTTTCATGACACTAGAAAAAGTATAGTTTTAACCAAACTCATAACCTGGTTTAATAGTAATCAGCTGTTGCTAAGCTTTGTCCTGCTTGTGTTCAGTTGTAGTCATTTCCTTTTACTTGACCCCAGTGGAAATCTCTAGTACTTTATGCTAGAGCTCTTTCTTACTTCATCCCTTGAGAGGTCACTCCTCTAAAAGAATGCATGGATGAACTCAGCCCTGATTCTCTAGAAGTAAAAAGAGTTCCACTGTCAACTCTTAATGACAAAATCATTAACATCCTGAATAAACACAGTTCATCTTGTCTTTGGAAGCTAGGGTCTTCCATCCTCCTTTTTGGAACTGGATCATTATTCACTTGAATCACAGGCACATACACCCCCCTTCCCCAGCAACATACAGACTTTATTCATTCAAAGGGTCAATCATTCATCTTTCTAAAGAGTTTGTTTTTTTGGTTTCTTTTTTTAGTTTGTAAGTTAATTGTTTTAAGTAATAAATGCTCAGAGGGAATTTTGGATATTTTAAAAATCTAAGGGGGTGGGGGTACAGCTCAGTGGTAGAACATATGCAAGGTCCTGGACTCAATCCCCAGTACCACCATTAAAAAAATCTAAGATAAAAGTCACCTAGAGTTCAAAAATGAAGTGATAACCACTATTAGCAGTTTGATGCACACATTTATAGATAGACCACAGAAATAACATTCAACAAGTTGAGTTCATACTGGATATGTATACATTTTTACCTAATGTCTTTCAAAAAGTATTATTTTTTAATCTTTAACTCTTGTGAGGTACAGTTTACATATCATCAAATTCATCCATTTTAAATGACTTTTAGTAAATTTGCCAAGTTCTGCAACCAGCACCAAAAGTCAGTTTTAGAGTATTCCCATCAACCCAACAAGACCCCTGTGGTTACTTACAGTTTATCCACAATCCTACCTCCAGCCCCAGGCAACTCCTTCCCGTTTCTATAGGTGTATCTTTTCTGGATACTTCCTATAAATGGAGTCACACAATATGTGGTCTTCTGAGTGTGCTTCTTCCACTAAACAAACTGTTTATGAGAACCATCCATGTTGTAACATGTAGCGTTACTTCATTGGTTTTTATTGCTAAAATGCATCTGTAGCTCTTCATCAAACCTAGCGTAAGAACACTCAGGTTTAACCACTCTTTGGGGCTTCACTTCTTTATGAAAGCTCTTGTGTCATGCAAAATTTTTGTTAAATAAATGAGTATGCTTTTCTCTTGTTAATATGTCTTTTGTTACAGAGGCCCCAGTCAAGAACTTGGAAGGGTAGAAGAAAATGATGTTTTTCCTTTCCTCCAAGATTATTTATATTTGGTTGATTTATTCAACAAATATTTATCAAGTGTCTCTTATGTGCCAGTCCACTGTCCTTGGTAATGAATTCACATTAACATAGAGGAAATTCAGAGTTGCTCCTGCTTTCCCAGGGGTTATCGTCTATTTGGGGAAAAGAAAACACCCAACTTGAAAGGATAAGAAAGTGATTGAGAACTATGGAACGGGAAGTACCAGTCACATTAGAGGATGGAGGAGCAAAACCTAACTGCGTCCATGGTTCTGTGAGCACCCACTTGGAACTCCAAAGTTGGTATAAAGATTATTTTAAGATGATGACATGTGAGATTCAACAGATGCAGAAAGAAGTCTTCTTGGAGCTTCCCTTATTTGACTAAAAGCAGAAACTTGTAAGAAATGAAGACTACCATAAATTCCCTCCTCACGGTGGCTTCTACTCTTAACAGAGAGACCAAGAGTAAACCTACCATAAATCCCCTGTCTGGGGGAGTTTCATAGTCATGCATAAGCAAACATTAGCATCAGCTTTTTAAATCTCCCAGTAGTTCTCTTAAAAACCCATTTGACTTTCGAAAAGAGACCTATTTGTTCTTCCCATAGATGCCTTTTCTCCCCACTCCATTTCCCCTACTAAGTTAGGTAATAAGCCCCAAATTTTAATCACCCCTGTAAGTTACTCATCACCAAGCTCTCCCGTGTGTGCGCAATGAGCATTTAAATTACTTCTGCCTGTTCTCCTGCTAACCTGTCTTTTGTCCGTTTAAATACTCAGGCCCCCAGTCACAAATCTAAGAGGGCAGAGGAAAAGTTCTTCCTCCCCAACAGTTTTTTTTTTCTCCAGAAGAATCAACTTTTGCGAAGAATAAGTAGGAACTAGCCAGGTAGGAGGGAAAGCATCCCAGGGAGAGATTTGTACAAAGACCAAGAAATAAGAAAGAACACTTGGGGCGATAGAGGTGAAGGAAGTTCATCAAGGCTGGAATGTGAATTTTACCAGGGAGAGTGAAAAAAATAAATGGAGTTGGAGAAACAGGCCAGGGCTAGACTGTGCTATCCAATAGGACGGCATCACTTCCACGTGGCCAACTGATCACTTGAAATGTAGCGAGTCTGACTGAGATACACTGTAGATGTAAAAATACCTACTAGAGCTCAAAAACTCAGTATGAAAACAGTGTAAAATATCTCCTCCATAATTTTAAAAACATTGATTACATGTTGAAATGATAACAACTTGGATATACCGGCTTAAATAAAATATATTATTACATTAAATTTTACCTGCTTTTTAAATTTTGCTACCTGAAAAATTTTAATTACACATGCAGCTCAAATTCTATTTCTACTGGACAGTGCTGTTCGAGATCAGGGAGGGCCTGGGAAGCTAGATTAGGATTTGTTTGTAGGACAACTGATGTATTGAAAAATAACATCAGCTATATGAGGTCTCTATCAACAATTCTGCCCAACTACATCCTACCTAATAATTGTTATCTGGGACAAACAGGATGCTGTTTGTCCATAATCAATCCAAGTAGTTTTTAAAAAAACACTTATTTTTTTGGATGGGAGGTTATTAGGTTTATTTACTTATTTAAATGGAGGTACTGGGGATCGAACCCAGGACCTTGTGCTTAGCATGCACACACACTAACACTGAACGTCCTCTCCCCGCCTCTAAGCGTTTTTTTTTTTTTAATTTTTTGAGACGTCATTACTAGAACAATTCTCATCGATCTTTACTTGCTTATACACTTGCTACTGCCTCCCTTCATTTCAAGAATCTTAGGGTGCAGGGACACCCCCAGGTTCCCAATACCATTTATCCCCTTTAGAAAAGAATTGGGAGATTGGAGATTTCATTTACTTTAGAATTCTACCAGGTGGTTTTGCTTTTCAGTTACAAAAATCAGCTACCTCCTTCAAGAGATAGAAACAATGGATTAACAGGGCTGCCCTCAGCGGGTGAAAATGCTGACTTTATTCTACAAAGGGACACCAGAGCCAGTTCTTAATGGCTCTTTAATGATCCATCTGAGGATCAACATTCAAAGGACAGGATCCCAGAATGCCTCAGGGAATGTTCCCTAAACTCAAACTACAAGTCCAAACAAAACCAAAAGAAACACTGAAAGCAACCAACAGAAGTTTGGAGCAGGGGAATTTAAGGCTGAAAATTGTCTCTCAGCTCACAGGAGCTTTCAAAATAAGGGGAAAGGGGGAGATGATTTATATAGGACTGCATTGACCACTCATCACGGATGACTTTTTTCCATGACAAATCCACTTTGAGTCTATTAAAAAAAAAAAAAAAAGCTCAAGTATCTACTAATGCTTCAGTGTGTTTGTTTAAAAACACATAAGACTTAGACTCATGAATTCATTGAAGGCTTTGGTTTCTCTGTAAATATCTGGCATGGTATCTGCGGGCGTCCTGGGATGGTGGTTTGTTTCTGGAGCCAAGGCTGGTAGGCAGAGGTCGGATGTGCACCGACACGCGATGCACAGTGATGTGAAGCGCCTTTCTCCACCGCGGCACTACTGATATCTGGGGCTGCATGATCCTCTCTTATAGCATGTTTCGCAGCATCTCTGGACTCTCAGCAGATGCCAGTAGCAGCCCCCACATCCCAGCTATAACCAGCAAAAATGTCTCCAAGACTCTGCCAAATGTTCCCTAGAGATCAGAATCACCTTCCTCCTCCTCCTCTTAAGGACCACTGATGTAACCTCTTAAAAACACAGTATTTATAGAGATAGACTTCAAAGTATAGATCTGGATTTTCCTGGTTGTTTCTTACCCTTACGTGCTCTAATGCAGATATGACACGTGTTTCTAAACATCCTTCTAACAAGTAGGATGATGTTGGTGAGAGCGCGCTTTCCACTGAATCCTGACCCTGTCACGAAGGCTGAGATTCCAGCCTCCGTCTGGAGGGACCACTTACTGAGGAGGCTCTGGTCACACGCTGACATTCTGTTGCGGCAAGTCCTACCCCCATCCTCTGCAACCATTCCAAAGAAACAGAGAAATAAGATAGTCTCGTAACACCAATGGGTGTTTACCCTTAAATGATATTAAATGTAAACAATAGTCCATCTTAATTTTTCAAAAAGAGATCTCATTAAAATGCACAACCTATGTCTTGACAAGAGCACAATTCTGGCTGAGTACACATTTAACAGTCAAGTAGACTGAAGTGATGTGGGTGTGCTATTCTGAATGTTGTGCTAAAAGTGATTCAGAAAGGGTAAGGGGTACCATTTTCTAGTGAGGGGATTAACATCCTCAATGTCTCCACTATTCACTTCTATAATGAGACACCCATTGAAGAGGATATGAATATGCTATCCCAAAATACGTCACTTTGGCATAATAATTATTTTGAGTCAAAGGCAACTGAGAAACAGCAGGTACAAAAAAAGTTCTCTCCCCTCCATCTGCTCAAAGGCAGGGCACACATTTCCCTTTCTGAAGATGTCCCCTCTCTACTCTCCTGTCTCAAGAAGAGGAAACAACTGACCCCTGTGGATGGCACTGGTTGAAATCTGCATAAATAAATCTTACTGACATCATCTTTATCTTCCAGTAGTCTCCATCTATTTCTCACAATTTACTGTCCCTAGAACTCTCAAACCCTTTTCCATGGTCTTGGCACACAGCCACAAAATCTACAGCACTTTGTTAAAATAGTATATAAGCCACTAGGTCTCATAGCCTTTTTGGGGTTTTCCTGTGAGCCCCCCCCACCATATGCCTATTAAATAAATCTTTTTCTCCTGTTAATCTGTCTTTGGTCAGTTTATTTTGTAGGGTTGCAGTCACCGAACCTAAGAAGGGAGAGGAACAAGCTTTTTTCCCTCCCTGACTCCATGTTGGCACCTGGAAGAGGCCTCCCATGTGGACGGAGAACAGATCAAAATGCCAGGTCATGCAGCAATTGTGCAAACACAGTCTCTGTGAGGCAAAAATCAGTGTCTGGACACCACACAGTCCATAATAAAAGTCAGATGATTACAAATAAACTCTTTGAATATGCTAAAGAACTACCTAGATCTTTTCACTTAACAGCATGCAGCTTTTATTATTTATTTAAATCTCCTGATTTATTTTTAAAATGTTTATCTTTATTTACTTATCTATTTTGTAGCAGGAGGTAATTAGGTTTACTTATTTACTTTTTGATGGAGATACCGGGGATTGAACCCAGGACTTTTTGTATGCTGGGCATGCGCTCTACCCTCTCCACAGTGTGTAGTTTTTAGACAGATCCTTGAATGTAGATTACTTAAAGTGGATTGCTCGGGACTTTAATCAAGTTGTACTATGATGCAGTTGAAAGGTAAACTTATCCTATGATGTAGCAAAAAAACCTGTCATATTTCTCCTTATCTTTAATATATTTTATAGCTCATGGACTGTGGAAAAGGTGAGTACAGAAACTGGCATAAAAATTATTTTACAAGTTATTGACATTTAGGAAAGTGGGATTTCAAGTAATAGATTAAGGGGCAAAATCTCACATAGTAGTAGAGCAGAGAAACAAGGAGGCAGCTTTGAGATATGTCAAGCAAAGAGTTAGACTGGCCATGGATAGAAAGAATTAAAGGAGAATCAATATTTTTGACTAATTAAAAAAAAAAACAGGTCACTAAGTTATTCTATGAAGATTTGAAGTCTACATATGCAATGGTAATGTTCTTTTCCAACTTCAGGGGGAAAATTAATTTGTAGACTTTAGCATTTTAAAATCCCAGCTGCAAAAAACTTCTTTGAAATTATGAAAACAAAACAAAATGTCTTTAGCCAAGTAAAGAGTGGCTTGCAAGCCTGAACACAACCCAGTAAGAATGCAGTGCTGGAAACTCCTTTTTTTTTTTTTTTTTTTCCAATGTAAAATCCAGAACAGGCAGACCATCACGCTGGAAAAAGAAATTAATATAACCTCACAGGCAAGAAGAAAAGCAAATACTCACTCTAAAGCAGCCACTGTTGATGCAAGCAAAGGTTAGAGCAACAAGGTTATTTTCTAACAAAGTGTGAATCCCGTTAGTGCTGAAGCGTTATCCCCTCCTTAGTCCTTACATCTCAGCCAGAACAGATTTAGGATTTTACTTCCACCTGCATCTCAAGACTGGTAAGTAAGACTCAGGGAGACGTGCAAAAATGGTGAAACCATTCAAAAGGCATCTTCATCTTAGTTTAAGACTTTGACATACACACAATAGGCAGTGGCCAAAGTCTGCCCAAATACCCCTTTTAGCATGCTCAAGGGGACAAAACAGGGGGCCGGCCTCCCCCAGCTTCCCAGCCTCCCTTGCGGCTCCCATTGTCTCCTCCCAAATGCACAAATGATGCCATTTCATGATTAGTACATTAGATGTGAAGCACTTAGAAAAGTTTCTCTGGGGAGCTCAGAATTTAAACTTATTTCATTTAAAGAAGACGGAGGGGAAAGTAGAGGGGATGAGGCAGCAGCTAAAAAAGTAAAACATCTGGAAATTACCAATGACCTACTTATTTGTGTGCCCAATACCAACGTGATATATACTAACTTTAATACTGTAGTTCAACGGACACTGATTGTTTATTACAGCAGTTCATCGGCAAGGATCTGTAATCCAAATCCTTGCTTTTTCTTTTTTTCTTCAAGTATGTCTCCTAAGCCAGATTGTGTCACTGAGCAGAACCAAATAAAATCACAAAATGAAGTTACCTATTCTCGTAAGGAAAAATCCAATATGAGAAAAGCTCATACCTTAGCAAAGATTTTCAACATGGCTGCAATCAAGTCATTTTCCAATTGTATAAGTAAATAACATTGACCACATGAAATATTTGGCCAGAAGGACACACAGTTGCTATGATTTTTCTTTATTAAAGGGGTAAAGCTAAGTGTTCAAATTTAGAATTATTGGACTTGGGTTTCAACCCCTGAATGCATGTGGTGAATGTACAGGACAATTATACCACTATGTGTTTAACATAAAGAACATTTCTATCTCGAGGAAAAGCGTTCTGATTCCCAACTGCACAAAGCTGTACCAACTTGCCAAGAATGAGGAAATTAGAAAAAAAATTCTACTGGAAATAACATTTGGTTGTTCACATTAGCATTGAAGACAACTGTGGTTTAGAAATTTCCCCCTTTTTAATTATATCAAGTAAACTATTTTGCCAACTCTCTTTGGGCAGCTCAATTTTCATCCTAGCTGACTAGCCTGAAAACGAAGCTGTCAAGAGTCTTAAGTTGAAATTGCTTTTCTGAATAGAATGTTTATTAGAGCAAGTCTCCAAAAATGGTGGAGAATCTGCTCAGAAACATATATTTTCTTCAAACTGAGTATGATGAACAATTTTATTAAAGTGAAGAAGCTCCACGTGAAAAGTTATTTTAAATAATTTAAATCATATATACATCAGGATTTATTTTAGGTATCTTATTTGCCTTAAGTACACACCATACTCAGAATCCATGACTAAGCTGAATAAATACCATTTCATTTTTTTTTGAAAGCAAACTCAGGTTTGCACCAACACAAATTCTATCCCAACATTCACTTAACCACCAGGAAATTTCTTTTATTGCTATCAAAAATTCTACTGGACAGTATACTCTTTCCTGCAGTTAATGAATGTTACGGACTGAATATCTATGCCTCCCCAAAATTCATATATTGAGACTTAACCCCTAACTTGAATGTATTTGTGGATGAGTTCCTTATGAAGTAAACAAGGTTAAATGAGGTCATAACAGTGGGGCCCTGACCCAATAGGATTAGTGCCCGTATAAGAAGAGACACCAGAAGGCTTGCTCTCTTTCCACGTGCAGGCACTGAGGAAAGGCCATGTGAGGACACAATGAGTAGGCCAGCAGTCTGAAAGCCAACAAGACAGGCTTCACCAGAAACCCAACCAGCCGGCACCTTGATCTTGGACTTTCCAGCGTCCAGGACTGTGAGAAAATGAAGTTCTGTTGTTTAAGTCACCCAGTCTGTGGTATTGTTATCGCAGCCCAAGCTGACTAACGTAACAAACAACACAATTTAGTAGCACACAGATATTTTAGCTGAAATCTTGTCACGACAGTAGGGTTCCTAGAGCAAGCACAAAATATACTGGGATTCAAGGAGGGAAAGTAATTGAAAATAACACCATCAGCATCTTTAATCTTTGACTACTTTTACTATTCATGCTAAAATGGTATAGTTTGCAATATCCAAACAATTAATGTGAATTAATTGTTCACATAAGTTCATTATATCTAGAGACAGTATTTTTAGCCATTAAAGGTAGTGTTTAATACATTCTTTTGGCAACATAAAATAAAGGTGATAGACAATTTGCAAAATAAGATGTGGCCTCGATCACCCTGATACCAAAATCAGACAAAGATATCACAGAAAAAGAAAACTACAGGCCAATATCACTTATGAATATAGATGCAAAAATCCTCAATGAAATGCTAGCAAATTGACTCCAACAATGCATCAAAAGGATCATACACCATGATCAAGTGGGATTCATCCCAGGGATGCAAGCATTTCCTCTAAGATCAGGAACAAGACAGCTAACATTATACTTAATAATAAAAAGCTGAAAGCATTTCCTCTAAGATCAGGAACACTCTTGTCACTTTTATTCAACACAGTTTTGGAAGTCTTAGCCATAGCAGTCAGAGAAGAAAAAGAAATGAAAGGATTCCAAATCAGAAAAGAAAAAGTAAAACTGTCACTGCTTGCAGATGACATGATACTATACATGGAAACCCTAAAGAAGCAACCAGAAAACTATTAGAGCTCATGAATGAATTTGGTAATGTTGCAGGATACAAAATTAATATACAGAAATCAGTTGCATTTCTATACACTAACAACGAAATAGTAGAAAAATGAATTAAGGAAACAATTCCATTAACCATCACACCAACAAAGAATAAAATACCTGGGAATAAACCTACCCAAGGAGGCAAAGGACACTGTACTCTGCAAACTGTAAGACACTGATGAAAGAAACTCAAGATGACATAAACAGATGGAAATGTATACTGTGTTACGGCATTGGAAAAATCAGCATTGTTAAAATGGCCATACTACCCAAGGCAATATACAGATTCAATACTATCCTTATCAAATTACTAATGACATAGTCCACAGAGCTGGAACAAAAAAAATGTTAAAATTTGTATGGAAACACAAAAGACCCCGAATAGCCAGAACAGCCTTGAAAAAGGAGAACAGAGCTGGGGAAATCATGCTCCCTGACTTCAGACTATACTACAAAGCTACAGTAATCAAAACAGTATGGTACTGGCACAAAAACAGACACATAGATCAACGGAACAGGATACAAAGTCCACATATAAACCCACGCACTTATGGTCAATTAATCCACAACAAAGGAGGCAAGAGTATACAAGGGAGAAAAGACAGTCTCTCAGTAAGTGATGCTGGGAAAACTGGACAGCTACTCGTAAAAGACTGAAATTAGAACTTTCTGTAACACCATATACAAAAATAAACTCAAAATGGATTGAAGACCTAAATGTAAAACCAGATACTGTAAAACTCCTAGAGGAAAACATAGGTAGAACACTCTTTGACATAAATCACGGCAATACTTTTTTCAAACCAGCTCCTAAAGTAATGGAAATAAAAGCAAAAATAAACAAATGGAATCTAATTAAACTTAAAAGCTTTTGCACAGCAAAGGAAACCATAAACACAATGAAAAAACAACGTACAGAATGGGAGAAAGTTTGTAAATGATGCGACTGACAAGGGAGTAATTTCCAAAATATACAAACATCTCTTACAGCTTAGTATCAAAAAAACAAGTAACTCAAATAAAAAATGGGCAGAAGACCGAAACAGACATCTCTCCAAAGAAGACATCCAGGTGGCCAATAAGCACATGAAAAGATGCCTCACATCACTAATTGTTAGAGAAACGCAAATCAAAACTACAGTGAGATACCACCTCACACCAGTCAGAATGTCCATCATTAAAAAGTCCACAAATGATAAATGCTGGAGAGGGTGTGGAGAAAAAGGAATCCTCTTACACTGTTGGTAGGAATATAAATTGGTGCAGCCACTACGGAGTACAGTATGGAGATTCCTCAAAAAACTGAAAAGACTTACCCTATGATCCAGCAATCCCACTCCTGGGCATATAACCAGAGGAAAATATAATTAGGAAAAACACATGCACCCCAACGTTCACAGCAGCACTATTTACAACAGCCAAGACATGGAAACAACCCACATGTCCATCCACAGATGACAGGATAAAGAAGGTGTGGTGTATATATATGCAATGGAATACTACTCAGCCATAAAAGGAATAAAATAATGCCATTTGCAGCAACATGGATGGACCTGGAGATTGGCATTCCAAGTGAAGTCAGTCAGAAAGAGAAACAAAAATACTGTATGATATTACTTATATGTGGAATCAAAAAAAAGGACACAAATGAACTTATCTACAAAACAAACAGACTCACAGAGAGCAAACTTCTTGTCACCAGAGGGGAGAGGGGGTGGGAAGGGATCAACTGGGAATTCAAAATTTGCACCTCTTGAGGAGTGATGGAAGTGTTAGCTATCTTGATTGTGGTGGTACTTTCATGGGTATATACATCTATCAAAACTCATCGAACTGTACATCTGAAATATGTGCAGTTTACTGTACAGGAATCATGCCACAAAAAGGTGTTTAAAATTTTTTTAACATGATATTGTTAATCTAACTATAAAGAATACTCCTCTCTATGTGTAATTATGTATTTTAGGAGCTATCTTCGTTGAAAAATGACGTGCTTCTTAATCTATAATTATATCTCCATCTTGGGCACAAGGAGTCCTCCTCAGTGTCTGGACTGCATATAAGCTAAAGAGTTCCCTGAAGGGTAGACACACTTGTCTCACAACCTTTGCCACATGCAGCAGCTTCTGAAGTATGTTTCCTTGAGATGCTTCCTGTTACGGACATAATAAAACCAAGAAAGGTGGCCATCATAAAGCCACTGAAAGGTCCTGTACAAAGATACCTGTATAATTTTGTTCAAGGGTTTCCTCGACTTATGTGACCATGGTACCTACAGCGTGTGGACATCTGAAATAAGTCACTTTGAGAAAGCCAGTTAAAAGCAATTACTTCAAATTCCTTTATTACATCTTGGACCAATACCCCAACCATTTTCACCTTTGAGGGAGGATGGGAGAGAGAAAGGGTAGGAAAGAGGAAAAGAAAGGAGAGAAGAGAGCTTAAACTAAGATAAGCTTTGTTCATAACGATTCCTTCTTTTCCTCTGGTGGGTTCAAAAGAGTTCCTTTTTCTTTTCAAATCAATCCATAAAGACTAAATGCCAGTTTTATTTCACCTCCAAGTTCTGATGAATGGGAATGAGATTTACCCTAATATAAATCACTAAAACAAGTCTACTGCCAAAACATCGCTTAAATGTATTTTGGAGAGCTTTTATAATATAATTTTTGTTGTTAGACTAGTGATTGCCTATTGTACCAAAACCATATGGTGTTAGCTTCACAGGAAAAGAAGATGTAAATGAACCCTTTAAAACCAGTGTCTAGTGAAATACTCAGTCCATCCCCTTTCTTCACCCAGTGCCTTGTCCAGCAGGCACTGTAACCTTTCTATCAATCACCTTGGTTTCTGAGGTGGTTACAAAATCTTTTGTTTATACCTTAGTTCTTTCCAAATAATTAGGACACTTTAAAGACACATTTAGCTTTAAGCTTCACTTATCATACCTTTAGCAAGTCAAAGTTTTCTTGATTTTTTTTCTAAAGAAAAACACAGTTCAATGAGAGCCCAGGGACCCCTGCATTGCTACCGAGTGTTGTGGTTGTTGGCGGCATGTCCGAGGAAACGATTGTATTCAAAATGGCTTCCCACTAGTCCCATCACTGGTAGCTTTGTCTCTCTAGTCTTTATGAGCCTCCAGAACCTTCTAAAGGTTGTTGTGATTTGCTTTTGGGAAGTCAGCAAAGCTCTATCAAGCTGACATAGCATGTGTGTATCAGTAAAAGTAACAATAGAATCTACACACTATTGTACTGACGAGTATTACTGAAAAAAGATGAGTTGAGAAGTATTAAACTCAAAGAATGAGAGAAAGAAAGGAAAAAAAAGAAAGATTATAATCACCTAGGCTCCTTTCTTTTGTGATTTGATTTTGTTCTGATTCTCAAAGCACTGTTAAATGAAATTTGCTCTATCTTGTTAAGTATGAGATTGATGGTGGATAAGCTTTAATAGGAAATTTGAGGCTTTATGAAAACCCTTTATTAGCATGAAGCCAATCTAAGTTTTATAGCACCCCAGGGTGCCTTTTTTTGCATCTTAAAAACTGAGACAACTATGAAAACTGTATCTAGGGAAGTAAATGTGGTTTTTTCCCAGGCAGTATGGCAGTAGGTTTGCTCTTAGAAATCCATCCTACCCTTGCTAGGAGCACTGAGTGAGGAATGACCACAGAAGTAGTAGAATACAGTGTGTGATTGTAATAAGCTTAGGATCCAGCATATGAAACAGGGAAGGCAGAAAGTTACAGATGAATATAGGTATTTCTCCTTTCCAGTAAACCTAATATTTGCAACTTTGACTTTCATGGAATGGTACAATATAGGATCGATGATTTTATAACCCACTAAAGTGCTGGCCAGAGTTCATTACACATTACATGAAAGCTCTGGAAAGGGGGCTATTGCCACCTAGCTCAATAAACATTGTCAATACCACTTAAAAGGGACTGGCTTTACACCCTTTGATTGTACAGAAGGTAGTGAGGTTCAGGGGTTTCATAAAGAAATCAGTGTGTTTTGATGGAGGGAAGCTGGGCTTTGGAGTCTTACGATTCCCACAGTTTATGCCTCTTAATATCTCTGATCTTGGGTGGGATGCTTGACATCTTTAAAACCCAGTTGCCTCTTCTGTGAAATGGAAACAAACAGTCCTACTCCACAGATATTGTCAAGAAGACTGAATGAGATGGTGTACGTCCTTAACTCTGTACCTGGCACATGACACAAGTCCAGGAAACATTGGTTTCTTTCCTCTTAACGATAATGAAAGTTAGTATTTATCAAAAGCATCTCAGCCACTGTGCTGAGCATTCTACATGCTTTATCTCACTTAATCTTTACAACAGCTCCATGAAATTGGTACTGTTATGACCCCTAGTTCACAGATGAAGAGACCCAGACCTAAAAAGGTAGAGTAACTTGCTCAATACACATTCCTACTGAGCAGTAGAGCTAAGGTTCCAAAGCCAAATCTTGCTTTACCTACTGCCACTTTGCTGACTGGGAGGGGCTCAGCCCATTAAATAACTGAACAAATTTTACTAAGTACTCACTATATTTCAAGCCCTTTGTGACTTGAAGATGCAGTAACACAGACACGGCCCTTGACCTCATGAAGCTCGCAACTCAGCCTAGGGTTTCTTAACCTCAGGGCTGTCGACATTTACAGCTGGACAGTTCTCTGCTATGGAGAGCTGTCCTGTGCACTGTACCACATTGGGCAGTGTCCCTGGTCACCACCCATTAGGTATCAGGTTGTGACAGTCAAAAATGTCTCCAGGAATTGCCAGGAATTCCTCTGGGGAGGAAACTGCCGTGAATAAGAACCACTGCTCTCTGAGTACCATATTAAGAGCCTTGTGCTTAAGGAACTGGGAAATTCCTACTAAGCCCAAGGCCCCTTTAAGACACAGTTTCCCTTTAAAAAACAAACAAAAAAACCCAAATCATCTGCCATAATGTAGGGCCCGACATGTAGCTACCATCTCACCAAAAAGTCTCACATTACTCTAGTGAAGGCTTTCTTGGTGGAACTATCTCTAGTTTGGACAAGGAAGTCAGTAAGATTTGCTCTACAGAAATATGTTTCAGAGTCAACTTACGTGAAACAGATTATCCCTTAAATTAATCACAATGTTTCCCCCCAGAATTGAAAGGGACATAAAGACACAGTAGTGACTCACATTATAGTTGGGGTTGACTGTAGTTCTACAACTGGGCAGGTGAGGAAAGCCCCGAGGGGGAGGCTAGAATCAGGGCTGTTAGATTCAACATTTCAGGTTTATCACAGTATTTTCAGGTTGCCGGTGGTATTAGCCCTGGTAGGTTAACCAGTGCAATCTCAAAATCACACGGTGAAAACTTAGTTCTTGTTCCCACAGCAGAGCCACATGGATGATCCTCCTCTGTCAGGTCTTCTGGGATGCTCCCGTCTGCACTGAGACTTAGGGACCCAGGCTTCGACAACCTCACAGTTCTGCCTTTCTTTAGATATCTGGAATTCTCTTTCACCATTGAAAAGGGAAACGAGAGTGTGCGGATCGCAATGGAGGTTTTTACAAACTGGGACTAGAATTCTGATTCTCTATCGGGAAGAACTCGGGTACGTAACTATGGCTAGATAAAAGGGGGCTAGGAAATGTGTCTGGAGGGTAAGGAGAACTGTTTAGTGAACGTACACAGTCAAGCTTTGCCAATCTAGTCAAAATCATTTTCATTGCCCAAGAGCTGTACATTGTCTCATTTTCTGACTTACAAAATCAGGATATTATCTACTTTATAAAGATTCTGTGGGGACTCACGAAAGACATGTAAGCTACATTCTTCCCAAAGACTTTGAGCTATGTATGTATCTGCTATCTGAAGAATAATACACTATGCTAATTTATAGCCTCATTATGAATAGACACGTTCTTAATACCTGGCAGAAGTCCTGATGTGGTCAATCCGTTATCATTCGTTAAAGAAATGCGAATGTGCTATGTAGTATAAGTTCACGTCCCCCAGCAATGGTGTAATATTTTCTTTTGCTCTCAATGTGTGAATTATTAAAAATAAGCTAGCTACAATGTCATCATTTTTGATTATATCAAAAATGAAGGCAGAGACAGGACTGCTTCCAATCTGTGAAGTTATTTAGCATTTAATATTCCCTTTGGGAAATCAATATGGTTTGGGGGAGATTATTTATATACCACTAGCCAAGTGTGGTTTAAATAAATGCAGCGCGTTGCTAGCGCTATGTGAATGAATCTTTCAATGTCAAGACCTTACTAGTGAATAAAGAGATATAATCATAAATCAGCTAATGGGAAAATGGCTAGTAGAAATTATCTGGTCATTTTACTGATACAGATGAATATCTTAGGTTCTATTTTTTTTAGGATTTATTCAAATCATAAAAATGAATGTCTGGGCATTGCCTGCCAAGATATTAACATTTATTCATTATTTAAAATGTCTATTCTATGAAACTAATTTTATTTTAGGGGAGTGAAATGTGGGCTAGTGGTTCACACATGTATAAATAATTTGTGTTTTTTTTTTTTTTAATCCAGTGAGGTTAAAAAAAGAATTAGCTGAATGACGACAAAGTAATTCCTATTCTTAAGTAGTCAGGGTGCACTCTGCACGATTCAGGATACAAAGCAGTTTATTCCAAGCTTCATGGGGGTTTGGGGCAGAGGAAGATGGTTAGCTGGTCAGAGAGAAAAGGAGCGTTGAAGAGAGGGCCCCAGTCTCTGAGCTAAAGCACACACTGGTTCATTTCCCGTTAGGCTGCTTGACTTCTATTAGAAAACAGAAATTCTTGGGAGAAACAAGAAAGTGCAACTAAAGAGACTGACTTTTCCAAAGCAATCCTGGTAGTATTTTTGGAGTGAGAACCTACAAGCCTCACTGTGAAGAGAGAAACAACACTAGCTTTTCCCTTCTCCATTTATGTTTCTCAGACAATGGGTATGCCCTGCTTTAAGCAAGCAGAACACAGAAGCAGAAGGCTAAATTCGTCATTACATTTAAAAAGGATACCACTCTTTTTACCTCAACATTCACTATAAAATGTATTTAACAGTGACTTTTCCCTGGAGCCCAGAAAAAAATTTTGATTTATAAAAATTATTTTCACATATTGACTTTGAACAGTACGAAATTGTCAACATCCAACCATTCTCACCGGCAAAAATGGCCGTTTCTTAAGGTCCAACCTTAAGACTTAGCTTTCTGAGAACATATCCTTTGTAAGAAGTTAGCTGTGTCCTGCTGAGGAACCCTCCAATAAATTGGATGGGGAAATACTTAATGGAATAAAATCATTCAAAGGGAGTTATTTTGAGGTAATTAAAAATCTTTAATATTCTGACCTCTAGCACTCTTTGATGTGAGTTCTCAAGAAGTTTTTAACCTAAAAACTGACACTGTCTAAAAACCAACACTGTCCAACAATTAAGTGATTGACTGCATTGATTTTCAACAATAACAATAACCTAAAAGATAGTTCAGTCATTGGCGTCACAAAATAGAAAGAAGTTGTTGGCTGACAGTATCTTTCCTTTTCCAGCATTACAAGTATCATGTGAGCAATGAACTGCATGGTTGATATCACAGAGTTCAGAATCTTTTAATATCGGGGAGAGGGAACAGCAGGCTGCAGGCGGGTTAGGCGAGTTTTGCCCTTTCTGGCTCATTTGTCTAAGAAAGAATTTGGTGACTTGACAAGTTTCTGAAAGTAGAGGAAAATTATTTGAGTGAAGGCAGCCAGAAGCAGTTAGCAAATTCTGACCACCATCATAGTTGTCACCCACTGAAATTTAAACTCCAGTCCGAATTTATACAAGTGGATTCACTTACATGGTACAGAATTCACATGCTATTTATTAACTATCCCGGGGTCCCTTCTTTGGAACCCTCTACATTTTCAGATGGCATGCCATTTTGGAAGCTGTAATCCTCTTGTGACAGATTCTAAGAGCCAGGTAAACCTTCCTTATTTTGTTCGTTAGTACATTCATCTTTTAACTGCAAAGATGATTTTTATTCAAAAGACATACTTCAGGAAAGGAAGTGATAAAGTCAGAAAGTCTGGAGAAGGTTGGAGGAGGGAGTGTATGTGGGATGTGAGAAGAGAGGAAGACAGCAGATTCTTTTTTTTTTTTTAAGTGATTTTTCACTTCTAAATGAGACAACGCAATTTAACTGCCCTGAATTTATGGGTCTAACCATTGGGAAAGATTATATGTCTGGAGTCCTCTGGGGGAAAGAAGCTACCTGGCGGTCCAACATTCATGGTCAATTGTTATTACAGGTGTGGGAACTCACTGCTGGCAAAGACAGAATTCCTAGGGCAGGAAATTTAGGTGGGGCTCACTGATGGGGTGGTCGAGAGGCAGCCAAAGCTGTATGCCAGCAAAGGGTTTAGGTGGCTACGGGAGCTAGGGTTTTCAGCTCTGTCCTTTAGAAGAAAGCGGCCATCCACGATTTCTCCCTTATAGAAGTGCATGACCGATTTTATGCGCCTGCTGATTTGATTTGGCCCAGAAGTTACACCAAAATAAGCAGCAGCCCAGCTTTTCCCTGTTTAGAGTGATAAGATTGTATTTTATAGTTTTAATTAATACATTACATAAATTAATAAGTATATTAATTATTAGGCAACAATCATGTCTTTGAGATCAAAACCTGTGTATAGTGAAATAACATAGCTAACAAACGCATGAGTCCCTTCGAATGACTCTTGAGAAAAGGCTGTTACTATATTAACTGGTTAACCCATCAGTGATGAGGATAAATGGATGAGGTGGACACACACTGAATTAGTTTTAAAATACTGGGGTTTTTTTTTACTCAAGTAATTCACAGTCATTGTTGAACTACTAGAAAACCCAAGGAAGTAAATCAAAACAACTTAGGAGGTAGCCCACCTTCCAATCACTGGTAGCAATTTATTGTGTAAACTTCCAGAGCTTTTCCATTTAAATATAAAAATATTTTAAAGTGAGATTATTCTACATATACCACTCATAATCTGTCCTTTTATAGTATCATTATCATTTTTAACTGCTATGTAATATTTCACTGTATGGCTGTGTATACAACCTTACATGATTTCAGCCAATCCACTTTCGTTGGCCCTTTAGATGGTTTACAGTCTTTTGGCTCTAATATGGATTCCTACTACCAACATCAGTTCATATTCATGTTAGCAATTTGCCCAGTTACTTCCTTGGGATAAATTCCTAGAAGTAGGACTGATTGGTAATAGGATATATATTTTTATGGGTGTTTCTATACAGATGATGAAGTACTTTCCTTAAAACTTCTATTTACTTGCCATCTCACCAACTGTATCAGAGTTATTTAAGAGTTTCTAGCCAGGCCATTCCCTACTTTGGAGGAGAACAGGGCATTTTTCTGAATTTCCTTCCTTCTTTCCTCCTCTTCTTCTTCCTTCTATTCCTCGCCCCCCACCAAACACTGATCCATCACTGATCACTCTCAGGCATTGGACACCCAGTCTCCGATCACAGTAGCCATGTGTGGGAGAGTAATGATTTTCTATATTCTCCTCTTTTGCCCTCTTATGCAATCCGCATAAATATCATGGAAAATTCTAATAGGTCGGCTTCCAATCTCCCTTTGCCAGATGCTTTTCACATCCAGAAGTAACCATGTGCCTTGATTGTACTCCGGAAATATTGTCACCCTAACTGTGGGAGACAAACCAGCCATGTCCCCAACTTCCGGGTGACTGCTCAACTCATTAAGTAGCTCTTCCTCTTTTCTCCCCCTCAGTGACGATTCTGTGGCACCTCTTCCCCACACCTCCACTCCCTGACCCAGGCCCAAAGCAGTGGAGAGACGAAAGCACATGGGTTACGCAGAACAATCTTTCAACGCCCTTCCTACCTTATGTCAGACTCTCTAGTGTGTTAATGAGCTATTTTCATGACCGTCTAAGAAGCCAGGATGAACAAGTCTTCTTGTCAAGGAAAGTGACAGTCCATTAACGAGAGTTTTCTGTATCGTCGTAAGTAGAAAGCCCCCAAGTAACTATTAAATTAGCGAGAGGAACTTCAGAGCTCAGTCTATGCCCAGAATGGTCTGACAAGTTTCAAATTATTAATGGACCTCTTTCAAGCTCCTGTGATGTTTGAGCTTTTACAATGACTATTAAAGTCCAACAAACCGCTCCAATAATTATAAATTAATAAAACACATCGAGCTGTACGTGATGTGAAACGTGATTTAAACACTCCCAACCATACTGATCCCATATACAATATTAGGAGCTTAGGAATTCAGGCCATGCCTCTTTCAAGTGGCCCCAAATAAAATAACACTGTATTTAAATTGTGGTTTTCTTCTCTTTTCATGTATTTCCCTTCTGGGACAGAAAAAGAAAGAGTAAATGTCAGGATCATTGAGTCGATGAGGCAAAGGGTCAAGATGCAGTAGAGAGTATATGAAGATTTGCACTGAAAGTGAAGTTCAACTGAGTTACAGTAGCACGTCCTTATGAAAGTACCTTCTCTTTCTTTTCTACACTTCAATGACTTTGTGAATGATTTAACTTAGTGGTTCTCAACCAGGAGTGATTTTACCTTGGAGGGGACATCTGACGCTGTTTGGAACATGCTTGGTTGTGATAGCTGGGATGGAGGTCCACTGGCACCTGATGAGTGGAGACCAGGACCAGGGATGCCACCACACAGTCCTGCCATGCCGTGGACAACCTCTCATGTCAGAGAATTACCAGCCCTAAATGTCAACAGTGCCAAGGCTGAGCAACTCTGATTTAATGTACTTCAAATTCAGTTTGTTAGATTCAAAGTTGATATCTGAATTATCATTTCAAGGATTATCAGCTGTGAGAACATGTGATCTCAAGATTCAACTCTAGCCTAGATTATAGGGAGAAGTCTTCGATTTCTTCTTCAGGAAACTTCTATAGAGGGATAGTGCCTCAGTAACATTGGAGTTCTGAAAGACAGTTGTTGAGGAAAGAAACTACAAGAAACTATGAAGAGGAAGAATGAGAAATGTCCCCTTTCTCTTCAGGAAACCACTGGATACATTTTTAGGTTGGAGAAAAAATCATGTAAGGTTTGGTTGCTTTACTTTGTCATTTCATTCTAATTATCAGGTGAGGGGTTAAGGAGGATTCCTATTGGAAATTTTTCTTTCAGATCAGCTGAAATCTTCTGCAAGGCTGACAGAACAAGAGACCACTGTATGGTGAGACTGGAGCTCGGTGGTTCTCAAAGTGTGGTCCCCAGATCAGCAGTGGCTGCATCACCTGGGAACTTGTTACAGATGACATTATGAGGCCCCACTCCAGACGTACTAAATCTGAAACTGACGGTGGGCTTACTGTGATTGACCACGTCTCCTAGGTGATGTCAACAACAAGTCCAAGTTCAAAACAACTTTAGCTAAAAAAAAGTGATGGTGGGATAGAGAAGATGTAGAAAAACAGACGATTTCTTAAGAAAGTTCTAGGTTTGTGTTACTCAAGAAGAATTCACTATATTCCCTTAACCTCAACAACTTAATTTAAAAATACAAAATCTGAATGCTGAAGAGGGTGTGGAGAAAAGAGAACCCTCCTACACTGTTGGTGGGAATGTAGTTTGGTGCAGCCACTATGCAAAACAGTATGGAGATTCCTCAAAAAACTAAAAATAGGGTTCCCATATAATCCAGCAATTCCACTCCTGGGCATATATCCAGAGAAAACTAATTCAAAAAGACACATGCACCCCAATGTTCATAGCAGCACCATTTACAATAGCCAAGACATGGAAACAACTTAAATGTCCATCAACAGATGACTAGATAAAGAAGATGTGGTATATTTATATGAGGGAATACTACTCAGCCATAAAAAAGAATGAAATAATGCCGTTTACAGCAACATGGATGGACCTAGAGATTATCACACTAAGTGAACTCAAACGAAGACAAATACCACATGATATCACTTATATGTGGAATCTAAAAAAGTGACAGAAATAAACTTATTCACAAAACAGAAACAGGCTCACAGACATAGAAAAGCAAACTTATGGTTACCAAAGGGGAAAGGTGGGGAGGGATAAGCTAGAAGTTTGGGATTTGCAGGTACTAACTACTATATATAAAACAACAATGTCCTACTGTATAGCACGGGGAACTATATTAACTATCTTGTCATAATCTATAATGAAAAAGAATATGAAAAAGAACAGATCTATATGTGTAACTGAATCACTTTGCTGTACACCAGAAACTAACAACATTGTAAATCAACTATACTTCAATTTAAAAAATACAGAATCTTGATTTGGCGGTTTTCACTTAGAATCTTGTCTCCAGTGCATCTAGTGATCTCATGAATATGTAGACTTAAAGTTCACTAGTTGAGATGGTCCATTTAGTAAGTTTCGGGCCAGGGGCGATGGGGACCCTCTCTTCCTGGACACATTCAGTCTTTTCGTGATTAAAGAGGGAAATGGTTAATTCTTCCTATCACATCTGCATTCATCTCCATGTCAAGCTCTGAAAAAAACGTCATCATTTATGTTGGCATTTTTGCACCTTGTGACAACAGGACTTGGAGTGCAGAGGGAAGGAAGTGCCCAGTTTCCAGTTACTACCATAGGCACTGCCCTGGTTTAACCATTCTTTCTTCCCAGGGGCACCACTGTACTTAGAACACTTGGAATTTTCTGCTCTGGCAGAATTCCTTCTGACAGATTCCAGAGCAAGATGCTTTCTCTTTGCATTTTGAAAAGACTACTTTTAGAAGAAAATGAAAGTACAATTCAGGGAGTGGGGAGGGGAAAGCCTTCTTTTGTGCCAGTCCTTGGCAAGTAAACACCCAGAAACACTCATCATCATGCCAGCAGCCCAGCCCGGGAGAAACACGCCTTTCTGCAAGTGAAGCTCAGGTTGAAGTTGATGGGAGATGGCATGAAAGACCCTCAATTCTAAAGAAGCCCTCAGCGAGGTGACCATGGAGCTGGGGAATCTACACAGATCACAGGGCCTTCATGCTCAAAAGAAGAATCCCTCTTCTAAGAAAATCTTTGACAGTTGCTGAGATCTTGTGTGGAACTAGCACACAATTCATGAGCAATCTATCTTTGTTAATTGAACCTGGAACATTCTACCACGGTTTGCGTTTCCATTGTATTAGCAGCGTTGAGTATTTAACTGTAGCTCATGTTTCTAGAGAGCCAAGGATAAAAGTCAGTCACAGATAACATGCCAATAACCTCATTTATAATACTCCCAACATAATGGAAAGAGGGTAAAAATGAAGCCATGTCTGGTAGGGCTTGAAAGATTTGCTATCCAAGGAGCCTGCCAAGACGTGAGCATAAGGGAACAATATCATCAGATCTAAGGGGGAAAAAAGCTACTAAAGCAATTAGTGATAATACAGAGAATGCCAAGCTTTCACTAAATAAAACTCTATCATTAAAATATGACAAATTCAAAAAAGTGTTTATTGTTCTAATTTTATCTAATCAAGACACAATAGTCTCCTGTGTATACAGTGTGTATTGCAACTTTTAACACGCTAATTTAATTGGCACGTGCTGGAAAGTTGGTTTTCTCCCCCTCAAAAATGAAGTTAGATGTTGAGGTTTTCTCGTGTTAAATACGGTATTTTCTATATACATATGCATACGAATAGACAGACTTCTCTGTAGTCAGAACTAAAGGACAGCTTTCTACAGTGTGAATTAAAGAGTAATTAATCCAATACCGTACACAAAGGACTGAGTAATAACAGATGTAAAAGGTCTGTATGTTCCAACCTTCGAGACAAATTCATATAAAGTATATTTTTGTGAGCTTCTGGCTTACCAGATCTCAAGATACAGCCTTCTTTGCTAATGTTTCAACAACATCAATCAATCGACAAATGTTTTCCGTGGTCATTCGGTGCCCCAAACACAGAATCAAATTTCCTATCACCCAAATTCAACTTGGAAATATAACGATTATGGGGGCAAAAGACTTCCTTAACATACGATGCTGGCAAAAACCAAGAATTGCTTTCTTGGGCAAAGGAGATTAAATCTAAAAACATATCTTTCTGAAAAGTAAGGCCAAATCGATTGTCTTGCACTCAAAACAGAATACTTTCTTTTGTAGGGCACAGGCTTGCTATTTCAGGGATTATGCAGAGAAATGTTTTCAAATTGCCACCCACAGAGTTTTTCGGCCATATCTTTAGACCTCTGTGCAAATGCAAGGTTAAGAAAAATATTTTATCCTATGCCAGGTACAATTTTAAAAGTAAGCACATGGCTGTGTAAAAATCGTATCAAAGGTGATGCTTCTTGTCCAGAGTTGGGAGAAAGGCGACATAAATTTCTCAAAAGCTCCTTCTAGTTCCAGTATTTTCTTTTGCCCTATAAAAGGGTACACTCCACTGGCTTATCCCACTGAAGTACATGCTGCTATTATAAACATATAGCAAATTATATAAGCAAATGTGAATTTGGAGTCTCAAAAATTCCATTAGGTATATACTATATGATCCGGATATTTAGTAATGCTGACCACTTATTTATTAATCAACTAGAGATGATAAATCTTTACAATAGTCCTCAAGTACACAAAGGACCATGCCCCCGGGGTAAATAAAAATCTAAGACAAACAGGAATTAGTCAATTGTTCTCTCCCACCAAACCAGCCTCGAAGGCAGCAAAAACACCTTCCCTGGTTGAGAAACATCCTGTAGTTTAAGCTGCAGGGTTAATGAGTATCAGCCCTCATGGGGAAACTGAAATTTATCTTATCATGCTAGTTTTTATTACTTATTTACTTATTTAAGCAGAAAAAGAATTTCTGAGATGACTGGAGAGCTAGCTCAGAAAATGGACAGGAACAAAGGGAGGCTAGGCAGTCAGAAACCCAGCCCAATTCATACCTCGAATTCAGTTTTTCTAAGGATGAATCCTCACAGCACCCTGCGACACTGTGAGCCCTCGTTAGAAACGCAGAAGCTGTTGTTTCTCGAAAGTGTAACTGTCCTTTTCTTGCCAGTTTCCCCCACGCCCCCAACCTTATCAGAAAGACTGTGTCCAGATTGAAGATTTAAAGAACCTCTTAAAGGGGTTTGCTGAAGTTGAGGATATAAAGAATGGATGGAGGTGTAATGGTGCCCTCTGCTGGGGAGAATCAGTAATGCTGCCCAGGAAGTTTCCTACTGGGGCTGAAGTAATTTTGGGGGGCGGCGGGGAGGGGGGGCAGGGAGCTCAAGGGTGTTTCTGGAACACAAAGTCCTGAGAAGTACTCTGCAAAAAAGTAGTTGCAAAACCCCAAACCACATGAAATTAGCTTGATTCTGAGTTGACAGTGGAATTTGAAACCAGCTGTATTTCATCCTAAAATGTTAGCGCTATAAACCCTTCATCAAACCTGGAGACAATTATTTTCTCGCTATCTGGACAAGACCACATTTCTAGCGGCTGAATTTTTCCAGGGCAGATTCTGCGTTCCCATTTTCCTTTTGGAGAGCTCCCCTCTCGCAGACTTGTATAAACAAGCTTCACTCGAGAATGAAGGATGCTATGACATTCAGCTTTATTCAACCCTCTGTGATGCCCCTACTAAAAATCATAACAGGAATTGTTACAAAACACACACATCACATTGGCATTCCCAGGCTTCTGAGAAATACACAGTAAGGCCAAAAATTGATTTTAAAAGAGTCATTTGAGAAAGTTTAAGAAAACAGTGGTATTTCATTAAAGGAGTAGTTTCTTTACTTCATTTACCAGTTCTGGATCCACAGTCAAAATATCTAAACTACCTATAACTTAAAACAGGTAAAAGGAGGGAGGGTATAGCTCAGTGGTAGAGCTTAGCATGCACGAGGTCCTGGGTTCAATCCCCAGTACCTGTATTTAAAAAAAAAAAAAAACAGCTAAAAATTACTAAGGGGCAGCAAAAGGAGACAGCTGAAGCACACTGCATGCTGATTGAACTTTTGGTAAAAAGCATACTGTTGGCTTGAGTATCTTCAATGATGTCTGCTAATCAATGAGATATTAAGGAATCATCTGTTTAAACAGAAGTGATGAGTAAAAGAGACAAAATACAATTGTTTCAAGGAAACAAAAACCTTCGTCTCCTGGCTTAGTGTGTTTTTCTTTCTCGTTGTTGCTGTTTGTTTTAAAGCTGGAGCTATGACTAGACAACCGAAAACCATGGCTTTGGCTGGGTACATGAATGATTAAGAGATCATCCATTCAGCTATACACCTGTGAGGCCAGCGTGCATAGGGCCCTGTGCTTTAAAGGATCCCACGCTCGGTTTAATGCTCTGCAATCGCCATCCTGAAATTCTTAATTTTTAAACAAAGGGCCCCGCATTCTCATTTTGCAGAGGGCTCTGCAGATTGTGTAGCCTGTCCCCATCCATATGCTTATTCAGTGTGTAGTTGGGAGCACTGTCAGAATAAGATGCTGGCCTTCCTGGGGAGCACAGGGATGTCCAACATGATGCTCTTGCTGAAGGAGCTTATTTAGAGTCTAAGAAAGGAGGTAAGACATGTCCAAGGACCTTGAGAACATGCAGCCAAATAGCATAATTCAGTGAGAGAGGCCTGGGTGCTCCTCCGTTCACAGGACAACGGTAAGATCACTTCCAGCTGGGAAAACCCAAAATGCCTCATGAATGGGGTGTCATTGGAACTGGGACTTTCAAACAGATTCTTAGTACTTATTTCTCTGTAGGAAAATATAAAAATAGAGGAGTTTTCCTTCTTGCCATCGAGTCCACTTTGTGGTTTTATTGTTCTCTGAAGTCACCTTGTTGACTTTGGAGTTTTAATCATAGGATTCCATTGACTGTTTTGTTTGTTTTTAACTAATGAAGTATGGCCTTCTAGAGAAAATACCTTTAAATTTTTAAAATAGTTTTAATTTTTAAAAATGGGGGGGCAGGTGCAATCTGAGTGTCTGTTGGCAAACTGCGCTGGAGATGGCCGATGAAACCAACGAGGAGCGCCACTTTCTGTGGGGGTTGCTCCCAGCGCCCCACGGTTTTGAGGCGGCGGCTGGGAGCTCAAAATCTGTAGTACCACATAAGTGATTCAGGACACACCTCCCCCCACAGGGTGGGTAAACCCTCTCATCTTACTACAAAAGAAAGCAATGCTCTTTCTCCTCCCAGGGACGACATCACTGTGACACTGAGGATGCCAAACCTCTATCTAGAAATCCAACCGCATCCACTTCAGGGCCTTCAAGAAGCCCAGCACATAAAATCCGGCACCAAAGCTCTAATTCCTCGTACCCAGAGGTCCAGACTCTCAACTTCCACAAGCGCCTTCCTAGCAAACACTCTGCTTAAGAGATTTGATTTTGAGGAAAGCGAAGTGAACGCAATAGTATTCTCTGAGGTCTGACGTAAAAATGACGCATGTATTCTATTCCATAGGCATAAAGCTGCATGTGTGCAATTTTTAAAAAAAATTATTTTTAGGATATATTTTACCATATTAAATATTCAATATTAAAAGTGAATTTAAAACACCTTTGTATATTAATGGACACAACCACATGGCATACTTAGGGTTAATACTCTTTGAAAAAGAAGAATGTATTGTACAAAATAGTCAATAAACCTAGCCAAGTACGCAAATATTTTTTTTCTTTCCTGCATGGTTTCATCGTTACTCAGTACGTTCTCTATTTCTAGAATTTAGCCTCCTTGATTCTTAGTGGAACAATGAAGAAGTTTAAATAAATCCACTACGTGTTTTCAAGCCTCTGATTGTGGATGAAGGTCTATAAGCAAGGTACTAGATGATAAATTACATATTCTGAGATTTTTCTTTCAGTCTTGATTTCTCAACTAGACATTGAAACCAGAACCAGATACTCTCTGGATATCAACTAAGCAGCATCTGTCATTTCTTATAAATTTCTTGTCCCATATAATACAATTAAAAGAATTCTCATTATTTTTAGAAGCTTATTTAATAATCTAATTCCCCATGAGAGAAAAACAGTCAACATTTAAATCAAATTATTTACTTGTACTTTGTGACAAAATCAAGGCAGAAAAGGAGGCATTTTTAACACTGAAGGTTTTATGAGTTACGTTAAGATTGCAGGTCAGGGATTTTGGGTCTTCAGTCTGCAATATAAAGTTTAGTTGAGTATTTCTTTCTCTGAGGAAAAGAACAGAATAATAAAGATACATGTGACTAAAACTCAACAGCCAAGCCTACTTGAATGAAACCACCGTCTGGCAGAATTTATGAGAGAAAAATAACCTCGTGTAAGCAGCAGTTGGCTTTAGAAAGGGGTGGCATAACAGAACCAAATCCAAGAACAGCAAGGTTTACCTTTGCCCTCATTTCCCATCTTAAGAACTGTGGCAACATCACATGTTTCCAACTTGAGCGTCCTGATCCTTATAACCAGTATGCGTTGGCATTCTGGTAACTCGCTGACCCACATTTTTGGTGGCCAAACTGTGGTTAGTGTGGGCCAAGTAGCCAGGAATTGCTGACTCAACTCTTTCTGAAGGTTGTGGCTCCACAGGAACCAGTGGGCAATGGTCAGATTCGTCTTCTGTGCCTGTAGCACGTGACAGTGGGAGTGAGAAGGGATACAATTAGCAAATGGGACAAGACTCCTTTCTGGGTGCCAATGGAACGCTCAGAAGTTCTGACACAAAGAACTAGGTCTGCAAACCAATCTCCATTTACGGCATGTCTCTGTTACATGGCAGAATGAAGGTTTATGCTGTTTCTAGTTCATCATTCTTTTCAAACTCCCTTGTGAATTACGAAGAACTTGCTCATCAGAGCTATGTGTCAATCTGGCTCAAGTAGAGAGGATTTTGCAACTTCTTTGAACACGTGAGAGCATCATCATTCTGTCTAAAGCAGTGCTTCTCAATGTGTGGTCCCCAAACCAGCAGCGGCAGCTGGGGGGCAGTTAGATAAAAATGTAGCAGATTCCCAGGCTCCATCTCAGTCCTACAGAATCACAATTCTGATGCTCAGTCCCAACAATCTGCGTTTTACCAAGCTTTCCATGTGACACTGTTGCACACTTAACTTGAGAACCACTGATCTAAAGAATCACGGCAGAGGTGACTTCTATGAGGGTAAAGTGTCGGCTTCCCAGGGGAAATGGGCTGCTTGCTAAAGTGTTAGACCAGGGGCACTTCAACTTGTTTTTTATGCATGAAATCAGACCACTCTAGTTTAGTTGAAGAAAATAAGCCATCTGCTCCCTCGAATGCTATCATTTGGTTTGATCAAATTTGAGTTGGCAAAGATTTCCCTAAAACCCCCAAGCACAAGATATAATTTGTATTACCAACTAGTAATTTTTTGGACCATTCTCCAGAAACTGTTGTTGGTTTCTGTGTAAGCAGAATGTTTACTTTCTCCTTGAAATACAGTTTTCCAAATTTATAGGCCCAAAGAATTTTACAGTTGGGACAGATCTTTAAAATTCATCAACATATATATTTTTTTAACCCAGGAAGAAATTCGGGTCACCAGATAAAGACTAAGAGTTTACGCACAGAAATCTTCATGGGTTAAATGAGAGTAGGTGGCCGGCTGCTAAACTATAAATTCCTCTATTGGAATCTGAAATCAAGGATCACATCTTAATTCATCTCTTCTCTCCTCTTCCACATCACAGTTCCTGGGACAGTGTTGGCACAGTTCAATAAACGTTTTTTGAAAAATGATATGAAATAAAATGTGTGTTCCTTTTTTCCTTGCTCCTACAGGAGTGAAAAAAGGCATTTTCTTCCAGTCTGCCAGAAGGGATGAGTGAAGATGAAAAACTACTTCAGTTTCTATTAAATAATAGGTTACTTCATTTAAGCTACCAACCTCGTTGCCTGTGATCGTGTAAAATGGATTCTATTAACAAGAGGCCCAGGACAACGACTGGGAATTCTCAGGACTGAGATCTGCTGGAAAGGCGACGTGGAGATGTTTGTGCAGCACATGCTCACTGCTATGTCTGGCCCAAGTCAATTTTACTTAGCACCATAAAAACAGACTTAGCTTATGATATTTTAAGCATCTTAAACAAAGCAAGATTTATGCTATTGGGTACGACTTTGGACCTTCCACCGTACCAGGTTTTCCACAGGTCTGGAGAGGCAAGAAACTGTTTCTTTATGCGTCGCAAGTGCAAAGTGGGAAGCCCCCTCCTTCTCCCTTCTAATATCACCAGGAATGAACAGGCAGCGTGTTTCCCATAATTCAGCAATAACTGGGCTATTATTCTTTAATGCTTCAGTTTATTAATGTAACCACTGTGTCATTCCTACCATGCCCATGTAATTAAATTACCCGACAGACACTTGATATGAAGCTCTCAATCCTCACAAAAGCCCAGACTTTCTATGCCCCTTTGTGAGTCCCTAATGAATGAGTGGTACAGACACTTCTGTCATCCACGTTCACTCACTGTCCTCTCTGACTGCTCTCCTGTGTCACAAGGGCTTGCTCCTGCAGACAAACTGGGAACCGTTCAAAAGCGGAGGGTCACGTTTCCAACAACAACAAGCACTAGGCATGCTATCACCTTCCTTTCTCTTTGTCTGGCTAAACCAGAGGCTGACCAAATTAAATTCCAAAGCCACCACCCGCGTGGATCAACAGTACATTCTTAAACCTTGGCTACTGAATGCTAAACCCTCCTTAGGTCATGAGTATAAATGGAAAAAATAAACTGAAAAAAAAAATTAAAGCCATTACTGTGTCCATCCAAATATACGCCATCTTGTGACCTTCTGAAAAGGAAAACAGTTTAAACTTAAAAATTAAGTGTTTAACTTTCACATTTTGCAAATGGAGCCAGAATAATGAACCCACGTGCTATCCTAATCTAGCTTGTGAAAAGGTACTTGTGATTATTAACAAAATAATGGTTTTTCTAAATCACTCAACTGTTCAAGTTGTTCATTTCAAAGCACGACTTACTCTAAATGTTGTAGAACTTGGACATGAACTCTTTAAAAGACTGTACAGTAGGACTTCTTTTATTTCTAGAAATAGCACTTTAGAGACACTAGATGTTTCTCTAGATTTTAAAAAAACATTTTGCACCTAACAAAATGTAACACAATTAGCTTAGTAAATATTTGTTATTAGGATAGTCAGATTTGAATGCAAATCCTGACACGTGATTTTTGAATATTTAAATTAAATGCTTTATACATGGCGGGAAGAATATGAGGAAATTTAATTGTATAGGAATAAAAATTGAGATCTAATCTCAAAAACAATTATTTTGCTTCTATAAGAAGCATCAAAGCGAAGCATATGATGCCCAGATTTAGGAAATTAGAAATGTTCCAACCAACCAATCTTTGAGATCAGATATTTGTGAAAAAAAAAAACACATCTTACTGGAATCTAAGTAATTTAAACATGGTTAAAATCTGAGTAACAATTACTCTATTACTTTGCTCCTTAGTGTTGAAGTTTGTTATCTATATGTGACTAATACAACTTTAATTTATGCGCTGTCTCAAGTACACAGGTACACAAGAAAAAAATCAAGTTTAAATCTTGAAAATACTCGAGATGAAAAGAATACTTGTAGTTATTAATAACTATTCTTTCTGTTAGTCTCAAAGGAAGGCAATAAAGGCATAAGAAAACATCAAAAACAGAGAAGACAAATAGAAAACAAATAGCTGGGTAGTAGACCTACCTTTAACAATACTGATAATTACACTAAGTATAAAGGGATCAAGCACCCCAATTAGAAGGCGGAGAGTGTCAGACTGGACTAATATATATAGATCTATAAAATTATATGCTGTGTAGATGAGATGACTTTAAACAAAAACACAAAAAGCTAAATGTAAGAAGACAGAAAAAGATATACCATGCAAATACTCAGCACAAAAAATTGGCAGGGCTATACTAATGTCACTCACGTAAGATAGTCAATGAATATTGCTATAGGAACATTTCATAATGACAAAAGGGCAAATTGTCAGGATGACGTAACAATATTAAATGTGTATGTATTTAATAAGATAGCTTCAAATTAAATGAAGAAAAAATGCCAGAACTAAAGAAGGAAAAGACAAATCCATGCTCATAGTTGTAGATTTTTATACTTCCTTTTAAGGAGCAGATAAAAAACAATTAGACAAAAAAAAAATCAGGTCTTTAAAAAAAGCCCCAAATATTTGAAAACTAAACACACTGCTAAATAATCCATGAGTAAAAGAAGAAATCACAAGGAAAATTAATAATTTGAACTGCATGGAGAAGAAAGTTGAATGTATCATAAATTGTGAGATGAAGCTAAAACACTGCTTAGAGGGCAATTTGTAGAGTTAAATGTTTATAAAAGAAGAAAAGTTTAAAATCAGTGATCTACATTTACACCTTACATAGCTAAAAAACAGCAAATTAAACCCAAAGTAATGGAAAGAAGGGAAAAAAAAGATAAAAGCAGTAAAACAATAAAATAGCCAATAAACAACAGCTATTTAACAAAGCTGAAAATTGATTTTTTTAACCTACTAATAAAATTCACAAACTTTTGGCAATACTGATCAAGCAAAAATAGAAAATATGAATCATCTATATCAGAACCTAACATTCTGCAGGCATCAAAGAAATAAAGTAACATTGTAAGCAATTTTATGCCAATGATTTTGATAACTTAGTTGGAAGGGACAGCTGTGTAGAAAAACACAAATTACTAAAACTGACACAAGATAAAACAGAAAATCTTAATAGTCTTACATCTATTCAATAAACTGAATTGAAATGAAAATTCTTTTCCCAAAGAAAACATGAGGCCCAGAGGGTTTTACTAGTCAATGTTATCATACATTTAAAGAAAAAATACTGCCAATTTTACAAACTCTTTCATAAAATAGACGAAGAGGAAATGTTTTTTGAACTCATTTCATGAAGCCAGCAGAAATCTGATTTAAAAAATTG
Source organism: Camelus bactrianus (assembly GCF_048773025.1). Lineage (NCBI taxonomy): Eukaryota > Metazoa > Chordata > Mammalia > Artiodactyla > Camelidae > Camelus > Camelus bactrianus. The sequence continues at coordinate 7,566,997 of NC_133575.1, forward strand.
AGAAAGCAAATATAGTATAAGAAAATAAAATCACTAATCAATATCCCTCATGAAGATAGGCATGGATGTCTTGAACTAAATGTTGGCAAATCAGGCCCAGCAACATATAAAAAGCATAAGACATCACAACCAGGTATATAAGGTTAAGACTTAAAACCAATCAACCAATATAATTCACAGCATTAATAGCAAGATGGAGAAAAACCATATGATCAATTCAATAAAGGCAGGTAAGAAACTTTATAAATAAAATTCAACATCCATTCAATGATGTAAAACTCTATAAATCAGGAATTGAAGGCAACTATCTAAACCTAATAAAGAGCATCTATGGAAAAACCTACAGTTGACATACTTTCTTGTGAAATATTTGAACACTTTCTCCCAAGATTAGGAACAAGGCAAAAATGTCTGCTCTAAGCACTGATATTCAACCATGTACTGGACCTACAGCCAGGGCAATAAAGCAAGAAAAATAAATAAAAGACATGAAGATTTAAAAGGAAATAAACCTATCCTTTTTTAAAAACTGCATGACTTTATACAAAAAATTGAGGAAACCACAAAACAACTGCTTAAACTAATAATTACATTTAACAAAGTCATAGAATGCAACATTAATATAAAAATCAACCATATCTTATGTAACAGAATAAAATACAGGGAACTGATTTAACTAAAGATATGCAAGACCTAGATTGCAAACTAAAATACTGCTAAGATATTTTAAAAGATAGGAATAAATGGATAGATATACCACAGTTATTGCTTGAAAGATTCAATACTGTTAAGATGTCAATTCTCCTCTAATTGATCTGTAGATTCAATGCAATTCCTGTTAAAAGCCTCAAGGCTGTTTCGTAGAAACAGACAAGTTGAGTCCAACATTCATATGAAAATACAAAGGAACAAGAATGGCCAATCTTTAAAAAGATAACAAAGTTGGAGAACTCACCCCACTTTATTTAAAAATTATAAAGCTACAGTAGTCAACAGTTTGTTTTTGGCTTAAGGAGAGACTGAGACCGATGAAACAAAATAGAACCCAGAAATATATTCACATATATGGTCAGCTGATTTTCAACAAAGGAGCCAATGTAATTAAACGGGGAAAGGCACAGTCTTTTCATCAAATGGTGCTGAAATAACTAGAAAAATAACATCAGAAAAGGTGAACCTTGACCTCTACATCATGTTACACAGTCATTAAATCAAGATGTATCAGACCTAAACTTGAAAGCTAAAACTGGAAAGATTCTAGAAAAAAACTGGACTCAAACATCTCACAACCATAGAGTAAATATTTTTTTAACAGAGGAAATGAAAGTAATAAACAAAAAGTTGAAAATTGTGTTTCATCTAAATTTAAAAGTTCTGCCCAAAGATACTGCTAAGAAAATGAAAAGGCAAGATATATAGACCAGAAAAAATAGTTTATCTATTGCCACACACACACACATCTGACGTAGTAAGTATATCCAGAATATATATAGTACTCCTATAATTCAATAATACAAAGATAATCAACCCAGTAAAAATGGGTAAAAAATGTGAAATTTTTACAGTGGGAAGTGTATGAATCACTGATAAGTACAGAAAAAAAGTTTTTTGTTTTTTTTTTTTTTACCATTGCTGTTTGTCATCAAGGAAATGTAAATTAAAACCATAAAGTACCATTTTATGGTTACTGGAATGGTAAAGATTAAAAAGACATCACCAAATGTTGGTGAGGATGTGAAGTAACCAGAATAATCTTCACACACAACTGGTGAGAGTGTAAAACAGTACAAGCACTTTGGAAAACTGTTCTGCATTTTCTAGTACATGTAAACATACACTCACGCCGTTCCCGGCAATTCTCTTAGGCCCTTAGTGAAGGGAAATGAAAACACATGTCATCACAAAGACTTACACACAAATGTTACAGAGAAGCTTTGTTCCTAACATCTCCAAACCGTATAACCCAAATACCCATCAAAGGTGAATGGATAAATAAATTGCGGTAGGTTGATGCAATGGAATACTACTCAGCCACAAAAAGGAACAAAAATTGACATAGGCAACAACATGGGTGAATCTCAAAGCATTATGTCAAACAAAAGAAGCCAAACACAAAGAGCACACAAGGCCTGATTCCATCAAACGGCGGGCAAAGTCAGAACAGCCATGGCCTATGGGAAGGGGCCCGAGGAAATTTTCCTGGGCTGAGAACAATGTTCTAGTGGTTGGAGTTGTGCTTATGTGGCCATATACACTTATTAACAACCCATTAAATCAGGCCCTTCGATCTGTGCATTTCACCTTATGTCAACTGAATCTCAATTAACAAGTCTTGGTGATTCCCAGATTCTTTGCTCGTGTGAACTCAGGGGTCAATTGCTAATCAAGGTCACTTCTGTTTGGTATCTGGTATCTCTTCCCCTCTTTTCCACCAAAAGTCCATCAGACACAGTAAGGATTTAGAAACAAGCATGACACACCAATTACATCCTAGCTCCCCTCTGTCCTTATTGCTTGTTGTTTACACTGTATGCCCTTCCCCCTCCCCCACATTAAAAGAAAATCTATGATCTATTCTCTAACAAGGTTAGGGAATTTTTGCTGAATTTTATGTATAGGTGGGTATCAAGCTGAGGTGCTGTTTAAACTTCTTAGTCTTCAAACTTCAAAATATTCTGCCTTTAAAGGTAAGGAAATTTCTGCAAATAATTTTATATACTGATTTATGATTTTTCAGGTAGATACATTGTCAAGGTGTATTACCTTTTAATACTTCTCTAACCTCTACCACAGAGTAAATACTATAAATTAATTAAAATCAGCTGGCAAGGGTTAAGCTATGATATCCTTAATCTAAAATTGTCTTTAGTTACCATTCTCACACTGAGTTTGAAATCAGAGGGTTTTTTCAAGGTAGAAGGGAGGGGTTGCTTTTCAAGCAACAATTTTCAAGCAACAATTCACAACGTCCCTATTATTGAGTTTTTCTTTAGAACGAGCAGAGAAACATTTTGCCTTTAATGTTCATAAGCCATGGTTTTTTTAATTGTTTTTGTTCAAGACCCCAACTCCCTCCCCTCTCCAAAGAAAGCCAAAGATACAGCTGTTCACACATGCTGGGGTTTGAGGATGGAGGTGGAGTGTTGTTCTCAAGGTCACCAGGCTGTTTTCAGCCCCTGAATATACGGTAAAAAGCAGAAGACACGCTGACAATGGGAACTTAGTCTGTTCATGACCAGAACATCAGGCTTCTGAAATCCTAGTTATCTTGCTTTTGCCAGGGCTGCCTCCCTTTCCCTGCTATCAAAGAATTCTTGAAGCTAAGGCTCATTTCCTGTTATTTGTGAGAGCCACTTAAGCTATTCCTTTTTTTTTTTTTAAATGAAAGTGCTTAAACCCGATTTAAACTTAAACCAAGAAGTAGCAAAATCTCTTTAAATAAAATCAGAAACCCCCAAATTCCTTATTTTTCATCCCTAACCATGGTTCATGATAGCATCCTAACAGTCTCTTTGCGTAATCAGGCATTCATATACAATCACAGGCTTCAGATAATTTGTGGGTATGTATACAGTACAGATTCACCTTCAGATACAGTTTATATGTATATATGAAATATATTTTTGAAGTACATGTGTAGTTATTAAATTTACATTGTATCTTTATGTGTGTATAAATATACAGTCACGCAAATATGTAAGCACATCCTTATTTCAAAACACTCTCTGCCCTTCTCCTCCAGATTTGGGAAATAAAGAGTCTAAGAATATTGTTTTTCATTTTCAAAGAAGTTGGGAAAAGCTTATGAAAACCTTATTTTGATCCCTTCAAAAATATGCTTAGGAACAAACATAAGCTCCAAGGATAAGAGTGATTCGACAGATTTTCTCAGAATTCTCGAAAAACTGGTTTCTACAAAACCAAGCCAACACATCAAACACACACACCTGGGCCCTTGTAAAGGAGGCCCTCCCTATCAACGCTCATGGGATGCTAGAAACTCCTCTGTACCTGGTTTCAGTAAGTCTGCTCCCTGGGTGGATCCCGCAGCCCCAAATTAAGTCGGTTTGGCTTGTAGATTTGGGCCAACACCTCGCAGAACATGTCGCTGTTCCCAATGGCAGAGCCTAGAAGGACAAATGGCACAGAAGATGCCCGCTACAGTCTCAGAGATGCCACCTCTGAAGGGTGACCTTGATAGGAATGCGTAAGGCAGACGGGAAAGGGAGGGAGAAAGGGAGAAAATGGGAGAGGGTGGGAGGAAGGGACGGAGCAGGGCAGGCCCAGCAAGAAGAGAGAAGAGGCCAGGAGTGATGGAGAGCAGGGGAGAGGCAGCGTGGAGGGAGGAAAGTGAGCGCAGGCGAAGACGACGGAGGGACGGGCCGACAGGGCGGCGGGGACTGACGTGAGAGCAGAGGTAGAAAGAGGCCGAGAGAGACAGAAGAGAGCCCAAAAGAGAAAAGAGGGAGAGATGGAGGGGCAAGGACACTCTTAAAGGAGGAGACGGAGAGATACAGGGGAGAAGAGGTGCACACTGGCAGAGACAGAAGGAGGGACAGAAAAGGGGTGAGAGGGAGACTGTACGAGAGGGGATGTTGGGCTGTACTTGCCCAGCCTCGAGACCCAAGAAAGAGCCCAGAGACGGCGACAGAGACACCAAGAGTTTATCGGACAGAGGACCTTACCTGAAGCAAGGGCCTGGAGAGCCGCCCCGCCATGCGTGACGCAGCGCGGGCAGAACATGGCGGCGCCCTCGCCCCCCGTGGGCGGCGGCGGCTGCCGTTTATAGGGGAACTGACGTCACGGCGCCTCGTCAATTGCCACGGCAACCAGCGGCCGGCGGGGCAAGCGTGGAGGCACTTACTAATTAAGCCCTATCATTAGGAGGATTGGATAGTCCTGTGAGTGAAGCAGGGCCTGATCGAGAGCAAGAGAACAGCCATCAGCAATGGCCTGACCACACGGCGACCACGCTGGCAGTTAAGCCACCAACCAAGGCAGCAGCCAGGAGCAGTATGGGCATGGCGCAGCTGGTTGGTTGGACATTCCTGTGATGTATCCGTTGGGCTGTTTCTGTCATGAAATGAAAATCTCAGAGGGCTAAGTCCAGGGAGCTTGGGGTCACCTCTGCCATCACCAGGCACTCCTGATTTCAGTGCAAACACAGGTATCACTGCTCCGGCCTTCTCACTGTCTTGATTAGTTACAGGAGGCACTATCTTTGCCCTCCCGGGTTACAGCTCAGAAGAGGAGCACACACAGAACAGAAAATGCTACAGTAAAGCCAAAGAGGGCTGCTCAGGGCAGCAGAAGCTGTAAGCCTAAGTAGAAACACCCGCAACAGTTCTTAACTGCTTTCACATGGTCACGGGCAGATTTCACACCATCTCTGGTTGGTAATTAGAGGGAGACCCTGCCCAGGAAGGACTAAGACCCAGACTTGAAAAGCAAATGAGAAAGGGTCTGGTATCAGGGCACTTTGTCTGGAACCTTCTTTCTCCGGGAAGTCAGTGGGCATTTCAACCAGAATGACCGGGTTTAGCACGTACACAGACAGACGCCCAGCTCAATCTGAATTTCAAACAAACCATGAATAATGCTTTAGTGGAAGTAATACTTTTTTACGATAAGTATATCATAAGCAGGGAGAGGGAGAGGAGACGTGACACTCTGAAAAGGGGGTAAAATGTGGCAGAGACAGAGACAAATGCAATATTTGAGACATAATGGTACTAAAATGTTATTTGTTGTTTGTCTGAAATACAAATGGGACTGGCTATCCCATATTTTCTCTGGTCTCTGAAACCCTAGTTTCAGGTCTGTTTTTTCCTCTTATTTCCACTAATTAATTCTACTGCCTTACCCATCCTTTTCATATCTATGGTTAATAACAACTACTAGGACTGACCCTCACAGGATAGCACTTTTCTAAATGCAAAAAATTCCTAAACTTTTGTCCCACTTGCAGGGTTTTGTTGTTGTTGTTTTGTTTTGCTTTTAATTCTAGCCTCTCTTTTTAAATTAAATTAAATTAATTTTTTAATTGAAGTATAATGAATTACAATGTGTCAGTTTCTAGTGTACAGCACAATGTCCCAGTCATGCATATACATACATATATTCATTTTCATATTTTTTCTATTAAAGGTTACTACAAGATACTGAACACAGTTCCCTGTGCTATACAGAAGAAACTTTAAAAAAATCTATTTTTATATATAGTGTCTAACCTCTCTTTTGATTCAGCAAAATTTGTCAGGAGGAAAGGCAATGTGCCCGCTTATTCCAAGAGCAGAAGACCTGGTAAGTGTTGGGAAGGGTGTCAATAGGTTGGATACATTGTTGAGTGAAAATCTAGTGAACAAAAATAAGATTGAGGAGGAGCAGTTGAGGAGATGGAATCGCACAACTAGACATCCTGTTCCTGTGTGTGGGTAGCACGGATTCCCCTTCTGGGAGCTCTGTTACTGCCTTCCTGTAGGAGTGGTGGGTAGGAAGTGAGACTGATGACCTCTGTGGTTCCATCTAACCAGGATTTTTCTGGCATTGATTTAAAAAATGGGCCCATGTGTATTCTTTTTTTTTTTTTATTGAGGTATAGTCAGTTTACAATGTTGTGTCAATTTCTGGTGTCCAGCATAAGGTTTCAGTCAGACATGTATTTCTTTTAATATTCTTTTTCATTACAGGTACTACAAGATATTGAATAGAGTTCCCTGTGCTATACAGAAGGACCTCGTTGTTCCATGTGTATTCTTAAGAGCCTTCTCTCCAATCCAATAAAAAACTCTATGATCATGCTTCATTGTTCTGTGAAATACTTCTGCTTGGCCTTTAGAAGAAATTAACACAGAAAACTTGGGAACCAAAAACACATGATGAAGCTAAAGCTTTATACTTCCCATCAAATATTCTCAGAGAGTATCAGGGCACTATACGGACTTTGGAATGATTCCAGCATGTCTTGGGGAAGTGCCAGTGGGCTGAGTGGAACGTGAAGGTTACACGCAGAAGGATAAAGTTATGAAAATGTATCTGTGGAAGGGTAAGAATGTAAAATGAAGATTAGAAACAATAACTGGGGCAAAGGGTATCCTGCCCATGGAGAAACAGAAATCCTATTCGACTTGCATGGGGTCTTATTTTAATGTGGAGTGCAGCGCACACTGCAGCAATGTTCCACCTAACCCACCCCATCCTAAAATGCCGACTCTCTTTTCTGAGCATAGAGCCGTGGCATTCGAGAACTCAGGAAAGAATTAGCCAGAGGGTAGATCTTGGAGGATAGGTTGCATCTGTTTTGAATATGTTCCTGCCCCACGTGTGGGCACTGACCTCCTGTCAGCTGGGACTCTGAAGTGCAACCCAAGAAGATGTGTTGATCTAGAAAGTGTTTATACAAATGCTTACACACTCGAAAATAAATCTCCAGTGCCCTTGGCACTCAATTTAAAGTTATTCTAGAACTGCACCACCATCACCTTTTTTTTCTTTCTTATTTTTAGAACTGGGATGCCATATGGCATAAGAGGGGAAAGATAAATGGAGAAAATCCAATACGTGGACACATATTAACTTCAGACTTTACAAAGGGACTTTGGGTTGGCTACACATTCACATGGGGTCTTCCCAACATTTCAGTGAGGTAGGAATTATTGATGGTATTTTAGAGATAAAGGAAACAGTAACTCAAGAAGTGAAGGCCCAGCCAGGGAGCAATATCAGGGCTTCTAATTTTCAAGGTCTATGCTTTTCTCACTCCACCAGAGCCACCTTCCACAATACCATATGACTGATAGAAGTAAATTGACCTTTATGATCTTTACTTGTGTCCAGGCAATTTACAGAGGTTCATGAAAAGAGAAAGAAGAGTAGCACAGTGATTAATTCCCGAATCCTGGAATCAAATCCTTGTTCCATCATTTACTAGCTGTTCAGCCAAGGGCAAGTTTCTTTCCTTATCCAGCCTTAGTTTGTCTAACTGAAGAATAGGTTTAAAAATAATATTTTCTTTACTGGGTTGTTGTGAGGATTGAATAAATTCATATATATATATAAAGTCCTAGCATAGAAAATGCCCCACGTACATTTCCTATTTTTAGTATTATTATCTCAAGGTATATATTATACTCTTGACTTCAGTGTTGACTTGCCCATCAATCTAGGATGTGTGGACTCTTGTTTTGCAAGTTTGCTCTAAGAGTGTCAGACATTTTGAGAGAAGGGATTAAGAGGTTCACCAAAAAGCTCCTTATCTTGAAATCCAGTCAAAGCCATCCATAGAAATATTTCCTAATCATTTTTGAGAAATGTGCAAAATTATCAGAAAACAAATGTGAGATGTGGAACCAAGCACATTAGGCACTAAAGCTTGACTCAGGGGAAATGCACAAAAAAGGGAAAACGTTCACTGTGATCCTGCCAAGAGAATCTGTGCCTCGTTAACATCATTTTTGCTTAAATGCCTCCAAATTTCTGAAGCCTGGAAAACTCTGGACTTTTAAGGCTAGGATTTTGCTGATTGGATATTAGAAGATGAAGCATTTCATGACACTGTTGTTTAATTTGTAGAGGAAAGATACACTTTGGAAATAAATTAAGACTACCAATTTCAACACTAAGAGCCTTAAAGTATGGAGTTAGTCTGGAAATGTTTTGAGATGGTGAGAGAGTGACATGTTAGGGATCTGTGTGCAAACAGGATGTGTAGATCAACACAGTAGTCATGGGGATAAAGAAGCTGTGGTATATTTATACAATGGAATACTACTCAGCCATAAAAATAAAACAATGCCATTTGCAGCAACATGGATGGACTTGGAGATCGTCATTCTAAGTGAAGGAAGGCAGAAAGAGAAAGAAAAATACCATATGATATCATGCATATTTGGAATCTAAAAAAAAGAAAAAAAGAAGACACTACTGAACTTATCTACAAAACAGAAACAGACTCACATAGTAAACAAACTTTTGGTTACCAGGGGGGAAAGGGGATGGGAAGGGATAAACTGGGAGTTTGAGATGTACAGATACTAACTACTATATATAAAATAGATAAACAGCAAGTTTCTTCTGTACAGCACAGGAAACTGTATTCAATATCTTGTAGTAACTTATAATGAAAAGAATATGACAATGAATATATGTATGTATATGTATGACTGAACTATTATGCTGTACACCAGAAACTGACACCACATTGTAAACTGACTATACTTCAATTAAAAAAAAAATCAAAACAAGACAGTCGTCTTGGGCTCTTGGCTGCACCCTGAATTAATGTAAGTAATAACAAGGTAGGACAAAGACATGCCTTCTTTTCTTATTTCTTCCCAATACACTCTTTTCTTCTTGGGTTATTAAAAAAAAGATTTCAGTCTTTGAAAATAATCTTTGTTCTTTTTACAGCTGTTAAGAATCTAGAGAAAGGTAGTTGTTCCAAGCCTGTCCACTGAGGGAAGGAGACAATTGTTCATAATCTGCTGAGCTTGCAATAGGAACAGCATAAAATAAAGCCAAATGGAAGATGGATTCCACTGCTGGGGGTGGGGAGACATTCTACTAAAGGAGCAACTTGTAAAATGAATCATGGAAAATCATGTCTCAAGAAGAAAGGGGATTTCAGAAGAAAATATAATAATGGAAGACATTTAATTTAGGTGCTCTGTCTTTTTAGGAAAAGTAGTTTATGAATAAATGATACTCAAGGTTACAATTGAGTGGAATGTCCGGAGGAATATGTGGCTAAAACTAGCTGTGTTCAAGGGAATGAAAAAAGCAAGTGATAGTTCTATAAAGCTCCTGGTTTAAAAAAAAAAACAGGAGGAATAAGTAAACCTAGGAAACATTTTGAAATAAGAGCAAGTTGATACTGAGGCCTCCATCTTCCAACATGGTTCCCTTTTCCCCTTTTTGGTTCATGTTGGTGCTACCAGACCTCACCCCGTCTCTCTCTGTGGCCCAGTACCTTCATTTCTCCCTTCCTCCTATATTTGTTATAAATTCCTGATCTCAGATGAGAGACTGAAACTCTGGCATGTAAAGCTATAAAAACCGACCTGAGATTACCATATTTTATCCCCCCTTTTCCAGAACTGCACTTTAATAGGGATCAATGATTAATGCTAAAGTAATGATTTTGTGTGGCATTCAGGATTGTGGCCAGAAAGTGGCAAGATGCGATACGGGAATTTGAGGAGGAAAGGACCAAAGGAAGGGTCTTCATGAAAACCCACTATGTGAAAAATAAGAACCCCCTCCTATACATGTGGAGCACTGACTTGCCAAAGGCACTGTATGTTCACTGCAGGCAAGATTCAGCCCTTCTAAACAACCAACCAAATTAAATCAACTTTTCTCAAATAGCAAAGAAAGGGAACGTTCTGCAATACCTTATTATGACTTCTCTTTGTTAGTACCTTAAGAACACTTCAAATGGTAAAGACAAATTGCTTGTGGTTTAAACATCCAGAGGCAAGATACTTTATCCTTGACTTCTTGATTTCTTCAAATAATTACAAATTACTCTCAGTAGAAACATCAGACTCATTTTCTTCACAAGTCTATGAGATTTTTATGCCCCCATCTTAACGTAAGTGGCCCTGTGGCATTTCAAATAAGTGGCCCTGTGGCATTTCAAATCTCCGGTCATTGAACAATTGGTTGACTTTGGCAGTCTCTATGACTAATGCGTTAACTCCAACCTATCAAATGAACTAAAACTGAGTGTGTTTGAATATTTGGTCTACAGATAAGCCTATTGGGGGCATTCAAACAAATGAGGTGAACTTGACTTTTCTGGTCCTTTCAAGGCTATATTCAGGGGAAAGGTTACACAACAGCTTAGTGGAGCCAAGCCAAACACATTCATTCCAAAAGCCTTCCTTTAAACAACATACTGTCTTTGCATTTTGCTATATTTTGTAACTTGGAATTAAAAGCTTATTAGAAGCGAGTCTTCCCTGCAAACTGACATATTCAATTACAGTCATCTGTTCTGGAGAACAGACTGTGTCTAGACAGAAGAATACCACTGTGGCTTAGAAGGAACACGATGCGTTACAGCGGCTGATTCTAGGGCTGGGTGACCATTTTTTACGATCTGCTCTGGGAACAGTGTCTGATAAACTATTTTGCAGCTTCCCAAATGCATGTAGGTATGAAATGACCTGAATGGCTGCAGCTGAGAACAAAAAACAATGAGATTAAATGACGGAGATGTGGTGATGATGGGCGAAGATTATGTAAGCCAAAGATAAATATGAAACAGCAGCATTAAAAATGCAAAATAAAAGCAAACAAACAAAACCAGATTAATATAAATGAAAGCCAAGATTTCAAGCTTTGTGAGAGAAAAAAAATTCTAGTCTTTGCTCTGTGTTCCAGGATCTTAACAACTGGGTTTAGGGCGGTGGCGGCGGGGCGAGGGTGCGGGTGGAGTTATTTATTCGCATGTACGCGGAATCCGGACAAGCAGTTGGCTGGCTATGAGAAATTAAGCATCTGTCCTGGGAGGCCTCCTTCCAAACAGAACCATACCGAGTGCACACCATATGAAAAGGAATAGGCTAGGAGAACTGGCCGGTACTGATAGAAACTAGGAAGAAAGCAGTCTTCATGTTGTGAAATGCTGAGGCTTAAATGCATGTCTAGCATTTCAGTGACCTACAATGCAGTAGACTCGTTCAATCTTATGAAGAATCGCACTTGAAATCAACTTCCCTAAGAGGAGTTTACACATGCTAGAAATCACACGTGCTTTGCAAAGCCACTGCCAATATGTAAGAATAGGACACTGCTCCCTGATGACCCCCCCAACCCCTCACCCTCTCTGCCCCACTGGCCCTAGCCCGGCCCATGAAATCGGTCATCATTTTGAAAGATTGAAAATGCAATCATTGCCAATTTTCTGGTTTCCATGGCTTAGAAATCTGAGAAGGCAGGGGTTCATTTCTTACTAAATTTGCCCCCTAGGTTGGAGAAGGAAGACGCCAATGAAAGGCGAGGACGTGACGTATGGCGGTTGCTAAGAGACGGGCGACTGAACACAGGCTGCCACTTAATAATGGCCAGAGGGGTGTGAGCTATGATAACATCAGCCAGGACAGCTCTGCCTCTCAGCCCAGCAGGGGCCAGTGCTGCGGGGAGAATGAAAAGGAAGGCAGTCTTGTTAGGGAAAATGTAAGAAGATCTGGAAAGGGAAATGAAAGCCAGAGGCCCTTCTCCAACCGAGATGGTGCGATGGGGGCCTTGTGGGAAAAGGTATGCTTTGTGCTATTTTCTCCGGGTAATGAAGGTGGCTGGGATTAGGACTGATTCCCACTCTGCTACTTGCTCACCCGGTAGCCCACGACTCTGTGAAAGACCTGGGCCCTGTGACTTCCTTTATCAGGACTCAATGAGCCAACCACGTTCCTGACTTGCTCAGCCCCAGGAAAAGGGAAAAAGGGACTTGAGCCGTGAGCTAACTAGCTCCAAATAGCCATAAAACAGACATACGGTACTAGGCAACCGGCAGGATGAGCAGAGCCCAGAAGTCCAAAGTATAGCCTCTAGGGTCGGGCTAATCTGGGTTCAAATTCTGATCCTTCCGCCTGCTGACCTGGGGCAAGTTACAGGAACTTCTTAAATCTCGGAGTCCTCCCTGTGTTTACCAGGAGCATCAGAATATAACCTCCATGAAGGTTTGTCTTCAGCCCAGCACCACTTGCCCTCTTTCTTCTAGTAACAGACCCCCCCCTCCCTTATTTTGTGGAAATCCCCAGTCAACATAGGCTCTAGTAGGGGTTACAAGTAAGCCCTCCAAAACCACCCTCACCTCACCGCCAGTAATTGGTCCAAGGATCTGGGCAATGACTCAAACAAGGCTGACCAGAATTCTGCCAATGGGATTTTAGCTAGACCGGGGTATGGGGCTCACATATGTCCAGGGCAAGACCCTTTATTTCCAGTGGCGAAGCTGGCAGGGCTACTGGCAGTCACTTTTCCCATCACATGGATAAAGCTGCTCCACTGTGGAAGAGAACAGCGTGGGCAAGCAGACACGCAGAGATGGGAGAAAGAAGTTCCCCAGATCATCTCAATGTGTGGCTCTAGCTCCTGAGTTCCCTGCAACCACCCTAGTTCCCACCTCCCACAGATCTAGGTGATGATCAGATGAGAAAACGTATGTAGACAGAGTATCTAATGAGTGCTTACATCCATATTTTCGCACACTTGAGTGAAGAAGTTCATTGGAACAGCTGCTTCATCCCACATGCCAGCTGAACCCTATGGAAAGTGGCCTGTCCAAGGCTGAGGAAAGAGGATATGATGTGCCTGCAGGGTGACAATCTGCTGTGGAGTGGCACTGCTGTCACAGATCACCCTCATTGTACCATGTGACTCACTGAACCAAGCTGCTGCAAATGCCCAGATGTTCTAGCCTCCAGACGGATTTATTTATTTTTAAATTTTTAATGGAGGCACTGGGGATAGAGCCCAGGACCTCATGCATGCTAAGCACGTGCTCTACCTCTGAGCTATTATCCTTCCCCTGGACGGACTTATTCTTAGTGGCAAAGAGTTCCTGGTTTTCACCAAGTTAAACGCAAACAGCTAAATGAAAAGGGCTGGATAAAAGCATTACAAAGACTAGATCCTGGCCCCAATTCTGCCACCTGTAGGTTTAAGATTAAGCATCACTTTAGGAAGCGGTGGAAATTGAGTTTGCGCTGTGTTTACAGCGCTATTGAGAAGATCCCATCTTTGACAAGTGTAAACTCCAGAGAGTTTGAGAATGTATGGAATAATTATTAATATTTTCCTAGAGGGCAAGAGAATGGGTGTTGCGACTATGACCATCTCTACACGTGCAAAGAAGAAGGCTGGAGCAAAGATTTAGTCCATCAATTAATGTCCTGAGCATCTTCTGTGTGTCTGCATTGAGCTTACAGAAATAAAACACAACCGTTGTTCTGATGGTGTTCAGTCCATCCACTGAAAGAGACCCAGAGACAAGGACTAAGAGAGCAATAAAATGCCAGAGGAAGATGCAATGATTTATGTCCAGGAGGAGGCCAGGGAAGGAGACACAAAAGAGATAATGTTTGATCTGAGCTTTGACGTTTACCAGGCAGAGAAAAGCTGGGAGGTGTTCCTGAGCAGAGATGCACTCGTGGAGTAAGGGTGGCGGGACGGTGCAAAGCAAGCTTGAGAAGAGCCCAGGAGGCAACGAGGACCGTGGTTAGAACACAAGATATATTGGCACTGATACCAGCTAAGTGGATGAAGGGAGCCACTGAAGACTGTAGAGCTTGGGAGTGAGATGCTCAATCTGTTAGTGGGGTCAACGTGGGGACAGGGTGAAAGATGGAAGTGACAGGGGAGACTAGAGGAAGGAAGAGCCATCTTAATAGTTGAGGACAGAGTTGAGGAGGATTAGCCTGACAGTGAGAGTTAGTGCAGTGGCAGCTGGAATATGAGGTTTTTTGTTTTTGTTTTTGTTTTTGTTTTAGGAAATCTATGAGTCAGAGGATTTGAAAACATTCCCAGTCTGCTTCAAAACTCAAATATTTGTGAATTTCAGGGGAGAGCAACTCTTCAAAAATTGCAACCTCATTTGACTGCTATATACATTTTCCTAATTAAGGCAAGGGATATGCAGAATATGAAAATAAAATAATCATTTGTTTGTGGGTATTAAATTTTTTTTCTCTAGGCCTCAAACTCCTTACTTCATGGAAGCCTTTCTCTCTCCTTAACTTCCCTCCTGTGTGTATTTGGAAGCTACCCAGGAAGCATTCCCTCCTCTGAACCCCAAGTGTGTGAGACTTTATGAGAAGACACGTTTATGCATTTAAGATCTGCGCACACCTTCTGAAACTTCCTCACGTCATATCCATGCCCTTTCAAAGCCAAAAGCTTCAAACATTAGGCCCGATCTTACAGGGGAAAAAAAGAGGAAAATTTTTTTTAGGTGGATCAATTCTTTAAACTTCTGGGGTACACTGAGTCATCTGGAGATGATGATGGGTCATGAGATTCTAGTGGCCCAAATTGTTAGGAACTTACACGGTCTTGCTGCCCCTGGGACAAATATATTTCCTTTGATAAATGGCTCCAGCTTCTCCCACCTGGCTGGCATCTCCCCTGCTTGCTGTTCACAGGGCCCCTCTCCAAGCAGTCCCATTGTTCTCTGGCCCCCACCCATCTAGTTGGCTGTCATGATGCTGACACAGAGCCAACAACGGCAGGGACAGGGCTTCAATGTCCCAGGCCCATGTTCAATTTAGAGCCCCTCCCATGTCCCATAAGACAGGAAACAATTAAATGCGCAAACTCAACTTTTGATTGATGAGGTGCCCTTTGTGAAGTCTGAAATTAAACAACAAGCTGAGGGCACGCTGGTGGAGGTTGCTAGCATGAACAATGTATAATCTATCCAGAAGAGCTCAGTAGGAGGTCTGAGTTACAGAGAAGTGCATGTTTATAGGTTATTGATACCTTAACATCAAGACAACTCTTAATTTAGATGAAATGACAATCATGTTGGGTAGTTAGCACCTGAGCAATTGATTGTTATGAATTAACCCATCCCCACAAGCTAGGGAGGACTCTAATTATAATCAGGTGAATGACTGGAAAACAAAGGAGGGTTTAGGGAGATATAAAACCAATTTCAAGGTTATCAATACATGTGATGGTGGTCGTGTAACATGTATGCGATGTCACCTCAAAGAAAAATGGTTTCATCCACTGTGCAGTAGATGGGGGCGGGTTATAAGATAAGTGAGGGTCTGACCGCTGGTACTTTCAGCCTCATTAATTAAATGTTCCAGAGAAACCTGTGACAGGGCAGGTTGGTACCGTGGGGGGTGAGGTTGGGAGGCACATTCTGGTGCTGCCACAAGGCAAGGTAGTCTTTGCTGCTGCTATTGCAAGGGTCCCTTCTTTCTACCGCTCCTCTGCAGTCAGCTTTGGGGTCATGCATATTTTTCATTTATGCAGAGCAGATTATTTCTGGAAGGTTCTAACCCTATCCTCATGCATAGCCACACTAGGTAATGTAGAGTGTTTCACCCATCTTCCCTGCCAGAAATGCCTGTGCTAATAGTCCACCATTTTCCTATCCTCTTCTTCAATGTTCGATTAGATCCAAAAGAGCTCTGTCTCCACAGAGCACTGATAAATTGCCAACATTCTGTGGAACAGGAAGGTGCAAATGGTCCAAGCAGAGATGTCATCACCAGAAAGGGTAGACCAGGACCTCGCTACTCACAGTGCGGTCCCTGAACCTGCAGCGTTAGCATCTCCAGGTAACTTGGTAGAAATGCTCCACCTCAGACCTGCTAAGTCAGCATCTGCACTTTAACATGATGATTTGAGTGCACATTACAGTTTGCACTGACCTTGAAGAAAGAACAGCAGTGTTGTTTGGAACAAGGATGACCAAACCAAGGGGAGGAAAGAGATGACTGAAGATAAACTGGCTATTTTGCTCTTCCGGAGCAACATTCTCCTCATCGGTTCCTGAAGCAGGTTGAGCATCTGACTCGCTATTTACAAATACATATTTCCAGATCGCATACCAGAGATTCAGACTCTACTGACCTGAGAAGATACCTGAGAATCTCCATTTTTAGCAAGCACCTGTGTGAGTCTCCTGGCGCTGGCTGTTTCTGCGTCTCCTGTAGATCACTCTGGGTCTCAACCAGCTACTACCTACCCCTGCTTCTAAGCCACCATCATAAATTCATGGCCATCAATGTCAGGGTCCGGTTGCGGAGTCACCCAGCACCATTCTCAAATCCAAGGCCATCTTTAGACTTACTGACCATGAAGACTTGAAATTACAGACCTGCATTTGTTGTTGGCCTGACTAGTATTATCCAAGACAGCTGAGGAAGTGTGAGTCTGTATTTAGAAGGATATTTGGGAAGGCATGTTTGTTGAGGGGGAAGGCATGTTTGTTGAGGGGAAATGCCTGTGATTCCTAGTGGGCGGTGGGCACTGGGTTGCATCCTTAGTTATCACAGTCATGCCTGCCTGTGAGGATGTCACTCCATCAGAAAACTATGCAATGCCAATGTAGGATTTTGCTCAGATTATTTTCTCATTTAAAACCAGGGTCTTTATTGCCTGAAATAAAAAGGGAATTTCAGGCCCCGAAGTTGATCAACTGTCAGCATTTGTCTTCTCTGTCCCCTCCCGAGGCTTCAGAAGAAACATCCAGCTCTCTGCCCAGGGGCCACTTCTTTCCCTGAGTCCTCTCACAAAGGACTTTGCCTGCAGGGCAGCAGTTTGGAAATAGCCTTCTTTTCCCTAAAAATGCCAATGTAAGGAGTATAGTGCAGGGACCAAGAGTGGGAATTCTCCAGCTACCCTGCCTACTTCCTCTAAATCCTACCTGCCTCTTACAAAATATGGGAAGTTGGGCAACTTATCCAGAGTCCCTGTGCCTCAGGTGGGCAGCTAGAAAGGGAATAATCATAATACCTGAGTCACAGAGCTGTTGACAGGAGCAGATGGGAAAATGCAAGGTGATCTAACTGACAGACAGCATTGTCAACTTGCTTTCCAAATAGTCCCTCCACCTAGAAACTTGCAAGAGCAGATGGGGGCCAATTATCCAGGCCCCTTCCCCCCTGGCCTCCTGGGTACCCAGATTTCTCTATCCTCTGCAGGAAAACTGGCACCCAAGCGGGGACATTTTTCTATAGCTTAGCCCATCAGATGAGGACATGATTTTTTTGCCTTTGTCTTGCTACCCTCACCATGCAGAGTCTAGAGTCCACTACAGCTTTCTTCATTTTTGGTTCAAAAGTAGACCCTGCGAGTACTTCACTCTATCATGCCCAATCAAAATGCCTCTCAACTTCCAAAGGCCCTGCCCCTACCCGTACTCCAACCCGGTTTCCCTTTCATCTGGTAGTCTCTGATCTAGAACCAGTGAGAATGGCCCTGCCTCCTCTGTAAGTCCCACCCCCTTTTGCAGCCGCCTTCCGAATCTGGCCTCTGTTGCCTCGGTTTGCTCAAATAGCTTTTGCGGTATTAAGGGGAAATGGGAATAGGGCATGTGGTGGGATGGGGCGGGTGGAAACAGAAATCTTAAAAGACAAAACGAATAAGCACTGAGCTCCCAACTTCCATGTGTAACATCCGTGGGAGTAATGCGATCGCAGAATGGAGGCGGCAGTCGGCTGACTGGGAGGGTGAACGGGGTGCTCTGTGCTGGTTTGGCGGAAAAGACTGTCTTCCCCAGTAAGCAAATTATTGATTATAAACTGTTATGATTCCTTCGGAGCCACTGTGGCCAACTGTATTATTCCATCGGCCTTAAATGTCTGCTATGTTCCCATGCCAAAACCCTTATGAAATTTCCACTGGAAAAAAAAATGAGTAGCAAATTCGGGTCTCAGTGCTCATATATAATTTCAGATTTCATTAATGGTTATTAAATATATGCCCCGAGGAAGGATAAAGTTCCTCATATGAGTGGAAAGAGAATTGAATTTATAAATAAGGTGACTCTGTTTTCAAGGACTATTCATTAGGCATATTCAGGACACACTTAAAAAAGAACTTTTAAATGAAAGGTGTTTAAAATCTCACAGGATAAAAATGTTGGGACAATACAGTCTGGCTGAAAAAATTCTAAAAACTCCTCTAAGTCTGAAATATTTTTCTTTGCCTGGAGTTTGAAAATGAATTTGGGGAAAATTTTTTAAAAGTTCTAAAAATGTTTTCATATTGCGGCCAAAAGATATCCACATTTAGGAAATAGGGATGTATCTCTTGGTAGGTGGAAAACTGGATGCTAAAAAGAATGGTGAAATTTTTTCTTAATCTCCTTTTAAGAATCACAATTATAAAAAGATGAAAAGAGACTATTAATTTTGACTAAGCAAAAGCCCTTTGAAAAAGCTTTGGGCTACTAAAGCCACATAACCTGGAAAATATATTCTTAGTAGGAGTTGTCAAATGTCCAAGTAAGAAATTCAAATCCTTTTCAGATCTGTTGTAAATCTCCCTCAAAGCTGTACAAATAGTATAGTGTTAGCTTGATGTGAATAAGTAGATGGAGAACGTTTGAAAGAGATAGTGAAGTTGTCAAAAGTTTGGAAGAACTGAGCAGAGCAGTTTAGTTTTTTTTTTTTTTTTAATCTTATGAAGGCAAGTGAAATATGGGCCTGAGTGCTAAATTCCTAAGGAGAGATATTGTTGAACTCAAGACATTTTTGTACCAGGTGAGGTTTCTGACATCTATTTACATGGAATGTCTTATTAGAAAAGAAGAGACAAGATAATTTTGTTGCCATCTGCTAGCCGGCTGCTGCTACCTGAAGCATCATTAGAGATAAAATATACAGCATGCCTTTAAGAGTAGTCAGTTCAAATTTCAGCTTTTCTTACTAAAAAACGAACTCTGTGACATTTTTAGCCTCCCTCACCAAATCTTTTATAAATAACCTTAACACAAATAAACTGTTGAAGCAATGAAGAGAGTTTTTCTATTTGCATTTTATCTCGTAAGACCCCCTGAAATGGAATTTTATCTTTTCAAACAAGTAATTCCCAGAGAGGGGCTGAGATGAATAAACTCTGCCTCTGCTCGATTGCGTATTTGTTTCCCGAATGAGATAGGCTGTGTGATGGAGCCGATGTGATTAGCCTGACCTGTGGGACCAGAAGGCCATTTTCTATTGACCCTGTAATCTCCACGATCAGTCTCAGATCTAGGGAACATTTCCCTCAGAAAGTTCACATCATCGCAAATGAAAAGTCTCATTATTCAAAACCAGTAATTATTCAGTGGTAAAATACATCAAACATAATTCCTATTTTTACTATTACCTAGGTATCCAAATTCAAAGATGTTGGCTTAATATTTGAAAATGTTGAGTTTTACATTATCCTAAATAATTTTTTTTCTTGTAAGTTTGATTCTAAGATACATGATTTAAAAAAAAACAACAACAAAAAACCAGGCTGTTTCTCATACCCAGAGAGCAATGCCAGAGAACTTGTAGGCAAAGTTTGAGAAAGCTATCCTAAAGTGACATTTATATAAGAGGATAAGCACGGAAATGCTAGTGTGAATCTTGTTCAGCTGGTTATAAAGTGGTTGACGTTTGTTTGCGGATTGAAGATTTAAATAGAAATGCTTTGGAACAAGAAGCAAAAAGCAACGCAAATCCAAATATGTCCTCTATTAAGCTACAGAGCAGTAAAAGGGATTCAAAGAGAAGATTGTAGAAAACAAAAATCGACTTCCCTCCCTGAAACAGTACTAAAAAGTAGAAAAAAATGCAACATATTAAATCATTTCTATTGTCCAGTGTACAGATTTTTTTTAAAGAGTTGCTGATGGGAGATAGTAACTAACCGGGCAACGAGCAGGGAAGAATGAATTTTTAAAACCCACAAACTAAACGTCAAACGATACTTTCATGGAGCAAGAGGAGTTCCCTGTCATTTCAGAGGGAGCAGGAGAAAAAGAACAGATTTATCTGTTTCTTAGCAAAGACATTTGGAAAAAGAGCCTGGCGAAACCAGAATCTCACCAACCCCCAAGCCAGGGGTCCTTATCGACAGCATAAAAGCTCAGGTGGCAGCTATAGAATTTCAGATGAACTAATAAATATGGAGCGAGCCAGCCGAGTTCAGCGGGAGAGAATGCCAGCAATTTACCAGCGGATGCTTAGGAGCACGTCGTGAGTACATCTCGTTATAATTTTCAGAGAAATGAAGTTTCAGAAATTTTGGAATGGCAGAGGTGACCCACTGAAGTAAAGAAGGTCAAGGACAAACTTGGGGTGGGACAGCTGGTGAAAAGGGAACAGGGTTTGTTTTTCTTCTCTGTTGCTAAATACTTTCCCATGTTCGCATGCCCACATACCCAAACTTACTACGAGGAAGCAGAAAAAGGAGGTGTACTTTGTAAATAGTTTCTAATGGATAGAATTCCACTCTGTGATGTCAGTCTGTCACTAATTTTCTTGGTGACATGACACCACCTTAAGAAATGAACAAGGGGGGAGGGGTATAGCTCAGTGGTAGAGCGTGGGCTTAGCATGTACGAGGTCATGGGTTGAATCCCCAGCACCTCCGTTAAAAAAAAAACTTGAAAAATAAAGAAATGAACAAGATACCAAGGAGATAACCTTTTCTCTATTTATGTACACATGCACAAATACAGTATCATACAGATACACATTACTATATATGAAATAGATAACAAGGACCTACTATATAGCACAGGGAACTATATTTAATTTCTTGTAATGAGCTGTAATGGAAAAGAATCTGAAAAAAATACATATGTATATGTATAACTAAATCACTTTGCTGTACTCCTGAAACTAACATTGTAAATCAACTACACTTCAATAAAAAGTAAGAATTTTTTAAAAAGCATACAGCAAACAGCCATTTACAACACAGAAAATTTCTATAGTGTGTATAAATTAAGCTACTTTGGAAGGAAAAAAAATCCCATGCTATTTATTTATGCAAGTGTTTTCAAACAAGTTTTTCAGATTATCTGATGATAAGTGTAATGTAATCATTTACGAGCGAGCTGTGAAATAAAAAATCAGGACATTGCATGTGTAGAGCAAAACAGAGAAATTTCACGAGGAGCTTTTAATTCTGGGAGGAACATTTTGGATAGAGTATTAAGATTGATTGTATCTAATTAAAATGCTAAATCATCTAGTGAACAAAGGCAGACAAGTGAAAACACTAGGGTCTGCAGACTTACAGCGAGGGCCTTTGGGAGCCCCCGGTCCAACTCCCTCCCTTCGCAGACGAGGAGCCTACGATCCCGGACATTCCTAGCACGTGAAATCACACACACAAGCTCGGGTCAAGGCTCTGTGTCCAGTCATTTATGGAGACATCAGAAGGGGGAGATATACACACACTCGAACACATAGAGAAAGAAAGGATGTGAAAACAATGTAGCGTGCGGTTGTGGGAATGTGTCCTCCCCCAGGAAGAAAACACACACACTTTGAAGGGAAAAGGAATTCATCAAGTGTCGAGTCCAGCCTTCCTGTTACTTGCTGAAAGGATGGGTGGCAGATACGGACTCTCAGATGAAGTCAAAAGGGCGAGGAGGCCCAATTTACTTGGAAAGGATGCCTCCAACTTCCCAGGGGACTGGATCCAAATCGCACTGTCACCTTACCTCTCTGGTGTCCTCCGCAATTGGAGGCCTCCCATCTTGTTTAAAAACTACTTTCTCCCTGAAGCTCCCTAGCTGAAAATCATCTCTTTGCCACAGATACCTGGAGCCTTCAGTCTCATTCATAAAATTTTCACTGCCTTCTGCGTGTACCCAGAGACCCTAGCGTGGTGACCCTGAAACGTGAGCATGAGTCAGCTTCACCTGGAGGGCTTGCCAAGATGGACTGCTAGGTTCTACCTCGAGTTCTCAACTCAGCAAGTCTGGGTAGGGCCTGGGAACCTGCATTTCTAACAAATGTCCAGTGCTGCTGAGGCTGCTGGTACCCAGATCACACCTGGGGTTAGTGCGCTGCATGAGCACAACTTAGTTTGGTTGAAAATGGATTACTAAACTGATGGATGAAAATGATGCTCTTTTATTGAACCACAGTAAGTACGGTGTAGGCATCTATCACCTGCAGATGAAAGCAGTGACAAAGCCTGAGGTTTCTAGCAGTACCATTGGGAAAATATTGACAAAAGTTAAAATTTTTTCCAAAAAGGGGTTTAAATGATCTCCGTATGCAAGAACAATGGGATGGAACTTGAAAAAAAAAGTTGTCTCAGTCATAAAAGCTAAAAGCGTAATTCCTGTAATTGTTGAGGCTGATGCATGCGGTCACAAAAAGTGTGGGGGAGTTTTTGTAAGTCATTTTGGGGTTAAATTAAGTATTTCTGAAACCACCTCATTAGAAAAGAACTTTGTAATGATTGAAATGTTACATTCGAATTCTTTCTTTTTAAAGAAAAGTTTCACGGAGTTTAACCTGGATATTCTTATACTGAATTTTACTTTTCAGCAGAAAATGGAACTCTATCAAAATGAAGAAATAAATGTTCTGCTCAAGCCTGCTCTTCAGAACAATGTGATTATTGATAAATCAGCTTTTCTATTTTGGCTAATTTATTATGTATCAGAAAGAAAAGTAAGAATTTATATATAGATTTGAGGGCAACTCAAAAAGTTATGCATCCTGGTAATGCTTTTAAACCGTATTAATGTACATCAATTGCTCTCATAATTCACTTTATATCTTACATTAAAGACCAGTTTATCAAGTCAAGATACAAGGCTTCTTTGTTCTAAATTGATTTATTTATTCTCTTAACTCTCATCTGAATCTACAGGCCACTGACAGAATTTTGCTAGGTCTCCAAATGGCTCTACGTCTACTTGAAAACAATCTTTAACAGTACTTTTTCCTATGTTACTCTCCTCCAAATGGAATTAAAATAGATTTAACATTTTGTTTCTCAAGCTTTAAGAAAAGCTGCAAAAATTTAAAGAATGCAAATCACAAATTACATCTATACAACAAGCAGATGAAGTGAACCATTTAAAATCTGTACACAGTTAATTAATTTTGCACTGGCAGGCAAGTGATTACAGATGTTCCCCACACATAACCTTTCCCATTTTGCATCTTCCCTCCTGTAAAGCACTCGTTTCTTTCTCAGAAGCTCCCAGATAGTCAATACTCCATTTTCAAGGGATGTGGACAACAGAAATGTACATTATTCTAATTGTGCATTGAAGAAGGTGGCTGAAATCATGCAATTTCTCTAGTAATTTCACCGTGGCGGTAGGTGACAAGACGTCCCCACGGAGTGAGCCTCTGAAACATTCCACCTAAGCGCTCTTGCTCCATTTTGCGCTGCAGTTGAATACTGGGGGGAGACTGAGTGGGGACCCTCAACCCGCATGTGGTGCTTCTAGGATGTGGGGAAGGGGCTTTACTGATTTTCAGAACCTTCTCTTGCAGTGTGAAGGGACTGAAAACACAGACACGTCAAATCTGATTTCTGAGGCGACATGGGATAAGGAAGGCTTCTGGTTAATTACACCCACTGGCAAGACAACCTGAGTCACTGTCTTCCCCTCTGTGAAGCCACCTTCCTTTATCTGCTGCCCTGGGAGCGCCTGTGCGGTCTACCTGCTCCAGAGAGTGCCTTCACCTTGCTTTCCACTGCCCTGCCCCGTCACCAGTTTCTCCTTAGTCACCTTTGTCACGGACTTCACGGTGTTGCCCGCTTGATGCATGACTCTCTGCACTCATTTCAGTTGCACAAGTTTCTGTTTTGAACTCCCCTCTTCAGGGCCACCGCCGCATTCAGTCCTCTAGCAAAAGAAGTGTCCAGGGGATTGGTAAAGTGCAACTTAAAGACAGATATAAAAACTATTCTAGGCAAGTGAACTCAGCTGCCAGATATATTAGGCAAGAGGAGGCCCAATGGCAGTGTTGGTGGGAATATCAATTGGTGCAGCCACTAAAAAACTTATTAGAGTTACCATATGATCCAGCAGTCCCACATGCACCCCAACGTTCATAGCAGCACTATTTACAGTAGCCAAGATATAGAAGTAACCTAAATGCCATCAACGGAAGAATGGATAAAAAAGATTTGATACACACACAGAGGAATACTACTCAGCCATTAAAAAGAATGAAATAATGCCATTTGCAGCAACATGGATGGACCTGGAGATTGTCATACTAAGTGAAGTAAGTCAGACAGAGAAAGACAAGTATCATATGATATCACTTATATGTGGAATCTTAAAAAAAAAGATACAAATGAACTTATTTACAAAACAGAAAGAGATTCAGAGACATAGAAAACAAATTTATGGTGTCAAAGGGGAAAGTAGGGGGTAGGGAGGGATAAATTAGGAATTTGGGATTAACAGATATACACTACTATATAAAATACATAAACAACAAGGACCTACTGTATAGCACAGGGAATTATATTCAATATCTTGTAATAACCTGTAGTGAAAAAGAATCTGGAAAAGAATATATATGTATATGTAACTGAATCACTTTGCTGCATACCCAAAACATTGTAAATCAATGATAGTTTAACTAAAAAAAAAAGTAGGCCCAATTGGAATCTGGGCTGGACTTGACAGCTGACCCCCAAGGACACTGGTCCCCTCTAACGTGCTACCTCATGGTGTTGCTGTGCTGGCTCTGACGGTCCTACCCTTCCAGAATGCACAACCTCGCCAGCACAGGATGCACACCATTCTGGGAGGCACTTTTCCAAACCAATCTGTTTTCCGAGTTGAACCCTTTACATCAAGTCAACCACCAACCACACCCATGACATCATGATCAAGGCTCAGCACATGACAGGGATGTGAGTCCTGGAGAGTCAAGTGCAGGGGAAGGCTCATTCGGAGAAACAAAAGCACATGCTTTCATTAATCTACAGTGGCACCATCTCCACCATGGTCACTGTTAACACTGCTCACCCTTCTCTTTTCATCCTTTTACTGGCTTACCTAGTTAAGTCCCCTTCTCCCTAAAGATATGAGAAGAATATAATATTTACATTCTCCATTCTGAAACTGTAAAATGACTTTTATTTTCTTGGGTACACCTCAGGTAGACAAGACAACTGAAAAATTTACATTACCTTTTTAGACTATCCCTATAAACATCTCACGGGCTTTTGCGACTGTATTACTTGGGAGGGGGAACGGTAATATAAAGTTGTCTTCGTCTTGTCAAAAAACAAAACAAAAACAAAAAAGAAAACTGGACTCATCTGGAAAAAAACCAGGCTGTCCTAAGCTTCTGTTCATCCCTGGGAAAAGTCCAGAATTGTCTGCTCTTTCAGCATGAGACTCTAAAGACTACTCACATCAATCACTACTTCCTGCCTTGAAACTAACAGTCCAAGCTTCATCATCACTTTTATTTTCTATTAATGACTATATAAGGACCTGAGAACGGCAGGAAGTTATCTTACCACATGGCTGGCATCCACCATCAGCTCTTGCTCACACAACTAACAGTAAGGAAATCCTTACTGTTACCAAAGTCCTTTCACCAAAGGTAGACTAGGACATTTAAGTAAACTGTTACAAGAGCCTAATTATGTGGAACCTGCATTCCATTCTTGTTCTTTTGTTTCTTTTTGTCTCCCTCCCTCTGGGGTGCATGCATGCATGCATGCATACACACACACATACACACACACACACACACACACACACACACACACACACACTTTTGAATCTCCTATAGGTGAAGAAGATGCTGCTTTTCTTAACTGGTAAAGACCTATTTATTTAATCAGCGATAATGTGCTCTACCAGGCACCTCCAGGGTCGTCTTCTTTAACCAAGGACACTGAAGTGCTGGCCACTCTCGGGACAGAGTTTAGTATAAAATAGGACTCAGGTGGTTGAAAAAGGGCCAAGGAACTCTGTGAGGTTGTGTGTCTGGGATCCTCCACATGCACCTCAGATGTTTCTGTCATGAGGTCTCAATGGGGAACACTAGTTGGCTGCCTCTTTGGTTACAGGATAATTACAATAGAAAATAAGCATAATTCTGGGCCTGGCTTTCAGATAATCCCAACTTACAACATTTGGAATAAAGTCTTTTTAATTTTTAGCAATCTATGAGGGAAAGATTGGCTCTGATCCTTCACCTTTCCCTGGATCCCGGCCCTTGGCCATAGTACACTGTAGGGAGGGTAGACCTTATTTTTTTTTTTTTTTTTTTTTGACATTGGTCTTTCTGTTGTTGTTGTTGTTGAAGTGTAGTCAGCTTACAATGTCATGTTTCTCTGCCTCTTGACTGGGTCACATGACCTGTTTTGGCCCATGGAATGAGGTGGAAGGGACTGTGTGCCAGTCCTAAGCCCAGGATTCAAGAGGCCTTGCGTGTTTCCACTTGTTCTCTTGCAACTGTGACTGCCAGGAGAATATGTCTGGGCTTGGCTGCTGGTCCCAAAAGAGGAATGAGAGTTGCTTGCGGCAGAGCTCTCCCCAAGCCAAGAGCAGATAATCCACCACTCAGCTCATCAGCAGACATGGGAGACATAATAAATCATAACTGCCCTAAGCCAGTACATGTGGGGGTGGTTTGTTACATGGTATGAACTAACTGATACATTATCAAATCACTATCAGGCAGGTTTGGTTCACAGCACTAATTGGTAGTGGTCCACTTGATTAACTTATTTTTAAATGTGATATAACAATACAATAATGCCACTCAATATAATCTTAAGAGAATCCTAAAAGAAACAGATTGGCTTTTGAGTCGGACGGCTCTATACTCATTCAGAGGGAAAGTTTTCTTTCAGAGCCTCAGTTTGTGCATCTGTAAAGGAAGAACTATCATCCTTACCGTGAATAGTAGGAGTGGGTAAAGTATGTAATTTCCCCAGCATACGGTAGAACAATCAATGCTAGCTATTATTTTCACTCAGTACAATGTGCAAGAGAAAGTCTATTTATACTTGAGTCATTATTTGTAGCCCATGAGCTTTTCCTTCTTTTAATTTTTTGCTGCATGTCTTCTGGTTTCACTTACAGAACTCCTCTCTTTTCCTTGCCTTAGGTCTTTGGAAAAATTCAAGTATAAAATCTGCCATTCTCTTTGCCCAGTGCCCAAAAGGGATGATTTATCAAAAGTGGTAAGTCCCACAGAGCTATTTATATTGCTCTGGACACAAGTTTCATGTTATAGACAAATTTTCAAATGTTAAATTCTTTTGAAAGAAAATCAAGCATAGCAGATCATTAACTGTCCTCCTTAAAAAGTGAATGTTCTTTTCTCTCCCCTATCTTCCATCAACTCCTTCAAACAAGTACTGGATATAATTGAGATGGTTTCTAATTAAACCCATGACCAACTTGGTATAAAGCCAGGACAACAAGAAAATGCTTTCCCTTGTAGCTACAGAAATAATCTTAGTTGGCAAAGGACTGTCAGATGATTTGGCCAGGAGTGAGCCACCTTCTTCTGAAAAGGGCCAGAGAGTACATATCTTCAGCTTTGTGGGCCGTATGGTCCCTGCCGCAACCATTCAACCCCAGCACTGCAGCACGAAGGCAGCCCTAGACAACGGGTAAACAAGTCAGCACGGCCACGTTCTAATAAAACTGAGTACACAGCAGCAGGTGCGCCATCGGCTGCTGGCAGCTACTAGCAATGATAAACTCTAAGACAAAAGTCATGATGCCATTCATGCAAAATTAGCCACATTGAAGTTCAAAAGTATTCTTTAATATGCTATCCACACTGTATGTAAATATCTCTTGGGCTTGCTTTTAAATATTATAATTTTTTTAAGGTCCTGTGTAGGACAGTCATACAGTTGGGTTTTATTCACTGTATCTATCCTCATGGTCCAAAGTTCTCCAACATTTGCAGGACAGAATTTTTTAAAAATTTCATCTGTAAATACTTTAGTATGATTCTCTTTCTTATATAACTATAAGGTCATCATCACAGGCCTCAAAATCAATAAGCATTCTTTTATATTGTCAAATTTTCAATCAATGTCAGCATTTTCATGATCGAGGACAGAATTTTTTAGTATAAATCCTGCCAGCAGGCTGATTTGCTTCAATTTCGATCTAATTATTCTGTTTAGGACCCTCATTCTGTTACTTCCACAAAAATCAACATTGGGACTGTGTAGTGCCAGTGTCATAGTATTTCCATCTATTTGCAGGTTACTCAGTCCTGTTTGGATGGTGACCATATTGGACAATACGTTTTTTGTTTTCTAAATAGGAGTCAACAGGAATATCAAAGGAAATAATATTCCCTCTGCACCCAATTTCATGTGGAATCTCTCTCCCTGGCTTCTGAAAGCTCACCATTAAGCTTTGACACCATTTTTATTTCGCCCCTCCTCATGCTAACAGGATCTCACACAAACCCAATAATCACTCTGCTCACCCTTGCAAGGACTGGCTAACTAACACGCTCAGACCATAAGAAACACGTTAAGGAAAGGCACGCACGTCCACTGAGCTCACACGAAGCCAGCTGCCCTGACATGCTAAGGAAGTATTCATGTAAAAGCTGAGTTTGGTGTGCAGATGTCGGTGAACAGTTCGTGAAGACCCCCATGATAACATCAAGCCTGCTGCAGAGTGAATGAGCTCAAGGTGAATTTTTTCCAGGTTTCTGTCGTTAAAAACGTTTCATTTAACAAGATGGGTTTTGGCAATCTCACAGTGTGACATTTATTTTATCAAGTAATTTAATCTGCCCTTAATTTCAAAGGGTGGTATTCTGAGATAAAGCTAGACAGTGCAGTATATTCCTCTTGTGAGGCAAAATGTAGGTTCCTCTCGTCTTCCAGAAGAAATGATTTATCATGTAGCACACGATAGATCAAGCCATAAGATTCCCTTTCATCTCTGAGCCTGTCTGTATTCCCAGGTTTTAAGACTCTGTATTTTCTTTTACTGCCCAGATTTTGATTATTTTTGGTTTCAAACCATTCTAACCAAAAATGTTGCCAATATGGGCTTTTTAAAAAAATCCAGCTCCTCACTGTGAATGTAAAGAAAGATAGAGTCAGGAAATACATGTGAAACTGGAGTCCTGGTTTGGACAATGAGTATGTGTAGAAACAGCAGTGTTTTTAAAAGCTCATTTCCTGATACTATATGAAAATAAACGGATGTTTTTAATAGCAGAATTTGTGTAACAATTGTTAATACAAAGCTAAAAGCTGACACAGAACCCTTTCATCTAGGAAGCATACTGCCTAATGTCATGGAGGGTGAAAGACAGAGACACCCCAAAAGATCAAAAAAATAAAAAAAAATCGCTCAGTTCCCAGAAGCAGAGCTTCCTGCCTTAGGGTTTGAGCAGGGCGCATACACTCAAACACCCAAGGGGAGGCAGGCGGGGAGCAGACCTGCGGGCACTGATAGGTTATAAGAAAAAGAACAACACAGTCATGGCACAAATGGTCTGAGACTGTGTTCGGTGAACAGTCGGCTGCTCCAAGCTAGTGGTTATCCGTGTGTGTGGGGGGGTGGGGGGTGAGGGGAGAGGAAGTGATTCTGCTCACCAGAGGACATCTGGTAGTACCTACAGACATTTTTGTTGTCACAAGTGGAAGGGGGATGCTACCGGCATCTAGAAGATAGAAGGCGTGTAGGAAGCTACTACTCATCCTACAGTCCACAGGGGAGCCCCCACAACAAAGAATTATCTAGTCCTCAGTGCCAGTGGGGCTGAGGCTAAGAAGCCCTGTCTGCCCTCGGAAGGCATTTGGAGAGCCTGTGGCCAACTTTGAGAGCACCAGCTCTCTCTGGGGCAGCAGGTCCGAGGTTCCAGCTGATGTGGGAACCTTCCATGTAGGAAGAGAACAAACCGAAGGATTGAGATTTACTCAGGATATGATGGAATGACTTCAAATTATCTTTAGAGCCAGATGAGAAGAATTAAAATATCCTAAGAGTTTTTGCCTGAAAGACAACACAAAGAAAGCCGACTTCTTTCAACCCAAATCAGATTAAAGAATTGGGTAATGAAATGGATTTGTTAGAGCAGGCAGATAGCTAGATATGAGCAGAGAAAGGGGGATGCAAGCCAAAAGGCAGGAATTGAGCAAAAAGGAGGGGCACAGGCCAAATGCGGGAAACCATACATCATGTAAACAACAGGGACCCTGGGCAGAGAAAGAAAAGCAGGAACCTCTGGGCAAATAAGCAGTCACACCTTTTGGGGTCACCAGCGGCCTGGAGGCTGACAAAGAAAGGTTGGGAAATGCAGGAATCTCCAGTGTCTGAATGTAACCTTTTGCTCATTATGCCCTCATTTCAATAAAATTACCCCTGCAGATTAGAAGTACCTAACATGCATCACACTTCTGATCCAGACTAATAAGGACAAAAATCCCTCCTCCTTTCGAGAAGGTGGGGCTGGGATGAAAATCAGGGGATATGACCCCAAACCCTTCCCTCCCTAGTGAATATTCTGCCCATTCATTTTAATACTCTGTGTAACCAACTTGCCAAAGAAACTCAGGGCAGCTGCTCACCTGAGCCTGCCCACTCTCCCCTTGAGAGCGTACTATCTCTCCCTTAATAAATCCTCACTTTACTTAACCTCCGTGTCCCATCTCTGAATTCATTCTGTGACGGGAAAAGAACCTAGTCACTGGCAACAGATTTAGAGTCACACGTTGACACAGTGGTTCTAAAAAACAGATGTCCACTGAGGCTCACTGCTCACATCTTTAACCCAGAAGTCCCATGTTAGCACCCTCAGTCAACCCACGATGGAAACCCAGCTGAGTTAATAAATGAATTTCATAGGGTTAATTCTTTTGTTTTAAATTTAGGAACACATTTAGTAACTGTAGTGACAATCTGGGTATGTGACTGAAAACATTTTTAATGTTTAAGAGCATTTTAGAAAATGGACATATTTGATTAGTCAGTAAATATTTGGCAAATGATTAAGTGTATTAGCCTTTTGATTCCAATTTTAAATGTGAAATTGATTTTAGACTTGTAATCATAAATTGAAAAGTATAACAGAATTTTAACTGTTTGGTAAATAATATTGGACTCAAGGTGAATTTTCTATTATTTAAATAAGTATGAATATTCTAAATATTTTAACAAACTCAACCATTAAAAAATTTAAATGGTAAGAAGTCTAAATGTTTTAAAGTTTTAATGGTAATAAGTTGAAACATTTAAAGTTTAAACAGTAATGAACTTAAAAATATACATTTGTTTAATAAACGAATGCATGTATTAGATTTACAAAAGTTTAAGTTTTTTAAAAAAGATTTTGCCTATTAGGGTTGTAAGTTTGCCAGTTAGATAGATACTTGAATGGTTAAGCAGAAAACAGAATATATTAACTTTATAAATGTAGATTAAATGTATAAAGAATTTTAGCTAATTAAGTTTAGAAATGAGAGCAATTGTTTGAGTTTAGATTGTTTAACTTAAATTAATTCAACACTAATCAAAACCCTCTGTAAAACTATTCGTTCTTATTATACAAAAACATTACTTGAATCACAAGCAGAAAAAGAGTATTTGTAAGCTGAACTTAAAGCTTGAGGGATATTTTGATTTCTGTAACTTTAAGAAGTTAATTATCCATTTAAAGCCTCCAAAACTGTAAACAGCCCTTTCTGCACCAAAAGAAAGAAACAAACAAGAGAAAAAGAAAATACCAGACTTACACATTTAGAAAATCATTAATAACAACCCAACTTGTCTTTTAGCAATCAAGAAATAATGTTCTTATTGAGCAAAAGTGATATGTCAGAAAGGTACACTGCTTTCCAGGTTCCAAAGGTACAGAATTTCTGGAGCCAAAAATTTGCCTCCAGGAAAACTGTAAAGGATTTTGGAGCCCCTGGACAGATAAGGCAACCGTGCTGACTATAATCCCTTCTGGAAGCTCAATTACCATTAAATGGAACCTAAGAATGTTAGTTCTGGAAGGGCCCTTAGAGATCCTGGGCCTCACCCTCCTCCTCACTTCCCCCCAGGGGTGAAATGGTCAGGACTTGTCCCGGGGAGCAGGGCCAGATCCTGTCCAGGACACCAACTCTAGAGGATATTTCCAACTGGGTTACTCATACACTCTTTTCCCCCTCTGCTAATTTGTTAGGGTTCATTCTAGAATATTTGCCAATTTTTGTACAGCAATTTCTACAAACCTCAATGAGTTCCTTTTCTGTGTGAGTAGATGAGCAATGAGGTGCCATGAAACAAAGGATTTGGAAGACAACACACTTCTGAGAACTGTCTGACGGTGACGTGTGGCGGGGAGCGCGCGTGTGTGTGCAGGATAGCAAAGTGAAGGCTGGCATCTGCTTTTTCCTCGAATTTTCTATCATTTTCCAAAAGTTGAAAATGATACCAAGACTCTGCTCTGCAATGTCATGACATGCCGTTGTTAAAAGAGGCATGTTCTTTTATTTTCCTTTTTTTCCTGGCTCTGAATTTTCGAAAATGTAGCCAAATGACCTATGAGAACACCTCATAACAGCTGGAATGGGGATTTAGACAGACCTGATGGATGACAGGATGGTAAGTGGAAAATAAAAGCGAAACCCTCTTTATCCTATGGCCGGAAAAAGAATAAAACCAAACAAAAACCAGGAAGCTCTCAATTTAGCGCTAAACCAAATAGCACCATCTGCTGGCTGTTTGATAATACGTGTTATCTAATCAGGGCCACCAAACAAAGGTAACGATAGGTGAAAAGAGAGGAGGCTCCCTCCTCACTCTTTCCTTGGTGCCCTGGGACTCCTTGTCACACACTCTCTGAAACACAAAGATGACAAGGCTTCCCTCTAAGAGCAAGTATTCCCATTTCCACTGGGACCCATTCCCCCACCCCCTTTCTTTCAATGTAGCACACAAGAACCGAAAATACCTTGGATTCAGCTTGGACATCAACAAATACATTTCTAAGCAAACAAAGACTACGTTTAACTCCCTCATTTTCTTTTTCTACTCCTGTTCTTTTCAATAGAGAGATTAACCAAAAGCTCGCCAACCAATCAGTGCAAATACATGGAGACTTTGAATCTTTCACGGAAGCTCCACAAGGAAAGCCTGGATAGGAGGAGGCAAAGGTAACTGAGGTCCGACTACTCTCGCACAACGTGTGCTGTTTGTTTCTCCCCACTGGCTTCACGTTTCAATTCATGATGGCATCAGGGCAAACTGATTTTTGTGTCAATTCTTAGCTGAGATGGTATAGCTGGGCTTCTGATAGTCTTGTCATTTCAGAGATGAGTTGGCATGAAAAATATTTCTATTTTATTTTATTTTGTTTTGTTTTTTGGGGGGGATAATTAGGTTTACTTATTTATTTTTATTTTTATTTTTTTAGAGGAAGTATTGGGGATTGAACCCAGGACCTTGTGCATGCTAAGCATGCACTCTACTACTGAGCTACACCCTCCCTCAAAATATTTCTAGTTTAATCAAATACAAATCTACATGAAACTGTCTTTTTAGGAATTTCTTTTCCAGTGTAATGAAGTGAAATGAAGGAAAACACTGAACAGACTAATCAGATTCACCACTCCAAAGAAGCTCAAATGTCATCTCTATGGCAACAAGGCAGTCAGGGTCCACCATGTCTCTTCCCTCAGACTGGAAACTGCACAGTGCCCTTGCTGGTGAATTAATGTGGCAAACACATGAAAAAACAGTGAGTTTGGGGCTATGAGGAAGGGTCTGAAGACTGATCCCATTCATGAAACATTCTAGCTTATTTTTAGTTTTCTTTCTCCAAATTTAATTAACCGCTGAGGACCTGCTGTGCACAAAGGATTTGCTCACTTGCTCGTTTACTCTGTGCTTTTAGAAGGATCTCGTGTTGTTGAGTCCTTTGTTCTGGGAAATGACAGCTACTTTGGAAGCCAAACTGGGCAAATCTCAGGTGAAATAACACAGAAGGTGAGTCTAGTGGAACATACCAGGGGGTTAATTTTAACATATTAAAAAGCCATGCGAAAGATCCTCTATTCATTGGAAGATCAAGTACTGAAAAATCTGAATGAGTTTCTAACTAAACTCTTCCAAGACTAGTGTTTGTATAGGCAACCGATTAGTTTTAGAATTCAGGAGAAATGCCCCTTTCATCAATTATGTGCCTAATATTCGTGTCCTTTATGAGAGAAAATTAATCTACACAGCTAGTCTAAATCCTTCATTTTATCATAATTAACCATTTCTTTTTATCTATTCTTAAATTGTAGAAAATGGCTCCAAACCATCTTAAGATTCTTTTTGTATCTTATAAACTTAAATTAGGATCTCACCTAGCTTTCACAGGACGCCAATTTGCCAAAAAGCTAATTTTCCAAGAAGCAAAATATACCAAATTTACCCATTGTAGGTGTAATCACTTTAATAGTTTAAAATGGAATGTTGGATTTTGGTGACTGATATATATTTTCTGAAGGTTAAGTTGACTAAGCACAGCATAAGAATTCTAAAAAATGCTAAAATTCTAGCAAAAGAGAAATATAAACTTCCCACATGGAAAACTATTTTTAATTTAAAAATTGGCATTTTTAAAATATAACAAGACTTTTTCAGCTACTTCTGATTTCAGTCTGGATGTTTTTAAAAGACAATCTCTGGCTTTTTTCCAATTTAAACCGTTAATCTAATTTTAATGGACTATCAGTGTTTTCCTACTACACCTAGCAATTCAAAAAAATTGTAAATTGTAAATGAAGTTAATTAGAAATTAAATGTTAATTATATAAGTACAAGTAAAAATTTAAATACAAATTAAAATGCAGATCAATCAGCATTTAAAATGAAGAATTAAGTTAAAATTTAATTCAAATTAAGTATTGACATTTAAATCCAGAAGCAAATATTCATAAATTGCCAAAACAATTTCATCATATGGCTTGATGACATATATATATATATATATAAAATTTTTTTTTTAATGGTAGAGATTTGACATGAGTGGTAAAATCATATAAAGCAGTGGAAAGGGGCTGTGGTAGCCAAGGAGGACATATGAAGAGTTGAGTGAATGGAAGCTCAATTTTGAAATACATTTACTATAAATATGTAATTGAACATGAAGAAATAGAAAAATAAATTCGTTAAAACAACTGAAAATGGAGAACTATATTTAATATCTTGTAATAACCTTTAATGAAAAAGAATATGAAAACGAATATATGTGTGTATATGCATGCCTGGGACATTGTGCTGGACACCAGACATTGACACACTGTAACTGACTGTACTTCAATTAAAAAAAAAACTGAAAATGCTCAAAGATGAATGCACAACCAAAGTACATTATTTAATTTAAATTGAAAAACAATCAGTTCTGATATTTTGATAACTGTTAATAATGCATTTCTGAACATATTTATTATGCTTTATTAATTTTTAAATTGACCATATAGAAAATGTACATTTAACCCATCATCAGCTGCTATGGTTGAATAGTTCTGTTATAGCTGTTTAGATACTCCTTGGAATGCTCTAAATGCCATCTTTTACTAAATCAGGAAACTTATGTATTAGCTTTTGGTGAACTGACTGAAAGTCATTGTGTGTGCATTTGTGTGAGGGTTTTAAATCTAGCAATTTCATACCCCTCCTCCCTTAGTCATTATGTTCTTTTTTAAGAAATATTTCATTTTTTTGTATTTTTTTTTTACTGAAGTATAGTCAGTTTACAATGTTGTGTCAATTTCTGGTGTACAGAACAATGCTTCAGTCATACATGAGTATACATATATTCATTTTCATATTCTTTTTCACCATAAGCTACTACAAGATATCGAATATAGTTCCCTGTGCTACACAGTTTAAACTTGTTTATCTATTTTATATATACCAGTCAGTATCTAATTGTGGTGTTCTGATCAGTGCAGAGAATAGCAGCTCCAATGATTTTTCCATTTTACATGCTATGATTCTATTAATGCAGCCTCAGAGTACACTGTTTAGTCCCAAAGTCACACTGTGCCTCATATCAGAGCTTTTAGTCAACTGATACAGTTTTTTCACTAGAACTGATATAAATTCAAATTGCCCTGATTCTACTGTTGTGCTGTTGACCTTTCTTGAACTTAATTACTAGATTTTTTCCCCTGGGTATATTTTGTCTTATTTTACACACTAGGTTGTATTGTTTGTTGTGTGTTATTGTTAACTCTGCTCAGTTTTATAGGAAACTTCTTGTCAAATCAAGGATGTGACTTCTCCCTTCCCCACAGTCCTTTGCTCCATTTTGGCAAAAGGTAGGCTATGTCACAAATCCCTCACTGGACATACTTGTCCTGTCCCCAGAGCAAACACCTCCAATGCCTTCCAAGATCCTATTTATCCAACCCTTTAAAATTAATATTGTCATCTCTCCTGTCCTCATTTACTTGAAGTTGAACTACTGAAATGCAGGAAAAATGCACTTACAAATGGCGTTTTAGTAACAACTTAATTAATGAACAAATCATGCCAAGTTAATTAAAAGCTGAGATGAAAACAATGTGATAAAATCATTAATCTTCCTGAAAGTGTTTAATTAAAACATCAAGTATATCTTCATTAATATGAATATCACAAATATATTAGTTACAGTAGTATCTATTAATCAACTCTAAGTTTTAGGCAGTTATCTAAAATAACAGAAAGTTAAAAATTCCTTATATTGTATTGGGGATTTGGGTGTATTTGAATAGTGCATAGATCCAGCATTCTGAGAACTCAGCCTCACTCTAAATGCAATCATAAAAAAGAATCAAACAATAAAGAGAAGAAAACTTCAAAACTTCAATAAAGAAGAGACAACCTCTCTTATTCAATTCTTGAATAAGAGAAAAAATCCAAAATTTGCAGTGACCTTCCTCATCCCCAATGCAGAACTGTAAAGGACACTAAGAAATTATGGATGTACTGGGGTAATTCTTCTGAAGTCTCCTGAGTTCCTCATGTTAGCAAAATCTTTCTTGGAGATAATTATGGTCTCAATATTAAAACCTGATAAACTTAACAAGAAAAAGTTTTAGCGGCCAAGGGCACTCATGAACTTCAAAACAACCATTACAATAAAGTAACAAGTAGCATCTTGTAATGCTTTGAAATAAAAATCATCCCCAATTCAGGACGATTTATTTCAGAAATACTAGGATAGCTCAGTAAATAGAAATCCACTGACACAGCATTCTATACTCAAATGAGAAAGATCATATGAGCATGTCAAGAGGTAACCAAGGATATTTGATACAAATGCATGCATACTTCCTTCAAGAATTAAGTAAGAATAGAAATAGTGCCCTTTAAGGTTTCCTTGCAGACCCATCTTACACTGAAAGCCAACCGTCACACTAGCACATCCCTGTTTACTGGAATTTTCTATGATGACGGAAATGTTCTCTGTCTCCGCTGCCCATACAGGAGCCACTAGCCACTTGTGGCTACTGAGTCCTTGACATGTGTCTGTTGTGACAAAACTGTATTTTAGATTTTATTTCATTTTCATCCATTTAAATTTAAAAAACCACATGTGGCTAATGGCCATTATAGAGCGCAGGACAGCCCTAGAGGGCGTTTCTTTGTTCAACATGGGAGGTAAGGCAATAATGTAGAGTTTAACCATTATTTTTGACAGTTTAGCAGTTGTAGATATCAATGACTAAGAAATTGTTTTAAAAAGAGAATAAAAAATTTTTTAAAAACTATAAATTTTATGTAGATAGTATAAGTTTCTAGCTAAGCAATTAAAAGGAGGGACTTTTAAAAACATAGTCTTCATGAGGATTGTGTAAAGGGGGGAGAGAAAAGGTACATTTACAAAAGTCAGGAGCATTGATGCTCAACAGCAGTACCAACATGTTGAAAACAATGAAAAAGTAATGTCATTCACGACAGCAACCAGAAAAAAGAAAAACCATCTCTAGCTATTAGAGTCCATGAAAATAATACAATATGGCGTATCCAGGAAACGAGAGCAGAAGTCTGTAAGTGAATATCATCCACGTATCTTGGGGGGCTGGTTTTCCAGATTTTCAGACTAACCCTAACCTTTCAGGCCACAGAAGAGGAAACTAACAGTGAGTTATGCAGATGCCATGCTGGGTGTTTCTTCGGTCTCAGTTCATTGTAGGAAGACAACTAGATGACTTACTTCTTTTCCACCCCATTTTTATGGGTAAAGAAACTGAGGCACAAGACACAGAGCTAGTAAATGGCCATCTTGGGGCTTAACTCTTTCTCCAAAGCCAGTATCCATGGCATTAAAACATTTCTCTTCGCTTTCTCACCTTCCCCCCCCCCACCCTACCCGCCAATATCTGTCCTCTTAATTTCAGATATCTACGTATCTGATTTAAAATGCCTCATTTGGGATCACAGCGGGCATGAAGGCACGAAAGCAAAAGAAACTCCTGATCACTGCTGCAAACATTAGTTGACAAGAAGAGTTTAGTGTTCGTGCCGGGTATAAGCAAGCCCAGGGCACATACAGGCCAACAGCCGATGTTTCAGTTGGTTGTTTGGAGCATGGAGCACACGTTTCCATGAAACACCAATTCTAACTAAGACATAGAGCTGTGAGAGCGATTAGTAATGCCCCTGCTGGAACCTGCACGTGTCAGTGAGTGCTGGTCCCTGGAAAGAGCCATCTTGGGAGCACAAATGTAAATTCGAATTAAGCTAAACTTATTCCAGAATTTCTGAATTACTCTTAAAAAGTTCCTCCAGGGCCAGTTTACCAGCAACAATAAAATCAGCCTTACAGATTTTCTGTGAGAAAATAACAAAAACAATATCGTGGAAAAAGAAAAAGAAAAAGAAAATATATTAGGAATACCTTTAAAAAATGACTTGAACTGGAGTTCTGGTACTCCAGGAAGAGCAGCTTTGATGAGAATAGACTATGGAGGCAGTTAAAGGCCTTTATCAAATTCTGAAGCACTTTCATGGGCTTGAGAGATCGGTATCTTTAGCTCTTTATCCCATCTAAGTCCACTTCAAATCTCAACATTTATTTTCTTTGCTAAAGTGGTAGTAAAATTCTAACAACTCTTCTGTTTGGCATGAATGAACTGTCTTCCAGCTGTAGAATGCTTTGAATCTTAGGAAGAAGCAAATTGCAATGGGACTTTTTGGAGATCCCAAATGGTACTGAGGAGTGGGGCAGGGGGTGAGGATGGAGCAAGGAGAATGAGAGAGAGACAGAGACAGAGAGAGGCAGAGACAGAGATAGACAGAGAGAAAGAGAGAGAGAGAAGAAAAGATCACCAGGCAGGAGTTGGGAGGGAGGGAGGGAGGAAAGAGAACGGGAATTACAGAGCACGTGTATGAGAAGAGCTGATCTATAACAGAGCTGCAAGAAGGGCTGGTTGGATGGAAAGGGGAGAGCTATGCAGACTGGAAAGAAAGGAGGAAGAGGGAGAATCTGGGTCAAGAAACCACACATTGGACATTTCCCCCCGCACCCTGCAGTCCAAAGGCCACACAACTCAGATGTGCTTTAGCCACTACCCAGTGTGGGAGAGCGGAGGGGAAGGGAGGCAGGGAGTATCTGTGCATTTTTATATGCTGGTCAAGCCCAATATTCATTAAGTGAGTCATGAATGCATTATTTGTTTTGAGATATCACACTGAGAGCCTCATGACGGAAGCATAGCATTAAGTATTATAAAATAGAATAATCCAGGCATTAATGAAGCCCTTGCATCAGACAGAGACACTATAAATTTCCTTCTACCTGCCAAGGGATTGTACCATAGGAGACCCTGCAAGGTAGCCTTGACCTCCCTCAAGACCAGCAATCCCCGGGATTCCTTATTCTAGGTAATGAGACCCAAGAATGCCAGCCTGTATATTCAGGTTGATTCAAAAAGGGTGACCCCAGGGAGAGAGGTATTTCTGCTAATTTCATCAGCGATAGCTTCAAGGCTTCTTAAACCTCAGGTTGCTACACAAACAACTCCTGAGAGGTAGACAATGGAGGAAACCTGTTCTCTTTTGAAGAGTCGCGAGTTTGAAGAGCCAGATGGAGAAAAGAGATTAAATTCCTCCAGAAACTGTCCAGATTATATAAAGGCATTAAGGCTTACCCTCTATTCCTTCTGCATCAGCATGAAGATTTCCAAGAGCCTTAACCCACAAGACAAAGAAAAAACCCATTTTTTTCAAAGCAGAATCCTAACAATAAATTCCACTCACAGAGCAGTCTGTGCCTTTTTTCAAGATGCTTTTCTACTACCGTGTTTGATCTTGATAATATTACGAGTTAGGGGCAGGCAAGTTTTCAAAGTGAGGACCCAGACGTTCTAAAAGGTGAAGTGATTAACCTCAGGCTACGCCAAACAAGTCAGTTGCAGAATCCAGACAGAGCTTAGACGACTTGATGTCTATTCCAGTATTCACGATGGCCAGAATATCCAATTTCAGGCTTCTCACCAGAATTAAACTTCGATTTAACTTTATCTGAATTAAGTTCTTACAAAAGTGATGAAAAAAGAAAAAGCATCCAATTCAGTGCCGCACAATTACTGTGCAGCTAGAAGGCTCCAGTTGCTGTTTTTGTGGTTAGGTTACAATAAACTAGATGTGATCTCCATCTTTAAACATACTTTCCAGCCTGGGAGACCAAAAAAAAAAAAAAAAAAAACAAACAAAAACAAAAACAAAAATAAACAAACCAGGGAAGCAAACAGTTAAATGAGTTAGATGTTTCCAGGTGGAGAAGGTGGCAATGGGCATACCAGTCCATTCACTTATTTTCAATGATTTACTCAATAAATTTACGTTGAGCAGTTACTACATGCCAGGCACTGGGTGGCCGTGTACCGGGGATGCAGAGATGAAAAGGTACACGATTCCTCTCTCCTGAATCTAGGAAATAAGCACATATGCAACGGCCAAATGTCACGCAGTGAGGTTATTTCTAGGGCAAAGAGATGCACATACAGGAGCAACAGAATCACAGAGGAAGGAGCAGAAAATCCTCCTGGGGAGCGAGAGAAGTTTCCACTGAGCATGCGCATGATAAGAGGTTCTCTGTATTTAGCTGCCAGAAAGGTGAGTTGGGTAAGGAGGGAAGAGCAAGGGAGATTGGAAAGGATGGGGGAAGAGGGCGAATTTGGAATTTGACTCTAAAAGTTAGCATCATAACACCTCGTCTTGCCTTTATGAAACTTACCATGTAGCCAGAACAATAGCCATAGAAACAGGACTGCAATGAACTGTGGGAAGTTCCGCTGCGTTTATGAACACAAACTGTTGTGTTAACACATCCTCTAGCCACTCCTTCTGCGTGAGCATGTGAGGAGGCATCCCAGGGCCGAGGGCTGAGCTGGCCCTTGGAGCACGAACAGGTAGGTCTATCAGGTAGAGAAGGTGGAAAGCCATTTCAGGCAGACGGGAACACAGAAACAAAGTCTCCAAAGCGTGAACATGCTTGGTAATTGGGATTGGGAAATAGTGAGGTCTGGGGTTTGGAAACAGGATCTGAGATTCGATTAAATAGAAGAACAGAACAGGAAGCAGGGAAGCAGATGTAGATGGTGTTTTCCGAGTCCAGGGCAGAAAAGTGGAGGTCCTGAGCAGAGGCAGCGATGATGATGAAGAGCTCGGGAGAGGTTGCATATTTATGAGGAGGTTCGGATGCAGAACATAGGGGAGCTGGGAAGCTTCCTTTTTTTTTTTTTTTAATTTTTTCAGTTGGGAGCTGGGAAACTTTTAACGGAAGGGATGAGAGAGGAGCGGAAGATGGTCCCCAAGTTTCTGACTTCACTGGCTGAGTGGCTGGAGAAGCACTAACTGAGATAAGAGACAGAGAGAGGAATGGCTGGGGGGTATGGTCAGCAGAATAGTGGCCCCCAAACGTGTCCATGTCCTCATCCCTAGAAACTCTGAATGTTACCTTATATGGCAAAGGGGTTTTTGCAGATGTGATTAAATTAAGGATCTTGAGATAGATTAACTGTGGATTCTGGAGATTATTCAGATAGCCCCAATGTTATCACAAAGGTCTTTTAGGAGAGAGGTAGGAGAGCCAGGGGCAGAGAAAGAGATATGATGATAGACGTAGGAGAGAGAGGGAGAGGGATTTAAAGATGCTTTGCTGCTGGCTTTGAAGATGGAGGAAGGGGTCACAAGCTAAGGAAAACAAGTGACCACTAGAGGTGGAGAAGGTGAGGACACAGATTCTCCCCTGGAGCCTCCAGAAGGGAGTCAGGAATGCTGAATCATTTTGGACTTTTCATTGTTTTAAGCCACTAAGTCTGGGGTAATCTGTTACAGCATCAATAGGAAATTAATACAGGGAACAAACAGGAAAAATAAGAATTGAATTTTCTGTATGTTGAATTTGAGTACCTGGGGTGCACCTATTCAGAATTCATACCAAAGCTGGAGTAAAATGTGTTGAGTTGGGAGTCTGTAGTATATGGGACATGGTGATGCTGGGGGAGTGAAGGGGGTTCTTACTAGGAGCAAGAATAAGAAAGTGGCTGGGGTCACACCCTGGAAAACAGCAACCTTGGAGGATTTCACAAAGGAAAAGGAACCAGCAACAGAAATGAGAAGGAAGTGAGAGGAAAACTGAGAGGGTTGTGTCATAAAGGCCCAGATGAGATGACTGGAAAGGGAACTGTCAGTAAAGCGAAAGTCTATTTGAGGCCAAGTGGCAAGAGCTCGGAGGAGAGGGCACTGGACTTGGCAATATGGCGGGTCTTTGGGATGTTGGCAAAAGCAGCTGCAGTAAAACTGTAGGATGGAAGCCAAATCAGGTGGAAGAATGAATGGGAGGTGGAGAAGTAGAAATCACGACAGTCCATGATTTCTAAGAGCTTCTTTTGCAACAGGGTGAGAACTGGGAGGGCTGAGGGAGAAGTATTTAATATTCGTTTGTTTGCTAATTTTTGAATTTGGGGGTTATCTGAGCTTATTGTAGGCTGAGAGGTAAAGATACTGAATGTAAGAAAGAAGAGGGCATGGTGGATAAAGGCTGACTTCTCTAGAATCCTCAATTTTAAGAGTAACAATTTCAAGAGAGGCCATATTTATTCGTGCATTTAGTGTGAACACATAACGTGAGACTAGCTCCCAACAGCCTTTAAAGTATCCATTAGCTAAGAAAGTGAGATGTTTTCACAATCCTGTGGTTTTCACAACCTGTCTCATGAATTTCTATCCATCACCAGGGCTCTGATGGTAGGAGGGGTGGAGAATTGAAAGCAGGGTTTGTTTGTTTTTTTTTTTTTTGTATATGTTACAGGGAGCATCAGAAATTAAAAAAAAAAAAAAAAAGAACTTAATCCAGGCATTGATCCTAAATAGATACAATTTTTACTTTGTTTTGGGAGTTAAACTAAACTAATTGCTGAAACATTAATTTCAGCCTGGAACATAGTGTTAAATACAGTTTGGAAGGAGAGAAGCTATGAATCCAACCAGAGTCCAGGAAACATGGATGAAGGAAGTAACAATAAATTTCTGAGTTCCTTTACACCAGTTTGAGTGTTTACAGTTTAAGCTGAGGATTGAAGATTGAAATAGCCTAGATGATTCAGAAAAGAAAAAAAGAAAAAAACTTG
This sequence comes from Camelus bactrianus, assembly GCF_048773025.1. NCBI lineage: Eukaryota > Metazoa > Chordata > Mammalia > Artiodactyla > Camelidae > Camelus > Camelus bactrianus. The sequence continues at coordinate 7,611,058 of NC_133575.1, forward strand.
TTTTTTAAAAAATATCAAATCTCCTTTAGTTTGTGAATATAAGAGTTTTCGGTGATGTAAAAAATAAACAATGCATTTTTCACTTTTTGAAAAATGTAAGGAGTAAGAGTTATATTTGAAAATAAAATTTCCTTGTCTGTCATCATGGAAATTTGCCTCCAACACCTAGGACAGTGATACCCCGAGTGTATACCCTATGATGTGCAGGTCCATTGAAAATAATACTTTCAAGATGGCCACACTGCGGTGTGTAGGTTTAAATCTGATAGATGTGTTATGGATATTAAGCAAGAAAGAAAACCATCAAATTCCTTTAAGCCATCTGAAAAGATTTCCCAGACCCTTTCTAGTGCATTATATGACATTAATTTGTTGTTGCTGAAATCCTCAAACATTCCACAACTCTTATTAAATTCAAAGGTAACTTAACCATTTGCTTTTGTGGGTTTAAAAGAGTGACTTCCATCACTAGGGTTTCAAATTTACATGTTATTTAGGATGATCTTTTGGATAATTAGTAATACACTCCAGTAAGTTTGGTCAGTGTTATCCATTGTTCCTGGAAATCTGATTTTGTATATATAAAACAATACACTGTCCTAAACATCAAGAGATTAAGTTGCTGTATAAAGCCCTCAAGGTGTTTCAAGAACTCTGGACCACTCCTAAATCTCTGAGCTGCACAGTACTTTCCGTAGGTGCTTTGGATTACTAGAACATTGTTTATCCGTGTCATTTTAAATGTCCATCTCTCACATAAATAATCTTCCTATGAGTCGCTTACCCAACAGGATGCTTTTCTGATGTGTGTAATAAAGATTTAAAAGATACACCTCTGAAACAAGACTCTACTAATATCCTAAAGAAAAACCACACTGATGAATGAAGCTTAAATCTGAGCTGAGGGATAACAAAAGGGCTTGTATATGCTTCTCAGTGTAAATGGATTGGGGCACCGTTTGTGTCTCTTGTTTTGGTGAGTGCCACTGCCACCTGTCCAGCTGCTGAGAATCGAAACCTCAAAGTCATCATTACAGCTCGCCTCTTCCTCACACCCCACATCCAATTAATTACCCAGTCCTGTTGATTCTATGACCTCAACATGTTTGGCATCTGACCCCTCCTGTCTGCCTCCCATAGTTCCTTCTCCCTGAATTTTGTCATGGCCTTGGTATTGGTCTCCGCAGTTTTGGCAGCGTCCTTCCCCATTACTCCTCTCCACTGCCTCCTCGTTTCTCTTCCTATGATTTGGATGATATCATTTCCTTGCTCAAAAGTCATGAAGAATCGCTATCACAAATAGCATGAAGCACAGGATGCTCAAGCCGATATTCAAACCACAACAGTATGGTCCACGGACCAGCGTGGTTCATCATAGGGATGCAGAGAGACACAGGGCGGACTCATTCAGAAACTTCTCTAGACATTCTTTCCTTTTTCCCTATATGTGTTCTGATTATATTCATTGAAATGTAATTACATATCTGTTGCATCTGCTAAAATAGTTTTCAATTTTGCAAATTTAAAAAGTATTTTAATACCCTTTTTTTCCCAGTAATTCATTTTTACTGTTGAAAAACATGTATCAGGAGATCACATGTTGGAAATTTAAAACTGACTATGAAGCACTGTTCCACAACAGTCGACTGGCAGCGTCCCCATCACTTGGGAGCCTGTTAGAAAAGCAGAATGTGAGGTCCCACCCCAGACTTCCTGACTCTGGGAGCGAGTCCCGGCAGCCTGTGTTTTAACGAGCCCTCCATGTGCTCGCTAGCATGTGAGAGACACTGATAATTGATCTTTCCACCACTTCTTCAACCCCCTACAGCCCCTGGTGGCTGTGAAGCACTTCAAATGTGACTAGTACAATGGACAAATTGAATCTTTAACTTTATGTAGTTTGACTTGAATCTAGCTAGCCACATGCAGCTCGTGGCTGCCATATTGGACGGCACTGGTCTATTCCTTATACTCTATCCTTAAATGGAGGACAGCCGCAGCGCCACCTCTGTGCTATATTTTTACGCTTTTCAGTCCACTGAGGAAGATGTTTTCTGACCCCAGCACTCTCATAGTAATCTATTCAATTTCACCTATCTTTCAATATTTTCACCTCTTCCGAGAAGACCTCCAGCATCTTCCTTATTTAAATTAACTTCCCTCCTTGGTTTCTTTTTAGTGTTTTTTTTTTTTTCTAGTTCTCTTATAGAATTTATTACTCTCTGCTTTGTGCCCAAGCTACTGAGGGATGGGTTTGCCCTCCCTCAGATGGAGAGCTGTTGGTTTCATCATCTTTTATCCCACGACAGCACCTACCCGATACTTTGCAAATGGGAGGCATTCATCAACCCTGTAATTGAATTAAACCTCCATGAAACCAGAAAGAAGTCTTCAACACCAACAATGCATCCTAGTGTTCTTAGAAGTCAAGACAGATCAAAATGTTAACATACACAATTTAGTTTAGAAAAGGAAAAATGTTAAAGCCATGGTGAAACATTTGTCACAGGATCAAAATACATTGTTATAAAAATAAACACAGTGCCTGCCTCGTCATTTCTTTAGCAGCAGGAAAGCATTTTCCCTTGGCAATCCTCTACCTCCATCAGAATTGTTCCTTAACTAAATTTGAGATTAAAAACAGACTTGTAGCTTAAAAAAAAAAAAGTCACTCCTGTTGGAGAAGCATATTCTTGGTGATATAAAAGTAGTTTTCCTATCAATCTCATAAAATGTATTAGACTTCTGAATGGATCAATATTTTGCTACAAATTTTAAAAAGTAATGTTTATTTTTCCAGAAAAGGTGTGAGAAAATTGTGAGAACACAATTCATTCTGCTTTATTTCAGCTTGATCCTGTTTTTACAAAGCTATAAAATTAAAATACATGAAATTAACCACACCAAACCAAACATTAGGGTGGTTAATAATTAAGTATATTCTGCCATCAGGGTAATAAACCTCATTAGACTTTTATAGGGATTACATACCTGCACTGACTCACAGATACAGCGCTGCAGAGAACTTGCACTTCACAATGCCCTCACACAAAAGGCAATGGGAAACGTATGTTACTTTTCAACAATGGGCAATGGCAGCATTCCTATTAGATTTGAAAACCTGAATGTCAAATACAATTGACAGTTTTCTGTGTGCCTTTCATTATGGGAACTCATCAACTAACATCAATGCCAACTCCCCTTACAAGTTGTGTTTTCAGAAATTTTAGGTTGTCTGATTGGGCCATGGTGGAAAAGCACACGATTCAACAAGCTCCAAGCATCCACACATGACACATCTGATGTTCTCCTCAGTCTGTTCTGAGGAGCTAGGGAAAATGCATGATTCCAGGCAATACTTTCTAATTTATTGTGGGTACTAATTTAGATGAAGAATAGGCTGGTAGTCCAAGAGAATATATTTATCTCAATAATCCACAATTTATTAGAACATAATAGCAAAAAATATTTTAAGACATATGGATAACTGAAAAAAAAGATGTCACAGTAAAAAAGATATAATCCTAGTTATGTAAAAAATAAGTAAGTATGTGTGAAAATATAGAAAAATAACTTGAACTCCAAACTATTAAACTGGTTTCCCTTGAGTGACTAAGTAATGGTGGTAGGGCAATAAGGAATATATTTTTCATCTACTTTATGTATTTTTGCTAGTTTGAGTCTTTTATAACAAGAACATTTCCATATACTACTTGTGTAACCAAAAGTAAGAATTACTTTTTAAAAAATTAAAAATTCTATTTAAAGAAAAGTAAAATAAGTATATATATTTTTTTCCTGACAGAGGATTTTTTTCCTAAATAGTACAAACCAAAGCAAGTTTAAAAAAATTGTTAAGAAAACATAATAAAAAATTAAACAGGTCTCCCTAATGAACAGTGGTTAACTCTCATTAATCATAACAAATATTTATATAGTACTTTATAGTTTAGAAATTGCACTTTACATTTATTAATTTAATGGTGAGATAGATTTTACCATCATATTTTACAGATGAGGAAACTGAAACTCAGCCATGTTAAACCATTTGACTGTTATCACTGAGGTACTAAGTGGCAGGGCCAGAATCTGATCGAAATTCTGACTCCAAAACTCAGATGTCAGCCATCACATTCCCTCAACTCAAAGAGATGCAGTGCAGAGAAACGGATGAACTGAATCTGACTGGAGAAGTTAAACAACCTAATCTAGACAATTAATGACTTTATAAAGTTTAATGGATTTATTTGAAGCAATTATGTATGAAATAGTAATATTTTACACAGCCTAAGAGGTCTCTAATAACTTCCCTCCATACTCTTTCCAGTGATTCTTTAGTTAGAAGAACCAGCAGTTCTGACTTAAGTTTCCTTGGATCCCAAGCCCATGGTCATGGTTATATCACATTTCAAGTCCATTCATTGTTCATTCACTTGTTCCACAAATATGTATTGATCTCCCAATGTGTTGCTTTCTCTTTGTGTAGGAAATGGGGTCAGGAAGAAGAATAAGGCATTATCCCTGCTTTCAGGGAACGCCAATTTCTGGGAAAATAGGTGTAAAATAATAAACCCGTGTGGGAGAAAGAAGAGCAACACCAGAGCATGTGCTGAGCTGAAGTGGTTCTCAACAGGGGTGACTGTGCCACTCTGGGGGATGTTCAACAACATCTAGACACATGTTGGGGGTCACAACTTGGGGAGGTAGCATATAGTAGGTAGAAGCCTGAGATGCTGCTAAACATCCTATAACATACAGGGCAGCCTCCACAGCAAAGAATCATCTGGTTCAAAATGCTAATAGTGCCAAAGTTTAGAAATCCTTTGCTAAGGCATCTTGCTCTTTCCAGACTTTAAATGAGGAAATTTATACTGGCTAAACTAGGGGAATTTACAATTCCACAATAATGAGTGGATTAAAAATGTAAGTCATCTACTCTTGAGTAAAAGCCCTGATCCTATTTTTATCTGTCTATGAGATTAAGACAAAATATAACTTTTCGAGAAGTGGACTAATAATACATAATTGGGAAGGGTGGGAGATTCTCCATTTTTAGGGGAATGAATTCCCATTCTTCTGCCCTACCCTTGGCCGAGTTCCCATCATCTCTCCTTCCCGAGAGTGCTGTGCACCAGGATCAGACTGTCTTCTGTCCAGCCCTCTGAACAAATCTCCACTTCATTGAGGATAACATTCAACCTGGCTTCAACACCGACAAGGCGCCTGTGACCTGGACCCTGACGACCTCACACCCTCACCTTGCTCACTCTGCTTTAGCCACAAAGATCCCAACTCAGGGGTGCCATATATTCTCTTTCCTCTAACAGGAAGTCTCCTCCCCAACCCCTTAGGTTTCACATCACGACCTAAATATCATGCCCTCAAAAAGTCTTTCCCTAACTTCCCTAATTTCTTTTCATCCTCTCCCTCCTTATCCATTTTCCCTGCTTTTCCACCATACTCTGTGCCCCTTGCCCCTGTGGCTCTCTCTGTATGACTTAAGCAAAGTTGGTAGCTAGCTCCAGACTTGATTCAGCCAATGGGAAGCATTGGTAAGAGATCTGAGGGCTGGGGGAGATGGACATCCAGGCATTTCAGCCTCCTTTCCTATTTAGGTGTCATCCTGGGAGGTTTCCTTCTGCTAGCGCCTTGGGTTCTGGTTCTCATTAAGCCCTGGTGCCATATTCTGTCCCCTTATCCCCTCCAGTTGATGCTAGTTTCTGGTTAAGCTCGCATCTCTCCTGTGTTCCCTTAACTGTTCCCCACCTCTGGAAGGGGCCCCTTCAACAAATTTTCATTTGAACCATCTAAAGTGAATTTTGTCTCTGGCCAGAACCTGGGCATTCATGAGCCTCAGTCAAAATCAGTAGATTCTTTGTGTTATTTTTCATATCAATACTTTCACAGCCCCAGGTAATTTTTCCCCATTTAAAAAATTGAAGTATAGCTGATTTACAAGGTTGTATTAGTTTCTGGTGTACTACAAAGTGATTCAGTTATCCATGTAAATATCCACATATTCTTTTTCATATTCCTTTCCATTACAGGTTACTATAAGCCATTGAACAGAGTTCCCTGTGCTATACAGTAGGACCTTGTTGTTTATCAATTCTGTCCATAGTAGTTTGTTTATGCTAATCCCAAACTCCCAATTTATCCCTCCCTCCCCAGGCATTTTCCCTCTGAGCTCTTATCATATTTTATAAATGTGCATATGAGTGGCTATATTTTGAATCTTTGTGTAATATCTGTCACCTGACCCAGCACAATTATGTATGTTCCACAGGGTCATGGCTGTTTGGTCAATGATGGTTGAAGGGATGAATTAAAGAGCAGACCACGTCATCAGTGAAGATAGACACCTGAATTTTTCATGAAATAAATCAGTATTAAAAAATAATGTTAATATAAAGAATTTATGGAAGAATGAAACAACATATGTGAAGGAAAATGCTTGAAGCTTTAAGTACATTCATGAACGCATTCAACTGACATTTGCTCAGCACCCTGAAGTACCACATTCTTTATCAGGTATTGGGAATAGAGGCATGAAAAGGAAATAGTTTCTTTTCTCAAAGGCTTCTTATAGGCCAATGGGTAAGACTGAAATGTAAAGATAACAGGGCATCTGAGAGACTTAAGCTGGGGGCACAATGGGGTCAAGAGACTGCTATCAAAGGGGGAAGATTTACAACGGAGGCATCTGGAAATTTATTTTATTTTTCATTTTTGTTTTTGTTTTTTTTGGGGGGGTGGGGAGAGGTAATACTTATTTTTTAAATTTATTGTCATTATTAATTTTTATTTAATGGAGGTACTGGGGATCAAACCCATGACCTTGTGCATGCTAAGCATGCACACTACCACTGAGCTATACCCTCCCCACCCCAGAAATTAAAAAAAAAATTAAGAGCATGTTTTAATTTTGTTCAGAAAACATGACGGCTAATACGACCGTAAATTCTTTGTTCCTCAAATTCAGGGAGGAAAGGAAGGAAGCAACATCTAAGCCAAAAGGTTGCGTTGGGGTAATGTCTCAGCCCAGATTAAAGGGTCCAATTGGCATCGGCAGGCAAAGATGTAATGACATGAAAATTGCCTGGGTTTTGCTAAAAGACTCCAAACATGTGGGTTCTGATCGTAATGCGAGCCCAAGTCATGCAATCGTGGAAGCCTCCAGCTAGAGTTCCCGAGGAAACCTGTCTCTTCTGAGTTGAGGAAGGTTTAAGTCATTTACCCGCTGTCAAGTCTGATACACATGTGTGTGCCACTGCGTGGTATGTATGGGTGTGTGTGATTACAATATGACATTTATAATCCTCAAGGTAACAGTTTGGTTCAGCAACATTCTTTCTGTCTTGAAATATTAAGACATATTCTAACATCTTTTTTCACTGAAGGAATATTTTTTAAATCCTCTTGTCTAGGGGAAAACAGTTATCTCAACAAATCCTTTTATCATTGTCATGATTTTTGTCGATGAGTTGCCCCAGTGCAGTCACCAATCATTCTGATTAGAACCAAATAAACACTTAGGTCCTGTCCTCAGTCAGACATTAGACCAGGGGTCGGCAAATTTTAACTATAAAGGCCAGCTAGTAAATATTTTAAACTTTGTGAGCCATGTGGTCTCTTGCAACAATTCAACATGGTCATCATAACATGAAAGCAGTCATAGACAAGATGTAAATGAATGGGCATGGCTGTGTTCCAACCAAACTTTCGTGACAAAAATAGATGGCAAGCCAGATTTGGCCTGTGGACTATAGTTTGCCAGCCCTGCACCAAACTATAGAGAAGAAAAGGGAAAAAAGGGGACTGGGAATGAGGAAGACAGCTCCCAAACAAGTGGGAAAAATAAAATCATTGATGGAAACACTGCAGTGGTACCCAGAAGAGAATGTTCTCACTTTAAGCTATGCTAAGGTAATGATAATAAATCAATAAACTCTGGCCTGCTATGTGAGAAAATAAAAGTAATTGGTAGAATTTCCTACCAACTAGAACTACTGCGCAAAAAATCCTACTGTGAAAAATATAAATAAGTTCATAGCTCTGAATAGGAGCTAACTCTAATATGGATAAACCTTGAAAACATGGTGCTAAGTGAAAGAAGCCAGACACAAAAGGCCACATATTGTATGATTCCATTTAGATGAAATGTCCAAAACAGGCAAATCCATAGAGACAGAAAGCAGATTAGTGGTTGCCAGGGGCTTGGGAGGAGGAAATGGGGAGTGACTGCTAATGGGTGCACAGTTTCTTTTGGTGTGATGAAAATGTTCTGAATTAGAGAACTGTGATGGTGGCGTAACTGCATAAATGTACAAAACCCCCACTGCATTGTACACTGCAAAAGGGTGAATTTTCTGGCCTATGAATTATATCTCGGTTTTTAAAAAGGGAGGAGGGCATGCTCCCTGAATGCTGCCATCTTTCTGGAAGGCAATTGGAGGCAATATACATTAAAAGTCCTACAAATGTGAGAAGCAAAAGAGAAATCAGAGCTAAGAAGATGTGCAAAGAGAAAAGCAGCAAATAAATACATCGTTTCAGCAACCAGGATGCTTCTCTAGTCATCAAGTCAAACACAAAGGGGCCTCGACCACATCCTGAGCACAATGAAAAGGTAATACTTGACCAGTCCACATCCCTGGAAAACGGCCATGGATATCTGATCTGTTTATATGAGTCAACAACAGATTCGCCTGGACATAAAATGATTATCGCTGGGCACTGGGTAAGGAGCTTTTCAGGCTTTGCTGATCCTTTCCACAGTTCCGCAGGGTATGCATTATTAATCCCATTTTACAGATGAGCAAACTAACTGTCAAAGGCCATGCTCTTTCCCGCATCCCTCCCCATCTGGCGGATCCCAGGGGATGGTGCCTCAAGCAGGCAGTGGCTGTTACACCCTGAATGTTCCTCAGCTGCGTTCTTTCCTTGAAGAGGGCTACGTATGAGGCCCTGCAAACAAGTTGACAATATCGCCATATGCATTTCAGCCCCAGGCTCTCTAAGTGTCTCCCAGCTCCCTCTGCCCACAACTGACAGAGGGATCTATTTAAAACTTCAATCAGCTCCTGCCCCTTCCCCCCACCAACTCCAGCTTTAAAAGTCAAGCTCCTCACCTGGACTTAGAAGAGCCTAGACACCCCGGTTCCTTGACTAGCACGTGCGCTGCATCTTGCCCTTGGCCTTCCTGCCCCAGCCAATGGGCGTTCCTTTACAGCAAGTCTCAGAGGCTCGCCTCAGCCAGTCCCTCTGCCTGGAATGCCCTTCCCATGGCTGACTCCTTACTCAGGTCGCCTCCCACAGAGACTGCCTCTGTCTACTGTTCTCAAGTAGTGCCAATTCGTCCACAATTCCTTCCCTCCTTTTTTCTTTCTTTCCTCTTTTCATCGTTCCTTCTTCTTCCTTTCTTTCTTTCCTTCCTCACCCCCCAGCCCCCGCGCCTCTTCTCTGTCCACTAGAACGTAAGCTCTATGAGAACATGAATTCTGTGTGGTTCACTGAAGGATCACCTGCCCCAGCCCATTTTCGGCACTCAAATATTTGTTGAAAGAATTAATGAATGCAGATGAAACCTGGCAAAGGTCCCATGTTTAGCTAAATGATTAAAGATCTAAATCCCACAGCACATCGTCTTGGCTCTGCGGAGCACTAACCAATAAATGGGAGTTCTAATGACCACTAACTTCAGAAGGTCCTAATCAACACCGACCATTTACAAGTCCCCCACCCCCAAAGCTCTATGTCTGAGACAAGCTTCTGCCTGGAGAGAGTTTTTATTACACACTCATAAAGCCCTGAATCATGTGGTTTACAGGGCAAGTGCTAATGCAGTCATAATTATATTGGTGTGAACACATTGTCATAGAAATAAAGCAAACATAGACACAGGCATTTAAGAGAAACCAGCTGCTCCCAACACAAGATCCACTGTCGCATAGAAACCGGTCAGCAGGCACACAGCTAAGGAACTTGAACTGAGCGACGGAAGGGGACACACCCTATAAATCATGGAGCAAAATGGCAGTTTGCGCCAACACCTCAGAGTAACCAACTCACTACCCAGAGAGCTACGCATTTTGGGGAAATTTGTCAGTCATGGACAACATCTTCCCCCAAACGGTGACTGCCATTCATTTTTTGTTTAATTAACCCCAACACAAAAAAAGCATAAACTCCAGTCTGTGGGTGATTTCTTTCTCTTCTCTTTGGAAGCAGATCAAGAAACAAGAAGGGACATGACTTCATTATAAACTCAGCACTTACCTATGTATTTTTTCCCCTTTTTAATCTTTGAAATAACAGTTGATCCATTAAGAGACTCGAAGGTGAAAAATGTCAAGCCTTTGACCTTTTCTTAGTTCACACGCATACTAAGCCAATGAAAACATACCCACCCACCTACCCACCTACTCCATCTGCCCACAATTAGCACTTTCTATGGACTCAGTGATGATTCTAGAGCAAGGTTTCTCAGCCTAGGCACTACTGACATTTTGGATCAGTTAATTCTCCATCAGGAGCGGCGGGGGAGATGTCCTGTGCGCTGTACAATGTTTAGCAGCTTCCCTGGCCTCCACCCACTAGATGCCAGTAGTGCCCCCTCCCTCAGCTGTGACAACCAAAGATGCCTCCGAACACTGCCAAACGTTCCTTGGAGGGCAAAACCACCCTGGATTGAAAACTGCTGTTCAAGACACTGTACATGAAAAACTAGAAGAAACTGATCAGCAAATACTCTCTAATTTCCTCTTTCAACATATGCTGACACATTTTATCTCTTCGATGCTGTAAACTTAATCCAAAATGTGTACATGCATTGATCCTGTATCATTTGTTGCTGTATTTGAGTCATGAACCTTACTTAGCATCTTACTGAAATGCCGTAAGGCCAGGACGGCTCTTGGAGGAAGATTCCCTGAAATTCAGTGCAGACTTTTATGCCTTCATTAAGAATTGTATGCCAAGATGACACTTTTTAAAACCAACCAGGGCCTGTAAATGCCTGTAAAACTCGGCAACATTTGCAGCTGGTGGAAGGATCTCAAAACTGGTTTCAAAGCAGACATTTAAAGATCATAATATTTGTACGAAGAGCTCTTTAAAGGGAAAGAAGAGAGCTGGTTTTAGTTGGAAATCAATGAAGACACAAGTCGTTTGTCTCTGCCTTTTGCTAAAGTAACTAACCTCTCTTAATGACGATGTATTTAGATTAACAACAGAAAGAGCAGAACTAGCCCTGGTATCGGCCTTACAAGACTTTACATTCTGAAAAGGTCATTAATCAGCAAACAATCTATAAAGACAACTGAAAGAAAATGTGTTCCAACTGCCTCATTCCCTGGTCTTGGTTATAATCCAAGAGTAAATCCTCCAAGTCTAAATCTTGCTACCCATAAAACTTCTTATCTGCCTTTACTCGGTAAAGGCCATCAACCAAATCTCTGCACACTGCTTTTCCCATGGAGGAATGAGGCTGGAAGTTTGTTCACTAAGAGGCCCTAGGTGGGAAGGAAGAATAAGCATGAACTCTACCAGAAATCTTCATCAGCCTTCTTGTGTAAAGCTGAAATGGATTTAGACAAAGCTTTTCTTCAGGGGTTTCATAAACATTGTTATTTGCCCAGGAATAATTTATCCTAATTGAAAAAGTGCATTTTAAAAGCTGTTGACAATTGTGCATGGGTTATTTCATAGGACACAGGAAGCTGACCAATGTAACACTTCTATGGCAAGTCACACTACCGAGGGATTTTGTTGGCTTTCACGATTTTCTTGTATGATATTTTATGGTTTTTGATTTAGCACCAGATGCACATTTGGTATGAATGGCATAATCTCTTTCAAAGGGTGTTTACAGAGAGATGAAAAGTAATTAGGATCATTTTTTTCATCTTTTTTTTTTTCCTCTGATGGGTTAATGACATGCATTGTGCAAGTCCCACATTTTTATTTGGGCCAAAGAGAGAAATATTTGACACAGTCCATCTCAGTCTAACTTGTGATTTGGCTTTAAGCCCTCTTATGAGTAGCTTGCATCTTGTGATCTATTTAATACCTTGCCTTCCTTACTAATAAAATCAAAACCAGGCCACGTTCAGGGTGATAAACTGGAAAGAATGTGGCTCATCTGAGAGGGCGGGCGTGTACCCAGCATTCTTCTCAAAGAACAGCGTGGATCCTCACAAATGTAGAGGGTGGGAGTGTGGAAGTTCTGGGCCTCCTCAGTTTAACTCTTTATTAGGGGCCTTTTGAGTCTTTATTAATGACAATTTAAACACCTCTCATTTCTTTGGGACTCCCATCAACTAGTTCAGCAGCTGCTTGGGGGTTATACCGGCATCACAGATTCAGTTTAGGAGGAATCTACATGCTTCCATATCTCCTTCATGTAATTTCTAAAATAACCGATCACAAGTAATGAGCATCTTGTAGTTATAAATCAAGGCAGTTAATGATTTGAATATTACTTGCATAGAGTGTGCTGTTGTTTTCTCTCTCATCCCCCCGTTCAATGAAGATACACCTATCAATATAGCCTCTTCACAAAAATGTGGTTGTTAATTTTAAGGTGATCTCACATAAATTCACCAATGTAAACTGCTACACAGTGAATGTCTTACAGGCTGGGCATTCCCTGTACTTTGTCTTCTATTTTCAGATGTAAAACACGATATAAAAGCTAACTGTTTAAAAAGTATGAAGACAACTGGAGTCATATTTAGAGTGGGGCCTAATAAATCAGGGCAGAGCACTCCTCAGCTTGCCTGACTGCTCACAGAGTGATTCATGGGGGTTTAACAATCCATTTGTGGTCTTCAGTGCTGACATCATCTCCCCTTACGAAAAGAGCCAAAGTGACCATCACCACCAGAATAGAAACCCTGTAAGAATGCTACTATTGCATTTTAAAAAATTTTTTATTTATTTATTTATTTAGTTTTAGTTGAAGTATAGTCAACTTTACAATGTTGTGTCAGTTTCTGGTGTACAACATCATGTTTCAGTCATATATGTACCTATAAATATTCCTTTTCATTTTCACTATAGGTTACTGTAAGATATCACATATAGTTCCCTGTGGTATACAGTATGAACTCCTTGTTTATCTATTTTTTAAATTTTTATATATAGTAGTTTGGATCTGCAAATCTCAAACTCCCAATTTATCCCTTCCCACCCTCCTTCTCCCATGGTAAACCATAAATTTGTTTTCTATGTCTGTGAGTCTGTTTCTGTTTTGTAAACAAGTTCATTTGTGTCTTTTTTATTAGATTTCACATATAAGTCATATCTATGGTATTTTTCTTTCTCTTTTTGGCTTATTGCACATAGAATGAGGATCTCCAGGTCCATCTATGTTGCTGCAAATGGCATTATTTTACTCTTTTTTATGGCTGAGTAGTATTCCATTGTATAAGTATACCACATCTTCTTCATCCAGTCATCTGTTGATGGACATTTAGGTTGTTTCCATGTCTTGGCAATTATAAATAGTGCTACTGTGAACATTGGGGTGCACGTATCTTTTCAAATTAGAATTCCTTCCTGATATATGGCCAGGAGTGGGATTGCTGGATCATAGGGTAAGTCTATTTTTAGTTTGAATGGCCATCATTAAAAAGTCTTTTATTCAGTCCTCCACTCACCATACAAGGTAGGTGCAATTTCTCCTATTTTACTAAGAGGTGAAGTACCTCCCCAGAGTCGTGTAGCCAGCAAGGAGCTGAGGCAGGCCTTAAAGACAGCTCCACCCAAGCACGTAGTCAGTGCTTTCCCCACTCAACCTGGAAGAGTGAGTCACCACCCTGAGGTGGAGAGCTGTTGGCTTCCATTGCGAGGACATGGTGGATGGAGCCACTGATACTCTCATGCCACATCAGACATATGTCTGACAGGACACTAAAGCATTAATTAAGGGCATCACCAGTCAGTATCAATACTTGTTACTAAGTATCCCTCCTATATGTTGCTCCCTGAGACAGACCAACATGCAAAAACCCAAGCCTGATGCACTGCTACCTCTTAAAAATCTTGCCAGTGCTGTCCAGTCCATCTGTTTTCTTCTCTAGCCTTTATCAATCAGCTGTTCTTTATTCTGCTAGCTCTTTAAATGGACAGAGAGCAGACACCGAGTAGGGGGCTGGTCTTTGAAAGTGCTTTTGAGTACAGTCACAGAGCTGCAAACTGGAGCGGTGTGACCTGAAACAGGAGTTGCTTTATAGTTACCAGTGCCTGGGCTCCAGAGAGCGTGGCAGGTGCTACATTTGTGGTGGGCTTTGCAGATGGGACCCTGTCAGCTGTGGCTATGACCTATAGAATTAATCCCATATATTCTCCTGTTAGAGCAATTATTCTCTACAGCTCCCCGGGCCATAAAGTGTTCCCCCAGCGTCCCTCTCTTTGCTCCATTCCCCACTAGGTTCACAGCTTTGCTCTGTCACCTTACATTAAAACGTCCTGACCAGTCTGTCTTGTCCACAGGACTTGAAGCCCCTCAAAAGCAGACACACTGCTCACAGTTTAGGGTCGCCTTAGGCTCCAACAACAATGCCTGACACATGATGATGCTCCCTCCCCTCCCCTTCCCTCTCCTAGTTTGGTTTATATCCTCTGAAAGTTCTCATCTGAATTCTTTAAATTTCATTGATTCAAGCTTTACAACTGCAATTTACCACTTTGACTCCTCACTGCACTTCACTTCTATTATTGATTTATTTTCCCTTAGATTTCTAGTGCAAGTCAGAAAGGTGAAGAAGACACACTGCAGACTTTGGAGTCACTGGCTAACTATGTGGTGAGCAGCATCTTTAATCGCTCTCAGTTTACCAGGGTCCTCATTTGTACTTCTAAGGAGAGAGTTGAGTGGGGAGAAGGGAGGGGTGGGAATAAAGGGAAGGAAGGAAAAGAAGAAAAGGGAAGGAAGGAAAAGAAGAAAAGGGAAGGAAAGGGAAAAAAAAGCAAGAAAGTCAATCTGTATGGCCATTGTAGGAACTCTAGACTGTGTTTTGTAAGTTGCTGGCATTTAATGGTCATTTATCAGTTGGCAGCCGTTTTTGTGTTCTTGAGTCTAACCGTGAATACTCTGGGGCCAGATAGAACCACTACACATGTGTCTTGGATTGATTTTTGTCACCATGATGGTAATTGTGGGTGAATTTTCTTCTTGCTGCTGAATCTCATTGGCATTTTAGTTATAAAATGAGTTCATGTTACATTTGTTCTTACTAGTGTTAAGAAGAGTCTTCTAAAATGTCTAATATTAGCAAGCGGCACTGAGTTGAGCTCATCAGATCAACACTGACACCAGGGACAACCCCTCTTCAAACCCCTCCCACCTGCCGGGCCACCATTACTAACATTACTGCAATGTGGCCTTCTCTACCTTGGTTTCTTTCTTTTTTAAAAAAATACATTGTTTATTTTTTGTTTGTTTTTGGGGGGAGGTAATTGGGTTTGTTAATTTACTTATTTATTTTAATGGAGGCACAGGGGATTGAACCCAGGACCTCATGCATGCCAAGCATGTGCCCTACCACTGAGCTACACCTTCCTCCCTTCTACCTCGGTTTCTGCAGAGAACTCTTTAACACAAATTTTGTCCTTCTTCCTTTTCTCCCCGCTCAAGCAAATGTCAGTGAGGAATAATGGGCAAGCCAACTTAATCATCTTCTAATCACATATGGGCACTGGAAAAATTGTTTTAAAGAGAAATGCTTTGAATTTGGGCAAAATGATCAATTACTGACCACCATGCACAGTACAATGAGGAACAATAAATACCATAGAGTTTAAAGGAAGCTTAGATTTCTAATCATGCTTGTAGGCATGAAGGTAACAGAGAAAAATCTTATGAAAGTATAAGGTTAGAATCAAATCCTTTGGGTTATTTTATAAAAATATCATGATTGGAAACCATCACTGCCAAAAAGCATTCATTACTGAGCTAATCAGTGGGTGGTTCAGATGAGATATAACAAAAATCATGACAACTCAATAGATTTCCAGAACTTCCAGGAAGCTTAGGGTGGGGTTGAGATACCAAATAGACTGATTAAAGCCTCATTTAGAGCCATGAGGGAGGTGAAGACATAGTAACATGCAGTGAACACTTACGCCCACCACATGGGAGACCAGCAGGCACTCCTCCTACACCCTCACAACTGTTAGGCAAAGTCAATACTTTTATCTCCATATTTCCCAAGGAGAAATTGAGACCTAAAGAAGGCAAGAAACTCTACCAAAGTTCAGACTTTACTGGAACTAGCTGAGATGGGATCTAAACTCTTTTCTGGTGCTAGAAGCCTTTTGATTAGGCACAATAGCTACCTAATTATGCTGCCCTTCAAATCACCAAAAGTACTGCAGTAGGCACCTCTAAGATGGTCTCCAACTTCCCTACCTCCTGGTGTTCATGACTTCGTATTTCCTTTCCCTTAAGTAATTTGCCTCTAATAGAAAAGGCAACTCCCATGGTTGGTCAAAAAAAAGATTGTGAGCTCCATCCTGTTAGCAGATTCTCTTTCTAGCTGGCTTTGATGAAGTGAGCTGGCACGTTGGAGAGGTCCACATGGGAAGGAACCGAGGGTGGCCTCTGACCAACAGCCAGAAAGGAAAGAAAGCCCTCAATCCAACAGCCCTCAATGAACTTAAAATCCTGCGAACAACCACATGAGTGAGCTTGGAAGCATATTTTGCCCTAGTCAAGCCTCCAGATGAGACTTTCAGCTTCAGTGAACACCTTGATTACAGCCTTGTGAGACCTAGAGCAGAGGATCCAGCTAAATTATACCTGGATTCCTCATCAGCAAAAGCTGTGAGGTAATAAATATAATGTTTTAAGCCTTGAAGCTCTGGAGTCATTTGTCAGGCAGTAACAGATACCTAATACAAGGGCCTCACAGAAAGGCCAAATAAAATCAACTGGCTTGCCACATGTAGCCACCAGTTTGAGAACCATGGAAGACAATGATGTTAGTTTTCAAAGTGACAGGCAGCTCAACCCCTCCACTAGATTATACCCCCATAGAGAGGTTATAAACAATACAGTAAATATATTGCCCCTTGGGCCTAATGCCTTTGCTTAACTCCTGTGTCAAAAGCATAAAACAGAAAGAGTGCAACCATTAGGCAGACAGGCAGAAAAACAGTCAACTAAAACACAGATGTAATGAATTAATATAAATGAACAAAGAGAAAATACATACTGAATGATAGGAATTTTAGAAATCACTTGATTTAACCAGGCTGGAGTCAGAGAGAATTCCAACTCACATTGAGATTTAAGACTAGGGGAATGGCTGAGTCATCCCCTAAGGAATCATTTTGGTATTCTGGCCGGTTAGGCTAGCTCTGTTTGGCTTAGCTTCATCATTAGGGAGCAGTCCTTTGGATTAGAAAGTTTCCATCTTCTACAGAGCTTTTAGTTTTTAATAAGTGAATAGTCAAGACTCACATTCAAAAAATTTTCTGGCCTGATTACATTTACTAATATGAGAAATTATGTAATTTCCCTTGGCTTTAAAAGTTAGTCAAAGCTCACTTGAAATTTAAAAAATTCCTCCTATTTATTTTTGTTTCTCTCTTCATTTATAGATTTGCCTTATGTTCAATATGAGTTACTTTGTATAAATATTAGAAGTGACAATTTATGTTTGACAATTTCCATACTACTGGAAAAACCACAGCTCTAAACTTTATTATCAGAATGCAGAAATTTATTATTTTCCATCCTGAGGTCAATACTTACTCATTATACTAAAAACACAGCCTTTAAGGTTAAGTAGCCCTGAGTTTGAATACTCATCAATTCACTTTCTAACCAAGTAGTCTTAACTTCCTAACTCTCAGTTTTATGATCTGTTAATCGGGATGAATATAACTCCTTGAGATGGAGGTTTCCATATAAATTAAATGATATAACATAAGTAAAATCTTTATATTATGCTTGGCACATAATAAGCAGCTGTTACTATATTTTAAAGATTTTCTCCTTGTCTTTAGTTTTCTGCTGTTTGAAAATGATATGGCTAGGTACAGAGTTTTTGGTACTTATTCTGCTTTGTGTTTCATGAACTGCCTGGATTTGAGGTTTGGTTTCTGTCATTAATTGTGGAAAATTCTCAGCCATTGTTACTTCAATTATTTTTTCTGCCCCTTTCTTCTGGTATTCCCATTATGTGTATGATATCACTTTTGCAACTGTCTCACAGTCTTTGGATATTATGTTCCTTTTTTTTTTTTCATTCTTTTTTTCCTCTTTGCATTTCAGTTTTGGGAAGTTTCTATTGGCATGTGTTTCAGCTCACTGATTCTTTCCTTGGCCATGTACAGTTTACCAATGAGCCCATCAAAGGCATTCTTCATTTCTGCTACAGTATTTTTGATGTCCAGCATCTCCTTTTAATTCTTTTTGAGTTTACATTTCTCTGCTTATGATACCCAAGTGTTCTTGCATGTTGTCCATTTTTTCCATTAGAGCCCTTAGCATATTAATCATTGTTATTTTAAATTCCTGGTCTGATAATTCCAAAGTCTCTATCATATTTGAGTCTGGTTCTGATGCCTGCATTGTCTCTTCAGATTGTGGTTTTTCTTGCCTTTTAGAATGTCTTGTAATTTTTTGTTGAAAGTTGGACATGATGTGTTGAGTAATAGGAACTGAGATAGGCTTTGCATTGATCTACCTGAGAGTTAGGCTGTGTTTAGTGTTTGTTGTAGCTGTAGGTGTCAGAGGCTTCAATTTCCTCAAATATCTTTGTTTAGTTTTGTGTTATTTCTCCTCTTGTGGTCTTTGTGTTTCCCTAAAAACTCCTTCTTAAATAGAGTCTGAATATCACAGTTATTTCACTTGTAGTCTACTGTCATTAGACAGGAGCATTATTAACATGGTGAGAGAGTGTGAGGGGAAAAAGAAACATTCTATAATCCTATGATTAGTTCTTAATTTCTTAGCATGCCTGTGCTCATGGGATATGACCTTCACATGTGCTTCTTAGCTTTTATTTTTCCCTTCAAGCAAGACAGGAAGGCCAAAGAGGGCTGGGATTAGGTAATTTCCCTTCTCTCAAGTCAGAAAAGGCTCTGATGAATTCTTTTCCCTTGCTGGTGAGGTTTTTGCTGTAAAGTATGCTCAGAGTTTCTTTCAAAGTAGTTACTTTCCCCCTGGGCTTATTTCAAAATTATTACTATTATATCTCAAATTGATTCCTTTTCCTTATTCTGCCCAAGCACTAGAGGACTTTTCTCTGATTTTCACCATGGGAATCCTAGAGGTGAAACACACAAAAGTGTGAGGCCCCACTTAGACTGCACCTCCAGCAGTTTTTAACTCTCAAGCTAGTCAATACTCAGCCACCAGCAATTCACTGAAGTTATGGTTTAAGTATCACTACCATCTACTGAGTCCAGTGGCTTCCACCTTAGGCAAACTAATGTACATTCTCTGTATTTGCCTGTCTCTCCAGTTTTGAGGATGGCATTATGCCCAGTGACTTTATTCTCTAATAGAGCTAAGTCATTGATTTTCAGTTTGTTCAGTCTTTTTCTTGTTAATAGGGCGTAAGTGACGGTTTCCAAGCTCTTTACATGCTGGAGTGGAAACCAGATGTTTCTGCTATTAAAATATTTTAAATTTATGAACAAGTTACACTCTTCTTAACTATGGAGCTCTATAAATCTAAAGATCTAGAAATCCAATTTTCAAATGTGTTTCTATCACAGTACTCAAGTTCCTCACATGATCAACCATAATAGATCTTATTATATGAAACAAATCAGAAATAGGCAAACAATTGCTTCCTTTTTTGTAAGTAAAAACGCTACTGCAGTTCATTTTGAAAATATTCTTTTAAGTAATCTAACTGGCAATTAATGATCTGCTGGGGAGGGAATCTTTTCCTACTTAGAATTCAAAGAAAATATTTAGTTAGAATACTCATTTAAAAAAATCAATTCTGCTCTACACTGGAATTTGACACAACATTGTAAAATGATTATAAATCAATAAAAAATGTTTAAAAAAATACAAAAAATCAATTCTGATAACTTTTAAAGAAAGACAGTGACAAATGATGCATCAGTTTTCCATTGCTGCATAACAAATTACAACAAATTCAGTGAACTGAAACAACACTTTTATTATCTCACAGTTCTAGAGGTTTGAAATCTATACAGTCTCTATTGGGTTCTATGCTCAGGGTCTCACAGACTGAAATTAAAGTATTCGCCAGCTAGGATCTAGTCTGAAGGCTCTGGGAAAGAATTCACTTCCAAGGTCATTCAGATTGTTGGCCAAATTTAGTTCCTTGTGGTTAAGAGTGAGGTCCCCATTTCCTTGCTGGCTGTCAATGAACAGTTGCTCAGCTCCTATAGACTACACTACCATCCTTCCACATGGCTTCTTCCATCTTGAAAGCCCAAAATGATGCATCAAATCTTTCTCATGCTTCAAATCTCTCTGTCTTCCTCTTCTGCCACCAGCCAGAAAATGTCCTCTGCTTTTAAGGGCTCATGGGACGAGAACACATCCACCCAAATAATTTCACTAGCTTAATAGAGAATAAGATAATATAGTCATGGGAGTTAATATCTCATAACATCACAGGTTCCAGGGATTAGGGCAGAATATCTTTGCGGGGCCACCCTAAAAATTCTGCCTACCACAAATGGGTGTGCAGACAACTCTTAGGATGGGAAAAGTCAGAAACATTTAGCACAATGGAAATTTTTCTAAGAAATAGGTCAATTCAGTCTGCAGAAGAGAAGAAATGAGTAAGAGATTTTATATCTTTCAAAGGCTAAGAGACCGCATACATATATTCACTCCACAGACAAGATTAGGTACCTACACTATGCCAAAGTGTGTGTGTCAGATGTTGAAAAAGTAAAGATGAATAAGATCCACCCCTGCTCACATGGAAGTCACAACCTGGTGTCCAGAGAGGAGAAGTGGACATGAAAGCTTCTAATGTGTTCCTGTCTGATAGACTTCTCTAGGATGATCCTATCTTACTTCTCTCTGTGATGAAATTATACAACTATCAAAACTCTTTTCTATGATGTCCATCTCTGTAATGACCTTCCATGATGCCCCTTTTTATGATGCCCTTATCTGTGATGGACCTCTCTGTGATGCCCTTGTCTATAGTGCCCCTCCTATGGGTACTCCTCTTTATTATGCCTATCTCTATGAGGTCATCATCTAAGATGTCTGTTTTTAAGAAGCTCTTCTCTGAGAAGCCATTCTTTTCTTAAGAAAATTATTTTTCTTTTGTGGTAAAATATTCATAACATAAAATTTACCATTTAAACCATTTTAAGTCTACAATTCAATGGCATTAAGTACATTCACAAGATTGTATTACCATCACCACTATTCATTTTCCTAAGCTTTTCATCCTCCCAAACTGAAACTCCATACACATTAAATAACAGCTCCTCATTCCCCCTCTCCCAGCCTCTAGTAAGCTCTATTCTCCCTTTTTTCATTTTATTTTGAAAGTTTATTATGCTTCTCTTTAATTTCCCTCTTCCAGCTTTATTTAAGTACACTTGACAAATAAAATTGTATATATTTAAAGTGTACAATGTGGTGATTTGACATATGTATATATTGTGAAATGATGACTACAAGTAAATTAATGCATCCATCACCTCACGTAGCGACCTTTTGTGTATATGTGTGTGTGTGCAGTAATAATGCTTAAGATCGACTGTTTTAGCAAATTTCAAATATATAACATGGTATTATTAACTATAGTCACTATGCTATGCATTAGATCCTCAGAACTTATTCATCTTATAACTGAAAGTTTGTACCCTTTGGGATTCAAACCCAGGCTGTCTAGCTTAGAATCTATGCTCTCAAGCATTGAGTTGAAAGGTCAACCAATGATTTTTTGAAGACTGACCAGGTATAAAACAAAGACACAGTTCTTGTGGTTATTAAGGGGTTAAATCAAGTCCAGAGAGGGAAGAGAATTTCACTCATAGTGATTTTGACACACAGAGTGCATGAATGTGAGTAGTGAAAATTATGGCTGAGAAGGTAGGCTAGGGGTAGATCATGAAGAAGAGACTTGTCAGGGATATTGAAATTTGAAACCATGTAGCCAGGGAGGATCAGACTAGGACTGATTAATAATGAATTTTCCCAGTGAAATGCAAAAAAATGTAGATAGTTTAAGATTTTTCATAAAGCTAAATTTATTTAATATAAATGACTATTCTTCATTCTAAGAGTACATCTTGCTTATATTTTTCATTGGAAAATGTCCTTTTTTGATATTTTGAGTGTAAGAAGGTTTTTGTTTTGTTATGTTATGTTATTAGTGGCAAAATTTGAAGATGAAAACTCATACTAGTCTCTTGCCACTAAAAAAAAAAAACATTGGTCCCTGCAATTTGAGGATCTGGGAAGCGATGCACAAGAAACATCAGGACAAAGCAATATAACGTATCACAGAGAGGTCAAGTACAGTTAGGGCTACAGTGTTGAGTGGATTTGTCCAAGGGGTCATCAGTGACATTATTTGGAGACAGTTTGGACAGAGCAAAGAGGAAGGGAGGTTACAGTGGAGATAATGATTCTCATTTATTTCTAGGCTACTGAACTTGACTGACCACACACAAAAATGTATATGTTTGAGCTCATTATATGCATGTAGTTGCATTCGGCTGGTTGTTAGGTTGTCCTATGTTTAAGGCACATGAAGAAGAGGAGCGACATAAAGAAATTAAGCAATTTAAGCTCTGAAGCAAAAAGACTGGTCACTCCAAAACTACTCATTTGACTCAGTCAAAAAAATCAATCATTCATCAGCTTTTTTACCAGCTCCCCCCCCACCTTTCAGTCATGCCAATATCCCCCCAGACTGAAAACTAGATAAGCATCAGTATCCTAAAAAAACTCCTCTCTGAGCATCTCTATGAGGGATCAAAGTAATAACCAGGGATGCATGTCTCCATCAGCATTCAAGTCATTACAGCCCTGCTCTGCCTAGTCCAAAGTGGGAGGACACCTGAGACTGGATCTCATGTCCTTTCCAGAGAGCGTGTGGCATAGAGCACAGTCTCCACAGCCACCAGCCTGACTTGCCCTAGGAGAAGTTGTGTGGAAAGCACGCCCAAGGTCCCCTTGAACCCATGTGGAGAGTTAATTACAAGCCAGAGCACTGTGAATTGAACATTCACCTATGATGAACTAGCAAATCCCGTCTCCCTGCATGTCTCCCTTCAGACTGTACAGTTTCAGCGAGAGGCTTGTCTTTATAACCTGAAGGCCTGGAGAGATTAAAAAACCTGAATTGGCCTATTCCTGGAGACTAGTGCTGAGCCTACTGGGATAACATCAATCTGCAGGTTTCTCCCAGCACTGAAGACACATTTCATCCTATAATTGAAAAATAGATTTGATTTATATTCCATTGTGTCTGCGCTTACACTTGGGTCTCTTAGTGGAGAGGTCTGGGCAATAGGGAGATGGTCTAGTTCTGGAAAAAGACACTCCATAGACCCTCATGGAGAACGCTGCAAAAATGGAGCTGGAATGATGTTTGAAAAAGGACTGTGATACGTCTTTGGAGATTCTGGGTTTAGACTGAGTGATGTGAGGCATGGAGAACCCAGACCCAAAACAGAGCGAGTAGTGGCTTCCTATCCTGGAACTAGCATCTGCTGAGTCCCCCTGCACGCTGGGCACATGACATAAGAGTTCATTGAACCCTCTCAACATCCCTGAGCCTGGCTATTATCACCTCTATTTTAAAGAAGAGTAAAGAAAGTCCAAGAAGATGGGAAACAGACTGGGTCAATGACTGAATGGTGCTCTGAATTTGGACCCCAGTCTGTCTTGCTCTGAGAACACATTCTTTCCTGTGGTCCCCAAGAAACCCTGTTCTCTCCCTCTAAACAGATGCCTGTGGCCCTATGGGCTGAGTTTGTAAAGTTGTGATGTTCCTGCCAGAAGGAAAGAGCAAAATAAACCAAGATCACATGCTATCGACTCTGGCAGTCACACTTCGGACATTTTCCTACAGAGCTGATGCTGTGAACTGGTAGCATCCTTCTCTTTTTCTCAGGGAATGCCTGGAAATCGCATGTCTCTTGTCAGGGCTATCTTAGGAAACCTGAATGACAATGGGAAGCCCTCAGAGCCTAGCAAATTCTGGGCAAGTATCCCTCTTGTGCAGAGATGGCTATACGTTTTGTGTAAAGGGTTGGAGAGTTGATGCTTTAGGCTTTATGAGTCAGTCTCTGTCGCAACTACTCAACAGTACTGTTGTAGCCCCCAAGCTGCCGTGGACAGTACATCAATGAATGGTTGTGGCTGTGTACCCATCAAACTATTTATGAATTTCATATAGTTTTCCCTTGTCACAAACCATTATTCTTCTTTTGAATTTTTTTTGTAGTAAAGAAAATGTAAAAACCATTCTTATCGCATGGGCCATACAAAAATAGTTGGAGACCTAGATTTGGCCTGCAGGTCAGTTTTCCAATACCTGCTTTATTTTTTTCATGTATGTTCCATAGTTTACTTTTAGAAAGTTTACAAAAGAAGATCTGTTCATAACTAATTAGTGAAAACTACTAATTATAACTTAACATTTTAAATCATATTGAAACCAATTTTGGGTTGCTAGAGTGACTCACAAAAAGGGGAAAGTTCTGTATGACTTTTCAAAAACTTTTTAAAATGAAATTTTTATGGACGTAAATATACATTCACATGCAGTTGTAAGAAGTAACACAAAGAAACTCCTTGGACAATTTGCCTAACTTCCCCTTATGGTAACATTTTGTAAAGTGATAATATAATATCACAAGCAGGATGTTGACATTGGTATAATCTATTGGTCTTATTCAGATTTCCCCAGTTTTTCTCGTTTTCTTGTATTGGGGTGTGTGTGTGTGCGCGTGTGTGTGCGTCTGTGCGCAGGTGCACTGAGTTCTACACAATTTTATCACATGTACAGATTTGAATATCTGCCACCAGGATCAAGATACAGCATAGTCATATCACCACAAGGATTCCATATGTTACCCTTTTATAACTACATCCACCTCCCTCCCTCCCTTCCATCCTTACCCCCTGGCAACTATTAATATGTTCTCCATTTCTAAAATTTTATCTTTTTAAGAATGTTATAGAAGTAGAATCATACAGTATATAACCTTTGGGGATTGGCTTTTTTTGACCCAGAATAATTCCCTGGAGATTCATCTAGGTGGCTGAATGTATCAATAGTTTATGTTTATTCCCTTTTTACTGCTGTATAATGTTCCACAGCTTCTTTAACCCTCTACCTGTTGAAGGACAGCTGGGTTCTCTCCAGTTTCAGTCTAACATGAATAAAGCATCTGTGAATGTTTGTGTACAGGTTTTTGTCTGAACATTTCATTTCTCTGGGATAAATGCCCAAGAGAGCAATTTCTGGGCTATATGGTAATTGCATACTATTACTTTTTAAAAATTTCCTTTGTGCATGTTTCAAAATAAGCTTTTTGAATATTATCTCAAAAATACTCAGTAACAAATGATGCCATGGTAAAGGCCCTTTAAAAATTCCCTGCCATCTTGCATTTTCATTTTATAGACCCCGAACTCCAGACTAGAGAATTTAACTAATCTCAAAAGGTCACAAATTAGAGAATGGTCAGTGCAGGCTAAGCCAGGACAAGAAATCACTTCTGTCTCGCCATTTAATGCTCTCTTCCTATCACACTGCACCAGGAAAATTACAAATGAAAATGGCCAAAGATGGGGTGTTTCTCATCACAGAAGAAAGGATATGGTTTTCTTGGCTCTTAGGGATTTTGTGAGCTCACATCCAACTATCTGTCCTTGCCACAGTCTCACTCAATGGGGTCTTGTGTGGCTTCTCCACTCAAAACTTGAAACTGCCTCAGAGCATGGGCAAGTCATCGGGGACAGCAAAGTGCAAACATGAAAACAATGTTTAATTCTCCCAAGTGTATGTGGACACTGGAAACTCTAAGGCTCCGTGGCCACAGCAAACAAACCCTTTTCTTCAGGCCCTGGGGTTAGACAACTGCATGGTTAACAAGTTGACTATACTGACTAGAGACCGTTGAATTAGTTTTGATAAGATACAATTCTCCCTATGTAAAGCCTTACCAGACAAGCTCTGAGGTCCTGAATGGTCCAAAAAAGACTCTATTTAATTTCTCCATTACTTTGGACAATCGGTTTTTTTCATCCCACTTGCCACGACCAGAAGTGCAGATTTCCGTCATCTCTCACTCTCTCCTCAGAATCTAAGAGGTACTGTAACAGTGTGTTCATATCTTAAACTGGTTCTACTCAAAATAGGGTCTTTGGACCAGTGGCATCAGGATCACCTGCAAACCTGTTAGGAATGGAGACTCTCAGGCCCCACCCCAAGACCAGCGCAATCAGAATTTCTTCAGATGGAGCCCAGCCAACTGCTTCTTTCCTAGCTCTTGCCTGGACATGCTAAAGTTCACAACTACTTCACATCTACTCCAAGTAGACAACGGAAATGGAAGTCATAGCTTGCAAATAAGGTTTTTTTAAAAAAGCCAACAGAAGAGTCTCAGTTCTTTTCTGTCAATTACACAGTCTTTATGAGGTCAACACTGGTGTAAGCAGAAGTCAGAGTTGTTATTTTGGACGTTCAACAGATCATAGCTTTCTTCACACATGCTCTGTGTAAGTTATGTTTCTAATGAAAATGTTCAGTTTGTGCTTCTACTTACCACCTATTTAAAATTCTTTATCAAACTGTAATTTCCTTGAGGGCAGGGAACGTGTGTCTCCATAGCCTAATAACTAGGTGCCTAATAAATGGTTGCTGAACAAATGAATGGCTTGTGTTTTATACTGTAGCAGGTTCATCTGCCACTAAACGGTACACTGAAGGCTGCTGAAGATGCTGGATTCTCGAGAACATTCTGACTACCCTTACATATCCAGCAGATCTCCCTGAACACAATAAGCTTGCAGAAATTGTTGCATAAACCACCACCACCAACACCAATGAAATCACATCTTTGGCGTTACTGCATTGACTCCAAATAATTTTACCATGGAATTATTTCCATGTTCGTGTGGGAAAAACTAATTACATATGCACCATTTTGAATATTGTTTTAAAAATCCCATTACCTACAAAATGGAACTTGAGAGTGTGTCTGGGGAGGCGTGTGGGTAAACAAAGGTACTTGTGACAGACAGATTTTCTTTCAGAAGTGTCCCTCATGGAACAATAAAGGAGAAAGGAGGCAATGGATACTCAGCCAGGTAAGCTGGCAGGCCCCAGCTTCTCCTTCTACAATTTTTCTACTTAAGAAACCAAATTATACTGTCTCACCAGATGATCCAAATTCCAGCATTAAGGTAGGGATGTCTCAAGCTTTTTGAAGTTGAGCTTTTAGGCTGTTCTGCCTTGTTGGTTATTCTGTAAGATTGAGAGTAACTGACACTTCCACAGAATGGTATTATGACAAATAAGCACTCTTGAAGGATCAGGTATGTGTAAAGGAACACATGACATCTATACTGAAGATCACTTAGCAAGGAAAACTTGTGCTCTTTAATTTCCATATAGCTCACTTGAAGGACAGGAAAATCTAACTGTTTTCCTCAGTGTTCTTTGTTATAAACTACCAAAGAGAGATATAAGCTTTATAATCTACCTTTCAGTAAAACAAGCAAATAAATCATCTATGCCTCAGCATTTAAAAGGAGGAAAAAGTAAATTGAAGTGTTTCTGGTAAGTAGACTTCAGCAATGAAATACTTTGGAAATTTACAATTACTGATACTCTTGGGATGACTTCAACATGGGTTTCTTTCCCATCAGCAGAATGTTTCCTTGAGAGTGACAGGAAGAGGAAATGGCTACAGATCTTCATCTCCATCATTCAACAATGCTGCTATTTTTGCACATTTATAGGATTATAAGAATAGGATTTTGTTGTTGACTAGGGTTTTTGGCCTCTTGAAATGTGTCTTCAGGACATGTGGATTTCTAAAGGACATGTTTCTGATCCAAGAGGAAACACAAAACCAGTCTGGGTAAAACCATCATCTTTCAAGCAAATTTTCACTTTGTATTTGTTCAAGTATTTCACAGAGAATTTGTCACCAGGCAAAGCGCTTACAAATGAGTTTTGAGCCAACATATGTTAGAACAGTTGTCGGCAATCACTGAATATTTTAGTAGCATTCGTTCAGATTTACTGAGTAATGTTTTATGTGCAAAGCTTCAGGCTGATCTCGTCTCAGAAAGATTCTTTAAAGGTATAAAGCAGTCTATTGTCAACTGAATGGACAGGGTGAGGGAAAAAGCATGTCCACCTTCAACCCTGGCAGGTCACAGTTTCAACCTGCTCTCAACCCTCTTCATGGATTATATGAACAAAGAGATCTTAAGTCCCGCCTTAGTCCATGGACCTCTGAGGGAAGTCAAAAGAATTCT
Organism: Camelus bactrianus; assembly: GCF_048773025.1. Lineage (NCBI taxonomy): Eukaryota > Metazoa > Chordata > Mammalia > Artiodactyla > Camelidae > Camelus > Camelus bactrianus. The sequence goes on from NC_133575.1 coordinate 7,639,535, forward strand.
GAGTGATTTGGAGTAAAAGCAGTATTAACCAACAAATTCAAAAGCTTGTTAGTGGGCACCTTCTCCCCCAGAGGCAGTGTGCTTTGTATGAGTCGTCCTTCAGAGTGACAGTTTCATAGTTCCATGTTTATCAAATATTGGGCCATTGCTCCCTAGGGATGTAGCAGGGATGATACTAGCCAGCGTGTATCAAACACTCTCTGAAGAACACTGCACGTACATCTTCTAATTTACTCTTAGCAAATGACCCTCGTAATCAGGTGGTAAAAGAAACCAAGGTCAAAGAGTTAAGTGTTAAGAACAGGCAGTCCAGCGAGAAAGTTGCACGGCCAGAAATTCTAATTCAGGTCTGCAGGGCTCACAAGTTTGTTCTGCTAACTTCTATGCCATTCTGCACATCCTGACAGGACGTTAGCAGCTACTGATGGTGGCTGTGGAAAACCGAGGCTGGTAATACAAACCAGGTTCTTCTTTTCTGTATCTTTCCTTAGCTGGGATGAGAAGCAACACATATGTATTCATTTTGTTTTGGTTTATTTATAGGGGCATAATTTGCATCATGTGCATATCTTAGTGTGTGTGCGTGTGTGTGTGTGTGTGTGTGTGTGTGTGTGTATGAAAGAGAGAGGGAGGGAGGGAGGCAGTGAATACTCAAATACTGAAAAAGTTTGAAGACCACTCATCTAGTCTTTTCAACTAATTACATGAAATTAACTTGAACTGTAATTGATATCCCTTCTCACATCCTTCTATTTGCGACTATAGAACACTATATTCTTTTTCTTAAACACGACATTGTAGTTGTTACATTTACTTCATGCAATGGCCTCAAATTCCTCCATCCCATTCTTCTTGTCTCCCCAGTCATGAGGCAGTGGGTGTGCTTTTTCCCACCCCCAATTGCTTCCCTTTGGTCCACACTCATTTCCTCCCTTCCATTTTCATAAAGTCAATATTTGGAACCCAGAGAGCTTAAAAAACAAACAGATGTTAAATGGAAAGAAATCATTATGACCTAACAGTCCCACCTGTGTTCTGTCTGGTCTCTCGGAGTTCCCAATGAGTCCTTGTCTTAACTCTCTGGAAAATACCAGGAACTTTCATAATCCTCAAATTATCATCTTCCGATCTCCTTATGTGGGAATTCCATGGAAGAGTCCTCCCTCCATTGCAATCCTAGGATCTGAGTAACAGCCATATTTTATGGAATACCATGAGAGTACTCATCCAGCTGGCCTATTTGGTATCAGTCTACAAGTTACAGGACCCAGTATGTACAGACACGTGTTCTCAAGCCTTTTCAATCAGTGGGGTAAGTAGAGCCGTTTTAATGTTCATTATTCCTTTCGTCTCAAATCTGGGCTCATAACTGATGGGTTTTATTTTTCCCATAGGTCGAGCCTTTGTTCCATGGCTCTCATCTTCCTGAGCATTCCCCTGGGCTTCAAACCCTTACTTGCCAGAAGAGTTAGATAAAACTGACCACCAAGAGGCCCTCGAATACAGCCAGTCCTTTGGAATTTAAGTGACATCCCTTGCTTCCCTGAAGCTTATCTGTGCTGGACTGGAGCACAGCCTGGAGGACAAAGAGATTACCTAGCATATGACAGCTAACTATGCAGGGAAGGAAATAGCAAACCCGTGCAGGGCAAACTGAACTAGGCAAACCCACAAAGCCAAGTCTGTGAGCAAAAGCCAGCAGGTCAGCTGCCCCATATTCAGTAAATGAAAATAAGAGGTTTCTTTTGCCCTAGAGTGCCTATGTAGACCTACGATTCACACCAACCCTAAAAACAACACATTCTATTGCAGGCCAGGGTACTTGAGTCATAATGTCATCCTTGAAAAAGGTCAGGAAAGTAGAAAATATGACCTTTCTAATTTTTTGTGTACCTAAAGTGCCAGCTATCTATTAAACAAATGTAAAGAGTGATCGTTTCAAGGAAATGCTAGAAGAGTCTTTCAAAATAGTCCGTTGATTCCAGGGATTTACGTCATAAAGAAACAGACCATCTTAAGTAACACATGGGCAATAAAAGCAAGCAGATGTTTGCATTCTAACCAGGGCACTAATAGAGGTGCTATGGCACTGTATCAAAGTAAAGTTTGCCATCTTCAGAATTGCTCACTGGAGTTTTAAATACAGCTGCGTAACTTTGAGTCAACAATGGGTAAGCTTTCCTTGACCACACCAAGTTAGCACTGCCGGCTGCAGGTAAGAATTAATAATTCACTGGGAACATGCTGCTTCAAACTCATTTCCTGCAATGGGCCCTGAAATGTCTGATTGACTGTAAGATCCGAACTGGCCAGAAAAACAATTCCTCGGGTTGCTGAATTATAAACATAAGTTATCATGAGCACAACACAGTAAAAATAAACAAGCAAGTCCAAACCCACAAGAGACTGGATTTGGAATTTCATGTGTAGGCTCAAAGCCTGGCAGGTCCTGAGTCAAGCACTGGGCACTTGGGTAAAGCTTGAGAGTGGAAATGGATTCAGATAGGACTACCTCTCCCTCCCGCTCCCCTTCAGAAATTCAAAGCATCCAATAAGTATGAAGCCAGGTACTTCTGGCTCAATAAATGACTCCTGGGAGTATGGAAGGCATTTGGAGGATTAACTCTTTAGGCCACCCAGCTATCATTCCCTGCTCAAGAATAATCGTTTATTAAATCAGGAACAGCCAGCCTCCTCTGGAGCACCTCCCAGCCTAGAAGCCAGGATTCCCGCTACACATTTAAAAAGCAAATTGCGTTCACACTACTGTTGCAGAATAGGACTAGTTACAAAGACTACACAAGCCCTGCCATCTTCCAGGGTCAGTTTCACGGGGATGAAACACACCAGGACACTATTACACAGCCAGTCTCTTCTTCTGTGGACACACAGAGCCCCCTTCGCCCAAGTCGTGCTGTCTTCCATCACTTGCCCATGTTCATTTCTGTGCTGTCTAATCCTCTTTCTCAGCAAGATGCCTTGAGAACAATGTCTTCCCAGCCCCACCAACTCAAGCACAATGACCATTTTTGTCTCATTTCATATTGCTTGATTTTTTTAATGTTACCACCTCATTTCTTACTTTATTCTGTAGTTGCCTTTGGCTGGGGTGGGGGAGGAGAGCAAATTTTTATTGCTTTGGGACCTCCCTTCCTCTACCATCTCTCTCCTACTCTTTTCTTTACTTTTATCTCTTTTCCTTTTCCTTTTTTTTTTTTTTAACCCTTGACCTCTTTGGACTTCCACTTGTCTTCTAAATCATTATACTTGGTCTTAAAAAATTGTAACATTCTTTTTCTTATATGTTTCATCTGACTGTGAAAAAATCAACCTAGTCAACAATGACTACAGCTTACGATTCTCAATATAGAGGAAATTCAAAGGGACATATACATTTGTATATATGTAATATACATAAAAACATACATAGACACATATAGTATTGCTTTGTCATCCATTGTGACTCTAATAAAGCAAGAACTGGGTGTACTAACAGTAATATGTGCAAATTTTCTACAGGAACAATCTAAGCCTTGAAAAGGTCTTGGAAGCAGCAATAAAAATTAATTTTATGATAAAAATAAATATACTTTGGCATATAACAGTATACATGCTTCACTGGAATCACCAGTGTTATACATTGAAATCTAAAGTTAACTCTGAAACTCCTGGTCAACAGCAATAAATTTTATACCCCACACACGCATACATCGTTATTTCCCCCACAGAAGGCAGGTCGTTTAAAAATAAGCTTTTGTATAATCTAAAACTCATATATTGACTCATGCTACCAAAATACAGCCTGGAGTAAGCAGAGAAACAAATAAATCAAATGGACAAGTATATATAAAATAGGCAGTTTCAGAGATAACAGGGGACAGATTTTATTAACTAATTTATGACCTACAATCTGTTGGCGGAGACCTTCCTCCTCCCCAATTTCAGACTTTCTGAGCAGGATAAACAGACCAGAAGGCCCAATGGTGTAAAAAGCTTACATCTTTATCTTTGCAAGAGCATTATTTGGGGGCCTGGAAACAGAAGTTCTCACCATTCTTTATTCACTGTAATGTTTGATGTGCTTTCTCTTTGCTGTGACCTTCACTCTGGATCATTCTACCAGGTTCCTTCATTATCTCTGAACTATTGGCAAATGATTTACTGGCAGGTAACTGCATTCACAGGCAAAGTGAAGTCTCTCTGGTTTGACACTGTCTAGCTCTGGCTTCCTGCTAGTGCATTGTAACTCCTAAAACACACAGACTTGGAGCAACTACTATTGCACATGCTAATTGAAAATTTCTATGGAATGCTCCTGCTATGAACTCAGCACAACTAAAGCCAAGTGGGTCTTTATGAAGTGAAATGGCAGCCCCTCTGGGAGATACAATTCGGATCGAGAATTGCCTTTTAAACTGCTCTGATACCTTGAAATGCATTTGCATCAAAATGGACCACGGAGAGAAAAAATTCTGAAGGCAGGGAAGGTGGTGGAAAAGAGGAAGCTCTTAAAAGCATGCCTAAGACTTCCATTTCAGATAACAGCCCCCCCCACCCCTCCACTTCCTCCTCCACTCCTCCCACACACCCTAATCCCTATCTGGTAAAATCGTAAATAGCCAGATGGAGAAGCAAGCAGAACCTGGATACCTGGAAGGCCGCACAAATATTTTACATTCTGCTACCCAAACAAGTGAAATGACCAAATGAAATGCCTCCCATTTTCTCCCACTCGTTTTTCTATAAGAAAAGAAGTGTTTCTTGCATGGAAAACTAACTGAATGGGGTCCTGATGGGAAACATAATCTTTCTGCTAATTCAGTGAGAGATAAGTGGTTCTAAAATAAAGAGACCATACTGTGTGTCAAGAAGAGAGGGGAAGAAGCGGAACCAGGCAACAGAGGGAGACTTTTGGTAGTGACTAGGATCTTGCAACGCCAGAACACCTGCAGAGAGGGAAGCTAATACCTGGATTCCACAGGGCTTAACCCCCTCTGCCCCTTCACCTGACCATTCTGAGGTTTTCCTAAGCCTATGGCTGCAGCTGTCACTGTCTAATGGCTCCCTTTAATGAGGGAATTTTTGGAAGCCAGAAAGGAATTCGCTGAGGTCACTCAAGGGCAGTAGAATTACACATGTCGTATAAAATGCTGTCGCTAAATTGATGCTAGAAAAACAGAATGGTAAAGCCTTCACCCAAACCCTACAGGGAGTGTGAAGTTAATCGGGTGTGCTCATCTGTTAGTGCAAACTCTCTGGTTACATTTTCCTAAATCCTATAGTCCTCTTACAAGTGATAAGGGATCTCAGCTGAGAAAAGCAATGTAGCTTATTCCTATATGGGATCCCTTAATCCAGGCTGAGAGAGAGGAGGAGAGGGGTTTAGAATGAAATAGAAGGAATTCACCAGACAACTGAAGTTAACAGCTGCCCTGTACATTATCAACAGAGAGAAATTCCACTTACAGAAACTTACAGAGTGTTGAGATCTTAGCTGTCAAAACTCTCACACACGACCCCACCCCCTAGGAGGTTACTGAAAATAGCTGCTCTTCCTCTTGGTTTCCTTACTGGTGAACTTTGGAGTAATAGAAATAACTCATGTATGTAGGATCTCCAACCACTAATGTGAGGTGGATGCTTACGGCCTCATTTTTAAAGATGGGAGAACTGAGGTTCAGAGAAACTTCAGATCACAGAGCCAGTAAATGGATGAGCTAGGACTTGAACCCACACCAAGACTTTCAGCCCCAAAGCTTATGCATTTTCCGCTCCATCAGGCTACAAATCATTCCTCTCCCTATCCTCAAACCAAGTCAACTTTCATTGTTCCCTACAACATTAATGACACCACTATTGCTCTAGTTAGGTGAACCAAATTCCTGGGACTCTGACTTGACACTTTCTGGTCCCTCATCATTGCCTGTGTACCATTCATTACCCTCTCCTGTCTATTTCACCTCTGAAATATAAATGAAATCCATCCACTTCTCTTCTTCTCTACCTCCACGCTATTAGTACAAGTAGACATCATCTTTCTCTGGACCCCTCTCCTAGGCTCACCCACCTTGACTCTGATGTCCCACCAGTCTATTCCTTAAGTTGCTGCCAATGTGGTCTTTCCAAAAGATAAATGCCATCCTTTGTTGAAAACTCCCTAATAGTCAGGTCATCTCCTGCCCCTCTGAACACTGACTCCTATCTTTTCTTACTAGCTCGAGTTGAAACATCCCTTTCGTGGGGAAGCTTTCTCTGACTTCCCTTGATTATCTAAATCCTCCCAGTACAATCTCCTGGTGACATAACTATGCCTTATAGCTTTGATTCTAGGCAGACTTCTACTCTCATTTGCATGACATGTCATCAGTGCTTGTCTCCTACTCTAGGCTGTTATCTACTTGAGTGCAGGCTCCACTTTAGTCTTAGCATGGAAGGTGATGCCTGGTTCACAGCAGGAATTTGATAAATATTGTTGAATGAATGTTGAACTTTTTTTCCTTTTTTCCTGCCCTCTTTCCATTCCTGTATCCTCATCCCTATCTCACTCTTTGTCCCATCTTCACAGGATCTTGCTCTCTTAGTCTTAATAGACAAGAAATTCATGCCAAAAGCAGTAAACATGGCAACTACACGTGTTGCTCTCTCTAGAGCCATTAATTTCTACCACAACACTCTTGCTGCCTTAAAAGATAATTAAATCACGCTCTGATGCTGAGATTTTAGGCATCACTGTCGGATGGGGGAGATACACTCTACTTCATGAGTTCTCAGGGGACATTCTTTCCAGTTTAACGTGGCTGATGTTGGGATGTATCTTACACTTGTTGCTGCCCAGTCTGCAGTCATGATGTAATTGTCATTACCCACCCATGAACCCTCTTAGTTACAGAAGTTTATATTTTTGTCAACTCTGTTGAGTTCTAGGCATTATTTGAAACAAGCCCCTCCCCCGCCATTTGAAGAGAAGTCACACATTTGGCAAAACCTCTCAAAGAAATGAGAAAGGGGAAGGGTTTCCCCCAGGCCAGAGAGAGATCCTCTCAGGGCTCAGATTGGACTAGAGGAAAGTTGTCTGGACAGACACCTAGGAGGACCAATGGAACCCACCAAGAGTGTTGGCTCTTAATGCATTTGTGGACATGTGTTAGAACAGTTAAAGAATTAGCTCACAGAGAAGTGTAGTTACTTGGTGGATATTCCTGGGTGTATAAAGGGGTAACGGCATTCCCAGGTAGGACTATTTCAGGAAGGAATATGGTTCTGGTTGTTATCTTTCAGTAGAGATTCAGAGACAGTAGAGAAGCTCTTTAAAAAGAAAAGCTGAAAATGAATATATGTATGTACACGTATGACTGAAACATGACGCTGGACACAAGAAATTGACATAACATTGTAAGCTGACTCTACTTCGATGGTAAATAAATTTTAAAAAATAAAATAAAAGCTAAAAGTAAATAAATAAATGAATAGACAAATCGAATTACTTCCCCCCACCCACCAAAAAAATAAACCGTTATTTAATCTACTGGGGAGAAAAATGATACATTTTGGCACAGAGCGTGATGCCACGGTGTGGAAAGGTACACACATGACAACTCCAATTGAAATGTGATTTAGAAAATTTGGAACCTTAAAAAGTTCATCTTGCCTATATTTTCCATTTTATATATGCACAGGAGGAATATATGATTTTTAATAAATATTGGTCTAAATAAGCCTCAAAGAATTCTTTCCATAAAGGTAGCAGAAAATATTTCCATGTTAAGAAAACACTGTGTTACAGCCTAAATGGAAGAATTTCTTTTCTTAGTGTTGTATCTTATAATATATGGTATCTCAAGTGCAATGAAAATAAGTCAAAAATAGAGAATCACTTGATCTATATTTTGATAAAGCCTGGCTATGGGCTGAATTGTGCCCCCCTCCAAGTTCATATGTTGAAGCCCTAACCCCTAATGTGGTAGTATTGGAGATGGGGCCTTTGGGAGGTAATTAGAGTTAGATGAGGTCATGAGGGTGGGGCCACTATAATGGGATTAGTGCCTTTACAAGAAGAGGAAGAAAGAGAGATTTCTCTCTCTCCACCATATGAGGACACAGTGAGAAGATGGCTATCTGCAAGCCAGGCAAGAGAGCTCTCACCAGACACTGAATTTGCAGACACCTTGATCTTGGACTTCCCAACCTCAAGAACTCTGAGAAATAAATGCCTGGTATTTAAGCCACTCAGCCTGTGGCTTGTCAAACCTCTCAACCTGCTTCCCCATCAAACCAACACCATATGGTCCCCACTTGCCTTAGCCAGGAGTGAACTCTTGTCAGGGCACATCAGCCCAAGGGACACATTCTGCCCACATCATAGGAGCAACATCAGATTCAATGTTACTCTCCACTGGGGTGAGACATGGTGGGCAGGGAGTGGGAGAAAGAGAGTGGGATCTGAGGATAACTTTGGGCATAACACCTTAGAAAAGTCCATCCTCAAGATCCCTGGAAAACCGTTGGTACGAACTGAAGCCAGGGAGATGGTCTACTTGTTGTTAATAAAACAAGTGGATTTTATCAATGAATTTGCTAGCCTAGTCTCTCACACCATTGCTGCTGGAAAAGCTTTCAAGCTGTCAAATTAATTAGTATGAAGTATTTTCTCTTTTGTTTATAAAATGTGTTACTTTTGGGAAAATACCTTAAAAGGGGGAAGCTTATGTTTGAGATAACACAGATTGCTACAGAAGGAAGAAGCCTTTAAGACAAGGGTCTCAAACACAAAAACCTACGGGGGACAAACAGGTAACACAAATAAGGAAAGAGGACCTGGTACAAGACATTAGAAAGTATATCATGCTTCATTAAAAGCAAACTTCAAATCAGCAAGTGGGCCAAATTACATGTGGGACTCCAGGGCTTGCCTTCTATTTCTTCAACCACTTAATTGTTTACTTGGAGATACCTAATCCACTCCCATCCATTTCAGATCCAGCTAATACTTATTGATTGGCCTCATGCCCAGCATTGTGCTAGGTGCTTTCAATGCTCATAACTGTCCAGTGAATTGTGTATTTATGTCCCCACTGATAGATGAGGAAATTGAATCCCAGGGAAGTTAAAGATGACTTGGACAAACCCATCATCCACTACTTTGGGAGAAACTTGGGAAACACTGCTATTCCTTTGTTTCTTAACTTTAAGCCAAGTATATCAGTTTGAGTAAATTTGTTATCCATTCTCTAGTAGTTTATATACTGTTTTGTTCCCTCAGGCAATACATGATGAGTGTGTCAGTACAGATCTAAATAACTGCACAATGAGATACTCAGGGGGGAAAATAATTTTTGGTTTAAATAACCATGGCCTCTGTTGCAGAACAATACCTATAAATAATGCAGCATTTCCTGGCTCAAGCTCTTTGACCAAAATTCCAATTCCGTCACGTGTTCAAACTCAAACTGTCAAATTGAGGAGGTTCTGCTTAATTTCATTTCTGTCTCAAGTTTAGACAAGTGAAGAGCAACTCACAAGAGAGTGTAAGCATATGAACACATACATTTAGAGCCATTCTTTATGCAGATCCACCTATTAAATACCAAGCCAATCTGAGAATGCTATATTCCGCAAAGCACTGCTGTCCGTTTTTATTTTCCTTTTAAATAAAAACTAAAATAAAATGAACACTTGGCAATAATATAGAAAATAACTCAATTTATCTGAAAGGTTCACTCATACAAGATTCCCTTCTATGTGATTGCAAGCAATTAATTAAAAAATGGAAACCTACTTTTACATTTCACTAGAAGTCCTAGTCTAGTCATGTCTATCACCTCGCCAGTGAAGCTTTCTTTAAATATAAATATATTTTAAATTGGGTTTGCAAATGCCCTAGATACTTGGAAAATCCTACTGGTACAAGCCAGTTATTAATTCACGGCACCTGATTCTAAGCCCTACATCTACGACCTGAGAAATAACAGCAGATGCTCTTGCCTGCTTCCAAAGAACTGACACTGGAACTTGTACCTTAGTAATTTCCAGTGGTTAAAAGCCAGTATAAAAGCTATTGAGTTACCCAGTACTCTGGAAATCTCTCTTCTTAATGTAGTGCCCAGGGAGTCCCTGATAATCCAAGAAAATGTGGTCTTGAATACTACGTTAGCAAAATGTAAAGAGGCATCATCCAGTTTTCTATCATTTAGAGATGCTTTGCAGGGAGCAAGGTGGTATTTTCACCTCTAAGCACGCCAAGTTCATTGGCATTTACCTGACATGGTCTGACCTGGAAGTCATCCGGTTATTGAAAAAATGTGAACATCTTGACCTGTGTGTTACCTGTGTTGCACTCACCAGTTAGAAAGCTCTGGCTTAAATGACGCTCAGGACAATCAGTGAAAAAGTGAGTGGTCGAATAAGTTTGGAGCAAATCATGCTTCATACACTGCACATCATTCGGGCCATAAGATTTCCCTTTGCAGAAAAGCAATCAGTTGCATGAAGATTTGGTTTAAATTCATCTGTCTCTTATATACCCACTTTTCCTCCAGAGTAGTTAGCAGAGGACTTCAAAAGACACTCAATAAATATTTGCTGAATGAATGTAACAGGAATTAATAACGCAAAATGTTTTTGAAAAGGTAATTGATGTCAAATGGGAGGCAGAGAAAGCCAGAGAAAGTTCACCAGGGATAGGAACGCTGTGTACAAATTTGGTACAGTGTCTAAGGAAAGAATTTACATTTAATAAATAACTTTTGAAACCAGGTTCTTTGACGTCATTGCCTCTGGACTAGGCCACACTGGTGGCAGGAGAATCTCAGTCAAACAGTGATAGCAGTTTGACAAAAGGGAAACATAAATGATAACTCAATGTTTAGAAAGGATCCCAGGAGGAAACATTTTGCCACCAGCCAGCTTTCCAGGAGATCTTTAAGAATAGAACAACATATATTCGTTTTCATATTTTTTTCATTAAAGGTTATTACAAGATAATGAATATAGTTCCCTGTGCTAAAAACGAATATATGTATATGTATGTATGTATGTGTGTATATATATACATATATATACACACACACACATGACTGGGACATCATGCTGTACACCAGAAACTGACACACTGTAACTAACTATACCTCAATAAAATTTTTTTTAATTAAAAAAAAGAATAGAACAACAACATGTGCGCGCACACACACACATACACACAAACACCTCTTTAAATTCTTTATGGAATAAAGAGAGCAAAGTGGATGACATACAGAGAACCTCGATGTCCCCACAACAGGATGAAAGATAATAAAAAATTAGGCAATTCTTTCTTCACATTGAGCCCCAAGGCTCAGGTTAACACAGTGTAACTGAGTTTTGACTTGCTCTATCTATATTCTGGGCCTGGATTGTCAAAGGCAGATTCCTGGCTTTTCCACATCATGATCCTATCTGTACAACATACTGGGGCAAATTGAGGTAACTACACGGTTCAGAGATAACCTTCGGGGGATACATCGAGCCCAGGCAGAGCAGGGTGACCCAGATGCCAAGAGGGATCAATTTCTGGGCATGTCTATAACCGTCTCATCATCACCCAGTGCTCTGTGGCCCATCTGTTAGAAAGCTTTGTCTTAAAGAATGTTCCTCCGAATAATCAGGCAAAAAAGGAGCCGTCAAGGAAGTTTGCAGCAAATCACATTTCATATGCTACACTTTTCCGGGGAGTCACACCACTATTAGCAAATGACCGTATTAAGGCTCTGTTACTCTTTTTTCCCCCAGTATTTTTCAATCCCTTTAAGCAGGACACTTACTAACATTTCACAGACCTCAGGAGGCTGCCGAATGGTTACAATGTCCACACAAATACACAGTACCAGTGACTCGAAAAGAGCTAACGCAACGCTCCAGCATCCGACCTGCCTTTCATTGGAGAATTAGTTTTGCCACTGAAATAACTTTAATCTTCAAAAAGGAATCCTCTTGGAACCCTATTAACGCCGAAGTGTTAAATACAATAATCACGATTACTGCCCCCAAATGAGGTGTGGAGGAGCCAAGGGGAAATGGATTTAGGAGTCAGGGCTCCCAGTCATCGACAGTAATTCATAAGTCACTGGCCAGGAGAACCCTAAACATGAGATTCAGAAAACCCCATGCTTACCCCCAGCCCTGCCCACCCCAGAAGACTTATCTATCTGTCTGGTTATATATTCCCTTGGCTGTTGATGTAATTAGTGTATAATAACTGTGTACATATCAACTCACAGAAAAAACGGCAGACGTGCTAGTTGATTTGGCTTGGGGCCATCTCTTCGACAGGGTGAGATAACCCGGTATAAACATCTGTTATTAACCGTATATTTTAAAATAGTGTTTTTTGTCTCCTGGGTTACTGATTCCCACCGAAAGCAATACAATATCAAGAGTCCTGTTTTTCTGAGTAGCACCTAGGAGATACCCAGCTTTAAAACATGTGCCTTAGTCTTCTCAGTTCTGCTCCTTGTGCTATTAAGAATTTTATTTATTACAACATCTACTGTATTACACACACTGCTTTTCTCCGTCTCATTCTCACTGAGGTGAGCAGGTTTCATTTGAAGCATGTTACTGTGAATAGTTAGGCTTTTTCAGGTTGAGAGCCTTCAATAAAACTGGCCACAGCTTTTGTTTTTATGAATAAGCAGCTGCCAATCCCTGTATTAAACTAATAGCCTCACTAAGGAATGGAAGATGACTTGCAATTTTTTTTAAAAAAGTGGTCATTCTCTCAAATCTGCTTGTTTGCACTGATTACTTTTCTGGAAATTAATTTAAGAAATTAATTTCTTAATATGAGAAATTGCAAATTGGGTCCTGGTGCCAGTTGCCTGCTCCCCCAAACTCTTAGGATTAAGTCACTGTGTGTGATAGAAAACGACATTTCTCTGATAGATGAGCATTCAAATCATTCAAAACAATTGTCCACACTAACTTCAATTAAGAAAACCACCTTGCCATAAAAATAAAAAATTTGAACTCGATTCCAAAATTATTTTTGATGGTTATACTATAAGAAAAAAAACAACAACTTTCTTTTGAGACGTTTTGCCTATGCCCCAGAATCCAGGCAGAATAGTTTTTCCTTCTGTCTCACTTAGTTGCCTCTGATAATTGCCCATTCCCAAGTAGTGCTAAAATTCCCCTGCAAGTCTGTTAAACAACTTCACATTTCTGTGTTTAATTACATTCAGATTTCAATTTTTGCATACATATAGAATATAGCAAAATTTTAACTCGATCGACCGCAATGCTTTTGACATAAAGCCCATATTCATCGTTCTTGCCTTATAAATAAATAGACATACGCTACTTGTCAAAAGGCAACAGCGGGCTTCTTTAAATTGTCTAGAACAAAGAGCCCAGCTCGGCTTCTTTCTTTCCTCAGTGTCTCAGAAGGTGTCCTTTATTACATGTGCAGGATGCAAGGATATTGCTGCCGCATGAATGAAAAACGATACCTTCAGACTGCCTTTTTAATGACAAATTGCACTTCTGCAGAATATCACGCTGCCTGTGGTTTTTAAGAACCCCACTTAGATTTACTATTACTTCCTTGGGGACTCAGCCTTCTCGCAAAGCACCCGAAGGCTCATTTCCACTGTTTCAGAGTGCAACCAAGACGAGAAAGTTTGCTTATCGCGGTGGTTGAGAAACTCCTGGCTAGTAAAAACCCTCTCCGTAATGTCTAAGGTGCTAAAAATCATTGCCTCTGTGGATTCTCGGGGTGCAAAACAGGCAGGAAAAGTTGTCTGGAGGTATCTGTGAAGCATTGTGTTTGTTCAGGAAGGAGCTGCGGGGTGAGAGGCTGAGCGACGCCTCTCCCTTCGCTTCCTGGGTGAGAGCAGTGAGGCGTGCCACTTAGCAGAAGCGAGCAGAGAGAGATCGGTAAGACTCACCGGCTTCCCCATTTTTCCCAGGACGGGGTTGCTGTTCCTTAACTGTGATCTGCAGGAGGCAAACCTGTAGGTCCTCCAAGCGGGCTGCCTCGGATCAGCTGAATGGCTGGGGCGTTCAGGAAGCTTGCTCTGTCCAGCTCGGAATCACTCCCCCTCTCCAGGCTGTGTGCTTACACGCCTCCCAGCCAGCGCAAAAATCCGCCAAACTCAGGTCAGCCTAACAGGTTTCCTTATATAGGTAAACATGAATTGCATTCCTGGTGAAAGAAGTTAACTAGGAATCCCGGTAACCTGGTTAACTCTCCACACGCCAGAGTGGCTCAGAGTCAGTCAGCCTGCCTAGGGTTTGGTTGCAGTACAAAGGGATTTGTGCGAGTTAATTAAAATCATCTTTATCCCGGCAGTCTGTAAAATTGGCCCTTCTAGTGTAACTGTGAGTCAACAGCTAGTATTTTATATCATGAGCCGTGACCAACCTTACATTATCTGAAAGCATTGTCGGGAGAAAAACCAAAGCATGAGATATTATCATTTGTCTTTCATGTTTTTAAAACCAGGGTAACTTGTCTTGAAATGATTTTCCAAGAAGCCAATAGAACATGAATAAGCCTCCATCAACTAAGGCTCAAATGCCTTATTTGAACAGAGTAACTCATAGTTATTCAACTTTCCCAGGCCTTTAGTAGATAATGCAATAAGATCACTTGGTGTTGAGTCCCTTTACAATGCAGTAATTGCTACTGTACTTTTTGATGGGTAAAATGACACATAATGACATCTATTTACTCCCTGAAATAACCCTCCTGAGCCCACATTCTGAAGTGTTATTTGATGGTTTCAGGAAAGAAATCTAAGACTTGTGAATTTGCATAATTACATGTAAAATTTTTTAAACAACCTCCTAGACTTAAGAAGATAAGAAACGGGGGCTTTAAAAGAACTCCATGGAAAGCCTAATGTTAGGCTCAAAACAGTTTTTAAATGCAAGTATGTAACATGTCAATTGTCTGATAATTGCCTCTTTCCCTCTATATTTATCTACCACCGAGTAAAGTAATCATTCTTTTTAAGTCTAGCCAATTCCACGGAAGTCTCACTATGATGTAGAGACTCAAGACTTTCCAGTACCTGAGTGTTGGAGGTAAAGATTGCCTGCTAATTAAACCTATCTTAAAATGAATCATTTGTTCCTATTTCATCCACTGGGTGACTGCTCCTTGAATAGCGACAGTCTTAGCAAGAACAGCTCAGTGCTGTGTCTGAGGTGTCTGATAGGGAAAGGGGAGAGAATGCATGTTCACACGCTACGTAAGCCAGCACCGACAAGCCAATCGTGAAAAGTTTGTGCTCAGAGCAGTGGAGTGTAATAATCACACTGGCAGGAAGAGTAGCTAATCTCTGAAGAGCATTTTCCACTGGGCAAGGACGTTTACATACAAGTTCTCTTCATATTGCCACAGGAAGCATGTGTTATTTCCTTTTCACGATAACAAAGCTGACTTGCAGAGACAAAGTGACTGGTCCAAAGTCTCGTGATTGATTTGTGGCAGATCCCAGATCCCAGATATTTTACAACTGAACTCTAAGAGAATTTTCAAAAATAAAATCAACTTGAAGAGACAGACAAACATTGAAAAGGGCAGTTTTCCACACTTAAATATAATTTTAAATAATCATATATCCAGAGAGTTTAAATGCCATATATGAACTGATTAAAATACTCTTTAGAAAGTCATAACTTACTGTGAAAATGATTGCCTTTAAATGCCTCCAGAATGATCATAAAATGAGATATTTTGTGTATTTTTATTGAATATAAATTTGGGTTATAAAATATTATGAAAATCTAACTTTGCAAATATTGCACGCATTTTTTTTCTGTGCACAGTATACGTAATTCTGTTGTATCAAGACTCATCGTGACCATCCCACTGGAAGGAATATTAGTGTTTTCTACTTATTGGGTTTCCATTAATCCGGAATAACACTCTTTGTGCCATGCTAGGTAAATGGCTTTCACTAATACAGTCCGTTTATGATCCTGCACCCTTTTTGTTCCCATAATTCCAGCTGAAGCAATTTCTGTTTACGCAGGAACTTTAGACTTTATTAACATGTTGATGCAAGACAGAGAATGTGCTTCTTTCCAGGGCAGGCTAAACCTTTAAGTGCTTTAAGCTGGCCTCCAAATTTGTTCTTACAATTCTAAGCAAACAATCATTTAGGTTTTAAACACAAGATATCTTAGGCTATAATTATTGAATTGGAAGGTCAAAATGAAATTTGGATCTCAAAGTAGCATATTTCAAAAAGGGGGAATATAACCCTCCACTAAATCCATTTTGGACGCCTCAAGAAATGGTTTGGGAAAGACTGGGTCACTGAAGCAGCATGAATTCAATCTAACCATGGAAGACCCCAATGACAGAGTACTTACAGCTTGAATAATTACACCGTGCCAAAAAATAGCACTTATGGGAAACTAAATAAAATCCAAGACCTACTTGAAGGGGAGAAAATATCATTGTGGTTTAAAGAAAACATCAGGGGATAGATTTGAGAAATTCTCAATGACATATAACTAATGAGTAGCTGAGCTCTAATTCAAGTCTTGGTCTATCAGACTCCAGAACGCTTGCTCTTTCTACTGAACCCTGGGTATATACCACACTCTCCTCATAGGCAGAAGATACTTCCATTCTAGTTCCATCTCTTGGTTGTGTGACCTGGGGTAACTTACTTGTAATGTTTCTGAGCCACACCTGCAGAGTAGAAATAAAAATGGCTGCACATCTCATAGATTACTGCAAGAACCTAACGTGATTTTAAAAAATCATTCCACATATTTACTGATGCTTCTGCGGCCCACGCATTCTGCTAGGCCCTAGGAATACAGCCATGAGCAAGTGAGGCATATCCCCTCTTCATGAAGCTAACAACCTTTAAGGAAAGATTGTGCACATCTATATTATCTATATTAAGAAATGTGAAACTCTTATCATTTCCCTATGTTTCTTATAACACACAATGTTTAATTGAAGTTCCACATCAATACAAAAATAATAATAGGCAAATGTCCAAGCTAATGCTTTCACTATAGTTAGTGCAGACACTCTCACTAGCCAGAGGCTGGCCTTACCATGATTAGACTTGGTGGACCTGGGCTGAAACAAATAAAGTAAGTATCACGTGAAGGTAAAACTTCATTCATCCATATCATAACAGTGTCCTTGTATCTAACAACTGAGGAGGACTAGCATGTTCAACTGAAAAACATCTTGAAGATGCTTAGGAAGCTGGATGTACAGGGAGTTATTTTATCATTAATTCTGTGTATTAAAAAGTGATGGAAAAGCATAAGAAAGATTCCCTAAATATTTTAGCCAGTTATCTATTATTAATTCACTTCCATGCAATAAACATTTAATTGGTATACACAATGAATAAGGTTCTGTGAGGAATACACAAAGAAGAGGATACATAGAAAAAGAATGGTCCCTAGCTTTGATGGAACTTTCTACAAAAATGTTATAGTGCTCAAGAGCTGTATCAGGCAGGATGAGTGAGGTTATGCTCTGGTAACAAGCAGCCCCCAGATCTCAATGGCTTATAACAACAAAGGTGTGTTTCTCACTCAGGCTGTACATTTACCCAGATCACTAGGAAGGGCTCTCCTATTCATAGCCACTCAGGAACCCAAGCTGTTGAAGGTTCCTTTCAACACATACTTCCACAGTTGCTGAGACAGGAACCAGAGACTTGGTGAATTGAGAACTGCCTTTCAAAACTTCACTCCATAAGGGACACAAACTTCTGCCCACCTTTTATTGGCCAGAGCAAGCCCTCTGCTCCTGCTTAACTTCAGAGAAAGAGAGGAGAGAACTAGAATACATGACAAACGAAGACAGGACAGATGAGGCAACTCATCTGGCTGGAGGAACAAATCAATTAAGTAGGCATATTCATGACATCTGTAGTATAATGACTAGCATTTCAAGTTTGGAAATTACTAACTAGAACTAATTTCCAGAAGAGTGGGAGCTTAAAGGTGGACTCAAAGTGGTTCTGGCTGAACATTGAGGGAAACAGTGACATTTTAAAAGGATGTCCTGAGGCAGGATTTTCTTAATATTTCTATCAGTTACTTGAGTGATGCAATAAAAGACAAGTTGATTTAATTTGCAGATGGTGCCCAATTGGATAGCTAACACCTCAGAGGATTGTATTATAATTCAATATGACCTTGAAGAGTTGGGGAAAAAATGACGTTAAGAAAGAAGCTTGCATTCAATCATGGTAAAAAGGACTGGAATGAAAGGTCTACAAAATGGATGGTAGAAAAAGTATATGGAGCTAATGCTAGCCTAAAAGTTGAATATACACTGGCAGCTTTGCACTTTACTCACAAAGCCTTTGGCATGGTGGTATTAGCCTTGCAAGCACTGGAAAATAGGCATTCTCAGAATACAGCTTCATTGGGGAGCCACATTATATGAAATAAGAAACCAGAGCAAATTCAGAAGCAAAAGCAGAAATTTCCAAAAGACTAGGTGCCCTAGGTCAAGAGTGAGTAAACTTCTTCTGTAAAGGGTGAGATAGTAAATATTTTGACTTTGCCATCCAGAAGTCTCTCTGCTACCACTCTACTCTGTTGCTGTGGTCCAAAACAGCCATAGATAATATGTAAATAAATGGGCGTGGCTGTGTTCCAATAAAACTTTATTTACAAAACTGGGCGGCCAACCTTGGGCTATACTTTGCAGACCCCTACTCTCTATAGCATAAGAACGGTCCCAGAATGGCAAGGTAATCAAATTTATTGCAAGTGCCTAGAAGGCAAGAGGGACCCTATTTTAGCCTAGTTCCTTTGGTGGTGCTTTCCACACAGGTGCTAGTCAATAGATTGGTAAAATAAATTAGCCAAAAATGTTACTACACCAGCCTCCTTATTAAATATTCAGAAAGAATTGGAATATATATTTCTTGAAAATGTCATGGAAATAAAATCCAAAATATAATTTACCTTCTCAATTTGTTAAATATTTATCAATTATAGTGTCTTTCAGATATAAAAATATTAATGAAAAATATAATAAAATCTAAAAAGAAGAATTACAATAATGAAATTAAGGGGAAGAAAAATTTGCAAAGCAGAATATATTTATAGAGCCCCTTTAATTTTTTCCAAGTTCTCTGTAAATAGCAGAGGTTGATAAAGCAAATGTTGTCTTTTTCTAAGACACAGGTGAAAATGGAGATAAGGAGAGGTTAAGTCAGTTGTCTAATGTCACCAAGCTAGTGATGATGGACAAGGACATAGGACCCGGGGTACCTAGGCAAATATCAAATGCATAGGACCTAGGAAAACACAGCCCATATGTAAAGCAACGGAAGTCACGTGGTGTGTCTTTTTAGGTGCCTGAAGGAAAGCTCAGCGTATAAATATCACCTCTCTTTCCCTCCCCAGTATAGCCCGCACTCATTCCCTCTTTAATCTAGTCCAGTTTGCAGTCAGCCCCATAGCCTCCCCTTCCTTTGATAAAGTCCTTGAAAGCCAAATCCTAGTTATGGGTGTTTGTCCAAATGACCCTGAATCCCAATTCTGATCACTTCTTACTATCGCCTCAGACACTCCCGGTTTCTCAGCCTCAGTGCCATAGAGCTGGATCATCCTCAGTGCTGGGGGCTGCCCTATGCGTTGTAGGATGCTCAGCAGCATCTCTGGCATCTTCCCACTAGATGCCAGTGGCACTCTCTCTCCCCCCTTAACCCCAAGTCACAACAACCAAAAGTACCTTCAGGCATTGCCACGTGTCCCCTGGGTGCTGGGTAGGGGGCCCAAAACTACCCCTGGTTGAGAACCCTTGAACTGGATTATTGTAACTGCTTCTTAATTTTCTTCCTACTTCTGCCCTTGCCTCTCTACAGTCTATTCTTCAGAGCAACCAAAACCATCTTTTAAAAATATACATCCGGTCATGCCACTCTGCTTAAAACTTCTAGTGGTATCCTCTTATAATTAGAACACAACTTAGTTTTCAGACCATGGCCCACAGGGCTCTCTAGAATCTGACCTCTGCCAGCCTCTCTAAATTAATCTCAGAGCATTGCATCCTCCCACACTGGCCTTGTTTCTCCTTCCGCAACATACCCGTCTTGTTCAGACCTCAGGGCCTTTGTATATGTTCTTCCCAACACCTAAAATGCTCTCCCTACTGTGGTAGGCAGAAGAGTGGCCTCCCCAAGATGTCCACATCCAAATCCCTGGAACCTGTGTAGATATTAAGTTAAATGGAAATGAGGAGTTAAGGCTGCAGATGGCATGAAGTTTACTAAAAGGCTGACTTCAAGATAAGAGTGGCCTGGATAATCCAGGTGGGCCCAATGTAATCACAAAGTCCTAATGCGGAAGAGGGAGGCGGAAGAATCAGTGTCAGAGCAATGTGATGTGAAAGACCTGACTCGCTATTGGTGGCTTTGAAAATGGAGGAAGGAGACCATGATCCAGGGAATGCGGGCAGCCTCTAGAAGCTGGGAACAGATTCTCCCCTGGAATTTTCAGAAGGAACGCAACCCAGGAGACACCTTGATTTCAGCCCAGTGAGGCATGTGTTGGACTTCTGACCTAAAGAACTGTAAGATAATAATGTGGACCATTTTAAGCCACTGGGCTTGTGATCGTTTGTTACAACAGCAAGAGGAAACCAATGCACCTGGCATCTTCACTACTAATCCTTAAACCCTTGGCATTTATGCAAAAGTCTCTCCATCCATGACAAATGACATCCAGGACCGATGTCACCCCCATCCCACCTCCAGGGGTTTCATCTCAATCTAGCCATTAGTATGGCCTTCATAGCTCTGATCACGATCCGACACTACCCAAAGCAGAAAACAATGACACACTTACAAAAATAAACCGGGTGGTCATTTTATAGGTCTCGGAACAGGAATGCTGGTGGAAAGAACCAGGTTTGGATTAAGTAAAGAACGTTTATGTTGGATGAAAAGACATTCTTGACGGTAGTTGGAGTAATTGCACAATGAAACAGGCTGCCAAGAAGGGCCACGGAGGACTCGATTGTGGCAACACTCACAAAAGAGATGAGATAACTCAAGTCCGGAGAGTAAGCGGAGCTCAGCCGAGAGCCGTGACTTGATGACCTGCTTGTTCTTCCTCCAGCTTGAAAATGTGTGCAGCACAAAGCAATGAATCACAGGACAACATCTGCATGTAATTGCATTTCTGTTCCAATAATAAATGTTTCAACTGCTCTGCTATTTATGAAAGCTGTTATCATAAAGAGCCAAGTGGGGGAAATTTGAAACACAAATGCTTATCTTAAGAAACCTTGCCTTTGCAATTCAGTGTCCAAGTACCCAAACACCCAGGCTGCTGGACTGTGTGAACTGTCCTGGGGAGTGAATTTTTGAAACTCGGTTTTAAAGTGATTTTTAGGTGTAAAAGCCCTTTCTGTCATCCATGGTTTTTTTTTTTTTTTTTGAACTCAAAGAGGAGCAAAGGCTGGAAAATTGTTCATTATTTCCCTTGCAGACCTATCATCTGAAGTTTGAATCGTGGGCCCATGGTCAATGGGCGAGAAAAGGTGTTTTGCACCTTCTTTTTCGTCAAGAATGTTTACTCTCAAGACAAAAGATTACAATTAAAGATTTTCCCCACCCACCTCACTCCCAGAAATCACCTCACCGTCCAGGATATTTTGGCCTTTATTTATTTACTTATTTTTGAAGAGTTTTGTTTTATTTTATTTTTTAATGGAGGTACTGGGGATAGAACCCAGGACCTCGTGCATGCTCAGCACACACTCTGCCACTAAGCTACACCCTCCCTGTCACTTTGGCACAAGAGAATGACTTCTTCATTCAACATTACCTGCCCCACTCCCCGCCACCACGCCACCAGTGCCACCAGCAAAGGCTAGCAATCATTCTGGCCTTTTAAACTTAGCCTGGAGGGAATGCATGTTCCACAAAGTAAAGCAAGCTGAATTTTTAAAGAGTTCACTTTACTTTGCATCTTTCAACTGCATCTGTCGGCAGCGTAAAATGCACTGCTTTGGGTAAAGCAGGAAAACTCGGTCATGCTACAGAGAAGCTAAACCCACAGCTCTTAAAAGGCTGCCTCTTCTCCATTTGGCTAGGCAGGTGTTTCAAGATGTCGTTGCGAGTTTCTCTTTTAATGAGATGGCAAATCACCACGCAGGAGGGAAAATCCTCAAAGAGCAATGAAAACAAGTAACTTTACAATAATAATTCTACACCACGGCCCAATTTCCCAGGGTCTGTACTGCTTGACTCCTAGATGCTTAGCTCTCACTCCATCAGCACTGTTTACAACACCACAGTTGAGTATCAAAATTGAAAGAAAACTGAGAACATCCTTTTAGGAGGATGAAAATATTCCCCAGTTTTCCAAAGTTATTTTTAATTAACTCTTTAAAACCCAAATCGATAACAGTGGTTGGACTATGGAGTGGTTAGTATTTAGGCTGCTTAAGATTTCTCTTTCCCTCCCCCCCTCTAGGAACCCTGAGCCATGGCAGAGATGACAATGGAGAGAGATACAGAGATACTCATTCATTCATCAAGTAATAGTGATTAAATACTATATGTCAGGTACACATTCATATTTCAGGATAGATAACAGCAACTTAATTAAAAGTTTGGAAGAGTTTCAAAAGTTATGTTATAGTGAAACACATAAAATGCTGCATTTTCTTGTTTTTAAATTAAGTGCAATGTGCATTTAGTGGTATTAGAAATCAACAAGAACACGTTACCAGTGATAAGTGATGTTGATAGTATGTTATGATGTGTTGAAAAGAGTGCTTCACTTCCTTTGTATTTTCCCCCAAACTCATAACCCCAGTCGAATCACAAAAAACGTAGATAAACCTAATGTCTTAGTCCATTTGGGCTGCTATAACAAGATACCACAGACTGGGTGGCTTGTACACAAAATTATTTCTCACAGTTCTGTGGGCTGCAAGTCCAAGATCAGGCTGCCAGCATGGTGGGGTGTGCGCCCTCTTCTGAGTTGCAGACTTCTTGTATCTTTACATGGTAGAAGGGGCTAAGGAACTCTGTGGGGCCTATTTTATAAGGGCATTGATCCCAATCATGAGAATTACACCATCACATTGGGGATTAGGATTTCAACATATACATTTTGGGGAGACACAAATGTTCAGACTGTAGCAGCTATAATAAATGACATTCTATAAAATACCTGACCAGGATTCTTCAAAACTGTGAGTCTTGAAAAGGAAGGGAAAGACAGAGAAACTCACAGTCCAGGGGAGCCTAAAAGAGACATGAGGACTAAATACAATGTAGTGCTTTGGATGGGATCCTAGAACAGAAAAAAGACACTTGTGAAAAAACTAGAGAAATCCAAATAAAGTCTGGAGTTTAGTTAACAGTAATATACTGATGTGGCTTTCTTAGTTTTGACAGAAGCACCATGGTAATGTAAGACATCAACATTAGGGGAAACCAGGTGAAGGGTATACAGGATCTCTCTGTCCTTTGAAACTCTTTTGTTAATCTAAAATTACTGCTCCCAAAATTGTTTTTAAAAGAACCCCAAACAAGAACAACAAAACAATATATCTCATTTGTTTTACACTGGGGCCAGAGAAGGAAAAACAAGACAGAGAAAAGATCCATCCCAGAAGGACAGAGACCAGAGGCAGGGACATGCAAAGAGCAACAGACAGATACAGAAATACAGATGGGTGGGCTCCAGGAGAGTGTTAATGCTCCACTGCCTTGTTCTGTGGCTCCCTGTTATTCTCCTAAGCTACATGGATCAGAGAAAAGGATCATTATTTAAAAGAATTGAGAGATTTGACATTGGTTGGAAACATATTAGAGTGCTGAGAAACTTCTCTGCCTTTTTCCATTTTCAAACGTTAGGTATTTTTTCCTGTGATTCTGAAGGTTTTGCAGATCTGTCAATGAATAGCTTTGGTTTAGCAAATTTTCCAGGAAACTTTGAGAGACTGACGACCAAACTTTTGACACTAAAAGCTGTCATTTGACAAAGAGTTGCTCTTTGAGAATGCCAGTCTCTCTAGTGTCCCAATGCCACCAGGAATACATTTAGAATTGGTCTTTGACATCATCCTAATAAATACTTCTATTTAGAAATCAATCTAGTTCTTGGTGTACTTGGGAATATATATATGTATATAATATGTAACATTATATATATATATTATATATGAGAATTATATATATATAAAATACAGGGAGCAAAAAAAAAAGTTAAAAAAACACCTACAGTTAGGGAATAGTTTTATGGTTACACATATGAAATCTTTGGGGTTTTCTTCTTAAAAGAGGCCCAGTATTTCACAGGGCTTTTCCTGGTCATTTAAGCCCACAGTTAATCTGAATTAACGCATGATAAGAATTTCTCAGACCAGTGTGCACTTGCTTACACTGCCATGGTATTTTTCTAAAAAGGACTTGAAACAGTATTAACTGTAAGTGAGGACAGCCTTGACAAGGTTATGTGTGACATATGAACAGCCAGTATTTGATCAGTGTGTGCTCTAAATCAGACCAAACGTGTGTTTTGTGGATGGGATACTCACACCTAGGTCTCCAAGTCTCTTACTGAGATCGGTCAGAGAATCCACACACTGTATTACATGGAAGAAATCTGTACCTAGCAACTGCTTGAGATTTTGGTAATGGTTGCTATGTTGAAGGTGGGTGAACAGGGAGATAGATCTGGGAAGACATCTCGGGGGACTGCATATTTCATCTTGAATTCATTTTATATTATAAATGTGAAGTTCTTGTGAGCTTGGATTTAAACTCTAATTCGGCAAACTACATAAACTCTTTAGCAAGAGCCAAAATTCTAAAGTGCCCGCTTCTATTTGTTTTCCTTTTCCACTGAAAGAGCATACCAAATCTGAATCTGATTAAGTCTGCTGAATTTGTTATCAGTGCTAGGAACTATGTATTTTGTACAGAAAATTAACTTCGCTTAGAAATGCATGTTTTGGTAGTTTTCCTCCTAAAAAAAATGCTGATTAGAAAGGCAATAAATCCTGGGAGAGGCCAAACTTCATTTTTCCTAATAATGAAATCAAGGCTGGATTTTGAAGGAATGAAGACACACCATGACTTTACATTAAATTTGCTGTCAATAAGGGGTACCCTGGTTACTCTCTGCTGAGCACAGTGTCTGGGACTTAGTATATATCTAGCTTTATTCCTATGTATCGACCTATCTAGCTAGCTATCTTTGTATCTGTCTGTCTGTCTGTCTGTCTGTCTATCTATCTACCATCTCAAAGTTTCTCAGCCTCAGCAGGATGGGCATTTTGGATCAGTTAATTGTTGTGCATGTGTGTATGGGGAGGGGGCTTTCCTATGCACTGTGACAGTCAAATACGTACCCAGACATTGCCAGATGTTCTGGGGCAGGGTGTGGGGAGCAGACTCTCTCCCAGGTAAGAACCTAATTATCTCTACCTCTATGTATCTGGGTACCTGTAGATGAAATAAATGAATGAACAGATTTTATAGTAAAACATCCAGGCTTCAACCTGGCATGATCAACTGAGAAGGTGAGAAAGATTAGTGGGATATATTTCATATAATAATACGCATAATATATACCTACTATAATAATTAACTATAATACTACGTAATAAATGCTAGATGATGTTTTGGGCCTCCCCCGCATTGCCCTCCCCTACGACTTCTACCTCTTACTCTTCTGCATACCAGGTGGCAATACAGTTTTTCTGCACACACTGCTTTCAGAGATAGCTTAGAACACATAAGTCAATTGTTTTGCTGAATCAAGTTAATAAATTCATAGAGGATCATAATAATCTGAAAAAAAAAGCTCATGTGATATATAAAAGGTAAGCTTTTTGAGGGGGGAAATGTGATTTTTAACATTTAAGCCCCAGCTGATTCAGACCATAGAAATTAAAAAAAAAAAAAAAGATCAGAAAAACACCACCCACTGGGCCCACAAAATGGGAGAGACTATGGTACCCAGGTGGTGAGGTTGCAGGGGAGCGGCTATTAGGCTGGCTTGGCCCAAAGATAGGGCACAAGACCCAGTCAGAGAGTGGTCTGAGCCTGCGGACGCTGCCACCACCTCCGCCACTGCGGAGACTCAGAGCCCAGACCTGGGCTTCTCTCCGCTTCTTGCCCTTCCTGACCCTCTGCAGGCACCCATCCGCCTGGGAGAAGCCTCCAGGGCTTGGGCTCTGCCCTCTCAGACTCGAGTTTAATTATTTGTGGTGTAATTTATTATCTTTTTTTGTGGCCGAGGCATACATCCCCTCTGTCCCCAGAGAGGGGCAAGAGTCTGCGGGCTCCCCAGCCAAAGACAAAAAACAAACAAAAATGTCAAAACAAAAACCAACCAAAGAGATTTGGTTTCTGAAAGCAGAGTAGTGTCCTCTTTCCTGTCTAGAAGATGAGGACAAGACAGCTTTACGTACCCTGTCCCATTAACCCAGTGGCCTGCACACAGTATGTATTCAATCATTATCACCTAAACTAAATTATGGCACATCTTTAAGAATACGTAACTGGCATCATCACTTCATTCAAAACTTCAAGCGTAAACAAGACCTTAATTAGAATAACCTAGATCACCTTCTTTGAATCCAAAGCCCAGTGTCTGCATTTTCAGAGTTCTACACAGACATTCAGCTAGGAAGCAGGCAGATGACCTGGGGTATGCCATTACAGCACTTTGAGGCTCTTTGACCCCATCATCTGTACAAAGGGAGAGAGAACCATTTCTACCTTTTAGGTTTTCTCTGAGGATGAAATGAGATCAATAAAAGCAACTGCCTTAATAGAAACATTTAGTCATTTGCTTAATGGCCCTGGAGACTGGCTTCCATGGTCAACAGTTTTGAATGCAGCACCAACATTAATGTTCCTCCTGCGCTTGAGTTAAGAACGTATATATGAAGCCTGCTGCAAAGAATAAAACCTGAAATAAACGTGGGTAAAGTGGCAGCAGTGTATGCCCCACTCCTTCAAGGTAATTCTTCCATCCTACCCCTCCTTCAACACAAACAGGATGCATTTGAAAATATCTGACTCCCTTTTAACCCTGATTATTGTTTAAGGGCTCCCAGGCCACCTAATCCCAGGAGGCGGACAGACTGGAGATCAGCTTCAGCCTAAAGTCAAGACTGAACTGTTTGTCGAGAGCTGCCCTGGCTGACCCAACTTACTGACTCTTGGCTAATTTCTGAAACATGGTGGATTAGACTCTTCGCTCCTGGGTTGAGTGACCACCATTAATTCGACTGCTGGTATGAGTGATCTCTGTGGTCTCATTCACTCACTCCCTCATTCATTTACTCATTCCTTCCCTGATGAGCTAAAATCAAATTATAGTGAAAAAGTGACACTCAGTCTTGTGGAAGAAGATCAAAGGATGATTCAAGAGTTCCCTGTATGAACAATCTACACTCATGCGTACACACAAACACATGCACATGATACAGATGGATGTGACATAAGAAAAATCCAACTATGTTTCTAAAATTCGATGAGAAAAAGATTACAAATATGAGACTGATGCAAGTCTTTGTTGAAGGGCATCTAATCTGGTCTCTGAGGCAGGGATAGAATGTAAGCCTAAGGAGAGAGTGGCTATATAGGTGTTCATTTTATAAAAATTTGTTGAGCTCAACATATATGCTTAACTTTACAACATTTTGGCAGACACTTTAATCATCATGTTTCTAAGGTTTGCACTACATTCTTTGCTCCTCTGACCATTCCAAACTATGGTATCTGAAATCTATATTTTAATTAGGCCAACAAAATTATTTTGTCAAACCACTTCTAACAATAATTGGGTTGTACTGATGAAATGGAAAACCGGGACTGGGATTCATCCATTTAAGTCATCTAAAACCCTGAAATCGAGATAATTTTCCCAAAGAAATAGAATCTATAGCTCTCTTCACCTTCTTTGACTCAATATTTCCTCTTGTAACATATGGATAATATTATTTGTCTCCCTGAGGTGTGTGGCTATTATGGGAGTTACTAAGGCAATTTGTTCAAGTACTTTAATGAGCCCAGTATATTTGAGATCACTTCAGGAGATCTTTCTTCCATGGGCAGACTGACCAAGGGTTCAGAGACTAGTTCATCCATCACAGCATAAAGGGCCTTAGCAGAATCTACCTAATGGATGGAGGGTGAATGATTCACCCACAGTCCCTTGGGGGAAATTGACAATTAGATTGGTAAGTGGCTTGGAGAACCAGGGATGGCTGTGGGAAGGACAAAGAAGAAGAGGTACAATGAGATACAGGAGAGAGACAGTCCAGCTACCAAGTGGGAAAATGTTTCAGTGGTTGGTGGACTTGGAGGTAAGAGATTAGTAATCAGGGGACCTAGGGGTTAAGCCTAAATCTGGGGATTTGTATATTCTAGTTATGTTTCAAAACCAATTTATAATAAAGGACGTAGTCAAAATAGAACTGTTAAAATAAGGATGAAAGAATGAGAACAAAATAATGAATCAAAGGAATTAGCTGGATTAGAAAGCAAGTCAGCAGAGTTATTACAACTGAACACAATTATTAGCTCTAAGAACCCTGGTAGCCAAGGCAGAAAGGGAAACAAGACAAATTAAAAAGTCCATGTGACATAAAGAAGGAGACAACCATTTTACTAGCATCAAGACATAGACCTTTTTTATTCAATGGATCTTGTGGTAGACAGAGTAATGCGCCCCTCCAAAGATGTTCATGTCCTAATCCCCAGACCTGTGAACGTTACCTTACATGGCAAAAGCGACTTTGCAGACATCCTCAAGTTAAGGGTGTGAGACAGAGAGGTTCTCCCAAATTATTGTGGCAGACCCAATGTAATCACGAAGGTCTTTATATGGGAAAGAAAGAAGTAGGAGGGGCAAAGTCAGAGAGGGGGATGTGATGACAGAAGCAGAGGTCTCAGTGGTATACCATTGCTGGAAGAAGTCCAGGACCTAAAGAATGCAGGCAGCCTCTAAAAACTGGAAAAATCAAGGAAACAGATTCTCCTCAAGAACCTCCAGAAAGACCCAGCCCTACTGAAACCTTGAGTTTAGCCTAGTGAGATCCATTTTCAGACTTTTAACTTCAAAACTATAAGATAATATATCTGTGGGTTTTTTTTCAAGACACTAAAAGTATGGAAATTTCTTACAGCAGCAATAGAAAATGAGTAAGATTTTTAAATAATGGATCAAGAGAAAAATCATTAAAATATAACTTTCAGGTCATTTCTTTTGGAAATAAAAATAATATGGCTGAGTTATATAACTTTCTGATGAGGCTGACTAGGTATAAGAATCAAGGCTAGAGAATTTTGAGTGATTTCTAAACCAGGTACATTGGAATCTGAGATGATGATGAATAATTCAGATTCCCAAGTCCTGCTGAACAGACTTTGAGGCTAGGACCTGGGAATCTGTATTTTTAACAAACATCTGTATTAATTATTATTGTTGCAAACAAATTACTACACACTTAGCAGCTCAAAACAACACACATTTACTTCCCAGTTTCTGTGGGTTAGAAATCTTGGCATACCTTAGCTATTCCACTGCTTCAGGGTCTCATAAGGCTGTAGTCTATTCACTAGCTGGGGGTCAGGTCTCATCTGAAAGTGTGACTGAGGAAGAATCCACTTCCAAGCTCACTCAGGTTGTTGGCAAAACACAGCTATTTAAGGGCTACTTGACTGAGGGTCTAGGTTCTTTGCTGGCTACTGGCTGGAGGCTGCCCTCAGTCCCTTTTCAGATGGACCTCTCCAACATGGCAGCTTGCCTTATCAAAGCCAGCAAAAGAGAGTCTGCTAGCAAGACAGGGGTTTCAATCTTAGCAATGTTGTCGTGGAAGTGACATCCCACTATCGTTGTGTGTTCTGTTGGTTAGAAGTGAGTCACAGGTCCCACATACATTCAAGGGAGGGGTTACACAATGGTGAGAAAAGCAGGAGGAGGGGATCACTGGGGTTGGGGTCTTCCTAGAGTCTTTCCACCACAGCACCCCAGATGATTCTTGTGTATAACCATTTGGGAAGCATTAACCAAGGAGAATAAATGATGAGAAGGAAACAACAATTTCACTTGGGCTTTTGAAAGGGAGGGGATGTGAAACAATTCAAGACTGTAGGCTTTGGTGATATCTCAGCTGCGTCCTTTCCATAACAAATGCTAAGGGTTAATTAGCACAGTGTCTGGACCTTGGAAACAGTCACTATCATTACTCCCAGGCCCCTCTCTGCTGCCAGCTCAGTTGTGCACTGCCCTTGAGCTGACCTCAACATCTCAGGGGAGCAGCCTAAGTGGGAGGGATAGAGATGAAGGAATGAGGGAGGATAAATTGACATGGTAAGAGTGGGTCTCTGAAATTCATAAGTTTTGATTTTACTTTTCTCGTCAAAAAATGTAAATTTTGCCCGGTCACAATATAAAAGAGAATCCATTTCACGATTTATACAGTTGATGTTAAATACTAATTCTGTTTCAAGCTCCATCACATCTTCCTCAAATACTGAAATGATATTCTGGCAGAAACACTGGCATGTGCTTGCCAAGCCCTCCTGGGTACAAAACTAAACAATATTCCCCAGCCCTCACAATTAAGTGAGGCCAGGAAATGGAGTTGGCCTGTGCAAGTGGCCTGGCTCCTCAAGCCTCCTGTTTGGTCCTTGAAACTCACTCTTCACTCACCTCTTGACCAGACGCTGAGAAAATAGCAAAGACCTCTGTGGCCCTAGTAGTCACAGAGCCACTAGAATTAAGGAACATGGATCCCCAGACAACTTCTCCTCTTCTCCTGTCATGGGCCAGCTGCACTGGAGTCAAAGATGAGTCAGAAATGAACAGCTGTAGGAAGTCACTACTCGTTTCAGCAGATGACATTATTCACCCTGACTAAAACAGCTGTATTTTCTCTTTGTGGGACAAAGTCACATGCTGGGTATGAAGGAAGATGTAATAGAATCAGTCACAAGGGTGGTGATGGAGGCATATTCCCTTTGTGTTCTTCCCTTCTAAACGACACATGAGCATGGATCATTCTACACACCAGTTCTCTAGCTGTGGAAATTGACGTCTTTTCTCAGTGAGTCTGGATGACACAGTGGGGCCTCCTTTTCTGGCTCAGACACTGATTCTAAGGGGGCTGACTGCCTGGAATCACCATCCTCCCATCCATCTCATTTGAAATCATGACACAGCTGGAAGCCCGTGCCGCCAGCCTGTGCCCCCTAGACCAGACAGCTGTTGCAGTGCTGCCCACCTGGCCCAAGTGTAGGCTGGCTACACTCTTTGTATACCGTGTAGTAGACTGCTGGCCTCCACTTGAGGGTTCAGTGATGTCTCAGGCCCAGTCTTGTTTCTACATGAACACACTAGCCTCTGCCATTAAGGTACTAGCCTATCTTGTGTCAAGATCCAAGAATTACATTTTTAAAAAGAAGAAAAAGAAAATTGCAGTCATCAAGTAGCAAAGATCTCGATTTGAAATCGTGTAGTTCTTGGAGGAAGCAACTATCAGAAAATACACTGTTTCCCACAGAGTGTTTTAGAACAGCGGTAATCATCATGATCACATTATCATCATAACTACCAGGATAAATAATGCCATCTCATATGTGGGAGGCCTCGTGTGTAACATATCATGTTTTATACAGTTGTATTTAAACTCCTTAAATAAAAGTATGAGTATTATATTGCTGTGTGCTGATAAGAAAAGTGAATTTCAGAGAAGTTGCCACGCATTTAATAAGTAGGAGGAGCTGCGATTAGGAAGCAAATCTAATTCCAAAGGCAGTATAACTCTCTCTGTGTGTATAATGAATAGATTTTATAATGAATAGATTATACACACACACACACATAGATATGTTAGGTGTACTGAATATTTAAGCCATATATACATATGTGACATATGTATATGTAACGAATAGAAGTTAAACCATATTTATATGTCTGTGTGTACACAGATATGTGTGTAGTAGAATTTAAACCATATATGCATGCATATGTGTACATTGAACAGAATTTAAACTGTATTTGTGTGTGTGTGTGTGTGTGTGTCTGTGTGTAATGAAGAGTCCTCAAGGAGGGAATGCTGACTTGGCCAATGCCCCAAAGCTAGTGACAGGGGTAGAGGTCTATCCTGAGCTTCCTCCTCATATATAAAAGCTGGCCTCCTTGAAGTCCTAAGTGTTAATCCTACAGAATAGCTTCTAATAATTTCAGCACGTGTTGGAAATATTTCACAAAGGGCTAGAAATGTGCATCCCCTGCATCATACCAATAGAAAAGGTTAGGAGACCATCTAAAATAGGAGTGTTCTACGGATTGTAAAATAATATTAAAGATTATGCCTAGAATTCACTATAATGCTGTATTCGAAATCCCTGGATTTAAAAATGAACACATGATATCTCATACAACTAATTCAGAACTTGTAGAATTTGTGAATTAATAGGTCTGCTAATTTTTAAAGTATAATTCTTCAGTTTTTTTTATTTAGAGGGTTTAAAAATATGTAACATTTTAAACTTTAGCCTGCATATATACAGAGCTTTATAATATCATCTCCTATATCAGTTATAAACAATTATTTGGTAAAAATACTTAGGAATTGGGTAGAAAATGCTGTTAGTATGTATTCAACTAATGCTTACTTATTTACTGAGCAAATGAATGAATAAATGAATGACTGATAGGAGAATCACACTACTGAACCTGAATGATAATTAAAGGTTATAACGTATATGCCATAGATTTTCCTGAGAAAGACAAATCAGACAACACAATTTGTCACACATACAAGATGATCATCAAATTACTAAATGTTATCTGATGAAAAACTTGGCAGTTTGGCTGAAAGTATGAATTGAATTCTGATATGGGTACCTGTTGCATATTTCTCAATTTGAGGAGTATCTTATGCCAACTCAGGATGCCATAACCAAATACCATAGACTGGGTGACTGAACAAAAATTTATTTCCTCACAGTTCTGGAGGCTGGAAGTCCAATATCCGGGTACCAGCATGGCTGGGGTCTGGTGAGGGCTCTCTTCCTGGTTTGTGGATGGCTGCCTTCTCACTGTGGGCTCACATGGTGGAAGGAGATCGAGTTCTCTGGTATCTTCTTACTAGGGCACTAATCTCATTCTGTGGGCCCCCACCCTCATGACCTCATCTAAGTCTAATTACCTCCCAAAGGCCTCATCTTCAAACATCATCACACTGGGGGTCAGGGCTTCAACATATGAATTTTGAAGGGACACAATTCAGTCCAGAACAGGGAGTAATGAGATCTTGATTTGATTTTTAATTTTCTAACCAACACTTGGTTATATTTCTAGAATTGTTATACTGACCTCATATCACAAGTCCCTCAGTCACAGCTGTGTAACAGGGTTTCTCAAGTTCATCACTATTGACATTTGGGGCTGGGTTATTTTTCGTTGTGGAGGGCTGTCCAAGGCCTTGGAGGATATTTGACAGCATGCCTGGTCTCTATCCATTGGATGCCAGTAGCCTTTCCTCTAGTTATGACAACCAAAAATGTCTCCATTCATTAGCTTATGTCACCTGGGGGCTGAAATGCTCTGCTTAAGAACCATTGGTGTAGAAGAATGATGGGCACATGTGGGACACCTTCAGCAGGGAGCTGTAACCCCACGATCTGGACTCAGTTGTAGCTATCAACTTTTATCTGGGTGGGACTAGGGACATTGTCCTTTTTTGACCTCAGTTGGTTCTAAGCCTCTTTATAGGTATTCTGAAATTAACCAATGACCTAGTCCAATCTCTCCATCCAGTTTTTTTCTTGTTTTTTATTTATTGAGATATAATTGACACAAAACATTGGGTAAGTTGAAGGTGTACAATGTGTGTGGTTTTTTTTTTTGGTGGGGGGAATTAGGTTTATTTATTCTCAGAGGAGGTACTGGGGATTGAACCCAGGACCTCATACATGCTAAGCATGTGCTCTACCACTTGAGCTGTACCCTCCCCCCCTGTACAATCTGTTGATTTGATATGTTTATATATTACAAGACGACTACAACCTTAGCATTAGGTAAACCTCTATCATGTCACATAATTATCATTTCTTTTTTGTGGTGAGGACAATTAAGATCCACTCTTTTAGCGACTTTGAACTTTGTAACACTATTGCTGACTATAACCACTATGCTGTGCATTACATTTTCAGGACTTATTTATCTACTAGTTCCAAGTTTGTACCCTTAAACTACATTTCCCCAATTCCTGCCCTCTACCATGGGTAATCACAATTCTACTCTATGTTTTCACGGGTTTGGTTTTTTAAGATTACACATATAAGTGACATCATACAGTATTTGTCTTTCTCTGGCTTTTCCCACTAAGTTTAATGCCCTCAAGTTCCATCCATTTTGTTGAAACTGGCAGGATTTCCTTCTTTCTCTTGGCTGAATAGTATTCCATTGTACGTACACACACACACACACACACACACACACACACACACACACTCACACTCACACTAACACCTTCTTTATCCATTCATCTGTTGTCAGACACAGCTTGTTTTCCTACTTTGGTGACTGTGAACAATGCTGCAATAAACATAGGAGCACAGATATCTTTTCAATACCCTGTTTTCATTTCCTTTAGATATATAGCCAGAAGTGGGGTTGCTGGATTGTATGGTTGTTCTATTTTTAATTTTTTTTAGGAATCCCCATATTATTTTCCATAGTGGCTGCACCAATTTACATTCCCATCCATCTAGTTTAAATTCTGGCCATATGGATAGAACTTTTTTTTTTCTCATCAGAATAACTAGAGTTTAAAGATAATTCTCACCTAACTCTCCTGGGATCTGGCAGAGCTACTTCAAAAACAAATGTGCTATTATACAGGCTAGTTTTTAAATTACTTAGATCAGAACAGATATTAAATTTGATGCATTTCACTGCCTTGACATCGACAACTATTAAAAAATTCTGAGGAGCGTAAGTGTTCACACATCTCTTCTTTCTTAACTGAATCTCCCAAGCAAACAATCTCTTTCTCGCCGACACCCAGATGAGGTTTTAATAATGTTTCATTAAGATTGCCGTAAGATTTGTAGCAACATTTACATTTTGTTTTCAGTGCTACAGGAACCAGTTGTTTTTCCTCAGAGGAACTCAGGCTTCCAAAAACCCCTTATTGCTTAAGAAAAACAGATAGAAATGCTAAAGTTTCCTATTTCAGCCCAGAGATAAACTGAAGAACCTCTCTTATCCTCAGAAGCAGATGGAGTTAACTTCTGAATTCGTTACCAAAAATGTATTTTCACTGATGTTGCCTGTGAGTTAAATCAATCTGAAGTTCCACAAAACAAAAGTGTTATGCAGTAAGTGGGCAGGTGTACTTTAAACAAAGAAATACAAACAATTATGCCTCTGCACAGAAAAGAGAATTGCTCCAAGTTACTCTGCAGTGTTCCCTTGCTGTGCCTCAAGTTTCTTTCAAGTTTCTGTGTCCAGATTTGCCAGTGCTATTGCTGACAGAGTCCTCTCAAAACCAGAACATAACATTCTATGCTTATTCTCTCTTGGTAATTTTCTAATAAGTTTATTTAGAACCGACACATGTTATTCCAAGCTGCAAGGTCCTCAACACAGCTCGAGAAATCTGGTTGTTTTCCATTTGCCCCTTAAATCTCTTCTTTTAATAACAGTCCAGTAATCCAATTTTAGCTTGCATTTGACTCGCTGCTCTATCAGGCAGCAGAGAATTCGGTGTACTTACTTGCTTCCCAAGTACCCAGGCTGAAAAAAGTCTTGTTACAGTCAAAGCAAACAGTGTCATTTGAAGACTTATAACGGGATTAAAAGGATAAGAAAGAAAATGAGGCCCTAGTCCTTCAATATGTGATCTCTCAATTTTTACTACTAAAAAAAAGGACACAAATGAACTCACCTACAAAATGGAAAAAGACTCACAGACATAGGGAAAAAAAACTTAGGGTTACTGGGGGGGAAGGGGGTGGAAAGAGATAAATCAGAAACTCGAAATTTGCACCTCTTGGGGAGTGATGGAAATGTTCACTATCTTAATTGTGGTGGTGGTTTTATGGGTGCACACATCTATCAAAATTCATCAAATTGTACATCTGAAATATGTGTAGTTTACAGGAATCATACCACAATAAAGGTGTTAAAAATGCAAAAAAGAAAACTTTAAAAAAAGGAAGCAAAACATGACTTATTTTTTTCAATACAAAGTAGACCTTTAAAAGAAAAACCAAAATTTTGTAAATAAGGAATTTTCTCACTTGCTCCATGGATGGTTTTCAAGGGTCAGGGAACAGCAAGTGCTACTACCCAGAGGATGTATTACTGATCAAGAGTTAATGCTAAACAAGAAGCTTCTACTGTACAACACAGAGAACTATATTCAATATCTTGTAGTAACCTACAATGGAAAAGAGTATGAAAAGAATATATGTATTTATATGTATGACTGAATCACTATGCTATACACCAGAAATTGACACAACATGGTAAACTGACTATACTTCAATAAAAAAAATAAAACTATGGGAAATTAAGAAAAAGAGTTAATGCAAAAGCTTCTTTCTTGTCACTCCAACCTGCCTGTGTTAAGCCTCATAGCTAAAACCACATTAGAGGGCTGACATGTATTTATCCCCCTCGACACACAATTCTTAGCCTATATGTTGATTCAGATCATCTCCCTCAAGATATTCGAACCAGAAGAAATATTTTGCTTTAAATCAAATGTCCCAGGTCTCAGCTTCAAATCAGAGAACATCCTGTGGGGCAGCACTTCACTCCATCTGCCCACCAGCTGCCAGAAATGTAAATACGTAGAGCAAATTTTATATCAGAGACACAGGTAATTTCCATCACTTAGAAGAGAAAAGGCAATGCAGAGAAAAGCGGTTGAAACAGGGAAATTTCCCTTCTTACCCTGCCCTGGCCATCCGTCACCCCCATCCCAAGTTTTGAAAAGTCATCCTACCATTCAGAACTCCAAGCTCAGACTTCTCATGTTCTTATTGTGGCTTCTGACCTTTCAGCTGACCCACTGATAACCCAGCGTAAGAGAGATTAACTAACCATATGCTGAAAGGTTCGATCATCCCTTAGGGGGTATCGAACTACATGGAGTACTCTATGTCCTGGCAGGGGAAATACAGTCTAACCCAATTTTTTTTTCCTTTTACCACTACATGCATTTCACGGGCCTGGGAAAAATAGATCTTCTTACTTGTTTAACCAAACTCCATCAAAACAAGACTAGGTGTCGCCCAAACAACTAATCAGAGCCTGGATTTTATTGTGGCGCGAGGGGAAAGAAGAAAGATCATTGACATTTTCTTGGCTCTAAAGCTACTTTAGGGGACCTCACAACCCAAACAGTCCTCAAGGGATACCAAATGTCACTGTAATTGATGTGGAAAGGGGTATTAACTCAAGAACCCAGATATCCTCATTCTTGTTTTGGCAAATTGATTGACATATATGAGGGTAGTCATCTACAAAGATATCGTGCTACACTTGTGCTTAGTGCCTTCTTAGAGTTTAGTCCAAAATATTGGGCTAATTCTCAAAGCCTTACTTTCAATATCAGACAAGTTGCAAGAATTCTATGCATTATTATCAGCAGAGAGCTACTGATCAATCTAAAGGCACTGCCTGCTGGGTAACCTCTCTTCCAAAACTGGAGATCACTGTCTTCCAACAAAGCAAACACCCAACACCAGGGTGGCTAACAGCCACAGGTCCTTTCTCAAAGCCTCTTGGTCAAGGTGCCAAATTTTCCAGTCATCTCTCCCAACTGTAAGTGTCATTACCAGTTTCAGTTACTTCTCTAATTTTTATCCCCACTGCCCCTACTTTGGTATAAGCCATCTTGTCTTCCTTGCATTATTGCCTCAGCCTGTTTTGTTTTATTTTGGTAAAAGTTACTGAGGTATAATTTATATATCACAAAATTCACCCCCCTTTAAGTGTACATTTCAATGGTTTTTAGTCAGGTTCACCAAGCTGTACCACTATCACTGCAATGGAGTTTCAGAACATGTCCATCACCCCCAAAGAGATCCTTCTTTACTATTTACAGTTAATCCTTGTTCCCAGAGTCCTTGGAAGGATTCAATGTATTACAATGTGTGATGCCCTTAGGACAGTCCTCACTGAAAGTTAGTGATGACCAGCGAATTCTTCATGTTTTGGCTTAGATTTGACTCCATTTTAGAAGCCATGTCTGACCCCTTATGTCTGAGCTTGCTTCTTGATTAAATGTTTCCATAATGTTAATGGCTGTCATATTGTCATTTGCTTGACTGTCTTCCCCTAGCAGTCTCTGAGTTTCATAAAGCAAATTAAATCACTTGTATCACTTCTACCCCATGTATCTCCCAGAACATGGCTGACTGTAAGTGCTCGTGAAAGTACTTGCTGAATTGAAAAACTATGCTAGATATTTTCTATATTTCATCCATCTTCACCTTTCTCTGTTGAGTTCTCTCTCTCCAAAAGACCCCCATGGACTATATCATCTGGACTGCTAACCAGCTGCAATCTGGTGGGGCCTAGCCAAGAATAGATGGGTGGCTCTGAGAAGATGTCATGGTAATTACCCTTCCCACTTTCTCCCAGCTATGGCTCCTGTCAGGACACCCCACTTCCACAGCTCTGGATTTCTCTGGCACCAGAAAGAACATTCCCTTCCCTTTCCCCATCAGACCCAGGAGTGTTACCAGCAGCTTGCAACTACGGCTATCCCTTGGTGCTTTACTATCCTTCCATCTGTCCAACCCCCTGTAAACAGTAATCACTCACCATGTAAACCCATTTGAGTGTGTCATGTGATTCCTATTGGGTACCTAACTGGTACAATGACTGAGCATGGCCATTACTGCATAATTCACATTCCAGCCAGGGAGTTTGGGTGGCAGAGGGGTAGGGGGGGACTCTTTGCTGTGTTGTGTTGGAGAGGTGGTGGTGATGAAGAATATTCTTTCATTATTAAAATAGCTGGCAATGTTTATAGTTTTTATTTTTGTATATATACATGTCATTTGCCATATGCCAGCATGTGTTATTGTCAACAGTTTCCACAGGGATTGTTCAAGCGTTTTCCTGGTGGACCTTGCTACAGGGCACTCTGTAGTGAAGACTGGGTGGCAGCACCTGACTTGATTAGTGGAAAATCACAGTCCACCCAGAGTGCTAAGACTCATCAAGTATCACGATTCTTTCCAGTTCAGGCTAATGGTACATTTCCCAGGCAATTATTTCTACTTCCACTTGAAAAACAATGCTGATGTGATACCATAAGTTCCATTACAGGAATAGGCTGCAGACAGCCATGTTTCAGACTCTGAAACCAGGGGAGATCGCTAGGTCTAAAGACCACCATCCAGACACCTGAGTCTTCTGTTGCGCTGTTAATGCTTGTTGAGCACACACTCCTTACAGAGCATGGTCTTATTTACTCAGTTCCATAGAAACAGGAGGCTTGGACTGAACATTCAGACAGTTTATAACTATTGCTTTGTGTCAAGTAGATGTCTTTTGCATTTGAACTTAGAGTGATAAACGATCACCGACAAGGACTTGGCATTGTTATCCAATTTGCATGATTTAAAATGATTCTCAAATATGATCAAAGCTCAGATTTCAGAAGCTCTAACTGAACTATTTTGTTGAAGCCATCAAAATGTGCCACGCACTAAATTTGAGAGGCTACACGGAGGAATTGATAAATTTTTAAAAGTGTGTATTCCATAAAAAAGAGCCAAAAGAAAACTGTGTTACTTTCCTATAGCTGCTGTGACAAATTACCATAAATTTAGCGACCTAAAACAAAGCCAACTTAATATTTTACAGTTCTGGAGGTCAGAAGTCCAAAGTGGGTCTCACTGGACTAAATTTAAGGTGTCAGTGGGGCTGTGTTCTTTCTGCAGGCTCTGGGGGGAATCTGTTTTCTTGCCTCTTCCAGCTTCTAGAGGCGGCCTGCATTCCTTGGCTCATGGCCCCCTTTTCCATCATCAAAGCCAGCAGCAGCTGGCCAAGTCTTTTTCACATCATATCTCTCTGACACTCCTTCATCCTCACATCTCCTTCTCTGCTTCTCCTGTCACCCTCTTTCACTTATAGGACTTTTCAAATTACAATGAACCCAACTGGATAATCCAGGATAATTTCCTCATTTCAGGATCCTTAACGAAAGCACATCTGCAAAGTCCCTTTTGCCACATAAGGTAACATACTTACAGGTTCCAGAGGTTGGGATGTGGACATCTTTGGGGCCATTATTCTGCCTACTACATCACCTAGTAAATAATTATTTAAAATTTTAGAAATCTTTGCCTTTGCAGTTATAATAACAAAAAGTGGTAGAAATCAAAACTATTTTATGAGTGTTAATTTTTCCCTATAGCCACAAACCCCCCCCCCCACGTATTCTGTCGCCTTGATGTAGTTACACATTAAATGAGCATAAAAATAAGCACTTCAAAAGGGTTCAAACTTTTGAATTTTAAATTAATAATACAGGTTAAATTACTGTTATAATAGAGAAAGTGCTCCAAAAATAGTTTCCTATTCATTACATACAATTTTACTATGTATTACTTTCCCTGAGTTAGGAACCATGAACATTTCAGTAGTAATAATGATACCCTGTTAGGTTTCAGAAGTCATTTTGTGATCTGGAAAGCCCCATGAAATAATTTAATTGTTTGTATCCTCTCAGCTTCAAAATTCATACAGGAGAAACACAATTTTGGAGCCTACAAATAATTTTTCCTTACATGCAGTTTGGGGTTTGGCTTTCTACAAGATAGGAACTAGAAAACATTTTTGGTTTCTGTGGTGAAAGCTAGGAATTCTTCCCCAGATTTATAAGCCAAGCATCATACGTGATTATCCATCTGAGCAACTGAGAAGGTAACTGCAAGATCTGAAGAAGGCTAAGTTGTGCTGAGCACCATGAAGGTATCACAGCCATGCACTGGACTGAAAACAGTGAAGTAAATGGCTACCCAACAAAATTTATATAGATCAAAAGACCAACAGATTGCCTGGTTAGGGGGCAATGGTGGTATAAACAGAGAGGGCACCTGCTTCTGTGGAGTTCACATTCTAATGGAGGATAAGAGGGAAATAATACACCAACAGAAAAGTGAGCCCATATATGAACAACAGAATTCCAGGACGGGTAAATGCCATGGTGATGGTGATAGGCTGTGCTATGCTTGTAGCAGAGAGGAGGCCACTCGAAGGGAAGATGTCTCTGGAGAGGGGACACTTAGGACATTTGCACCGTCACTTGATGATAGATAATTCATTCTGTAGGTTCTTAAGAGCTTGGCTCTCCCTGGTCCCTTTCTTCATCTCCAAAGTGGGATATGTATACTACTGAGGGTGAGCAAGTTCATCAATTGGAGTACAGGGGAAAAACAGATTAGAACCTCTACTTGTATTTATTTTTATTTAGAAAACAAGAAAGCAATTAAATTTTGGTATCATTTACATTTTTACTTTGTCACCCTACACTTAGTCCCTATGACACATTGTTACTCTCACTCTGGAGTATTTCAGTGTATCGCATATTATAAGAAATTATTAAGTGAATTTGAAAATGTTATAGTCTAATTTTAACTAGAATAAACCTCAAATAATGGACCAACGGTTTTAAAAGCTTTCTGTGAGAGGTAATGCTACTCTTGCAATCTCAAGCTAGTAGTAAGAGAATGTCAGAAGCAATTCTTCTTCTCCTCTAAGTAGTCCATCGTCAGCCACATTATGACGCTTTATTCATAGCCAAAAAGAACTCAAATACTTAACTACATCAAGAAATCCATGTAAAACATATACTGACAACCACTTCCATTATAGGTCAACCTTATCCAGCCTTCCCATAGGATGAAGCCATCACAGTGAGTAACATATTTCAAAATATTTATTTACTTCCTCTTTATTCCATTATGCATATTTTATAATATACAAAATGTATCAGTTACTGATTCATGTATATAACATAACTTAATAGACACATTTAGGATTTGTGTGCATTTACTTTTACTTCTAGACTTGCGTAATCAAACATGCTTTATGATCACCGTTCTAAATGATTTGATAGTTTATGGCCCTTGTCAGCGACTGTCAGCAACCATATATGGGACAACCTAGCTCTGAACTCTGAAATGGATTTTCAAGATGGTGTGAAGTCTTGAGCATAATCAGGGTGCCAAGAATCACATAATCCAGCGGAATCTGGGTGGAGCAGCAATCTCCCTAGTGCTTTGGAAGGAACATTCCAGTTCCAGCTAGAAGCTGCAGGGAATCCGAGCTGATCCCTGAGGCAGCGCTCTAATTCCTGTGCCTTCGGTTCCTACAGGATATTGGCCAAAATTCCTCTGCAAATCCATTCCTCAAAAATGGAGTTCCATGAGTCTATATATAGGGTCTGATCAGTAACAAGTTTTATGTGAGTGAGTGTGTGTGCGTCCGTCCGTGCATTCACAAACATGTACCAAAGTGACACCAATCAAGGTTTCCTTTGGCTCTCTGATTTCATCAAAGACCTCCTAGACACTTTAATGCCTGCCTTATTGTAACATTGGGTAAAGTACTTCATAAAACAGATTGTTACTTTCTTTGCCAAGTATAGGCAAGAAAATCTATGTTACATTCTTTGCCAAGTATAGCCAAGAAAATCTAAACTATAACTATGGGCATGTTGACCTAAAACAAACCGCCAGATATTTCTCCAGCAAAGATGGGTTTATTTGGGATCAGCGGAGAGCGGCAATTCAGGGTCTGCAACTGTGGTGAGCCACGTGTAGGTCCCCACAAGGCAAAGGAAGAAGGCTTTTTTAGAGGAGAGAAGGAAGTTGGGAGGGCTACAGTCAACAATGAGTCCATGACTTTTCATTGGCTGAGCTCTTGCCAGGAAAGAACACAAGTCTTTCTTTTTCCTGCTGGGCTCTGCTATGCTTACTGGGCACGAGAGCCCCCCCTGTTGGTCTCCCAACTCTACTTAATTGAGGTTTCTGTTTACCAATTTTGCAGACACATTTAGAATTAAGAGTTTAAAAAAAGAGAGTTAAAAATATTTTTAAGTTATTGTGTGCGTTTTACTCTAATGGCACTGATGAAATAATTTGCAATTTTGTTTGTCCTTAAGTATAGGCACGAAATACATCATGTAGCTGAGTTCTCTTTGGCCATAAATAGTCATAATGTGGCTGATGATGGCATGGGATAAAAAGCAACTGGTAATCTTTAAGGACTTCTTTGTGATTAGATTATGGATGCTTCAACATGTAAAACAGAATGCATTCCCAGGAGAAAAAGGAGAGGAGAAATTGAAATGTGCCTTGGGCCTATATTTGTCCTATATTTCACATTTATCAAATTAATAACTCTCCAGTCAAAGGATTTTTCTGTCATTCCCCTTTCCTGCCCGCTTTGTCGTCTCTCAGTAATGCACACACATCCACCTTTGGAACACAGATTGACTCATCCCAGAAATATGAGCAAGGTAGAGTTACCTGCTCTTGGACTCAGGCAGTGATAGTGCATTTAATTCTCATTTTTCATCTACATCTATAGTGTCCCATGCTCTGAAGTGTAATACCCACACGTAGAACGTTAAAAGCGTTTTGTGCATGTAAACTTATGTGTGAGTGTGTATGTTTCAGTTGTGGTACCCACTATCTCTGAGGAGACAGATAATTTCCTGGAGGCTTTCTTGGGAACTCACTGGTCCAGGCATTTGAGCTTTGATGGTGGTGGTGGTGGTGGTGGGTGTGTGCGTACGCACGCACACACACTGACAGAGGGTGAGGGAATAGGCTTTCATGGAAGACTCCCATACTGTGGGTCAAAACCTCTTGAATTACTAAACAAACACTGCTCGAGAGCCTATTCCAGGCACAGGAAACTTATGAAAGTGGCTTGAATGATCTATGAAAACTCTACATTTGGACCTGATTATTTGTTCCTTGGAAAATTTCTTCTATC
Organism: Camelus bactrianus; assembly: GCF_048773025.1. Taxonomy (NCBI): domain Eukaryota; kingdom Metazoa; phylum Chordata; class Mammalia; order Artiodactyla; family Camelidae; genus Camelus; species Camelus bactrianus. Next base: position 7,683,545 of record NC_133575.1, read on the forward strand.
CCTTTCTTATTTTTACCATAACAACCCTGAAGGTAGATTCTGCATTTAAGGTTCAGGGAATCTATGAGTTTCAAACCTATTTTCGTAAAAATACTTCTAGTTCTAAGCAATTTGTGGGTCAGTGACAAACTAGCCACTATCTGGGTGAAGTGGTCAGTTCAGAGGGGGACCTTACAGATTAGATCAGCTTTGAGAAGGAAAGACGTGGGCATGGAGAGTCTAATCATTCTGACCTCCACTTTCTTCTCCCCAGACATCTACTTAGTCACTTCAGTCTTTGAATACTGAGGCCCCAGTGGATTTCCTCCGCAGAGGACAACTTCCCAGGGGGCTTCAAAAGCCTGAGGTCCTAAACCAAAAACACAGAAAACCAAACACCACCCCCCCATCTCTTGTCGTCACAATAAAAATGTACCACAATAGAATGGTTTAATTTATTTTCCATGTGGAAGATTTTATTAAGTTTAAAGTAGACTGGGTACACAGTTCTTTCCTGCAGCTGCAGTTTATGACGAGGGTAACCCAAAACACATGACCACATGATAAAACAATGTAATGCAGGGCTTCGAGAATTCCGAGTGGACAGAAGGTTGGAAAGCGATCCTCTGTGTAAATAAGAGCTGGCCTCACATAATGGTAGATGCTTGTAGATTTAAAAATCCAAAGAAACATGCACTTTTCTCAGGATGTCATTCTCAGGATAATAAACATGATTCCAAATGCTTTTACACAAATATTGTCACAAGAAGAGCCTGGATGCCCATCATCCTCCAGTACTATCTACTTGAACCAAATGTAAATCTGGAAATCTCCAGAGAGGCTTTTTATTTTTATGAAAGTCAATTAATAAAAGATTCCAGCACTTCTCTTCTTCTTGATCTTGCTGTCAGGTCACCAACCAACTTATGACTTTCTGATGTTAGCCCAAGTGTAAGAAAGTTCTTAGATGACTTTGGCAGGTTCCTCTTTTCCCTGCAACCCACTGCCTCTTCTCCTGGCCAGTCCAGATACATGTCTTCAGACCTTCCAAGGAGGGAAAACTCAGAGCAGTGCCCCTCCACTACTACCAGTGACCTGCTCCAGCACATAGGAAACTTGTGCAGAATGTTCTCTCTTGCTCACGAGTATAATCCTCTCATAGTGCATGAAAGATTAAGAGATAAAAATAGCATTTGGGAAAACATTGGATGACATATGCAGGAACTGGACTGAGCATGAAATGGTGTAATTTACTGGAGAGAGGATATGCTCTTCAGTTAGGAGGCTTGCTTCATGGCACTCATTCTGCCATTCACCAGCTGGGGGAACTTGGGCAAGTTATTTGGCTCCTCTAAGCCTCATGATCCTCCTAATCTCAAAAATAACCAAGAATATCTCTCTTACCAAGATGTGGGGTGTTTTTAAGAGCTGGATGATTTGTAAAGTGCTGCACGTGGGTTACTTACTGATATCCAATAATTGGTTTCTGTGCTAAAGATACTTAAAGAGGTAGTTCTTAGAGATTATTTGGTAAAACCAGTTCATTTTCTAGGTGAGTGATCAGAGGCACAAAGAAAAAACTCAAAATTTGTCATGCTTACACAGTGGATGTATTTTCAAGATACAAAAGAATGACACAAACAATTGAGGTGGCCCGTGTACTCACTCAGTGTAAAAATTTCCGTGAAATCTATATGGAACCAGTTTACACGACATGACAAGAACATTTCTTCTCCAGCCACTCCTTTTTTAAAAATTGAAATATAGTCAGTTTACAATGTTGTGTCAATTTCTGGTGTACAGTATCATGTTTCAGTCACATATGTACATACATATATTCTTTTGCATATTTTTCATTTAGGTTACTACAAGATATTGAATATAGTTCCCTGTGCTATATAGTAGAAACTTGTTGTTTATCTATTTTATAGATAGTAGTTAGTATCTGCAAATCTCAGACTCCCAAATTATCCCTTCCCATCCCCTTCCCTCCTGGTAACCATAAATCTCTTTTCTATGTCTGTGAGTGTGCTTCTTTTTTGTAAATAAGTTTACTCATGCCTTTTTTTTTTTTAGATTCCACATATGAGTGATATCATATGGTATTTTTATTTCTCTTTCTGGCTTACTTCACTTAGAATGATGATCTCCAGGTCCATTCTTGTTGCTGCAAAAGGCATTATTTTATTCTTTTTTATGGCTGAGTAGTATTCCATTGTATAAATATACCACAGCTTCTTTATCCAGTCATCTGTCGATGGACATTTAGGTCGTCTCCATGTCTTGGCTATCATAAATAGTGCTGCTATGAATATTGGGGTGCAGTTGTCTTTTTGAATTAGATATATAAACCACGTCTTCTTTATCTGCTCATCTGTTTATGGACACTTAGGTTGCTTCTGTATCTTGGCTATTGCAAACAGTGCTGCTATGAACATTGGGGTGCATATATCTTTTCAAATTAGTGTTTTCATTTTCTTTAGATATATACCATGAAGTGCAATTGCTGAATCATATGGTAGTTCTGTTTTTAGTTTTTTGAAGAACCTCCATACTGTTTTCCATAGTAGCTGCACCAATTTACATTCCCACCAACAGTGTACGAAGGTTCCCTTTTTTCCACAGCCTCACCAATACTGGTTATTTGTAGACTTTTTGATGATGGTCATTCTAATAGGTGTGATATCTCACTGTGGTTCTAATTTGCATTTCTCTGATGATTAGTGATGTGCTTGAGCATCTTTTCAGGTGCTTACTGGCCATCTTTTCATTGGAAAAATGTCCATTTATGTCTTCTGCCCATTTTTTAATGAATTTTTTTGATACTGAGTTGTACGAGCTGTCTATACATTTTGTATATTAACCTCTTATCATGAAATTCTACCATTTGAAATAACATGGATGGACTTAGAGAATATTGTGCTTAGTGAAATAACTCAAAGACAAATACTGTATGTTATGACTTATATGTGGAATCTAAAAATAGAACAACAAATGAATATAACAAAACAGACAGACTCAGAGATATAGAGATCAAACCAGAGGTTAACAGTTGGGAAAGGGCAGGGGGGAGGGGCAACGTAGGGGTAGGGCATGAAGAGCTACAAACTACTATAAAATAAATAAGCTACAAAGATATACTGTACTGCACAGGGAATATAGGCAATATTTTATATAGCTTTAAATGGAGTGTAATCTATAAAAACACTGAATCACTACGTTGTACACTTGAGACTAATATAATGTTGTAAATAAACTATACCTCAGTGAAAAAAAAGATAAATAAGTACTAGGAATATAATGTACAACATGATAAATATAATTAACACTGCTGTACATTATATATGTAAGTTATTAAGAGAGTAAATCCTAAGAGTTCTCATCACAAGAAGAAATCTTTTCTATTTCTTTAATTTTGTATCAGTATGAGATGATGGATGAGATGACGGATATTTGCTAAACTTATCGTGGTAATCATTTTATGATGTATGTAAGTCAGATGATTAGGCTGTACACCTTAAACTTATACAGTGCTGTATGTCAATTATAGCTCAATAAAATTGGAAGAAAACAATGTATTTTTGTAAAAACAAAATAAACCTCATTGTGTTAGGCAACTAGGATTTGGGGGTTGCTTGTTAATGGAGCATAATCTGTGCTATCCCAACTGGTATCTTACTTGATTTCATGATTTTAAACTTGACCTACCTACAGTCCTCTGGTTTGACCATCTGCACCATTTTTACCACATACATGACATTAATCAGCATCCTCATGCTTATTTGAGACAATGAAGGGAAGCAAGGGGCTCATAATTTTTTTCTTTTCCTCTGAGCCTCCCACTAACATATGAAGTTATGACACAAACCATAACAAACCAGTCTGTTCTATATTTAACCAACATTCTCATATTCTCTCTCTCTTGCTTCCTCTCTCTCCCTCTGCATCCCCCCTCTAAAAGATGGATTTGACAGGGAAGTCAACTGTCTGAAATTAACTGATGAGACTCTACACATACTCAGAGTTCCAATGCCTCTTTATAACTTCAGCAAACCACCATCGTCTTGGGTTTCCTCTTGCTGCTCTGTAAAGCAAGGACAAGAGTGACATTTCCCAAGGTGGTTATGAGAATGAGGGTGTGTGGGTGTGTGGGGGAGTGTTAGGGGAAATGTGGTATATTTTGCATAAAGGGAGCTATAATTGAAAAAGGCACTCCATTCTAAGGGAGCAGTCAAGAGAACTACAGACCTCCAGAGCATGCTGGAATCTGTTTTCTATTTTCCCACGTTTGTTTCATGCTAAACCGTTTGGGTCGCCATTCCCCACTGAGAGGTTTGGCCCCAGCAAAACACGGAATTGCTACCCTATTTACTGATTTAAGAATAGTAGCCAATCTAAGAAAAAGAAGAATCATTCTTGTATCAGTCTGGGGGTGGGTAATAAAAAAATTGTGCTTCTGGAAATTCTAAATGCTTTGATTTTTAACTTTTTCTTATTTTGATTATAAAGTAATTGGCCACTTTTCATTAAAAGATTAATACATATACACAATGTTAAAATAATAATTAAGCCATATAAAAGGATATGCAGGGAAAACTACATTTCATTTTCACCCCAGCCATCCAGGTTCCAGTCCTCCCCAGAAGCGACTCTTGTTACTACTACATAGTCTCCATATATACAAATGTAATAATATGTGATATAGACAATATTTAAAAGCTACCCCCTTCCCATATTTATCAACAAAAATGGGAGCAGAGTATGTATACTGTTCTTAACCTTGCTTTTTTTGCTTAAGAATGTTATCTTGGCCATTGTTCCTCTTCAGTCCACATTGGACTGAGCCATCTTTTCTAATGGCTAAATAACATTTCACTGTACATTTAGGACTTGACTTTGTGCAGCTGGTCAAACTGGAGGACTGTAGATGGGTCTAATTCAAAATCATGAGATGCAGTAGAACATCGTTCTGATAGCACAGGTTGTGCTGTGTTAACAATCCCCTGATGATGGACATTTGTGTTGTTTTCCGTCTAAGGCTATTGCAGACAATGCCATGACGATCTTGTTTTATCTTTGCATACATGTGCAAGTATATAAGAAGGGTACATGCCTACAAGTAGAGTTACTGACAAAGGGTATGTACGTTTTCCTTTATTTTAAATGAACGTTATATACAATCTAATGCATCCTTTTTAAATGTGCAATTTGTGTATACCCATGTTACCACCAATACAATTAAGATATGGAACATTTCTCTTTTATAATTTGTTATTGAAGTGTAGTTGATTTACAAATGTTAGTTTCAGGTATATAGCAAAGTGATTGAGTTATAAATACAAATGTATTTTCTTTTCAGATTCTTTCTCATTATATGTTATTAGAAGAAACTGAATATAGTTCCCTGTGCTATCCAGTAGGTCCTTATTGTTTATCTATTTTATATATGGTCATGTGTGTGTGTTAATCCCTAACCCCTAATTAAGATATGGAATATTTCTGTTTTAATAAGTTTTATTATTATTGGGGAATGGTAAGGCCAAGAGACCAGGAGATGATGGCCACTAAAAGAAAAGTTTATGACACTCACAGTTCCCAAGAGGGGGAGCATATGTCGTGCCATGGGAGGGCTACAAGGGGAGTCACCAAGGGTGAGGGAGTATAGTCAGCGGGCAAGAGGGAGAGGAACTGTGGGCTCAAGCCTTCACTGTGGCTACCTTGGGAAGCAAAGGCGAGGAGAAACAACTATCGGATATTAGAGAAGGTGGTGTAGACTCTGGATTGGTTGGTCTGTATTTGAGATGACTCATATCAGGCTGTCTAGAACAAGGTGTGTCTGGCATCCACGTACAGGGCAGACGTTAAAGCACCAAGTTTACAGAATCTAAAAATGTGGCTAATACAATTTCCATTACTGTGAAAGTTTCCTTATAAACCTTTGCAGAAAATCTCTCCCCAGCCTCTGGTTCCAGGCATCTACTTCTCTGCTTTCTATCACCGTAGGTCTCCCAGTTCTAGAATTTCATATAAATGAGATCAAACAATATGCACACTTTTGTGCCTGACTTCTGCTGCTCAGGATAACGTTTTGGAAATTCATTCATGTTGTTTTGTGTACCAGTAGTTATTTTTTTAAATTGTTGAGCAGTGTTCCATTGCATGGATATATTACAGTTTATTCACTCATCTTTGATAGACTTTCGAGTTGTTTCTAGTTCGGTGCTATGGTGAATATTGCTGCTTTGAATATTCTTTCAAATGTCTTTTGTGGGCATAGGAGTACATTTCTCTTGGGAAAATACCCAGGGGTAGAATGTTTCACTTTATAAGAAGCTGTCAAATGGTTTTGCAAAATGGCTGTGCCATGTTATGCTTATAGTGGCGTACAAGAGTTCCGGTTGCTTCACATCCTTGCCAATACTTGATATGGTCACTTGGTATGGCCATTTTATTAAATGTTATTCTCCAAATATGTAGCAGACACTGCTAGTTGTCTGACCCAACGACTGCTCCCATCTTCTTTCTCCCAGGTCTCTCATCATTAAGCAAAGACTTTCCCAGTTTCCCTTTCAACTACATGTGTTCAATATATCACAGTTCCAGCTAGTAGGGTATAAATCAAAGTCTGTTGGGATCTAACTAGGTATGATTTTATTTACCTAATAAAGGGACAGATATGCCAGCAATGCTCCCCTCCTTCCTCCTCGCTCCTTACTGACTTGATTGTAGGCATCGTTCCTGATGCTATGGTAGGCATCTCACCACCATGAGGGGAAGGTCAAGAGAACCACAGCAGCCAATGGCAGCCCAGAGCCCCTGAACCAGCAGCCATCTACCTCTAAACTTCAAATTATGTGAGAAAAGTAAACTTGGACTTATTTAAGCCATTATACCCCACATATTTTCTTATTTGCAGGATATCAGGTGAACATTGCTTACATTCTTTATTATTCATTTAAGCAATACCAAAGGGGATCGCCAACTGACATACCTAGTGAATGACAGTGTCTGTTTCCCCACATTTCTCCTAACACATGGCATGGTTTCAGTCCTTATTATTTTGTTGTTTTAATAGATATTCACTTAATTATGGCTGAAACTGGAATCTCTTTTGTTTAAAAGCTATTCATTTTTTTTCTGTGACTTGCCTGTATATGTCTCTCAGGTACTGACTTGTAAAAATTCTATCTTAATCAAATTAGCTCTTCATCTCACATATGTGTCATGTGTCTTTCAATTTTATGTATGGTAGGTTTTTCGCCTGTCAAAAATGTTCAGTTTTAATAAAATGCATTTTGAAGTGAGATGTCCTGCATTCAAACAATAGGTCACCATTCTAAAGGAAATCACAACTGAAGTCAGAGAAGACTGGCTTTCTTAAGTGTGCATACTTCCAATCTTTGTGAAAATGTGGCTCCCTTATGCTTTCATCTGTAGGTTATAAACAGATCAGTGGGTCATCTGTCTAAGAAAAGTCCTATTTAGAGCACTGAAAAAAAAAAAAACCCTGACTTTCTCTGGTTTGTGGAAAGGTTGTACTCATACTGCTAATCTTTTCTAAAAACGTGGTTCCTCTATGACTTCATCCCTGTGGTATGTAGAGATGTGTGGTAGGTCCAGATTGGTCTCCCAAAAAGCAAACTGTACCTCCCTTTTGATGATCTCCACTAAAATCATTTGTTTTAGTTCATGAAATCTTCCAATGTCATTATCAATTGAGTGCCAAAATATTATCAACAATTTCAATTATTATTAACATAAAAATGTAAAAACCATGGACAATCAGCTTAGTATGGGCTTTTCATTCCCTCTATGGATGTATAAGGGTGAGCATTTCATTTTTTTTAACCTACATGAAATTAGAATTTTACAGTACATGCCAAACAAAATCAGCTTTTTCCTCAATCCCATTTCAATTTTAGACTGTGATTTTGCTTTGGCTTAGATTTTAATAAAGTTGGCATTTTTACCTCTTCTGCATCTGGAAATTCCCAATTGGCTTTGTCACGATGTGAACTGAAATAGTAATTCAGTTGGACTGAGTTTGCTTTGAGGAATAAACCACTACTTTTTACATTTTTCTCCCCTATGACTTGTTGATTTGTAAGATGTCCTATGCAATACATATCTATGTAGACATATATATGTGTGTGTATATATACACACAAACACACACAAACTGAAGTTAAAAAAGAGCAAGTATCACATGCATGGTTCTGCTTAGTGTTAATTTGATTTCTTCATTTAGGGCAGCTCCAAGGAGTTAGAAGCTGAATAAAAGTGAACTCAAGAGAGAGGACAGAGGACAAACAGTAAATATATATGTAGATTGTTGAAAATACACTTGTTTCCATCCCTTCACTGCTTTTGGAAAATAAGCTGTATTTTTAAAAATGTGTTCAGTATTTAAGAAGAATATATTCTGATGAATCAGTAACTACAGGTAAATCCACTAAGTGCCCTACATCAGTGTAGCTCTGAAATGTTTTAAATAATGTGACAGCAATCAACGATGTCTACAGGGTCCTGCTTTTTCATCATCTTTGGAAGTAAACAGGAGTATAATCTGCCAGCCAAGAACGGTCACCTTGCTGATGGCACTTTCTTGTTCTGTTTGAGCTTAACGGACCAATTGCACCGTTTACCCAGAATTGGGGAGGTTCCCAAGATTTGGGGAGGTTCCCAAGATTTGGGAGTTTCAGTGCCTGGCAAAGTCCTGGGAAACCATGATGAGTTGGTCAGCCTAGAGCAGGGAAACCTGTCATGGGTGTTAAAATGGCACTGATCTGGGTTTGATATTGGAGTACATGACTGTCCTTCATGTGCCCAGAGCTGAGATCATCCCTGGACATGCTCATAGTGTCTAAATGGAAAAAAAAAATCCAAAACTACAATAAAACCTTAAATATCTTATAAGTTGAAAATGAGTGCTTTTTGTAGTTTAAAGTCTCCAGAGTAATCAGGATATTGCTGTAAACATACTATATTCTAAAACAAAGTCAATTAGAGAAAAACAACCCTCCCTAAGATAAATGGCAAGTCTAAGATTCACATCAACTTAGTGTTTTGCTATGAGGGGGAAAGTATGGGTGAAAATGCAATATTATCTTCAGAAAGCCATTTAGAAAGCAGTTTCTTTTATCAAAGACCTCTAAAAAGGAGATATTTATATTCACAGATTATGTATTAAGTACTTTAAAAACAACTAGACATCTCTCTTATCTGCCCTTCACAACTGGCCATTTTGTAGGAAGTATTTTGGTTGGGAACTTTTCCAACTACTTGAGAGTTGATGGCACGGCTAGACAATATGTACAAATGAGGGAAGAGAGAGACCTGGCTGAACTTTCCCCTTTTTATTCTATAAGAAGAGTCAGAGTGCACTGATGAAAGAAATTGAAGATGACACACATGGAAAGACAGATCATATTCTTGCATTGGAAGAATCAATACTATTAAAGTGACCACACAAACCAAAGCAATCTACAGATTCAACACAATCCATATCAAAATACCAATGACATTCATAGAACTAGAAAAAATAATCTTAAAAATTGTATGAAAACACAAAAGACCTTAAATAGCCAAAATAATCTAGAGAAAGAAGAACAGAGCTGGAAGAATCAAGCACTCTAACTTCAGACTATACTACAAAGCTACAGTAATCAAAACAGTATGGTACTGCACAAAAACAGACACGTAGATCAGTGGAACAGGATAGAGAGCCCAGAAATAAACCTATGCACTTACAGTCAATCTATGACAAAGGAGACAAGAATATACAATGGAGAAAAGATAGTCTCTTCAATAAGGGGTGCTGGGAAAACTGGACAGCTACATGTAAAAGAAGGAAATTAGAATATTCTCTAACCCCATATACAAAAATAAACTCAAAATGGATTAAAGACTTAAATGCAATATTGGATCCTATAAAACTCCTAGAGGAAAATATAGGCAGAACACTCTTTGACATAAATTGCAGTAATGTTTTTTTTTTTTTGGATCTGTCTCCTAAAGTAAGGGAAATAAAAGGAAAGATAAACAAATGGGACCTAATTTAACTTAAAAGCTTTTGCACAGCAAAGAAACCATAAACAAAATGAAAAGACAACCTACTGAATGGGAGAAAATATTTCCAAATGATGTGACCAATAAGGGATTGAAATGCAACATATACAAACAGTTCATACAACTCAACATCAAAAAACAAACAAACAAATAACCCAAGTAAAAAATGTGCAGGAGAACCTAATAGACATTTTTCCAAAGAGGAAATACAGACAGCCAACAGGCATGTCAAAAGATGTTCAACATCGCTAATCATCAGGGAAATTCAAATTAATACCACAATGAGATATCACACCTGTTAAAACAGCCATCATCAAAAAGTCTACAAATAACAAATGTTAGTGAGGATGTCGAGAAAAGAGAACCCTTGTACACTGTTGCTGAGAATGCAAATTGGTGCAGCTAGTATGGAAACCATGGAGGTTCCTCAAAAAACTAAAAATAGACTTAGCATATGGTACAACAATTGCACTTCTTGCTATATATCTGAAGAAAATGAAAACACTAATTTGAAAAAATACATGCAACTCAATGTTCAGGGCAGCATTATTTACAATAGCCAAGATATGGGAACAATCTAAGTGTGCATCAATAGATGACTGGATAAAGAAGGGGTGGGGTGTACATATATACACAATGGAATACTATTCAGCCATAAAAAAGAACAAAATGTCACCATTTGCAGCAACATGGATGGACTTTGAGGGTATTATGCTAAGTGAAATAAGCCAGACAGAGAGAGACAAATATTGTATGATGTCACTTATATGTAGAATCTAAAAAATACAACAAACTAGTGAATATAACAGAAAAGAAGCAACTGAATCACTTTGTTGTACAGCAGAAACTAAAGCAACATTGTGAATCAACTATACTTCAATAAAATTTTTTTAAAAAAGAAGCAGACTCACAGATGTAGAGAACAACCTCGTGGTGACCAGTCAGAAGGGCGGGAGGGGCAATATAGGGGTCGAGGAGTGGGATGTACACACTGTTGTATGATAGCTTTAAGAGAGGCTCAAAGATGTACTGTGCAACATGGGGAATAGAGCCAACAGTTTGTAATAACTGTAAATGGAAAGTAACCTTTAAAAGTTGTATAAAAATTTTCAAAGTTTCTTCAAACTCAAAAAAAAAAAAAGTCAGGGTGTAACCTAGATAGTTGTCAGCCCAGCCATGCTTTCCTTCCCTTTTGATTCTCACTAAATCGGTTGGTACCTCCATCCCAACTGCAGTAGAGACCCTCCAGTGAGTCATGGTGGGAGAGGGGGGGCTTGGACTTCTAGTTGTTTCTAACTCTAATTTCTTCTTCTGATGAATTAGTTGTATTTGGACCACCTCACCCTTCTGAGTCTATCCTTTTTGGTGGCCATGGGGTTGCACCAGTCAGATCCCCCTTCAAAACAATCTACTGCCAAGAATGTGGTTAGCAGGCCAGCGGCTGTCCCTACAGATCTGCCATGGCATTTATGCCAAGGCTATACTGCCTCAAGGCCACTCCCCGCCAAAGTCTTAGCATTAAAGGGTACTAGATTCAAGCCCTGTCTGATGTGGATTCTCTAATGCAAAAGCTTTGCTTGGGGACTCCCCATCAGCTAGGCCATGATGGTCTTTCCTTCCTTCCTCCTTTCCCCTCACAGGTACTAGAGGTGCACCACAGATTAAAGGCTCTCCCTGCCGCCTCCTGCTCTCTCTCCCCTTATCTCTCCTTGGCATTTTCTCCATCTGTGGATCTGCTTCTCAGATGACCTGAACTGACACACAGGTCTTATTGTCTTACGCCTGATGCCACTCAAAGTACCAACGACACAAGGCTCTGTGTGTAGCAGTATTTTTACTGAAGGTTGAAGGCAAAAGATGGCATTTATCTTGTCACGTGCCAGATGATGTAAAACAGAATCTTTAGCATCCTCGTGCTTAAAACCTTTTGTTCACACCCATCTTAGCATCTCCCCAAAAGTCTTTTCCCATAAGCTCCAGCCTCTTGCCACACCTTTCACATTCCCAGCCTTGCCTCATTTCTTTGATCTGCACTCTGCGCTCAATATTTGCAACACCCTCTAGATCTTTGTGAACTTCCTCCTTTATAGACTATGTAGTTGGGAGCGGTTTATCATTTCTTTCCGTAAAAAGAACTGTCAGGCCAGGGCAAAAAATAACTTTTTTTTTCAAACCCTACTATGCATATTATGCATGATTAAGGGAAAAGAACGCCAATTCTCTTATTTACATATGAAAAGAGAGAGAGATCTTTGTAACTCTACCTAACCAGAAAGAGTATTTCTTTACCCCTATGATATCACGAGAAATAAAGGAGGAGAAAAAGAGCTGAACTGGGTCAAACCAGTAGTTTTGTGATCATAATTTTATACATTTGGGATTTACTGTAGAATATTTTCTTATTTGCCATAAGACCACCATTAAGCATCTACTGAGAGTCACTAATTTTAATGTTACACAATGTGGAAGAGATTAACTAGCTGGTTGCTAAACCCATTTTCCTCTTTTGTTGGGCAGGTCTGTGTGATCACATGACTGAGTTGTGGCCAGTGAAGTGTCGGGAGGAGTAACGTACACCACACAGCACCAGGCCTGGCTCGTAAAATCCCCAATTTTAGATCCTAATGCTCTTTCACCCTTTCCAACAATCACTGAAGACAGCAAACCCACATGATGGAAGGATCCTGGGTCTCTGAAATAAGGCCTGGAGAAGAACATCTTACCTATCAGGAATTCTTCCAATTTTTTTATTGGGTGGCTAGTTTTCTTTATTATTAAGTTTTGGGAGTTGTTTTTCTATTCTGGATACAAATCCTTCATCAGATATCATGATCTGCAAATATTTTATCACAGTCTGTGTTTGTCTTTTGATTCTCTTAACAGTGACTTGAAAGAGCAGATTTTTAAAAATTTGATGAAGTTCATATTATCAATGTGTTCTTTTATAGATCATATTTTGGTGTTGTATCTAAGCAGTCTTTGCCTAATCCAAGACAACAAGTTTCTCTTCTATTTTCTTTTAGAAATTTTACAGTTTTAGGCTTAACATTTTGATCACAGATCAAATATGCTGGATATATCATATGAGATACAGATCAAAGTTTTTTGTTTTTTTTGGTTTATGGACATCCAATTCTTCCATCACCACTTCTTTTGCAAAGACCATGCTTACTCTACCGAATTTTTTTTTTTTACTTATGCCAAAATTCAATTGTCCATGTATATGTGCATCTGTGAATAGGTTGTCAGTTCTATTCCATTGGTATATTTATCTATCCTTATACTACTATCACACTATCTTGATTATAGGAGTTTAGTAATATTTCTTGAAATTGGATAGTGTTATCCCACTTTTTTTTTGACTTTTTAAAGTTGTTTTGGTTATTCTAGCTTCACTGCATTCCCGTGTGAAGTTTAGAATCATTTTGTCAATATCTATAAAAATCCTACTGGGATTTTGATTAGAATTGCATTAAATCTATTGATCAATTTTGGGATTCGTGACATCTTAACGATATTGAGTCTTTTGGCCCTTGAACAAGGCATATCTGACTATGTAGGTAATTACTTTCTTTCGGTAATGTTTTATAGCTTTAACTGTACATGTCTTCTACATATTTTGTCCAGTTTATCCCTAAGCACTTCATCCTTTTATGCTATTGTAAATGATATTTTTATTTTAATTTTCTATTGTTCCATGCCAGTATACAGTAGTGGAATTATTTTTGTATATTGCAAAATTTCCCAACTCACTTACAAGCTCCAGCAGCTTTTTAATAGATCCAGCATATTTTCTACATAGGCTATCATGCCATCTGTGAATACAGACAATTTTACTTTTTCTTTTCTACTCTTGAGATCTTTTCCTTAACTAATTTCTCTGGCTAGAATCTCCAGTGCAATGTTAGAGGCAATGAAAATGGACACCCTGCTCTTGTTTCTTATTTTAGAAAGCTTTCAGTATTTCACCAACAGTAAGACGTTAGCTGTGAGTTTTTCACAGATGCTGTTTATCAGACTGAGCAAGTTCCCTTCTATTCCTATCTGCTGAGAGGTTTTGTCAGGAATGGATGTTGGATTTTGACAAATGCTTTTTCTGTATATATTACTACATTGTTTTTTTGTTTTGTTTTGTTTTGTTTTTTAGTTTGTAAATATAGTGAATTACACTGGCTGATTTTCACATTTTATGCCAGCCTTCTTTACTGGGAATAACCCCACATGGTCATCATGTACTATCCTGTTTATATACTGTTGGACTTGATTTGCTAAAATTCCATTTAGAATTTTTTTGAGAAGCACTAGTCTAGTACATATTAAATACTCAAAAACTGTTAACGACTCCTCTGCTCAAATATACATACCTCTTCTATGGTTGCTGTTTTTCTGTGTTGTGATAAAGTAAACTATAAAAAAACATGCCCAGTAGTACATTTAAGCACCTGGGCAAACTTAATTTACCTGTTAAGAGTTGTCATAGGAATGCAGGTTAAATTACACTTAAACCTAAGCTGAACTTCTATTTCTTAGCTACATGAAAATAATGAGCACATGTCCCTTCCTGTCTGTAACAAAGGCTTTCTGGAGCTGAGGGTTTACTTGCAATCTCAAATTTCTTTCTGGTTTTCTACGTTCAGTGTCAGACTTATACAAACAGCAGAAAAGCCCACCTTTCAAAACCATGGCTAATGGGGGTGTCTTTACACCCACACAGGATAGTAGGGTCAGGCTTCCAGTAGAGAGAACAGGGGAATCCATCCAAATACATTATGTTCTGTTAAATCTCACACTTGAGATCCATTCACCCCTGACTACACATTATGTCCAATTCACATTCTATATAAACAAGGCTGTTACGCAAACGGACAGAATTCCAGTGCTCGTAACCTTCCACCCTCTTCCTACACATTAAGCAAAACCAGGGACAAGCTGATGCAGGAGCAGACAACTGGTCTTCAGATTGAGTCCTGTGTGTCATCACCTTCCAACATTTCCTGAGTTAGTGTCACGGGCTGCATAACACAGCCATTCAAACTGCCCGAGCCCAAAGGAAAAGTCATCCCTTCTGTTACCGCCCATAGACTGTTTACACAACAGTGAGATGTCACCATGCCTCATCCCCAAACCACCAGCCCTGGGCAGCAGCTGAGTGTTAGGAGGCCTGGGAGAAGGGAGACAGCGAAAGAATCAGCAAATGTTTGTGGGTATAGGCGGGGCAGTCCATTGGCCATAACATATAATGTAATATTGTTAGAGCAAGCAGATAGCTAGATATGAGCAGAGAAAGGGGGACACAGACCAAATGGCAGGAATTGGGCAGAAAGGATGGGCACAAGCCAAATGCAGGAAACCACACATCATGTAAGCACCGGGGGTCCCTGGGCAGAGAAAGAAAAGCAGGAACTTCTAGGCTGATAAGGGGTCACACCTTTTGGGGTGATGAGTGGCCTGGGGACCAACAAAGAAAGGTGACAAAAGGCAGGAATTTCCAGTGTCCGAATGTAACCTTCTGCTCATCATGCCCTCATTTCAATAAAATTAGCCTTAAGATCAGAAGTACCCATCATGCACCAATGCCATGAGACTTCCAATCCAGACTAAATAAGGACAAAAATCCCTCCTCCCTTTGGGAAGGTAGAGTTGGGATGATAATCAGGGAAAATGACCTGAACTCTTTCCTTCCCAATGAATATTCCACCCATTCATTTTTACACCCTATGTAAATAACTTGCTAAAGAAACACAGGGCAGCAGTGCACCTGAGCCTGCCCACTCTCCCCTTGAGAGTGTACTATCCATCCTTTAATAAATTCTCACTTTACTTTTTTTAACCACTGCATCTTGTCTCTGAATTCTTTCTGGGATGAGACAAGAACCTGGAACACCGGTTGCATCCACTGGCAACAATATAATCTAAAATCTCTAGATAGAAAACAATGTTTAAGCTTAGCACATCTGTGTCTCAGAACCTGGAACATTCACAGTTACATTCCATACCACGTTGAAGCATTCAGGGTGTGGTGGCAATTTAATCCCAATGGTCTTAAACACTTGTAAGGCAGGCTTGGTGCGCCTTCCGATTAGTCTTCTGAACATCTTTTGAAAGATCCTAGCTAAGTTTCAAAAGTAACTACTATAATTGAATCTAGTATTTTGTAATCAACTTTAGGCATGGTTGATTGGAAGTATACTTCTAAAATGAATCATGGCCCTACTACTTACCGAATTTTTTTTTTTTTCATTCTCTTGGTCTCTATTTGCCATAAATTCTAGGCAAAGATAGGATGATAAATTAGTAGAAGTTTTGCTTCCCAAGAGATATTGCTAAGTAAGCACTGAGCTATTTCTCATGAGCACCATATTTCTAAATGTAAGCATTAAGTGAAAATGAAGCATTTTCTCCACCATTTCTCATGACCAACTTAATCTGAATGCATATTATTTCATTCAACTTTTTTGGGAATGCTATCTGGGTGTCCAATGCAAAGTTCTAAATTTAACATAGCATTCTTTAAAGTCGTACCCCTTGTATTTTATTTCACTCGTTTTTTTCACGAGAAAAAAAATTTCATTTGTAAACCAACCAGTAAGCATAAAATAAAATAAATGTGGTGAAAGTTGACAGTAGACTTTCATGTATGTGTCAATAGGTGGTGAAAGGGATCATCTGATCTGTTAACACCTCATTTTTAGATCAGTCCCTCCATAAATATGCTTCTCGCATCTCAGAAAGAACAAGAAAGGAAGACATTTAAACTGGGTTTACTGGATAAGTCCAAAGCTTTGTGAGATCTGAAGCCTTGAAACCATAGGTCCTTGGTGTTCAAGTTGTGACACAAATTGATTCTAATCCTGCAGACTGTTATTTAAAGGAACATGTTCTTATCTGTTCTTGGTTCTCTGTATTTCTTTGTTTCGGTTTTTAAAATTTCAATTTATTGAAATTTCTTCACATCTGGCAAATGTCTGTACAGTAGAGGGGAAAAGGAAGGAGAAGGAATGGGAAGAAGGAAATACACTTGGGATGGGTAAGCAGGAGTTCCAGAAATATTTTTCACGTGAATTTCCATACCAAGCCAATAGTAATGAGGACTTGTTACATGCCAGGCACTGGGCGAAGCATACAAGGCACCATGCTAGACAGACATCAAAGAGACAGCAAAGAAACACAACAGTTTGGCAGACACACTGACTTAAAAACCCATTTGCACAAGCTCGAGAGAGCCTGTTGTCTCCTGGGGAGGCTTTGGCATGGACAGAAGAAAACATCAAAGACACTCCAGACTTCAAATCCCTTCCAAGGGTGCGATCAGCAGGACAGGAAATGGGAAAGCCATCCTAGAAGGGATTTGGAAGGGAAGGGGCTTATCCAAGGACGCCTCTGGGCCTGCACATGAGCTCTTGCCATGTGTACATTCAACAGACGTGAGATGGTGAACAGCTTGGCACCCAGTCAGTAGCAAGTCTTGCCCTTAGCCCCCCACCAAGAAACTGCGGGGAATAAGGCGACACGAGAAAAGGTAAATCAATGAGAGTGTTTTGTAATCTTCGGGGTCGACTTAATATTTTGAAAGGATCCCACAGAACCAGAAGGCCACATTCTAAAACAACAGAAGCATAAATAAACAGTCAAAGATAGAAGCCCAAAGGGATAGGAGAAGAGCCAACTCAACCAAGAGGAAACGAACAAGTAGAGTTGACCTGCAGTAATATCTGGCATGCTAGACTAAAACTCCCGGTAACCCAGCAGGGTTATTCATGCTTGGAGCTCCTCAGTATGACTGAGGAACCAAAAGGTGCCACCAAACACAAGGAAAGGCCTTTAATTCCATGTCGCTGGGAAATAATGACCGACTCTGAAATCTGCCCAGGTTCAGAGCCCAAACAAGGCTGAAATGTCAATGTGACCTGCCACTGAAGTAGGATGGGAAAAATGAATTTGGCCAAGCTTTGTTTCGAAACCATAGCGCCTACAAAAGCAAGGGACAGGTGCTTTCTTGAAGAGATAGGAACATGGAAGCAAATGTATGGGTTACACTGGATGTATCTTGATTGTATGTACTGTGTTTGTTGATTAAATCCAGTAATACACATTACATACGCATGTGTATATACACAATATTTACATGTTTCAAAATAAATTAAAATATAAATGTTAATTTTAAAACATTTTAAACTGAACAAAGCTAAGCGTTTAAAATAAAGCCACAGCCAGTGGGGAATTTTTAAATGAGCCCCCAGGCCCAGTAATCCTTTCTTCTGCAAACTTAGTTAGCAAAGACTCAAGCATGTGGTTTCGACGCCATGTAATGGTCAAGCTTGGAGTTTCTGGAGTGAAACCTTCAAGCCTGCAACATCAGCTTCACTACTATCAGTAGAGACTTAGAAAAGTTCCAGACCTCAAAAAAACATAGCTATAATATCAGTACTTACCTTATGCCAATTGTGGGGACTGAGTGAGATAATGTATGTCAAGCACTAGACTGGACCCTAGCACACAGTAGGGACTCAACAGACATTCACTATTAATATGACAAATCTACCAGAAATCTACAGATACAGATTATAAACCTATGCCCCATATCCCTGTCAAGTGTCCACAGCAACTAACAGAGCAAAGAGTAACCAGTAGTATTTAATACATGCCTGTTATTTGATTTAGAACTTTGGTAACCCATCAACTGTTTGATTCCCCAAATCCCACAATATAAACAGACATAAAACAGAACATTTCTTTTTTTCTATGTGGTTATTTCCATCAGTTATTAAACAAATGCATTTTTTTCAGTGTACCTAATTTTTTTGTTTCATTTCATCTTCTTAGAACAGAGTAAATGTCTGTTCCTTGTGGTAAGTATGAAATCCCATAAATAATTCTCCTAAATGTCAGCATGATATTAGTACCTTAAAACAACGTTCCTCAAGATTTCTTCAAGGAGCAGATTCTCCAGATGTGAACAGGTACTCCTATTAAAAAAAAAGAATTTTATATTAATTTAAAATGTTGGATTAAACAATGTCAATCAAGCATGTAGAATTTACCAGAGCCTTAAATATGCCAATGTGTGCTATGGATCTCCAAGAGATGAATATAAAATGCCACGTTTCCCCAAATCACTTGTCCACACAGCTCTGTTTTGCATGGAATTACCGCTTTCACAGAACTATGATCCTTAGATAGAACTAACACTGTACAATAGGTACCTTGGGACACCCTATCTTAGAAGGAACACCTGAAATCTACTGATTTTACCCTGAAAAGTGGGGTCATATTCTCACAAGAACACAATCACTTTTCTACTCAGATGGTCTGCCTAGAAAGCAATAGTAGCTACAAAAATGTCAGTGCGCTAATCCCCAGTGTTGATCCTGATAATTTTGCTGGTTGGGAAAGCTCCTCCCGCCTCTATAAGCTCAGGAAATCCAAATTCTTCAGAGGATGAACGTAGTACTGTTTTCAGTCAAGGTCATCACTTGTTTTGCTAAACATGGCATCAGTGCATGCAATGAAAGATAACAAAATCTACATTTGTATCACACTCTCCACAGTTATTTAAGCCTGCATCCCAATTCTGTCTCTTGGTCAGTGCTTCCCAAACTTTAGGATAATAATCACCCATGGAACTTGGGATAAATAGTGATTCTTGAATTCTCCCAGCCCACGTGTTTTGAAATGCTTCCCTGGTGAGCTTATGATCAAGCATCATTGGGAAATTCAAACTTGGCTGCACATTACAAACCTTCTTACTTTTTGGAAAACACCAGAATCCTAACAAAAACCCTACTGAATCAGAAGTTCCAGAGGTGGGTTGGGTATCTGTATTATTTTTTTTAAACATCTAAGAAATCTGTAGAGCGGGTTCTTGAAGGGGAACTGCTATCATCTACTGACAGAGCCCAAGGAGAACTACAGGGCAGCTCTTCCAACATTAAGTCCCAGGATTCTTCCACAGGATCACTTAGTACTGGCCACAGGGTTCTGACCAGCATGGCACCCTATACATGGGAGAAGCTCAAATCCATACTAATGAAGAAGAAAGGAATGTCACTAGTAATATCTAAAACAAAATAAAGAATTTTCTTTGAAAACAGTCAAAGGTGAGAGTAGGAAATTTGTCCAAAAAGCCCCAACATGGTTTGATCAAGAGACTCTTCTCTAGAAGATGTGGTCATTCTATTTTAGCTTCCAGCAGTGTAAAATAGCTCCTTAGGTTTGCTGTACATAGCATGAAATATCTTCCCAAATTTCAACAAGCAGTATTCTGACTCTTGATGTGGTTTCCCAATATATTTCCATCTGGGTTTGGTCCCCCAATCACCTTGAGCCTGAGTCTGTTTAGAATGAGCTCTCTACTACAGCCATTCTTCTGAGTGGAAAACGTGTGAACCTTGCTAAAAAGACTCACGACTGGCTATTGGGCACTGGACACTGCATGCTAGAGAAAAGCAATCTCAACACAGGTTATGGAACTAATGAATCATTCTGCCAACCTTGAAAATCTTTTATTTGGATAATTAGCAAAAAATGGTAGAGTATTGGGAAGTAAAAGAGGACTAAAAGGGAATTTCTGGAGCTAACTTTTAAAAACATGATTGTCAAAAGATATCCCTCAGAAACCAAGATATAATTTTTTTTAATGGTTCATCTTTTCTTTTGGAGATAACTGTAGACTCATGGAAAGGTTTCAAAGACAGCACAGAGAGTTCCCATACACCCTTCACCCAGCTTCCCCTATTCTTAACATCTAAGGAATTAACTTTAGCATCAAACTATTAGCAAATGTATAAAACTTATTCAGAGTTCACCAGTTTTCCCACTAATGTCCTTTTTGTTGTTGTTGCTCCAGGAGCCCATCCAGGACTTCACAGTGCACTAAAGTGTCACACCTACTTAGTCTCTTCTGATATGTGAGAGTTCCTCTTTCTTTCCAGACCTTGACACTTCTGAAGAGTGCTGGTTGCTTATTTTGTAGAAAGCCTCACAGTTTGGGTTTGTCTGATGTTTTCTCATGATTAGACTGAGGTTGTGCATTTGGGGCAAGAATACTAGAGAAGTGATGAGCTCTTCCCAGGTATCATATCTGGGGGTGCACAGTATCCACAGGTATTACTGGTGATGTTATTAACTTTGATCACATGCCTAAGCTGGTGTCTGTCAGGATTCTCCACTATACCTATTTCTTCCATTTGTAATTATTAAACATCTTGGGAGAGACATTATTTAAGCAAATATCCTGTTTCTTCTTAGACAGTTGCCCCTCATTTTAACAGCCACTGGTGGATTTTGTCTGAAGTCGTTATCACTTTGGTTTTCTAATCCATTTTGAACTATTTTATTTAGAAATTCTATTTTCAATTTCCTTATTTTTTCTATTAATAAAAGTAGAAATAAAAATAAAATTAATAAAATTGGAATTCTTCTATAAGGAAGAATAATTAATAAAATTAATAAAATTGGAATTCTTCCATAAGGAAAAGTGCTGGCTTTCCCACCATCTCTACATCCATTTGTGATAAGAGATGGAAAGGACAAAAACAGACTACACAATTTTAGGTAGACCAGTAGGACAGCACATATATACATATATGTATATATGTGTCTGACTGGGTCTTCAGGACATGATGCTATACCACCATTCCCTGAGAGGATCCTACCCTAAAGACAAGCAAAACACACACCAGACAAGGAAAATCTTCAAGTTTAAACCTGAATGTAGAGGTTGGGCAGAGATGGCAGTGTGGTGGTGATGCAAGGAGCAGGTATTCCTGGTGGTGTCCATCTGAAGAGGATGGAAATGCTAGCCAGGAAGAAAAGAATTTCTGGGCTTCAGAGGGTATAGGCAGAAAAGGTTAAATAGGTTGATGGCAATTGGATGCTTGGTCAAAAAACAAGTCATTAGCAAGAGAGTGCAGACAAAAGGTGGCAGGGCCAGTGAAGACATTCTAGAAAGAACACAGGCCAAGATCTCATAAAGATTAGGACAGAAACTGAGGGATGTGGGTGCAAGCAAGCAAGCCAGGCAAATGTGATGAAATGAGAAAATAGAAAATATTAGCATAGTCAGAACTGCCCTCTGTGAAGGGCCGGAGAATAAATATTTGGGGCTTGCAGGCTGTACAGGCTCTGGCCCACCAGCCAGTTCAGCAGCTGTAGCTCGGACGCAGCCACAGACAACACGTGAAGGAGTGGGCGTGGCACGCTTTCTTTGCAGTGAGTCAGTTTGGCCTGTGGATTGTAGTTTCCCTATTATGAAGCAAAAAAACACCAACATCCCACCTGAGGCCAAAATGTCCTTTGGGCTCTACACACAATACCTCTTGGTTGGTCCTGTCTTTACTTAAAAACATCCCCAAGGGGCAGAGAACTGAAAAAATGACTACAGTCAGTTCAAACAAGGCATAACAATTTGGGGGATCCTTGATAAGGAGGGGTATTAGAGTTACTCTAGTTATTGCTCTGTATCGAGAGGGGTGAGTATTACCTCAGAATTTAACCAGATTACTTATGTTTACAATACAGTCCTCCAAATAAGATACAGGATCTACTTTTACTTGGAAGTCAAATTTTAGCAGTGCCTTATGTTGAGGTTCTTGAGATGTCTTGAACCAAAATTGAATATAAGCCACGATTATTATTAAATGGCCCTTTAACTTGGAATTTTATGATATGAGTAATCTGAACCAAGTTCTTGCCTTATTATTTCAGTAGGTTGAAATAAAGGAAACAGTAACATTCTCTCCATCCTTTGATTCATCTCTGGCCTGGTGTTTTGTTTAATGTTCTCCTTAAACATTATACCTTTGAAATACAAGCTTTTAGAACATAATGGTGCCTAAATAGAGGCAGATGAACCAGAGGAGAACTTCAAATCATTTCGCTCTAGGAGAGTTAGAATACACAGAAAACGAACCCTTTTAGGGGTGAGATATCACTTATATTTTCCTTGTACCCTCTGGGCTTTTCTTGAATCTCTGAAATCCCTTCTAACTGGAATCTCCATGAAGGTATTTCTGTATATTTATTCTCAAGTGGCATAAAAACATTTGAGAAGTCTTTACTAACTTAATTTCATATCTTATAATTTTAGAAGCCTTGGAGGTTATTTGAACACAAACATAATGCAAGATAGACAAAATGCTTACCTGCTCATCTGGGGGATGAATAAAAAGAGAAAAATACCTTTCAGTCTTTTTAGTTTCCATAATGTCTTATTAGTTCTCTGGAAATTTAATTTTGAACCTGTGTCATACTTTGGAGATTTGATTTGAAGCAAAACAGCCAATTTCAGTAAAATATCAAAAAGATGTTTTCCCGTTTTAAATTTCATTAGACTGAATATTGGTGTAAGACACACTTGGATCTATGTCTTAATCTACTATTCTGTAACATGGGAGTTGAAATATTAAGCAAATTGTTTTTCATGTAAGAAACTTGTCAGCAATTTGCTTTTAGCTTGTGAAAACAAAATAATAGTCTCACATCCAAAACCAGGAAACAGACTATAGAATCATTTGAGTCTCAGGGCTGCGAATACTCCGATTATTAAATCCATGCATTCCTTTGGGCATAAATTAAATAGGCCACAGGGCAGCTGGAGGGTGACCACAGCTTGACAAACCTTATGGTTCAGCAGATGTGGTTATAAGACACCACTTCACTGAAAAATATTCAGCACTAAGCAATTTTAGGACTACACTCTGAGGTTTTGAATTAAAAACTTGGAATTTCCAATAGAAAAGGAGTGGGATTCTATCATATTGGTCTTGGGATACAGAAATATTTACTTGCCTCAAGTAAGCAATAATATGAACCAACAGAGTACTTCAAATTGCAGTATTTCTACAAATCTGTAAGTCATGAGCTGAGAAAGGTTTTCAGCACATGCAATGACCCTATTTCAGTTTCTTTTTGTTGACTTCCAGATACCCAGGGGCTTTCCGTGGTGTATATATTAGAAGGCTTCATATGGGTCATTTGCTTTAAAAGATCAGCTCAATATTTAAGTGAATTATTTGAACAGTGTATTCTCTGATTTGGAAAATAATGTATTCTCAAGTAAGTGTAGAATTATTGAAATGTTCCAAGATCTTAGAGGAAATATCACAGCCACAATCATTTCCTTGGCTGTGGAGCTGAACACTATCATTCATAATATACATTGAGAAATTCCATAAAATCAGGAAACACACAGGAATCGAGTAAGTACCTAGACGTGCAGGAGAAAAGGGGCGAAGGAACTTCAGAAACAATCTAATGTCAACCTCATGCTTCCAAGGTTTGGGTTAATAAAAACTGAGTCAGACCAGCAGTACTCCTTTGATCTAGATCAAAACTTCCCACTCTAATTCCCTGGCTATGAGAGGAAAGTGAATTTCCAGATTTCTCTTTGTAAAGAAAAAAAAATGGGAAAGATGCTGATATACTCCTTCAATGGTTTTAGAGCTTGTGGTTAAATTTATGAAACTCGTCGAGTTACAATCGAATATTTACATAAAACAGGAAGGAGGGGCTGATGAAATTAACATGTCCAAAAGTTACAAAGGAAAGCTCCAAGATGAGGCAGGACTGCCTATAATTTCCTCAAAGGGCACTGGTTCCCTTCCTGGGGGATAATTTCTAGTAGGTGAAATACTTAGTGCAGAGAACTTGTTTTGTTCTACTTCCTCACTTACCTTCCCATGGAATATTCAGAGTATCGCTTACTGGTTTTATTAGTCAGGACTCTGCTTTCCCAGTCACAATAATATTTATTTTAAAATATTCCTGTTTACTTGCAGTGTCTTTGAAGACGACCATATAAAACTTCATCACCCCAACTCATACAGATGAGTGAAGACCAAGAAGAAGAAAAGTCGTGTTCCCATTGCCTAAGAAGTTGGCGGTGTCTCTTCACTAGACTGTAAGTTCCGTGGGGGCAGGGATATTAAGTATTTGCCCTTCGGGCACTCACATGTGGTTTGTGCATTATATACCAATTCAATAAATATTTCAGCCTGATTGATTACATCTGGGGTTATCAGCCCCTGTGCAATGTGTTTCCACTACTTATTACCAATTACACTTCACGACGACTTTTCTAGTCAGGCAATATTATCCCCATTTTATAAAGTCCCAAGATCACATAGGAAAGCAAAAAGAATTGGGATTAGATACTAAGCTTTCTTATTCCAAGTTTATTACTCCCACCCACATCAGCCGCCTAAAATGGTATTCAGTGGACAGAAGCAGTTGCAAAGTCTTTTCCCATGGTAGCAAATGAAGTATAATGTTTGTATCTTCCCATTTTTATCTGAATATCTGATATAGGAATCCTTCCTTAACCACAGAAAAGGAAGCATTTTGAGATCCATTATTTCTTTCAACTTTGAAGGAACAGAAACATCATCAGTTAATTATTTGGAGAAAAAGCTTCCCAAACTCCATTCTAACATTTTCCTAATCACGTTCCTGGTTTGAACATCGGCACTGAATTTGGAACCTGAAGCCTATTTCCTGTCTAAAATGGTTTTCATTCATTGAATTTGAACACTTGTTTTTTACTGCAAAGTTGTTTACAAAGCTGAGTTGCTGGAATTCATTTCTTTTAATGAACAAAAGAGTGGTGGAATATTTAGCTGGAAGGAATTCACAGAGAGCTGCATGCAACTGGCAGAGTTTTAAGGAAAAGATTTCAGTTCTAATGGAGGCCCCTCAGTCAAAACTGGAGGAACATTCAGGTAAAATTCTTTTAATGAAAGAACTGAGTAAGAGAGACGAGGACATTGGTAACCTCTTCCAACTAAACATAGTTGTTCTCATTCAAAAGAGTCATTCATTTAGGAAATATTAATGAGCATAAAATCCTTGCTCCATGCCAGGCATCAGAATACAAAGTTCACTAAGACTGATCTGTACTTATAAAAGATAACCAATAATTATATGTTTTTACGAAAAGTAGCAAATGACTGCTACTCTTAAAGGCAATTCATTGAAGTGAGAGCAAATTATATTCAGAACTCCAACAGGTAGAACAATAAAATCGATACGTAAGGCCAAGATTAGCTACACAGACAAGTCACCTTGAAGACCAAAACTTAACAGTTGATCTATAGAATATATGCATCATAAAGTGTTCCTTTTTTAAAATTAGTGAGGCTTCAATCTTTTCACTGAAATTGAGATATAATTCACATCCCATAAAGCTCACCATTTCAAAGTGAACAATTCATTAATTTTACTATATTCAGAGAGTTGTGCAATCACCACCACTATCTAATTCTGGACCATCTTCATCACCCCAATAAGGAACTCTGTACCCTTTAAGCAGTCATTTGCTATTCCCTCCTCCTCTCAGCCCTGGCAACCACTAATTTACTTTGTCTCCATGGATTTGCCTATTCTGGACATTTTAGGTAAATGGGATCATAATTTGCAGTCTTTTGCGATTAACCCCTTTTACTGAGCATGATGTTTCTGAGATTCATCCACATTGTAGCATCAATCACTGCATTCCTCTTCATAGCTGAATAATATTCCATTGTATGGATAGACCACATTTTCTCCATCTATTCATCAGTTGATGGGCATTTGGGTTGTTTGCACCTTTTGGCTATTATGAATAATTCTGTGATGAAACATTCATGTACATCATTTTGTGTGAACATGTTCCTTCGATATAATCAACTTAGAAACAAAGAAATGCAAGAGTCAGAAAGTTACCCAGCAGCAAGCCAACGACAGCAAATTGATCAGTAGTCTGTTCCTTTTGTTGTTAAATAGTATTCCACTGTAGGAAGATACCACTGTGTATTCATTTACCAGGTGTAGGATGTTTGGGTTGTTTCGAGCTTTTGGTAACCATGAATAAAGCCATTATAATCATTCAAATACAGGTTTTTGTGTGAATATAACTTTTAATTTCTCTTGAGTAAGTACGTAGGGGTGGGACTGGTGCATCATACAAGTCTATGTTTAACTTCATAAGGAACTGCTAAAATCTTTTCAAGGAAACCCAGCCATTTTGCATTTCTTTTTTTTTTTTTTTTTTAACATTTTGCATTTCTACCAGCAATGTATGAGTTCCTGTTGCTCCATATCCTAGCCAGCATATGATATTGCCAGTTTTTCTGTTTGTTTCTTTTGTTTTTAACCATTCTAATAAATGTATAGTGGTATCTCATTGGTAGTTTTGATGTTCCAAATTATCCTAGGTGGGTTTTTTAACATTGTTTTTTACTCAGCAAGTAACTTGTTCTGTTGTTACTGGTGTTTTTTCCCTAGCATTTTAAAAAACTTGTACAAACACAGACAGAATAGTATAATAAGTCTGCATAAATGAATCACCCAAGATTCCATGATTATCAATATTTTGCCAATTTGTTTCATTAAGCACCACTACCATTTTTGGGGGGGGAGTTCTTCAAAGGAAATCTCATACTTTATTTCATTTCACTATTAAACATTTCAATATGAAGTGCCTGAATAACTTTAAAAGTAAAACAAAATGTAAGCAAAACAACAAAATTAACAATAATTCCTTAATGTCCTCTCATATTTAGTCCATGTTCAAATATCCCCAGTTGCCTCAGAATTATCTTTCTAAGAGTTACGTTAAATTTAATTTCCTTATGGCATTAACTGGAAGCTACAAAATCTGAGGTCCTACTTTCTCCAAATGATTGAGGTTCCACTCAATTTTCAGGAAGAGTTTGAAGTTAGTCCAGAATTTACCCAAGTTATAGTTTAGCTATTCCAAATTATATTTTTATTATTGCAGCAGCAGTTGGGGGTTATAAGACAGATACTAAGAAAGAATACAGAATTGGTATAACATTTAACTCACAGATCAAACACTTAAGAGAAGACTGTTACGATTAAACAGTGCAGCCAATTGATTCTGTTGGCAGTGAACACATGGGTTGGCTTTACTAGCTCAGGGTAGGGTAGAAAGGACAAATACAGAGGTGGGGACACAGGAAGGGGCTCTCTATTTGGCCACCAAGCAGGAGGACTTGCTTCTCTCACCTGGCATTGTTCCAAACAAGATTTGTTCATAGTAGGCACCCAAAACAACTGAATTATTCAACATTCTATCAAGAGGGGTGTGCGTGTATTTGGTATCAGGGGCTTCAGCCAAATGAAATTTTGGTTTTGTTTTGGAATAAAACCCAAATAAGAAATGTTTCCATCATGTCAGTTTGAACTTGCACTTTATTTAGTAAACACACAAGACTTTATTGTGTGAGTTCCATTTCAGTTCACAATTGAGTCACACAAAAATACAGAAATTAATATGTAGATTTGAAGATAACCAATTTTGTGTGTTATGTTCTAATTTGTTAATGAATATTTCTGTTTAAATTACTGGTGGTCAGAAGACTTCTCTTCAATGAAACTGTACTGCTGTGTTTTCTGGCTCCCTACAGCCTCGAGCTCTTTTTTAACGTTTGCACCAAAGTATTTGCTTGCTCTATTACCGTTTAGTCCAGATAACAAGGCTCAAGTAAATGTAGCCGGCACAAAAATAATATAATCATTGTTTAAAATCAAACTTCAGAGCGGGTCAACATGGCATAATCTCCTGTCTAAGTGATCTGTAATTCGCCTCTCCAGATAGTCATCTTGCCCCTGGAGCAGTTTAAAAGGTAGTAGCTGCCAAAAATTGTTAACCATTAAACAAAGGTTTGCTTTTCTTTTATGTGGCAGGAACAAAGGTGCACTTCTAAATCTGTGTCCAAAAAATGTATAGGTTTCCAAGAGCCCTACCCACTAACTCCTGCTTTTGGTGGCCAGAACAAACCTTTTAAAGTGTTCTGGGGGTTTTGGTTTGGTTTTGGGGTTTTGTTTTGCCTTGGTTGGGTGATCTGAGCCAAGGTATGTGAGCTTTATTTCTGAGGGCAAAGCTGACATAAAGAAAACTTGGAAAACTCAAAAGAGACCTGAAAGGAGGGTGCATTACACTGGAACATATTCCATCAATTGCCAGAATATTTAAGAACACTCACTGAGTCACCACCACGGGGAATGCCCTCCGCGTGAGGGCGAGAGGAGTTTTCATCATGGAGAGTGTACAAGTCTCCTATTGAATATTTAGCACTTATTAGGAGTCCACATATTTGCCTCTCATGGTAGCTAAAAAGTAAGCAATAGCATTTTTGTTAACTTTTCAATTTCATAAAGGTAGCCGACTGCATTACTTCCAGCTTCACTGCATTGTCAAGGCAACTCTACAGGACATGGCGTTTTAAGCACTAGGAGACTCGAGACTCATACACACACAGCGTCAGGTGGATCCAATGAGTCACCATTAGAAGCTGAAGATCTAAGTTTCTTTTTTTAAAACAAAGATTTATTAGGCTTTGACCATGTTCTAGGCACTATTCTAGTTCTTTCTGGGGGGGCAAGGGGGTTAGGTTTATTTATTTATTTATTTAAGAGGAGGTGCTGGGGATTGAACCCAGGACCTCGTGCATGCTAAGCACACGCTCTACCACTTCAGCTATACCCTCCTCTCTAGTTTCTAAGTTTCTGCTCAAGGCAGGTTTCCCCCAGGGCATTGTGCCTTGTCACAATTACATTTGGTTTCTGCCAAAGTTCTCTTTCTGGAACTTAGATTGTCTTTTTAGACTTTCACCAGTGGAAGGACAATGCCAGGTTTTTCATTAGTATAATGGACCCATTCGCCAAAGCTAATGGAATATGCTGTTACTCATCAAATTCCTTAGATTAAACATGTTCGCAAAGTCATTGCTTACTTCTACCTATTAGAACTGTCGGGGATTTTTTAGATGCCAGATGAAAGAGACAAAGGCAGTAATGTTTTATAATCAGGGTTTTTCAACCTCCTCGGCACTATGAACATGCAGAGCCAGATCATTCTTTGCTGCGGGGCTGCCCTGTGCACTGCGGGCTGGTGAGCAGCATCTCTGGTCTCCACCCACCAGATGCCAGTAGCCCCCACCCCACCCTAGTTGTGACAACCACAGACATCTCCAGAAAGTGCAAAATGTCCCTTGGGAAACAAAATAACACCCTGTTGAGAACCACTGTTTTATAACCAGCAAGACAAGTATCTATCTTCTGTCTTGATTATTTCTTCACTGATACATTCCACAGTCAACTACTATATAGAGTGGTGCTGGACACATAGTGGACCTAGATGTGATCTTCGCATGATGCTTATCTTCACAGAGCTTATAGATTGGTCTAGGAAGTCCAAAGTCCAACCTTGTTCCTAACACCTCCCTAGTAAGAGCCCTGAAGCACACTCAGTATAGGCTAGGACCCATTCTGTGAACTCACATCTAGCCTTGGCTCATGACCTCCCTATTTGCCTACAAGTTCCTAAAACAGAGTACCCATGTGGCCTCAGTGGCCACTCCAAAGGATGTTCCCACTCTCTTTTAAGCTCTCTCAGGGTGCTGAGTTTGCACCATTCATTACATTTAGTTTATAGATGCTATGTACAACTCATCATTTTCTTATAGCATCTCCCTTAGATGCCTGGCTGGTTGCCTGGATAGATGGTTGGGTCAATTATTGTCAAGCACCTTGGCAGCCAATCTAAAGAGTTTGGAGATAATTTTTTTTTAATATGAGAATGACATGACCAAAACAATTACTTAGAAATATCATCATGTGACATTGTGCTGGAAAGACTGGAGAAGGGAAAACCTGAAGCCATGGAAATAGTAACAAAATTATTTTATAGTCTCCCTTTGGATCAGTAAAGTATATTAGCAGAATGGGGGCAACGTGAATGAGAAAGAAAGGGACAAAAAGGAGAACTATCTCAAATAAAAAATAAATAAGATTTTGAAAGATGAAGTGATCATTACAAAGGAAATGGAAACCAAAGGACGCCGAAGTTCAGAGTATGGGGATCTAAAAACAGTTCCTCCATTAAATACAGATAGAAGAACAGAGACAAGCCAAAGATGTTCTGAAAAACAGAGGTCATCATTCTTCATGCAGCTTTCCTACTTTGAAAGAAATATAAATTTCCTACTCTTAAATTCGGCAGTAATCTAAGAGCAACCAAATTAAGGAGTCAGGTTAATTCATTCTCTGAATAGTATCACATGGAAAGCAATATGAGATAAGCAACACAATATGGATACAAGAGGACTTACAGGATCCCTCCACTGCTGTGAAGAGAACAGACAGACTATGGTGGGTCTGTGGTGGAAGCAGGGATATCATTTAGGAATTTTTTACATTAGACCCCAGTGTAATGAGAAGTGGTCAGATTAGAGATATGTTGTGAAGATAGAGCCAACAGAATTTGTAGATGAATTCAGTATAAGAAGTAACTAAAAAAAAAAAAAAACACACCCATAAGTTTTATGGCATGAATTACTGAATTTAGGGAAGTAGCCAGTTTCTGGGGATCAAAAATTCATTTTTTGACATGTTAACTTTAAGGAACTTATTAGATACGCAAAGATGTCAAGTAGCTATGTGGAGATATGAATGTAAAGTTAGGCATTTGGCTGGAAATAAAAACATGGGAGTGGTTATTGCACAGCATTCTTAATTGCAGACAACAGGATCCACTCTTGCCAGTTTAAATAGAAAAGGTATGTTCCAAGAATTTGGGGGTGAGATACAACAACACCTGGATGTTATGTTGCCAGAAATAATGCAGCCATGGCAAACGTCCAACCACACCAGGGGAAAGTTCTAATGGAAACACCCTTGTTGCTACTACCCACTGTGACGTTAGAGACTCAACATTGGGAATCTATCTGACTTGCCTCAGACAAAGCAGATGTCTCAGCAATCATGAAAGGTGGCCCTATCTTTCCTAGTCATGACTGCACCCAAATCTTGCACCTGTGCATTTGAGTTACAGAAATTTGGTCACATGTCTCCACTCTTGCTACAAGAAAAACATACAATTTTAGCTTTACGCGCTCTCTAGTATTGGAAGGCAAGCTAGAGGGGTTTGGAGTGAGTATTGACTAAGTCAACTTGCTATATCTGATTCTGGGAGCCATTGGCATAGAGATGGTATTTACAGTTTTGGCATTGGGGGAGGCCACCTGGGGAGAGAAGAGGGAAAGTCCCTGGGATGGGTCCTTCGGCACCTCAATACTTAGGTGTCCAGGAAGTAGATTGAGAAGGATCAGGTAGTGAGGAGAAGAAAAACCAGGAAAGTGTGATGTCCTAGAAGCTCGACTGAATTGAATGGTGTTTTGAGAACAATTAAGGACAAAGAACTGACTACTGGATTTGAAAACACGGAGATCATTCCTAATTTTAACAAGAGGAATTTAAATGGAGTGATCAGAATGGATGCAGAACAGCTTTGGAGAGGGTGACGTGGAGACAATGTGTATACAGGGGCAAAGATACACTGCTAGGAGTTGGACAGGGGAGATGGGACCTTTCAAAAAGGTCTTCTTTCCAAAGGGAGAGATTTAAAAATTAAAAATGAAAAGAAAAGGCACAACACAGCCACATTTTAAAACCAATCAACCCAGTTGTATATTTTAAATTGTCTCTTCCACAGAAATTGGTTTGTTTCCTGATCTTTGCGAGTAC
Source organism: Camelus bactrianus (assembly GCF_048773025.1). Classification (NCBI taxonomy): domain Eukaryota; kingdom Metazoa; phylum Chordata; class Mammalia; order Artiodactyla; family Camelidae; genus Camelus; species Camelus bactrianus. Next base: position 7,716,116 of record NC_133575.1, read on the forward strand.
TATGCTTTAAAACACTTTTCCTAACCAGGTGCAATAGCCCCACGGGGGATTCCAAGGGATTTCTGTTTATCAGCTCATTGTGCTCTGAATCTTGAAACAAAGACAATCATCCTTTCATACCTGGAGAATAAAGTTTCTGACTTTGTTCACATTTCTCCTAAAGCATCCTTCATTTCAGCTTTCTCTCCTTTAACAAGCAAGTTCATCAGAAAACACTACCCTTGAAGTAATTGAGAAGAGGTGTTTACCTTAGAAAGTACTAGAATATGAAGCTCTTGCTATAATAACATATATCTCTTCATCTGCTGAAGCTCAGCTACTATGAAAACGTAACAAGCAACTGCTTCCATTCAACACTCCCAGCCCTCCCTAAAAGGAACATGTCTGAAGGATTGAGTGATTCAATCAATGTTAATACATTTTAATTTCCCAATACATTCTTGACAATTCAGGTGCCACAATTACTCCATTCGTGTCTCCCACTGGGCACCCCTATCTTTTCCCAAATTGTTTTTAGCTAGCATTGCCTTACCCGTGGAAATTAGGTTTGCTGTTAGGACAAATCAGAGAAGATTTTAAGGATGACATTAATTTAATAATTTTAGGAGTATTCTTTGATGCCTTTAATTTAAATATTGGAAGGAGCAGAACAGTCATTTGATTTTTTTCTTTTTTGAAAATAATGGCAAACTTTATTGGCATAAATCACAGGAATTGAAATGGGGGGAAAGCCAAAGGAAAAAAAAATAGAAAAAAAGTCAAATTATCAAATAACCACTGACCCAGAGGGTGGACCTCTGAAACCCCACGCCCTCTAGGAGTGGGGACCGGGGCGGGTCACTGTAAACAGAGTGGTAAGGCCTATGGGTAGAAGTGGAGACATGAGACCTGGTGGGGGGGCATGGCTGACCTTCCCAGACCCAGGCTGCTCCCCAGCCCTGCCACCAAGGAGGGACCCTCTTCAGAGACCACAGCACACTCAGCCTCTGCTGTATCTGGAACCTGAGCCCTGCCTGTTTCATCCTTGGGGCTGATTTTTTTCACTGTCTGTTATTAACAGAAATCTTTTACTGTCTCTCAGAATTTGTCACTTAGTTAACTTTATAACTCCATTTTTTTCCCCAAAATAGTTCTCTTTTGCCCATTATCCCTAGACTTTGGCAGTTGCTGTTCCATACTCTGGTCCTATAGTTCTGTCTTTTCCAGAATTCCATATAAATTGAATCATATAATATATAGCCGTTGAGACTTTTTCTTTCACTCAGTACAGTGCTTTTGCAATTCATCTGTAGTGTGGTATTATTAGTTTGTTCCTTTTTATTGCTGAGCAGTATTCTATTTTACAGATGTATCACCACTTCTTTATCCATTCATCAATTGATATTGAGTGTTTCCAGTTATAGGTGATTATGAATAAAAATCTAAACACTTTCATGTTCAATTTTTTGTGTGGAAAAATGAAGAGAAACATCTTCATTTCTACTGGGTAAGTATGGAGTGGGGCTGCTGACTATAAAATAAGTGTATGGTTAACATTTACCCATACTGGTGGTGGTAACCCTTTTATATTCTAACCAGCAATTTATCTCATATCCTGAAAACTTGCTAAACCCACATATTAGTTCTAATAGGTTTTTTGTAAATTCTTAGGGATTTTCTACAGTCAATCATGCTGCTGAAAAAGGACATTTTTATTTATTTCTTTCTAATTATGCCCCTTTTTAAACAAATTTCCTTATTCCTTCAATGTTGGAATTGATGTTGACTAGAAGTAGTGAGAATAAACATCCTTGCCTTATTCCTAATATTGGGGAGAGAATATTCAATCTTTAGAGTGAAGCATGATGCTAATTATGGCAGTTTTTGTTAATGCCCTTTAGCAGAATGAGAACATTCTTTTTCTGATGATAAATAGATGCTGAATTTTGCTGAATGATTTTTCTGCACCTATCCAGATAATCGTGATGAGTTTCAGTCATGTTTGAAGGTTGAACTAACCCTGCATTTCTAGGATAAGACCTACTTGGTCATAACTTACTTTTTATTCATGCATTTTATTTGCTAATATTTTATTAAGAATTTTTATGCTTACTCTCATGAGGGATATTGGTCTGTTATTTTCTCTCCTTTAAATGTCTTTGTCTGGTCTTGGTTTCAGGGTAATGCTGGCCTCATAATTTGGATAGGAACATGTCTCATCTTTCTCTATTTCCAGGATAAGTCTATACAAAATTGTGTTACTTATTCCCTCAATACTTGTAAAATTTGCCAGTGAAGTCATCAGAGCCCACAGTTTTCTTTGTTGGAAGGTGTTCAACTACAAATTTAATTTCATTATTTGGTATAGTATTATTCATGTTACCCATTTCTTCATGGGTGAGCTTGAGTGGTAGGTTTATGACTTTTGAGCAGTATTTTTCCTTGCATTTAAGTTATCAAATTTATTTGTATGAAGTTATTCATAATAGCCCCATATTTCCCTTTTGACATCCTAAGGATTTTAGTGACATCTCTTTCATCCCTGATATTGTTAATTTGTGAGTTCTTTTTTCTTTAGTAGTTTGGATAGATTTTTTCATCAATTTTATTGACTTTTTTCCCCCAAAGAAACAGATTTTGTTTTCACTGATTTTCTCTTTTATCTCTTTCCAATTTCATTGATTTCTGGTCTTATCTTTATTATTTGCCCTTTTATTAATTGTTTTCAGTTAAATATACTCTTTCTGCCCTAATTTATTCAGGGAGAAGTTTAGGAAATGGTTTGAGACTTTTCTTTTTTAACATTTAATGCTATAAAATTTCCTCTTAGTGCTGCTTTAGATGCATTTCATATATATGTTGTCTATTTATTTTAATTATTTAAAATACTTTCTAATTTCCTTGTGATCTTCTCTGTAACATATAGGTTGTCTAGAAGTGTGTTATTTCATTTCCAAACAGTTGGGAGATTTTCCGGACAGCTTCTCATTATTGATTTCTAGTCTAATTATTTTTGATTAGAGACATACTTTTCACATTTTAAACTGTTTTAAATTTGCTGATGCTTATTTTATGTTCCAGAATATGGTAAATTCATATTCTGTGTTTATCATATTTAGTTAAACATGTTTCACTACAGAAATATTCACATGATCGATTTCTTGGGGCTTCCCCCTCCTCCACTGTCGGTATTACATAATACACAGTACATGCACAATATATTCTTCCTAAAACTTGAAAAACTGTGAATTCCAAAACACATTTGGCTACAAAGATTTGGAATAAAAAATTGTGGACTGGTTTCTTGGTTATATTATCATCCATGTGATCCAAATATATTTATATTGTTTTTAGATAATCATCAACATGAAAACACATAAATAAAAAATTTTATAGAACAACTTGAAGACTCCAAAAAATATTTTCCTAGACCATGGAGACTGTAGTTCCCAGCCAAAACATCTTAGCAGTGATCAATTTATGATATAATAGTGTTGAGGTTTCTTTGGCTCTAGCTGCTTTTCTTTGCAGAGACCTCTTTTGAAATGGTAAGCTATCTGACATGCAAAAGTGAGTGGCACTTTTTGTTTTGGATTTTCTTGGACATGATCAGAATTGCCAAAGGTAACTTTACTGCTTTTCAGTGATAAGTACTAAAACTTCTAAGGAAATCCTTGGGGAGATGTAGAAGATAAACAGTTCATGAGAAATGAAACCTCATTCTAGATCAGAGTTAACTTGCTTACTGAAATTCTCTAATTGTCTATTGAAACTAAGAAAACTGTTTATTGAAATCAAGAGAGTTGACAGATTTAGAAAAACTTCTTACTAATACTATTCCCAAATCTGTAGTAAAAAAATCAGAGTCAAAGAGTACATTTAAGCATCCTTACAGTTGCCAGCCTTAGCTCAGACTTAAGCAAATAATGTCAAACTTTAAAAAATTTTTGTTAAATGGAAATGATAAATAAAGGGAGCCCCAGTTGTGTACAATGATGGGTAAAGCCTCAAGATCAGCTAGTAGGAGTTCAATTAGTAAGTTTAATAGATACCATGTAGGTTAGCCAAGCTGATGGGCAGTAGCAAGATAATGCAGGGAGAGAAAGCAGGCAAAACTATAACATGGTTTGCATTCATTTAACCACAAGAATTCAAGGAATCAAGAGAATTGTGGGAAACTGACCAGATAACAGAAAGGTTGATGCCACAAGTACTCTGCACATTTTCCATTCCTGGTTGCCTGGGAACAAAGACACCCCTCCCCACCTTATTTCAATGATGGTATAAAGAGAAACTCATATGATAGTGAGGAGAACAGTAACTGGGGGTGGAGCAGTAGATCATTTGGTTAGCTCTATCTTGACAAACTCTTGAGCAGGAGTTTGCCTTTGATGTCATTAATGGAAAGATGTTAAAAGTTACTTTTAACTGGGTGTTGCTGATGTGTTGCTTCCCCTCTGGACTCTGAGCGGATTCCATCTCAAATAATAAAATGATGTAGTTATGCATCCAAGTTGAATTGCACCGTGTGGTCGTGGATCTCTGCTTAGAAGGTAAAGTCCAGGAAGCTAAGATCCAGGACTAGGAACAGATGGATGCCCCATCTTTTGGTGCTCTGTTTAAGGCAGGGTGCAGGTGTCAATGTCTCTATTGCTGGAATGACCCTCTCTCACGACCCTTGGGCTGGGGAGACGGGGTGGCGCATAGAAAGTCAATAGGGTATAAACAACATTCTTGACTGGGCACTCATTTTTCATTTATATCTCACAAGATTTTTTAAAAATCTAGATCAAGTCTTTTCAAGAACAAGTTACTAAACTCAACCTTTAGTAGGGATGTGACTGAGAAAACCCTGTTCTGATTCCACTTCCATTTCAAATTCAGGAAACATGCATACTCATTTGCCTCAATCTCGTCCACGTACCAATTAAACTTCTGGGGGCAGAATGGAGGTTTGGTTAAGGTAGGAATGCATAACATGTTTTGAAGAGAGAGAAAGGCCAAGCCAGGGCTGCAGGCAGCCATGACTAGAATTCTTAAGCCCTGTGAGAAATCAAGCTGTGTATAATTCTGTACTAGCACCGGCTACTCTCGGTTGCATTAAGTGACCACTTGGAGTGAAAGCAAAGTGCAGCTCCCCATGCTGAGCTGTACACCTGAATGCTCTGGAAAGTTGTCCTTATTTTATTCCCCTTCAAAACCCTACAGGCCTGCTGACCAGGTAAAATAATAGAACATATGGTCTTTATTTAGTTCCTTCGTGCTTACCGCCAAGACAAGAGGAGGTTGAAGAGTGAAGACCTCTTGGCTGTCTCCAATGCTTCCCTTTAATCTTACTTTATTTACTAAGAGCTAATAAAAAATCTGAAGTGCTTAACTCTCGAGTGTTGTTTTTCTTCTGGGCATTGGTATTTGATTTGTTCCTTGGCCTGAACCCCCCTTAATCTTTTTACTGCTGAATGTGCCATTGTGAACCTCCTTTTTAATGCTGTGTTCATTCTCCTTTCTTTGACATATTTTTCAGCATCTAAAAGTTGCTCTTTTCTAACTCTTATTCAAATTATTCTAAGTTATTTTAAAATAGAATTATATCAGATTTATAAAAGTAACAATTTAATTATAAAAGTAAAATTATAAATAATTTTGAAGAGGAGAAAATCATTTGTAATCTTACTGCCTAATTGAAGAAGCTCTTTATTTATTCTTTTTTTTAACATAAGCATTGCATTTTGCATACTGACAGAGAGTATGTAGAATTCTGCCCCAAATGTCTTTCACTTCATATTATCCTATCAACATGCTTCTCTGTTTGCAAACTCTGCTTTATTATTATTAGGTTGGATATTCAAGTGACATTGCCTCAATTTACTTATTCCTCCTGTTATCAATAGGACGTTTTGATTGATAATGTCTGTTTTTAAGGCTGTGCTAACACTGACAGGAGCTTTGTAAAGCAACCAAACCTGCACAAAATTAACACATAAGGGCTAATAATGTGTGAGGCTTTAGATATGAAAATGACAAGTTATAAAAGCTTTGTGGCAAATAATTCAACAGAATCAACTCTCTGTTTATTTTCAGGATTTATAGCTGTAAATTGGGGACGTGAACACAGACATGACTAGAATATCAGCACTCTTTTTTTTCAAAAAATGGGGGTTATTAATATAATCATTCATCCCTACAGAGTCAATTTCCTGCCATAACATTTCTGAAATTTACCCTTGAATTTGTGATTCTTGATACTATAATCTAACTCTTAGGTCAAACTAAGTTTTACCTTTAATATTTGCACAAGATAAATATTTACTTCCTTATCAATTACATAGTAACCTTTTAAAATATCTTCCAGATTCTAATATTCACACATACTAATATTTTATTTGGAACTTGAAAAAAATTGAATTCTTCTTCTAAGAGGTTCATATTTCTCTACAGATAGTAAAAACTAAGAATAAAAGCTTGATAAACCTGAATGCATCATTACTATTACGCCTGATCACCTTGTTTTTTGATAATCAGGAAATTGTGAAATAGACAAAAACATGCTCTTATTCCTTGTAAATTACTCACTGGACTACCTCTTTTTAAAATAGTATGTTTCTTAGTCTGTATATCAATCTTCCTTCTTTTTAAAATTATTTTAATTTATTAACAAAATACTTAGGGGATTAAGAGGTACAAACTATTAAGTATAAAACAAGCTACAAGGATATATTGTACAACACAGGGAATATAGCCAATATTTTATAATAACTATAAATGGAGTATAATCTTTAAACATTGTGAACCAGTATGTTGTACACCTGTAAATATAAAAAAAATACTTAAAATGTACAGAAATCCTCGAGATTCTTGATATGATCAACTTCTAGTCAATACATTTTACCAAAACTAAAATAGTTTAATACTCTTATTAGAGTAATTACTTTTTCCTTACTCATTACACTTTTAATATCATTTTTCCTTTTAATACATTTTTTCTTAAATTCTGTTTTATTTTATAATACATTAGTATGCCTGTGTGTGTGTGTGTGTGTGTGTGTGTGTGTGTGTGTGTGTGTGACAGAGAGAGAGAGAGAGAGAGAGAGAGAGAGAGTGAGAGAGAGAGAGTGAGAGAGAGAGAGTGAGTGAGTTGGTGTTTCCTTGAATATCTTTTCAAAATCTCTTTATTTTAAAATATTTTGTATCACTTTGTTTTAACTGAGCAGCAAATGGGTATATTATTTATCCAATCTGGTAATCTTCCTGTTTAATAAGTATATTAATCTTTTTGCATTTATTATTACTGACAAGTTAAATTTATGATACTATCTTCTTTTATTGTTTATTCTCTTTTGTCTTTGCTACTACTTTTGTTTTTCTTTTTTGACTTTTGCTGGATTAATAACTTTATCTGTTCTTCTTTTAAAAAGATATTGTTTGCATATATATTACCTCAGTGGCTTTTCATGCATGTTAACATACATAGCAATTTTACATTTTTCTAACAACTTTTAAGGTTATTTAATGGTCTCACCCTTTGCCAGGATAAAGCCAGGTACTTTAATGCCTTAAATTCCATAGAAACCTCCACCTTCTCTCTTTTTATTATTGTTTATAATTTTATTCTTTTTCAAAAAATTTCTTGAGTTAATTATGTACATTTACACATTTTATTAGTTTTATGCCCCACATTTTCCCTTATATCGCACGGTTTCTCCTGAGTTTACACTTCATGCAGAAGCCTCTCACTCCTTGGCACTTTACTGAGGGTCTCTGGTGGGAGAGGTAAATTCACTTAGTCTTTGCGTAACGGAAAATGTCTTTGTTTTTGCTCTTGAATGATAGTTAACTGAGTATAAAACCCTAGGTTGACATTTACCATCAGCACTTTGAGGCTATAAATCTTACATTATCTTCTGGCATCTATTTCCAGTTATGAAGAAACGTCATGGGAGTCTACCTGACAAACGTCCACTCTCTTGTCTTTTCTCTCTGGCAGCTCTTAAGACCTTTTGTATATTGCCCTTCATCTTCTGTAGCTTCATTACTAGGTGTCTAGGTGTGGATTTATTTCCATTTAACCTCCTTGGTACTTGGGACATTCTTTTAAATTGAGAACTCATACCTTTCCCCAATTTAGATATTTTAAGCTATCATAATAGTAATTTCCTCTATTCTCAACTCCCCACTTTTCTGACACCACTCTGACAGAGTAATGGGGGTTGAGGGATGTGGTTACAGCCTGATGAGGGTGGAAGTCTAAGCTTTGCACCTGGCCTTGGCTGGCAAGGGTGGTCGTGCGGCTGCAGTCTTTTCTGTGGCCTTTGGCTAGAGTAGAATGGTTAGTATCTAGAAGTCCTTTATATTGCCAGTCTATCCTTTTCCTGGTCTTTTAGCTAGAGAGAGATGGCTTTTCTCAGAGTTTGTTTTCTTTTAAATCCGTGCCTGTTAGCATTTCCAGGTATCCAGTCTGGAGTATATGATGTAAAAAGAAAACCTCAGGTTCCAAGATCCCTAGTCAGTCTGCATTCTTTACTTTACCTTTCAGAGTGTTATGTTTGTTTCATGTGTCATATTCAGAGACTTTAGTCCTACTTATCTGGAGAAATAGGGAAAACTATGTCTACTGCATCTTCTTCGAAACAAAACCCATGTATTTTAAACATAGGTTTAAACATAAAATTGTCAGACTTCTCTATAAATTAATTTTAAGTGGGAAGAACATAAATAATGATTTAATTATCAGTATTTTGGGCTAAGTTCCTTGCATTCGATTTCTTCACTTGTTTTTGCAATTTGGGTTGCAAGCTCATTTAGAGATTTTGATTTCTCTTTGTCTCTTTCAATTATCACCCATCTCCTCATAATTTTGTTTCTTTCTCCAGACCCTTAATCTCAATACTAGAAGCAGGTTTAAAATGTAGCTCAGGGCTCCTGCCGTTTGCAGTGAGCAAGAGTTATCACAGACCAGGGTCCCAAGCCATTTGGTGATGTGGTTAAGCTCCTAGATGACCAACTCTGCCTGGGTTTTCCCACAGGCTTGGCCCACATGTAACTGTCAGGTATGATCCCAGGAAGTGAGTGCAGCAGGTTTTTCAGCCTCCTTTCATTCAGGAGGGGAAAGGCCGTCCTACCCCAACCCTCGCTTTAAGTAAGGACTCATTTTCTCGTAGCGCATCTCAAGGGGAGATGGATTCAGAGATACTTTAGTTGCCCTTAACTGTGTCCAACTACCTGCTATCAGATTCATTTTCCAAAAAGTCTCTTGCTTCACCTCTGCCTACCATTTTGCTTTTGTGTTATATTTCTGGACCACAGAAATGTTGACTCTAATCATGTGCTCTTCCAAAAGTCTTTTTGGTACCTCACTGCCATGGGCTGAGAGCAGAAACTGTACACCAAAGCATGAACTTACTGGGTCATCTCGATAGAAAATCTAAACTTTTCTTAAACATGTTTTGGAAACATTTGGAGGAAATAGTTTACATAAGGTAATACGCTCCAAAAATAATCTTGTATCTTTCAGTTAGTTTCATAACAGAACCAGTTTTTAAAAAACTGACATCATCTATTTAATAGCCATTGGGATATATAATTATGCAGTTCTCTTATATCCCCTTCACCTCAACCTATCATCCAAATATGGGTAGATGATAACTTTCTGCTAAATTGTTATTCAGTATTATTGGGTAAATATAACCGAATTGTTTACTATGATTAAGCTAACTTTCTTGTAAACTTTTTTTCTAGTGCTAATTAATTATCTCATTTTTCCTTTGCTTACTTGTCTCTTTACCTATGGCGAATTCTCCCAACACTGCAAAATATGATGGCAATACAGATTTCCATGCAATCAAGTCTCCCAGGCCATACACCCTTTTCTCCTGACTTCCTTCTTAGTACTCTTCATCTTTTTTCTTCCATTAGGACCAGCTACTTTCTTGGACTTCTGACCGCTGCCTTCTTGAAACTTCTCTTTACCATCCACCTTCTCTTTCCTGCACGGCATCTCCTGTTTCCAGGACTTAACTTCTTCTTTCTTGGTTTACTGTAGTATGGCCCATGCTCCAGGGACTTCCTAAGATGCACTAGAGATACCTTTAAAAACTCTTTGTGATTTTACTCTCATTTTAAATGAGTAGTTTGGCTAGTATATCATCCTAGGCTGGAAATTATTTTCCCCCACAATTTCTGGAAGTCACGGTTCGATTTTCTTTCAGTTAACAGAGTTTCTAAGTCCAAAATGGTTTTCATTCCTGATCTTCCATGTACGACCTGGTTTTTTACCCCTGGAATGTTTTAGGATCTTATCATTTACGTTCTGCAGTTTCACAATTGATGTATTATGGTGTAGATTTTTTAAAATTATTCTTTGAATGATACTACCGGGAGGTCTTTTCAATCTGGATATTTACTTGAGTTCTGAAAATTTTTCTTGAATTATGTAGCAGAGACAGCTAAACTCCCAATGAAATTTTGTTTTTCCCCATTGCTATGGTCTGAATGTTTGTGTGCCCTCAAAATTCAAGGGCTGAAATCCTACCCCCCAAGGTGATGATATTAGGAGGGGAGGGGCCTTTGGGACAGGATTAGGTCATGAGGGAAGAGTCTTCGTAAATGGGAGTAATGCCTAGATAAAAGAGGCTCCAGAACACATGGTCCCTCCCACCATGTAAGGACATAGCAAAAAGCTGGCAGTCTGCAAACTGGAAGAGGGCCTTCCTCAGAATGTGACCATACTGGTACCCTGATTTTGGACTTCTAGCCTCCAGAACTGTGAGCAATACATATCTGCTGTTTATAAGCTAGCCAGTCAATGGTATTTTTGTTATTGCAACCTGAATGGACTAAGATAGAAAACAACTTTGTTTTTCCTTTTCCATAGTCCAGTCCCCTCCTTACATCCAGGTAGGCCAGATGAGAAGTTCTGCCCAGTGGAACAGGAGAAGTGACATGTGTCACTCTGGGCCAATGTGACAAGGAAGTTGGTAGATTGCCCTATTCTCTTTCCCTCCACTTGTTGGTGAGTACTAAGGTGTGAATATCAAGGTGCTGGGGTGTCAGAGTCACAAAATAGAAGGATCATGGGTCCCTTATCATGAAAAGAGAAGCAGTTGGTGGCCAGAAATATTCGCCTGCTGTGTGAGCAAGAAATGTTACTTTAATTTTATTAAGTCATTGATGTTTAGAGGTTATTTATTATAACAGTTAGCATTCCCTGACTGATAAATTTCTTTTAAATATTCTCCCAACTGCTTTCTCTGTTCTCAATTTCTGAAATATCCATCAGTAAGATATTAGACTTCCCATATTAATCTTTTAATTTCTTGTCTTTTTTCATTTTGTACCTCTTTGAATTTATTTTCACTTCTAGCAGTATTTATTTGAAAATTTCTTCCAATCATTCTATTAAAAACATTGGAGGGGAGGGGAAGAGTGAGGGAGCTATCATATTTTCAATTTTCAGGAGTACTTTTCTTTGACTTTTCTATTATAGTATAGAGTTCATGTTTGATTCAGTATTTTCCTTATCTCTGAGGATAACAACTATAGCTTTTAACATCAGTTTCCTGTTTTTCATATCATTTATTTCCTTTTTGTATGTATGTACTAGAGGCTACTCCTCAATGTCTTATGATCCAGGGTTGCCATGTTCCTTAAAAGCACTAGAAATCTAACTGAAAGTTCTATGAGGGGCAGGGGGAGAAGTGATGGGTCTTCATAACTAGTAGGCTTCCTGTAGGGCGACTGGATGGCCCACTAGCTCCTTCACCGGATGACCTCCAATTATGTGCCATGGGTTCTCAACTTGGCCCTGATGTTCTGAGAGCCATACAGAGGCAGGGGGCTGGGTGGGGGTATGGAATTAAGTTTCCTTAATTTTTTATGCACACTTGCATTTCACCCTCTTCTCCATCTTAAGATGTGCCAGGTATTCCCCCTCTCCGAGTCTGAAGCCTCTCTAGTTCAGTGTTTCCATGGAATAAGTCTCCTGGTCTTATTACAAGGACTGAGGAGAAATAATTACCAGATAAGAAAGCTAAGGCTGGGTTGTGGAAGCAGAGCAGCTTTGGCCAGTTGGGATGGTCCAGACTCCCAGAGTTTTACAGGTCAAGTGATATACTGATGATTCCTTTGGCTAAGATGTGGGCAACAAAGGAGAGACAGTAAGTGGGGTATGGTCTGAGGTCCTATCTAATTGGTAGAAGGATCCAGCAATGACAACCTGGATTACTAGGATATCTCCCTTTGGGGTTTTTCATTATGTGGCTTATATTTTCAGTTTGCATTTGAATTAGGAGATTCTACTTCTAATGAGATAGTGATTTGAGTGGAGTTACTTTGGTGGGTGATATCTGAAATGGAAGTGAGGGAACAAGGAGCGTGAGACAGGGAAAGGAGGAAAAACCACAAAAGACTGAATTACTGATTTTGTAAATCGTGTGGGCAACTGAGGCTCAAGCCCAATCAAAACCATCTGAAGAACCAGTAGAAGACATCTCAGAAATGTCACATCAAACAAAACAGAAGTAAAGTTATTTATCTACTGACTCTCACTGCCCTTTTTATAAGGGCTGCCCCTGGGAGCATTAACATCCCCCTCACATTTCAGAGCAGTGGCTGCTTAAAGCCTAAAGGGTTTCCCCCTGCTTTGGAGAGAGTTCCTAGCAGCCAAACAAAGAGCTGCTGAGATGGAGATGTTGCATGCTGGCAGAATGCACCAAAAGTTCATCCCAGCTGCACAGAGATCAGCTAGACTAAGAGCACACAGTGAAAGACACCAGGAGGATCTGCTAAATAGGGTGATGGAAGATGATGTAAGTGATCAAACAAAAGAGAGAAGCAACTGCCTAGCTCAAGGGATCAAGATCAGAGGGTTCTAGCAGAGATCCTCCAAGGAGTCCTCAAAAAGGCCCACATAACAAAAAACCAGCCTGAAACATCTGCCAGTCATAGGGAAAGCAAAGCCAACTCAGAAGGGACCAACTCTACTTCTTTACCCTTCCCTTTCCTACTCTTCCCTATGCTCAGACCCTTGAGCCGTCTGGCCAACAGGCTGGAGGACTGCGGAAGAGAAGGAATCCAAGTCCGTGCCTCCTTTCTCCACTGGAGGGTTCAAGCCTGGGGAAGTGATAAAGTCCTGCCTTTACATCAAGCTTAGAGTTTTCATTACTATTCTTGATTGGACACTGATTTGTGAACCAAGACTGCTCCCAACTCTCTATAACCATAAGAGCTCCATGTCACCTAAGAATGAGCATAAAAGTTTTCATCTTGAGGCAGAGGACAATCAACCCTTTCAAATAAAGCTCTGTTCGGGGTGTAGATGAGTAAAATTGCATTTTGATCGCAGTGTTGGTTGTCCTTATTTGATCTAAATGTTATCAGGCCATTTTAATAAAGTAAAATTCATCTTTTCTTTTCTGATTTTCCCCTGGGGGATCATATTTTCCAAAATGAAAAAAGCGATGAAGGATCTGACAGGGGAAGTTTGGTTTGAGGCTGAGAAAGAATCCAAACTCCTTATCATTGCTGATAAGGCCTGGTGTGGTCCTGAGCCTGTATCTCTCCTACTCAAAGAATACTCTCTTCCTTAAATTCTGTGCGCCAGCCACACTGAGATTCTTTCACTTCCTTCACAGCATCACAATATAGTTCCCTCCCCAGTCCACCGCATTGTTTTTCTCTCTCCCCTTCTCCCACCTCATCTTTCACACCACCTAATTATTATTCACTAGATCTCAACTTAAATCTTGTATCCTCCAGGAAGACCTCCCCCGCAAGCAACCAAATTTCCAGACATATCCTTCAGGTGCTGAAATAACTTGTGGTGCCCTCTCCCTCCTAGCACCTTATTACTACTGTATCTACTTGTTTACTTAACAGTGTACTCTCTGCCCTCACTCATTGCCATAATCTCTGGAAGAGGTGGTCTCTTTGGTTCACATCTGCAGCTCCAGAAGCTCACACAGTGTCTGGCATATAGTGGGATCATTTGTCAAATGAATTAATCTGCATGTGCATGTTCATAAAACGTCTGATCAATGTACACAAATTAAGCCACAGATTTTTAGAAGTTAGCCTTGCAGGAAAGTATACAACGACAATGTGTTGGAAGCATCCTGGAAAATTCAGGATTTATGGTGGCTATATATTATATATCCCTTAAGAGAGGGTTTCTCAAAGTATGATCCCTGGACCAGCAGTGTCACTGGGGAGCTTGTTAGAAATGCAAATTCTCGGTACCCCCACCAGAAATTCTGAGGGAGGGGTCCGACATCTGTGTTTAACAAGGCCCCCAGGGCACACTCCAAGTTTGAGAACCATCGCTCCAAATGCCCCTCCCCCAAAAGTGCTTAGGTCATATTTGGAAGGAGGAGATGGTGGCTATTAAACATCTCTGAAAATCGAGACCCATATGATCTTCTTCTTGATGCCATTCAAGTTAACCACCCAAACTAAAGACCGTCCAACACAGTCCATTACCAGAGGACTCAGCTGGAAAGGATTACAAGTGAGCAGCACTGTCAACATCTACAAACGGGGACCAGGTGCGTGCATCTGGTACTCCTGGCTGGAAATCACTGGATTACTTGCTTCATTTAGTTCTACATTTTAACGGTCTGACATTTTCAACTGCATGGCTGGGTTTTTAATCAGATGGGCCCATATCTGTACCTATCTTGGCACGATGATTGGCTGTGTGGGAGAGTCGAATTAGCAAGGGTTTGGCCAAGGGGAGAGGAAGTGACACTTGAAATGTTTGACTACCCATATGTGACCTCAAGATGTGAGCTCAAAGCCTCCAGGTGGACAAAACAGTGAAGAGCCACAAAGAAATCATCCAGACCCTTCAGTGAGTACTTGCTGATCCCTTTACCCAAGGAGGTTGCATATTCTTAAAACCTTATCAAGTTCAGGTAGGGCTGAAATTCTTGTATCCTCGGTCAGATTCTATTTTATCTATGAGGGCCACCCACAAAGGCCAATGGGACAGACCTAAGATGCAAGAAGGAGAATAATTTTTTAAACAGAGTAAAAATAAATTAATTAAAACAAAGCACAAACATTGTAAACTGACTATACTTTAATAAAAAACAAAAACAAAACCACAAACAAAAAATAAAACAAAAAGAGCAAAGGAAAGGAAAGAAAAAGAGTGAAAAATTTTCACTTCAGGTTAACAAAAAACAAGCAATAAATAAGCAAATAATATGCCAGACACTATGTAGAAGAGGAAGATAAAAGATGCTCATCGTCTTAGTGCCAAAGGCTGTCTAGTTATCCCCTTGAGCGTCCCTGTCCAATAAGGAAGCTGGCAGCCACATGAAGCCATTTACATTAAAATCAATTAGTGGTAGCTCACAGTGAAGAAAAAAATGTGACAATGAATATATGTATGTTCATGTATAATTGAAAAATTGTGCTCTACACTGGAATTTGACACAACATTGTAAAATGACTATAACTCAATAAAAAAAATAATAATAAAGATTTTAAATTCAGTGCCTCAGTCATGCAAGCCACATCTTCACTGCTAAGTAGCCACATGTGGCTATCATATTGAAAAGCACAGATTAGAACACTCCCATCATCCTAGAAAGTTCTATTGGACAGTGCTGCTCTAGAACTTATTCTAAGATCAAGCTTTCAGGGATACCTAAATTCACAGAATATGGAAAAGCAAAGGTAAATGGCCAAGAATGTCAGGAATTTTGCTTTGTTGATGAGTTAGAATTCTCCCTGAAATTCAGTGCAAATGTGGCCTGATTTGTTTGTCTACATAGCTCTCAAGTATATATTCAATGCAATTTAACACAATAAATGTCAACCTGAATGCGTGCTCTGAGCAAGACACTTCCTTGGGCACTACTGGAAGAATAAAGATGCACAGATGTAGTTCTTGCTCTCCAGGGACAGATTTGACAGAAAATGTAAGCCCAAGACACCACTATGAGAGAAGAAAAATAGGTATATTGGGAGAGGTATAAACCAAGGTGTGGGTCTCCAGTGTTGTGAAATTGGAGAAATCAGCATTAAGTTTGTAGTTGACTTTCATAGCATCATAGCTAAAATCATCTAAGTATTAAACAATTAACTTTTCCATTCTTATCCTGGGTTCCTTTTTTGTTCTTCTGTTCTGGGATACTGCAAACTTATCCCTTCTTCCTCTTTTGTCTTTTTCCTTCCTTCCTTCTTCCTCCTTCCAATCTTCCTTTATTCCCTTTCTATTTTTTAAAAAAGATTGGAGATGAAAGGGATTGCTCTTTCTTGACAGGATAAAGCAGGTAAAGAGCATGAATGTTGATTCACTCAAGGCTGTCTTAACTTCCTTTGTTTGAACATAACCCGTCACCACCACCAGAATGCCTTCTTTAATGACAATTTCCTGCTGTACCAGATTTCCAAGACTTTAATCCCTGTGAATAGCAATGTAAATGTTAGATTGTCAGTCATATGCAGTTGTTCCAAGGAATTTTTATTGAGTTTCATTAGACATGCAGGTTATGATGCAATTTCTGGCTTTTATTAGACACTAAAAGTCTATATTTCAAGAAACTCAACAAAGAAAAATTTGGGCGCGATACATAGCAGATGGGAAGCAAGACCAACACGTGAGGCTGTACTGGTTGTACACTGCTCAACTCCAGGGAGAGCCAGTCACAGTCTTTGAAGTGAACAGCACCCCTGGGAGTTATACAGTGTACAACCTGCTCAACTGTTCAGAACAGCTTTAACAAGAAGCTTTCTAAATAATTATTATAGGTTATTTGTTTACTCAGTTAAGTACTGATTGGGTATTTATCACATGTAAGCTCTGTACTAGATCCTGGTGAGCAAGACTGATTAAGTCTCTCTCTTCATGCAGTGAACACTAGACAGGCAGACCTCATTTTACTATGCTTTGCTTTATTACACAGATACTGCATTTTTTTTTTACAAATTGGAGATTTGCAGCAACCTTGCATCAAGCAAGTCTAGAGGTGCCATGTTTTCAACAGTATTTGCTCACTTCCTGTCTTTGTGTCACATTTTGGTATTCTTGGCATATTTAAAACGCTTCCATTATTATTATATTTGTTATGGTGATCTGTAATCAGTGATGCTTTTTGATGTCACTATTGCAAAAAGATGACTACTAGCTGAAGGCTCAGATGATAGCTTTTTTTTTTTTAGCAATACAGTGTTTTTAATTAACATGTGGGCATTGTTTTTTTAGACATAATGCTATTGCACACTTAACAGACTACAGTATAGTGTAAACACAACTTTCATAGGCACCAGGAAACCAAAAAATTCGTGACTTGTTTTAGTGTCACATTCGCTTTATTGTGGTGGTCTGGAACTGAACCCGCAAAATCTCTAAGGTATGCCCATATTAGGAGACTCAAATAATTAAGCGAGCACTCATGACTGAAGCAGAAGATACTGTGATACAAGAAATCCAAGGTGCTACTGAGCACAGAGGAGGGAGTTCCTTCGGGAAGGGGCCAAGGGAGATTCCTAAAGGAATTAATGGTTATTTCAAAACATTAGGAATGAATAGGAATTAGACAGGCCAAGTGAGTGGGAATAGTTAGCTTGGGGAAGAAGCAGGGGATGATGAGGAGAGAATGTTCCAGGAAGAATATTATGCATGAAAAGGACTGAGTGATTTGTGGAACACTGAGACTGAGACATCAGCCACTTCCTGATGCCAGTTTTGTTGGAGCCAATTGTACATGTACTATCAGTGCCTAAGGCAGAGCTGAGCTGTGGGTTCTGCTTGGGGAAGATGTCATCTCTATGCAGTCACTTGGACAGCTGTGCTTTGCCCCTGCTTACCGACATCTGTCCCTAATCTTACGCTCTGTTTCAAAGTCCTTGGAGTATTTTACTCCCCACTTGACCGCAGGAGTCCACCGAGAACACAGTGTCTTAGTCCTCAAGGTCCTGTTGTTCTATCTCTGCATGTGGTACGTGTCCAATAAATACTGAGAGAAAATAACTGAACCATCATCTAACTTACAGTAAATCAATGAGAGATAAGGACTTGGGAACTTTATTTTCCCTTTTCCCAAACTTTCAACGCAGTTAAACCAACACAGACATCTAACTCCAGCAATCTCTGAGCCTGGTTTTTCTGATTTCAGTTATGCCATTAGTGAACACATAAAGAGCAGTTTCCTGATATTGTGATATGAAAGAAAAGGACATTTCAACAAATAATGATATTTGCAGCAAAAGACTCATGATCTCATGTTTTGATTCCAATCTTACAAACACTTGCAAGTAGCTTTATAGGTGTCTTGGGCTAATTCTGAGAGAGCGTATAGTTCTTGTGCAGTCATTGGAAAGAAAACACAGTATCCTGTTCCAGTAAAAGTTTCAGACACAGCAGTAAATCAGGCTCAGCTTTTAGAATACAACATTAGGCCATTGGTTTGGGCATAACATTTGGTAATATCATTGAGACACTGAAGGTAATCGTCATAACCCACACACATCCCCAGTTCCAATGGCAGCTTTATACTGAAGCCAGAACATGGTGATGGCATGTGGTTTTCACCTGGTTTGGAGGAAACCATAGATACAGCCTGAAATCCATTAACAAGATTAGCCTTTGCCTTGATACTAGGGGAGGAGCTTTTCTGAAAGTTCATAAAAATATTTTTGTATATTCTCTAATAAGTTTGCAGTAACAGTGGGAGAAAGTTCTAATTCATTTCATTCAGCTTAGCATGTTTTTAACCTGTTAGATCGCAATTATGTGCACTGACCTAACCCAACTGCACTGTTCCTTTCTCTTACTAGCGACAATGTGGCAGCAATGGTGAAGAGAAGTGACCTAAAAAGGAGGCTTTTCATCATATGGCTTATATTTTCAGTTGGCATTTAAATTAGGATATTTTACTTCTAATTTTCTCCTGGTTTTTGGACTACTTTAATTTCTCACAAGATCTGATTCCAGAATAGCTATGCTAAATTTGGTCACCCATGACAGCTGTCCAAGTTAGAGAAATACTGACCTCCAGAATTCTTTGGAGAACAAATTCAGATTTAATGCTGCCAATATTCCATGTTTCTTGGGAGAAATATGTTAGAATCTTTGATTTCACCTACAGGGATACTCAGCAAATATGAATAAACTCACTCATTTAAAAGTCTCTCATTTACTGTATATTCTCATTACTTTAAATTTTGATGATCTTGGATGACATTGGGCTGTTTCAGTACTTAATTTTTCATGGTTTCTCGAGACTTTCAAACAAAAGCAACTATACTTTTCAGGTGCAAATGACTGGTATGTTACAGCATAGACATAAATATCTTTACAATTGAGCATCTTTCCATATTTGCTTTGCTCATGGTTGTCCAGTAAATATTTTCTGAATAAAAGAGTGAATAGTTCTATAAATATTTTTCCATATCAATCAGCCAAAATGTGTTAAGGTCAGACTGTGACTTGGATAATTTTCAAACAACACACTTCCAATTCCAAAAAAAACCCCAAAAACTCCAAACAAAAAACAAACAAACAAAAAACCCCACCACTCAGCATTTTCAGCACACTGTTGCTCTGGTCCCTAGGTCTATGTTCTCTCACAGGCCAGCCCAGCTCCCAGGAATAGGCAGTAAAGTGACTGAGCCAGAGTCACCTCAGTGGCAGCTCAACCAAAGTCACCCATTAAAGGGGTACTGTGTCTCTCAGGTGCCAACTGGCCTTAGTATCCCCTCATCATTCAGCCATTGGCAGGGAGCAGCTTGCGGGAGGTGGGCTTTGGCACAAACCCCGTGATGGATTTCAGGATGCACAGCTGGGGCTCCTGGTCGGTTATCTGACCTGTAGTTCCAAGTCTGCCAAATGCATGCACAGGGCCTTCACAACCTGTCAGGCTGGACTTTCTACCAGCATCCAAAGCTTGGTCTGTACCCTAGGAGCTAGCCCTATCCTGGCAAGGATGCTATTTTACCTCCAGGTCCCAGCATCTCCCAGCATACCCAGGCTTTCTCACAGGTAGTGTGAATTCCCTCCTGGCATTTCTCAGGAATTTATGTTTCTAAAACCCAAATTCCATAAAAAAAAATTGTTGATAAAAAAAATCTTGTAGCAGCTTATGGTGAAAAAGAATATGGAAGTGAATATACGTATATTCATGTATGACTAAGGCACTGTGCTGTACACCAGAAACTGACACACTGTCAACTGACTATATGTCAATAAAAAAATTCAAATTTCAAGAAAAATTAGTTGAGACATCAAGGAAATAAGAAAAGGTGTTATAACTCCTCCGAGAATTAAGACTGAACAATGCACACAGAGACATAACCGGTCTGATGAAAGTCACGGACATAAAGTCAAAAGAGCAGGAAACTCTGACGCATGGAGTCAAAGAACAAGGGCTGCATTTCCGGAACTGGGACAGGAGCCCAGAAAAGAGGTCGTGAGCTAATCAGTCAGCCTTCCTTGCCCTTGCTACCATGCTATATATGTGTGTCCACTACAAATAAAGTAAATAACAATAAGTTTATATGCATAGTCTACTTTACACAAATAATGTAACTGGTGTTCAAAAAACGACAAGTTTTTGAAGCAAAATAAGTCCTTCAATTGGCAAGTTCCATGTATAACCTTGGGTAGCGTTGTTAATTTTATAAGGAGATCTGAATGTAAGGTTATTCAGATACTATCCAATAACATTTGCCAACATTTTCCAGCATTTTAGTATTTGTTATTGGTCACAGTTGTTTGTAAATAATGCTAACCTGAAAATTTTTTATGTATGAAACAATTTTTGATATCCATAATACTTACTAAAAAGCATGAAGAATGTTTGAAGTGTTTTAACAATAATGCATAACAGAGTGTAACTTATGAAACTCCCCAGAAGTCTAATTTCTCACCCTGAGTCCTGAAGACTGAAAACACAGAGGGAAAGCTTGGGAATTCTCCAGAACTGAGGAGAGAAAGGATGAGCCTGCTGCCTCCGCCTCAGCCAATCAGAACTCAGCTCTCTTAGGCAAGCGGAACTTGAGTCTCACTGCTCTGTGAACCTCCTTTAATGGCTCCTTCATAGTAAGGAAAATAATCATATCATATAGGCTTCAATTGTGAATCTTCTCATTTCAGAAAAAGATAATACAGTTTTCTTATAAATTATTTGTCCTGTATAGGGCTTGGCAACTACGTAGCTAAAATGGAAAGAGACGCAACTTCAGCAAGAGAAGCACATCATTTTACCTATGATACTGCTGCAGGGGGGTTCACACACTTGATCTTTGGTGAATGTGCCACCTCTCCAAAGAGCTATTCCTGATTCTACTGCAGTGTCTTAGTTTGCTTAGAATGCCCCAACAAAATATCATAGCCTGGGGGGCAGGGAGGGGGAGTGCTCAAACAACAGACATTGATTTCTCATAGTTTTGGAGGCTGGGAAGTTCAACATCAAGGTGTTGGCCAGTTTGGTTCCTGGGGAAGGCTCTCCTCCTGGCTTGCATCTTGCTGTGTCCTCACATGGCAGAGAGAGACAGAGAGACAGCAAGCTCTCTGGAGTCTCCTGTCATGAGAGTCCCTTTCTCATCATGGAGGCCCCAGCCCCATGATCTCATCTAACCCTAATGACCTCCTAAATCACCTCCCGTCTCAAATCCACCCACACTGGGGGTTAGGGCTTGAACACATTAATTTGGAGGGGACACACAAACACTTTTAGTTCATAACATCCAGCATGGCTTCCCAAGACAGCATCAGATCATAAAGGAAGAGTTCAGTCCAGGAAGGGTGACTGGGCAGTTCTCAGCCCTTTTCTGAACCAGTCCCTTAGTGTCCTCCCGGGGTCCCTCTCTGGGATCTGGGCAGGCAGTGAAGGGGACCTGCACTTCCATGTATTGAGGACAGACCACACGCAGGGGCTCTGCAAACATCATCAACTGTCATCCTTCCAACATCCCTGGGGGGAGTTCTCTATTTTACAGACGAGAGACATTTGGGGTTCAAACAGTTTCAATGACTCATATGCCCATATCACTCAAAGAGTAAGGACTAGACCTAGTTTTTTAAAGACATATTGATACACCATAAAATTCACCCTTTTAAAGTGTACAGTTCAGTGTTTTTCAGAACATTCACAAGGTTGTATAACCATCACTACTATCAAATTCCAGAACATCTCATCACTCACCTCAAAAAAACACCCCATACCCTTTAGCAGTCATCCCTCATTCCCCTCTCCCCCAGAAACTGCTAATCTACTTTCTGTCTGTATGGAAATGCCTATTTTGGACATTTCATATAAATGTAGTCATATAATATGTGGTCTTTTATGTCTGGCTTCTTTTACTCAGCATAATATTTTCAAGGCTCATTCATGTTGTAGCATGAACCATTACTTCATTCTTCTTTATGGCTGAATAATATTCCATTTTATGGATTGAATACATTGTACCCTTCTTCAGTTGATAGACATTTGAATTGTTTCTACTTTGGGGCTGTTATGAATAATGCTGCTAAGAACATTCATGTACAAGCTTTTGTGTGGACATATGTTTTCACTTCTCTTGGGTATACAGTTAGGAGTTGAATTGCTGGGTCATATGGTAATGCTATCTTTAACTTTTTGAGGAACTGCCAATAGACCTAGTTTGGGACTGTCTAGTTTTGGTCTGTCTGGATTCTTCCCACCACATCAAGCAATTATCCCAATTCCTCTCAACCTTTGCTATACATTCCAAGCAACTGGGGACCTTTAAAATATACTGAAGCCCAGGTGTCCTCCTGCAAGAGAGTCTGACTTAATTGGTCTAAGGTCAGGCTCAGATACTGGTGTTTGTTTAAAGCTCTGAGTGGATTCTAGTAGGAGGCCAAGGTTGGGAACAATCATATTACCTTTACATATTCAGGTCTGTAGACTTTTCATCTAAGGTTGGCCTCCCTACCATTAATAAAGAGAAGTAACTGCCTAACCAGTCAGGGGAAGTGTTGCTTATCTCTTGAACACAACGTGATTTAAGAGAGCAAAGATGCACAGGTCCCTGAGAGAGAGGATCAGGCGTGTCTTGGAAGCGCTGTGAGACTGCAGCAGGCCAGAAGGCCCACTGGGGCCCAGAATACATCCATGGAAGTAAGGGCACAGCCCCCTCCCTGAGATCCAGGATGACACGGTTGTCTGTTATCTCCACTGCAGTAATGGCCACGATGGCCATTTTATAGACCAGAACTCTGAAGCCTGGAGAGTCAGAGCACATCACACAAGGTCCCCAGGTGGTAGAGCTGGGATCTGAACTGAGGGCATCCAGCTCCAGAGTCCTCAGTCATACCTGCTTTATGATACTGACTCTACGCTAATCAGCAACTTCAACAGTGATGAGGAATATTCCTTTACTTTAATTACTACAGGAATATCACCAAACACAGTACTCTATATGACCAAAACCAAAACACTCTGGTGAGCAACCAACCAAAGAGTTTGAAATTTGGCCAAAGGCACTAAGACAATAAATACTGATATCAGAAAATCTCAGACACTCTGGCTTCCAAACTTGTGGACCTGATCGTAGGGCACAAGATGTTTTCCCTCTGTACCCATGATGGACATATTTAATGTTTCTTTCCTGCTCTGATGATGCTCGAATAATGCACCACACACAATAACATCGCCCTGAATCTGGGAGGAGTCTGGAAGGTTGCAAAGCTTGCTAAAAGTTTACCAGCACAGTGCAGCCTGGGTTGCTGTCTCCTTCCCCAACCAAACCATATCAATTTCAAAACTGTCTCTCTCAGTAGCCTCTGGTTTTATTTAATTTACTGCACTTGGAATTTGATAAGTTCCTGGCTAGCTTTCGCATTCTTTCGCATCCTCGTAATTCACGTATTATCTTTCAGCTCTCGGTTCTTCGAATCTTCTAGTTACTCCTGGAGAAAAGCTGCTTTACCGTTTTATCCAGTTAATGCTTCCAAAACGTAGTCAGAGGCAAACACAGGGATATATCCTTACTCTGAAATGGCACTGTACTCCAGACACTCCTCAGTGTCTGACATTTGGGGAGGTCCAATTTTGTCCACGGGCCCCAGTAGGGATCTACAGATGAAAGAGAGTGTCCCCCTACAAGAGCTCATGTTTTTGTGGGAAGGACAGACAACAGCCAGTCACAAAATAATATAAGCATTCTGACAGAGGTATGTATGTGGTGTTGTCCATGCCCATGACTGAGGCGGCCAGCACAGACTGTGGAAGCCGAGGAAGTTTTTAAACTGATGGTTGTAGAACATGATAAGTAACAAAGAGGGACAACCATATTGCAGGAGGCAGGAAGGCATCCCCAAAGCATCCTCTATGAGATATAGATGTGATTCAAGCATAGATTTGGAGGTGTAGAGTGAAGAGACATGAAAACATTTAAACCTTATATGGTCTTAATATACACCATGAAGAGTTCTTCCTGCTTAGTAACTCTTGGGAATCCTCACAGCCCTCGAGAGGTAGGTATTACTATTTACCCACTTTAGAGATGAGGAAACTAAGGCAGAGAGCAGTCACAGTGCCCAAGAAGGGATGAAACCAGGATTCAAACCCATGTAGCCTGGCATCAGAGTCCATGGTTTAATTCTAACAGGCTGGTGTGGAGAGCACGTGTCAAATCCCGAATGATGCAGCCATCCCATTCATTCGTTCATTTGTTCATTCATTCACTGAACACATATTCACAGAATGCTACTATACGCCAGGCCTGATGACAGGTTTGAGGACAAGAGACAAGGCCCTTGCATCCTACCCTCAAGGCAACAGTGCAGGCAGGACACTGGGTGGGTTGCCATTGAATTAAGATGCAATAGCAAAATAAGACGACACTGCCTTCTGAGTACTGGAGTCTAACAGGAAGAAATTTTATAGCATTTGCTATAAAACAGGAAATACTCCAGCAAATAAATTCAGTCAAAATCATGAAAAGAAAGTTTAGGCGCAGCACTGGATCTAATCGAGGTAAATCTCATAATGCATAAGTGGGCAAAGCCTGGTAAAGCACACACTGTTACACACAGAAGAGAAGGAAGACCATCCAGAAAGATTCAATGCCAGTGTAAAGGGAAGACAAGTTGGTATAAAGGGGAACACACAGCAGAGGCAGGGCAGGCTTGCTGGGCTGGTAAGCGGCACCTGCGGCACCCTGAACATCACTCTACCCAAATCCATCGTGGCTTCCCTTGGAACACTCAAGGATGTTGCCGGCACGTCCTAGCGCCTGGACATAAGCCTTAAAACCTTTCTGGCTGACCGAGAGGAGCACTGACCTAAAGGAATAGAGTTCTCAATCCTCCCGGGAACACACCCAATTAGAATAGTCTGGTCTCAAGTGATAATGACTTCAGCAGACTGGGCACAAAACGCAGGATCCCATCAACTCCCCACTGACTGACTTGCCCCAAGGTGAATACCCCCACCTCCCGCGCCTCCTCCAGAACTTCAAAGTGACAAGATTGGGCAAACTACTGGCCTTAGAAAGTTTTCCTCCAAAACTCCATCTTGAACCGAAGAAGGGACAACACTTTGGAGAGCTCTTTCCAAAGCAGATTTTTCTGCTTGACCAAAGGTATAATTTTTCCTCCAGGAAGTTAAGGCACCTCATGCTGGTGTAATTGAGTTTCCCTGGGAAGAAGCTGCTGCCCCCTGGGTGGTCACTGCTGCTGAAAAATTAAACGCAGATGTTTGGCGGGTCGCCTCCCCAAGCATCCTGCTCTTTGTGTTTTTCCTCTTAGAGAGATGGGAGTGGGTTCAGGACGTCCCTAATGCTGGGCCCACGTACTCATCAACAATGTGTCCGGCAGTTGGCTGTTATACAAACCTCTGAAATTAATCATCCAGAGACTCCATCAGTCACCTCCCATGCTGTTTACCCCTTTTCCCAGCCACTGTCCTAGCCATGGACACAGCAGTTGTATCCCTTCTTATTTGAGGAATGATCACGGGAAAACTCACAGATTTGTGAGATGTGGATTTTTAAAGCTGTGTTTTTATTTTAGAAACAAATGTCAATGATTTTAACCTTTCAAATGAAGGGAGAAAGGGCAGTGGTTGCTTTCCTAACATGGCACTACTAGGTGAGAATAATGGACATGGATTTGCTAGTGCATTCACCTATGAATAGCAGTTTTTGAAAAAATTATGAGTAGAGAAAGGAATAGGTTAAACTTTTAAACTCGACTTCACAAATATCCATCCTACTCTTTTCTCCTATTACAAAAACATATTTACTCCAATCCGCCTCCAGCTACTCCGTCCTTTATTTCCTGTCATTTATAACACACCTCCTTTAAAGAACTGTACTCTGGGCCCGATTTCTCTTTCCCTATACTTTCAATGCTACTTCAATTTCTTTCTCACACAATAAAACCCATTCACTTTGAAAACCTTCCAAACACAAAACAAGTCAGCTCTGCTTCTAGGCTCCGTCTCACTTTCTTTCCAATCCTCTACTCTTTCATTTTAGGACCATGTTCTAATTAGGCTCGTGCATCAGTTCAAGCCTGGTTTCTTTTGAGTTCATGGCAATGCTCTCCTATGGTGGGTCCTTAAACAGGCTAATAAAATCATAGCGAAAACACTGTCTACAACTTCATGCTGCAGCGCAAATATTCATCTATTGTCAGCTCTATTTGCAGGCAGCAGTATTTTCAAATATTAGCGAGCCTCTCCAAATCTGATACAATGCCAAAAAAAGCATCATGATACACAATTAAAGTACTGTGTTTCCACCCTTTTTAGTCAGGGCCAGTAAATAGAGTGTGTGTCCACATGTGTGCTATGCACCCTGGAAGTACACAGACACCACTCAGTCCTGTTTGCACTTCTATAATTGTGCTCATTGAGTCTGTTTCTTCCTCAAGTGCTAACAGCAGGCTAGGGTGATGGATTGGTTTGCAAGCGCATTCACTCTCCGGTGGTAAACCCTGCCAGCAAGTTGTGAGTAATTACAGAGCGGAGAGAAGAAATAAGTCCAAATTTGAAAATCACCTTCAACACAGGCAGTTATGTCTTCCATCACCCAATCCTTCTCCAGACACTGCCCACTTCTTGATTTCCTTTTACAACAAGAGTCCTTCAAAGTTTTGTCTCTCCTTCCTGTTTCCAGCTTCCTGTTTCCAACTTCCTGATCGCATGAATTCCAAGCTCATGAATTTCCTCTGATCCAGCTTTGACAGCCACCACTCACCAAAGTTGTTCTACTGAAAGTTCACTGCCTACTCCCACATGTCTAAGTCCACTTTCAATTCTCAGTCCTCCTCATGTGTGGCTCATTAGCAGTGTTTTCCAAAGCTCATCATGTTTGGACATGTAACACATCCAAAATGGAACTTTTTAATATTCTCCCCCCACCCTGCTATTTGCTGCCAATCCTGCTCCTAGTCTTTCCATCTCAGTTAATGTCAACTCCATCCATCTTTACGCTTTGGCCAACGAGCTTAGAGTCACCCTTGATTCCCCCCACACTCACATTTGAGTTTTCAGCAAATCCTATCACCTGCTCTTATCACCTCTACTCTGACCACCTAGGTCCAAGTTACCTGGTCCAATTTCACCTAGATTATTAAGACGGACACCTGGCTGGTCTCTCAGTTTCTGGCAGATACATAAACATCAACTCCTCAGGACTCTCTATTTTTCACCAACTGTTAGCCTCAACTTGGTTATAAAAATATTTTGAGATCAAAAGCATTGTGACCTTCCAGGAGACGTTTAAGCCTATCCATTGTCATCTGGTGAGAACATTCTCAACTGAAGTAAGTATAGAAGAAATGACTTTGAATCATTTTTAAATGTTCTTGTGTTTTGGTTTTATTTTCCTTGCTTCCAATTCTTAGGGGAAAAAAAACATCAACATAAATTAAGCTTAGGTCTGCTGCAAGGGAAAGGAACAAGTTCTTCTTTGTACAGTTTTGAGGGTAATCTCCCTTCATCCATATTAATATATGGATAACTCCCTATACCCTTCCCAGTTTCTATTCCATGTATATGAATTAGCTCTATGTTACTTACCTAAGAATTTAAAAGGGCAATAAATTAACTCTATTGAATCCCATTTACAAATAGAGGCTAGCATAGCAGCCCTGAAAACTTAAAGCAGGGTTTAATTAGCATCAAACTATTTTTACTTGTCAAATGTATAATTATGCCACTATTATTTTCAAGAAAGCAAATTTTGTGATGTAATATCATTGTCAACTCATCCTGCTATAAAGCAGTGGTTTTCAACTGAGTGCAATTCCTGCCCCCTTTCCCAGGACATTTGGGAATCTGTGGAAACATTTCCTGTTGTCACTATGAGAAAGTGGGGTGGGCGGCGCTACTGGCATCTACTGAGTAGAGCCCAGGGATGCTGCTAAACATCCTACAGTGTGCAAGACAGCCCCTCTCAACAAAGAATTACCTGGCCCAAAATGTCAAGAAAGTGTCAAGTTTGAAACACTATGATTTACAGTTGAAACATTTATCATTCCTTGAGACCATGGGGTATACATTCAATTAAAGTAGATTTAAATTTTATGAGCAGATTTTTGGTTTTTAGACTTTTGGTGCCTTTCATCGAAGACACAGTTTATACAATTTCATTCCTATGTAAGTCACCCATGTGGCACTAAACCAACTTCTGGAAATATTCTGAGAAAAACTCAGTGGCAACTCATTTCCTGAAACCCTAGTCTGGCACCAAACTGATGCTCCAGAGGTGAATACAAAAGCATGAAGCAAAGTGCACTGCACATAGTAGGTGCTGACAATACCTAGTGATTTACTGACTCCAATTCAGAATGCGTTTGCTATTCAGGTTTTTGGATGGTTTGCTAGTATCTAAATCTATCAACCTGATATAATAGTCAAATACTTTTGGGCCCAGTAGGGTCCCACCATTTCTATAAATAAAGTGGTGTGAGATGATTTAGGAAGATTTTATTCCAAAATGCTCAAATCAATCTTGATTTCAAGTATAGGTATACGTATAGGCATATGTCTAACTCTGTAACCAGTAGGGACATCTTAAATTGGAAATCCCACATGTATTATATTTCCTACTTTAAGAGACTAACTAAAACATTATTAGCTTCCAGAATGTGGACACTGGAAGGACTAATGAGTATCCAGGGCAACCATTCCTCTCTTATTACAAATGAGGAAGGAGAAGCTCCCAGAGGTTAGGAGACTTTCCAAGGCCACAGAGCTGGTTAGTGGCCAATCCTGGACAAAAGCTCTACTCTTCTGTTGGAGTATTCTGGGATTTTCCCAATAGGCTAATCTTTCTGTGCTTGGCTTGTTTGGAATCAAATTTTCTAAAACTGCTGTGTAAATTTGTGTTGTCTAGTTGATTGTGAGTCTATAAACTTGATCTAAGTCCCTGAATAAGTTTTTTCTTATCGATTTTATCTGAAATTAAAATCATTCCACTAAGCGTGCAGCAGTTCTTTAAAGTGAGCTGAAAATTACTACATACAGATGCAATAAGTGTAATATACAATATACGATACTTAATAAACAATAAATGTTGTTAATTTTTTTTTGCCATAATGGCTTTTGAAGAGTTCTATTACTTTGGGGACAATTCTTTTTTTCCCCCAGAACATCAACTTTTTAACCCCCAAACACACTAAATAAATGAACTATAAGAGGTGATATGTCAACATATCAATTCAGGCAATGACATAACCACCAATTAACTGAACACAACAATTTTTAGTCAAAGGATCCAATAACATGGAACAAATCTCAGGTATACCATGTCTACATAAACCCAAAGAGTTCTGCTTGGTCCTCACACCAAGCAAGAGGGATGAACAGGTTATGGCTATTGGCCACATGTGCCATTTCTACACTTGAGGCACAATCATATTTAACCATAATGTTTCCCCAAAAGTACCTTTTTGTACTACAATTTCACTTGTAAATTTATTTTGAGTACAATGCAACCATAAGCCTTAAAAGGTTGAAAAGTTGGTAAGGAAAATGGGTCAGAAAAAATAACAACCTTCATAACATTATATTTTATGTATAAAATCGATGTATTTATCTATTTAATCTATGTAGTATCGATTTCACCTAATTAACAAATGCATTTTTCCCCTCATTTAATGGTTTTCAGGAATGAATTAAAGTTATTAAGCCAAGAATAGAGTTGAAAGTGATTTGGGATTTTAACCATAAATCTGAGTAGTCAAGCATCACCCACACTCACAATCCTACAGGTCACCCTCCCCTGTTCCCCAGTAGACCTAATTACTAGAATATTTGTTTCCAGATCTTCTCTTTGCCTATCTTCTCTTTATATCTTTTCCTGCCAGCTCAATACTGAAGTGTTGTAACAGACACTTGAAAAATGCCTGCAGTCAGGCATGTGACTTTAATAGGAGGCTCTGGCTGGAACTTTTTGCAATGAAAACCAAATAATTCTGTGTTCAAATGGAAATGGAAATATTTCATCCTGAGTTATCTTTACAAGATGATTCCAGCTTTTACATATGAAAATAACGGTTGAGATTTTTATCTGTGAATTTCTCAGGAGCTCCATTTTCAAACTATGTGGTCTATTTTAAACACACCATATGGATTATGTACTCTAAGAACTACTCTGCACTTAAAAAAAAAAAAAAACTGTGCAAACACAAACCACCCAGTTCTAAAGTCCCAGCTGGCACTTCTGTTACCCATAAGTGCTCTTTTCTGTTTATGTTTCTTACACCCACATGTATATATGTTTGCAGTTGGAATCCTTCACCCTTGTCTCTTAAAAATTCCTTGAGCAAAAATGTGGCTGCAAATGGGACTTTGCTTCATCTTTGCAGGTCAATATTCAGCCCAGCAGCGTGGACAAGGCCAAGACTGCTGGCAGAAGGCTGCCAGTAGAACGTGTGTTCCAGCATCTTCTCTGGCCCCTCTTCCATCTGCAATTACTTGTCGGGTGTTCCATTCACTTGAGGTGCAACAATCTGCTTTTGCCGATGCCACCCAAAGTGATGACCCAGCATTTCCCAAAGCATGAGCCTTACTGGCTGTTAATTGGAGTCTCATGGAAGGAACGGTCCCATGGCAGAAGTGTGGGGAGTCAGAACCTCCCAAGACCTTTGATGCACTGAGCTCTCCATGTTCGTGTTCACTGTGAATATTCATTGGGATGAGTTGGTGGAGTACAGAGTGTTTTGTAATGTGTTTAACTCTTCCTTTTCTCCTCAGTGTCCTACAGGAAGAATATTCCAGAAAACTAATTTTGGAAACTCCTACCAATGTTAACAGCTAAAGGGAACTTCTCAAGGTCTAATACAACATCCCAGGGCATAAGTCTCAAATAAGACATGCAGGCCTCCTAGTCGGCTGCTGGGAAGCTATTTTTAAGTAAGTGGAGCTATTGGCTCATGTCAGGACCCACCACACAAGTGGTTGCTTATTTCAACCCTGATAATGTACTCCCCTGTGACACAGTCAGTGTCACACATCTAGGAGTGACAGCAACCTTTTCAGGGATGGTGAGACATGAGAGGCAATGCATCAAGTAGATAGGAGTTTAACTGTGTCATTTAGGGTTTACGATTTACAAGCAGTAGCGATCCCTCTGTCCCCACTACATGATGATTACCTTGAGAGCGGCACCAGGCTGTCCTGAGTTGCCGTCCTTGGCTCTAACACAAGGACTGGCACACTTGCACACCAAGTGACTATCTGCAGAGTGACTCAGTGATTCAGTGACCACCAGATTTGGGCATTCTGCTTAGTTTTCACGTGTCCCCCCTCCTCTCTGCAATTCCGATCCTCATTTTCACAGATGATCATGGGAATCTGTAGACAGAGGAATCAGAGAGGGCATCTCATCTGCTATTTGTCCTCAGTCCAAAAGCTACCTACAGTAAGTAAATGATCAGCTCTCTTGTATTTAAAAATTCCAATAAAAGAGGCTTCAAGGCATCCTTAGTACTCTGTTCCAGAGTTGCATGACACTCATGGCTAAGAAAATCATCCTCAGTCACACCTTCTATTTTGTGCAACCATCTAAAAGGCACTTGAGGAATGGGGGCTATTTCCCTAGCGGTGTCAAGTTCAACCACACTTTTCCCTAAACACTTTGGCAAAACTACTAAAAGAACAAGATTTTTCTTGCTGCATGATTAGATGAAGGACATTCTCTGCAATCTTGTTTCCCTTCTCACTTTAAAAAATATATATACACACACATACACTCATGAATACATCTGTACACATGTGTGTGCTTTTATGTGTCTGCAAGTACTAATACGATCTGCCTAATCATATATGTTCAAGACTTTAGCCATTTTCATGTCCTCCTTCTCCTGTGAACTTTGTTCATTTAATTAGCCATTGAACTTGATCCATACTGTTCTTGAAATGACACTCATATTCACTGGATCCTCTTCAAATTTCCTACCACTGGTTCTGGACTTCCTTGTCTTTCACTTTGACTGTGCAGTAGGCTCCAAACTAGTAGAGAGATATTTCCAAACTCCCCATCCAGTAGTGCATTCGCATGGCCCTTCGTAACTACTAAAATGTCTCCCAATATATTATTTAACGCTTGTGACAATTCTGTGGTACCAGGCACTATGGCCTCTGGGTACGGATGAGGTCACTGTCGATAGTCAACAATGAGCTCAGTGTCCCACAGCGAGCAATGTGTCAACAAATCATGCTTCCCCCAACCTTGCTTTTTCCCCATGGACCTTAGATATGTTAAAACACAATACAAATTTTAAAGACTGCTAAATAGAAACTTACTAAGTGGGAAAAGGCAGAATTTGTCATTATTTATCATTAAGAAAATTATTCACCATTAAAATCTTTTTTTTATCTTCTGAAATTTGCTAAAATTTTATTTGCAATGTATTGTCAGATTATTCATGTTGCTTATGTGCTTTAAAACAATATGGATTCTATTAGCATTGGATGCAGGCTTTTGCATATACAGAAGTCGGTTGCCATTAAAACCTTAAAATAAGTATCTACTGATCAAAATTAAATATATTCAACTTAAAATTAGTTAATTTACACTTTGAAAAAAATGAAGAGATACTTTTTTTGTGAAGACCTAAGGCATGGGAAAAGTGGTATGTCACCATGAAAGGGTTCTGATACTCCCTAATTGTTGGGATTGGTGGATCTTGCCAAGTAGAACACACAGTGGCTGCTGGGGGCGTACACTCTATCTGTCTAAGGTTTCCTCCCAGCACAGGATGCCTCTTCCCAGTATCCCCAACCCATCAGATCCTGCCCAGCCTCCAAGTCCCAGCTCACATGTCACTCTTCACACTACCCTCCAAGCCTTCTCTGCTACCCTGGGTTGACGCTTCTAACTCCTGTTGGGTAGTCATCAAATTCTAGCCTACACCATGGTTATCTAGCTACACACCCTGCACCTTTAGAGAATAATTCATTCATTCACAGATTCAACAAACAACTTTTCAGCGTTGCTACTCTGACAAGCACTCTTCTGGGCTCTGAACACAGAATCGTAAGAAATAAATTCTGCCTCCAAAGGGCAAGCACCTGCCATCTTCGCCATGTCACATATATTGATGAATAGTGCAGCCGTGGCTGATCCAGCACGTCTGATTGCAGACTCCAGTTTACAGAGCGCTGTTGACTCTTCCCCTCTCTAGTGTAGCCTGAGACTGTAAATCTAACAGAAAGAAACCTTACATTTCAGCCTTGCATTCAGTGTCTAATAGCTGACTGCACTTCAAACAGAGTAGTGCTTCTATTGAGGAAGAAATATCCCTTACATGAGCCCGGCATTCCATTAACCAATCAAAGAAAGTGTTGTTTAAACATGCCATTTCTCCCTGAATTCTTTTCTTAATTAATTATGTAGCTCAGAGTCGTAACAGTAGTGAAGACATCTGTCACAGCCAGAGTTCTTTTCCACCACGGAACTAATGAGGATTTCTTTTTCACATTTCTGTTTGGATATATGAGTGAGTTAATTTTGCAAAGCATGCTGAGTTCAGCAGTGATGAGGGTCCATGGCCTCCTTGAACCATTAGGAACAACTGTCTGAGTGCTTGGGTGCTAATTATAATTGTCAGTCCATCACTTATATAATGAACTCTTCAGAGGGCCTCTTTCCACACCCAGTGTAAATGAATACACTAAGGAAAACAAAGAGCAACAAAGGGAACAAAGGGAAAACAACTTTCAGAACTTTCAGGAGACCCTAGAAATTACAGACTCCATCACTGTTTATATCTTGGCAAATTCTTTTAAATCAGGATTTGAGACAGTTCTCAAGTAAGTCCATAAATTCCAAATAAAAATAGGAAATTGAAGTCATGAAAGGATGTAGAAAGATGTACACATGTATACTTGACGGAACTAAATAACAGGTGTAATTCTGAGCTTCCTGTTGGCCAAGGCAAAAAGAGAATAATGACCAGTAACTAGGTTTTCCTCAGCAGAATGGACCACTTATATGTGTTTTCTCTTTGACTGAATTCCTCAATTAGACATTGGATGGTAGCTTATTCATCGCTGCCTCCCAGTTTGTTAAACTGGATCTCCCATCCCAAGTAGAGGTCTGGGCTCCATTAAATTTGACTAAGTTTCCTCTGTAATTGAAGACAGTATTGTATCAATAACTTACAAATAGGATGCCTGCCTTCCCTCCCGGCCCCCTGTAATCCATTCTTCAGAGAAAAGTTAGAGTGATCCCTCACAAACATAAATCAAAGCATGTCTCTCACATGCTCACCATCCTCCCAAGGGTCTCCAATGCATTTTGCATAAAGTCTAGACTCCTGTACTCTGACACCCGTGGCTCTGTAAGATTTGGTCACTGCCTCAACTCCCACCTCTCTTCCCCTCCCCCAAGTCTGCTTGAAGCAATATGGTCTTATCTCTATTTCTGGAACATACCAAGCTCATTTCCTCTTCTGAGTCTTAGCTCCTGCTGTTCCCTCTGCCTGGAAAACTCCTTCCCCTGATTTTCACATCCTTGCTTCTTTCTTCATTCAGATTTCATGTTAAATTCTCAGGAAGCAGTTTGCGGACCATTACGGGACCAGTCTGCGCATGACTTCTGAACACATCACTAGGTCTTCCTTCCTTCACCACACTTACCATCTGCAGGGACCTCAGTGCCTGTCTTTGCTTGTTTGTCAGTGTCATCACACTAGCGCATAAACCCACAGGATTAGAGGCTTGTGTATCCTGCTTCCTTCTCCATCCCTGGGGCTCAGAACCATACATGACACATGGTGGTGATAAATGAATCAATGCATGAAAGACGATATACTATGAACTGGTCTCATTATAGAAATGAACAAAATGAAAGAGATACATAAATATATCACAGTTAACTCCCTTCCCAAACTATTGGGTCAAGTCCAAATCAGTATTCATCTAATGCAGAGGTCAGCAAACTTTTCTGTAAAGGGCCAGTGGACACATTTTAGGCTTTGTGGGACATAAAGTCCCTGCCTCAACTACTCGGCACTGTCCTTGCAGCGGAGAAGCTGCTATGTGCAGTGCATTAACAATTGGGTGTGGCTCTGTACCCAGAAATACACAAAAGTAGGTGTTTGTTGGATCTGGCCTGCAGACTGCAGTTTACTCACTGCTGATATAACGTGTAGATCTCAGTTAGTATCAGGAAAATAATAGTTCAAAGTAAAAAGACAAATAAACAGACAAAAAAAATCAATGTTAAAAAAACATACAGAGCAAAAATTTCTATGTCTAGAAAAAAAATGAAACCAAGTAATGAATGAATCCATAAGAAGAATAATTTTTTTTTAAAGACCAAACAGTAGCAATGCCAATGGCCACATCATGTTTAGGCCACACTCACAGGCTTCACTCTGACTGTGAAGAGATGACCCTCTCTCTAGAAGATGCTGATGAGACCACACTTGGACAAATGTAGACAGGTCCAGGCACTTCATTAAAGAGAAAACAGAAAAACAATGTCCTAAACATTGGAAAGCTTTCATAGTCACTGGCATGCACTCAGAGGCACATGGCCAGAAAGAAGGCTCAGGAAGCTAATGGATGGAGAATGATTAAAAAGACCTCAAGATCTGTAACAAGGTTGGATGAACGAAGACTACATAGGACATACAGAAGTGCTCACGTAAGAATGCTCGCAATACTGCAGAAAGAAGAGGTATATGCTGTTCATCTAGCTGGAGACTTGAAAACAGGAAATAGAATGAGATTTAGAAAATACATATTTAAGGCCAATTTTCCTATCAGAATTTAGAATAAAAATATTAATATCCAGATTTTTAAAGTCTCTTCTAGTGACTCCAGAAAATGTGCCCAAGAATATAAGTATTTGCATTTATTTAACACTTGACAGTTGTCCAGATACATTTGGACACTCCATTCCAATGTGATCGTTGAGGCAGGCAGGAAAAAGTTGATGATCCCCATTTTGTAGATGAAGAGACAGAGGTTCAGAGAAATTAGTCATTAACTAGTAAGTAGTGGTAGACAGTCCAAGCTTTGAAGATGTGAATTCAAATTATCCAATTCTGATTTGGTCATTTACTAGTTTAAGAAAGAACTTACTCTGAACACCTACATCTTCATGGACTCAAAGAATGTTACACTTGGAGAATTTCTGGCTACACATTAGACTTAACGGAATGATTTTTTAATGTAGCAATGCCTGGGCCCCACCCCAGAGCAACGAAATAAAAATTTCTGGGAGTGGGATTCGCATATCAGTAATTTTCACATGATCTAAGGCATCACCGAAGTTGAGGAACACTGATCAAGTACAGAGGTCAGCAGATGTTTTGTGTAAAGGGCCAGGGAGTAAATATCTGAGGCTTTGCTGGTCATATTCTGTGTCACAGCTACTCAGCTCTGCTACTGCATGGTGAAAGCAGCCATAGATAATATGTAAACAAATGGGCATGGCTGTGTTCCAATTAAACTTTATTTACATGAACAGGTGATGGGCCAGATTTGGACCAAGGGCCGTGGTTGGCCAACCCCGGATCTAGAAGAACCTTTCTGTGGAAGAGAAACCTGGAGATGTTAAATATTTTACCCGAGGTCTCACCCTTCATCAATAACAAACTCAGGGCTGGGCCTCTGCTCTATTCTCACTGGCCTGCTGTGGCTCCACTACCAGCTCTTTCTTGGACTCTCAAACCACAGCTTGGGAAATGCTATGCTTCATTTTCCACAAGCTTAAAACATTACTCTCAGAATAACATATCACTTATTGGAAGGAAGGCTGCCTTGGGACATAGAGAGCTGTGGTTTTGAGTTCCAACTCTTCCACTTACTAGCAGGCAGACAGCTCCCTCAAATCATCTAATGCTAGAGTGTCTGCATTATAACCCAGGGGCAAAAATCTCAAAGGAGATTTTCTGTGTGGATGAAATGAGTACTAAATGACCTGGTACCATGTGTGGCACATAGTAAGTGCTCAATAAATATTTATTTCACAACCTGAAGACTTTTACTATTTTTAAGAGTCTTTTTTTTTTTTTGGTACTTCATGTGGGAAAAAAAATGGAAAAAACTGGAGTATTAGGAAAATAGAAACATGTCACCAAAATTTCCTCTAACCATCAGTGAGAGGAACAGGAACCTATGAAAAAGCGATGAGAAGAAAGATAAAAGGGGTATGCAAAGAAGCTCCCCCAAGAGATTCTGAGGGCCAAGGTCTTGTCCAACCTTGCCACCAACTGAGAATCACTAGCCTAAATTTTGACTAATTTCCCGTCATCCCAGAAGTTGAGAAGAGATGAAGAGAGTATGAAAGATTATATGTTTTCATCCAGAGAGAGAAGATTTAGGGTGTGGCTTTGTTCACTCCATCCTCCTAAATTTGCCTGCTTGAATATGAACCTATGAAATCTCACAATTCATTATTTCCCACTGAATATAAGAGACAGTGTTAGTCAAATCATGAATTTAGGATTTACTTGACATGGTAAGATTGATTTATACTGATACCATTAGTGAGTTTACTGAGTTTTCAAAATATCCTGGGCTGACCATCAAGCTGCCTATTTTCCCATGGAGGTTTAGAAGATATCTGCGTCATCTATTCTAAAGTACTGGGATGGTCTATAAGCAGGAATTGTTAGTTGACTGTACATCCATTTCCTTCCTTCCTTGCTGAATTTCATTTTGAACTGAATGAATTTCATTCAAACATATGTCACTCAAGTGCCATCTTATGTTTCATGCCAGGGAGCCTGAACCTGTTTGTAGCTCTGCTAGTGGGCCTGATTGATCTAGGGGTAATGCATTAGTCTTCTCACCAGCAACTGGATAGCAAATGGGCATGTGACGTTATTCTGGCCAATGAAAGATGAGGAGTCAAGAAGGGGCTTCTGAGAAAGGTTTCCTGATTCTCCTGAGAGGCCAACAGGAGAGACTGTCTCATCTTTCTCTAGAAAGTGTCTTGTTTGTAGGCGATGCGTGGAATTTTCATCCGAAATTAAACCAATCTTAAAGATGACTTAGGCAAATGGTGTCCAGAACCTAGATCCTTGGTGATATCCTTAAGTCACGGAATCAACCACCCTGAACGTGCTCCATCTCTGGGCATGTCCGCATGTGGACTAATACCTCTCCTTATGGTTTAAGTCAGCTTGATTGAGAAGGTCTCAATCCTGAATTCATGCTGCTGAAACCTTTTATCTGATGCTACTTCCTGCATGTGTTTCTCTCCTATCTCTTCCAAAAATCAGTTTTCAGATTAGTTTTTCAAAATATAAAAAAGCATAGAGTAACTGTACTGCTACATTTGGTAACCTGATGCTTCAGAAGAAGAGCAAATAGTCTGGCGTTCTGATGATTTTAGAGGAGAAATGTCCTTTATTAACCAGTTTCTGCAGGTGAACCTCACAGCCAGATGGCAATACACCCAGAGATAATAACCATTAATACGTGGGGAAAATTATGTTTTTGGTGCTCAGGCTTCTTGAATGTACACATATTTGCCTATCTTGCACACAAATGCAGAAATTTTGCCTTTAATCCATCATTTCTAATTTGCAATCAACTGTTCACCACAGCAACCAAATCAATGAGAGCAACTTGAATATATGGCTTCAAAGTAATATAGGTTATAAATTCTCTCAGCTGTGTATTTGAAGTATTTGAATTTCCTGTACTTACTCATCCCACAAATATTTATTGAGCTCCTACTGTGTGCTAGGTGTAGGGAATATAGAAATAAAAAGGGCAAAATCGCTCCTTTAAGGGTATCAGTAGCTATCAGCACTGCCTCACAGAACCAGCTGCAATGATGAAGAAGATGCTCTATACCTGTACTGTCTAGTACAGTAGCCATTAGCCTCTTCTGGCTAATGAATACTTGAAATGTGCCTACTGTAACTTAGGGGCAGAATTTTAAACTTCACTGAATTGTAATTAATTTAAATTTAAATAGCCACAGTGGCTACCACATTGGACAGTGCAAGTCTAGATGGTAAAGACAAGAAAATCAAAGGTGATGATACACTGTTGTCAGTATTACAAAAGAGATGCACATGGTCCAACAGAGTAGGACTCCAGGACTCCAGGGGAAGAGCATTCAAGTAATTTTTGGGCTAAAAGGCAAGTTAAGTAAACACATCCAAGGAAAGTTGACTTTTGAATCAAATCCGAAAGGATAAAGAGAAGTTAATCACTAAGTCCACTTTCTGCTTCTCTGATGTTAAAAATTTGTATTACAATATTCTACCTTGTCATGAAATTAGCATATCCCATTATATTAGTCTAAGCATCTCCTAATCACTAATACACTTCATACATTTATTTCCTTGCATCAAGCATGCTCCCTGTACACATATATAGAGCTTTCCTAAATCCTTGACTCCACATTTAATCCAGAGAAACTTATACTCAACACTTTTATGTTAAATACATAATCCAAAAACATCCACACACCAGTTTGAACCGAGGACCTGCTAACTTGCTGCCAAGGGCAAACTATCAAAGTAATTTCAATTGACGCCATTCTATGTGTGTTTTTCTTTCCCATCTATTTTAAAGATTGGTTTTCAAATTACTATTCAAAATACATATTAGACAAAATTTTATTTCCAGCTATGTAAACAGTATGTGGAGATTCATTTTTCTTTCTGTCCCGTATCGTTCACGGAGACAGTCCTTCCTGAGCCTTGAGCTCCTTCTGAAGCCATGAGGTCCACTCGCCCTTTGGATCAGCAGAGTGCCGACCTCTGTGAATTGATTCAAGGTTCTGTCACACCTGCCATGTTCCCTAAACACAACCTTCCATCTCTCTCCAAGGAGAGGAGCTGGGACTATCTGAGTTTCTAAGTACAGTGTGCTTTAGAGGACTAATAGGTGTGGAATGAAGAGGATGGATGAGGATGCGGACACTGCTACCTGATGAGCAGAATCACTGGGAGGCTCTGACAAGGAGGCAATAGAGACTTAATGACTGTTGCAACTCAGGTGACAGCAGCAGGAATGGGAAAGCCTGAGGCAGAGGTGAGGAGACAATCAGAGGGACAACTATCAGGTTGGAAAAGCACTGAATGCTGGTGGACAGAGAGAGCCAAGGCTTTAAAGTAGGTGACTGCAAACGATCAATGCTGGAGAGGGTGTGGAGAAAAGTGAACCCTCCTCTGCTGCTGGTGAGAATGTAGTTTGGTACAAGCATTATGGAAAATAGTATGGAGATTCCTCAAAAAACTAAAAATAGATTTACCAATTGATCCAGCAATCCACTCCTGGGCACATATCCAGAGGGAACCCTACTTCAAAAAGACACCTGCACCCCAGTGTTCACAGCAGCACTATATACAATAGCCAAGACATGGAAGCAACCTAAATGTCCATCGGCAGATGACTGGATAAAGAAGTTGTGGTATATTTATACAATGGAATACTACTCAGCCATAAAAAGAATAAAATAATGCCATTTGCAGCAACATGGATGGACCTGGAAATTGTCATTCTAAGTGAAGTAAGTTAGATAAAGACAAATGCCATATGATATCACACATATGTGGAATCTAAAAAAAAAAGACGACACAAATGAACTCATCTATAAAACAGAAACAGACTCACAGACATAGTAAACAAACTCATAGTTACTCGGGGGGAAGGGGGTGGGAAGGGATAAATTTAGAGTCTGAGATTTGCAAATACTAACTACTATATATAAAACAGATAAACAACAAGTTTCTTCTATATAGCACAGGGAACTATATTCAATAACTTGTAGTAACCCACAATGAAAAAGAATATGAAAACAAATATATGTATATATATATATATGTATAAAACATTATGCTGTACACCAGAAATTGAGACATTGTAAACTGACTCTACTTCAATAAAAAGAAAATAAAATAAAGTAGGTGACTGGACAAATAGTGTAGTCATTGTATAAAAAATGTGGAGGAAGAGATGGCTTCTTTAGGGGTGGAGTTGGGTTATGCTGGATTTTAGGAGCAGTGGTCTGTGGGAAATGCAAATTTGGAGGCCAATGATACAGAATTCTGAGACATCACTGAGAGAGGTAAGAGAGACGGAAAGGAGAGGGAAGTAAGGCACAAGAGACTAGATAGGGAGTGACCACAGAGATGAACTGATGCTCTTGGAGGTTTTCAGGTCTTTGAAGAGGCGTATGAGAGCCCGATGAAGGTATTAAATGAGATAACTGGAGCAAGGGGAAATCTGGGATGGAGGTGATAAGGAACCACAGGTCTGTGATTCCCAATGAACAGTGGAGAGTATCTTCCAAGAGCGCCTTACTCCAGGAGAGGAAGCATGATGAAATGGCTAAGACCCCAGCCTCTGCCACCAGGTAACCTGTTTTGGAATCCTGACTCTGCCCCTTCCTGGCTGTGAGACCTTGGACAAATTACATTGCCTTCCTGCGCCACAGTTCCCTTCTCTATAAAATAGCAAGAGAAACAATGCCTTGATGTGTCATTGT
Source organism: Camelus bactrianus (assembly GCF_048773025.1). NCBI lineage: Eukaryota > Metazoa > Chordata > Mammalia > Artiodactyla > Camelidae > Camelus > Camelus bactrianus. The sequence goes on from NC_133575.1 coordinate 7,757,987, forward strand.
GAGGATTAAGTGAATGAATACCTGTAACATAAGTAATATATGGAAGAGGTAGAAGAAGGCAGGTGGTCATTGAGAGCCAAAGATCTTGAAGACAGGATAGCTTTGAGTGATGGTGGTGGCAGAAATGGGTATCAGAAGTGAGATGAAGATGGAGGCCCATGAAGTGCTGGAGTTTGAGGAACTGGCAGACAAGTATGCTGAGAATGCCTTCAGCATCAATGTTGAGATAAAGGAGAGTGAAGATCAGAAAAAATGGGAGATTTTGTCTTCCTGGTACAATTCAAAATTTTAACATGTATCATTGATCAAATATGCCAGCCTCTAAGATCAGCAGTTTATATATCTTTATCTCATCTTCTGCTCACAAAAATCCTGTAAAGCCAATGCTTCCCTCCTCTTCAGAAAAGAGAAATTGGCACTTGAGTGTTTTATGTATAATGCCAAAGCCGCCACACAGAGGAAATGAAAAGGGGGCCCTGTGAACCTGGGCTTGTCCGCCTACAGCTATGATGGGGGAAAATGAGACTGGAGGCAGCAGGTGGGCCCTCCAAAGTGAAGTAACTGTTGAGCTAAGATGGTGATGGTGAGGGGAAGGCAAGGAAGAAAGAGAGGCCATTCTGCAAGACTGAAGGATCGTCAACATTGCTTTCTGTAGTCACAAAATTAAGAGAGAGCCAATTGGTTTACATCACCCCTTTCTGTTATTGCAGTTACTGAACTGAGAAAGCCTTTTGCTCTTTGCTTTTTCTGGAGAATAACATAATCATTCAGGTTGGGCTGAGTGTCTGACAATGTTTTATGTAGTCTTCTTATTTCCTCGTCTGAAAACTTATTCCCCATGTAATAGTTCCATATTCCTTTTGGAATGTGTAGCATGATCTCCCTCCCTCCCTCCTAGCAACCTGTCTTCTATGATATATACCATTTCATCCCTTTAGCAATTGGGAAATGCATTTCTGGAAGCCAGTCTCTTGGCAATTGATGCATCATTTTTCCATTAAAGAGAGTACTCATGCATTCATGAAGAACTGCAGGTTTAAAGTGTTTGGTAATGATCTCTGGTTGCTTGTCAAGCAGAATTTCTACCTGAACGTGAAAATACAACATTAGTATGATTTGCAACCCTGCCACTGGGTTCCTAATTTCCTCCAGCAACACGGAGTGATTTTTGCTCATACTTAAAATCCATTACAGGTGCTTACTGCATTTGGTCTCCTTTGGAGGTACATCTCCTAAGTCTGACACAGAACAAAGTTTAGAATGTTCTAAATGAGTAATCCCCCTACCCCACAATCTTTTAACTCTGATTTATTCCTAAACTACAAGTATTCATCACTAGTCGAGCTAAAATAAACTAACTCTTATGACATATAATTAAATTACTGGCAGAAATAAAATCTACAATTCCTCCAGAGTACTTCACATAAACATCAGCAGAATAATTGAGCTGAGGTAAAATATTTTGCTGAAAGGCCACCAAAAAAGTCACCTGAAGGAATTTGTTTCCCTAATCTCTGACAATGTTTAATTTTCCTTTCATGATAATTACAGAAAAAATTTCACTTGCGTGTAAAATCCTCTCTTCTTTCAACTCTTCTTTGCCTCCCTTCCTTTTCCATATCTTTACCAGAAACTGGAAATAAAAACATTAGGAAAATGTTTAAGCTCTTAGCTAAATGATAGCCACTCAAGATGTGACTAAAAGAAATTATGCATTTACTCAGGATTCACAGCTTCTAGGTTAAAATTCTACAAAGGGGGAGTGTTACGTTTCCATTCTCTCCATCTGATTTTCCTTTTAGTTGGCCCCCAAACAGAATCGATTATCCCCAAGACTTTGTAACCGGGGCACATGTGGGAGAATAGTGATTTCTCAGCCCCCAATTAAGTAGCCTTGAGGAACACACACACACACACACACACACACACACACACACACCACTCAATCACTCCGCACTTCTGTCCGTTCAAGAACTTGTAAGGATGACTTCAGCTCTGTTTTGCTTAGGAGTCTGTCCTGCCTTTCTGTCACTTGAAATTCCAAAATGATTCAGTCATTTTGGGGGCCAGACCGGCAGGCAGTGTCCACACCACATGGAAACTTTTTCAGCCAACTCTTTCAGGGTTCATCACAAAATGAACAACAAGTCAACACAACATTGGGTGGTTCACAAGGCCAGAAATTTTTTCCTCTAAAGTCTTGTGGTATCCTTTTCATATTTACTTCTAAATTGAAAAAACTCTAACTACCACCTCGTTTTGTTGAGAAGTAATTTTTAAATGATCTGGTGGTTTAATCAATTTCCCTTATTTTTTCTCACACTCTTCAAGTGTATCAGTATTCTGCAGGCCACTCTCCTTTCTAAATGCAAGAGAAAAGGATAAAGATTGCACTCGGATTAGAAAAACTGAGATCAACCCCAACTCTGCCATTTATTAGCCACGTGGACTGTGGCTGGGCCTGTAGTTCCTCTGAGCCCAGCGGGCTTGTCTGTCAAACAATGACATAAATAACTAGAGCACAAGTAGAAGATTCAAAGAAATGAGAGTTTGTGAAGAAACTTTCTAAGTGTCAAGATGCTGCACACAGTTATTTCTTATTCAGATACATCTCTGTGATGAAGAATACTTGGCAAAAGAATGCATTGCCCTTCTTCCTCTAGGAAGAAAGGGCACTTTTTCATGTATCAGCACTCGGTGCTATAAGGAAACACGTCTTCCCACTCTCATGTCTAGAAAACTCTCCTTCTCATCATTCAGAACTATCCTAGTCCCGGCCTCCAGAAGGTAACTCCACTCTTACCATTTGGGAGCTCACAGTCGACTAACAACATCTCCCCACAACTTCATATCCTTTCGTCTCTTTGCCCCTACCTTATCCTCTTCTGCCTCTCATCCTTAAGACTCCACCTCTCTTCCTGACCTTTCCCAAGGAGCATAGGTTGCTCCTTGTCACACACCTCCTATGATGTGGGGACAGGGGTAGAATGACTCGGAGGTGATGAGACATTCCCTACTCTCCTCTGCAGCTTCTAGTTTCCTGCCCAGAACCAACATGCAATTCTATTTCTAGTTTTTAAGTCCTTTTCCATATGCTTACACATCTCTCCTTTGCCATTCATTGTTGCTACATTCCAGGACATTTTCCCAGGTCCTCGAAGACACTGAGCACCCACCCCAATCTTCCCTTCTCAGTGGCCATCATCCTTTAAGGCTCTAACAACCTCCATCAAAACCCTTTCTGACACCACACCACACAGATCCTTGTACTTCAGGGCACTAAGAATTCATTTCTTCGGCATTTCCTCTCTGAGGGAGCATCACAATATACTTAACCATTTATTGCTACCAGATCTCAAACTGTGCGAGTCCTCTAATAGGCCCCAACCTCCTGACTTTCCAACTCTTTCAAATCCTAATTCCTCCTATATCTCCTTTCTCATTATGACATCCACTTCCTTGACCCCTTCCGTGCTTTCCCAGTGGATCACCATCTGTGGTCAAATAGGCCCCGAAAGGTATCCATGTCCTAATTCCTGGAACCTATGAATATGTTACATTATATGGCAAAAGGGACTTGCAGGTGTGATTAAATTAAGAATCTTGAGATGGGGAGAGAATCCTGAATTATCCCAGTGGGCCCAGTGTAATCATGGCGGTCCTTATAAGAAGAAGCTAAGAGGATCAAAGTTAGGCAAGGTGATACGAGGAGGGAAGCAGAGATTGCAGTGATGCAGCCACAAGCCAAGTAACATCAGCAGCCTCTAGAAGTTGGAAGAAGCAAGAAACAGATTCTCCCCTGGAGCCTGCAAAGCAACCAGTCCTGACACCACGATTTCAGCCCAGTGAAACTCATTTTGAACGTCTGACCTCCAGAACTGTAAGATACTAAATTATTCTTTATTTAATCCCTTAAATTTGCTACAGCAGTGGTAAGAACCTACTACACCACTCATACAGCCAAATGCCCTCTCAGTTCTGAGAGTGCCAATAGTCAATAATTTCAGTTTTGCCCTTATCCTCACCTTAGAATTCCTCTTGTTTGGGACCCTCCTGGATTCCTGCCTTGCCAACACCCAACCCCGACTGACTGCTATCCTTATAATGAACTTTGTGATTCCCACTCATCAGTTTCTGAATGAGGACGGAACAGATTCCAAACTAGTTAATTGGGATCATTTATAAATCACTGGATTTCAGATTTTTTTTTCCTTTAAGATTTCCAACTAGTGACTTAGTAGCACATGCTACAAATATTTCTGTTCTGCCTAGGATCCATCCACTTCACTGTTAGATGAACCCACCTTTTCTGAGGTTAAGATCATCTACAGTCTCTCAACTTCTCTCCTATCTTTAGCTACTTCTTTTTCTTCCCTCTTGTCTCAAAATCAGTACCTGTTTTCCTTCCCGAGTCGACATCCGCTCCATGTCCCCTGGGTCTCATGTCATCCCTCATATCCTTCAACTTCACTCCACCCGTTTGCTTCTGTCACTGGAGTACAGAAGGAGGGGGTCATTAGCTCTACTCCCATGTGCAGGAAAGCACCATCCAAGTCATCCAGGATGAATCATTCTCTAGTTTTGTCCTAAAGATCTCCAGAGCTAGAAATTCATGTCTTCTTTTACTTCCTCGTACAGTGTTTCCTTGCCATAAAAATCAAGCAGTTCTCAAGCGAGAAAAACTATTCTGTTGTTCAGCCTTTCAGAGACACACAGGAAAAATGGTAAACATAATGACATTAATAGGAATTCTCTGAGATGATGCAGATTGAAAAATTCTATACCAATGTCTTCATAAATATAAAATAATTCTTTATTTTGTTTTGGAAAATAGACTCACTTTTCCCATGAGTCCTAAAGAACTGTGTGTTTCATGTAATAGGCACTAACTAAATGTTTACTGAATTAAATGGTCAAAGCAGCTCATTGAAATGGAAATTTTCCATGAGCTGATCATCACGGGCCATAGAACTCTTACCCCAAATAGCTGGATCTGCCTCCAGAATCTATCTTTGTCTCTGTAAGTTGGTTACAAGATATTATTTTCATCAGTATATAACTTTTATCATATGGCTTCCCATTGTTATAAACAGAATTATGGGCCTTTTGCTGCTGACACTAATATATTCTTGTTATAGGTTTCAAAAACCTCACATTAATAGTTCAAACAATTCCTGCTGGCAAGTGAAGTCCATGGATGAAGAGAAAGAAGCATAAAAGGGAAAAGTTATTTTAGAAAAACAACTGACTTTATGTAGATGTTAAAGATGTCAACATTTTGGGGGAAAAAATCTTGCTTATTTTAAAATGTCTAACATTATTCTAGCCAAATAAATACAGAACTAATATAAGCTCTTGCAGAAATATAATCCTTATGGAAAAGATAGATTTTTTTCATATAGCTATTTACTTTTTCCTTAAATTAATTGCATGTGTATGTAACGTCCACAGACCTACATTTTAAAAACATATTAACTATATTAACCTTTTCAAAATATATATTTTAAATGAATTTACATATATGTGACATATGCAAGCCATTTCAATGTCAGGGTAAAACTATGTTTAAAAACCCAATTTATGAAAATATCTTTAAAAATTATAAAGTTTAAAAAAGAGAAGCAATATGAAGTAGCAAAAAAAGTACATGTATGAGTCAAGCTGATCTGGATCTGAATCTTTATCACTCACTATATAATACTTAACAAGCTTAATCCCATTAATACCAAAAATTGGGTATAATAAGTTCAGAAAATATGAATAAATGATAGACATCATTCAGTAGGGCTAATATATATAATAGTTTGATATCAAGAAGACTTCTATATGTATCTCATCCTGGTTTTAAGTCAAAGAGAAGAGACAATTGCTCAGGAGATGTACAATTGTCTGGAAAATAAAGCATTCCTAATAAAATCCTAACCTAATAGGAAAATGAATTGACATGGATAGGTCAATAGTGCCATAATTACAAAACACAGAGTATTAATGTGTTTGCCTTAAAATAATTCGGGCTAAAAATGAAGCTGTTTTCAGAAAGTGAATCTCAGGTACATTTTAACATTTTACTCTGTCATCATTATCATATGGTATTTGAAGCAAGAAAAATAGGTATATAATTTTGAAATAAAGAAGTGATTTTTTAAACAACTGGTAAAATAATAATGTAATTCTCATCTTCCAAGGCTACTGTGGGGCTTAAATGAGTCACAGCCTCTCCAAAAACATAGGTTTTCCCCTCTTCCTTCTGTTCAAGGACTGGGCCTAATTCTTTATTCCCCAAGAGTGCTCAACACAATGCTTTGAAAAAGGTAGACATTCAATAAATGTTTGCTAAGTAAATCAATGTCTTGAAAATCATTTGACAATGTCTAGTATCTGCTTTCTTCCATGCTGAGAAAGAAGTCCCGCCAAATCAATCAAGTTAATAATTTCCCTTCACATAAGAACTGCATCTCCATTTATTTCGGAGAAGCTTACACTTTGAGTTTCCGAGATTTTCTTTTAAATTATTCATGTTATATGGGGCTTGGGAACCCAGTGGCTTAAAAAAAAAAAAGAGCTACCCAAGTTTAAGAAATAGAAAAGCACATCATCCTAGCTACGCTATTGCACCAGTTTTCAACTATCGGATTGGCCAAAATCTAAAAGGCTTACAACACTTTGTGGCTGGTGAGGCTGTAGGAAACCACCACTCAAGTCCTGCTGGGGCAAGGATGATAATGAACTGGTTCATTCTTTATTGAGGGCAATGTGGTAATATCTATTAAAATTACAACCCCCCCACTTCTGGAAAGTCATTCTCTAGATACATCAGCACATATGAGAAATAACACATTTGTTTCAACATCATTTGTTGTAGCAAAAGACAGGAAGCCACCTTACAGTACACTACTACTGAACTGGTTAGATCAATGATGGTATGTCCACACAGGGGAATATTCTACAGAATGAGAAAGTTCTATATATACCAATAGAGGAAATTCTCTAAGATACTGTCATATGTGCAAGGATAGGGTGAAGAACACTATGTAGGGAAGGCTGTTTTTATAAAGGAAGGGGGTAAAGTAGAATGCATAGATTTATACTTTATACACACAAAGAGGCTTTGGAAGGTTAACAAGAAGCTAATAATTGTGCTTACCTTTTTAGTGGCAGAGGTGAGAACGTTATGACTGGGGAATAAATTGGGAAAGACTTTCAACTGCACATATATATGTTGTGGTAGGCAAAATTCTAAAATGTCCCTCCAAGCTTCCAGTCTCCTGACTACTTACTCAAACACTCACCTAGGTACTGCTGTGGAAGGACTTTGCAGATGGAATTAAGGTCGCAAGTCAGCTGATCTTAAAGTAGGGAGATTTTCCTGGAATATTTGAGTGAGCCCAGTGGAATCACATGAACCCTTAAAAGCAGGAGAGGAAGGGATAGGAGTCAGAGAGATGACGGAAGGGGTGAGAGAGACTTGATCCACCGTTTCTAGAAGAGGTCACGGAGAAACAAGAGAAATAAAGCAAGCAGCTGCTAGGAGCGGAGAGTGTGCCAACTGATAGCCAGCAAGGAAATTAGGACCTCAGTCCTACAACCACAAGGAACCAAACTTTCCAACCACCTGAATGAGCTTGAAAGCAGATTTTCCTCACAGCCTCCTGAGGAGAGCCCAGGTAGCTGATGCCTTGCTTTCAGACTTGTGAGCCCCTGAGCAGAGAAACCAGCCAAGGCAACTTAGATTTCTGACCTACTGAGCTGAGAGATTTTTGTTTTATTTTCAGCTGCTGTGTTTGTGGTGATATGTTATAGCAGCAATGGAAACTAATACATACATGGCTATACTGCTTATCTTTTTATGACAAAGATTTAAAGTTAATGGAACTCCAAATTGACCTAAGATAGCTAAAAATAAGGTTAACGTTCCAGGAGCATAAATATCTAGTCAAAAGTTCATGGTAGTTTTCTTTGTTTTATGTGCCCACACTCGAATAATTTTAGTCTGAAAATCAAAATTTTGATAGAAATCCCCTGGGCAGCAAGTCTGTCTTATAAAACCTGAATGGTAGGCTTGTTTTCCCAAGGGCCTCTGTCTCCTAAATCTAATGTCTTCTCTAAAAACTAAAATGTCAGGATATAAACACAGTTTATTGAATTCTTAGGAAGTTAGTTAGAACTGATAAAATTAAATTGATAGACACTAAGGAGATAGACACTTGGCTTAAAGGAGAATGTTTGCCTTGTCTAATTGAAATGTCTAAAGGTTAAGCCTGCACTTTGTATAACCTTTAATTACACGTTTCTTCCCTTTGGTATTGGGTATGTTCCAGAGTTTTGTTAAAGGAGTTTATTGTTCTTACGTGAGGGAAAAAAAAAACAGTCCAATAAGTGATCTTTAATACAGAACTAAGATGAAAGTTCCAAGGACACCATTTTTCTTTATTATCATTTAGTTTATAGCTAAAAACTCTGTATGAAAACAAAAACCTTCCAAAATTAACTATCTTCTGTGAGAAAAAGCAAAAATCTATTTCCTTTCTAATTTGTTAGAAAAGTTAAATTAATCTCACTGTTGAGAAAAATCTACCAATTGATCTCATTGCTAGGTGAAATCTATTTATTTTCAAAACCATCTCTCCTGTTCTAAGACCTGTGTCCACTTCTTGCTACCCACTGTTGGTCACTGTCGATCCCAGTGGTTCTCAGTGAGGGGCAATTTTGCCCGGTGGGGCACATTTGGCAATGTGTGGGAATATTTTTGGTTGTCACAACTCAGGGGGTTGGAGGAGCTACTGGCATCTAGTAGGTAGAGGCCAGGGGTGCTGTTCAACATCCTATAGTGCACAGTCCCGTAACAGAGAACGGTCTGGTTTCCAAATGTCATTAGTGCTGACATTAGGAAATCCTGGTCTAGATGGATCTATGTAGATGAATCAGTAAGGAATAAAGATGTGAGGGTCTCCATTTAGGAGACATAGGGAAAGCCATGTTAGGACAGGATGGCCATGAAAGGGAAAAGAAGAGAAGAGAAGAAAAAAGAGGAGGGGAGGGGGAGGGAAGGGAGGCAGGAAGGAAGTTCCTTCCTTCAAAATTTCCCAATAACTTAATTGAATATCATTATTACATTTAAATTTGTTACAAGAAAGTCAAATTGAAAGTTTGAGCCATATTTCAAGGGGTTGGAAGCCACACATGACAAGTGACTACAAGGTTGGTAGCATGAATTTGGACAAGATTCCTGGGACACAGATAACAGTTAATACATAGGGAGAAAGGAGGGAGTGAAGGAATGGAAGGGGCAGAGGGAGGGAGGGAAGAAGGAGCAGAGGGAGGAAGGAAGGAGGGAAGGGAGAGATTTGACAAATGCCTACATGAAGGAAAGGGAAAGAGGAGGCCAAAACCAAGTGATCAGAGAGAGGAGAAGGCAAGGAGAACAGAGAGTCACAAAGACAAAGAGACAGTTCTGAGGAAGACTGACTGCTATGGAGCGAGACCACTGAGCAATCACTAGGGAAAGGCCATGACTTTCTCATGTACATCAAAGGTGATCTCCGAGACACAAGCTTTCAGTGAACAAACTTTAAGGAAGATTTCGAGGAAGACTTTTTCTGAAGGAGGAGGAACAGATGTTTGCTTTTATTTATTTATGTTTATTTCATTTATCTATTTTCTTGCTTTTGTAATTTATGACAAGACAAAATGGACAATGGGGCTATGCTAATAAAATGACCATCCAGCAGTCTCAAAAATATCACGGTGCTAAAAAGTCTCCGCTCAAATAACTAGAATTTCAAATAATTTCAGAAAATCTTCACAACTCAAGCAATCCCATAGGAAGAGGCATTTATCACATATGACCTTTAAAGTGAGGCATAAACTGTTTTGTAAAAAAAAAAAAAAGAGAGAGAAATAATCTAGCACAAAAAAGACACTCTTCTCTCCTTGTTCCCCTTATAAACTCAGTTGTAAAGTCAAGTTCATGAAATATCTAAAAAACAAAAGGCAATTAAATCTGAACAGTCAACCGGGGCGAGAGGAGGGGAATGCAGAAAGGAGAGTGGTTACACTGGTGTCTGGCAGTGAAGAGAATCAACTGGCAAACTGATTCGGTTTCGTTTGGTTTTTCACTTTTCAGCTGCTTTTTCTGAATGGTGTAGAGAGCTTAAGTCTGACTTCTCCATCTGAAATCAAAATAGACTGACATCACAACTATTTTTGGGGGTAAATCGTAAAAAATAATCTATTCAACTGCTTGCTTCCTGGATCCTGGACTTTTTGGACGGTGAATTGTCGTTTCGGGCCTGAGAAGTCCTTCCTTTACGCATGGCCCAGGCTGCTCCTGGGGCTCCACACGGCCCTTAAGGGGCATGCTCGGTGGCACCCGGGAAGGGATCTGAGAGCTGGAAGGTCAGTGTGGAGCAGCAGACAGGAGTCACTCACATACTTCTCCCTTTGGGAAAGCACAACAACTGGCAACAAGCATAGATCTCCGATTTCTGGGAGGGAGTGTTCTCATGCAGTCTCCAAAAGGGAAGACTTTGGTCCATACCCTTAAGAGAATTTCATTCTAGCATCCTCTTGCCTTTGGGTGAGAGAATCTAGCTGAGTAAGATCTAATAAATATCATCATACATTCACCCTCTTTCAAGTCATTGATGTGCCAGTTTGGGGACTAGAATTGAAGTCCAATGCCACATGCATTTTAGCCCCTGTAGGTTGGTTAGCTTTGCCTTGGGTTACGGTGTCTCATCCCAAACAGGTCTACATGAAATGGTGTGGACAGACCCACATAGTCAATGTAACTGCTGGAAAATAAGTAGAACACCATCCTTCTGATGTGAGGCCTATGGCATCTTCCATGAAAGGGAGAGCATTCTATTCTTCCTGGTAATAAAAGTAGATATGACAGAGAAGATATTCATATCAACAGTTCTCCTTCCAATTCACTGTTGGCTGAGTTCTCTGGCCATGCTAGGCTCTCCCGCTGATTTTGCAAGTCAACAGCCCTCACTCTGTCTATCCAGTCCCCTCCTGCCCCCCTCCAAGACTGACTCAACACACACTTCAGTCTCTCTAATCCCTGCCCATCCACCACCCTGTCCAACATTTCAGAAAGACACCGCAGGATCTTGGCATTTAGCTTGTGAAAAGTTGCCAGGCCTAACTGTATCAATGCCCCTACTGAATGCTCATACAATGAAATTATAGTTTAGTATGAAAAACCCCATCGCTTTCATAAATGCTGTGATAACACTCATTACACCAATAGAGAGCAAGAGAAAGGAGCTGAGACTTAATCCATTTTAATCTTAGCTATTTCCTAATATAAAAGACTGTGGGACTTTTCACATTCTTTTGGAAGGATTAGTGAAGGCAAACATGAATAACAAATTGACATTTCTGAGTTCTGGAAGAGCCAAAAGCAATACAAAAGGAAGGCAGACAGATCAAATTTCGGAGCAGAATTATTTTTCTAAGCAGAGTTTAACAGTTAACATTAGGAACAAATGTTAAACAGCTCTGCACAGTTATTTTTCTTTACCTGGAACACATTTTGCCAAACAGTTAAACTGACAAGTTTTGAAAGACACAGCTTGATGTTATAGAGACAAAGGAACTTCTTCTATGTGACAGGCGCAAGGGAGTTTTTTTTTTTTAAAAGAAGAGTTTCTTGCAGAACAATTTTTATATTCCTCTAGTCATTTTGTTGTCAGAGATACTCCATAGCTAATGATGTCAATTATTTTTTTTTTAGTAAAGAATATGTTGATTCCCTTCAAATCACTGAATACTGGTGTTAAAAGAGATTTTGAAACAATCTACTTTGGCCTCTTCATTTCATCAATGAGGAAAGCAAAATCTAGAGACTCCAAGCCATCCAAGTCACAAAATCAGACCTGTGATAATTCAGGACTAGTGCCCTGTTTTTTGATGATGCACTCAGTGATCTTTTCCTTTACCACTGTCCCTTTCCTCGAGAAGGTCATATTCTATTGTTGTATAGTACTAATTCATTCCTCCATTTATAACCCCATTCCAGTTTGCTTCAATGTATCTTTTTTTTTTTTTTTTTTTAGTTTCATGGTTTTATTAACACAAATACAATGTGCACGAGCTGTCCATTTGTTTTCTTCGCTGCGCAGCCTGGCGTTGGGACTGGTGACTCTGACGGCCAGCTGGGCTGCTCTCTCCACGATGGCTTTGCGGTTCTTGGAGGAGACGTTGTGAGCAATCTCAGCACGGTAAGATTTGTTGCACATCAGCAACACTTCGAGCTCCTTGACGTTGTGGACCAGGAACTTCACTGGGCAGCGTGTGCTTTGTTTTCTTGTTGCTCCTGTAGCTAATGCTGGGCATCAGGATCTGGCCCTTGAACCTCCTGCGCACCCTGTTGTCAATGCCTCTGGGTTCCTGCCAGTTCCGCTTAATTTTGACATATTGGTCTGACTGGTGCCGGATGAACTTATTGGTCCCGTTTTTGACCATCTTGCGCTTCACGAGGGGTCTAAGGGCGGTCATGATGCCGACTAGGAGATGGCTGCCACTTCCGTAGGTAGTGCCGAGGAAGAGAGCGCTTCAATGTATGTTGAATCAAAATAGCAAGAACGAATTGGTTCTTGTGGTTTTGTCTTAATGCCCTGACAAAGTCACTAAGAAATGCTGTGAGGATAGGATCTACTCAAGCCCTTTGAGAGCAATTCATATCTAACGATTAGAACTGCAAAATGAAAGGATCCCTAAGGGACTAGTTCCATGATAGGATCCTGGATCTTAACACACTGCATCTTCACCCTTAATCCTAGACATGGGGTTCAGTCTAAACCCAGGTTTCTCAACATTAGCACTACTGACTTTGGGGGCTGGGCAAGTCACTGAGGTTGAGTGGCATCCTGCGGGATTGCATCTGTTGAGAGCATCCATTTGCAGGATGCTTAGCAGCATCCGAGGCTTCTACCCAATGGATGGCAGTAGCACCCTACCCCTGAGTTGTAATAACCAAAAATGTCTTCAGACATTCCAGATGTCCCTTTGGAGGATAAAATCACACCAGATTGAGAACCACTAGTCTGAATCCTTCAGCATCTATATAAACCGTGACCCAAAATAGGAACAAGAGCAGAGATGAAAAGTGGGATAAAAAAGAACTCACTGGCACCTTTGACTATGAAACTCCTTTGGCTCTAAAGCCATTTAAATGTCTTGGTGAAAAAAAGGAAACTTGTTTTAATCAACTATATGCCTTTCCTCACTCCCACCACACTTTTGCCTTCAACTGTATTTTTGTTGCCATGAAAACAGAGCCTGCCTGTTTGTAATTATAATATTATCCTGTAGCAAATTTCAGAAAGAGCCAATTGGTGCACTTCCAACCTCCAATTCTCTCTCTTGTCTTCTCCCTTCCTTAGCCAGGAGTTTGGAGAGAGGGAAGTAATGAGAGAAGGATGCCCCATGCACTCAGCTCTAGCCCCGTTCTGATATCTACACTCCGCACCAACGTCTCAGGTCTCCAGGACCTGCCCATCCAACTTGAAGCATCACCTTGGCTCTGCCCCAACTTCATGCCACAGCAAGGTTCTCATTTGCTCAGCATTTTCACCCAAGACCACCGAACTTTGGTTAGGGAAGGTCAGGACACAACAATAGTGATGTGATGAAGGCAAGGAGGGAAGAGGTAGATACCCATTCTTAATCAAATAGAGTTATTATCTTTTTTTTGATTGAAGTACAGTCAGTTACAATGTGTCAATGTCTGGTGTACAGCACAATGTCCCAGTCATGCATATACATACATATATCTGCTTTCATATTCTTTCTCATTAAAGGTTATTATGATATATTGAACATAGCTCCTTGTGCTATACAGAAGAAACTTTTTAAAAATCTATTTTTATATATAGTGGCTAACATATGTAAATCTCAGAGTTATGATCTTTAATTCATGGCTAACATTACTTCTTCAAATATACCAATGATTGTCATGCTGTAGAAACTTAACAGAAATGTTTAATAGATTTAGTTCTTACATTAATTTCTTCTCTAGCTTTTTATAAATTGAGATATAAATAATAAAATGCTGAAATCTGAAGTGTAAAGCCCTATGAATGTTTACAGATGTATACATTCATGCCACTGCCTCCCAGATCAAGATAGAGAACATTTCCATTACCCTAGAAGGCTTCCCTGCCGCCACACAGGTAAAACCTACCCCCCAATTCCCAAGGCAATATTCTGATTTCTACCAGTGAGATTAGCTTTCTGTTTTTTTTTTTAGAATTAAGTTGCACAATATGCACTCTCTGCACCATTTTTTCTACATAACGTATTTCTAAAGCCCATACATATATTTTTATAGGTCAGTGGTATGTTGTTTTTTTTTTTTTGCTATCTAGTATATTCCATCATGGAAATATACCACAGACCCTGTTCACGGATACTTGTGGGGTTTAAAAAAAATCGTGAAAATTTTAAAAAATATTGTAAAAAATATTAAGAATAATGCCACAAAGAAAATGTGTACAAGCCTTTGTCTGGATATATATGCATGTGTTTCCCTTGGGTTTATGACTAGGAGTGAAATTCTAGTATTAACAAACAGAAAATAGCAATCATTAAACCGAAGTTTTTATATCAGTATGAAGACTTAAAGGACACATGATCATCACTCGTTTATTTTGCGTAAGGGGAAAATAGATGAACCTTGTCATTAATATATCAAGAAAATTATACTGATGCAGCTAACAGTAGGGTGAACATAGAATTTGTCCTGAAACTGGGACATTTTCAGAGTATAAAGGGCACTATTAATATCTGCATTGGTACCATTTAACCTAGACTTTCCTGAGAAAACTGAATGTTGTGGTCACTCAAGCGAATTCTGACTGAGAAGATGAAAGCTAAGGCCAGATATCTAATGCCAACTTCAGACTTAAGCTCCTTTTTGACCTTGGCCAACTTGTTTAAACCCTTGTCCTTTAATCATGACATTGGTCAGAATCTTCTCCATTGAAATATTATAAATACTCCAGAAGTGGCAGGTCATAAATCATAAATCTCAAAGCCAACAGAGCTGACTAGGAAGGATGGAGGGCTGGAGTGCACACTTCCAGGGCTGAAGCAGGGTTTTCAAGAGCTTGGCTATTCCTGCATCTCAAGTGCCACTCAATTAGTTTATGAGGTTCTCTCCTCTCTCATTTTCTTTTTCAGTTCTGAATACATTCTGACTTAAAAATAAGTTTAAGCTAGCCACATATGCTCTAAGTTATTTCACTGAAAAAAAAAAAAAGCGAACTGCAAATTACATCAGCAGTTGCGACACATTTGGCAATACCTTGCTTCTTCATGCTTCAGTCACTGGACTGACTGTGTGATGAGAATCCCAGAAGCCCAGTGTGACAGTGCCTGAAATCTTTACTAAATCAAATACCATGAAATTGTTTCATCAAGCTGATTCTCAATATTGGACGGGAGGGGGTTAGAGTTAGCCCCATTGAAGCTGATGTTCTCAGGCTTATGTGACAGAACAATGCTTTATTTCTACAATGTTTACAAGTCTGAAAGCAACACGAGACAATAACCAAAATTAGCAATGCCTTTTGAATAGGAAGGACTGCCCATTTTTACAGGCATTGAAAACTACGTTTGTCAAAAAACAGAGAAAGAAAATTGAAAATGAAAATAGTGCCCCTTGAAAGGAAAACAATATATACTGGCTACAGTGAGAATGTCCCTAGATTTGCTGTATTGAAATAGTCAATTTTAGTGGAATAATGATGATCTGATATTAAGGACATTGTGTTTCCTACTGCAAAAAAGCAGTCATTCCAAGTGAATTCACTGGGAGTAATAAGACTGTTACAAAATTATAAGTTAGAACAAGGTCTAGGAATATAGTACCAGATTAGAAAAATAAAATAATACTTATAACATGAATTCTTTGTGGACAAATCCTCATTCTATAAAATCAGCATTATCTGAATGCTAAGTTCATCTTGCCTAAAAAAGTAGAAAACATTTTTGGCTGAGTCTATGCCTTCTAGCCTATATCTAAAAATTAAGCAACGTGGTCACATTTTTGCATTAAAAACTTCCTACACTAATATACGAGCCAGCGATCATACTCCTGGGCATCTATCCCAGAGAAATGAAAATTTATGTCCACATAGAAACCTGTACACAAATATTCGTAGCAACTTTATTTGTCATAGTAAAAAAGTGGAAACAATCCAAACAGCCATCAACTGATGAACAGATAAACAAACTGGAGTGTCCATACCATGGAACACCACTTAGCAATAAAAACAAACAAATACTTGATGTATGCAATAATTTGGATGGATCTCCTGATAATTACTCTAAGTGAAAAAAAAAGCTAATCTCAAAAGGACATGTATTGTATAATTCCATTTATATAAAATTATCAAAGTAGAAAAAGTATAGAGATGGATAAGAATTTAGTGGTTGCTAAAGGTTAGAGATGGTGAGGGGGAGTAGGTGTGGCCAGAAGGGGGCAGCATGAAGGAACCCTGTGGTTATGAACAGTTTTGTATATTGACTGTGGCGGTGGTTAGACAAATTTACATATATGATAGAATGGAGCAGACCTATACCCACGTGTTGTACCAATGTCAATTTCATGACTTTGACATTGTAGTATATTTATATAAGATATAATCACTGGAAAAAATGGGGTATATGGTACATGGGATCTCTATTAGTTTTGCAGCTGCCTGTAAATCTAATTATTCTAAAATAAAAACTTTTTAAAAAGGTACAGTCACGTTTATATCTGAACACACACACACACACACACACACATACATACACACACATAGGTCTTGCTCTGTACCTTTTGAAAGTCACTACCTCCTAGAAAAAAATCCATCCTAAGGTCAATTTTCCTAAGTAAAAAATAAAATCACCATTAATAGCAAAGGAAAAGTTCTTATGCATTTCTGACACCCCAATTAAGCCTATTTACACTAAAGCAATCCCAAGTCACAATAAAATGATCCCAATCACATCAATATTGAACACAAGCTGTTACAACACAACCTAACAAGGAAATGGTCTTTTAATTCCTCCCTAACAGGGTTGTCTAGCTGTGTATGTTTCACTCTTTCCTAGTAGATATGTATTGTGCATAGAAGTTTGTAATCATAACGCATGTATTTGACACTGCCTGTTTAGGTCATTGCACATTTAGTTAAAAAAAATAAAAACAATAACAATGACAAAACTATCAGTGATAACAATGACACCTGAGATCATCATTATTTGAAACATGAAAAATAGGCATTCTTGGAGGAGGAGACAAGAAAATGTCTCTTCTTCGCAAGAGGTATCAGATGCCACATGCCTGCTCCCCTCCTACAGCACACAGCCACCCGGAAGGCAGGGCAAATCCAGCCCAGCCTTCCTGAATGTCAAAAGATGTCCATAAATATAAGTAGGAATATTAGACCAAACTCCCCTGAAAAATCCAATGCTTATAACCTGAATGGCATACACTGAAAAGAAGAAAGACTGAAATGGTATACAGCTAAATCTTCAAGGTAACTCACAACTAGATATTAAAATTAGGAGGAAGTTTGTTTCTCATTTTTTTTTTTACATTTTCAACATTCATAGTTTACTTATAAAATCAATTTAAAAAATATACCCGCATATATGTATGTATGTATGTACACATATCTGTGCATATACACGTAGCTATGGTAGTGCTCACCATGGGTCCTAGATCTGAGATGAAACTATGATAGACACTAGCTCCCTCCAGATCCCCTGAGGTCCTTTTCACTCTTTCTGGGTCACCTCCCCTGGTTTGGGTACCTTCTGGCCTCCAGGGACTGCACCTGGTGCTGCCCTTGGGCTAGGGGAGCAACCTGAGCTGTGCCACATCCTGACCTACCTGGGGATTGACCCTTAGCTCAGGACTAACAAGAAAGGAGCATGAAAACCAGCACAGCTCCCTGCACCAGAGGGGCAACCTCGGAGGTGTACGTTGCTTTCAGACCTACCCTGTGGCGTATCAGGAAGAAGGTGAGATTTCACTTGACATTGCCTCCCTGCTGGGCTTCTGCCCTCACTGCCTGCTCACCCAATCGCTTAAGCTGCATCGCCTTGAAGCATTTTCTTAATCATTCACCAATAAATCCTCATTTCAGAGTTTCTGGGGACCAAACTGAAAACAAACTTATTTTTCACGTTAAAATTTTTCTGAAGTCAAGGATTATCTTACAACTGATATGAACATTTAATGCAGCTTTTATTCCTGAAAAATCTATTATTAATGGTTGATGACATCTAAGATTATAAGCTATGTGAGGGCAAGGTGGGTCTATTTTACTCTCCAGTGTGTATGCAACACCCCAAATATTGCCTCAGACATATTTTGCTCACTAAATTTTTGTTGAATTCATGGATTGAAAAAATGTGGTTTTATCATTTGTCTTGTATTACAATTCAAGTTATGAATTTTCTTGATGGTAGGGCATGAATCATGTCCGTAACACTTAACACAAAGTCCTATCCAAATTCAGCACCAACAAATGTTGACTATAACTGGAACACAGATGCAAACAGTTTTGCAGAGGGAAAAATAAGCATCAACCAGGAAAAGCAGAGTAGAGAGAAATAAAGGAGAAAGAAGAGTTGGAGACAAGAGGGGAAAGGGAAGACTAGATAGACAGAGGTGCCATCATTTAAATGAGATATTGTGGATGGAGGTCAACTTTCAAATGAAAACAAAGAGATGACAGAAACCATAATGGCTGGGAATAAGATGTGAACAGGAGGCATCTGATTTATGTTGAATTTAAGAAGGAAGAGTATTTGCATTTTTCAAGACCAGAAAATTAAGATCTGGAATAGATCTCCCAGGGTGTGCAAAATTCTCCATTCAGGAACCATGGACAGGAAGTAAGAAGACACCATTACATAATGGTTTGCACAGCTGACCACCACACTAGGGACTTCTAGACACAGCCACAATGTGGGAAGACTCCACAAGCCAAGCTGGAAACATTGGGCATCTGTATTCTTTGGACCAACTCATGAGCACTCAAATGCCCTTCCACTGGTCCTTCACCAAGGCCAATCACCAGGACTGAGTCATCCTTTTCTAGTATTCTTTAAAGAAAGCCAAGCAGACACTGGGGTGCTATTTGCAGTTTGGTGAGAACCTGATCAAAGGTAAGGTGACTTTTAAAGCTGTCCTGCATTAAGAGGTGTCTAGATAAGACAACAGAGTAGAGGAACAAAAATACATCATTTCAGTGAGAGCAAAGTATTGTTATCTGTGTTTATGTTAAAGCATACATGTGTCCACGTGTGCTGTGATGTGCCTAATCACAGTTGGCAAGGACTGCTGTGGAATTTGCTGAGTTAAGAGAGTCAGTGTCATTGGGGGGAATGAAGTCAATGTAAAGGATGTAGTGCTTCCTTTGACACACAAATACAGCTCATCCTGATGAGTCTCCCCTTTTTTACCAGGGATGCCCAAACTCTCCAGGAAGGGGCAGAAAACAGGGAAAAGGTAAAGGAGACAGGAAACACAGGGCAGGGGAGACCGAGCCATCTGAGGCAAAAACTGAAAATCTATTAAGGATGGGAATGGGAGAGGCACAGCTGCATCCCCAGACCACTTTCTTGCCCACCCAAGGATGGAGGAATCAAGAAGAGCACTGCAGCACCAGCCTCTCCCACCCAGAGGCTCCCCCCATCCATCCCCACCTGGCCCATCTCTCACCTCTCAGGGTCATCGCTTTCACCCAGGCTCTGCCTGGAGCCCAGGTGATCTGCTCAGCCCAGCTTCCTTTGTGCACAGGTCTCTATATCCTCATCTGAAAAGAGCCACTCACTGGTACAGCAGAGTAATGAGGAAGTGTTAAGAGAGGTGAGCAGAGAAGTGGAGTCACCTAAGAAGAAAGGCCTTAAAGCTGGAATGCCTAAATTAATGGTTCTCAACCAGAGGCAATTTTGCCCCCCGCCCCAGGCAGCATTGGGCAATGTCTGGAGATACTTTTGGTTCTCATAACTGGGGGCAGGGATGCTGTTGGTTTCTAGCGAGTAGAAGCCAGGGATGTTGCTGAACATTCTATAATGTACAGGACAGCCTCCAACAGCCAAGAATTATGTGATCCCAAATGTCACCAGTGCCATGGTTCAGAAACTCTGACCTAAAAGAAGCCAATCTCAAAGGTCAGCAGAAGCAGCCAGACTACACAGTCAAGGACAAAGTTGGGCAGAGCCAGGCATGGACTTCATAGAGTCCAGAGCCCCCCTCTTCACAGCTGCATGAGCTGAGGCAATTACTAAACGTTTCTCAGTCTCCATTTCTTCATCTACAAGACCTGGGTCCTAACATCAGCATGAGAATTTGCAAGGATCATGTTGGACATGAAGCACTTCTCAGCAGGCACTCAACAAAGAGCACTTCCCTTCACTTTTCTGGATCTGGATAATTTCTGGAATGAGAATCACAGAGGTAGAGGGAGGAAGGGGACAGTCTGATCCTCTTTACACAGCCCAGCATTTTCAGGGTTCTGTGATCCTCCTTCACTTCTCTTCTTTTTTGTTTCTCCTCTGCCTCCTTTCGAGAATTGAGAGTTCCCATCCATCAGTGATCACAGACCCAGGCAGGGACTTGAGCTTCCACTTTTTTTTTTTTTTACCTTATGACTCAAGAAGATACAGTGGAATGAACTCACCAGGGATCTATGCACAAAAGAGACCAAGAAGCCTCCAGGAAACTTACTCATCCTAAGAGAACAAAGGGTCAACAGCCAAAGTGTTTCAAAGACAACAGGTGAGCTGTGAAAGAAAGGGGTCATTCTGAGCACAGCCTAGATCCTATAATAGAACTGTTTCCTCATTCGATCACTGTAGACTCACCCTGAGTCTCTGGACAAGGAAACTCTAATAAATATCTACTAAAATCTCAAACCGTTTCTGCAAAATTTCCAAGGGCTACTGAAAGCACAAAGGATCAGAGAATCTATGATTGTGGAGGAGGAGCTGGCATTAAAGGAGGCACTGATGGCAGTGGCTGCTTCATTCGGATCACCGTACTGGTGACATGATGGCCACTATCCACAGAGGGCACTGGTTGCAATTGAGCAGCAACGCCCCAAGAGACAACAGCAGTGGAAACAGGTCCTCTGCGGCCACTGAGAGCAACCAAACTCTTCCCACAGAGACCCAAGGAGGGGAGGAGAGAGATGGCACGACTCTCATAGCATCAGGAAGACACATTGTGAGTATAGGGACACATCCCCTGGAAACCCCCAGGGCTCTGGAGGGACAACTCAAGCAGTGGAGGCAGAGCAGGCAGATAAACACTGGTGGTTGTCACTGGCATCTTTTTCTCTTCTATTTTTTCAGACAAATAAATACAGTCTAATAGCTTCCTGATTATAAACGGAACACTCGTTTTAGGAAGGTTGGAAACTTGAACAGCAACAAAAAAGAAAAACGGCAATTGTCAATCATGCCCCTGCTCAGAGAGGACCACTGATGGGTTGTAGTGCATTTGATTTGGTCCTTTTCTTTGCCGTGGATATTTTCACATAGTTAGGAATATGTTAGATGTCCATTTCCATTCCTGTCTTTTTTTCCAGCTCACATTGAGGTGGTCCAATAAGTCAAGGCTATGGGAAGACTTACCATGGCTCCCAACTACCCAGCTCCATGAAGTGGGTGGTGGGGAGTGGAGTTATTATTGCTATAACTTACTTGATCTCCAATTGATACTTACAGGTCACTGTATCCTCACTTCCCCGTTTCGATTAAGAAAATATATTAAGTTCAAATCTTTCCCCTTAGGCTGAGGGAAAATGAAGCTGAGGAAGCTTGGCTTGCCTAGCAATGCACTAGGAGACAAAAAAAGGTCCAGGATCCCTTCCTCACCCAGACAATCACAGCACAGTCTCCCCTGGAAGCAGACAGCCTGGAACACATACAGTGTAAATAAAGGCCCAAGGAGGAAATCAAAGCCTAGCTCCCTATGATATATTAGAGGAATGCAAAATATTAGACCTAAGGCATTCACATTGAATCGCTTACATTCCATATTTGTATCCAAAGCTCCTTTTCTTATTCTTTATGTCTTTTTTTTTTTGACAGGATGTTAATCCTAAATCAAGATTGTAAAACTAAACCATTTAAAATACATGCAAGCTTAGCAAAAGGATCCGGGGTTTAAGAAATCATTTTTAAAATTAGATTTTTTCGATTCAATTCAATAAACACGTACTGAATGTCAGTCCTGGAGTCTCCAACTCCATTCATTTGTAGGTACTAAAGGCCCCCAAGAGGTGAGCCCACTCTAGCCCAATTCCAATTAATCTGTCCCCCAGCCAGTAATAAACGTATTTTCATCGAGTACTTCCTACAAGCTGGAGCACTGGACAAAGAGCTGTTTGAATTCTGTACCTAATATGTCTACAATCAACACACATTTCCATCTTTACTGTAGGGAAGAAATAATTCACTTTCCTCTTAACTCCCCTATATTTATGTATATATAAATGTATAACTCTCCTATATACACATACATTTTATATATACATGATGATAAATGGCACCTAAAGTATGGCTTCAATGTTAGGAGGCGACAGGAAATACCAGGGACTATGGCGACGACTAAAATGAGGAATGTACTCTCATGCATTATGGGACTGTGTACAAATTGGTTCAACGTCTATAGAAAGCAACTTGGAAATATCTGTCAAAATTAAAGTGTACATTCTTCCTGAGTCAGATATTCCAGTCCAAAGTATTTATCCTGCAGAGACACTCTCACATGTGTGAAATAACGTATATTCAATATTCATTGCAAGACTGTAAATCGTATACATGCCCACCAATGTAAGACTAATTAAGTAAATACAGTATACCCATCAATAGAATTCTATGTCACTATTTAAAAATTGAAGGAACTTTATAGAGAATGATTTCACAGACAGAATGCCAAGTTAAAAAAACACAAGGTACAGAACACTATATACACATGCTAACATTTGTGGAAAAAAAAGATGTGTGTGTGTGTATATATATGTGTATATATATATATATATAAAATTGTCCATGCTTCAAGATGGCCAAGGGTCACTGCATCTCCCTCAGACTTGCATGAGACAAAAAATAAAAAGCTGTGTGACTCTGGATTCAGGGCTTTTGACCACCCTGCCAAGGCCTTGAGGCAGTTATTAGGAGTGCCACACTTACGGTCTACCATTATCCCCAGTCCCTGTTCCCAGATGGGCACTCCAGTTTCTCAGGGCAGCTGGAGCCCTGCCCTAAACAGCTAACAGAAGCTATGATCATCAGACTTTACCATTTCTCTTTCCCTGGTGGGATTCTGCCTCTGGCCTTCCCTGGCCGCTCCTTCCCTTGCCACTAAATACTGCCTGGGATATGGGCAGCCCACCCAGAAGGAACCCTTCCTTTGCCACGCCTCCATGGGCATCAAGGAATGGACTACTGTCTCCCTCTTCTGAACCAAGTCCTTCTAGGGCCTGGTTAGAGCACCAAGCCCAGGTGGCAAGAGTATTCCACAGAGCACAGGAATCTCATTACCTACACGGTCAATTAAATCTTACAAATGCTGTGTACACTTGCATAGTCATAAGCACACGAGCATGATAATGACTCTGAAGACTGCAGTGTAGAAAAGAAATGCCCCTCACCACCCAACAGTTATCCAAACTTATTTTACTAAAGACTCTTGCCTCTGTTTGTTGAAAGCCTATAAACATCATGCAAAACTAGTGTTTCCCAAGCATTAACACACTTGGGAAAATCTATTCTAACCCAAGTCCAGCTTCCATTCTTTTCTCCAGCTTGCCTTTTATAAAAGAGACTCCCAATCCAAGCCACAAGGGTTATGATCAACTACAAAACAGAAAAAAAAAGACTAAATAGGAGAGGGAGAGAGTTACAGTAAGGAGGAAAATTTCAAAATTAAATGTCTAATTCTATGATTTGACGGTTACATTCATTTCAGACAGAAAATGAACCAGATCATGGAAAGTAATAAATCAGAAACCAGAAGGCAAGCAGGTGGGAGAACAGACAGGAATTCTGAAGGTCACAGCAGGCAATGGGTCATAAATCAGGACCTAACAGAACACAAACATCTAAGAGGTAAAGGTCAGTGGTTCCACTCTGGGCAGCCCATCAGAAACCATTAAAAAGCCACTGGAGTGAGATGGTTATGGACTCTTCCCAACAGAAGCGTCAAAGATTACTACTTTAGGTTTGATTGATCTGAATCCTCAAAGGTCAACATGACTACGCATGTTGTACGTCTAAAGGGAACCATTAAGGCAGCAGACACTGGAGATTTGTATATTCATTGCCATAATTTTCTGGCAGACTTTTTCTAGCCAAATTTTTGTATTATGATAATCTAGAAACAGACTATTTTTCATTCATGCAAAAATGTCATGAGTTCCAGCAGCGCTTCCCCAAAGGTCTACTCAGTCCACAGAGGGCCATGGGGTGCATGGCAGGATGCCAGCTCTTAAAGTCAGGTGACCAGCATCCCACACCTGGCTCCAGTGGACAGTTTTCTTCACTCCTTGGGGTGTGAATGTCCTCATCAGCTAAATAAAATTTGGTACTAGACGTTCTCTCAGTTATTTGAATACACTACACACTTTCTCATCTCTGATTTTTCACACGTCTTGTTGCTTCTACTTGAAGTGCTTGTCCTCCACTCATTAGCAGGCTGACCCTCCAAATCCTTCAGGTCTCAGCATAAATGCCAAATATTCCAGAAGACCGTCACTTCTACCATGGTTAGATCCCCCACTGGAAGTTCCTGCTATCTTCCACCATCATAATTCACATCTGATTTTATCATAATTATTTATTTTGGTGTTTGGCTTTCCCACTAGACTTTAAAAACACCCCTAGGAAGAAAAATACCCCCTTTTTTCAGGGTTATCTTTTTACTGCCAAACATACAGTAAAAACTCAATAAATATTTGTTAGATAAAGACATGAATGATCTCAAAATGGAAACCACCAATGGAAAGTCTCATTTTTGAAGATTTTTTTCTAGATCTAGTGGACCTATCCATTTAAATTTATCCAAGTAAGTCAAATTCACTTATCTCTTGCTTAAGAATGTCAATTCTGTTTTTTTTTTTAATTTATTTTTTGGGGGAAGGAGGTCATTAGGTTTACTTATTTGTTTTTTTATTTTTTTAGAGGAGGTACTGGGGATTCAATCCAGGAACCTGTGTATCCTAAGCATGCACTCTACCACTTGAGCTATTCCCTCCTCCCAAGAATGTCAATTCTTGAATCCTGATTTATCTCTACACCTTTTTTCTAAAAATAAAGTGCTACACAGGTAGAAGTGTTTTCCTGTCAAGTTGTATATGTTTTGAGTATGTGAAAATTAGTTTCTATTTTAATTGTACTCAGCAACTTAGGAAGGGCTTAGAAAAATGCCTACTATGCTATGTGATCGATATATATGTTGGATGTGACTTTTATTTTCTTTAGCTCTCTATTTATGGGTGGCGACTGGGAGGAAGCTGCTTTTGTAAGGTACCGAGTACACCAAGCTTCTCCAGCCTAGTCTGAGGCACTTGACAAAAACTGAAATGGCAACATTTCTTTGGGCTGGGGAGCCCAAAAGAGCTGAGGTCACTTAGAAGTCCCACGAGGATCACTTGAGACTCTCCCAATTCTCTGACTTTGGTGTGGGCCATGGCAGTATGGGTGAAGACACCATTTAGCACAGGGAAGGTAACAGAATGAGAAAACCACCACACTCAAGAAGCAGAGATTGGAAACGCCAGGAGACAAAGATCATTTCCCTGGTCACGTGTGTGCCAGCCTTTCCTTTTTAGGTGACTTCTGGAGAACAGGATAGGAAGTGCCTCCTGGCAGGAGGCATCCAGAGCCTAAAACCTTTACAACTGTTCTCCAGTTCTTTAACTCAGCAGGGAAAATCTCATTGGACAACACAGACGTGCTGAGCTGGGAGATAAAAATATTAAGTCTCTCCACCAATAAGTAACTTGTTAGCCTATTGTTCTCATGTTCCAGTTTTGTACCATTTCCTGCCATGAAATGCCAGAAACTCATTTTCACCTAAAACTGTGTAACTTTTGCATTTAGAGATGACTGATTCATCAGTAAGTTGTCAGGTGTGATATATTTAGCCTCTCTTAAGAGGTCATTTAAAAGAGGAAGACACTATCATTAACTTCATTTATAACAGTTAGCCTATTAAAATCTGTTTGTTCCTTTCACGAAGCATCTGTGACACTGCTGGAACTTGTCATTAAGTCCCTTGGCAGCAGGCTCTGCCTCTAATCTTTGCCGGGCACTGGCTTTTTACCGCCCTGTTTTCTTGCCCGTCTCCCGTGCTATAACTGAAAACTGCAGCTGGACTTGCATATGTAATTAGAGTTGTGCCGCTTTGCCAGGTGGTTTCTCCCTCCTCTACTAATGAGTCCACTTTTCCCTTTAAGGCATGTAGGAACTATCAGTTAAGTCAAATGAAAACAATAGGTTGGGTGATGTCAGTTTTTGAAACTGTTGACTACTTTCCATATTATATCATATGGTCATGAGGATTACTCTGCACTTATGGATAAACTATTCAGCTACTCATTAGCTCAGTCCAGACACATCGAGGCTTGTCCCGGTTAACCAACCGTTTAAGCCACGTGACACGGGAAAAACAAATCCTTCTCCAAGAGGTGTTAAACTGAGTATCATACTAAGACCTTCCTTCCCTGGTGGCATTTGTAGTCATTTTTCTCACAACACAGAGATTCCAAGACAAAGATTTGGAATAGAAAGCAACAAAATAATGGTATCTTAAACATCTCTTAAGAAGCTAGAGTCATATTTTGCAAATATATCACTGGTCCATTTTTCAAATGTCCTAACAGGGTGATAACAGAATTAGAAACTTCCTGGTAGTAGCATAGGTTGTTCCAACACTTCCAACAACAGCAAGTCCAGGGGTTACCCCAGCGTAAGGAATAGTAGCTGGCAGGTGTTGTCTATGGGGCATGTATTATATAATCTTACTTCCTTCTCCAAAGGTTCTCTAAGCTGTGGTCCCGGGACCAGCAATTACCTTGGGAACTTGTAAGCTCGGCAAATTCTTGCTACTCACCCAAGACACAGTGAATCAGAAACTCTGGGGGTAGAAGACAGCAGTCTAAGTCTGAAAGAACCCCCTGGGTGATTCTGGTGCATCTCCCTCAGATGGAGCTCCACTGCCAATCATTTGGCCAAGCAGATACAGGCAAAGCCAGTCTGTATAGATTTTGACAGAACCCTTAAAGCTCACTCTGTTACTTAAGTGAGTCTTAGATCACAGAAAACAGTGTTAGGATCATTGTTAGTTCTCTGAAGAAAAGGAAGAAGAAAAAAAATGCACCAATTTCCTGGTAAATTTCCCCAACGGTTTTAACAATCTTTACCATATGCAAAGCATAATGTTCTCAAAGATTAAATACCACTCTTGGGACTTAAAGAAAAGAACAGAAGACCATACTTGGGAAAAGAAATTTCTCTTTTTCCTGCATGGAAGAAATCTAACACTTAGTAGAATGTCATTCCACCATCTATCGCACTGGTTTCTAAGACAAAGAAAACTTTTAAGACAGAGTGGCCAAGATGAATCAGAATACCTTCCTTTAGTGACTTTTCCAGTTCTGACACACAACTTCCACCGAGACATTTCTCCTAAAGAGATTAACCTAATTACTAAAGCTCTCTTTACTCCAGTCACAAAGGAAGGGGAGACGAGGAGGGGAGTTCAGGTGAAACTGCCTTGAAATCAGAGCCCCAGACTTGTGCACATTCCTCACATTTGTGGCATTCTTGAGGCCATCAGACCACCCCCAATGACAAAGAAAAGAAGACTGACTGGAGGCAGCACAAACAGCAATTATGAAAGCCATTTCCAAGTGGATATCTCACGAAGACACATTTCTTTATAGCCATTAAGTGGCAGTAAGGATAAGGGAGGGCAGGCCAGCGAATGGAAGAGTGTGAACTAAGCAAGATCCTTCCTGAACTTATCAGCGGGGGAAGGCTTTGAGGGGATGGAGATGCCTGGGCACTGAGGTCATCTGAGCTCATCCAGCTCCCACACCACTTCTCAGTCCTGTCTAAATCCAACTGTTTATTTGGATTAGCTCTGCCAATTTACAATAGATGCTTTAAGGAAATCAAAATAATTTTATTGTGGTAAGTGAAACTGTATGACCACAATTAGCCAGGTAATTTAACGTGGAGGCATACCCACTTTGCTCATTAGCATTGACCTTGGTCAATTTACTAAACCCCTCACTGCTTCGGCAACCTCATGAGTCCAGTGGGAATATTACCATCAACTCGTTACTGGATGACTCCTGAGAGAGATGGATGAAAGGAGCTGGGCATTCTACAATTCTACATATATGTACTTTTATTTTTATTTTGAAGAACAAATTAGAAATGGTCCATATTCCAAGCCCCTTTCGCTGAAATTTAATGGGAAATTACTGAGCCAGTCGGCAAGCAACATATTTTGCCTAACATCGAACATTAAAAGAAGACGAATCAAATGTGTCTATTAACAGCAGAGCTTTTCCTCATTCAGAGACTGTGTCCGCGCATATCTAGGAGTCATTCAAGCCAATTAAAAGGCTGACTGTCAACAGTGCTTGGGAGTCTGAGAAATATGAGATAAGTGAGAGTGACATAAACACTATTCAGTATTGACTCTTTTGGAATAAATATTCTATAGCTATCTGGCCATCCAAACCTTCAAATGAGGAAGTCACCACGCCAGTAGGATAGATGCCATATTCTTGGTCATCAAGGTGGCCCTACATTCACTATTTACCTACTAATGTCATTTCTTTGAGCTACCTCTGAACCCCTCCCTAAGTAGCACCAGTCCTTCAGGCTCAGCCAGCTAGGGTGGCCGTGCCATGGCCCAAGGACAGGACAATTAAAATTCATTATGTCACATCAAGGGAAGAATTCCAAACACTGAGCCCTCCACCAAGAACGCAGCATCCTCACCCTGCTACTTCAAGCGCCGAGATGTTTTCAGTAAAAATAACCCTAGCTAATCATAACTTCTGGGGAGGAGAAAGATAATCTCAGGGAGGTCACAAGGAGCTAAGTAAAAACTCTTTAGAGATCAAAGAGTTATACTAAGAAGGGGTCAGAAAATTCAGGCTATAATGACTCATCTTATATCCTCCTGCTCTTTCTGAAGCTCAGATGGGGCTGGGATGCTAAGATACTGGGATGCCAGGATGAGAGTATCTGTCCCTCAGGTCAAACCTTATGTTGAATCCATTTCTAGTTCCATGCTAAGAAGAAACCTCATTTTACCATCTCAAATAAATGAGTAGTATGCAGCTAAATAACGTTCAAAACAGAGAAAGTCATCATTGTGACAGACTTGTAAAAGGTAGTTGCAGGAAATTGCACAAAATAAGCAGAATAAATATTACTGGAGTGACCAGGATGCTTTATGCAACAACCACCTGAAATTCCAACTGTCTTTCAAATTTCACTTTTCCTCCCCTGCCTTTTTTGCCAGATGAATGGACTTCCAGCTGGACGTAGGAGAAGCAATGGTGTCAAACGACTTGTTAAGAAATACACACCTGTCATAAATGCAATACTCTCTCAGGGGATATATTGAATTGCGTTCCTTGCTTCCTACGGAAAGGTGCAATGAAAAAATGAATTAACTATCAACTACCAGATGTTTCTAGCATCTCTATTAGTTTGAGAAAGATGAAACAATTGCTGCATTGTACAGCTGTATAACTCACAAAAACCTAAGTACTTAGGACGTGGGAAGAAGGCTCAACTAAATGTGTCTTGAGAATAATTGATCTTTTCTTTTTGGCAATGCTTCATAACAACAGGAAGAAATCTTTTCTCCTTGAATTGACATATCTTAAACCAAGGCAAAGAATACATGGGCATTTTTCTAAAGGCACAATCACATGGACTTCCATTTTTAGTTTGACTTCGCTTCATGGCATCAATTATCATTAACTTGAACTTCCTGGTGATTCTCATATATGTATGTTTCATAATTTGGGAGCTTTCTAGTTAAAGAAAGTTCGAAGTACTTTAAATCCCATTTTCCAAATAAGAACAGATTCTAGGGAGGAGAGATGGTGTGATCAAGGGTGTGGGAAGCACAGAGCTGCTTGCTCTTCAAAAATATTAAAGGAGAACATATACAAGACGTGTGGGTTACTTCTGACTTCACAGTCGTATGTTCAGCGTTCAAGTATATGGAAAAGGCATCAATGTGTCATTGAAGGGAAGGGACAGGAGGGTATCTTGGCAACAGCCTCAATCTTTGCCTCTGGCTTCACATTATTTTGTCTCCCAAGTGACTGGGCTTTGAATTCAGTCCCCTCAGTTCCAAAAGAGAACCATGAAATGGAAAGCAGAGGGGGGACACCATTTTATGTCACATACCACGTGGCTCACAAACAGGATTTGCTCAGATTTGGCTCATATGCCAAATCTGATGGATTTTCCCGAGGGGCTGCATAGGCCTTTTCTGAAGGATTTGGGATGGTATGTGGGCTTAGGCAGAAAGAGGGCTGGAGTCTCTTAGCAACACTTGACAGTACTCCAGAAGGATAGAGGATCAGCTCATGTGCAGGAATCAGCCAGATTGGAGCCTGGTAGCAGTTAAGAGAGAGGGCTTTGTGACTCAACAGACCTTGGTTCAAAACCACAGCTCCACTACTTACAAGCTCAGATGCTCTAGGAAATTTACTTAATCTCCCTATGATTATTATCCCTACTTGAGAGAACAGAAGACAATGAAAGTTACCCAAAGGGCCGTTGTAAAGATTAAATGAGATAATGTATGTAAAGGTTTCACCCACTTCATGTCATAGAGTAACAGCCCTAACAGTAGTGACAGTGGTATTAACAGTTTAGTAGTAATGGTGACAGTAGTAGTAGCAGCAGTAACATTAGTTAGTAGTTTCGGGATACAGACATGAAAATTTTCCAATATGGATTAGAGATGAAAACTAATATGAAAGGGGAGAGAGGGGGAGAGAAAGAGAGAGGTTGAAAGAGAGTCAGAGAGACAGAGATTGAGTTTGAAAAAGAAGTATTCTGACCAGCCAAGTCAACTGGAATCAGAAACCATCTCTGGAGATCATGACCCAAAAGTAATCATTCTTGGATTCAAGTGACACCCCTCAGCCCCAGAGAGGTTTACCCTTCTCTCTTGGGTGTTCTCAGTAATGAGGCATGTGCCCTAGCTATTGGACTAAAACTGTGCCAGTACTTCTGAGGTTAAGGGTATGGTTTGAACTCTCTGAGTAAAGTGAGTATCAACCAAGGAAAAAAATGAGGTAGTGATTGGTGAGCAGGTGCTACTGAAAATATTTAAAAAGTAGAGAGAAGAGAAATAGAGGGAAAGCCACCATCCCTTAAGCTGATCCCTCATCTCACTGGCACCAGCTCTTATGAGTTCACTTTTTGAGTGGCACCCAAAGATGAGTTATCAGGTGGCTTGGACAGTTGAGAGCATGGGTGGATGAATAGAAAAAAGGAAACTGATGAGCAGATATCTGCTGAGAACTCAGGTGGCGAGTATGTTCCCTCTGGATACTGGAACTACTAATTGTAGCAGGGTAGGTTTGAGAGGATCAAAGACTATGGGTGTTTTACAAAGACTGTATGCTCCAGTAAATCTGTTAGAGAAATAATGGCCACCTTCTAGACCAATAATGAAAAAAGAACAAATTCAGAGGGAGGAGTTTAAAAGAATTTTAAAGAGCACTGTTGGTAGGATAATAAAGAGGAAAGATTGGAACTTAATAGACTTTTATTCCTAGAATCAGCCTTTAAGATCATTTAATCTAATCCCATTATTTACAGATAAAGAAATATACATCTTATAGATAACAGACCTGTGGAAATAACATATTAAAACCAGGAGTTATTGTACTAGAAAGAGGGAGAGTATGGAAATGGACATGCAGACTTAGAAGTCATCTAGGTACGTGCAATAACTGAAATCCTTTATGATGATACAGTTCACCCCAGCAGAGGGAAGGGATGCATTCCAGCTTCCAAGGAAAGCATGTGAAGAGTGATATAGAGTGAAATAGCCAAATGGGAACTTCCCAAACATAGATAACTATTTGGTCCAAACCATGTGACTAAATAGAGGAGGCTGGATATTTATATTTCAGGGTGTAAAACAATTCATCATTCTTGAAAGCAAAGATTCAAGTTAAAATAGTTTCAATATTCAATAATATTAATTAAATAATATTGAATATTATCTCAGGTAATTCCAACAAAAATCATGGAATGCATATACAGGCGGGAGGGGAAATAAAAGCAAGCTAACGACCTCATCCGAAATGGGATTCAAATAATCGTACTTCCTTTGTGAAATGGACAATTAGAGATATATAGGCTTAGTTTTTTTAATTTGATGGTAACCATTATAATGAAAATACATTTAATGTTTCCAGAGGAAAACAGCCCAGGAGTTAACTTATAATAGTTATGAACATTTACTAGATACCAGGCATATTCAAGACATTTATTTACAAGGCCTTCTTAATAACTTTGTGAAATGGGTACTATCTTTATCCCCACCTTACACATTTTACAAATGAGGACATTTAGGTACAAAGACTTTAAGAGCTACTGATTCTCGAAATGTTGAAATGAGATCCATGCTCAGGAAGGCAAATGCTTGAGCTAATGGTCTTAACTAATACGCTATACATGCATCATAAGATGGAAACCAATGGGGACAACAGAAAACTATTTTTAAATGTAAATCAAGGTGTTTCTTGATTTATATTAGCATAAAAATAAACATAAATTTGTTAAACTCATTTTAAAAATATTTAAGCAACAGAACTATATATTATTTACAAGAGAATATATAGAACAAAATGATATAGAAGTATTAAAAATTAAAGGATAGGTAAATATGTATCAAGCAGTTAAAAGACAAAAATAGAAAGGATTATTCAGATTGTAATAAATAACCAACATAGCAACGCTACACTGATCCACGGTATACTCCACAATAAAATGTAATAGTCTAGATCAGTGCTGCGTGACGGAACTTTCTATGACAACGGACATGTTCTCTATTTGTGCTGTCTGGTATGGTAACAACTAGCCATGTGTGCCTACTGAGCACCTGAAATACAGCAAGAGTGGCATATAAACTGAATTTTTAATTTTAATAATTAAAATTAAAATTTAAGAAGCCACATGTACCTGACTACGATATTGGACAGCGCATGTCTAGGTCTTAGGATGTATGCAGTAAATGTTGCTATAATTAAAAGGAGAGTTTAAAAAGAGCATGCTTTAGTGTTAAATGACAGAACAACCTTGAAACATTAAATAGATCAAAAACAAGTAAGAATATAACCTGAATAATTTAATTACTAAAATTGCTTGATATTTACATGTAACTTTGCTCTCTACAAAAAAATGGGTATCCACATCCATGAATATTTACAAATGGTCACACACACACACAAAAACCTATTTTTAGATTTCCCCAAAATAGAAGTTTTACTGGCTACAATGCAACAAACCAGAAATTTGTGACAAAATTTTAGTTAAATACATAAAAAAATCAAGAAGTTAGAAATTTTAAAGTATTAATCTAAATCAGTGTCTATTTATAATGGAAATAAGCTCCATAAATAAAGCTAATAATAATATATCAAGATATGAAGCTGGGTCAAAATTATACTCAGAAGTAACTCTGCCACATTAAAGTTTATTGATATTAATAAAAGAAGACAAGGCATATAAATGAGCTAATGCAATTAAGACGAGAACCAGACAATAAGAAATGTCAGAGAAAGGAAATTATAAAGGTAAGAGACAAAATTAATGAATTAGAAAGTAGAAGAAAGAACTAATTACAAAACCAAATATCTGAGAAATTCAAAAATTAAGAAAATAATGTAGGGAAAACCCTCACTCAAGCTTTAGTAAAAAAAAAGTAGCAAACACAAAAATGTGAAAATGAGAAAGGGAATACACATTTGTCACAGAGATGGTTTTTTAAATATTAAAATATTATAATTACATGCTAACACACTTTAAAATCTTAATAAATGGATTATATACAGCAAAGTATAAATCTCCAAACTGACATGAGAAGAAATAGACAACTTCTGGTTATAACAATAACTTTTAAAATGTCTTCTATGGTTATTAAAAATTATATCCCCCCAAATCTACCATGCCTAAAGAGTTCTACAGATGAGTTCTAACACATCTTCAAGAGACAGAATACTGATGCCCCAGAAACATTTCAGACCATAATAAATAGGTAAACATAAGGCTGATTAAAAACCTGACAAGGAAAGACTATAGAAAAAATTATAGCCTAAACCATTCTTAAATTCATAAGCAAAAATCAACATTAAATAGAAGCAAATCAAGACAATGTATTAAAACAACTGCTATGTATTATTAGAATGGCACAACTTGAAAACATGGGATTCATCTAAGATTTAATACTAGGAATTTTATTAGTTTGATTGGACACCTGAATACGTCAGAGGAGAAAAATGTTATTTCAAACAGATCTTAGAGGGTTATTTTGTTAAATTCAGTACTTGTCAATTTTTTAAAATCTTAGAATCCAGTAATATGACTATTTCCGTAACACAGTAAGTAACATCTCTGTTAGGAGAACCGTTTGTTTCACAGTCAGCACAAATACAGTCTCATGGACATCAAGAGCAATTCAGGATTCACCACATTTTCTGAAATTTTCCTAGAAGTTTTAGTCAATGCACTAAGAGAGGAAAGGGAAGAACATTTATAGCTATTCCCATAGGGAGGGAAAACTCGTACTTCGTGGCTGATTCTATCCATGTAGAAAATATAAAAAACAAAACAAAGCTAATGTTGGTACACATAACAGAGCATAATAAAGTACCTTGAGAAAAAAACAGAAATATAAAATATCCTTCTACAGACCTCTAGTAATAATATAATGATATAAATGTTATACTCACAATATGAGAAAAAAAACCCTAGATTTAATCTAGGATTAATAGGAAATGTAGAGAAATTACTAAAATGTACTATAAGACATAAGATTTGAAAACATGAAAAGGCATTCCATTTTCCTGGATGGAAAGACTAATTAGAAAGATGTCAGTTCTTTGCAAATGGTAAGACTGATCTAATTTCAATTCCAATTCCATCAGGACATTTGAGAAGTCTTTAAAAAGTGATTCAAAATTGTATCAAGAAGATTAAATGGATGTCACCTAAACATAAAATTTTGAAAGAGGAGGAGACTGAGGAAGTGTGAGAAAGTATGACGTACCCAATATTTAATTATATGTAAATTTGAAGATATGAGAATTTATTATACATTTATAATTACATTTATTGTATATTATAGCATACTAGTGATAAAAGGATGGCAAATTCATTAAGTAATACCGTGACAAAAGCACAGATTTTATCTTCATGAGTATATAGATTCCAAAGTAAATTTCAGAAGAATGAAAGATTTAAATATAGGAAACTTCCAGCTACAGTAGTACTAAGGTGGTGCTACTATGAATACATATAAATACTGGACATAATAAAATTTTAACTATACAGTGGACCTTGAAAGAAGGAAAGAAATAAAGGGGGAGAGAGAGAGGGATGGAGTTGATAATTCTGTCCAAGAAATAAAACCAAAAATTGGGGGAACTAGAGAGAAAGAGAAAAACATTAGAGGTTAAGTTTAGGAGGTCTAAAATCCAAGTTATCAGAAATCTCAGGCAGAGAGTGCAGAGAATACTATAGGGAGAAAAGTATGTAAGAAATAATACATAAATTTCCCAGAATTGAAAAGTTTCCAGATTGAAAATTCCTGTCAAGTGCATAACACAATGAAGTCCTTCAGTCAGGCTGGGCACGGTTCTGCTTTATTATATGACTATAAAGTAGCGTACCATGAACTAAGTTTATTCCCAGGAAAGTAAAGATGCAGTACTTTTGTCATGAAACTACCAACAGTCTAGCACCATGATACATGGGAAAAGCAGCTCAAGGCATCTTTGTATCATTTATAGGATCAGCTTCCCTATACCATCATGGGGAATATTGCTGGAAATGCTTACTTTTAAGAAATATATTCACAAGAGTCCAAAGGTAGAAGCAACCCAAGTGACTACCGAAAGACGAATGGACAGACAAAATGTAGTCTAACCATATAGTGGAATATTACTCAGCCTTAAAAAGGAAGGGAATTCTGATATGCTCCAACATGGATGAATCTCAAAGATCGTATGCTAAGTTAAATAAACCAGACACAAAAGGACAAATTCTGCATGCTTTCACTCATATGAGGTACTCAGAGTCGTCAGAGTCACAGAATGTAGATATGACGGTTGCCAGGGCCTGAAGGAAAAGAGGGAATGTGGAGTTAACGTGTAATGGATAACAACCTTTCAGTTTTGCAAGATGAAAAAAGTTCTGCCATCTGGAGATGGATGGGGTGACAGTTGCACAACAATATTAGTGTACTTAATGCTACTGAACCATACACTTAAAATGATGTAAATGGTGTATTTTGTTATGCATTTATTATCACAATTAAAATTCTTAAAAAATAAGGTATCAGGGAGTTAGGGGGAAGTTAAACATTTAAAATTTTCTTAAAAAATTAAAAAACCTTCGATTTAACATTCCCAGCACACATGTATGGATGTATATACATACATATAAACATATAGTACTTTTCACTTAATATTTAACCTTGTGTCTATACTTCATACTGAACTAAAGTGCATAGGTCTTCCTACAGATAATCACATGGCTATATACAGTAAATCAGACTGTAATTTTAATAAAAATGGCTTTGAGTTCATAGCGGTCATAATTATACTCCACCTAGCGTCATTTGCCTTACAATTAATCACATGGCCTAGCATAAAGAACTTTCAAACATTCTTTTTTAAAAAAGATGCAGAAAT
This sequence comes from Camelus bactrianus, assembly GCF_048773025.1. Lineage (NCBI taxonomy): Eukaryota > Metazoa > Chordata > Mammalia > Artiodactyla > Camelidae > Camelus > Camelus bactrianus. The sequence continues at coordinate 7,794,988 of NC_133575.1, forward strand.
TCTTTTTTTAAAAGGGAGAACACAGCAGGTGACCATAGGAGCTTTTTACTCTTTACATGGAATGTTCCAGAATGTTTATAATAGCATATGTTCAGAATACAGAGGGATAAAAAAGTGCACCTCCTTTAGTTTTCTGCTGAGCGCCCTCTCTTCTATCTTTCACCTCTCCTCCCATTATCCTCTTATCAGGTTGGAAACAAACTTTAAAAAGTTATTTTCTACTCCATCTCACTCAGACATGAAGGAAGGTCAGTCCTACACCAGCACTTGGTAAGTATACATCTATTTATGGTCACTAAGTCAGAGATTTTATGAGCTCCCTGATAACTCAGGTCTGTTTTAACTCTCTCTTAAGTAATCAAGGTTCTTCATTTCTTTCCTGCTTTGCCTTTAGTGGAAAAAGACAGGTGAAATCTGGATGTTTTAGGTTCAAATCACGTTTTAATGTGGTCAGTGAAGAAACATTTTAAACAGAGATTAAAGCTTTAAAACTATAGTCTTATATACTGTGTGATCCCATTTATGTGAAATTCTAGAAATGGCAAAGTTTTAATGACAGAAAGATCAGCTGTCTGCGGTTAGGGGTGGGAAAAGGGGGTTCACTGTGAAAGGACACTGGGAAACTTCTCAATTGGGATGTGATAACTGATTGCATACAAGACTACAATTCATTACAAGGGATACTAAAAATGAGTGACTATTATCAGGTGTAAATAACACCTTCATTTTTAAAAAGTGCTTTGTTAAAAAGGAAAAGCAAATCCAGCCTGCAACGTCACTACTCAAATACAACCACCATTAACACATTGATGTGTTCCCTAACGTTTATTATAGACATTTTTCCTTCATTTGTAAACATAAATGGGACCATATAGCCTTTTTGTAGCTTGTTATTGTAACAGTGTAAGTATTTTCTGTATTACATGGTCTTTAAAAATCACCGTTTTCGTTGGCTACCTAATGTCCAGTTGAGTGACAGGAATCACTTAATTGTGAAAACTATTTAATCACTTGTCTACTGTTAGTCATATTGGTTGTTTCCAATTACTTACTTATGCAAATATCACTGAGAAAAAGTTTTTGTACATAAAGTTTTTTCCCTTCAAAATTTATAATTTTTTTAGACTATATTCCCAGAAGCATAATACTGAGCCAAACAGTATCAACATGTTTAAGGCTCTTGCTAAACCCTAGATTCTTGCCCAAAAGGCCATACAAATGTATACCGCCTCCAGCAATGCTTAATGGCCTTTTCACCCCTCCGGAATTGGGTATTATCATTTTCTAAGTCTTAAAGTCTTCTTAATGACTCCTCCCCACAGCCTTTCACAGCCATAATTAACTCTTCTAATTTTTGGTGTGTCAAGCTTTTCCAGTTTTCTTTTTTTGTTCCTGTCTTCACTTCCCATTTTCTCTTCCATGTTCCCTTCCCTCATCCACTCTGTCCCCTCCCCTCCCCAACCCAACTGGTTTCTACTGTAATTGATGTTTTTCTTCTTTATCATATAGAACACTCATTACAATGTAAATTTGAGAAGGAAGGTTTTGCCTAGGCCAAAACAGAATTTAAGGCATGGGAATAACAATAGCTCTTCATGTAACATAGTGCAGAAAATAGTCAGAAATATCTAATGCATTTCAGAGAGTGGAGTGCAAAGGCCAGAGACTGCAGACCGTCTCAGTGATAGGGAGTCTAGGAAAGCACAGAGTCAGGGAGTCGGGTTTGAAGGTGGTCATTTCTTTTCTTAAGTCCTTAAAAAAGCAGAAATCTGAGGATAGGACAGTCACTGGGACCTAGTAAGAATCAGGCACATAGTAATCAGCTAATGGAATAAATAAATTTGTAAATAGCCCTTCCCAATTTGGACTCCAGGGTCAGTCATTTCCTTGGATCTCCTGGGAACCTTCAATTTGCCCACTATGCCCACTTCTGTCTCTTTCTGCTTCTCTGTCCCTCCCTCTCTCTCTCTCTCTCACACACACACACACACACACACACACACACACACACACACTCCCACATGGTCCTTTTCCTGTAAAGTCTCACTCTTACGTTGTATTTCTATTCCCTTCTCTTGCTACTGATTGACTAGTGGTGTACCAAAATGGCAGGGAGGGGAGTTAGTGGCATTTTATCACTGACATTATTTAGAATCACAGGTGCATGGTAATAATGAAAGTAAGACCAACTTTTAGCCAGTTTTAGTATTATTTTAAAATCATCTGTATATAATATAACTCCTTCTCTCTATACCCAGAGTGGACTGCCCCCCACCTGCAGCCACTGAGGCTGGTTCATTCCTTTTCTCCACTACATTTATCTTTTTATTACCTCATAGCTTCAAAACTCATGACTTGTGAATCCTCATAACCACAGCTTCTATGTTTCATTGTGAAGGTTGCCATGTATGGCTGCCTAGGTTCTGCACTGCACAACTCTGGGGCTGCTGCTCACGGCCCTCCTACCTCACTACCTTTCAGCTTAGGCTTTTGACCATTCCTAAAGAAGAGCTAGAAGGAAAAGCCAATCCTTTTTGCATTTCCTAATTTAAATTTCCAAGGGACAGGAAGCTGACTGGTTTAACTCTCTTTTTTTGTGCTAGGCCACATGGGAGGATCAACTCTACTGAGTCATGGACCCATCCTGGATCTAGTAGATAGATGATCACTCTGCTGCATCCTAGACCAATTTCCATGGAGAGGAAAGCTGCACTTCAAAAAGAATTAGACATAAAGGCATGTGATTGGCCTACCTCATGGGAAAAAATTTTGTGTTACTTATAGTGTATTGTAGCTCACACAATGTATTGAGTGGTACAAGGAACTATAGGAATCTTCAGGAAAAACAAGGACCAGTTTGTTTACTTGGAAACCAAGATCAATAGCCCACCACTCTAGTGTCTTCCAAGTGAGGCCAATATCACAGCTTTCCCCACCCCTGCATAGGTCACACCAAAACTCTACTTCTGCCTTAGAAGGCAAACCCCACACACTCACACTGCCCACTTCTTTATCCATGTCTCCAATGGGCACCTTGGACTGCTGAAATCTAGGTCACAGGTGAATGAGTGGCTCCAAATGAGGCTGGCGGAGAGGTTTTTGTCTTCTATTTTGGGAGGCAAGAAGCTCCCCAATTATTACAAGAGTGTTGAAAAGGATTTAGGCAACAATCACCCACTATATCCTTCCTCTTTGATGACCAAATTCGTATCTTCCTTCCAAGATACATCACCAGACTCCCTCAGGCATTGGGCTCTCAATCGCTCGGAGTCTAACTGCGTCATGGCACACTGTATAAGAATTGGGCATTTGTGTTTCCCTCCCTCCCTCATAAATGCCATAAAACCCATGAATGTCATGGATGTGCTGGATCCTTTGCATTATTCTCTTCTCCCTATTTACCATGTAGCCAATGTCTGGCATAGGGTAAGCACTTAATAATTCTTGGAAGAATGAGTAAAAATGGAAGAAATCCTAATTCAAATGTTCTTTATGTGCAAATAGTTCAGTAATACACCATTAGCTGAATTCTCTTTTATTCAGTACCCCCATTTCATGGCAAGATTTTAAATTCTGATGCAATAATATAGCACTGTAATGCACAGTGTCTAACCAATACTACAACTCTTTGAAATAGTTTGTGGTTTTCTAATACACCCAAAGGAAATTAGAACAGTAGCATGAGTCTTCCAAAGACTTTGCAAAATACAAGCAATTTGAATTCAGGATCCCATGACATTATTAACAAAGATGTGACTTTGAAATGGAGACACAGTAGTGAGGAAGAGTCCAGAGAAGGGATCTTAGCTGTAAAAGTCATTTAAAATGAGTTCCATTTGTTTTGTTAATAACCACAGGATTTGCATCAATGTTACTTTGCCTTGACTTTGACATCATAATGGGGTCTCCATGGACCTGCTGACAGCTTCATGAGCTGATTGTGACAACGGCCTATGTCCAATGAGAGGAATGGGCAAGGTGGGAGTACATATTTTTATAAGTGAACATAAAGAGAACAGTGAATTAACAAGTTCCCTCTCAGTGTTTATGTCTAAATTTGGGGGGAAAATGGTCATTTGGAGCCAATTCAAGGTATTTAACGTTTATCTTTGATAGTCATTTAGTTGAAATTGTTAAGAATCAATTAGTTCTTTAGAAAGAGAAAGAAAAATACCATATGATATCACTCATATGGAGAATCTAAAAAGAAAAAAGACACTAATGAACTCATCTACAAAACAGAAACAGACTTGTAGACATGGTAAACAGTCTGATGGTTACCGGGGAAAGAGGGTGGGAAGGGATAAATTGGGAGTTCGAGATTTGCGGATACTAACTACTATATATAAAACAGATTAAAAAAACAAGTTTCTTCTGTATAGCTTAGGGAACTACATTCAATATCTTAGAGTAACTTATAATGAAAAAGAATATGAAAATGAATATATACATATGTATGACTGAAACAGTATGCTGTACACCAAAAATGGACACATTATAAACTGAATATACTTCAATTAAAAAAAATCAATTAGATCTTTGAGTGGGACAATTCACAGGGCACCTGAACGGTAGATCCCCACCCCAGTCCCCCAAGTTGTACAATTCCATGGCCCTGCAGTCTTATAGAGCAGACAATGTACGCTAAGGATGAGAGTGAAGTGGGGGAGACTTAAAGCAACAAATACCAAAGGTGTTAGAAAACACTCAAAAAAGGTATATCTCCAGGCTACTCTGATCACTGAGAATAAAGGTAGAAAAACAAAGTCAATTTTAATACTCAAATGTAGTCTTCCCTACACATTTTTAAAGATGAAAAAATAAAATGAGAATCTTGACACTGGACCTAAATCATTGATTCCCTCTTGAATAACGAACCTTCTTTAATTTGATAAGAAAACCATGTGAACGTCCCTGTGCTAAATGTATTCACTATATTCCTGAGATTTTTGTTAAAAAGCAGAAAGAATCTAGTTTCAATTCCTCCAGTAGTGTGTTTGTTATCGCAGGTAGTATACAGGGCTACTTTAAACATATTGAGAGCATTTCAGTACAATACAGATAATTTACTTTCCAATTTTGACAGCCCAGGTCCAATTTCATGGTAGACTTGGCTAGCAAGGAAGGCTAGACTAGCATTCATCTGTGGTCTCCATACAGTTCTTGGCTTAATTTCATCGATGGACAGTGTGAGCTTTGAGGAACCATTAATTAAAGTCCAAAAGACCAGGCAGAAAATGGATGTTTACTCAATGAAACTACTATTTTCTCAGTCTGTTTCCACAGTGTGTGAATAAGGATTTTCTCCATCAAATGAAGAAAAGAGAACATTTCAGAAATGTCTGTATTTCCAAATATTAGGCTGAAATTGAAACACTTCTCCTAATAAAGTTTGACAGTGTTTATACATGTTTTTAATCTACTCGTTTATATATTCTTTTTTCTTCTAAAATGATTAATCTGCTAATGCATGTGGCTTTGGCAGACAGAATTGTGCTTTTCACCATGGCCTCAGCAGTCTACGCATCGTTATTACTTCTTTTTTCCAACAATACTTCACTACCAGATTTCTCTTCTTCACCGTTTCATCCATCATCCTTTCTTTGCTTTATTTTTCTTCCCATTTCTCTTTCCCTTCCCCTCCTCTGTCTTTCTCCATTATGTACTGTAGTAATACAGAACTGTGATAGATTTTTATTTATAAAATACCTTGCACCTTAAATAAAATGGAAATGATAATAATACTAACTTCATTGGGTTCTTGTGAGGATGAAATAAGTGAATGTATGTAAAATACTTACCACAGTGCTGGGTACAGAGGAAAAGTTGTGTACGTGTAAGTTGGCGAAAGTTATCTTAATTTTCTATTGAATAGAATTTTATAATCCTTGTTCTTAATTTAAAAGCAAATGAGTGAAAAGTCTAGCATTTCTCTTTAAAAAGCAATCTGAATAACTTACTCTTTCTTCTTCAGTCTCCTCTCCTGCTTTGAGGAAGTCCCAGCATCCCCAGCTTTTTAGAGAAGTGGTTCTTCTTCCACTGGGGATGGCATCGAAGGCCCTAGCCTTCTCCCCAGAAGACTGCCCATATACACACCACTTTGCACACTATTCTGGGGCTCTAAATGACATCTTTAGTCCTTCTATTGGCTGCTTAGTGGTCCATTAACCTTATTTGAGAACCTCTGCTTCACAGAGAAGTCCCACCCTGACTAGTACCATGTAACACAAATGAAAAACACAGCACGTACTTATGACAATCTCAAAGCAGGACGGGTCAGGGAGAGAGAGGGAGGTGTGGTGCTCTTTGAAAATATTTGGTGACTGATATTTCCATAATAACTAAACACATACTAACCTCAGGGAAAATCTAAGAACCCATGGGATGCTTTCGCACTTATTTTAGGCTTTGGCATTGTTTTGCATGACAATGGAAGGATGGGTCCTCTGTAGGTGTCAGGACTGTAGTCCACTCATGTCCTGCCTCAGGACTAAGAACAGTGTGGCCAAACAAAGAGAGCAGAGAGTTTGGAAGTTTACATTCTGGAGTTTGTGTTAGGGTTTTCCTCTTTCACTTCCTTGCTTTGGATGAGATACTACATTTCTCAGAATCCCAGTCTCTTAAGGTTTTAAGAAGGTAGTATCACCTACCGCTCAGGGTGTTGGGGAGGCTGTGAGATTGATGTGTTAAGATTCAGTATGCTTGGAGGCTCCCTTTCCTTGGATTTTTAACAAAGTTTGCTGAGTGAGCAGATGATAGTGAAGCCTGTTACCCTTGTTTTAAGAGCAATTTCAGAGCTGTCACATCATGATTTCCATGCCTTACCTATCCTGAGTCTCAAGTTTTGTTTTTATTTGTTTTACTGTAAAATTTGAATTTAGAAACGTTACTGTGGCGTAGTGTTGGTGTTCTGAGAATGGGACATCCTTAGATAACACAGGGAAACTGTCCAAGTGCCTATTTTCTTTGACTTTGTAAGGGAAGGTATAGAGAAAACAATGAGAAGAGAATCAGAATGAAATGGTAAAAATGGCTGTAAAATATTTGTAATCCTTTATGTATTCTATAAAGAGAACAGTAGAATTGGTACCAATCATCTGATTTCATTTTAAAGACAAATTCTCATTCTTTTACCCTTATTCACGTTTTTCTCCTCACTTCATAGTCTGACAATGGCTTTTCATGGCAACATTCTGTCTGCGGTATAAACTTCTTCATAATATTTGATTAAGTAAGAATTCCACACACATTCTATCTGCTTATGCCATGTGCAGGAATTCATCTATTGTAAGCAAGGCAGTTTTTCTTATAAAAGAATTTCCACTAGGAGGAAAAATTAGTATTTCCTTAAGTCTTTCCCATCCACATATTATGCCAAAGTGCACTTATTTTTTTCTGTACGTTTAAATATTTCCACAAAGTTCATGGATCAAATAGCCACTCAGAACACCTGAGCATTGAGATGATACCTCTGAGAACAACTGTCCAAATAACTTCTGAACTTCCGTTCTACCAGGCACTGGGTAAATGTAAAATGTTAGGGGCAGATATTTGGGCAGCACGTGATTTTCCTTTGGGGGCCAGAGGCATACAAGCAGAGGCTGAATGATGCAAATAGGTTAGCATTTGGAAAGTCATCGCTCACATCTCTGTATAAGGACTTCTTTCTTCCTTTTTCCCTTCCTAACCTTGATGGTTACTGTACTTCTCTTTTCCCATTTCCCCATCCTTTGTCTGATAAAACCAAAGAAGATACTGGCTTTTTAAAATTTCCATCTCTCAAATATCCTAAAAGAGACAGTTTGCCCTTTTTTGGTTTTCCTTCTTTACTTTTTCCTCTTGTGGTGGGAGGATAGCTGTTAAGTGATTTTTGAGATGCTCAATTTATAAACACATGAAATTTACATGAAATGCCAACCATTTCCACCAGTGAACATTCATTGAGCACCTACTATATGCACTGACATTAAGCACTGGGAACACAAACATGGGTTAGGTATAATCGATGCCCTTTACACAGGAACTGTCTGTTGGGAGACACAGATGCTGAAGTAACTAGAAAACAGACACACTGTCTAATCAAATATGTGCCCAGAAGTTGGCTGTTTGCTGGCACAGAGAATGACACCACGAATTCTGCCTAGAAGGAAGGAGTGTCAGAGATGGAACCTTACAAAGGAATGATGCAGCAGTGAATCTGAAAGGTGAGGGGTTCCAATAATGGCAGACCAGATCACTGGAACTGTCCCTCCCCCTAAGGAAAACTGGACAAGATATTAAAAACAGCTGATTTAAGGCATCCAGCAACTAATAAGGGAGTAAACAATTTTAAAGTCAAGGAAATGGAAACAGTTGCAAAGAGGAAACTGCCATTTGGGTGCTCCTTTTCCCTTAGGGACATTTGCCAAGCCCAAAAGAAGGGAATGAGAGGCTGATAAGTTGAGTGGAACTTCTGATAGTTTCTTAAGTCTAGGAAAACAAAATTAGGAGTCACCAAAGTGAGCGGGAGCCTGCTAACCACACCAGGCTGTGGAATGCAACCCTGAAAAGCTGCGGTGCTGAGAGTTGGGTAAGTTGGAAAAACACCATCCGTCACAGGGCCTGCAATCCACGTGTCAGATACCTGATGGTACGCAATAAGTAACTGTTGAGTGACTGACTAAATGATCAGATCTGTGAATCGAGGGGGTGTTGATCCCTCTTTTTTCTAGCTCCCCCATCAGAGAGCCTATAATGGCTGGATAGCTATGTGGGAGAGGCAAGGTGGGGCCCAAGTGCCAAAAATGTGAATCCAGAGTTGGAGTTCTCAGGTAAGAGAATTTAGGCAAGACGAGAGAGTAGAAGAGACATGTAGCTGGGACCACCATCTCTAGCCAACTCTGTCCCACTTGGATCACTAAAATAGAGACAGAGGGAGAAAGAGGGACAAGGATGGGGATGAGGAGGTGGAAAAATAACCCAGCTAAAAAACAGAAAAAAACCCCCATTCTGTTATACAGCAATCATAGTTTCCTACACTTGTACAGAAAATGTAGTCCTTAAATCCACTATGATATTAACTAATTATGTTAAAATTAACATCAATTTCACTTTGCACCACATTGGAACTACTTTTATTTTAACTGTGGTTTGTGGACAGCTCTGATCTCCCTTGGTTTCCAGTCCCCTTCTAGATTCCCATTATTTAATGGTTTGAATCGCCAAATAAAACTGTCTTATCTCATTGAAATTTTTTATGTTTGAAAAACTTAGGGTTTCATGTTGACCACTCAGAAGAAGCGGGAGTTGTTCATATCTGTGCACATTTTATTGAAAAATTAGAGCTGTGAGTGAACAAAGGCCAAGTTTCCATTTTGTAGCTGAATGATAAATGAGGTAAATCTAGCACAGCTTTTGCACAAAATACAAAATAAAGGTTTGTCTTTCTCTTCCTCTCATTATGTTTCTTAGAAGGATAGGCGGACTGTCCCCCAAAGTGTATTTATTTAAACAGCAAACCTGGCCTTGTTGAACTGTTCTCTGTGGAAGCCACGTATTTATAAATCTCCTTATCCTCAGTTTCCTTCTCTTCTCTCAAGCTGGTATTCTGTATGGTATGTATTACTGTGGAATTGTTTAAAGGGTGAAAAGTCAAAAGTCAGGAAATGCCTACTTCAGGATCTTAGGAGCAATGAGAACTTACTTGGCCGTATTACATACCCTGGGCAAATTATGACACAGTTTTTACCACTTGAACAGAACTCCACTGAAGGTATAAATTTACAAGGGAGAGACTAATAGAAAAATTACATTCAGGCCACAACACCCACGTAATTGGGCTGTAGAACCTTTGGAATTTCCTGACAACTGTTCTAACATTTGGACTTTGCACAAAGATATTATGGTAACAGTATATGCATTTAGTTTCCATGGGCTTATTAAAGGGAAAAAGCATTCTAGAGAAATCTTCAACTCTGCAGTCCCTAACCCAAAAACTCTTAATTCATGTGTTTTGCTGTGATTGCAATGGAACAATAGCAGCAGTAGGTCAGAACAAAAGTCTTTACGTCTTTATGAGCTTTTATTCTTTACATTTGTATTAAGAACTTTTCCTGAGAAATGATGACCATTCTGTTAAAGTGAATTTTTAATAATTTATTGTTCAGAAATATGAAAGCACAGATACCTGTGCTTTAAAATTTGTTTTTGAGCAAGAAATAAATGGGTAAAAGCAACGAGAAAAGCCTGAACTAGGAAACTATCATTCATTCATTCATATTCTCCCCCTCCGTCTCTCTTTTTCCCTGACCAAAGCCCTAATAACTGAAGAATCAAGTTTTCACAAGGATGTATCTTTAGCATTTCTTCTTGCTTCATATATGCAAGTAATAACCACATGTAGTAATTTGGTTTTCTAGGTAAGATCAATTAAGTCTTCTGTATCTTTAAGAATTTGAGATTTGCAGATACTAACTAATATATATATTTAATAGACAAACAAGTTTCTACTGTACAGCACAGGGAACTATATTTAATATCTTATAGTAACCTATACTGGAAAAGGAAATGGAAAAAGATTTATATATGTATAAATTAATCACTGTGCTGTACATCAGAAATTAACACAAAATTGTAAACTAACTATACTTCAATAAAAATATATTTTAAAAAAAGAATTGGAAATCAAGGGTTATCCCAACATAATTTCCTTACCAGCTTCCTGAAGAGGCTGAGGGTTTTAAACAAATTTTTAAATTAAATTCTAAGTCTGAAATACCACATTTTTCATGATTGTAGCTACCACTGGCATCAGAAGCTCTTTTGAATTGCTCAGATTCGAATGGATAAAAAAAAAAAAGGGTATCAATTACTCTGCTTCGTAAGTTTAATTTAGTTTCAAAGAGAGTAGAAATGGATCAACTCACCATTCAGCTCCTGGATTGGGTGACAAAAATCCACATAAAGAACTGAAAAGCCCCTACTGGATTAAAGTTAGAATTTCATTTGTAAATTTATTAAACCCGAATATAAAGGCTTATTATTACTAACAATTCTGTTCTCCTGAACAAGAATGGTAACAGCTAACACTTGATTTCCCACTAATAAAGCCGTTCGCCCACTTATCTCATTTAAGCCACTCAAAAATCCTGTATCCAAACAGGATAACCACCAACAAAATATTGAGTCTTTTGTACTCAAAACAATAGCAGAGATGCTATTATTATCTCCTTTAGATGGAAATGGAAATAACTGCTTAACGAGGTTTAGACACTTGCATGGCAAGTGCATGCCATGGCAAAAGGTACACAGTGCTGGCGCACAGCTAGAGAATACTATTCGGTAGGAAAGACAGAAACAACCATAACACACGTCCTTCATGATCTAGCTGAATCATAGCTTCTGGAGAGTGCAAAGTGTGAGCAAAATGAATTTTGAGTCCTGTCATTCCAAACAAGAAGTTGACTGTTGAAGAAACAAACACTGAAGTTAAGTGTTCCATCTTTCACCAGTGGGTGTTAATATATCACAAATATTTTACTTACTCTCAGGAAACAGAGACAACTCCCTTACTCTATGATGTGCTAAAAATTGAGAAGTGGCAGCCCTTGTTTATTTGGTCAGGTTAGCTTCTTGAAGGTCATTTTTCGAGGGCAATATATATAATCCAGAGAAAAAGAAATTCTTCTATTTTGTGGCATTTGTTCACACATGGAATAAGCTAATTGAATTTTACCATTTACAATCTTGTTCACTTATAAACAGCCCATAAGGGAGAGAGATTTGAAAATACTCTTAAATAAAAATGTCATCTCAAGAACTCATCTTAGGTATCCTTAAATTCATGTACTGAACTTCCAACCCTTGGCTTTAGATTCATTTTCACTTTTGTCCAATCTACACTGTCACATATTTTAAAGAGTCAAGTACTTCCACATGATTGTAACAAGGTTCCTGATCCACTGACTACCAAAATTACATGTCTCCTGGCTCCAATTTTTCCCTTCCCATATGCACTATAATAAATATATATTGCTACTTCTGAACATCTCCATTCTAGCCATTATCTATTACTTTTACTATGGAAGATGAAGGTTTTTATTCTTGCTCTTCCTCACCCCCACCCCTACACCCACATACACCTCCCATGTCTGATCCTCCAAAGTACTTACAGGGTGCAGGACATGCTACCCCAAAACATGGCACCTTGTCATATTGCCTATTTCTAGCTGAAGGAATTTGAGAAAAGGCACATGTGGGAAGGACTCTGACCTCCCTCTGAAGCAGGTCAGAAAATCCTCAGGTGAGAGGTAACCACCCCCCTATACCGAGAGGAAAAGAGCATCCTTATCTTCAAAGTCGAAAGGACAGGTGCTCAATAACACTAATTATCAGAGAAATGCAAATCAAAACTACAATAAGGTATCACCTCACACCAGTCAGAATGGCTATCATTCAAAAGGCCACAAATGACAAATGCTAGAGAGGCTGTGGAGAGAAGAGGACCCTCCTACACTGCTGGTGGGAATGCAGGTTGGTGCAGCCACTGTGGAAAAGAGTATAGAGATTCCTCAAAAGACTAGGAATAGACTTACCATTTGACCCAGTCATCCCACTCCTGGGCACATATCCAGAAGGAACCCTACTTCAAAAAGACACCTGCACCCCAATGTTCATAGCAGCACTATTTACAATAGCCAAGACATGGAAACAGTCTAAATGTCCATCAACAGATGACTGGATAAAGAAGTAGTGGTATATTTATACAATGGAATACTATTCAGCTATAAAAACGACAACATAATGCCATTTGCAGCAACATGGATGTCCCTGGAGGATGTCATTCCAAGTGATGTAAGCCAGAAAGAGAAAGAAAAATACAATATGAGATCGTTCATATGTGGAATCTAAAAAAAAAAAATGAACATAAATACAAAAGAGAAACAGACTCATAGACATAGAATACAAACTTGTGGTTGCCAAGGAGGAGAGGGGTGGGAAGGGACAGACTGGGATCTCAAAATTTGTAGATACTGACAGGCACATGTAGAATAGATAAACATGATTATACTGTATAGCACAGGGAAATATATATAAGATCTTGTGGTAGCTCACAGTGAAAAAAAAGTGACAATGAATGTACGTATGTTCATGTATAACTGAAAAATTGTGCTCTACACTGGAAATTGACACACTGTAAAATGACTATACCTCAATAAAAAATGTAAAAAAAAAAAGAGAGAGAGAGAGAAAGGATAAAGAGAGGAATCTGAATGAACAGGTCTTGGTAAGTTTACGTCATTTCACTCCACGTACTGCATACACTTTGTCCCACCGTATCTTTCCATGACTTTCTACTCTTTATCAAACTCATCACAAAAACACTCAGGTTCAACCATTTCGTTGGGTCTTCATGTCACATAAAACTTAAATTTGAATCCTCTTCTCCTGTCAATCTGCTTTTCTCAGTCTAATTTTCAGACTCAGCCAGAGACCCAAAAAGGATCAAGGAAAACATTTTCCTCCTTTACAGTATTCATCCCGTAACTTTGCTTAGACGGTCATTTGGTTTTTATATTATTATGATTCTGTAAATCCTATTTATAACTGAGTCATGTTACATGCCATGACCATTTTCCCACGCAACATTTTGCTTTTCTTCAAGTTACCAATGGTCTTGTGTTTGATTGCTTTGTTTTATGTGCACTTACTACCAATACATTTTCCAATTATGCTTGAGTTGTGTACGTTTTTCAAGACGTTACAATATATTTATATCTCTGGATAAATCCCTCCAGAGTATTCTGAGCTGCTCCAGTCTAGATTGATTGCCATCTACACCTGCATTAGTTATCTAATATAAATTTAGTGGCTTAAAACTCATTTATTATCACACTGTTTCTCTGGATCAGGGATCCAGGCATGGCACAACTGGTTCCCTAGTCAGAGTCTTATGGGGCTGAAATGAAGATGATGGCCAGGGATGCATTGTCATCTGAGGTACAGAGTCCTCTTCCAAGCTCATATGGCTCTTGGCAGGATTCAGTTCCTTGTGGTTATAGAACTGAGGTCCTCAGCTTCTACAGACCACCCACCATCCCCTGCCATGTGAGCCTCTTCACAAAATGGCTGTCTGCCTCTTTTTAAAGCCAACAGGAGAGAGCATCTGCTGCTTCAAATCTGACTTCTTCACTTGATGATCTCTAGACCCTCTTTTAAAGGGCTCACCTGATCAGGTAAGGCCCACCAAGAAGAAGCTCCCCTTTAATTAACTTAAAATTGACTGGTTAAGGGCTTTATATCTGTAAAATCTCTTCACCTTCGCCATATCACATAACTTAATCATAGGAGTGATATCCTGTCATGTTCACAGATCCTTCCCAGACTCAGGAGTGGGGGTTATTCAGAGTATATATGGCAGGGATTGGAAATCTTGGGAGGTGTCTTAGAAGTCTGCCTAATAACTGGAAGCCATCCAGTAATCTTCCTTCATTACTATCAAGGGGATTCCCATCACCTTTCTCTTGGGTTGGAGTCCCTGCTTCCTGAACCCTACATCTTCTTTCTTGATTAACTCCATGATTTTGTAGAAGCACATCTCCAGCAGCTTCCTGAAAAGGGCTGCATGGGATGTTAAGTTTTGTTTTTAGACACTGAATATGGAATTCTCACTGTGAAGTTGTTTGTTCTCAGAATTTTCAGTGTGTGTGGCTCCGTTACTTCCTAGCTTCCACTGCTACTGTTGATGAGTCCAGTGCCTTCTAATGCTTAAAACTTTGTATAAAAATTTTTTTCCCTCCTCCTTCCCTCCTCCAGATTTTGTCCCCAGCTTTCTGAAATTCATTGATAATCTGCCTTGGAGTTGGTCTACTTCATTATTCTGGACACTTCATAATCCCTTTCAATTGGGACATTTATGTTCTTCAATTCTGAGAAATATTTTTTGAATTATTTTATTGATAATTTCCTTTTCTCTGTTATCTCTGTTCTCTATTCACAGAACTTCAATTTTTCTAGAACATTCTAGATAAGTTCTTTTTTTTTTTTTAAATCTTGTCTTATTTTCTTCTCTGTTTTCTATTCCACTTTCTGGGCAGTTCCCTCCATTTTGTCTTCTAACAGTGTATGTTATCCTGTTTTTAATTTCTAAGGTTTTCTGTTCACTGATGTTTTTTTTTTTTGACAGTTTCCACTTCTTGCTTCATATCCATATCTTCTCTGAAAATGTTAATAAAAGTTATTATGGATTATTTCTTTCCATTGGTATTGGTATTTCAAGTAAGTTTTTTAAAAAATAGTATCTGGCAGTCCCTAGCTGGTCATATTTAAGAGTGGAGCACTAAAAAGATGACTGGGAGCTCTTGGGAACAATGCTTTTCAAAGGTGCTTTACTCTCTAGCATGATATTTGGAAGACCTCTGATTTGAGTATCTTCTGCTCATTTCCCTTCGAAGTTAGGTTTCCAGAGAAGATGCCTGTGACCTCTTGCATAGAAGGTACGTGTCTGGCTGCCAAAGTTCTTCAGCCATGGGAGAGGAGAAGGCTGGAGATCTCGAGTCTCATAGATAAACCTTATCTTAATCCCCATGTTTTCTAGTTGGTTTCTCTCTTTAGCTGTGCCTGGTATTGTCTCATTCAAAGATCATCTATTTATCCTTTTTACAGAATAAACCTCAAGTCTCTGGCCAGAATAGGGGAGGAATGTTTGCTCAGCTGCCTAAATTTGGAATGGAGATATGAGGGACTAAATTGTTAAACAGACTTTCAACCAATTCTTCCACCTGCCAAATTCTACTCCTTTGGAGGATTCTGCAATATACATTAGGTTAGTTCTCCCCTTCCCCAACTTCCAGCTTAGGATTCAGCTTTCTTCTATCTGTTAAGTCATTTAACTCCCATCTACCTTCATACCAACTTCTAAAATTTTGACAGTGTTGTCTCCTATCTCATTCTCTGTCCTTGTCTATTTATGCCTTCTTTAAACATCCCTTTACTCTCATTTAGTGGGATTCTGGGAAGAATGGCTACAGTGCTTAATGTGTTCAATCTGCCATTCTTAACCATTTGCATACAAGACAATCACAATCAAAGTTTTGCGGGGTAATCTCTCAATGATTTGAGAGCCTGCCTGGAGGAACACACTTGTGAGAAAGCCAAGAGACTTCTGGGGAAAATAATGAGACATTTTTCTACAAGACATTAAAATATATTATAAGTACGTAATTACTAAAAGGAAATCATTTTAGTGGTTATAGAGAGATAAATTAATGGCAAAATCAAATACATAAAAATATTTGGTATACGATAATATAAGATTTCAAAAGATTAAGAAAAGGATTAGCCAGCTAATTAGTCAGTTGACAAATGGTATTACAACAAATGACTAACAATTATCATATACATATGTATAAAGCCTTCATCAGAATAAATTCTCAGAGTCCCTATCCCTTCCCAGGATCAGACAAGGGTCCAGGGGCTGACAAGGATTTCAAGGATGTCTTTTGGTTGTATCTCTGCCATTTCTCTTTGCTCTGGCTCTTGTGGGACATCTGAAGGCAGCTGGCTTTTCCGACATGATCCCCTGACTACACACAAATGCACACCCTAAAGGATCATGATTGCCTTTACCACCACTCCCAAGATCACTGAGCTCAGTATTTGGTCCACAGGCCCCCACACTTTCAGTCCCGTCACAGGTCCTGCCACTTCCTTAAGGCCCTGGTGGGAGTGAGACGCCACCTCCACTGCTTTTAGAGTGCCCAGCTCTTATCCATGGGGCTTAGGAATTTCACTCCTTAGGGGCTAGACTGCTGCCTCACTCCTTGAACTCTCTGAGCCCTGATCTTGCTCTCCCTGACTTCTGAAAACAAGGGCCTCTTACTTGTCCCCTGAAGCAGGAAACCTTACATATCTCCAGACAGAAAGCCTTGAGGTTCCACAGTTCTCTCATCTTGATTAACAAATTATCCTCAAACTTTGCACCATAAATGATAACAACTCTTATTTTGCTCAAAACGCTGCAACTTGGGGCTGCTCAAAGGCCGAGGACTGGGATATGGAATTATCTGGAAGCTAGTACACTAATATTTCTGGTGGCTGACTGTGGCTGCCAGCAGGGGGTCTCAGCTAGTGCTGTCAGTCAGGAATGACATGTGGCTGAGGCTTCCTCACAGCTTGGATCTCAAGTGTAAGTGTCCCAAAGAGTGAGAGAGAGGTACAGCCATAATACTACTTATGACCTGCCCTCAGAAGTCATACAGTGTCACTTCCACTACATTCTATTTGTTGAGCCAGTCCCAAAGCTCTCTCAGGTTCAGAGAGGAGAAATTGATTACACCTCTTGACAGGACTGTGGTATGGTTCTAGAGGACAGTGTAGGACTGGATATATTGCTTGCTCTGGCAATCTTCAGAAAATTTAATCTGCTGTACCTGCCTTCCTACATTACAAAGAAGAGGAAGGAAAAATGTCTCTTATTTGAGTGTGATAAGCCCACAGGCAAGAAAAGATACAGTTAATTTCTCAGTTAGGTTACCCTGCCCATCTGGTTTCACGGTTGAGATACAAGTGCTAACAAGTCCTTTACTACATCAGTTAACTCTGCTTTGCTTCAAGGTCATAATATAGGTCCTTAACTAGAGCCAATCACCTTGAAAATAAATGATAATGCTAACAAGGGCAACCAGACCAAAAAAAGAATGGCTCAGTGTAAATCCATTTCCACTAGTACATGATCTATTAAAGATACATCAGGACATCTTCTTTGCCTAAGTAAGGTCAGCCCATAAACACTTACAGTGACAGGAACAGGAATTATTTTCTATTTTCTTTTCAGGTAAATTACTTGTACGTTACTGCTCTATTGAACTCATTTATAGAAGAACAGATCACATTTTTGTTTTAACTAAGAATAAGCCATGTTATTGCTAAAATGCAGCATTACTGTCTTGGCAGCCACATTGGGCTAAATCTTTGTGGAGGCTTTCATTTTCTATCATGACTATCCTTTTTGCAAATGTACCCACGGACAGTTAACAACTGCCTTTTGCAGTGTTTTCTTTCTTTTCGGAATTGGGCAATCTGCTTGGAGATTTCTAACATATAGAAAAACTGCATTTCCTTTATTATTGTATTTATTATTGTATTATCAACACTTAATAATGCAAATCAAATTCCAAGTTAGCCTTAGAAAATGACATAACCAAAAAGTTGCTTGAGAGTAGATTCTAAAATTCATAGGTGATATATTTGCCCCTGGAGTAGGATGAGGGAGAAAGTTTGATTTGCTTATATCCTTTCTTGTTCCAAATAAGATTTAAACTTAGTAAGCAAGCATTCTCCCACATATTGAGGATTTTCCTTAATAAATGAGTCAAAAAATAATTTGCTAATGACCTTAAATCTAATGTGAACCAGAGATATGGCCTATTTAACACCCATATCTGACTCAGATGAGTGGAATTTCCTGGCAGACTTCTTAGGTAAATAGATTCCTAGAGACACCCTTAAGAATTTGAATAAGTCTGGGGTAACACCCCAGAATCTGCATTTTAAACAATGTCCCTATTGGAGACTGATACAAATGGGCCCACTAACCCAGATGAAGTTTTATTTTCATGTTTGACAAGGTAATAATAGGAAAAATCTTACTCTATGCCAGCCATGGTTCCAAATGCTTTACAAATATTAACTCCTATAATCCTATTAACAAACTAATGATGTAGGGACTATTAACCTCAACTTACAGTTGAAGAAACTGAACAGCAGAGAGGTAAAGTAACTTGTCCAAGAGCCCACAGCTGAACCCAGGCAGCCTGGCTCCAAAGGCTATGCTCATATCCACTATGCTTT
This sequence comes from Camelus bactrianus, assembly GCF_048773025.1. Lineage (NCBI taxonomy): Eukaryota > Metazoa > Chordata > Mammalia > Artiodactyla > Camelidae > Camelus > Camelus bactrianus. The sequence continues at coordinate 7,813,816 of NC_133575.1, forward strand.
GCCGGCTTCTGGGAGACTTAATCACTAACACATACAAATAAAGTATTTGTGGCCATGGAACTATAGGATCAAACACTAATAGATTGGAAATTGTCAGCTTCCCTTTTTGTCAGCCCTTTGTAGCAAGGGTTATCATTGTAGGCTCAATGTCACAGGGTTTCTGTGACCATGTAGCCATAGAGTAACATGTCCTACCACCAGGAGGAGACAGTGCTACCCAATTCTTGGCCATCAAAATTTCCATAGTTCCTATGATGGCAATCATCTTTATCCTCTCAGTTCTTCACTGAGATGGCCCAGAGCTAACTTGCCATCCCTACCCATTCCCAACTCCTGCTAACTTTGTCTCTTGAATGGGTGCGATGAGTGCCGTTTCCCACAGATCCACAGCTACTGCCTGAGTTCCTTGTCTGAGGGGCTCATCATTTACAACCACAATGTTCGTACTTCCAATGATGACCACTCTGATCCAACAGCTGGATGACATTACCCTGGACACATCCACAGTCCAGAACCAAACCCTCACCTTTCCTAGGCTTGGTGTCTTCAACTTCACGTTACCCCATGGCTCAGAGCACTCAAATCCAGAAGTAAAATACCCAGCTCCCCAGCATTCTTTATGGGGTACTCCATATCCCCATAGCTGGAAGTAAGTTGATATCTTATATAACTATACTTACAACTTGCAATTGCAACCCATTCCTTCTCTGAAAATGAGGACAATCCAAAAATGAGACTTTAAAAACTTTAACTTACATATAAGTAATTTATGATGCCTCTGAATTAGACACTTTCACCGTTTGCTTTAAAAAGATGGGATCTGTCAGGTCCCATAATCTGGTTGTAGAATTTTAACTCTATGAATTGACTTTATATAAAATATTTATAAACATTAGAGATGTGTTATAGAAGATAAGTTCATTATGGTCCTTTTTTAGCTCATCAAGAGGTACATTAGGAAACTGGGACTCGTTCTTGCCTGCACATGCAGTATGAATGGATATAAAGCTAAATTTTTCATTCCTAAGCATTTGAGTCATACATAATCAATTTGATAATGCATCTCATCCTGGTTTTATTTCTTAATTGTATACATGTACCATAGGAGGTAGCAGACAGAAAATATGTTAACTGCTCATTTTTATAAATAAAGTCAAATTTCAAGAGGAAGATGACCTGTCAAGGTAGCACAGTATGGTGGAAATATTACTGGCAATGGAGTCCGAGCAATCAGCGCTCAAATTCAACTCTGCAACTTCCATATTTTATTTAGCTTTTCAAAGCTAAGTAAAGGCTTGTGGCCTTATTCCATGCTAGAAGCCATGCCAGTATAGAAGCTAACAAGGTAATAGCATTCACTGAAGAAGATTAACCAGTTTCTTTAAAATGTGCTTTGAACCTTAGAAAGCAATGGAAGAGGTACACATCAACTCCACCATGTGTCTTTTTTCCAAATGTCTGAATTATAACATGAAGTTGTTTCAGGGATCTGATAAGTTCAATGGGGTGGTTGTGATATTTGACATAGTGTTAGGTAAGCAAAAAGGAGAGTGATTATACCCTGGATGGTCAATAAAAGGGTTATAGATGATTAGTTCAACTCCCCTCTCATTTCCTGGTGTACTCCATCAAGAGGTCAGCTGGGGGAAGACATGCTGCCTTGGGTGTGAATTGCCAGTTGAGTAAATTAACTCCACCGAAGCATCCTGCCGAATCCAGAGAGCTTCAAATGACGGGCACAGAGGAGTGCCAAAATATTAAACTGACTACACTGAAGGGGTCACCAAGGGAAGACTGCAGGTGAATACTTATTCTGCAGGCAGAAATCAACAGCAAAAACAAGGAACCTAATGAGGAAGAATCAAGTTCTTGCTGAGATTTTGAGTTTTAAATTCTCTCTTAAGCTCCTGGCTTTTTACTTCATTTAAGTCTACTTAAGTAACTGACCTCTTATCAAAAGTCACCAATGAAATCCTGGCCACCAAACTCAACAACTTTGTTTCAATCTTTTCCTTTCTTCGATTCTTCTGGATTTGCCTCTACTGCATATATCTTCCTCCTCAAGTGTTCCCTAGATTCCAGGACAGGTTTTTGTTTGTTTGTTTCCTGGTGTTCCTACTTCTTCTCTGTCCATTTCTTAACTGTTTCATTCCTTTTTTTTCCTCCTCAGGCTTCTAAATGAAGGCATACCTCACAGCTTAGTTTTTGGCCCTCTTTTAATATTTACTGTCTTCTGGTTAGTCTGTTCACTCCTTTGACTCCTATTTTTCTATTTCAAACCTTGATCAGCTACTTAAGCATGGTACAGAATTTCTACATTGCTGGTACACATCTTTAACAGACGACTAACTGACCCCTGCAACTTTGCCTCATGCTTCCTTTCTTATACTACCTGCCCCAGTGCCCCCAAATTCCCCAACAGAGCTACTCTTCTGCTTTCCTCTCAAGCTGCCCAGGCTCACCAACTTGAGGCCACCTAGGACATCCCCTTCTCATTCATCCTTGTACCTTAACAGATGCTAATTACTAAAGATTTTGCCTCCCAAATTCATCCAGGTCTGTGCCACTTCTCTCCTGCCCCAATGACACTGTGTTACACACCCCATTACCTGCTGCTCGAGTTAACATATCTTAAGAGAAATACAAGTCAACCATTGTAGTTGTTCAGAAATTATTCATTCTTAAATGAATTATTTGTGTATCTATTCCAAAAAACATGAGGCAAAAACACTAAATGATTACCAACCTGTGGAAAATAAGTCAAAAGGCCACTGAAAGAATAAAATGAATATTGTGCCTTTAAATAGAAGCTAATGTTATAGGAAGAACTGATATTTACAAGGGAAAGGGCTCTTTAAAACAGGCAAAGCAAAGGTGAAAAAAATCCATAATTTCTTCCCTCCTTTAACCAGTCAATATGTAATAGAGATGATGGCAATATAAAAATGCGTAAGTTTTAGGTTACAAGATTAACGTTCAAAAATCAGTTGCATTTCTTTACACTAATGATGAATCAACAGAAAAAGAAAGTAAAGAAACAATCCCCTTTAGAGTAGCACCCAAAGTAATAAAATACCTAGGAATAAATCTAATCAAGGAGGTGAAAGACTTATACACGGAAAACTATAAAACACTGATTAAGAAAATTAAAGAAGACTTAAAAAAACGGAAAGATATCCCATGCTCCTGGATTTGAAGAATCAATATTGCTAAAGTGGTCACACTGCCCAAGGCAATCTACAGGTTTAATGCAATCCCTATCCAATTACCCAGGACATAGTTCACAGAACTAGAAAAAATCATAATAAAATTTATATGGAACAACAGAAGATCTACAATTGCCAAAACATTACTGAAGAAAAAGAAAGAGGCTAGAGGAATAACTCTCCCAGACTTCAGACAATACTACAGAGCTACAGTAATCAAAACAGCATGGTACTGGCACAGAAACAGACATATGGATCAATGGAACAGAATAGAGAGCCCAGAAATGAACCCACAAACTTTTGGTCAACTAATCTTTGGCAAAGGAGGCAAGAATATACAATGGAATAAAGACAGTCTCTTCAGCAAATGGTGTTGGGGAAACTGGACAGCAGCATGTAAAGCAATGAAGCTAGAGCACTCCCTTACACTACACACAAAAATAAACTCAAAATGGATCAAAGACTTAAACAAAGGACAAGACACAATAAACCTCCTAGAAGAAAATATAGGCAAAACATTATCTCACATACATCTCAAAAATGTTCTCCTAGGGCAGTCTACCCAAGCAATAGAAATAAAAGCAAGAATAAAAAAATGGGACCAATTAAACTTACAAGCTTCTGCACAACAAAGGAAACCTTAAGTAAAACAAAACGACAACCTACAGAATGGGAGAAAATTGTTGCAAATGAAACCAACAAAGGCTTGGCCTCCAGAATATATAAGCAGCTCATACGACTTAATAAGAAAAAAACAAACAACCCAGTCCAAAAACGGGCAGAAGACCTAAACAAGCAATTCTCCAATGAAAATATATGAATGATCAATAGGCACATGAAAAAATGCTCAGTATCACTAATTATCAGAGAAATGCAAATCAAAACTACAGTGAGGTATCACCTCACACCAGTCAGAATGGCCATCATTCAAAAGGCCACAAATGACAAATGCTGGAGAGGCTGTGGAGAAAAGGGAACCCTCCTACACTGCTGGTGGGAATGCAGGTTGGTGCAGCCACTGTGGAAAACAGTATGGAGATTCCTCAAAAGACTAGGAATAGGCTTACCATTTGACCCAGTCATCCCGCTCTTGGGCATATATCCAGAAGGAACCCTACTTCAAAAAGACACCTGCACCCCAATGTTCAAAGCAGCACTATTTACAATAGCCAAGACATGGAAACAGCCTAAATGTCCATCAACAGGTGACTGGATAAAGAAATAGTGGTATATTTATACAATGGAATACTACTCAGCCATAAAAAATAGTAAAATAATACCACTTGCAGCAACATGGATGTCCCTGGAGGATGTCATTCCAAGTGACATAAGCCAGAAAGAGAAAGAAAAATGCCATATGAGATCACTCATATATGGAATCTAAAAAAAAAAAGAGTAAGTTTTCCCAAGTGCTCTTCATAGACCATCTGAATCAGGATCACCTGGGGTATCTGTCAAAATGCTGTTACCTAGGCCCCATACTTTACCCTTCTTTTGTAGTGTACATAGAACATGCTTTTTAAACAAATTCTCAGTATGATTCCTATCACATTAAAGTTAGGGCACCACTAAAATATAACCAAAAAAGGCTATAAAATAAAATAATAAATTACATTTAATTTTACATACATCTTTCAAATTTTATTGTTACATAAGAAAAGTAATGTGTGATTTTAAAGAAAAATTTGTAGACCATCTCTCATTTTTGCCTACATACATCAGGCAATAACTCACAGATAAATTCTTTCAAAATATGAAGAGGATTGTGTAAAAGGAGAAGATATTTGAGGCAGAACTTTTCCATTTATTCTCAAAACTATAATTAAACTCAAGAGTGACTTAAATAATCTAATGGGATTTTTTTGTATTCAAAAAGTCTTTTTTTTTTTCAAAATTCCAGATGTGTAGGAAAAAGATAATAAAATTATAATACCATTGTTCTTTTTTTTAAAAACTCAAGTTCTCTTGCTAATAGTTACGAATACTGATTTATTTAAAACATAACATGTTTCTGCTTCATAACAACATCTGTATTATTTTACATTTTTATTGGCAACTTTCACTGTACCCTGGTGATTTCTAAAAATCCTCATACTTCCCTGCTGGTCAAAGTTTCCAAAAAATAATAAACAAATGATTATTAACTCTGATCTTTTTATTCCATAACCATGTATTCCATAAGAAACACTTTAAAAAGCTGAGCTATTAACTTTGGGGGAAGTAGGGTCCACAGACCAGATCTCGAGTGTAGAGATATTCTGTGAGGTGGACAGATCATCAAGAGTAGACAGTAAAACACCCACCACAAGTGCATTATTCCCAAGAGAGTGTTAGCAGCTGGACTCCCATTAGCATTAAACAGATTCCTAACTTTTCTCGCTCACAAAAGAAATGTCCATTGCTCACAGAGAAGCTACTATCATGGCAAGTATTGTCTGTTGCTAAAGTTTCTAGCCAAGTTGTCCTCAACTGGGAATGATTTGGACCCCTAGTGGATATTTGGCAATATCTAGAGATTTTTTTTGGTTGTCATATCTGAGGAGAACTATTGGTGTCTAGAGGGAAGAAGTCAGGGATACTGCTCAACATCTACCAAGCACAGGATAGCCCCCCATAATAACAGGGAAGTATGAAGCCCAGAGTGTCAACAGCGCCAAAGTTGAGAAACCCAGGGCTAAACCCATTGTTCCATAAATTAATGCCCACTACCATAAAGTCCTAGGCTCTGTCTGTTCGTGCTTCCCAACCTTCTACCCTAATAACCATCCTTTGAAGCAAGCACCTGGTCTTCAGAGTTCTTTATACCATTATATTAATGGTTACTCATCTCTTTGACAGTTTCCTTGATCCATGCTCTCACCCCTAGCCCATGACTCAATTATGTCCACCACACTTTAGATCCTCCCATATCACCTTAAACATTTTTTAGTACTATTTGCATTGGAATTAAAAACCTGTCCCTCTTGCTCACAAGAATCATCTTCTGGACTGTGAGAACTCTTACCTAAGTCTCCCCAGCATCCAACAGAATGCCTTGAACATAACAGGTGCATAATAAATAGCTTCCAAGCTAATGAAATAACTTTAGACTTGCATTGTATCAAACATGAATGATGAATATAAAACGCAACCGAAGCCCTCAACTATGTCCATTTTGGGTGAAGATACACACAGGAAAGGATAGCTAGCAATGTAAAACAGTACTTAATGAGTAGCAGGTGTGTGACTCAGATAATAATCACTACAGAAGATTTCTGGTGAGTGTGAATTTCCCTAGAATGCAGGTAAGCAGAGTGCGCTCCACAAAAGTGAAAAACAGAGCTTGAGCAGTTAGTTTTTGCAAAAGCAGTTAGCCAAATAGAACTATGCCCTTTGAAAGCACATACGTGGGCTCCTCTCTCCCACTCCTTCTCATGTAGTATTCCAAGGAGGTGGGGGGTTTACAGAAAAGCAGTGGTGGAGGCCTAGGCAGTATCATCTCTGAAATAACACTTTGGGTCTGAGGCTCTTTCTTAGGGATAGATTTCACCAGTGTAGTGGATGCTGTAGTGTGCTGCCCAGACTTCCAACAGCCAGGAGTATTGGACAGTGAAGACTCACAGCTGAGTTCCTCTCTAGCAATTACCCATCACTGAAGAGAGTAACCTCACCCTAGCTCATACCCTCTCTGAATGCAGCTCAAATCCAATGACTGTCAAATGCAGAGGGATATCAAGGCCTGGTCCTCTTGTCTCAAGGCAGGACAACTTTGAAGATCTACCAAAGCTCTAAAGCTTCCTAATCCATGACCATTTCAACTCCTCCTCCTTTCTATCCCATTTCTATCCTTCCTTTAAAGGTGTTGAGAGCACTCTGCAATAACTTATTTGCATGCAAATCTCCATCTCAGAGTTTTGTTTCCTAGAGAACCCAACTAAGACTACAGGAGAGGAAAAGAACCAATAACAGTGGTGGCAATGAGGAAGGATGGGGTCCAGCAAATTTGAAAACTGTACTCCTTGGGCAGTTAATAGTTAGGTCACTGTTGAGTAGGTAACGGATAACTGGTCAACCACCTTGCTTCCCCCTGTAGTGTTTCATTCCACTACCCAGCTAGTAGCACACATCCCTGGGAATTTTTCCTACCTATGCTCAAACAAGATCCGTTTTCAAAGCCTCATCCACACGGCAGCTTAAATGACTGATAATATTTTAATATTTTAAAGTTTCGCCTAACAGAAATCAATGTTGCCATTCAGCCTCGATCCAAACTGAATCAAAAATTCAGCTTGCCATAGGAGAATGGTTGGGGAACATCAGGAGCTTTCATGCTGCTTTTGAAATCATAGCAGTTGGATCTGTATGGTGGTAGAGACAATGTTATGAACTCACCAAACTCAGTGCTATAGATTTCCCACCTTCCTCTGTGATGCCACTGGGCCATATGACTAAATCCTGGCCCGCACAGTGTGGGTGGAAGTGATGTGTCCTGCTGCTAGAGGCCAGGTCCTTAACCTACATTTCCCTCTGACATTTCTCCATGTATCCTTTCTTCCTTTTTCTACCATCTGATTGTACATCATCCAGCCAAATTCTGAGGCCTCAGGGAAGAGCAGAGCCATAGAATGTATGGAACCCAGGCCCCTCAATAGCTCAATGTAGCAGAGCCTTTCGCCACACCGTATCAACCATGCTTGCATTGTGCCACGGAGGTCTGCAGAACACTTGTCACTGCAGCTAGCTTTGCTTGCCTTAACACGTTGATTCCAGCTCTATTTGAATGCAGCTGTAAGAGCCAGGTTTGTGAGGAGGTTCCTCAATATCTGAGGAACTCAGTCTCAGAGAAGCCCTACACTTAAAAAAAAAAAACCCTAGAAAATTCAGGGAAAAGAAAAGACTTCTATGCCATTATAGGCATAGCTAGCGGAGATAATTTAATCAAATCCATAACCACTAACACACTAACAAACAACTGGCATCCTGTATCTAGCTATGGAGATATAAATGGATCATGTAATTGCATTCACCCATACATATTATACACATCAATGATTGTGTGTTAATGTGTTTAAATTTGGTTTCAAAAACAAAATACCCTGTCGTCATGCTCTGAGTAAACAGACCTGAGAAAAAATGATGAACAATGTCTGGGATGAGAGAAGGAAAACTTGAGGAAAATGGACAAAGATTTTCACTTTAAAGTTAAAACTTGGATAAGATATAAGGCTGGTTGGGTAAATATAGAAATTATACGAGGCAGAAATTTAAGAAATGTGTGTTTTAAAAGCCAAGATAAGCAAAACATGATGAATATTAACTCACTGTTCCCCTACTTTCTAGATTCCTGTATTCCATATTTGGAAGCGAAAATAACCAAGTGAAACAGGATGACTTGCTTTTCTCTTTTAAGTGAATTTTCTATGTTGAGGGATTTGGCAACGCTTCAGTTCTCTGGAGGGACTCTAAAAAAAAACCCCACTTAGATTGTTATCTTTGAAACCATCTTCACAAAGGGCCCAAATTTGAAGTAGTAAGAAACTTTGGTTTCAAACCTAGAAACGCATCTGATTTCATTTTATTTTAAATTTTATCCTCAAGGAGCACATTACGTATTTCAAGTCACTCTGGAAGGGGGCTTCCAAAAATCTTTCAGTTCATAGGAGTATTCACTAGACTGCCACATTTTCGTCCACTTACTAATGTCTGAATGCCTCTAACACTCATTGCTGGTTCAATCCACTCTGTGTGCGTGTGTGTGTGCGCGCACGCACATGTGCACACGTGCATGCTTCAGGTCATTTTGTTGCATCAGAGGCAGTTTTATGTTTCTTTAAATTTGGAATCCTACACTGCTTCAGGGGAAAAAATGCATTAGATAAGCTAAGATACAGTGAATGGATATTCAAGCAGCTACACACAGTCAACTTGAACAAATGTGAGCAAGTTCAAATTTAGGCTTCTGGTAGTAGAGGTCTGTGCACTATCAATACAACATTTTGATAAACTATATTTCTCTTGTTTTCAATGAAAATGCAAAAAAAAGTATGATGCATTTATAACTGTATTTGCAGCACTGAGTGAATTTCTGACTGGAGAGGATTTTAGTTTAACTAGGTATCAACAACAATCAAATGTACTTCATATAATTTTATACTTCTGTTGATTAGGAAAAAATGTCCATAGACTGACTTTTGGTTTCAAACTTTTCAAACTTCATTTTTCCTCAAGTACCATACTTTGGGGCTAGATACCACAGGGCACACTCATACCCCAATACAACCTATGGGCCTGTGCTTCAAGTCCTAACACAGAGCGACTCAGCAGAGCAGACAGGAGTCATCCTGGAAGCCATTCCTACACTAGCGAAACTAGCGTTAATACACACAGAATATATTCCACCAATAACTGTGAGAGTGTCAAAGTGCACGTCCCTGCTGGGAATTTTAAAGCTGTCTTTTTCATTCATGAGTAAAGATTTCGAAAGTTACTTGTCTGTGTTCCCCAACTCAGTTTTCCCTTAGCTAGATGCCCCAAAGCCCACAGCCTCCCAAACACCTCTCACCATAAAAAGAAGTATAATGGAGGGGATTCTGAAATGGGAAGAGACAGCAGCCGTAGCCCACTGTGGTTAAATCCTATCACTTTCGCCAATTTTCCAAAAATATGAACATGTGAAAACAGGGGCTCCTCCCAGCATTCTAGAAGAGACCCACCCAGTGGCGGGTCCTCTGACTTAAGCGTTATCAGCCCCAGGATGTTTGCACTTCCACATAGAAGATTTCTTTTTTCTTTTCTAAAAACCTTTATATGTAAACTTTCAAACATATATAGAAATCGGGAGAATATATAACTCACCAGGTACTCATCACTCAGTTTCAGGAACTATCAACTCAGGGCCTTTCCTGTTTTCCTCTATACCCTTACCCACTTTGCCCTCTCCTCTTCACCCTGGATTATTACCACTTCACCTACAATTATTTCTGTATATACATATATGTTTAATTTTATATTTCTTGTGTGAGATTTTATGCCAATTTTATCTGTGACTGTAATTAAATATTTGTTTTGACTTCTACAAGAAGAATTACATTTATTTCTACTATTTTCATAACAAGGACTGAGTCTTTTCAACACTACTCATCTATAACATTTGCAATGAAGACAAGATCTCATTTGATCTTAAACTTACACAATGCTATATGTCAATTATATCTCAATAAAGCTGAGGGGGTGGAGATTTCATTTGAACCGACAATGACCTTTCCTTAACAATACAGCCATGAATGAACTTCTGCTCCACGAACTCCCACATGTTCCATTTTTCTTATCTCTAATAATAGTCATTAATCAATCATCATATACACATACAACATACAAATACACACAGAAAGACACATGTAATTTTTCTTCCTAGATCACATTCTCCTAGCTTAAACCAAACCAGATTTTTTGACACGGGGGAAAAAAAATCTAAAAATAAGGTGTTAAAGGAAGAAATAAGAAAAATATATTAAAAGTCACCTAACATGTTAACAGTTAAGGAAATCAATGCTACACCCCATTCCATACATTCCATGTGCAGACTTTCATATCACATTTTATACCATGGTTATATGTAATTTCATATTAATTACTAAAGCATACCTAAAGTAAAAAATATTTTCAAATCTCATTACTAGCATTTTAGTCCAAGGCAAAAGAAGGAATTTAAGTTGGTGCCTTTAGTTCAAGAAAAAATTCGTAAGATTTTACTGTTGTCTTTAGTTAAAATAAAACCTGTTAGGATACACCACTTTGGAGAATTTTCCTTTAGAGCCATAAATATTCTAGCACAAGAAAAATAGTACATTAGTATGTTAAAGAGTGTTGGTACATGACTTGGCTCGAACCTGATCTAATATTCAAGAGTTGTGATAAGTCACTTCATAATCTGAGAGCTGGGAGGCAAGGACTCTGGGATACACAAGATGAGCGCCGTCCCTCCCCTCACAGAACTTATGATCTACTGAAAAAGACAACTACACGAGGGCTCACAATCAAGGGTGACATTTGTTATGAAAGAGGAATTACAGGGGCTTCAGCAGGGCAGGGTGAAGGAGTTGAAATCAGGGGTGGCCTGGGGAAAGTGATGTTTAAGCTGAGACGTGCAGCATCCTTCTTGGTGTGGTTTTATTTTATTCAAAGTGTGGATCTATGCAGAGTGGAGAAGAGGTGGGAGACGACAATGTGGAGGCAGAGAGAACAGGCAGAAGACCACTGATGTTGGTCCGGACAAAGGAAGATGGCATCGTAAACCAGGGCAATGGCAAGGAACACGGGCAGAAGTGGACAGATTCAAGAGCTTTTTCAGAACTAGTACCCATGGAGTTTGATGATCAGTTAGCATGAGTGGTAGGAAACAGGGATATCAGGTTTTTGTCTGAGAATGGAAGGTGATGGTTTTTGTTTTGTGAAGTTGGACAAGGAGTTGAGCTATTTGGCTTCAAGATTTCTACTTCAGTTGATTCTCCAGAGACAGACAAACATCTCAAATTAGAGCTTGGCCTTGTGATTCATGAAATTTTTAAGAATGTGTATGTGTGGTGTAATTACTGCTGTAATTGAACGGGGCTGCTTTGTGCCCTAAAGCTGAGAAGCAAGCATACCTTTGTGCGTTCAGAATGTTAATTGAATTACCTCCGACGTTAGTTTATGTTCCTTAAGTACAAACTCTTAAGTCAGGCAAAAGAGATCACAGTTATGTAGTACCATACTTAACTACCCTTTTTATAAGCAAGGATTTTTATACCGAAAATAAACAGAGGCATACAGACATAAACCCATAAATTACGAGGGCTAGTACTTTAAAGGAGCATGTATTTGCACAAGGACTGGAAGAGCTTTCCTAAAAGGGACTAGGTCCTGGGAATTCTCTCTAAAAGTGATTTATTTCTGTCAACATTCTTCTTCAATTTAAACATATGCATTCACATATATTTAAATTTCTCCAGACATTTGACTTTAAAGCTTTACTTCTGACGTTCTGAGTAAATACTTTCAGCAAAGAAGCAATAAAATAGGTTAAAGCAGCTTTTCTTTTTGAATCTACCTTTCTTGCACCAATCCTCCTCTAAACACCTGAAGATTATTTGATAACATTTCTTTCAAGAGATCTCTTATAGTATGTGCATGTGTATATATATACGTATATATAATAAATGTTGTCAAAAATTGTCAAAATTGTCAAAAAATCAGACAATTAGTAAGTAATTATGTTTAAAATTTTCGCAGCCACAAATAAAAACAGACTTACGCAACGATTTTCTATCTTCCTACCTTTATTAAGGGGGCAACTGAGAACAAAACAAGGTTTTATAAAGCTCGGTCCCTGGTATATTGTAACAGGAATTATCCATTCTCCAGCCTTGAGAATCCATTCTCCATAGAATCCTAATGATCGTCTTCAATGAAAGGGTACCACACATGGCCAGTGGCACATGTCAAGTTATTTCACATCCTACGTTATTACTGAGCCCAGAGGTCTTCACATTGCTTATATTTCCTGTAAAATAATCTTTAGTTCCCAGTAGGAGGTAACTTTGCATTAAATGATGAGACTGCACTTTGGGTTATGTATTCTATTAGTGTGTATCCATATTAGTGTATTATCCCTAATACAAAAATCTCATCTGTTACTTGAATGCAAAGCTTTACTTTCCTCTCACTTATAACTTACAGAAAGACATGTTGAATAAGTTAGTTATGTCAATACATGTCCGTTAAGCCCATGAGCTGAATTCCAAAAGGGACTGGGAAGAATTTTTTTTAAATGCTCTGCTTATACTGCTGCCACGTTAACATCGCTGACCCAATTAAAAACATACATGGACAGCTCTGTATCTGTAACATTCTGTATGATTTAGATGACAAGGTACCTTCAAAGGGAGCCAAAATATGTGTGTTGATGTTTCAGAAGAGATTCTCTCTGGCAGAGTGAGATTCTCTGGCTAATCAGAGTGTGATCTCTCTTTAAATCTGGAATGGTAGAGCCTCAGCATATGAAAGGGCAAAGAGCGCAAAAGCTGTCCAGAACAGAATCAATTTCTGTGTTGTTCTTCAGACCTTGGGGTACCAAGGAATCTTGCTGGTCTCAAGATGGGTACAACCAAACGGAATCATCCCAAGGACTTGCTGACTTGACCTTGTGACCTTCAGCTGGGTAGCTGAGCACACACCCAACAGATGCACCCGGGAAGATCGTTTCTTGGCCTTCCCTTTGCTATGCAATCAAATATCACGGACAGACTCTGATCTGGTTCCAGTTTCTGCTCCATCACTGCCTTTACTCAGCTTCAAACCTTTCAGCTCTGCTTCCTGTCTCTTGCTGCTAGTCCCACACCTGAACTTTGGACAGATTTGGACACTTGGGTATTTGGCACTTTGTCTTAATATGGTCTGAACTCACTCTCTGGCACCCATGCCTCTGGCTGCCCCTCCATGCAAACTCTGGTGGCCAGTGCATCTGCTAGACTCAACCCTGCCCGACAAGAGCAAACAGGCTGGACTATATCCTGAAAGTGCTGTATCAGTCAATCAAGATAGGCTTAGTGATGCTTATGTAACAGCTCCAAACTCCCCATCGTCTAAAGCAAAGGTTTATTTTTGGCTTTTTCTACATGCTCATCTTGGCCCAGCTATCACTCTGCTCCAAAACACCCTCAGCTCAGAGGCTCCTCCATTTGGAGCATCCCTGGTCCCAATGGCTAGATGAAAAAAGCATGGTGCACTGCAAATGGGCTCTTCGAGACTTGTCCAGAAGCAATACATTTCCAGCCACATTTCATTGGCCAATGCAGGTCGTGTAGCCCTGCCTCACGTCAAGGGGACAGAAAGGTACAATCCCACCCAAAGGCAGGAGAACCACAGATATTGCTGAATAACATTAACTGTCACTACAGGCACCCATTTTTAAGCCACCATTCATCTCTTTGTTCATGGAACTGGAATATTGACTTCAGAGTTGGTTGGCTGTATCTGTTAACTCTTACTAATCCCCAGAGAGAGCTTTAAGGTTTAATTAAGACACAAAACGGATTGGCTGAGAAGAAATAAGTCCTTGATGAAAAAATCTTCCTATGCTATAACTACTGTCCTTAGTACTAATAAATTAATATTAATAATAGCTAGGGTTTCATTTATCAGGCATTTGCTATATGTCAAGTACTCCTCTAAGCATTTTACATTTATTAATTTGTTTAATACTCCACCAACCTCATGATGTAAGTACGTTTCATATTCCCATTTTATAGACAAGGAAGCTGAGTCACAGTTATGTTTAGTAATGTGCTCAGGGTCAACAGCTATCAAGGTTTACTTGATGCTATTTTAATCTTTAAATTATTAACATAAAATATAATATAGTTTGGTTCTTCTACTAACCCCTGGGTTTCCACAGTGGTGTTGTGAGCCTCTTGGCTTGTGATGTCTAAAGCATTGTCTCTCTTTAGGCTTTAGTCCAGAGAGCATTTCTGGCACATGACAGGAAAGATTGGAGTAGGGGGTGGAAAGTGCAGGACTTCTGCTTCTGACTAGAATGTAGAAAGTCTTAAAAGAGCATCATTCTTACCCCAACCACCAAAACAAGCCTGATGAACTACAAAATCAAAGTTTTGTAAACTCCACTTGAGAGTTGGGGATGCAAAGAACCCTAAATGAACAAATTTCTAGAAAGCTATGAGCCCGTCCTAGGTGAGAAGAGAGCCGTAACTGTTCTCACTCACAGTAGAATGACGAGTGGAGAAGAAATCCATGTGGAAATGTGGAAATGTGGAAAGGATAAGGAGAAAGTAGCCAAGATTGCAAAGTTCAATGGTCACATGGTGTCTGACATGACAGAGAAGGCCAAGGGTCAGCCACAGACCCATCAAGTCATTTCCAGGGCTTGTCACCAAGTACTCAGGGGGTATTGTGCCAAAGGCTGGGACAGGGCAAAAGAGGGATCTCCTTGGGAGATGAACAGGGTCTTTCCCAAGTGCAAGGCAACCATCTCCAATCTCCCAAAGTAGAACTGAGAACTCAAATGTCCATCGACAGATGAATGGATAAGATGTGGTGTATATACAATGGAATACTACTCAGCCATAAAAAAGAATTAAATAATGCCATTTGCAGCAACATGGATGGAACTGGAGATTGTCATTCTAAGTGGACTAAGTCAGAAAGAGAAAGAAAAATACCATATGATATCACTCATATGTGGAATCTTAAAAAAAAGGACACAAATGAACTTATCTACAAAACAGAAACAAACTTACAGACATAGAGAACAAACTTATGATTACCAGGGGGAAAGGGGAATGGAAAGAGATCAATTGAGAATTTGCACCTCTTGGGGAGTGATGGAAATGTTAGCTATCTTGATTGTGGTGGTGGTTTCATTGGTGTATACATCTATCAAAATTCATCAAATTGTTCATCTCAAATATGTGTAGTTTACTGTACAGGAATCATACCACAATAAAGGTGTTTTTAAAAAGTAGAACTGTGAAAAGTATGTGTAGCCCTCTGGGCTCTGAGGTACCAAAGGCATGGGGTTTGTGAGTTGAGGGAAATCCATCTATGACACTCTTAAAGTCAGCTATTTAAAAAAACAGTAAGAATGCACAAGTTACCAAGGAAATACAAATTAAACCAAAATTTAAGAAACTGACATTAAATATTAGTGAAGATATAGAGCAACTAGAATTCTCATCCATTTCTGGTCAAGAGTTTCAAATTATACAACCACTTTGGAGAACTACTTGGCAGTTTCTAATGGTTAAACGTATATCTGCTCTAAGAACCAGCATCCCACACTCCACAGTAATTATCTAAGATGAATAAAAATGCATATCCGCAAAAAGACTTGCTTACCAATGATTAACACAGTTTTACTGATAAGCTTAAAACTGGAGAATACCTATGTGTTCATCAACATGTAGATAAAATTTTCCATGTTCACACAACAGGATACTACTCAGCAACAAACAGTATGAATTACTGACAGTCAAAACCATGGCTGATTCTCAAAAACATTATGGTGAGTGAAAGAAGTCCAACACAAGAGTACTTATGTATGAATCCATTTATATGAAGTTCTAGGACAGGCAAAATAATGTATGGTGATGAAAATCCAAACAGCAGTTGAATTAACCAGAAAGAGGCACAAGGGAGCTTTCTGGGATAATGGAAATGTTCTGTATTTTGGTTTTGGATGGTTAATACATGCAGTTGTCAAAACTTAAATGAAGATTTGCACAACTTACTATAGTTTAATTATACCTCACTTCTACAATGTACAAGGTTGGGAGGAGGGTGTAGCTCAGTGGTAGAGTGCATGCTTAGCATGCACAAGGTCCTGGGTTCAATCCCCAGTACCTCCACTAAAAATAATAATTAAATAAACCTAATTACCTCCCCTCAAATAAAATTAAATAAAATTTTAAAGGTACAAGGTTAAATATCATTTCAGAACACTGAGAATGAGTCAGCTCCAAACTGAGTCCTTGATACAAGAGTTAAAAGCCAGGTCCTGTAAGCCACCCAAGGCCAACAGAAAACAATCACAGCATTCCTCTTATTTGCAGCATTTAACAGTCAGGTGCAGACACGACAGGACTTGCTATAAAAAAAAGGCCCAACCCCACACCTAGTGAGTGATCCTATCCTTTCATCTGTCTTTATCCAGTGTTATCTCACGTTGATTCACCCAAAACCTGCTGACGTGTCACTGTCATAATCTCTCAGTGTCAGCCTATAATTGTTCAAGGTCAGCCCTTAAAGCACTGGGGATTCCCACTCTCTAACCACACAGAGTTTATCAATGTATGGCTTGCTACAGCTCTACCATTAACTGCTTGATTATTTTGTTACTGCCATTTGTGATCTTAACTTCCCTATATAAGTCTGTGCAAACACTTTCCCATGAGGTGCCTTTGAAATGCTCAGAAACAACTATCGCTGTAGGGAAGGAAAGTAGTATTATGCAGTAGGGTGACTGTAGGTCACATCTTATAGTCTTAACACTGCCTTAAATAGCACTTCTCACACTTCAATGTGCACAGGAATCACCAAAGAATATTGGTCAAATGACTGCTCTGATTTAGCAGGTCTGGAGTGAAGCCCAAGGTTCTGCATTTCTAACAAGTTTCCAGGTTATGGAACGTTGCTGGTCCAAGGACAACACTTTGAGTTTTAAGGACCAAGTTTCCTTTTCTCTACGGTTAAGCTCTCTGTTCCTGGAAGGTGCTTCTCTCCATGTGTAAATTCTCAGTCCAGGCTTCAACATTTGACTGCTTCAGGTTCAAAGATGCCAAGCTAGGGTCCCAGCAGTGGACAAAGGATAGCTTTTGGAATGCAAAATAAGCATTCGAGACAGGCAGTTTAACTTTTAGGTATTAACTCAAAATCAATACATCACTGATCTATTTCCATCAACAATCTGTAGGACTTCCAATGACCAGCAGCTTCCACAGAGCAGGCAGCAGACCTTTCATAATCATCCGCGACCAGAGCAATGGGCCATATGCAAGAGCTTCACCACTTTAGCTCACAGTGGTCAGCAGAAGCACTCTGCCTGACAGCCAAGGAAGGAAGGAGGGGTGCAGGTCAGTAGGTCTCTCTCTGCAACGGGCCACAGCCTGCTTCCATAATCAGGCATGGAAAACAGCTTCCTTCCCCCATGACTCTGCTGTGTACAATGTTGCTCCTCAGATGGATACAAAGGAAAACAGATTTTGCTCTCAAACGACCTTTGGGCAGTAGCATTATAAAAGATGGCAAGATGATAATGACAGTATGGTATTTGGCATCCATGTCTTAAATCTTTCAAAAATATTTAAGATTATCTCTATGCAAGAATTTCAGACTTTTTTTTTTTTTTGGAAAAATACATCTGAGTCATTTAATCTAAATAATTCACAATATTAATAAATTCCCCAACCATTTTATTTAAACATCTGATTTATCATTCAGAAGGAAACTTCATATGTCAAATATTGAAATATCAATGCTTAATGTAATATGATATACAATATGATATACAATACAAGGTATGTTCCAATTGATTAGGTTTCATTGGATTAGTGGCATTAGTCCTTGAGCACAAATACTCTGTCAAACACAAAAACCAAAACATACATGCACACACAACACGACAGCAAAAGAAGTCAATATGCCCACAATTTTGTTAGTTTAAGAAGATGAACTAATCATAGTATGACGAAGGTTAGGAGTTCTAGATTTTGCATAACCAGCTTAAAATGTGAAAATTAAATGGAGGAAGCTAGTGAAGTGTGGCATCTTAGGTTCAGAGATCCACCTATATACAGAAATCTGGGGATTCATTAAGAAACAAAAAACACTGGAGGAGTTCAGTTGGGATTCCTGGTACTCAGCAAGACAACTAGATAAGCATGAACTTATAGCCAAATATTTATTTTATTTTCATACCTTGCCTACCCATCTAGAAGTCTTCCTCTGTCACCCTAGGACATTTTATTACAGAGATTCAAGGTTGTGGAAGTCCTTGTTTCTAAAAAGTAATTCAGTATTACTCAGCACTGCAATACTACAAGCACTCATTTAGCACTGGCCCATTATTTTGGTAGCAGTTATAAATTTTATACTATCAGTCAAGCCTAGTTTTCCTAACATGGCTTTAGCTAAAGAATCAGGATTTCTCTCCACACTCAAAATGAGGAGTGAAAAAATCTGAAGGTGATCAGGTATCTGAGGATAATCAGAGCTAAACTGAATTATTACAGAAAAGTCCTGGGTTCTTTTGCAATATAATCACCACCACCACCAACACACTGCCCTCACTACAACCACCAGTGGCTCCCTTACCACTACAATCATAACCATCATCAATGCCACCATCATATACTATTGATAGTATACAGAAAATTGCAGAAGCCTTCTGAAAATAATTTTGGCAGTAACTTCAATCTTAAAAATTCATATCCCATTTGAGTCCACAATTTCTCTCAAAGGTATCTGTTCTACAGAAATACATCTCAAAAAATGCATAGAAAACTTACTATAAAAGTGTCAATTCTCACTAATAGAATTCCAAAGTCCCAACAGGATTAATTTTTGGCACACTGACAAACTGACTCTAAAATTTACGTAGAAACATTGTTTGAAACAAGGAACAATTACAAACACCCTAAGTAATTTCAAAGACAAATTTATTTAACAAATGTTTATCAAGTGGCTATTACATGCCCGGTACTGTTTTAGCCAAAGGGATGGATGACTAAATAAAAGCTCGGTGTGCTTTCTACTACAGAACAGTGGGTTGCATATAATAAGAATAAAAGACATCTGATCAACTAATGGGAAAAAAACTACAAGACATATTGTAAAATTAGGAAAAAAATCGTGGTACAATAAATGCAGTATAATGCTATTTTTCTCCTAAAAATCATCTCTGAGCATGTACAAATGTAACTGCATAGAAAACAATCTAGGAAGATATCTCACTAACAGAGGATGGATTTTTACTCCTGGATAGGAAAGTGGGATTAAGTCATGGACAATTTTGGCTTTGTGTAGTAGTTGAATTTTTATAAGAAGAATGTGTTTATCACATGTATACCGAAAATTTACCAGCCTACCTGAAAAATACTGATGAAGTATTCCAGGTCACAATCTGGTCTAGAATAAATTGTACTTAATAGAATGTTTTCAAATACCATCTCGTTGTTGGTAATTTTTCTATAAGTTCAAATTCTGTAGGCTAATTGTAGACAAAGTTTATTTTTGTTAAAAGGCAGGAAAGCAGAAGTGTAAGAGAGAGGACGTAACAGGATGGTCTTTACCATCAGTTAAATGTGGACTCTAATCTTTACCTGGTACCTGATAAACATGTATGTTCTCAGAATGTATACTTTCAATAGAAAGTAAAGAGTAACTAACAAAAAGTAGCTTAAACAATAGGTATTTCCTCACTCACACAACCAGAAATCCAGAAGCAGAACAGTGACAGGTAGGACAAACTTAATAATTCTCCCTTGGCTTGTACCTCATAGTTGCAAGATGGCTGCTGCAGCTCCAACAAAGCACTACATCTTTATAAGACAGCAGTCCAACGTAAGAAGGAATGAGGTCTTTTATATATGCAGGTCTCTACTTTATTAGGGAGGACAGGTTTTTACAGCAGTTCCCACAATTTCCCCTTACATTGATTTAGTTGGCCAGAACCAGGTCACATGGCTACCCACAAATGAATCACTGGAAAAGAGACAGAATAATGTTTGACTTAAGCCCAAACATATTTCATATCCTCAGACTGAGCCCTCCCCTTCCCTGAGTACATAACTACCTGCTATGCACAGTAATTCTGGGTTCCTCTTTTAACAAGAGAACAAAAAAGAAATCGCTACTGCACAGCCAGTGAACTGTTACAATAAGTAATTGAATTTCAGTTTGTTCATCTGTCAATTGGGCCAAATGACCTATTCTCATAATTGGAACACTAGATGAGATAGCATACAGTGAGCACTTTGCTTATACTAGCTGCTTGATGAGTGTCAGTATTCTTCCTCAACTCCTTTCATCAATAATTATAGCATTATTTCCATAAGGAGCCTTTTAAAAGATAGACACCAAGAAAACTAGAAGGCAAAGTATCTCCAGTCTTCCATTCCTTTGCATTTAGGTATTCTAATGTATGCTCTTGTATTCTGCAACCAGAAATGTCACTACCAGGACTCTTACCTAAAATGGTAAAATAGTCTCTAAAGAGAGTCCTGTACAAAGCAACCCAACTAAGTGACAGAAGCCATGAGAGGAGATACAATATTGGGTAAAGATTTTTTTCGGTATTAATTTCAAGTTTATATCTCGAAGAAAAAAGGGATCCACTGGAGTGCTAATTGGACACTATAACGTCATGCGGTGAAGGGAAGAAGGGGCTGGCTCTCTGGGGCCTCTTTCATAAGGGCACTAATTCCAGATTCCCATCCCCCTCTTCTCAACTAAGGATGACATATTTACTTTCTCATGGAAAAACATTTCCTGCACATTCCAAAACAGTGACACCAGAAGTCCTTTGCACACGATGACAAGTGAAAGTTATTTCACCACAAACAATTTGATGACAAATTTGGCATTTTTGTTTTAGCCACAGCAGGAGGAGAAAGAGTGAAAGGGCCAGATTCCTGGGTCCCACCCCTAGTAGGTCTAAGGTAGACTCGAAAAATCTATAGTCAAACAAGCTCCCAGGTGATGCTGATAATGCTGTTCAGGACCACTCCCAGAAAACCACTGCCCCCGAGTGATGCAGGAGCCATGACCAGCTATGATGGCCCCAGTCTTTCCGCGAGTCCCCACCTGTGAACTGAGGCTCAACCCCAGGCCAACAACACTGGATAGCAGAGCTGGGAAATGCATAACACTTTTTAATAATTTCAAATTATTTCCAGGCTGCAGAACTTGAGACTGGCAGACTTCATTTTTGGGGTAGACCCCCTTCAAGTAAGCTTGAAAGGAGAAGAGGATGGTCAGCTTCCCCGCTATCTCACCTGCCAACTTTCAACCAAGGGAGAACAAAATAACACTCAAATTCTAAATGCTTTTAAGGGTTTGCAAGTACTTCAAGGAAATTACTCTTCCTTTCTTTCAGACCCCAAGAATTTAGGGCTTTTTGCGTCTTTGTCATGACAAAAATCCAAGATTGGCTTGGGCTTTATCACAAAAGCCAAGAGCGTGGCCCAGACAAAATGGCCAGATGAGCCTGTTGTCGACTGCTTTGCCAACAATGGACCAAAAGAACTGCATTAGGATTTTTTTTCCTGACATTTGAGGCAACAGATTTTTCAAAACAATATTTTGATTTGCATACCAAGCTAAATTCCCTCTCGGAGGAGGGATGGAGCACATTCCATTGTGTAAGACAATACTCATTCCCACACGGTGATGTAAGTGCTCAGCGAGCAATGCTCTTTCTGAGATTCTTTTCCTTGCCGTTAAGGTTCCTATTATAAAATTTTAACCACTTCAGAATCAAGCAAGATGTTGCGAATGTTTCTGTTAGTGTTTTTGCAAAACCGAAAGAGACAAGGCTGTCACCAACTGCCTCACGCACAATTATTTAATGACTTCTCCCTCATGGTATGAATAGGATTTTGGAAATCTATCTTCACTTCCCAGGACTTTCTTCGCATAGGCATACTGATTTGGGTAGTTTATTTTCACCAGCTTTTGACGTTCAGGGAGCAGTCTAATTGTTTGCTAAAATGATAGGAGGCATTTCGGGGCTTTAAGACTAAATCCTGGTAGGAATTTTGAGGTTAATGGGAAACACACTGGGCATTTTGCTAGTTAAGAGAATACTGGGGCACAGGGAAGATTACAGACAAAATGCACTCTAACACATAAATGATATAAAACGGCGTGAAGAAGTATAGCACAGCGGGGAGATCTGGGCAAAAGCCTGTTCTTAAGATTCCTTGAAAAAGCACCTAGTGAAAAATCACAATGTTTTATGTACTATCTTTTATTTATTTGCCTACATATCCCCAAATCTTAAGATTAAAGGGAAAAAATTGGATTTTCATTTGAATTTTGTATGCTACTTTTTAATTGTGAAAAGCTTGCGGGGAAAAAATCAAACAGTGAAGAAAAAGAAAACAGTATAGTACCAACCAGCCTAAATTCACAGTCATTCACTTTTAGTCAATTTAACAGAGCTCGTTTTAAAATGGAAAAGAAAAGGAGCAGTAGAGAAAAAAACTGAAATCTTTATTTTTTTCCCCTTGTCCTATTTACATCTCACTATTTAGTTTGTTGGGAACCCTTCCAGCACATGGTTTTTTACTTTTGTTTTATATACATACACTCAAAGCAATGCTGAATATAGCCTTGTATGTTTTCTAGTATCTCCATAAATGCCATCAATACAGTACTTATGATACTGCAACTTGATTTTCTTTCATTCAGTGTTATACTTTTGAGCCTGTCTATTCATACAGATTTAGGTCATTTTTAATGGGAGCATCACATTCCATTCTATCCATACACTACCATTGCTCTTCTAGCTGCCTGATAAAAGCTTCAAGTGTTTTCCATTTTTTACAATCATAAACAATGCTGCGAAGAATACTCTTGTGCGTGTTTCCAGAGACTATAATGGAAAAGTTTGTCTTGCGACTACATCCAGGACAGAACTGCTGGCTCAGAATGTCTGCACACTTTCAGACATTCATCAAAATGCTCTCAGAAGAAGTGAGAGTAACTAGTATTCCAATCAGAAGCAATTAAAGTTTCTGTTTTCCTTCATTCTGGTCCAAATCCCGACTATGTCATTCTTAAGATATTCCACTCATCCAAGGATCCCTGATAAACAACCAAGATGAGTTTTCTGACCACAGTTGGAATGACAGACTACGGTGGACACCTCTTCCCTCTGCCCATCAGCATCCCTGCTTTCTAGAAACAGAGCCTCTCTTTTCTACAGAGCTGCCCTCCCATCCAATGTATTTTTCGTCACAGTCATAACGGACCTTTTCCCTAGATATAATGACCCATCCAAGGGTGGAGATCAGAATAAAAGCAACTGGAATTTCTCTTTAAGGGTTAATATGGACAATGAGATAGAAAACTGAGCTTACTTGAGATGTTAAATAACTTGATGAGTAAGGAAGAAGCTGTCTTTGCCTGAGAATGAAGGAAGAGAGAAGAGGAATCAAGATTCGACAGAAATTCCACTCCCAGGTACAGACCCCAAACAGCTGAGAATAGGGACTCAAAGGTATGTGAACACCAATGTTTGCTGTAGCACTGTTCTTAACACCCAAAAGATGGAAACGAATGTCCATCAATAGATGAATGGATAACAAAATGTGGTATATAAATACAATGCAGTATTATTGAGCCATAAAAAGAAATAAAGTACTAATACCTGCTGTAACACAGATGAACCTTGAAAACATTACACTACGTGAAACAGCCAGACACAAAGGGACAAATATGGATGATTCCACTGACATGAAATATCTAGAAAGGTACTTTCATAAAGATGGAAAGTAGATTAGAGGTTACCAAGGGCTGGGGGTGGGGGGAAAGGAGAATGGGGAGTTACTGCTTAATGATTATGGAGATTATTTAGGGTGACTGGAAGGATTTGGAAATAAATAGTTGACACAACATTGTAAAATGATTATAAATCAATAAAAAATGTTAAAAAAATAGTGGTGATGTTTGAACAACGTTGTTAATGTACTTAATGTCACTGAATTATACACTTTAAAATGATTAAGATGACATTTTATGTTATATATATTTTATTACAATAAAAAATTTTAAAACCACAAGATCACTGACCATGAAAGAAAAAAGATTAGACATATATACATGGACAGAAAGATACACATATACATCTCCCAATGGCATTGTTTGGCTCCCTGCATCCTGCCAAGCCTGAAGTCAGAACTAATTATTTTATGTCTTACTTACATTAATCAGCATATTCCTTTTTTTCTTTGTCTACTTTGACTTGGTTTTCTGTTACCAGGAACTGAAATAATCCTAGACCAGGCATAACAGTGTATGGTTAGAAAGGAAAAAAGTATGTTCTTCACATCTACTTTGGTTCTAAACCTTTTATTTAAACCTCCTCTGCTGTTTGCAGGCAATCATTCCAATCTATTCTAATTGAGTTTGTGTGGGGGTTATTAGGAGCTGGTAATAGCTTCCATCAACATGATAATTTCAAAATTTCATTTTGCTGCTTGATACAAGGTCTATCCCAACAAAATTTTTTCCAGATACATTCCTCCTTGGGTTAATGTGCTAAGGACAATTGAGTAACATGCTGAAGAGGACAGGAAGGAAAAATAGTTTACAGCAATGAGAAGATGGACATAAAAAATGATTATTTTTACTCTACTACCAAACAGAAAAAGAAATGATCCAAAATCCTAAGGCAATTTCAGAGTCACCATACCTTCTTGGAGGAACCAGGAGTCCTCCTCCTTTTTTTTTATATAAAGGCAACTAATAATTCTTACCTTTATTTCACCTGCTCTTCAAAAGCAAATTGACAAATCCTCAGTAGCAAAGAAGGGGGCAAGAGGAGATAGATAACTCCTTCCCCTTGATTTTTCTCTTTGTTTAATTTGCTATTTCTATCTTCACATACATTTAGCAACAGACAAAATAAATCCAGCAATATGAAAATAACTGAAGATGCACGAAACTAGGTAAGTAATTTTAGACCTTAATAAATGCAAGGGAAAAATTATACTTTGAATTCAACAGTTTCTCCTTTCTCGGAAATGACATGTATGCAAGCCCAACTAACTTGCCTGTCAGCTTGTTCATAATATGATTTTAAACAAAGCAAAAGATAAAATAAATCCACTTGCAAAGAGGCAAGCTGTAAGATTAAAAGTATTCTCTAGTATAGAATTTCTTCAGGACTTAAATATGAGAGATGGACAACAAAATCGTGAGAAGTTCGAAAATAAGTAGTAAGTGTGATAAAAATCCTAGAAATTGAACGGTCTTCAGGATGGGCAAGAAAGAAGAAGGGATGTGCTTGCGCGGAGTAACAGAAGAAAAAGCATATCAACAGTAAACTGGCACACACCATAGACAGCAATAGGTAAAACAGAAATGTCAGGAATAGATTAGGTCACTTTCCTAATTGTTTTCACAGTGGCCAAGCACTAAAAAGGCAAATTCAAAAGTAAATTAGGCAACATATAACAAAATAGAATATCTGTTCAACATGAGCAGAGAAACATGAAGACAGGAAAGGAATACTTCAACATTGTGGAAAATTTTCCCCCCTCCCATTTTTTTTTTTCTTTTTGTGCTTTTGGCTCTGAAAGAGCTCCGTAAGGACTGAAAGGAGGAGAGAGCAAAGGAACCAGGGAAACTCCTTTGGAAGAACAAACAGGGTTTCCAAAATTCATTTGTGCTTCTCTTCATCCAGTTTAGCCTGTTGCTTTTTCCCCCTCTAACTGCTTACGTGGGTGCTTTCTCTGCCTGGTATTCATAAGCAAGACATTTTTGAAATATGTAGCTTCATTCCAGGAACGGGGTGGGGTGGGACACCACACAAAGGAGCTTGCCTTTCAAGTACTAGCACAAAGAACTGCTTCTTGAAATATGTAACATTTCCAACTCCGGGAAGGCACTGCTGGCTAAGGAAGAAACATGAAGAGACTACAATGTACAGTCCGTATCTCATTATAACACAATCAAAAATATGAGCTGATATTTCCGCTTCTGACACTGTGTGAGTTTTCAGTCCGCTTCACCTCCACAGAGGTTCAGTTGAATGAATAATGCCGTCGTTAGAGGGAAATTATTTGGCAGAAAGGAGGAACAAGGAAGGGATAGGAGGACTAACTGACATGGAAAGTCATTTGATACTACCAGCTAAGCTCCAGAATTGGGGTTTTGAGGAGAATTCCAAACAAAATCCCAGACACTGGTTTGGAAACTGTTTCTCTAATCTGTGTTCTACTTTTGTGGCATTCCAATGGATGATATCCCAAATTATAAATGTCTTCTTCAAACAGAATTTCCTGTGAATTTGTAACAATTAGTTTAATTGGATTGAAGAAAATATGATTAATGTTGAAAAGGATGTATTTTCTCTGAATCTTCTGAAGGGAAATCCTTTCTATTCTGGTGAAAGTATGAACCACAGCCATAAATAATTCATTATACAATTCTATGATAAACTTGAGGACTTACTTAAATACTGACATTTTCTTTGTAATATTAGACTATTTAACTAAAATGTATTACAGCGAGTTGGGTTATTTATTAAAAATTCATTTTACTAGTGGTTACCACTGGGGAGGGGGAGGGGCAATACAGGGATGGGGGAGTGGAAGGTACCAATCCTTGGGTGTAAGAGAGGTTATAAGGAAGTATTATACAACACGGGGAATATAGCCAATATTTTGTAATAACTGTAAATGGAGAGTAACCTTTAAAACTGTATAAAAAATAAAAACTCAAATTCAAGGCCAAAATCTTAATTTCCTTTGTGTAGTTCTTTATCTTCTCATTTGTGCAAGTATTTCTTGAATCTATTCATTGGCTCACTCTTTAGAAGCAGAGAGTTATAAAACTGTTGCATACATGTATTAAAAATGATTACTTATTAAAAAGGAACTCTAGCTATTTTATATATCACCTAATTTAAACCTAGAGACATTTTTTTTTCTTCTCCATTTAAGAGATGAAAAATCAAGTCCCTGAGGTGTTAGATAACCTGACTAAGGCTGCAGTTAAATGCAGACCTAACACCGGAGCCTGCGTAGTTTTCACTAAGCTATGCTATCTCCAACTGAAAGAAGTTGGCAATACCACCATATATGGGACGATGTTAAAATACCAACTAAATCTTTACAGAGGATAAATGGAACAAAGTAGACCAGAGAAAAGATCTTTCCCAAAATATTAGTTACAAGAGCTTTAAAAAAAGTTCTAGAACTATATCCCCTTAATTTTTAATCATTAAGAATACTCCATTATTTACATTTATAGTATTGGAAATTTAATGTTTTTTTTAAAAAAGATCTAAAGTACTTGATAGTATTCATAAAAATATAGCATTTACTACTTATTAATAAAAATTCAAACTATATACCAACTTAAATTTCTCAATACTTATATTGGATAAAATAAACAAGTTTCTTCTGTATAGCACAGGGAACTATATTCAATATCTTGTAGTAACCTATAATGAAAAAGAATATTAAAAGCAATGTATGTACGTGTATGACTGAAGCATTGTGCTGTACACCAGAAATTGACACAACATTGTCAACTGACTATACTTCAATTTACAAAAAATACTTTTATTAGGTTTGAGGACTATTTCCGACAAAAAAAATTGGCCACATTCTCATCATCCTTCTCCCTGTCTTCCCTCTGTATTGAAGAGAAGACTTCGCAATTTATCTCAAGACAAAATTAAGAAAAAGAGGACGAGAAGTAATGTTCAACCTGAGAATAAGTCATCATCACACTCCTGCCACCACTGTCCAGCAGACTGACTCCCATCCAGGGGGAGCTGCAGGGAATATTTTAGTCAAGATACCTTATGTAGCTACACTGTATCACCTACTCATGAAAGCTGAATTAGCTACCTCATCCCTCTTCCTGGTATTTCACAGAGGTGAAAAGAGAAACTGGGATGGACCACATCTGGGAGAAGAGGGAAGGACATACACCAACTTAAGAATCTGACAAAATCTATTTTTATTAAATAGGGAGATATGAAAATATATATCAATAAACATTCTTATGTGCTTGAAACATTAACTGTCACTGGAATACAACGTGGTGTCTTTTTACCAAAGAGTAACACATATTTGAAATAAGATTTTCAAATGCTATAGTGACTTAACATAATTCTAAGAATGAAGGTCTATTATGTGTTCCACCATGTATGTTTCTCCAAACAAAGAGCCCCAAGGATAACCTGTAGCAACACATAGAGCTTACAATAGACAAAATAAAATGGAATACAGTCCAGACACTTTTTCTATGTAGGTCCGAATGTACTCCTCCGTGTTTTTGTGTGTATGATTTAATTGTCTTAAATTGTCTTATTAGATTTTAAGACTATAAAGTAATACATGATCATGGTAGAAAATCATAAAATACTAAGCTATATATATATATATAGCCTATATATATGTATATAATATTGTCTTTCCAAGTCCTGTAATTTTGTTAGCAGTTTAGTATGTATCTTTTTACATCTTTCTTACGCTCATTGTACTATGTATCTATTTCTCTTTAATTTTCTTTCAAAAATAAGATATTACTATACATTTTATCACTTAGCAATAAATCAGTGTTCTTCTGATTAATATATGAAAGCACTCATTCTATTTTAATAGTTGCATAATGCCTTATAGTATGAATATACAGTAATTTATTCAACTGTTCCCATTTTTAAAGCCATCTTGGCTATTCCTAGTCATTTGCTTCTATGAGTGATGCTGAAAAAAAAAATCCCTCTACAGATATGTTTATCTATTGGTGGTTCTATTTCTGTAGAACCAGGTCTCCAAATTGGGAGTATTGGGTAAAAACAGATGTCCATTTTAAAATTCAATAGAATACTGCTAAAAATCAATAGCTTTTCATGATTAGCTAAATGGAGGCACAGATATTCACATACAGAAATATTTGTAGATATGTACATTCACATAGCTTAATTCACAAACATGTATTTCTTTGCTCTGTCTTCTGAGAGAGCCTACTAGCAACAAGCCCACTCAGCACCCAGATCTTGGTTCCTAATACCATTCTCCAGTAAAAGGAACCAGAGAGCCTTGTAAAAATGGCTTCATCTAGGGTTGGGTAGGTAATATACAAAAGGAGCCTGCAACAATTTGAGCAACAAAGTAGTTTTGGATTACAACTCTAAACTTAAATTAGCCATGAGTTCCTATTGGCAAAAATAAATAACTGAATGAATAAATAGGGGAAACCAAACATATTTTCCATGTGGAAGAATTCCCAATAACTCATGTAGATAATCTGCCCTCAAGGAAGTAAAGGATAATTCTTCATTCCTTAAATATGATCCGGGTGAAGTGACTTCTTTCCTAAGAATGTAGGGCATACAGAAAGGGGCAAAAAAGCATTAACTTTATAGTGTAGAAACTTGGCAAATGCTACCTCAGTCAGGTTATCAAGCTCTGTAACAACAGCGGTAAGACATGTTGGCAGTATATCCTGTGGACAATGTGATGAGAATAAAACTTTGCCTCTGTGGTCTTCCTCCCAAGAATCCACAACCCCAGTCTAATTATAAGAAAAACATCAGATGGAGTAGAGGCGTATCCTACAAAATACCAAGTCAGGACTCCTCAAAACTGTTCAAGTTGGGGGAGGGTATAGCTCAGTGTTAGAGTGCATGCTTAGTATGTATGATGTCCTGGGTTCCATCCACAGTACCTCCAAAAACAATTTTTTTTAAACTGTCAAAGTCATCAAAAACAAGGGAAGTCTGAGAAACTGTCACAGCCAAAAGGATGTTAAAGAGACAGGATGACTAAATGTTAATGACTAAAGTAGTTTCCTGGATAAGATCCTGGGACAGAATAAAGATACCACATAAAAACTAAGGAAATCTGAATAAACAATGGTCTTTAGTTAATATTGTTTCAGTATTGGTTCATTAGTTTTGACAAATGTATCATCTAATGTCAGATGTTAATAGAGGAAACCAGGTGTGGAGTATATGAGAATTCTCTATCTTTGTAACTTTTCTGTATATGTAAAGCTATTCTAAGAAAGTAGTTTTATTGTTTTAAGAAAAAGTAACTCTTAAAATACCAATTAAACTGGACATAAAAAGAAAATCATAAAAGCAGGGAATATAGAATACTTCAAAATGTATTTTTAAAAGAAGGTATAGATCTACATGAAGAAAACTTTGAAGTTATATTAAGATTATTAAAACAAGATTTTTCCAAAGGGAGAGAAATACCAGGGTTCTTTTCAGAAAGAGTTCACATCATAAAAAGGCCAATCCATTGGTTTAATATTATTTCCATAAGAATCCAAGCAAAGTTTATTTGGATTGTGGGACTTTTGGGGTGGGGGGGGCAGGGAGGTGAAGAAGTTAAATCAGGTGAAAATATTTATAAAGTTTTATGAAAATTTCAAGAAAAATTTGGAATGTAATGAAGAAAGATTTGCTCAACAATGCTTTAAAACATATAATAAAGTTACTATAATAAAAAGGTATGGCATCAGCATGAGACAAGACAAAGACATCCATATATAAAATTTAATATCTGTTGAAGCAATTGTTTCAATTCAAAAGGGAAAGAAAAGATGATGCACTTGGAAAGAAAGAGAAGGAAGGAGGGGAGTGGAACACTGCAATGAAAACTAGAAAGCAGAAGTGCATATGGCATGTTGAAAGGATTCAACAAACTCAACCAGGAATACAAGGGAGCAGATGGGGATTAGGGAAAGCAGACAGTAGTAGGTTTGGAGAAGGCCAAAATGCCAGGCTGTGTTTAGGCTTTATCCAACAGCTGAAGGATAGCTAAGAACATGTTTGAGACAGGGAGTTGGCACTGCAGAGGTAGAAGACTAACATTTACTGAGTACTGACTGTTATCCAAGGGGTTATTGTCAGATATTGACATAGGTCATTTAATCCTCAGCACAACCCTATGAGATGAGTATTCTTCAGTGAGTATTCTTTAATTAGTAGTTTGCTATTCTGGTTACCATTTATCCTGTTGTTTTCTTTTTTGTAGTATTATTTGTATTGTTATTTTGAAATATTTTATTTATTTTGTAGTATGAAGCAAAGACTTCAGTATGATATTAGTATTACAGAAAAGATTTCCATATAAGAGAACAAAGTCACGATTATAAAATTTAAAAAGTGGAAAACCAGTATTGTTGATTTGGAAATATGTATTAAAAATCAACTCATAAGCTTAAAAAAATATGTACTTTCTGCCTCTGTCAACTGAAGTGACTGGTAGAAATAAATGCCTACGCCCATGGATTTTGGCCTTTAATTCCATTCCCCTCTGAAACTCTGTACCAGAGCTTCTTGGAGCAGTGGCCAATTCAAGATCTGGTTCAGTGGCAGGGAAGATATAAGATGAGCCTTGGACATTTTGTAGTGCCAAAAATTAAGGAAGATTTCAAAAACAAATAGAATCATTTCAAAAGGACGCTGGAACCAGCTTAAATAAGTTCCTACTAATCAAGTCTATGAAAACCTGAACATCAGAGTAACTGCAGTTGAGTATCCATATTTTATACATAATAACTGTAGAAACTCAGGCTAGGGGAAGTGAAATACTTCATTCAAGAATATCCAGCCAGCCAATAGGCACTTAATTTTAAAAATGCTAAACATCACTAATTATCAGAGAAATGCAAATCAAAACTACAATGAGGTATCACCTCACACCAGTCAGAATGGCCATCATTCAAAAGTCCACAAACAATGAATGCTGGAGAGGGTGTGGAGAAAAGGGAACCCTCCTACACTGTTGGTGGGAGTGTAGATTGGTGCAGCCATTATGGAAAACAGTATGGAGATTCCTCAAAAGACTAAAAATAGACTTACCATATGATCCAGCAATCCCACTCCTGGGCATATATCCAAAGGGAACCTTAATTCAAAAAGATACATGCACCCCAATGTTCATAGCAGCACTATTTATAATAGCCAAGACACAGAAACAACCTAGATGTCCATCGACAGATGACTGGATAAAGAAGTGGTGGTATATTTATACAATGGAATACTACTCGGCCATAAAAAATAATAAAATAATTCCATTTGCAACATGGATGGACCTGAAGAATGTCATTCTAAGTGAAGTAAGCCAGAAAGAGAAAGAAAAATACCATATGATACCACTCATATGTGGAATCTTAAAAAAAAAAAAGAAAGACAAGTGAACTTATTCATAAAAAAGAAACAGACTCACAGACATAGAAAACAAACTTATGGTTACCAGGGGGGAAGGGATTGGGAAGGGATAAATTGGGAGTTCAAGATTTGCAGATACTAACTAAAATATATAAAATAGATAAACAATAACTTTATAGCACACAGAACTATATTCAATATCTTACAGTAACCTGTAGTGAAAAAAAGTATGAAAACAAATATATGTATGTTCCTATATGACTGAAGTATTGTGCTGTACACCAGAAATTGACACAACATTGTAAACTGACTATACTTCAATAAAAATATATTTAAAAAAAGAATATCCAGCCAGTAAAAAGTAGTCAATACTGACTGAGTCTTCATGACTCCAGAGTAATGCATCTACTGTACACCATGCTCCTTGATCAAAGCAATGCTTAACTGAAGAGAAAAAAGCAGAAGTGAGGAGAGTAAGAGGAGACAACCAGGAAGAGACAGGTAGGGAAACCTCAACGGAATTTTCATGGGAAAGGATTTTCTACTAAGTAGCTCCAGGCAACAATACAAAAGCAGAACTAGAAACCCAAGCAGTGGCTGGATAAGACGGGATATTAGACAAACCACAAGTCCCTCCAATACTAGTGTCCAGATGTGTCAGGCGCTCCTGCTTCATGATGACTCTTCCCTTTAACATCCCTGTAACAGTGGTCAAATCCCCCCTCATGCCATAGGATGTTCTGTAGCCAGATATCTCTGATATGGAGATTCCTAAAGACATGTTGACTATTCCTTCAGTTCACCCTGGTGCCCTTGGGGGCTGTAGCCAGTCCTGGAATTCAGTGCCTGAGGGTCTCTTAGCCTTTCCAGCAGGTTGCAATAACTTCTCACGGCTTTGTCCCCAGCAGGGACCCTATCTCTCCTTTAATTTCACAAAGTACTGCTAAGACCAGGCTCTGGAATTTAATCAAATTGTACATGAGGCTAAAAGGAAAAAATTATAATGCAGAAGAGAACATTTAAAACTAGATATTAAATAGCATAGCTCCCGGTACCCAGTACATTACAGAGTAGAGCCCACCTCCTATTACTTACTCATCCTGGGAGCGTTTTTGACCGTTGTCTCCCCTATACCCAATGGAGGACCTAGAGAGAGGAAACAATAGTTCATCCCTGGGACCTAGAGAGAGATAACAATAGTTCATCCTTCTTTACCAGCCTCAGGTTCCCCTCCAGGAGGGTCCAACTCTGGCCTGCAAGGAAGAATTACTACGCACATGGCTTCGAGTTACAGCTTCCCCTGGGCAAACCCAAGACGTTTATTGTGGGCATTTTTCTTCCCACAACTGAAGAGCAATCATCCTCAAAGCAGAATGAAGCCTCCATCTCTAGCAACAAACCAAACCACAGAAACTTCAACACTAGGATGTCTTTTTCTCCCAAGGCTCCCAGGACTAATTTCTTCAATTAAGGCCCAGGGTTAAAATTCTGGGACTTTCATTTAGATAAAAGATAGACAAAATCTATATAGAAGTCTCAGTGAAAGAAATCTGTCCCCAAGCATGTGGCCTAGGATGAAAAGAGCAGCCTTGATATGGGAGAGGGGGTAGGGGAGAGAGGAGTAATCAAACAGTACCCATTTCCCTTCCAGAGCAAACACCAAGGAGTAGATTAGTCCCTCACCTCCTCCCACCCATTTCATGATTCAACTAGACTCAAGAGTTTCACTTTATTCTGTATCTCAACTAAGAAGTTGTACTGATATACTGGGACATCAGGGTGGTATAGAGTATACACATGCAAGGTGGTCCCAACTCTCAGCTGAAAACACTCTCCCTACCTCCCTCCCCAGCCATCACAGGCTGCAGTCCAGCTGTCTGCTGCTTGGGAAGGGCAGGCAATGTCCCTCCCTACCACAGCCCCTCCCTTCTCCTCTCCCCTCTCCTTTCTTTCTCTGATCTAACCTGCCTACTGATAGCTGAAGCTTTGGACGCCAATGGTTGAAGAGAGGATTTGCACACTCCACTCTTGTAGTCTGGCTCTGTACCCCTGGGGGCTGACCTCTATGGACTTCATCAATCAGCACGCCAGTGGGGAGTCCTAGCATAGTATCAGAGAAAGTAAGAACAATGAGTTTGAGTAAGAATTTCCCCCAGCACCCTCAGAGCAGAGTCGGCTCAACCAGGCTCCATTGTTAGCCAAAGGTCACAGCCTAGTCAGCTGGCCATCTTGACTGAGCTCTCCTTGTCTCTGGGTTCTGGAATCTGTTCTCTCCTCTCCATTATTCTAGTTGAGGATGTTAACAGCACCCACTCTTACTAGCCCCAGGGTACTGTACCCTCCCTTGAGGCTTCCACACCTTTGTAACTAGACCCTTTAATAAAATCTCTGTCAATTACTTAACATGAATGTGCCATCAGTTTCCTGTTTATCCTCATCCAAGGGGTCAGGAAAGCTGTAACTTAACTCACACCATTGTGAGATGGATTTATGCTCTCTTGGATGGCTGCTTCTTGAAGCCTATGCCTAGGTTCTCAGGAGATCCCTCTGACTGCAATCCCTGTGACATGACACAGCCCTTCCTCTGACTCACTGTTCCCAGTCCCTTCTGAGCTTCCACCCCCAGCAGTGCACAGACAAGCCTTGTAACGCTGAGATACCCTTGCCTGGTATGATGGGCACTGAGATGTGCTATGAGGATTCCCATTCAAGGAAGGGATTGTTACCCCAGCTGTGGAGAGTGCTACAAGCAGACAGTCTTCAGCTGGCAATTTAGCAGCAAAGGGCTGCCAAAGCCAAGGTCACATCTTTCCCAGGGTGGCCTACACCCAATGATGGTTGGTCAAAGCAAAAGTATAAAATCTCTACCATTTGGCCTCAACTGGGACCAGTATAATGGGCCATTTTATACCAGAGCTCCCCCCAGGGATGGCCACAGTTGACTCGGCCTGCACGGCAGCTCAGTTTCTCCCTCTACCCAATCCGGCTTCCTTCCTCTCCCCTTCCCAGGTGTTGACCCCAAGGGCATCCCTCTTAGACATGTGCACACTCCACTCCTTCTCATGGTGTGCTTCCTGGGGAACGCAACTTGCAACACTGCTACAAGATCCCTGTTAAAATCACCCTCGGCCAATACTGCCATCACAAACTCCATATATGGACTCCAGAATCCATGCAACCTAGAGGGAGGGCAGTTTCCTTCCAGATGGGGCCCTCTCCCTCTTCCATAAGCCATTTGAGTTTCCTCAGATGGATCAGGCACCAGCCTCAGCCCTCTGGGGTCCTCAGACGCAAGGAATAGACCACACGCGTCTCAGGGCGAGTCCCACAGGTACTCTCCCCACGATGACAGGGGTTAGGGGTGGAAGTCCCCCCACCCTCATTCTTGGGAGTAAGGAATGGTGGGACTCTCAGTGCTAAACCCCCTCATAAGTGCATCTTTCTTCTCGATCCTCTTAACTCTCACCTTCCACGTCATGGAGTCCTCTAGTAAGGTTTTCCATGGCCTACTTAGAATTATTGTCCTGGTGATCTCTTAAGAATGTCATGCCCCTTTGTCTTCATTCCTCAGCCAAAACTGACCCTGGAAGAACCCTATTTTAACAACATGGGACATTATGGGAATGTTTGAATATGGTAAGAATATCTTCTGAAAGGAATTCCAGTGGTCGTCTTCTCTGAGGAGGGGAATGGGTGGGCAGGGAAGAAGACAGACTTTTCACTCTTTTGTTTTTGGGGAGTTCTATACCAGGTACATGAATGTTATACCTGTTAGACTGAACCTAATGAAACTACCAATATTGTACCATTATTGACCTACACTTTTCTGATTATCTTGTTTATCCTCAGCAGAATCAACTGCAGGAAATTAGAGGTGAACTAGTTGATGTTTCTCCCACCATCAGACTATAACAACTGTTTAGTGGTCTAAGCTGTCCCTTATCTCTTGCTCTCAAACCTGGACCCTGCTATAGGATTTTCCTACTTTTCTCTTCTACTCTCTAACTTGGCTTCTGGAAGCAGAATAGAAAGAGGATGCAACCAAAGGAAGACAGCACCATTCCCACTCTGTTCCCACCCCATGTCCAACACTGCTCCCAAGGCCCCAGATAAACAATTCTCTTTCAAGACTCTGCTAAGACACCTCCGTCTCTCTCTAGTCCTTTCTGAATTTTGTCTCACTGCCTACAGTGCACTGAAGAGAGGCTGACCACTCCACGGTGCAGATGCCTGTCCAAGGACCTGTTACAGTATTGGCCTCATGTGTAGACAGATCTGTCTCCTTCATGACACTATTCACTTTAAGGAAAAAGTTCACATCTTTATCTCCCAAGTTAGAATAGCACTAGGCCTAAAGCGGCATCAGGGAACAGCAGGTACACAATAAACAATTACTGAATGAACGAATGACCTCATTACCCAAGCTGGCGTTATTTCATAGCATAAATGAATTTAGCAAATACTTCACACTGTACATTCCTTATTTTGGTTTCAGTGCAATATTCTGCCTCAACGTGCAATGAGACACAACTGTGTATCATTAGTGTACGCAGACTCAATTACTCAATGGTCCGTATATGATAGATGTCTTAGATACACAGTCTTGGCGCACAGAAATGCAGTCTTTCTAAAAACATACCTTGACCAAAAAGGGTAGCCAGTAAGACCTGGCTCCTACAGACGCTAATTCCGTTATGCTTCACAGCCTCCAAATTTCTATCTTGCTTCTAAGTGATGAGGAATTTCAAGTCTCCAGAGAGAACAAATAACATGAGAAAACTTTGTCAGGAAACTCCAGGCCTCTAGGGCCAGAATTTAGAAAACACTTACGCAGGTGAGGCTGCTTTCAAGAAGTTTCGACTGTATAAATTCCTCTTTGTCAGACTTCCCCTGTATTAGTCTAAGACACTTATTATATTTTCTTATTATAAGCATGCACTGTGTTCTGCACCTGGAACATTTGCCAAATTGTAGATTTATTCCTGTTTCTATACATCTGTGAAAAGAATGTGTGTTCTGTTTCATCAGGGAGTTACTTGAAGTCACAGGTTGCTAATTCCAAATGAATAGCAACAGTGATTA
The DNA here is from genome assembly GCF_048773025.1 of Camelus bactrianus. NCBI lineage: Eukaryota > Metazoa > Chordata > Mammalia > Artiodactyla > Camelidae > Camelus > Camelus bactrianus. The sequence continues at coordinate 7,851,502 of NC_133575.1, forward strand.
ATCTGGGAGATATGGGCTCGCCACTATTCATTTAACAGATGTCCATTATGATGAGTTACACATTTGTTCCATGTTTACACTAGAATACAAAAAAAAAAAGGAAGATTCAACTATTTTGTTAAAGAAAGAAAAGAATGAAAGGGGGATGTGGGAAGGTAGGGAATTAGAAAATACTTGCAAATGTTTATTCAGGTGCCAGGTTAGATGCGACGGAAACGTGCGGAACGTCTGCTGGGTGGCAGGTAAAGAGGAGGAAGGGAGAGGGGAGTGAGGGAGAAGCCAGGGGTAAACGTTCCTGGCTTCATTTCAGGGTGTGGATATTAACTCAGTTCATCTCACTTGGCTGACAGAAGCGCTAATGCCAAAACCGGCAATTTCATCAGCGTCAGCTACACAGAAGATGGGATTTCAGAGGGAGGCCTGAGAAAAGGGAGAATGATGTATGTAACTTTATTCAAATAATTAAAAACAAAGTTGGCAGTCTATCTTCCTGTCAAGAAGAATAACTATCAGACTATGGAGCTGGAAGGCAAAATTGCTAGAGGCTTCCTGCTGCTCCGTATTAACTCTGGTCCAATACTAACTTTATAGTTGACTCTTCACAAAAAAATCCCTTCAAAATGATCCTCCTAGGTGTTTTTTCAGTTACTCTGTGAGCAGAGCTAACAGAGCCAGAGGACACAAGCCAGGAGGAAGTGCGGAGGAGGCCCCTGACGGAGCCACACTAGAGCTGCTAGTTTGATAGCCATGAACACAGGGTTTGCGTAACGGAGCTACTTCTCCCAAATAGGAAGCATGAAAGAGAAGTTTCTAGAACTTTCCTTTCTCTCATTACTTGCCTCCTGACCTCATAAGCCCAGGAGCTACAGTAAGGGCTGGCGTAGTTGGAACTAAAAGCATACATACAACACACATACACACACACACATTTTTAAATGAATTAAGTGACTTCAATGACATGTGCACATGGGCTATATTTATCAATAGATTAATAATCAAGTATTTGCAGGCTCACTGGATTATAGCAGCACAGAATCATAACCAAAACCTAAAGAATCCTCTCTCAATGTCCTAACATGGCTGGTATGTGTCCTAAACTATACCTTTCCAGAGTTTCTTTTTAATAGCAACACATTTTAGCTCCATTTTATTACTTAATAAAAAGAATAGATCAGCATGGCCAGTTGGTTAGAAAAAACAAACTAGTAATTCAGACTCACTGAGGGTTTTGCTACTAAAGCATTTAAATCACCATTCCTCTGTTTCCAGTAATGTATCAAATCTCTTTTCAATTCCTCCTAAAAGTTGAATTTAACTTGCAAAATGCTCCACTTTGACATCTAAGCCTTTCTTTTTAGTATTTGAAGACTGACAGAAGCGAGCGATCCTCCTTGCATCTGTGGCACTCCCAAGTCCAGTCAGAGAGCAGAGCTCTCCTTCAGGAAAGTTCTCGTGCTGGCGGGACTTCTGGGAACCACATAAGGCAGCAAAAGCCTATCTGTCTGCCTTAAGCAATGCAGGGAGGGACAGGCTGCAAAGGTAGCCAAAATGATTAAGGAAGAATTCAGCTCATTACAAAGGACATGTTGCTACGCCAAGTTAGAAGTAGTGGTAAGTAGGTACTTTGAGCCAGAGCAAAGGTTCTTTCAGGCATCCTAAATCTCTTCGCCAAAAAAAATAAATATTTTTATTTAGCCTAATCCCACCAAGTCAGCCAAGGTGATGACACAGAAAGAAAACTTCCATTTTTGAAGAAGTAGGAATTAGGGTTATACAGGGATCAGCAAACTTGTTCTGTAAAGAGCCAAAGAGCAAATATTTTTGGCCTCGTGCACCACAAGGTCTCTGCTTGCAGATATTCAACTCTGCCATTACGGGAAAAGCAAAGTCAAAACGTAAAAACAAAAAAAGGCATAGCTGTGTTCCAATGAACCTTTATTTATAAAGGCAGGCAACAGGCTGGCTTCGGATGACAGGCCATAGTTTGCTGATCCCTAGGATAGTTATGTAGATAGCTCTCCGAAAGAGTGAAGATGCAAATCTCAAGGTCAAATGGAAAATACTGTTTTGTTATTCCCTGTATTTTAAAATGTGCTCAGAACTACCTCCATTTCTTGTGTGGATCTTAATGGTGTCTGCCTTTCCATAGCATTTTCCTTAATGGCATTATTGAGATGCACATCCTTTCAACTATTTGCACAAGCTTAGATTCCATCAAGAAAATAAAGTCATTGTACATGTTCCAGGAATAAAAAGTTCAATATACAAACTAGGGCTGACATCAGTGTTGGAATGTCTGGGGTCAAGAAAATCACTACAAAGGAAGGAGGGTATAGCTCAGGGGTAGAACATATGCTTAGGATGCACAAGGTCCTGGGTTCAATCCCCCGTACCTCCATTTAAAAAAATAATAAACCTAATTACCTCCCCAATCCGCCTCCCCAAAATAATCACTTCCAAAGAGCAGAGAAACAGGCACAGAATGTATCAGCCCATCATAGCAACGTGGGTGGTTATAAAAAGCTCTATAGAAATCTGTTCCAATCTGCAAGGGTCTACAAGAAACCTCTCACCAACTGCCTCTGTCTGCACCAGCAAAACATCTGGTTCTCAATCACTCCCTTAAAAGCAACTGGGAGTCTCCTGCTTGCCCAACATCCAGCTCCAACCACCTCTGAACATAATAGTTCTTATTTCTTTCACCTGGAAAAAAAAGCTTATGTTACTCTCTTTGTCAAACTTGAACTCAGGGCCAAATAGGGAAGGAGACTGTAAGGGATGTAGTGGCCAAATTCTCTTCAGCAATGTAGAAGACATCTTAGAACAGGAGGTAGTGATACCTACTGAACAATGGATAAGCCACCACATTCCACACCTTGGTCGATACAGCATCCATACTCTCCTTTGACCCATTTTTAACTTTCAAAGAAAGTAAACAACATATAACGCTTCTGTCCTACTTGATGTGACTATTCTCTAGCCGTCCAAAACTCACTCAAGCTTTCCCCCCAAGTGGAGCCACAAAGCCCTCTTTGTTATTTTAATCTATAAATGGTTGATGGTTATTTGTCTTCTAGTTTAGTCACAATAGCTCTTTCCTATTCTACAATTTAAATATTAAAATAGAAGTTTAACTCACTCCTTATATTACACAATAGGCAGAGGGAAGAAGGACACATTTTGTTGATGTGCTGATATATCCGTATCAAAACAGGAAGGAAAATGCCTCAACGTAATCCTCATTTCCACAACTGGTCCCATGGCTGTTGCTTTTCTAACTTTCTCCTTTTATTACTCATGGGGATCACCCACACCCAGAACACTCAAGTGGAATCATCATCCATTCTGAACATCACGCTGGGATCTACCACTCGCTGGTCATTGTCAGTTGGCCCCCCTCTGTGCAGGAGTCCAGCCTAGGTCTCTCAACTCCTGCAGCCCGTAACAGAGCCCAAGGTCTCACTCACTCTAGTGACCCACTTCTTGGCAACTGCCTGGCTCAAGGGAGGCAAACAGATGAGAGCTGGGTGTGCCAAGGAAGGGAGCAGAGCCCACCCGTGCTGCCATGTTTCCATATTCACACACTCCTCCCACGTCCTGCCCTCATGTTTTAACCTTTAAATCTAGTCCCTGATCATCCTGGTGGGTACAGAATTTAACTTTGTCTTCAATTAATGGAACGTCTCTTTCTCTGTCTTCCTTACTCCCCCCCCCTCTCTCTCCCCCTCCCTCTTCCTCTAAAATCTACTAGACTTTAAGAGGGAATATCTTCATTCAAATTACACCTAAAAGGCGGTATTAACTCTCTTTGATCTAAGCTGGGAAGCTGAGTTGATTATAGGCTGGAGTTCATGGATTTAGATTCTGTATGAACACATTTTGTTTTATACCAAGGAAAAGCCTATTTCAGGACTTCAAAGTCTAACTCCCCTAGCCAGCCAGTTCTCAAATGTGTGCTGGTGGTCAAGGGCAAGGATAATATGTGTGATGGTTCAGTGCAAGCCCTAAGGTTTCCCTAAAAAACCAATGGAGAAGACAGCTCCTTAATGATAGATGTTTTAACGGGCAAGGGATAATGAGGTTTTTCTTTTTTAAAAAAGGTAAAAATGTTCAAAATGTTAATACCATCTGAATAGCTCTGTGAATAAAAACCCCCATGATATCCAGGCTAGGATACCAGTTTCCAAATCCTCCCTCAATCTCTCTCTCTCCCTCCCCACATGCGTATATACCCACACACACCTACGCACGTGAGCACACACACACACACATACATACACAATAATCAAGGAATTATATAAGATGAGTCAAAGTGGATTTCAGCTAGTGTAAGAGAGTTAGTTCAAGGGTCAGAAGGACCTGGGTTCCAGTTTTGCTCTGTAATTATTTATGTTATTTTCTGCAATTTCCTTGTTATTTAACATCTCTAAGCATCAATTTCCTCATTGGTAAAATGTGGATAATTATAATTTTGTTAAGAAAATTATCTCCAACTTTGAATGAGGTGAAATGGGCTGTGGCATGACCTTTCAAAATCTCACTGGGGCACTAACCTGCCTATTAAAGAGTTACCTCATCATCTAGGGGATGTACTTGTGTTTGACTCCCTGTTTTTTATTTGACTAGAATTCAGATGCTCTGAAGTCACATGTTAATTCATAGATTTTTGTCCGGTGGTAAACATAACCTCAAAGGTTGTGGTTTTGTCATCTTGGAAGACATTAACCAGTTTTGAATCTATCCTAGGAATATTATTCCAACACTTTTTTTCTCCCTCAAAATATCTATAAATACCAAGTTCTTCAAAATGCTCTTGGCATCAGCTTAACCTCCCTAGGGTTCCCATCATTAATGAGTTGAATACATTCTTGACATGCATTCACTCTATATTTGAGATTTGTATTTTTAGTTCTTTAAAAATTGTACTTTGACAGTACCAATGTCGTGAAGTTCTTATAAGAATTAAATAAAATAATGCAAATAACGTAACTAATAAGACTCTGATATACATTAAGCTGTTAATGAATGTTAGCTATTATTATTACCTAAAATTAAATGCAGTTTGATCCACAGCAAATAAAAAATGTAGCATACTCCAAATTATACCCAAAAATACCCATGCAGTTAAAACAAAAGACATAAAATAAAGAGAATATTCATTTAATATTGAGTGCCACCTTGATTTCCCTTGGGACCTTTGACTCCTCTAGAATCCAGCCCAGTGAATTAAGCTTTTGAATTAATAGCCATTTTCATGGATGATGTGGTATCTTATAATTATTGGGATCTATAACTGTATACAAATAAAGAATCTGTCCCATAAAGGGAAAGATATTTCCTCATTTCACACAGCCAATAGTAGATAACAAAATTAAAATCAGGATTAAAGTAAAAATTACTATTTTTCCTCTCCATCCTGCTATGATATACTCAACTGTTATCAGTCATTTTGTCTCCTTCAATTTTAGTGTGTTATTCTCTGGGTTTTCCCCCTAGAAGTTTTTAATAGCTACATCCTTCATATCTTCCTTCATCTGATTTCAGTAACTGCTGAAAATAATGGTGTTTTTCCACAAAAAAAAAAAAAATTTGCCCTAAAAGAAACTAAAGGACAATAGACTAAGAATCATGACCAATTTCCCCAATTTTGATTTCCCCAACTATGATTTTGGTTGCTATTTATTTTCAAATAACTTTATCAGATTATAAATCCTCCATAAGAGAACTCAATTTTAGTTTTTGGATTTGTTTTTCCTGTTTGCTAAATCAACTTTGGTTGGTAGAAATGAACTGAGTTGAGTACTTCAATAAATGTTGAAGCAACACTTCAGAAGTAGGACATAACCTTTCCATACTAATGTCTAAAGAATTAAAAAATCATCTATAGATAGGAACACAAGTCCTGGGGCACAAAATTTCTACATACAAGTACAAGGGAACCAAATGGAACTGGAATTTACTCTGCACTGTACACAAAAACCACAGAGAGCCTGGGTCATCAAATACTTTTTAAATACCTTCAAACACTGAAACACAATGCAGAAACCTACTGCACTCATTTTGAAAAGCAAACAATGGAATATAGAGACTTAAATCAAGATTAAACATTCAGCTGTTGTTCAGTTTCAGTGAACCAAAGAAGAGTAAGTTGAATTTGAAAGACAGCAAAGAAGACAAATAACGTATGTAGTACTGAAGGGGTCTTTGTATTTGCGGAGCTTACTCATGCGTCTAGACACGATCGGACATTATATATATACATACACCTATGTACATTTCAGATACGTACACATGTGTCTATGTGTGCTTATCTGTCTGTTTTATACATAATCACACAAACACACATTTCCTAGCCTTTGAAATGACAGAACACCACTAAGCAAGTGGAGAAATCAGTTGAGGCAGCCCTCATTCAAAATTACTCTAGTCCATTGCTACTCCAGTATGGTCCCCAGATCAGCAGCGTCAGCATCACCTGGGAGCTTGTTAGAAATGCAGAATCTCAGGCTCCACCCCAGATCTCCTGAATTAGAACCTAGATTTTAACCAGACCGCCTGGTGACTTGAATGTACAAATTAAGTTTGAGAAGCGCTGCCCTAGATCTGTGCTACCCACTACCAAAGCGATTAGCTACATGTCTACTCAATTGAAATGTGATCAGTGAGACTAAGAAACTACATTTTTTCTTTTCATTATTAAAATGTACATTTAAAAACTAATACTTGATTCAGTTACTGGAATACTTTTAAATATGTTTGCAACAACTCTGATATATGAATCTAAATACAGATCAATTATTTCCAATGAAAATTAATTATCTGAATTGATAAAGTGCTCTAAGTGTGAAATATACACCAGATTTCAAAGACTTGGCATGAAAAAATATACGCAATTTATGTAATATTTTTACGATTATAGGTTAAAATAAAATTTCAGACACACTGAGTTCAATTTAATATATTCTTTAAGTTCACGTGCTTCTCTTTCACTTTTTAAATTGCGACTACTAGAAAATGATGCTTCATGTATTATTTCTACTGGTCGGTGCTGCTTTAGATCCATGGTTCTCAAACTATAAAATTACTGGTGCCTGGGTTCCAATCCCAGAGATTCTGATGAAATTGGTCTGGGGTAGACCTGGGCATGAAGTTTTTTTTTTTTTTTAAACTCTCCCTGGTGTTTCTATTGAGCTGTCAAGGCTGAGAACCATGGCCCCAGATTAAAATGGATTCATTAGTCACAAATGATAAATAATACCATCGTAAGGATGTTCTAGCTTTTAAGAGCCCCCAACATCCCTCAACTCAAATGTGGAATTGGAGAAGGGGTGCCAATTTCTTATGGAGAGGCAAAAAGCGTCCCCACTGATGTTATCTGTGCCAGAGGCTGGGTGATACTATTCTACCTCAATTTCAGGCAGAATCCAACATACCAAAATAGATGAAAATCAATGTTTCTCCGTGTCTCCAGAAACCTGTCCCCGATCCTGTTAACTATTCATTTCCATATCTGACGCAGTGGATCTCCAATGCTATATATTTAGAATCATCTCTTGGACAGCTTGTTTAAAAGCAGATTGCTGGGCCCTAGCGAGTCCCAGTAGCTCTGTGACCAGATGACAATCCTACCTGGATTGCCCGGACTTTCCCAGTTTGGGTTTTACCCCAGAAAGTCCCACATCCTGGGAACCGCTCTGCTCTGGGCAAACCAGACCAGGTAGTAACGCTAACTCAGCGAAGTGCGTTTTTAACGAGCAGGTCAAGTAACAATCGTGGACCCCAGGTGAGAATCGTTTGAGAACCACATCTAGAAACACAGGTTCTTGAATACTTTTTGGTGATGTTCTTTCTGGATTAACCAACTGAACTAAGAAAGCAGCCACTCATGTTACAGAAATAGCTCAGCAAATAACTGACTGGGGAAATCTTCTTACTTAATTAAATATACCAGTAAACTGTTTGAAACTGTATGCAAGAACACCTACAAAAAGCATCACCCCAGTAGCCTTGAAGGGAACTATTTCAATGGCAAGAATTCAGCAGACAGGGGCTGGGGAGGCAAAGGAAGAGTGTGGCATGAAGTCACAGCAACCCTGAGTTTGAGCATTACTTCTGCCATTTCCTAGCTGTGTGATTTGGGGTAAGTTCCTTGACCTCTCTGTGCCTCAATGTTTTCATCCGTAACGATGAAATTAACAATTTATACCAACACAGAAGTTTAGCCACGAAAGTAAGAAATAATGCAGTGCATCACACAGATCCCAGTGGAGAGACATTCTACAACATACCTGACCAGTCCTCATGAAAACTGTCACGGTCATCAAAACAAGGAAAGCCTGAGAAACTGTCACAGCCAAGAGAAGCCCCAGGAGGCAGGATGATCAACTGTAATGTGGCATCGGGATGGGATCCTGGAATAGGAAAAGGACATTAGGTGAAAACTAACAAAATTCAAATAAAGAACGAATGTTAGTATTATTAATGTACAAGAATTGGTTTACTGCTTGTGACAAATGTACCAAAGTAAGGGACAACTTTAATAACAGAGCAAACTGAGTGTGCAGTGTATGGGAACTCTCTGTATGTCTCTGCAACTCTTCTGCACATCTAAAACAATTCTCATTTTAAAAGTTTACTACAAAAAATGCCTAGCATAGTAGCAGCCAGGTCAGGAGTACACAGTTAACAATCATTATTACTATTATTGTGAACTGTGTATTATGGATGATACCAAAGAAAAGAACAGTGTTTTTTGTTTAGTTTTGGGGAGGAGATAGATAGGTTTATTTATTTTTAGTGGAGGCACTGGAGATTTAACCCAGGACCTCGTGCATGCTAAGCACACATTCTACCACTGGGCTATACCTTCCCCCTACTAAGGAAAGCATCTTGATTCAACATTTTCACAAGAAACTAGGAGCTTGAAAGCCTTGGAAGTTAGGCTTCAGGGGAAAAGAGAGGAGAAGGAAGATGAAGACGTTTATTTTGTCTATAGCCAGTCCCAGGCCTGTAACTTCTGTCCCATGACCCTGTTGTTTTCTTCCTGATGTTGTTCCGAGTCTGCAATGATTTTATTCACTCAACTGTTCTGGGCCCAACCTACCCCCTACCCCTCCACCTGTGCGCACACAGGGGCCGGGCTAGAACAGAAGCGTGGAGGCGCAGACCTCGTCTGTCTTCATCTCCTCCGTGTTCACTGCACCGCACAGCACAGCACCCGACTTCGACTTTATCTGTATTTACCACTGACCATCAAAGGGCAGAGGAAAAACACTGTTTGGACTAGAATCCTTCTCATACGTGTTTTCTCTTCCTAGACTCCTTGTAGCTCCCCTACCTCTCAATAAATAAAAGCACGTAAGCAGTAAACACAAACCTACCCCGCTGACCAAGGAACCTCGTTTGGTGGGGGAGGGGGAGGCCCCTACTTAGGTCCAGAGTCGCTGGTTTACATCTGCAAACATAGGCGACAGAGTTTACACAGAAATACTTGAATAACTGCTTGTATTATACTGTACCTCCTGCTTCCTATTTAACTTAAGCTTCACAAAAATTTTGTAAGATAAGCAGGGCAGATGTTTTTACCTCCATTTGAGTGATGTAAAAATTTTTTTAAAAAAAAGGAAGGAAGGGAAGGAATAAGGAAGGAGAAAGGGAGAGAGGAAAGAAATTTAAGGTGACAGCCGCATGCATACACTTAATCTGTGGGTCACTGTACTCGTCCGGGGCCACCATTAAAGCATATCACAGACTGGGGCGGGGGCAGGCGGGGAGCGCTTGAACAACAAAAAATTCTCTTCTCACAGTTCTGGAGGCTGGAAGTCCCAGAGCAAGGGGCCATCAGGACTGGCGTCTGGTAAAAGCTCTCTTCCGGGCTTGCAGAAAGTCGCCTCCCTGCGTCCTCACATGGCAGAGAGAGAAAGCTCTGAAGTTTCTTCCTCTTCTTGCAAGGACGCCAGTCTTACCGAATTAGCACTCCTCTCCTCTGACCTCACTTAACTTTAATTACCTCCTTAAAGAGCCTTCTCCAAAAACAGTCACACCTGAGGCTAGGGCGTCAACAGATGAATTTGGGGCGGGGCTGGGGGGAGGGGGGAGTGGTACACAAATCAGTCCCTTAAAGGATGTTCTCTGACAAGAGGCAGAAGAGTGAACAGGATGACAGGGAGGAGAGAACACTTAAGAGAACAGAGAAGAACTAACAATGAGACTGGAGAGAGGTCAGCTAACTGTGGCCTGTGGGCCACATTCAAAGGCCACCCTTACTTTGTCAAAAATCTTTTATCGAATATCAAAAAGAATATGTATATAGATGTAAAACTGAATCACTATGCTGTATACCAGAAACTACAACGTTGTAAATCAACTATTCTTCATAAAAAAACAGTAAATAAATACATACACGAACCTGTCATTGGCCACACCCAGGCCCACTCAGCCACATATTGCCCACAGCTGCCTCCTGCTCCGACGGCAGACTTGAGTAGTTTCTACATGGAGACTGTGGCTCACAGAGGCCAAAATGTTTACTCTCCTGCCCTTTACAGAAAAAGCATGCCAACTCCTGGGTTAGATCAATAGATGACTGTTGGTTTCATCCACAGGATGACTCCACAGCTTGGCTGATGAGGCAGGGGAGGCTCTGGGAGAAGGGACATTCCTAGCCAGCAGGGAGAGAGCTCAGGAGAAGAACTTGAACATTTGAGAACACTGAGAAGGGTGTCCTTTCCGGGCCACTCTGCTGCAGGGCCTGGGGCTTCTCTCTCAGACCCTGGAGTTGTGAGTGGATGTGACTGCCTGTGGCCCGGGTAAGTCCTGCCTCAGCACCATGGCTTTCGACAGCCCTCTCGGCCTTGCAGACTGTTGTCACTCAGGCCCAAATGCCCCACCGTCTCCATTCATAGCTTATCAGTGTTTGCTGAGAGCTATTTTAGGCGCTCAGTTTCTTGAAATTTTATTTTGTCTCAGTTTATGTTTTGCACTGGCCAGGGCATGCGTTTCATATGATTAGGATTTACATAGAAAGCAGATCACTTGCATTAAGGGAGCCTTGCAAATAATTATGCAGACCTTAAGGGGTTTCTAGGGATAATTTTGGGACTGTTAGTTCCAAATGCAATTGTTGGTCCTTTTCATTATTAGACAGTATGTTCCCTTTTCTTTTCTCATCGGATATTGAGTTCATGGTGCTTTCCTTATTGTACTGATTACAACTTGGGTTCCTTTATATAGAGGCATTTGTCAATAGAAAACAGTTCTTAGATCCTCTTTGAATTAGTAGAGACATTCCCCAAATTATTTACTCAAGGATCCAGAACCTTTTCATTAGGCCTATGACAGAATTTAAGGAAGCAAAACTACAATTGGGATTAACTTCATTGCTGGCTAACGGATCTCTGACTATTATTGGGCTTATTGATCTTCCTGTCCATACAGACAAACTGTTTGCATGTAGATTCATGCCGCTTCAGTCTGTCCAGCATCAGTTTCTCTGAGGAACATCCTCTCTCCCATTTCATGTGGTCCTAGGTGGGCTATCAATTACAACACTCTGGGCCCTTGCAAATCATATTACCCTCTTCTCCCTCTGGACGCAGTAATTGATCCAAGAGAAAGTATGTGACCTGATAGGAGCTAATTACCCAGAATGTTAAAGAAGTTGCCAGAGAGGCTGTCAATCAGAAGGACACTGGGCTGAGAGAGGGAGGCAGAGGCCCCAGATCCAGCCCTTTCTGATGACTCACTCACCCCTGTAATTCCTAGGGATGTAACCACTAAATTCCTTTTTCTGCCTGACTAATTCAAGCTGGACTTCTAACTCAAAACCCCAAATGTCCTCATTGATATGACATACTTCCAGATTTTCTCAGTGTCCTTAGAAACACGCATCAGCAACTTCCAGAGGGCACAGGGCACTGAGCACTGGGATCCATGGGTCCTCATCCAGGCTGCAATCTTAGAACTCACAGGCCATCCCTCTGCCAGGTTCCAGGGCTTTAGAAATGGACAGCCTATGACATGTGGGATGCAACACAATTTCTTGGATATATGTGTGCCTTATGCACAAAAGTGCATTCTGGACTTGTTTTCTTAAGTTCCACCTCTCCCTGTCCTTTGGCCCTTCTTGGAGTGGAAGCAGGACATCCTTGTGCTGGTGACACTAATGGTATCAACCTTGGGAAAGAAGTCCAAGTAGGATTAATGGCTGGACCCCAACATTGATAACATTTGAAGAGTGGACTGGCCAGAGTCTGGTGCCAGCGTTGGACCCCAATCCTACCAGTGGTCCTAAGCACCACAGAAATAATCAGGAAAGAGAAATAAAACCCACAGTACACCACCAAGTGGTGGCAAAATTACCACTTCAGTGAAGACACATTTTTTTTCTCCTTTATTTTCCAGAAGATACCTTTCTAAACCCGTCTAAACTCTGTCTCACTAGATTCTTTAACTGTCACCTGAAGTGTTAGCTATGACTCAGAGTTTCCTAAGATAAACTCTACAACCTCCCTCCTCCCCCAGGAAAGTCCCACCCACACCAGCCAAAACTCTGATCCAAGTGCCTGTGGGATGCCTTAAAGCCGTTTAAACTGTGCACTGACATGTGTTTGCAGGTAATGATAAATAAGCACCCGTCTTTGTTGTCTCGTTTCTTTGCAGTTTAACTTGGCTCCCTCTGCCTCAGACTGATGGGAACTGGAGTCAGTTTCAAAGATGCACAAGGAAGGAAAGTTCTGTGTGTTAAAGGCGGTCCATTAAGGTGCTAATTCCATCTTTGGTAGGTTTTTCCCAGGACTGTGTTCCTTATCCAGGAATTTCCCTGAGCTTGGTGGTTCGCTAGTCCAAATTCCAGCTTTGAAAAAATAAACCAGCCGAAGTGCTCGGCTGCCTCAGGGACTAGCAGGGCAGTTTCTGAACTTCCATCGCCCCCCAGTGGCAATTTCTTAAGTCTTTTTGCTAAGGATTTTCTTACCCAAAAAGATTTAGGTTATGATTCTTCCCTGCAAAGCTGTTAAAAATCTGTTTCTTAATTCTCACACTGAAGAGTATGAAATGTTTGTGTGGACAGTGTTAGTAATGTTGAGTTCATAGCTGCTGGGTCACAGGGTTGTAGGTTCATGCAATTGACAAGAATCATGTAACTGACAGCTCTCACCAATCGGGGTGCCCTTTGCAAAAAATTCCTACCTATCTTAGCTGTAGAGTCCAATATTAAAGTGATTACCGCAAATGAGTTTTTTTTTTTTAATTTAGAGGATCTAGATCTGGATTTCTATTTTTTTGGTTCAATTAAATCATTGTCATTAACAATAATTTTTAAACTAATTGTTATCACTTTGTAAACTTTACCAAGATAAAATTTTTTGTAACATTGTCCAAGGAAATGAGAAAACATTTAAAGCCCCAAAATATGAAGGTTTATAAACTATATATATATATATATATATATATACACACACATATATATATATATATAAACTTGGCAAAAGCCAATGTCAAACCCACACCAAGTAAGTAGAAATATCACTGTTAGATTATCAAAACTTGCAGCAGATTAATACACAATTTGCAGAATCAAATGAATCAAAGTTTCAGTGATTTCAAACTTCAACCAGATGAAACTCAGAAATAGGTGATAGAGTTGTCCTGAGTCATCAGATATAGAGAGTTTAATGATAGTGAAGAGCCTCAGTGGTCAGAAGGAACTGAGATACAACATTGGGATTCACCCCCAACCTGTCCATCCACCTATCATCCCATCCCCTTATCCATTCGCCCATCCACCCATCAGGCCATCCTCCCACTCATCCATTTAGAGAGGTTTAAAGAAAGGTATCATGCAGAAAACAAAAGAGGAAAAAGTGTTACTTCACTGCAAGAATCATTCTGCAGCCCCTTGGTAGTGTGGGCTTCATTTCTCCTTCCTGATTACCTCCACTCATTCATCTCTACATTAGTATGTGCCAGATGGCTGTGTGAGGTACCAAGGAGAGAAGATGCGTAAGATGTAGTACCTGCTTTCATGGTTCTCAACGCAAAAGAGACTGAAGATTTTTCCTATAGGGTCTCTATTCTGAGGCTTCAGTCTCAGAGAAGGTGGAAATAACCAGTACCAAACCACTAAATCCAGAAAAGACTCAGCAGGTAGCATCAAGTTGGCCTAGAGACCTAGGTGGCCTTGATTCCATGGGGAATAGAGATGAGAATTCATCCAGCCACAGCCACTGAATGTTTTCTCTGAAAACCAAAACGTAGGCTATGCGGGATTCCAAAAACACAAACGATTTTGAGGGAGAAAGCAGGTATGCATATGAAACAGCCAAGGAACGTTTTCATAGCATAATAAACTCACAGATTCACGTTAAATAGAGTCAATGCTTTTTGGTGGCTGATAGAAAGTATTCCACCTCATTATCTAGAAAAGGAGGAAGTGGAATTTAGGAAAGCAAGTCCAGACTGAAGACGCTTATCTTCAACTCAAAAAAGGGAAAGTTCTTGCCTCCCTACCGATAACGGAGTTACTACTTTAGCTTATTTCTTCAGATCACGGTAAATTATTTTAGTTCACCACCTGCTATACTCCACCCCCACACCCTTTTTAAATTAGAAGCCAGGCTTGTAGTCCTTTAAATAATACTAACCCAGTGCCCACCTGCTACACACTAAGCCTTCCTGCCTCTCCTCAATCCTGACCGGAGGTGTGTGTCCTTCACCTTCCTGTACTCAGATCTTGACTCCTTTCCAGACAGAACATTTCCCCCTCCCTACGAAGTACTTTAAATTAGTGCTTCTTAAACTATCTTTAGTGAAGGACTAGTTTTTTTTTTTTAATTTCTCCTCACCTTTGGAGGCTACACTTCATAAAATCTCTTTTCCTCAAGGATCCTAAATCCTGGTGGTCTGTGGCCTCATTATTCATGTCAAAGTATATCTTTTCTCTCCTTTTTCATGTCTAGCATAATACCTTGCACACAGTTGGTACTTAATAAGTCATTAAAAGCAAGGGAAGGGGGAGTAGTGGGGAGAGAAGGACAGAGGAGGGGAGAGAGTGAGGGAGAAGAGCGAACAAGAAAGAAAGAAAGGAAAGGTAGAGAAAATAATTATTTCACAAGGACTTGATACCTCTCAATAAACACCATCCAGCAGTTAAATACTCATTTGTTCTTAACTAATGTCCTAAGCACACTTTTGAAGTTTGTTTTCAGTAATGAAACTTTAATCAAACAAATGTGATCTATTGGAGTTAATAATTTTTAACATGATGGCTTTCATGTTTTCCTGGGGGACTTTGGGGGCCAGACTGAGCCATTCCCTGTTAAAATAGTAGCCCTCCCACACACACACAATTTTCAGGAACTCTTTAACAGATAGAACATTCTGAATTTTAACCCTTTTTCCACGACACAATTCCCATCTATATTGTCAAGTGTTCACAGAGAGCAAAGCATATGAACACACAACAACAACATAGAATCAAAGGAAGTTCCCAGAGTTTATATCCAAAAAAACCAAAAACTCTAATTTGAAAAGATAATGCACCCCAATGTTCTTAGCAGCATAATTTACAATAGCCAAGATATGGAAGCAACCTAAAATGTCCATCAACAGATGACTGGATAAAGAAGACATGTTTTGTACACAAACACACACACACACACACACACACACACACATATACATACAATGGAATACTACTCAGCCACAGAAAAGAACAAAATTTTGCCATTTGCAACAACGTGGATGGACTTGGAGGGCATTATGCTAAGTGAAGTAAGTAAGACAAAGAAAGGGAAATACTGTATGTTATCACTTATATGTGCAATTTTTAAAATACAACAAACTAGCAAATATAACATAAAAGAAGCAGACTCACTGATAAAGAGAACAAACTAGTGGTTACCAGTAGGGAGTGGAAGAGGGGCAACGGGTGGGGGTGGGGAGGCACTAACTCTTGGGTGTCAGATAGGTTACAAGGATGTACTGTACAACATGGGGAATAGAGCCAATATTTTATAACAACTGTAACTGGAAAGTAACCTTTAAAATTGTATAACATAATTTTAAAAATTTTTTTAATTTGTTTCAGCAGTTGGAAAAAATAAAGAAGTTCCCAGAAATGGAATTTCTTTTAAATATTTAACCACTAGTATAATATGCAATCACTTGTTTCTATTTCACTTGATACAATAAAATATACATTTCATGTTGTTTCACAAGGAGTAGTAGCACCTTTTCATTCTAGCAGTCACTTTTCAGTGTTAGAATTTCCAGCACCATAGCAGACTCACCTGAGGATAAATACACTTGGATAGGGGAGCCCATGTAGGTGACCCTAAAACCACATCAGTGCAGCACATCCTTTCTCACCTCCGGGCGCTCAGTGCTCAGCACTACAATACTGCAAAATGCAATGAAATAAAGTATGAGGCCACTGTGAGCACTTATAATGGAATTTTAAAAAATAAATCAAGTATATTATTATCATTGATAAGTATGATTGAAATGATTTAAATAAAGCTAGAGGCGAATTATTTTACTATTGTAAATAGTAGAATAGTCATACTCATCTCCCCTTCACTAAACATATTATAAAGCTGAATTAATACTGGGTAACTGACACTTTAGACAAATCCTTCTGCGTCCATGTGAGAGAAGAGAGAGAATCAATTTTCCCCTCCCTATGAGGTATTTTAAAGTAGTGCTTCTTGAACTATCTTTGGAGAAGGACTGGTTTTTTTTTTAATTTCTAATCAATTGCTGACCGATATTTTTGTAAAAACAAAAACAAATCACTAATGAAATAAAAAGCAAATAAACGAAACGTTGTCAACTTTCTTTAGAATATCAGATTAATCAGATAGAAAATTACTCTTAAACTGCTACCAAAGTTTCTAAATGCTCATTCTCAATCTCTGTACTTCTTTCTATGGACAACACGCAGAGTCCTCCAGAGCCTTGCCATCCGAAGTGTGCTCCTTGGACCAAAAGCATTGGCATCACCTGGTTACTTGTAAGAACTACACATGCAGACTCTCAGGCCCCATCCAGACTTAGTGAATCAGAATCTGCATTTTAACAGTATCCCCAAGTGATATGTACACATATTAAAGTGTGAGATGCATTGGTCAAAATTAGAAAATCATAGGCAACTGTACAGATAAACACACACATACATATAACTTTAAGACCAAAGAATGTCTTATTATCAACTCACCACGTTTTGTACAATATTTATTTAATAAATTCACCCTTAAGCAAAGTGTAAGCCTTGGTCAGCTAGGCCTGGCCTCCCTACCCCTTGGAGCTCAAGATCGGACTCACTTGAATCTCCAAGTCCTCAGAAGACCAAGTTCCCCTAAGTTATATGGTGCTCCACAGGGATTTATGTTCCTATGGTCACCTCTGCCTCTGGACTCCATTTTCTCCCCTTGCTGGCCCAGTTCACATTGACCCAGATGGGAAACTCAACCCCTCTGCCATCTTCTGTGGAAATCCAGTCACCAAAGCATTTGCTGATTTTGTGAAAACTCAGAAAAAAACAGAGCTAGATGGATATTTCATGAATATGATTTTAAAAAACTATGTGCCAATCTAAAAGTTAACCAATGCTTAGTGGATAAATAACACTAGACACAGTCCCACAAAAATCAGGAATGTCCACAACCACTTCTATTAATTAACATTTTGCTGGAAGGTCCTAACCCCTGCAATTAGCAGAAAAAAGAAATTATAGGCGTTAGAGTTAGAAATGGGGAAGTAAAATTATTATTACTTGAGATTATATGAAGGAAACCCTGGGAAATTCAAGATAAATAAACAAAAATAAGACTAAAGACAATAAGTGAATTCAAAACATTGCAGAACATAAGGTGAATGTAGTCGACAGTTTTTATAAATATATCAATAATAAGTTTGAAGATATAAAAGAAAAAGGAAAAGATTTCCCTTACATTGCAAAAACCAAGTTTAAATACCAAGGAATAAACTCAACACTTTAAAATGACTTTAAGAAACACTTTAAAATTGTATTCAGGGGCACAAAAGAAGACAAACATTTGGGAGGGCACTGTCTATTCATGTATAGGATGACACATTTTTCTAGAGAGTTCTACTTGTCCTAAATTAACATATAAATTTAACAGAGTCCCAGTAAAATTCCCATCCAGATTTTCAAAAAAACAAAAACACCTTCACCGGCCAACTCCAAATTTCATTCAGAAATATAAACAAGCAAAAGTATCAAGAAAAATTCTGAAAAAGAAAAGTAATGAGATGAGACTGATTTGTCAGATGGTCCCAATACTTACTGTGGTATTGGTGTATACCATAATAATGGCTCAGAGTAAAAAGTCCAAAAATAGATCCAAGTACACATGGGAATTTGGTGTCTTAATGAGGTGATATCTCAGATCTGTGTATATGTGAAGGGGGTATAAGGGGATGGTTTATTGGAAAAATAGTCCAGAGACAATTGAGTAACTGAAAAAAACAGAGACAGGATTGGGGCTGTACCTTCTCCCTTACCAGAATAAATTTCAAACATATCAAGGGTGTAAAGTAAAAAGGTGAACTTTTAAAAAATTTAAAAAACTTAGAAGAATTCATTTAGGACTTAAAAGAAAGTACTTCTAACCATTCCCCAAAACCCAGAAACCATAAATGAGAAGACTGCGAAATTAAGGTGCACAAAAATTACTTGAAGCCAAATTCATCACAAACAAAAACAAAAGAAAAATGAACAACTGAGAAAATATTTCTAACTCACTATTATGGACTGAATTGTGTGTTCCCCCTCCAACTTCATATGCTGAAGCCCCAACCCAAATATGACTATATTTGGAGACAGGGTCTTTGGGGAGGTAATTAAAGTTAAATGAGGTCATAAGGCCCTAATCAGATAGGACTGGTGTCATCACAGGAAGAGACACCAGAGGGCGCCCTCTCTGCACACGCACAGAGAAGAGGCCAAGTGAGGATGCAGCAAGAAAGCAGGTCTACAAGCCAGGAAGATAGGCCTCACCAGAAACCAGCGTTTGGCTGGAAGCTCCTAACCTCTATAATTAGCAGAAAAAAGAAAGTACAGACATTAGAATTAGAAGTGAGGAAGCAAAATTATTATTAATTGAGATTATATAAAGGAAACCCTGGGAAATCCAAGATAAATAACAGGAAGACATACCTCACAAGAAACCAACCCTGAAGATGCCTTGATCTTGGACCTCTAGCCTCCAGGGCTGTGAGAAAACAAACGTCTGCTGCTTAAGCTGCCCCGTCTGTGGTGTTCTGTTATGGCAGCCTGAGCAGACCAGTACACTCATACTCTGGAAAAAGAGTTAACTTCCTTACTCTGTAAATAACTCCTACAAAATCAGTAACAAAAAGAGCGATACAGGGGATTGATGAAGGTGCGAGGAAACAGGTTCTCTCATACACTGCTAGAGGGAGGTGTCCATTGGTACAACCACCTATTGTCAAAGATAAAAGCAAATTCCTCTTGACCCCAGTCCTTTTGATTCTCAGTGTTTGTTCCACAGATATGCTCACATGTGAGAAATTATAAGTACAATATTACTCACTGTAGCATTGTTCATACTGGGAAAGTATTAGAAACAATCCAAATTTTCTTCCCTTGTAAGAGACCAGTTACATAAATATATTCATATATACAATGAAACAGACTACAATTGTTAAATAAAAACAAAAGGGACCACTTCATGTACCAATATGATGGAAAACCTCCAAGATATTTTAACTGAAGAAGAACAAGGGTGAAAACACTGTGTGAAGTAGCTTACCATTTGTGTAAAACAAAATTTGTTCTATTTTTAGAAGTTTTATTGCATCCAGCAGTGTCTGCTAGGCTGATACAACCCTTACTTAGCCTCTAAGGTTCAATTCACGGTGATGTTTGTACAACACTGTAAATGTACTCAATGCCACTAGATTATACACTTAAAAATAGTTAAAACAGTCTTTTAAAAAGTCAGTGAGACGTCATGTCCTTCAGAATAAAGGCCATGCTAAATACATTTTCTTTATACTCCCACGTTAAATTTATAAAGTAACAACGGTAAATGAAACTATCGGAAAATGTGTCTGTTTCACTACCTAGATTATTGGTGAGGCAGCAGGGAACATGTCCTGCCCCTGTCATGGCGTCCAAGACTGGCTCGGTACCCAGCACAAGGGAGAAGCTGAGGAAATGTGTGTCCTGCAGATTTCAGACTCAAGACGGCAAGGTCAACTTGTTCTGTGGATCCAGCCTGCTGGCCTCCCCTGCAAATGGAAGACTTGGCGGTCCTCACAATTGCATGAATCAATCCCTTAAAATAAATTTCTTGATACATAGCTAGCTAGCTTGATCTCTTATTGGTTCTGTTTCTTTGGAGAATCCTGATTTGGGACAAAAAAGCACTCCTCAGATAGCCTCATGCATTAGGCTTCCTACTGACATGGAAAGTGCAACTGAGGAGGAACCTGGAGCAAATTAGTAGAGAGCTCCCAGAACAGAGGGGCAAGAGTAACATATTTTAGCATTTACTTCATGTTTTATAATTCACAATCTCTTTCTTTGGATGTAAAGCCTTATACTGCCATTGCTGTAGTGTGAGAGAGAGAGAGTGTGTGTGTGTGTGTGACTGAGAGGAAAGAGAAGAAAAATCTAAACCACTGCTACATTCTATCTTTTAAATATTTGTACCAATAACTGCATTTAGAGCCTGTATATCTTTGATTTCTACTGCAGAAGGAGACCGTGCGATAAAACGGTATCACAAATATCTGTACCTAGCATTCAGGAGTTAAAATATGAATTTTAATAGCCCTCAAAGCATATTTCTTAGGAAACTGTATCTGATGTGGTTGTGGCAGAGAATGGTTTCGCAGCTTTAATTCTTCAATCCCCTTGAGAGTGAGTCCAAACCATTCAAGACAGCCTTCGCCTCTTTCCTCGACAGCCGCTCATAACTTACCTTTTTGACTGTCTTTCCATTTTTACTTTTTTCTTTATTAATTCACAAGGCTTACAATAACAGATACAACTCTCTTCTGAATAGGGAAATCCAACTGAAGTCCAAAGACTCTTTGGTGAATATAGAATGATAGTAAAGAACAACGAAAGCCCTGAAGACTGACACCGTTCATACCTGTGGTTTTACCATTCAGCCACACTAGACAATTTATGTTTCTCTATTTGCAACCAGCTCTCACTTTTCTGAGTTTCAGTTCTGTGTTTGAACTGCTTTTTGGATTTCACTGCCTAGATAACCAATGTCATCACAACTGTAATGTGCCCAACACTGACCTCACCTTGCCCCTGAACCTACATACTTCTGAAAATCAGCAGCCATTTCTTTTACTCCCTCTCTTCTTACCTTTTTCATCTTAGTTTTCTCTTTGTACAGTAAGACGGTAATTTCCGACAAAGTCTACCATGTTGCTCCCCTTCAAAGTAAAAATCATGTTGGAAGGTCCCTGATTAGTTTATACTTTAAAAAGTAAGAGGCCAATCTAATACCTGCCGGAAATTTCATTAACATAACCCTATTATTGCTCCATTTCTCTTTAACTTTGGTAATTATTAGCAAGTCAGATCCATCACCAATTATTTCCACAGGGAAGAGAGGATGAAATCTCCCACTCCTCAGGCAAGACTATCCTGAGGTCTCCTGCCCAGGTGGGCGGCAACTCACACTGCTCTGCCCAGCTCCTCTCCAGAGCAACATGCCTTTCACCCGTCGTTACCAGGGCTACGCCCATCTTTTTCAGTCCACCATGTTGAATCTGCTCTGCCATAAAGGCCCACTTGTGGCAACAACTGGCCTAATAACTTAATCACAAGAACGTAATACTAACAATAATAATAACAGTTTACTACTAAACACTAGCTTCCCCTACTCCATTTTACCTTCAGAATGACTGGGGTGGAAAGAAGGGGAATGAAGTTAAACTGTCCCGATGTCGTTACTTAGGGTATACACACACACACACACACACACACACACACACACACACGTGACCAAGTACGCGCATATGGATATTATATTCTGCCCAAGCTGAGGAGGTAGGAGCCCACGCTCTAGCAGCCAGGTTATCAAGGACAGCAAGCTTCTAGCCTTGTTTTGCCTAGAACAGGGTTTCTCAGCCTTGGCACTGTTGACATTTGGGCTGGATGATTCCCTGTTTCAAGAACTGTCCTGCACCTTTGAGGATGTTTAGCAGCATCCCTCTCCTTGATCCACTGGATACCAATAGCAACCCCTACCCTCAGTGTGACTACCAAGAATGTTTCCAGACATTGCCAAATGCCTCCTGGGTGGGGGTACAAAATCCCACCCACCCCCAGTGGAGAATAGCTGCTAGGGAGGGAGGGCAGCAAGGCCCTGCCTCCTATCAAACCTCACACATGATGGATTCCCAAATGGGGGGAAAGGCTGAGTACCTCCCTTTCAGCATTCATCAGAGGACAACCTTCCATCTTCTGATGTGGTCCTACAGCAGGCCTCTCAGTGCCCTCCCAGTCCCACCTGGCAGGTATCAAGGAGAGTACGGTCTTAAATAAGCTCAGCTATAAATTAGAGAAACTTTCCCAAACAGTGGTGCCCTGTGGACATCTGGATACATGGAACTGGGGTTCAGATAAGTTGGGAGTGAGCCACAATAAAAGGCAGTTATCTATAATCAGTGTGTTAAAATTGATTCATTTTTTAGAGATTTATGTCAAGAGATTCTGGTCTCATAAAAATAAGTAAAGAAATAAAACACACACACACACACACAAAAGCTTGGGACTTATCTGTCAGCACAAACATACCCTCTGAAGTTACTACAATGGCAGTGACAATATTAAGCAGAATGATAACCTCTAGTACTCGAATTTTACTGACAACAGATCCCTTTAAAGAACAGTGACATTTACTGTATTTCAAAAAGTGAGAGGCAGCCCTGGCCCTTGAGAGAGACATGGTCCCTCTGAGTACGGATGGGGCGAGGCCCGGTGAGTTCCTGCAGACCCCATGGAGCACTGAGCTATGAGGATGCCCACTGGCTGTGCCTCAGGAACTTGCCTTCATGCATCCAGGCCTCAGCAAAGACTGTGGAGGTCATGGGCAGTGCTGGCAGGGAGCCAAATGAAGGTCTCCAGGTATAACTGGAGAGTGGGGAAGAGCGAAGTTGAGAAGAACAAGTTCTCCCTGTTGTCAGGTCGATAACTCTTTTTAAAACACTTTTACGGCCTCACGTGTCACTTGGAAGAGAATGCAAACTACCCACCGCCCCTGGCCTGTGAAGCCCACACTGTCCAGCCCCCACAGCCTCTCCCACCTTTCTGCCCTCACTCATGGTGTGTGGGTTTCCCCCTGTTCACTCCAACCACAGAACGCTCTCCTTTGCTGTTCCCATTCTCTGGACCACTGTTACTCCTGATCTTTACACAGTTGGGTCCTTCTCCTCATCCAGGTCTCAGCTAAAACAGCCCCTCCTTAGGGAAGTCTTTCCTGACAACCATATCAAGGTTATATCCAGGGCTCCAATCTGGACTGTGCACACGGACCTCCTAGAGCCTGTTATAATGCGGACTGGGGCTCAGTGGGTGTGGGGGCGGGTGTTGAGGCTACAACTGCATTTCCAGCAAGCTCCCAGGAGCTGCAAACCTGCTGCTTCATGGACCACACTTTGAGTAGCAGGATCACCCCTCAAACTCCGCCACACTACTTGTTTCATTTTCTTCATGGTGTTTCTCACACTTTGAAACTATCTGTTTGTATATTAGATTGTTGGCTGCTTGGCTGATCTATCTGTTCACCTAGAAGGTTAAATCCCTCAGAGCACGGATGTTGTTCAGTGGGTTAACCTTTGTATTCCCAGCAATTAACACAGGACCTGTTATGTCACAGATGCTCCAGATGTACTGTTGAATGAATGATGTTGTTCAAGATTCAATGACTCCTTTACCCTTTCAATGCCTGCTTACTGACTGCTTCAGTGACTGCTCATTTATAAGCCAGGAACTAGACTGTAATTGGACAGTGCTAGTTACCCAGAAACTGCCAGTTCCAGGTCCAAGCTGAGATACGAAGTTTATGCTAGAATATAAATCTGCTGTCATTAGGCACAATTTTAGCTGAGATGATAAATTTTCATTGCAAGATTTTCTTGATGAAGGAAGTAATGCCTCACTTTTCCTCTGTCCAAGCTTCTCATCTCAGGGTAGACTTGTGTGTGAACTAGATCCCACTGGGGCGATATATTTTGAATAGCACTCAAACAGGGGTTAGAAAGCTTAAAAAACAGACTTCCTCATTTCAAATAACCCATAGATAGGTAAGATAAATATACCTTTAAACACCTAATTACAGAATATTTTTGTCATGTACTATAAGGGTATTGTGTGAGAGACAAGAAATTGACCCCCTGTCCTTCCCCTTAGCTATGCCCTCCCAGGCCACCTGCACCCCATTAGAACCATGAATTTTCCCACTCTTGCCCTGATGGAGTCACTTCCACCACACCCTTGTATCTTTCCATGCTCACGCCCCTCCCCACATGGCCATGTCCCTCCTCTCTACCTGGCCATATGGGGCTCATCTGAGTCTCACTCCTCCTACCACATCCCTGTTTTCCTCCTAGGCCACACCTATACCCCATGCAAAGCTAGCTGTGCTCTCCTGCTGAGACCCTACCTTCTGTGTCACGACCTCATTCCTGGACCACACTCTGTTCCCACACTCTGGCCACGCCTCTCCTAAATGGGCCGAAATTTCTGCGCTTCTTCTGCCCAGGGGCCTGATTTTGGGAAACGCTGGAGATGTGGGATGGGCCCCGGGTCTTCTAAGAAATTATGAAAGGGATCTATGGAATTTTGAGAGAGAACAGAATAGTAGAAGTGGGAATTAACAGTAGAAGAGAAGAAAGAATTATGTGAGAGAGGAGAGAATTTTGTGAGAGAATTGTGAAAGACAACAATGTATTGTGAGAATGGAAAATTGTGACAGGAAATGGGGAATTGGGGAAAAAAAGAATTGGAAGAGAAAAAGGAAATTATTAGAAAGAATAGAAAACTGTGGGAAGGTTGAAGAATTGTGGGAGACAAGGGGAATTCCTGGAAAGAACAGAGAATTGTGGGGAACACATGGAATTGTAGGAGAGAGTAGAGAATCATGGGGAAACACAGAGAATTATGGGAAACACATGGAACTGTGGATGTGACAGAGAATTGTGGGGGATGATAGAGAATTATGGGAGACACATGGAGTGACAGAGAATTGTGGGAGACAATAGAGGACTGTGGGTGATCTGTGGAATTGTGGGAAAAATCTGAGCCTTTTGGGAACATGGGGAATTGTGAGGCACTACACTTTCTGATTTCAAACTGTATTACAAAGCTATAGTAATCAAAACAGTATGGTATTGGCATAAAAACAGACATATAGAAGACTGGAACCGAACAGAGAGTCCAGAAAAAAACATCCATGCATATATGGCCAAATAATTTATCACAAAGGAGCCAGGAATATACAGTGAAGAAAAGAAAGTCTCTTCAATAAACAATATTGGGAAACTGCACAGCCACCATCAAAAGAATGAAACTGGAACACTATCTTACAGTATATACAAATATTAACTCAAAGTGGATTAAAGACTTGAATGTAAGACCTGAAACCATAAAACTCCTATGAGAAAACGACTACAAGTTTACAGGGCCGTAAACTCCTTGACATTAGTCTTGGAGATGATCTTTTGGACTTGGCAACAAAAATAAAAATAAACAAGTGGGACTACATCAAACTAAAAAGCTTCTGCACAGCAAAGCTATCTGCATATCTTCTGTATAGCAAAACTATCAACAAAATGAAAAGGCAACCTATCCAATAGGAGAACATATTTGCAAATCATGTATCTGATGAAGCATCGATATTGAAAATATATAAAGAACTCATACAACTCAAAGCAAAAAACAAACAACCCAACAAAAAAATGGGAAGAGAAACTGAACAAATATTTTTCCAAAGAAGATACACACAGATGGCCAACGGGTACATTAAAAAAGTGCTCAACATCACTAATCTTCAGTGAAATGCAAATGAACCCAGATATCACTTCACACCTGTTAAAATCACTAATATCAGAAAGACACAAAGTAAGGATGAGGATGTGGAGAAAAGGAAACTTGTACACTGTTGGTGGAAATGTAAATTGATGCAGCCACTACAGAAAACAGCAGGAAGTTTTCTCAAAAAATTAAAAATAGAACAACCATATAATCAAGCAATTCCACTTTCCATATTTATCCAAAGGAAATTAAAGCACTAACTTTAAAAGATATACACACCCACATAAATCATTACAGCATTATTTACAATAGCCAAGGCACGGAAGCAAACTAAGTGCCCATCAATGGATAAATGGACAAAGAAGATGTAGTGTATGTATGCAATGGAATATTATTCAGCCATAAAAAGAAGGAACTCCTGCCATTTATGACAACATAGAACAACCTTGAGAGTACTATTTAGCATAATAAACTTAGCATGAAATAAGCCAAAGACAAATACCATGTAATCTCACTTATACGTGGAATCTTATAAAAAAAAAAGAACTCATAGATAAAAAGAACAGATTGGTGGCTGCCAGAGGCGGGAGGTTGGGGGTGGGGTGAAATAGGTGAAGGTGGTCAAAAGACACAAACTTCCAGTTATAAAATAAATAAGTCCTCAGGATATAATACACAGCATGGCAACTATAGTTAATAATACTGTATTGTATATTTCAAAGTTGCTAAGAGAGTAGATCTTAAAGCTTCTCATCACAAGAAAAAATTTTGCCATTAAGTGTGGTGATGAATGTTAATTAGATTTATTGTGGTGATCTTTTCCCAATATACACATATATCAAATCATTATGTTGTACACCTGAAACTAATGTAACATACATCAATTATATCTCAATTTAAAAAACAATTAAAACAACCCCCCCTGCAAAAATTGTGAGAAAGACAAGGAATTATGGAAGACGCAGAGAATAGTGAAGAAGAACAAAAAATTGTGAGTGAGACTGGGAACTGTGGAAGAGAATAAAGATTTGCAGGAGGCATGAGGAATTCTGGGAAAGGACAGAGAAATGCGGGAAACACTGGGAATTGTGGGAAAAAAAGAGAACTGTGGAGAAGAGGGAATCATGGGAGAAACTGGGGAACTGTGAAAGAGAATGCTACAAGAAAACAGAGAACTGTGAGAAAGAATGGAGAATTGTGGAAGAGATGGGGAATTATAGGAGAAATAGGGAATTATGGGAAAGAAAGAATTGTGTAAGGGAGGAGGAATTGTGAGAGCTCTGAGAACAAAAGCAACACTTTGTAAACATAAGCAATTATAGGTTTGGAAAGGAGACTCACTTTACCAGGATCAGTCATAATTTCAGTTTGTAACTCTAAAAGAGATCTGATTTTTCCTCTCTCCTCAACCCTGGCTCTGACAGCAACAGTTCCCATCACATTACCATGGACTGGCAAACCTGTATACACCGCCTTGTATATGTGCATGTCCACACACATGCACACACTCACACACACATACACACGCATGCATAGACAAGCGTACA
The DNA here is from genome assembly GCF_048773025.1 of Camelus bactrianus. NCBI lineage: Eukaryota > Metazoa > Chordata > Mammalia > Artiodactyla > Camelidae > Camelus > Camelus bactrianus. The sequence continues at coordinate 7,879,099 of NC_133575.1, forward strand.
CACATACATACAAGCACATATACACACATCCTGGAAACTTCAAACATAAACAGAAATCAACCTAATGAAATGGTGAGGAAATTTTTTAAATCTCCTAAAAAAATAAAACAAAATGAAAAAGTCATAGAAAATGAGGGAAAATATACGAAAATCAAACTGCCAGTCTAGGAATCCAACAATATGAGTAATAGAAGTTCCTTAAAAGAGAGAACGAAGAAAGAGGAGGGGAGCAAGTTACTAAGAAAATTAATAATACAAGAAAATATCCCCCACATGAAGGATATGGGTATCTGGAATGAACAGTCCCATCAGGTGCCAAGCCAGTGAAAGCAAAGAGGTCTATATCAAGGCATATCTTTTCAGGCCACGGGAAGAAAGAGATGTTAATATTGAGGAAGAAAAAAAAAAAAAAAGAAACGGAGATTTCTCAACATCAACACTGGAGACTAAAACACAATGAAGCAACCACTTAACAATTCTGAAAGAAAAGTTTCTACACCTAGAATTATACATCCAAACTACCAATCAAGTGGGAGGGTAAAACACAGACAGTTTCTGATTTTTCAAGACCTCAAACCTGATGTGCTCCCAAAACAATGCAAAGGAGAATACATGGTATCCAAGAACCAGAGATCCAACACCAGATGGAAAAGGTTGAAAGCAAGTCCCAGGAAGGCAACTGCAGAGGTGAGATGTTTATCCAAGAGTGAGGTCTTAAGGATTAAAAAAAGAGGAAACATATAGAGTAGTTGATGTATATGAACGTGTTGGGAGGAGATGTACAATACCGGCAGGAAATTTAGGGATAATCATTTAAAACTAGACAAAGGGAAAACACAAGGCAAGTATTACATTTTAGTGGGAAAGGAATTTCTCCTTCCTTTCTATCCACTCCCTGCACATCACCCCCACCTTCCTTTTTGCCCAGGAATAGTCTGCACATACATGTACTGAGATGTAAATATGATGATTTGTTTGCATGCCTGTCTCTTCAATTACCAAGGGATTTTGCCCTTTTTGTGCCACGTGCCCCTTTGAATCTGGTGATGTCTGTAAGTATCTTCTCACAATAATATTTTTACATGCATAAAACAAATACAAGAAATTATAGAAGAGGCCAATTACAGTCACCCCTCAGTATCCACAGGGGTTTGGTTCCAGGACCCAGCGCAGATGCCAAATTCCAAAGATGTTCAAATCCCACAGTCAGCCCTCCATATCCATGGTTCAACCGACCCCAGATCGTGTAGTACTGTAATATTCATTGGGGAAAAAAAATCCAAGTATAAGTGGACATGCGCAGTTCAAGCCCATGTTGTTCAAGAGTCTACTGTATATTGGAATATAGTTATCAACATATTAAAAAAACAGATTTTGATTGTTAAAGGCTAGGTTCCCCAGGAAATACACACCAACGTAATAGTTTTTTAAATGCTGTCTTGATCCAGTGTTGAGGCTCTGGCTAGAGGCTGGTCACTTCCTCTACTTGAGCAGCTAAACCCACACCCAACAACCACCTCCCTTATTGGGATCTCACACTCTTGGCCACTATACACCCTCCCTAATCACCCCACGGCCAAGTACCAGACCACTGGGGACAGCCCCTACACTCCAGAGCCTGCTGAAATTATTCAAATTAGTCAATCCTAAACCTGCATACCCTGCTTTGCCCATTCCTTCCCTTGGAAATCATAACAAAGGCTCATGCCCACAGTTCCCCCCCCCCCGCCTCGTGATAAACCCCAGTGCCTCCCCACGTGACGCCCCATGGTGTCATGTGTACTCCCTCTCTTGGGATCTGCGAGTATAATAAACTATCTTTTTAATGACCGTCATTTCTTGATTTGTTGGCCTCACCAAACCTAAATAACAAATTAAACTTATTAAAACGGATGAGTTCCACAAGATTTGTGCATGCATATACTCTCCTGAACAGCTTCGAGAGAGGGTGATGGAAAGACTGGGCAGAGGGAGAAACTGAACTGTGATGCAGTCAAAGCGGAAGCATCTGCTGATCCTACGAGCAGCTCTGAAGCTGGGATGGCCCCTCTGAGTTGTACCCCTTGAGGTGAGGGACCTGGGCTTATGTATCCTTGCAGACGTTACTCATAGGCTGCTGCCTGTCCCCAGAAAAGGAATGTGATTTTGCCTGAAGCAGTTCTCTCAGGCAGAGGGCAATTCCTGAAGAGACTTCACAGACCCACTACGATGATACAGAAAGACATATGCTTCTTATTAATACTTTAAATAATAAGATAAACTTACTGTAATTTCAAAGTAGTGATGAAAACTATTTTGAGAAACAAAAATCACGTGACATTAATTTCCCTGCGACTGCAATTAGTGCCACATGTAGGTAGCCCTACTAGGATTTGTTGCCCACATTGCTGATGCAAAAAAATACTAAATTTCTGTCAGAGGCAAGTGAAAATACAGACCTTCAAATCCACACACCCAGTTAAGAAAGCCTGGGGAGCCGGGACCTTGTTTTGTTCATTTTTGGATCTCCAGAGTCGGCCACAGTTCAGCACGGCTACTTAAGTTTCTTGAGTCATAACTATAATTAAAACTGACGGGATACCATTTAAAAGACATAAACTGGAAAACTAACTCTCCCAAAGCAACGCCTCTGCAGCTTAAGGCATCTACCGTACAGAGCCTCGCTCCAGCGCGAGCCTCGGGCCCGGCCTAAGCTTCTCTCAGCCCGCTCTCGCCCGGGGGGCAGGGCCAGCGAGCGGCTCTCGCGCTGGTAGGCGGAGGAGGAAGGGGTGGGGCCTGCTCCTTCTTGATTGACGTAAGCGCTTCCTTTTCGGCCCGCACCCGCTTCCCACGCTCCGGGAAGTCCCGCCTTCGGAAGAGGAAGTAGCGGTGCGCGCGCGAGCCGGCGGTGACCCGGGCGACAGCGGTGACCGAGAGAGAGGAAGGTGGCGGCCGCGAGTCGCTGCCACTCCGGGCCGGAGTCGGCGGTTAGAATCGGGGCCGGCAGCCCGGACAGAGTCAGGTGAGGAGGGGCGGGCCGGTTGAGGCCAGTGGGGTATGGGATCCCAGGACTGGACGGTGGCACGCTCGGGAGCCGTGCCAGGAAGACTCTGGCCGCATCTTGCTATCCGCTGTCCTTTCCTTCCTTCCTCTAATCTCTTTTCTTCGCCGCCATACCCTTCCCAGATCCCCAGACCCTCGCTAAGCCCCGGGGCCGGGGGCTTAGCCTGGACTGTCAGTTTCCTCTCTCAACCGAATCACCACCCCCACCTTCCCCTCAACCCCCGGCCTAGACCTCCTCGCTCTGACGTGGCTTTTTCAGGGACCTCCTCACCTCACCCCCCCCAAATCCGCATACCTTTAGAAACGTATCCCCAAAGAGTGGTGTAGATTTCACACTAGTGTTTCCCAAAGTGGGTAGGTAATATGTTAAAGCCGTCCCTCAAAGTGGGTTTCCTGCCCGGTAAGATTCCCATAAGGACAAGAGGAAAAACAAAGGTTGGCCAGATTAAGAATACTAAGGGAGTAGCTGGAGCCCGGGCATCAGCATTAATTGGTCTCTTTGCTTTGGTACTTGTGAATTTAGAATTGCCTGGATTCACCACTGTGATTCCCGCCATGGGTTTGTCCTCATCTACCCCTGCTGTTGCAGTTCAGACCCCAAATGCTTCAGATCATCAGACAGCATCCCCGCGGACAGGATGTCCAATGCATGAAGGGAAAATGAAAGGTAATCGACCCTTTTGTCTAGAAAATAAAAACAAAAGAGAATTCTCAAAAGGATTTGGAGGAGGCAGCAGGATAGCATGCCAGTGAGGCTCCTAGGCCTAGGAGTGAGGCAACCTGGGTTCGGTCCTTATGCTGCTGCTTACAAGGGTATGTGACTGTAGACAGTTTACTTCTCTAAGTCTCAACCCATCATCTGTAAGATGAGGATATAACAACAACATTTCACAGGATTCTTGTGACGATTGAGATAATTCATGAGAGTATAGGGATTGCTCCATAAATCAGCCCCAATCCTCAAATTTGCCTCTGTCAACATCAGCAGTTTTCAACCTGGGGGGCAGTCTTCTATCTCCCAAGAGAACATTTGGCAATGCCTAGAGGCAATTTTGCTTGTCTACACTGAGAGGAGGGGGTGCACCTAATGAGCAGAAGGCCAGAGTTCTGCTAAACATCCTACGATGCACAGTGCAGCCCCTCCAGCAAAGAATCATCTGGCCCCAAATGTCAAGAGTGCCAAGGCTGAGAAACCTGGGTCTAGATCTAGCTGTTTATTTATCAAGACAACTTTATTTGTGCATCTCTTGGAGTACTCAGCTATGTAAAAATAAATCATTGCCTGATGGACTTGCTGTTCATCCTTTAGGTGCAAAGGTGAGAGTGGGAAAGCTGTCTTTTGTTTTTAATTGGTTCACCTTCTGTTTTAGATTCCCTGTGTAAATCCACCTGAATCCACCTGACATTTTAAGTTCTTGTTTCAAGACGTGAGGGGAGGAGCCAGTGTAGCCTGCTTACTCAGTGCTGACACTTCCTGGCCTTGTAGTCGTTCACTCCCTCAGTCACTCAACAAGGATTTGCTTCCTGCCCACTCTGCCAAGCACAGATGGGTTTTGTTTGCTTTTGCACTGAGAGAACAGCCAAGTATAAAACAGGCTAAAATCCTTTGCCTAATGGAGTTTACGTTCTCATCCTCATAATCCTGCCTGGTAGGTTTTCTCCCTGTTTTATAGTTAAGGAAACTTACAAGTCACACAGGTAGTAAGTGGTAAAGCCAGTGAAAACTCTGCGACCTTGGATCAGGACCAGTCTGGTGCTGAAACAGAGGCAGACTTGGACGAAGCAGGTGTGTGCCTGCTCTGAGCATCCCCAGGAAATTCCAGAACCCTGTCTATGGTTTGATTTTATTTGCTGCAAATCCAAGAGAGCTCTCAGTCTGATTAATTTGCATAAGTAAAGAACGTGGCATTGGTAGGAGATTGAAGGGGCTAGGGTTCTGTTATATGAAAAATGGAAACAGGATTTTCTTTCCAACCTGGGATCAGTGGGATCAGTGACCCAGGAAAGATTGGCTCTTTGAATGGTGGCGAGAGGAGGAGGTGTAACAAGTCTCCCTTTAGTCCCCAAGTAGATAGCTGTCCAGGGTCCTGGGGAATGAGGGTCTGTAGGGAGAAGCAGAGGAAAGAGAAGTGAAAGGAAACTTGTCTTTTTCATGTAGGGCATCCAGCCTTCAGTGCATTCCTGGTGTTAACTGCTGCTGCTGAAGATAAGGCTTTACACGAGCAGCTGTTCCTGGGCCGTGGCTCTCCCTGTGCCTGTCTCCTCTCCTCAGTCTTAGACCGCCTTTTTTTTTTTTCATACTTTTTTTTTTGGTGGGAGGGGGTAATTCGGTTTATTTATTTATTTACTCTTAGAGGAGGTACTGGGGATTGAACTCAGGACCTTATGCATACTAAGCATGCACTCTACCACTTGATCTATACCCTCCCCCAAGACTGCCTTCTCAGCCCACACGCTTGCTTCCATCAGCACGCTGGACCCTTGGGCATGGACTGCCCTTCCCGCTGCTGTTCTCGTAGGTGCAGACCTTTCCTCTTAAGTGGCATCTGGATCCTCCATGGATTGTAGACCGTTTTCTTTAACATGTGCCTTTGCTTGATAAATTTGCTGTCTACTGACAAGGAACAGAACCTCAGCCCGGTGGTAGTTTTCGGTGCCTGGTTTTAGTCCTGGAGCGGAGCACAAGCAGAGTGGCACTCTTTGCTCCAGTAGCCTTTTTGAAGATGACTCTGCTCATTTCTCTGTCCTGTCCCCAGTACCTGAGAGACAGCATCCGTAATGAAAGCCTGGACTCCTGTGTCCTGGTTGGAGTTGGGTCTTGTCTGGAATTTGGGGATAGAAATTCAGGGAGACGCAGTCAAGTGTGGCCGGCCCCACCGAGGTTCCTCTGTAGCAGCTCACAGCAGCCGGTGCCAGGAGCTCCCTTCCCCCATTACTGAAACCCTGGTGTGGGCAGTGCCTTCTCTTGCAAATGCTGAGACTTTGGGGGTTTACTTTTACTAGGGGAACGACACAGGAAGAGAATGGGTACCTGTTTCTCTTTCAAGGGGAAAGTAAATTTGTAGAACCTTCTCCTGGTCTTTAAGATGTTATACTGTTGGCTAGCTTTACTCGTGGCAGCTTTGCACAGTAGAACCCTGGCTTGACCTGGGCTGGTGATCACTGGTCAGAAATTCAGCTCTCTGGGGCCCAGAATGAGAGAGCTAGATATCCTGCCTTTGTGGTGACACTTTCTACACTTGATTTATTGCAGGCTGTCCAGAGAGTGCACAGCCCTCTGACTCAACCTGTGGGAGCCAAACGAACTCTGTGCCTGCCCACCAGGAGCGCGCATACGAATACGTGCAGTGCCCCGTCACCGGTGCTAAGGCTGGGAATAAGGAGAACCTAGATCCTTCTAACCTGGTAACCCGCGCCCCGCCCCTCTTCCTGGAAGTGTGTGTGCAGGGGTGCTTTTACAGGCTCCCAAGAAAAACTGTAGATGGCTAGGACTGATGATTCTGTCCTTTGAAAACAAAGTCTGATATTCCATCCACAGTGAAAATCTAGAATGCGTTACTAAGTGTAGCTTCAGAGAGCACCTGAGAAAGCAGAGGGCGATCACGAAGTGCCAAAATGGCTTCTCCACAACAGACGGTGATTTCTCACAGTTCTGGAGGCTGGGAAGGCTGAGATCAAGGTGCCGGCAGATTCAGTGAATTTGGGGGGAATGCAAACATTCCATCTGTGGCACCAGTAATGACCCTCCCAAGCTATATGACCAGGACTAAGCCACACCAGAGGACATTTCCTTATGGGGTAGAGTTATTAGGTAGGCAGGAAATGCCATTAAGAGTGCAGCTAGAATTTGCAAAGGTGTTTCTGGTCTTGGGAAACCTCGTAGGCATGCTGCAAGCCTGAGGCACCTCTTGAGGCACCTCTTAAGGCACAGCCAGGTGGCAGCCTGCACGTCAGTCACTGGGGTGGTACAGCGTCACGCAGCCAGCAATGGAATGCCACCGAGAAAGCAAGGACGACTAGCGTGGCCTAAGTTTTGTGAGAGTCAGACAGTGGAAGGAAGTGTGGCTTCCTGTTTGGAACCCCATATTAATGAAGAGACAGTGGCAGCCTGTACCTTAGAAGGCACAGAATTGCCTCAAGTATTTGGAAATCTTGGCAAACAAGGCAACATTTGAGAGAACTAGAAAATATATATATATATATAAATAACAGACTATCATAGATTGAGTGGCTTATAAACAACAGACAGTGATTTCTCACAGTTCTGGAGGCTGGGAAGTCTGAGATCAAGGCACCAGCAGATTCAATGAATTTGGAGGGAATGTAAACATCCCATTTCTGGCACCAATAACAACCCTCCCAAAGTATAAGGCAACTGCTGTGTTGAGGAAGAAGGTGGCGGTGGGCCTTCTCACCTTTGGCACTGCTGACGTCGAGACTCAGCGAGTCCTTGTGGGCTTTCCTGGGCACTGGAGGATCTGAGCAGCGTCCCTGGCCTCTGCCCACCGGATGCCAGGAGCCCCCTCTCTTCTCAGTTACAACTACCAAAAAATGTCTCCAGATGTTGCCAGAAGGTAGGCTGGCTGAGTCTTAAGAATGTAATGGTTCAGAACATGGGCCTTTCGGAATCCTACAGGCCTGGGCTCTGACCCAGTGGGATTGTTACATGTAGCAAGAATATTAGCCTCGGTGAACTTCTCTGTTGGTTACGTGTGTAGACCCCTTGCTAAGCACCATCCAGCTCTCCTGGAGCGGTGGTGTACCCGTTCTAGAGCTGAAGTACTGAGAGGGAGGGAGGGAGCAGTTTGCCCCCATCACTCAGCTCAGAAGTGGCAGAGTCCAAGCTGAACCCCCATCTGTCTCCGACCTGTGTTCTTAAAGATGCTGTGGTGATAACACCGGTAAAGTGCTCGGGGCCCTGCCCGGCACCCCGGCTCTTCCACTGTGGCCCCTCCAGCCAGGGGCTCAGAGGCTGTCTTGTGGCTGAGACTTCACTAATGTGTACCTCCTGGAAAAGCCAACTTGCTTTCAACACAAAAAGATGTTCTAGGCAAGTGGTACTCATCATGGGGTGATTTTGCCCCTGGGGGGACGCTGGTGGTCACATCTGGGGAGGAGGAGGTACCGCTGGGTAGAGGCCAGGGATGCTGCTAAATATCCTACAGTGCTCAGAATGGACCCCATAACCGGAAGTTGTCCCGGGCCCAAATGTCAGTGGTGCCAAGGGTGAGAAACCTTGGTCCAGGCTGTGTTCCCATGATGCTCTGCTGCCCCTTCAGTCCAGGAGAAAGGATTCTTCCCCTCCTTCCAGTCTGCCAGTGTCAGGACGTCAGTATTCATCTATGATGCACTCAGCCCAAAGGCTGAAAGCATAAGCAAGATCCAGAAAGTAAAGAGTATTTAAAAAGAAAGTGGCGGTGTACACATATTCTATGAGACTTTTCCTCACAAGAGCGAACAGTCATTTTTGAAAAGCCCGTCCTGGAAAGGCAATGCCTGCCCATCATGGCATTAATTTTTGCTTTTTAATCCTTTAGAAGTAAACTACAATTTCAACTGCAGTGTGTATTTACTATTTATGAGAACTTAAACAAGGAAAGACAGCTTCAGTACTCTGACTCTTCAGAACAGCCCAGTTGTCTGAGGTCTGAAACTTTGATGACGCTAGTTTAATAAGGAAACTGTGCTATGTGTGTGTGATGCCTTGCTTTCTAGGAAGTAGGTAATTATTTTGTTTGTTTCTACTTTATTTCCAACTTTTTGAAAAAATCCACTTGTTTTATTTAGATGCCACCACCTAATCAGACACCAGCGCCCGATCAGCCGTTCACACTATCTACTGTGAGAGAGGAGTCGTCTATTCCAAGGGCAGATTCAGATAAAAAGTGGGTTTATCCTTCCGAACAGATGTTCTGGAATGCGATGTTAAGGAAAGGGTGAGTGAGCGAGCATATTACTGAGAATATAAATTTGCTTGTTAGATTCATCTAAGAATTAAATGTTAGAAAGGTTTTTAATCCTTCAGCCATACAGTAAGTTTTTATAATAATCGACTGACTTTTCACTTATCAGAATATAAGTACCAGGCCAATGTATTAGGGTTCTCCAGAGACACAGAACTAACAGGATATGTCTGTCTTTCCATGCGTGTAAGGAGATTTATCATAAGGAACTGACTCACAGTTATGAAGGCTGAGAAGTCCCACAGTCTCCTTGACAGTCCCATGAGAGCCAATATGATATTTCAGTTCAAGTCCAAAGGCAGGAAAAAACCCCCCAGTGTCTCAGTTGGAAGGCCGTCAGGCAGAAGGACTTCCCTTTTACTTGCAGGATGCTCAGAGTTTCTGTTCTGTGCAGGCCTTCAGCTGATTAGATGTGGGCGTGCTCTGCCCAGTTCAACATTAATCTCATCCAGAATAATGTTTGACCAAATATCTGGGCACCCCATGGCCCAGTCAAGTTGACATATAAAATTAACCCAGCACAGCCAGTAAGACTTTTAAAAAAACTACTATATAAACTACTTAGAAGAAGTTAGGGAATCCATGATACTGACAGAAAAAGTGTCATCTTAAAAATACTGGACCCTTGATAGCTGTGTAAATCTGATTTTTGGTGACTGAATGAAATGAATACATGGTGTTGTCAGTAATATGTCAGATTTTACCAAATGCTCTTTCTAGGTGGAAGTGGAAGGATGAGGACATCAGTCAGAAAGACATGTATAATATCATTAGAATTCACAACCAGAATAATGAGCAGGCCTGGAGGGAGATTTTGAAGTGGGAAGCCCTTCACGCCAAGTAAGTATGTTTGTGATCTTAAAAGAAATCCAGCATCCTTCTAATTTCATAGCCGCCTCATATGAAAAGAAATACAGAGACATTTTATTCAAAGAACTATTGCTATTGTAATCAAACATTTTCGGGAGCAGGCCTGTCCCAGTGACTTGTGTGGAAGACCCCCCACCCCAGCTGTGTAAAACAGCAGCTGTTTGATTATGCTCGTGGATCTGGGGAGTCCCAAGTGCAGAAAGGACAGAGCAGGGATGACTCGCCTCTGCTCCCTGATGAGGTCTCAGTCGCCAGGGCTCAGTGGTCAGGGGTGGCTTGACAGCCTTGGGCTGAATCATTTGAAGGCCCCATTTACTCGTCTGGTAAGTGATGCCAGCTGTCAGGCAGGACACCTACCCACAGCCCCTAAATGTGGCTGCGCTGGCTTCTTCCTGCCGAGGGGGCCAGGATCCCAGAGCCAGAGTTCCAAAAAGTTCCAGGGAAGCTGCATCTCCTTTGACCTGGTCTGGGAAGCCCCTTGGTGTTGTGTCACAAGCCTGTCCCGATTCAAGGGGAGGGGTTGTAGGAGTTGTGTCACAGGAGATCTAAAATGCTCTCCGCCCCAGGGGCGCTGGGAAGAACAGCTTTGTTCACTCAGCAGCATTTACTGAATCCCATGAGGACGTTGTCACACGTGGACCTCTTTCCTGGGGAGACTAGCTCTATGCACTTGCCAGTGACTGGCAATGGGCCATCAGTCTGTTCAGAGCCACGGTCCTCACGCCCAGGTCACATCAGCATCACCCGGCGGGTTTGTTCCCATACCGAGTGCTGGGCCCCACCCCTGGGGTTGCTGAGTCTGTAGATCAGGGCTGAGGCCCACACTTAGCATTTCCAGAATGATGCCAGCAGGAGAAGGTCTGCCCGGGATGAGTTGACTCCTTTGCTGTGACTCTACTGAGAAGAGGTGCTAACGAGCAGCCCCCCAGGCCGGCAGGGGAGCAGCTCGGACAGTCCCCACTGGGGGCCCATCACACCCGGAGCTTCTCTCCCGCCCAGGTCATTAGAGAGATCTGTCCAGGCTGAAGCCTGTCTTAATATGACAGCAGCTGCCACGACAGGTGGCCTGTACTTACACTGCCCCCTCGGAGGCCCCTGCTGTGTGCTTTGTGGGCTGGCCAGCCGTGCGCTCCCACCCCCGCCCCCTCAGGGCCGGGAACAGGCCGCTGGCATCCAGGAAGGCCTTGCCCAGGGGCCGCCTAGAGGGGGATTTTCTAGGCAGGACCTTGCCGCCTGTCGGCTAGTGTGCAGTTACTTAAGCTGGTCCAACACCAATTGTATTAGTTCCCAGGGAATCAGCCAGCATTCTTCTTTCTTCATGAAGGCTGTTCATTGGTTTCAAATGAAAGAGTTTAGGATTTTCTTAGGTTTGTCTGAAAAAAACCCCAACTGCTCTTTGTGAAAGAGAAGCACGATGCCCGATACTTCACACTTTTTACCCGAGAACACGCCTGTATCCCCGCGCCAGATGGAAGGGCCCAGCTTCCTGACTCCTGCAGAGAGCAGTGCAGATATTTGGAAGGAAGGGGGGCGGAATGGAACATCCCTGTTCCAGAAACCAACAGCAGCATCTTTAACGAGCAAGGGTATTTCTTTGAGTTTTTTCGGGGTTACCTTTCTCTAGCAATGTGGTATTATGTAAAATGCATACAGAAAAATGTCTGTTATTAGAAACTTCAGCATCGTATTTTTCCAAGGAAAACATTTTAACAGCCTTTTCTTACTTGGGGATTTCTAGGGAGTGTCCTTGTGGTCCGTCACTGATCCGATTTGGAGGTAAAGCGAAAGAGTATTCACCAAGGGCCAGAATTCGTTCCTGGATGGGGTGAGTGTTGCTGCAGAAATGTTACTTTCTGTTCCTCAGGTCAGGGTCTGCTTTCTCTTGGCACCAAAACCAAACCGTTAGAGAACTTGAGTGACATCTTCCAAAACGTCATCAGTGTCCCGTGTCCAGCTGTAGGTCGCTTGCTCTCCCTGACGGTTGCCACTGGTGGGCAGGTTCACTAGGGGGTCGGGGGTTGCTTCCAGTCCAATTGTAGGATTGAAGCAAGTTGTCTTGTGTGTTCTTGGCTCCGTCCTCTCTCTCCTCCCGTGATGCATCTCTGTAGACCTGTGCCCTTGGTGCTGCCCCCGTCTTCCAGCGGAGTCGGATTCTCTGCCCACACCTGCCTTTCCGCAGGACCTCAGCCAACCTCCCTGGCCCGGGTGTCTGTCCTGAGGTTGACCTTATTCCTTTGTAGCAGGTGAGCTGTCCTCTGATTGGGGCTCCTCCCGTACTCCAGCACCACCTTCCTTCAGCGCTGTGGCCTGTTCTCATCTCCGAGTCTCACCTCCCGTTAGATGTGGACTCTGAGAGCGGGCCTCTCCATTCACTGCTTTGCCATCTTTCTCCCTGAAACCAGAGCTGAACACCCCGCAAGCATTTTAACACTCACTGGCGTGTTTTTATTCCAGGTACGAGTTGCCTTTCGACAGGCACGACTGGATTGTCAACCGCTGCGGGACAGAAGTCAGATACGTCATTGACTACTACGATGGCGGCGAGGTCAACCAGGACTACCAGTTCACCATCCTGGATGTGCGGCCCGCTCTGGATTCGCTCTCAGCTGTGTGGGACAGGATGAAGGTCGCCTGGTGGCGCTGGACTTCCTAACCACTGCTTTGTTAGAGATGGCAAAATACCAACTTATTTTTTTTTTTCTGAACAATACATTAACTATTTTCCCCCAACTGAATAGCACTCATGATGTAGTGGGAACGCCAAGTGGGTCATCACACCTTGCATCTCACTTAGCAAAGGATACTCTGCACGTGCTCTTTTGAGTTCTGTTTTCACCTTGCAGTTTGCAGCGGATCTTTTTTTTCTTCCCATCTAGGGACGAGGGAAACACGCCCTTGGTTTTTCCTTTAACTGCGGTACTGCCTGTGTATTTAGAAAAGTCTGAACCAGCTCTGAGAAAGAACTTTGCTTAAAATGTGAAGAGCTGCTTTGTTCCTTCCTGTGTTCTCTTGAATACTAACATGTAGACCCGAAAGCCCATGGGATGCTCGGGAGCTTTTACCTGGTCAAATATTTTAATTAAAAGTGTTCTGTTAGGCTTTTTAAAAAGTTACCAGCATTTCTAAAGTCCTCACAACACAGCAGCAAGCTCTGAAGAAAATGTAGGCGCACAAAGGAAATGTACTCAGCCAAACTGTGGTGTGTCCAGGCTCTTCAAATTCTCGCCGATGTGAGTTTTTCAGCCTGGCCCTTGTTACAGAGTAGTTTCCACTCCCCCAGGACTTGATGCACGTGCACTGGAATATGTTTTAACTTTTTATATATTTTCATTTTCATCCCCATTGTTCTGAGACATAACTCAGCTCCCTGCAAGCAGGTCTCATTGTCCCTGGCATCTGACACCGTACCCCACCCTCGAGTCCCATCCCTCCCCTGCCTGAGGCCTTCCCTCTAGTCAGCCTAACCTGAACCTTGAAGGTCTGGCTCAAGTCCCAGTGCTGGGGACAGTGCCTCTCAAACACGACGATGTTTTCTGGTTAGGCTTCACGAGAGGATTTTCCCAGATGTAGAATGTGTGCACCAACTCACTGTCTTGAGTTCAGGTTTGTTTTTTAAGGGAGCTCTAAATTAGCCTTTGAAATTCTGTGCACCAGTAACCCATAAACTGGTTGTTCCACTTACAGCAGCGTGTTAAAAAAAATAACCAACAGTCATTTGTAAGTGTTAATAATATTAACTCCTTTCATTTATCCTGAGTATTACAGGGCTAAATTAGTAGATGGACTTAATCTGGAGTGATTACTTTGGTATGAATTTCTTTGTTGTGTCTGTTTTGTGTGGAGTTTTAAGAATCCAACAACCTTAAACTTCTACATTTCAAAATATTTGTGTACTTTAAAATAAAATAAAGCTGACAGTTAACAAGTTTTGAAAAAATTTTTAAGAGTAACTACACATAACAATCAGACAGAAATAATCTTTAGAGATGTACTGACTTCTGGTCTCCCTGCTAGGTCAGCCATTTTCTCAACTGTTAATCACATATTTCTAATCTACTGAGGAAAATAATTACTATTGGCAGGTTTTTTTGGTCCTAAGTGCTATTGAATAAGTACAGGGCAAGACATTATTATGAGAAATAAAGTGCTGTAACTGGAAGCTGAAAATTGAGCCACAGGCAGGAATTCACCCCTTTTACAGGGTTCTTGTATTTCTTGAGAAAAACCACCTCTAAAGTAAACTGTCAGACAAACCTGACGATAGCAAGTTCACACAGCCCTCCTCCAGCCCGGGGGAGGACGGCAGCCTGCTGCACTCCGGGGCTGCCTGCGCTCCCGGCTGCATTTGGTTGTACCCAGTGGTCAGTACTTCTCTGGGAGGAGAGTTCATTTATAATTTCAAATTCATTTTGGATATTCTCCATTCTCAACTCAATTCTCTTAGGGTTTTCCACTAAGTCTTCTGTCACAGACTAATGAGAATCAGAACAAATGACGGTGCAGTAGGCTAAGTATTAACAAACAAGCTGGGGTGCAAGCTGGGGTTGCGTTTTAAACTCTCATATTCCTAGTAGCTCCCGGGCTAACGTCCGCTCCTGAGATGGCCGCCTACGCTCTGCATCGTACTGGGAACATAAGATGTATAAGGTGCAGCCCCTGCCTGCAAGGTGCTCAGAGTCCTACAGAGGACAGTCTATAAATGAAATAAATGGTGGTGAGGCACTAGACTTCTGATTTAAAGAAAGCTTTGTGTTAATCCAAGGGTTGAATGCAAGTTCACTTAAGTATTTTTAATGTATATGGAATACACAGTTACCAATTTCTTTAATGAGTCACCAGCATGGTCTACCCTCTACCAGAGTTACTCCACCCTCGCTGAAGTGAAGAGGCGCACATTTCACGTCTCACCTCTGCAATGACCGTGGGACTTGTGGATCACGTATGTCGCCACAGGCTTGAGGCTGTGTGGTCGTCAAGAATGCTCATCCTTGAAAAGACATGCACACCCCCGCACCATGTTCGCTGCAGCATTATTTACAAGAGCCAAGATGTGGAAACAACTTAAGTGTCCACTGACAGGTGAATGTATAAAAAAAACAATATATATAGCGACTATTCAGCCATAATAAAGAATAAATTCTTGCCATTTGCAACAACATGGCAGGACCTTGAGAGCGTTATGCTTAAGTGAAATAAGCCTCACAGAGAACGACAAATACCATAAGATCTCACTTATATGTGGAATCAAAAAACAACCACTATCACCACCCAAAAACCGGAGCTCAGGGATAGAACAGATTGGTGAGATCTGTGGTTGCCAGAGGTTTGCAGGGAACCAGGGCGAAATTCACGAATGTTGGGACAACCGATGTGCTTCAGTGTCCGACGACCCCCATTCCTGGGCTCTCAGATGTCTGACACTCTTTGCTGGGCGTATTTCCCCAGCAAACTGACAGCCCCAGGTAATGGCCACCTTATCAGTCATAGCCCCCACCGCCCTGCACGGACCCTAAACCTCTTTCCTCACCTACAACCAACCAGAGACTTGCTCACAAGCTGATCAGGCACCTTGTGACCCGACCTTATAAAAGACCCCGACATCTGGCCCTCGGTGCTTACGTAGGCACCCCTCGCCTGTGCAGCCCGCTGTTGTCTATGACAGCACACCCTAATAAACTCCTTTTTTATTCTTACACTTAATGTCTGGTGTCACTGACTCACCGACCGGCCGCCCCGTTGTGTCCCACAACAATGAAGGGGGTCAAAAGGTCCAGATCGCCAGTCGTAAAGCAAGTAAGTCATAGTGATGTAATGTGCAGCCTGGTGACTAGAGTTGGTGATACTGACTTGCATATTTGAAAGCTGCTAAGAAGCACGTCTTAAAAGTCCTCAGCACAAGAGCGCAAAAAACTTTTGTGGCAGGCACTAACTAGTCTTACTGAATCCTCACCTTGGACACCTGAAAGTAATTTATGGCAACTATACCTCAATTTAAAAAAAAAAAAGACATAAAGAACATCCTAGAGGCAGATGGCTGGCTTAGAGCCACGACTCAGCCCTTCACTTGCTGTGTGATCTTAATATCTCTGGGCCTCAGCTTTCTTGGCCACAAAAAGAATAACAGAACGAACTGATTTTGTTCCTCCGGGCTGCTATTACAAATACCATCCACGGGGTGGCTTAGAAACAACAGAAATTCATTTCTTACGGTTCTGGAGGCTGGAAAGTCCAAGATCAAGGCACTGGCACACCCGCTGTCTGGTAAGGATGGCGACGTCTTGTTTTGCTCACGTGAGGGAAGGGCGGGAGGGCCCCCCCCCCGCAGTCTCTTTTATAAGGGCACCGATCCCATTTCTGAAGGCTCTGCCTTCATGACCTCGTCACGCCCAAAGGCCCCACCTCCTAATACCTGGGGAGTTGGATTTCCACCTGTGAACTGTGGGCTTCATTTTCTAAATTTGGGCAATGAGACAACCATTGAGGAGAAAAATTGGGATTTTAACCTTACTCCTTGCAACAAAATAAATTGATATGGAAGAAAGATTTGAAGATTTAGAAAATGCACCAAAACAAAACCACTTTACTATATCCCTTCTACACTTAGGCTAAGTTCCCGTCACTGGTTCCCGTGGCCCTTCAATAGCTGGGTATGAATTATTACCAGGATGCTTTTGGCAGCAAGTAACAGATTCTCTGCTGGGACTCACCGCCGTAAGTGCAAGACTGGGTGTGCGCCTGGTCGGTTGCACCTCTCTGGATGGCTTCTTCCATGCTCACTTTTCACTTCCTCCTAACAGGCTGGTTCCTTTCATCATCATCAGATAGCTTCAGTTGCTGTCTGAGCTTTATGGTCCCAGTTTATGGCCAGTAGACGTGAGGTGGGGTGGGAGGGGGAAGTCACCCGCAGCCAATGGAAAATCAGGTTTCTCTTTAATCGATTTCGACCATTTGGCATTAGGCCAGTGTCCTGCGACCCCACCCCACACTTTTCCATTCCCAGGAGAGTGCCTCGTGCTTAGATTAACCCAGACAAATCATTTGGAGAAAGCGGCAGGCCCCACCAGAGAATTACACCACTATTAATTAAAAACCTCATCCTTAGTTGTCATTTCATTAAAGTAGTTTTCCATCATTCTCTTACGCCAGCGTTTCAAATCTGGAGATGGTAGCTGGGGTAATGGAAGAAGACAGGACTGGAGCTCTTCATTCTGTACTGATTCTCTGTATTGGCCAGGGGATGTGAATAATCACTTAAGTCTAAGCCTCACTTTCCATAGATTCTCTTAAAGGTTCCTTTCAGACCAGAATTCTAGGTTTGATATGGCCTAGTTCTCTCACGTTTGGATGGACTGGGTTATGTCATGTTTTACGCTGGAGATTTTTAAGCTCAGGGAAAATAATGTGGTTTGAAAACCTACTTCCAACCAGTTTTTACATGAAGTACACCAGTAGATGCACTCTTAAAAGACCTACATTTCAGCTAATTCCTGGTTAACCGGCGCTTTCCTTTTCCTCTATAAAATGTGCTTAGAAACAACCCAAATGTCCATGAACTGATGGATGGATAAACAAATTGTAGTACACCTACACGCAAGAATTTGCATTCCTAATGACAGTGCTCCCAGGAGATGCTGCTGCTGCCAATCATGGTTTGAGTTTCACTTTCCTCCCAGCATCCTTCACACCCTCTGCACTTCCACGCGCTGCATCTTTGTGATGCATTTACAACTGCCCTATATTTACACAGCCATGGGTCCAAGGTCCAAGTAGGAAATATAAGAGCAAATGTTAAATGTAAATGCCACGTTTCCAGTTTTGCTTACCCCATGTCTTCCTGGAAGCCCTCCTCCTCCCCTCAGTTCTGAATGTTGCATAATTCCACCTTCATTCATCTTGTTTTAATAATGAAAAGCTTTCCTTTGAAAGTACATCTTCTCACTTCTGTAGGCGAGGACAATGGGGGCAAGGTGACAATGGAGTGGAGACAATGGCCCCTCAGCTGGGTCACAGAAAACCCCTCTGACACTGGGTGCTTCTTCTATGTGAGTTGTGGTCTCAAAGGCGGATGCTTGCCCGGTGGCCGCTCACCTGCGCCACATACATGTTCTGGCTGGAGCTTTCCTCACCATATCCGTTTGCAAAGGCTTAACAGAATGCCACAAACGGAATGGTTTAAATAACAGAAATGTACCCTCTCACAGTTCTGGAAGCTACAAGTAAGATCAAAACGTTGACAGAGCTGCGCCACCTCTGATGGCGCCAGGGAAGTTCTGTTCCAGGCCCCTCTCCCAGGTCCCGGCAGTTCTTGGCTGGTAACAGGAGAACGCCAGTCTTCACAAGGCCTTCTCCCTGGAGGGGTCTCTGTCTCTGCCTCCAAATTTCCCCTTTTTATTACGACATCAGTCATACTGGATTAGGGCCCACCCTAATGACCTCATCTTAACCTTATCATCTGCAAAGACCCTCTTTCCAATTAAGGCCACACTCACAAGCACTGTGGGTTAGGACTTCAGCATCTTTTTGGGAGACACAGTTCAACCCAAAACATTCACATTTGCAGAATGGCTGCAAAAAACCTCACCCAGGGCCAGGCCAGCTTGCCCTCTGGTGTCTGAGCTCTGTCACTGCTGAACTGCTCCAGTTTTTGTCTGCACACTTTGTTCAGCAGTGATGTTGCAAACCAGCACTGGCTTGGTCCCTAGCAAGTCTTGGCCCTCCTGCCAAGCTCGGCTGTGCTCATGGCCAAGACAGAATTCGCCCCTCCCCAGATGGAATAAAGGCTGAAGGGAGTCTCTCGGTGGGAGGCCAGCGGGAGGGTGAATCAACCAGCTGGCCTCCTGCAAAGCTTCAGGAAGGAAAAGGAGCCAGGCACCTCATCTGCCCTCAGGCTCCCCTCACGGCCACTTGCAGATTCTGGACCCAGTTCCTTGGTCTTTGATGAAGTGATTTGATTTGAAGAGGGCTCTGAACACTGACTTGCCTGTTTCTTTACTGCAGGAAGAAGCATGTTTCTAATTCCTTCTCTAATTCATTTTACCCGTGTGGAGAAGACCCACTTGGAACCCCAGACTTGGCATAAAGATTATTTTAGGCTGAAGACATTTGAGATTCAACAGATGCAGAAAAAAAGCCTCCTCAAGCTTCTCTTATCAGACTAAAAGCAACTTCTGGGAAGTGAAGCCACCATAAATCCCCCCTCTGGGGGAGTTTTACGGCCCTGATGGAGACGGAACGACTGCTGTACCTGTGTAGACAACTGTTATCACAAACTTTCTTATCTGTCTGGTCTCCAAAAAACCCGTTTGTTTTTCTTAAATAAACCTATTTGTTTTTCCCACAGAAGCTGTTCCTCCCCCATCCCTTTTCCCTGCTAGGTTGGGTATGTAAATCTTTAACTTTACCCATTTAATGAGCCAGATACTTCTTTTGTTGGTTCCTGTATGCATAGGAAATAAACCTTTTTCTCTTGTCAAACTGTCTTTCGTCAGTTTAATTTATAGGCCCCAGGCAATTAACTTAAGCGGGTAGGGGAGAAGTTTTTTCTTTTTTTCCCTTCCCTCCACCCTCTCCACCTCTAGGCAAATGTTGGCATCTGGTTTGTATGAGGATAAGAAAGAGCTTTGCTCCCCCTAGTGGACATCGGGAGGTTCTGTCCAAATAGCCGGTTGGCACAGTTGGATGGCCAGCCACCGAATCCTGCTTCTGCCACCTTCCAGCTGTGCGACCTTGGGCAACTCCTTTGATGTCACTCTGAGTCTTTGTGCCCCCTGGAAAATAAGGCTAGTCATGGTTCCTGTCTACGGCTTGCGCGGGTTAAATGAACTCATGTTAGTGAACCACTTAGACCAGAGCTGGCATTGTTACTAAGTGTCAGCTTGTAGTAGCTGCGGTTTGCAGCAGAAGATCCCAATTTGTTTTTTCTAAAATGATGTCACATGGGACACCAAGTATACTGCATTGAATATTTGTCGCATGGCTGGCACTACTGTAGGCATTTCCCCACTTAACCCTCACAATAATCCTGGCAGTTGCATGTTATTATGCTCCGACGACTCTGAGGAAACGGAAAATGAGTCAAAGTAACGGATACCAGCGAATGAATGATAAAGCCAGTACTCAAACCGTGTTTTCCCTGACCCTGAAGCCCACACTTTGAAACGTGACTGTTTTTTTTAATCATTAAATATTTACTGAGCACCCAGCAGGAAGCATGGAAATACACATTTGCTTCCCACGTTTACTATTCAAGTTCAAAGCTAAGGAATAAAGAAATCATGCATCACAAGCCACCCGCCCTCTTTGTCCCCTACAATACAGAGCAGCGGCGCCGCGTCTTTGTGGGACATGGCTGGTTAGGAGACAGGGTCTCTGTGCTGGCAGCAGCTTCTCCTCAGACTGCCCTCTCCTTACTTCAAAAACCTTTTTATTTGAAAAATAAAGCCCTACCTCTGAATTAGCCGCGAGGTTGATGTCCTTGTATTTTTTCTCCACTGCATGGTAACCTGCTCCGTCTTAGTTATATGCACACATTCGGTCAACGTTTATCAAACAGCAAATTCACGTCGGGCCTCTGCCTGGTCCTGAGGACACAGTCCCTGCCGTCGGGGACGGGGCGGGCACGGCCGGCAGGCGGAACATGGCGGCACCCATCATGCACTGCGGCGCCGGTTACCAGGTCACGTGCACCGGGCGCCCGAGTAAGTCGTGGTTCCGCGTGCTTGTGGGAGGGGCCGGCTCCGGCTAATCTGAGGAGAAAATGAGCGTTTGATTGAATAGGAAAAGCAAGGAAGTGCACTGGGGGCCCTTGGAACAGGCAGGAGAGCGTGTCCTGTACGTGGGAATGGGGATTTTTCCGCACACGGCCGGAGCAGGGGGGCCGTGCTGGGGAGAGAGGAGATGCTGAAGGCAGATGGCGCCCAGATTGTGGAGCGTTTTGATGTTATCAAAGGAGTGTGGACTTCGTCCTGTAGGCCAGAGGGAAAAGAGGGCCTCAAGGTTTTTTCAGCAGGGATGTGCCTAGGACAAGATGTGCGTTTCGGAGCTGTGATGGTGGTGGTGTGGAGGAAGCGGGAGGGCGGAGATGGAGGGCTGCTGCGGTAACCGGGGCGGGGGGTAAGGGCTCGAACTGAGCTGGTGAGGCTGGACAAACAGGAGACACCTGTGGGAGTCAACAGCCTTGGATCCCAGGGAAGCTGCAGGTGAGACTCCCTGGACGGAGAAGTGGGCGGGGGCTGGAGGCCACGTGACTCCGCGTGGACGTCGAAGCTGCAGCTGGCCCTTTCCGGACGGTTGAGGCACCGTGGGGCGTTGGGTGCAGATGTCAAGGAGGCAGTTGAGGACCGAGTGGCTATCAAATCGGCAGGTTAGGGTTACCAGACTTAGCAAATAGATGCTCAGTTCAATTGGAAAGTCAAATAAACAACAAATCCTTTATTAATATGTGTGTCCCATGTAATATCTGGGCCAAAGGATCTTTTTTTAGGTGTAAGTAACTCCTGGATAGCGCAGGACATATACTTACACTAAAATTAGACCAGTCATTTATCTGACATTCCAATTGAACTGGGCTCCCTGTATCTTAAGTGGCGACCTTCCCTGACAAGTACCATCCCACCTTCCCCACCATGCTACTAGCTGGTGGGGCTCCAGGATGTGGGGCTTTTATTACTAAACCTGGAATGGCCCAGGCAACCTGGAATGAGTTGGTCACTCTAGGCTGAACCGATGTTGGTCAAATTGACTTGAGAGAGTCTTCTGACCCTTTGGCAACCTCCAGGGCCCTTCAGTTGGGGTCGGTGCTGTGCGTGCCGTGGGGAACCACAGGCCACACCAGGCCAGGAGTCCACCCCAGAGACCACTGTCTGCAGTTCCACATCTTCACACCATCCACCACCTGGACCGTGCCGAAGAATTCCAAACTTTACTGGAATTTTCCTTTGGTTTGGATTTTTTTTTCTCCTGAAGAACATTTGCTGCTGATTTTGTCCTGTTTTACAATTCTGCCCGGTGGAGATGTCCTGTTTTCATCCCCGTGTGACTCTTCCCCCATCATTGTCTTCCTTCTCAGTTCAGTTGAATCCACCTCCTGCAGTTTGCTTATCAGACTGACAGACACCACAGGCCTGGACTCTGTTTTGCCAACTTCTTAAGTTTAATCCCAGGGCTGTTGCTCTGCCAAGCAGATGTGTATTAAAATGTGCATAAGAAAAGAAGCAAGCTGGGCTTATTTAGAAATTTCTTCAATTTGCACAAACTCCATTGGTATAAGAGGTTTTTTTCTATAAAAACCCACAACAAATGTATGTTAATAGTTACTTAGATCTAGACAAAGTCCTATTTGTTATTGTCTGCCATCGTCACTCTGCCCACTGCCAGAGACGCAAACACGGTAACTGAGTATTCAGATGCAGAGACATCTGCGGCACATCGTAGCTTTTTTCTTGATTGTCGGAGCTCTCTGCTCCCGGGAATGAGTAACCTCAACTGCCTGCTAAATGGTTTTGTCCAACTTGAAAGAGTTTATGTTTTTCTTGTTAGGTATTATGTGATTTACAAGGTGTTAGAAATGACTCCAATTTCCACTCAGGTCTTCGGGTCCTGTGTGTGTCAATGTGATAAAAGCATCTAAGAAACATGCTTTCACACACTAAACTAAAGGTATGGCCACTGGGCTCAGACCATCCAAAGAGAAAGGGAGAGTGAATATTGTTCATTACATGCACATACATGTGCATACACAGGCACAGAACACACGCACACAATTTAATTATTAAAAAAATATTCTGAGCTATGTTTTCTGGACTCACTATTCTAGATCTGACTATTAATAGATATACTTTTCATTATTCTTGTGAGACAGACATCAGCCGCAGGGCCATCTGATCTGAAAGTTTTAAAAACCAGGACTATTAGGGCAAGCACCGAGTGACAGAAGGGGTCTCATATGTTCATTAGGCAGTCACGTCCAGAAAGGAGAGAGAGAACTGGCCAGACCGGGGTCGAATTCAAAGCCAAGAAAACACAGGGTCAGCAGGAGTAGGATGGGAGTAGGTGGCCCAGGAAAGCAACCTGAGCCACGAGAAGACAGCGTTTGCTCTGGATCTTGTTTACAACTTTGGGTTGCGTGTGGGCAGCCAGGAAGACCCGGAGGCTGGCAAGGGAATCCTTCCCGAGTCCCGGCCAGTGGCAGAAGTGCTGGACCCAATGGCAGAGCCTGAAGCTATCCCCATCATTCTCCCAGTAAGAAACATCAGATACCATTTCTAGATGGCATTACTTCAGCCCTGAAGCAAAATAAGCACCCAAGGCCTCTAGTGCAGATGTAATTGACAAGGGCTGTGTTGGCCAGCACCCATCCAGCAGGTGGGAAACCTGGGTTCCCATCCTGTAGCAAGCCGCTTTCTCATCGACAACTGAGTTTCAACTGGATACCGATCAGCCTTCATTTACAACAAATATAAAATTCTAAATGCTTCAGTGTCACTGGGTTATGTCCCCAAGCCACCTGATATTTTTTTTTACTAGCTCTTTAGCTGTCTATGTACAGTAGTGCCATAATTTCTTACACTTGGACTTGTAGATAGTCCGGAATGTGCATGTCTGGAATGAAGCGTGAGTTCATGCATTAGATTTAATGCCAGGGAACAAAGCCTTTGCTTAACTTTTTATTCATTATGGCACAAGAACTTTAAGAAACACCACTGAAAATGTCATCGCCAACATGAAAATTAAGATGTAGCATGTTTTATAAAAAAAAATTCTTTTTCTATAATACACATTCCCTTATGAAGTGAAAAAAAAAAAATCTCGTAAAATACTGAAGCGAATCGCCACCTGCTGGTCAAATATTGTTTCGCACTTGAAAAATTTCAAATTTACTACTGAAGTGCGGTAGGAGTTTTACATTACACAGAAAGTTACCAAAGAAAACATTTCCTCAGCCTTTGGCACAATGTAAATACAAAGCTTTAGTTTTTTTTCTTCCAAATATGATTTACTTTACAAAGCACTGCATAAAATTTGGTTAATACTGATTATGGGGCAAAAGGAAAAACCATGTTCTGTCATTTGAATACTCTATTTTGATTCTTAAACACTTTATAGTTGGATTCCAGTTTGCGGTTTTGAAAAAAAATCGTACATCATAAATATATATTATATATGGTCTATATAAAATTGAGTTTGACCTAAAATGGGAAGGACAACTTAATTATTCTTTCTTTGTCAGGCACGGCCTTTCTCTTGCTTCATTAACTGAATTCTTTCTTAAACAGATTCTAAAAATATATTCCATAATGTATCAAATTTAATATTTTCCTTAAAACGTATTCAATATGAAAAAGCATTCAGTGGCTATACTTTTTTGTATCTCACTACTATATAAAAATATGGCTTGTCATATTCTGTTTTACTTTGTTTTGTTAGTGTTTTCCTTAGGCATTGAAGGAAGGGCTGTCCTCAGTTAAAAAGCTATGGCAAAAGCACAGAAACCCGCTTGTGCACATTCTAGAACATTCTACAGACTCTCATTACTTAGAATCAGTGAAGTGATTAAAAAATTTTGTTCCTTCTGTTTTTTTGTGAATATAACATATACGATTATCATATATAATCTGTTACAGAATATACAAGAGTCAAAACTGAAGACACATAAATACAATTAAGTGATACCAAAGCGAGCGTTTTGCCGTATACAGAGCCAATGTGAACAGCTTTTAGACTGGGTATTAACATCCATTTTTTGTTTTTGTTTT
Organism: Camelus bactrianus; assembly: GCF_048773025.1. Classification (NCBI taxonomy): domain Eukaryota; kingdom Metazoa; phylum Chordata; class Mammalia; order Artiodactyla; family Camelidae; genus Camelus; species Camelus bactrianus. Next base: position 7,903,727 of record NC_133575.1, read on the forward strand.
TTTCTGAAGGCTGGCTATGCAATAGAATCTTATTATAAATGGCCAGGGTAATAGTGCTCTCTATCTTGAAGTGAACTGAGTTTTCTCTCGTGTTTTTTTTTTGTGTGTGTGTGTGTGTGTGTGTGTGTAAAGGAAGAAAAATAAGAAAGTGCCCAATTGTTCCACACCCACTTTTTCCCCTACTGAGTTGAAGAAGGCTGCTGGGGACGGGAGGGCTCGAGCCTGTGGGGCTCATACCAGCGTTTCCGGGAGGGCGTCGGGGTTGTCGGTGGATAAGAGCTCCCAGATCTGCCACCGCTCTCTCTGCCAGTCGAGCCAGTTGGGGTCCCCCAAGGTCTTACTGTTCTGATCGCTGGAAGGACCGGGGTGGACGCTGCTCACTTTTTGCTGGGCGGCCTGATGCTCCCGCTCGGCTGTTTGGCTTCCCTCCTCCAGAGCGGTTCCAGAGCCTTCCTCCGGCCTCTGCGGCCTCCACAGCGGTGGCTCCGCGGGCTGGTGGGCCGCTGCTGACGCTTGCTTCCCTGGACCAGGATAAGGCGGAGGAGGCCTCTTGTCGTGCTTGGCACCCTCTCCAGGTCTCTGGGACGGAGGCTTGGCTCTCCTCTGCGGCCAGGCCACGTCCGGCTCGCTCTCGGCGACGTCTTGGGCGCCGCTCAGAGTCCAGCACTGCTCGGGCCTGGGCCGCGGCGCGGGCTGCTCGGCTCCGCCGCCGCCCCGGATGTGCGGCGTGCTGCAGACGCGGGAGACGGGCGCGTGCGCGCCGCACCCCGCCACGGCGCTCGCGGTCTGAGTCCTCCGCACACCCTGCGCACCGCCGTCCAGATCCGCCGGGCCCCCCTGCCACCGAGGCCAATTCGGGGACAGGTTCCCTTGAGAAAGGGAGCACGGCCCCGGTCGTAGGGAGCTGCTCTCAAAAATGTCTCCGTAGGAACCTGGAAGCCAGAGTGAAGGGCGAGAAGTGGAATTAGTTTGTAGAATCCCTGTTGGGATGTCCTTCCCACTGCCAACCTGGAAAATTCAAAACGCATGGGACACGCTCAGCTGAGGCTGCCTAAAGTAAAAGACTTCCTAGTGAAATAACAAATGCTTTTTGATTTTTGGCACAATTCATGTAGCAGCTCCAAAGACAGATGCCTAGACCCTGACATGTTAGCTGTCAAATGAGACTAAACAGTCCTTGGCACTAATTTATGTTTTAGGAAGCTCCTCCCCCATCCCCACGTGGTTGTGAAACCTTTCCTGAACCTCGGAGGTGGAAGGAACATGCCCTTCCTGTTCATTGCAACTTGAAATCCAGAGGAGACACAAATGATAATGTTTTCATGTTTCTATTGTTTCAGTAAAAGCTGTAGGAATAAAAAAATTGAATCGAAAATGCCCCCATTTGGTGCCAGAAGACGATGAAAGACAGCAGAGCTGTGTATATTCCACCACCACCACCGTGGGGGAGACTGGCTCGTTCGCCAAATCATCCCCTTTCCTTCCTGGATGACATTTCTCACACTCTCTTGCAGTTAGGAGGGCCACATAAACGAGGTCTGGCGAACAAATGTGGAGAAATGTGATATGAGCTATTTGTAGGCCTGATAGAATTAATACTACTAATAATAAAAATAAATAAATGCACTCCTGGTCTTTCCTGCTTGCTCCCTTCCCTCAACTTCTAGCCCAGGAAGGAGAAACCATGGAAGACTATGAGGCCTCTGATGATGGGAGAGCCACTGGCTAGATGGAACTTGAGCCCCTGAATGACTGTGTGGAACAGAGCACTCCCACCCTCTTCACCCTACACAGTCTACACTAGACTGGACGGTGAGGGAGAAATCAGCCTGTGAGAGGTTAAGCCACTGACATTTAGGAGATATTTGTTACAGCAGTTAGCCTTCCCTAACTGATACAACTTACTTCAGGAAATTGAAGGGAGAGCCAAACACTGCATTTCACAAGCAAATGAGGAGTTCTGGGGTCTATGTCCCCAGGCTGCCTTTTTCTTATGGAAAGATTGATTTTGTGATATAATTCACAAAAAGAGAGAGTGATAGACTTAATTATGCAAAAGAGATGTGGTATATTTATACAATGGAATACTATTCGGCCATAAAAATGACAACATAACGCCATTTGCAGCAACATGGATGTTCCTGGAGAATGTCATCCTAAGTGAAGTAAGCCAGAAAGAGAAACTGAAAAATACCATATGAGATTGCTCATATGTGGAATCTAAAAAAAAAAAAAAACATAAATACAAAACAGAAACAGACTCATAGACATAGAATATAAACTTGTGGTTGCCAAGGGGGCGGGGGTGGGAAGGGACAGAATGGGATTTCAAAATGTAGAATAGATAAACAAGATTATACTTTATAGCACAGGGAAATATATGCAAGATCTTATGGTAGCTCACAGTGAAAAAAAATGACAATGAATATATATATGTTCATGTATAACTGAAAAATTGTGCTCTACATTGGAATTTGACACAACATTGTAAAAAAAAAAAATTCCAGATACCCCAAAAGGGAAAAAAAATGCAAGGGATAATGATATCAGTGGCAAACAATGTGGATAAAGGGTTAATGTCTTCACTATAGGAAGAGTTCCTAAGGATCAATTTTAAAAATGCTAGCAGACATAAATAGCCAACGACATAAATGATAGTCAATGGGGGACATTCAGCTGATTAACAGAAAAATGGAAAAATACTGGTGAGAAAGAAAGGCAAATTAAAATAATAAATACAATTTTGTTTTTTAAATAAGCCAAAATGCAGACCCAGTGATTTGCAGTAGCAATGAGATTAAAGTCACATGGACAGTACAGTGAAATACGGCACCACCATCTATGGCTTATGCAGCAGAAGCTAATGCATCCCATATGGAACCCGAAATGACCACACCTCCATATTCTTGGAAAGGTTCATAATTTTGGGCCCACTTTCCTAAACTGGATTTATAACTGGCTTTCTAACATTGTGTGAATCTGTTCATAATTTAAAATACAAAAACAGTACATAAAAGAGGTTCCTGAAATCATAAGTTATTACATCAATAAAAAAATGGAAACAACTCAGTTGTCCCAGCAATGGGCTGTAAACTGTGACTATGCATCTGGAATACTACGTGGCCCTTAATAATAATGGAAAAGAACTGAAGAATGGAAGTTAAACGAATTATATAAAGGCACACAGACAGAATGATTGTAACTATCTTTCAAAACTCTTGCAAAGGAAAGGAAATGAAATGTAGTCGAAGACTGATGTATTTTGGTGGAAAGGATAAGTCTAGCTTTATCCCCTTTTTTCCTCTTTCCAGCATTTTCCAAATAATATTTGACAAGCATGTACTATGATGATAGTAAGGCAAAAATTCATGAAAATTAACTGAAAACGTAAATGCAATACCAGTTTAAAAAAAATACTTCACCTGTCATTCCTGGGTCTTTGGATCCACTTTTTAAAGTTGAATGCCAAGTTCCCCAGATATTGAAAGCCTCCTCTGCCATATCTAGGACAAAGTGTATAAAAAAGGTATGTAATTATTGACACAACATTGAAAACCGACTCTACTTCAATAAAAAAGAATGCAAATTTTTAAAAAGGCATCTAACTCACAATGAAAATTGAAGAGCAAAAAATGAATAAACAAATTTTTTCCTAACATCTCTTGTGCTCAAAGTCCTGTATTTGAGACTGTGATGGATACAAGACAAAATACGAAGCAGACCTGCCTTTTTAAGAGGCTCATTCCATTTGGGATTTACAAAAAGGCTCTTTCTATAGTATGCTGTGGTAGACAGAATAAGGATCCCCCCCAAATATCTGTGTCATGATCCCCAGAACCTCTAAAGATGTTATATTCAAAAGGCACTTGGCAGGTGCGATTACGTTATGGATTCTGAGATGGGGAGATGAACCTGGGTTATCTGTGTGAGCCCCATGGAATCACAAGAGTCCTTATAAGAAGAAGGCAAGACAGAGGATGCTGCATTGCTGGCTTTAAAGATGGAGGAAGGGGCCATGCACCAAAGAATGCAGGCAGCCTCTAGAAGTGGGAAAAGGCAAGAAAACATTGTTCCCTAGAGTCTCCAGAAGGAGCACAGGCCTGTGGGCCCATTTTAGACTTGTGACGCCCAGAGCTGGAAGATAATAGATTTGTGTGTTGTTTTAAACGCTAAGTTTGTGGTCATTTATTATGGTGGCGATAGGAAACGAGTACTATTGTGATGGGTGACAATAGCTCCAACCGCATTAACACAGAGATAGAAGAACAATAGTTATAGTTTTAAAATCTAGTACTACCCTCAGGAACACACCGTACTAGCCTCAATAGAGTCCTCCCTGTATTATTCATACATGTATTTTCCCATACATCCCTTTAGTCTGTCTGTAAATATCTCCAGTATGAGGCGCTATACTAGGCATTTTCACTGTCTCATTTAATCCTCACTACGATACCATGGTGTGATGATAATGACTATTTCTAGAAGCAAATGTCTACTGGGTTCAGCAGTTCATATGCATTCTCTTAGTTCATCCTGAAGAGATGCCCCTGAGTCTGTTTGACAGATGAGGCAAATCCTTCAATCTTTTAAAAATAAATTTTTTGCCTTTAATATTTTAAAAATAAATCTTATGCCTGATGGGAACATGGGTTACTGGTTTCATTGTAAGTTACAAACATTTTTGACACAAATATTTGTGAAATAACAATAAAGATGCTAGGATTAAAAACACCAGAAAAAATAGGAGCCCTTCCAGAGTGGCTCTTCAGACTAAACTATAAATTTGAGCTAAAATAGCAAGATTTTGTACTGTGTCTTTCAGTTCTCACTTAAACAGTGTCCTTCTGAGTCCTGACCCTGAGGAAGTACTCTGTGGAGGGGAGAACAGAACCACTCAGTGGTCAAATAAATTTGGGAAAAGCTGCAAAGCATAGTCTCCCTCCCATTGTGGAAATTCATGTGCTCACTAGCACTTTAAAGGGTTTGAGAAATTGTACAGTAGAGAAACCGTTAGCTTGCTTACTCCAGCATTTCCCAAATGTATTTGACCATGAAAACGTTATGTTGCCTAAAACTGGTCATCTCCCGTGGAGATCTCTTTGGAACATGCTGTCTGTAAGTTCAGCTTGTTCTCTTTATAAAAGTAACACAAATAATTGGGTGACATCTTAGACTAACAAATATGCACCCCAACCCCCAGGCCAGGGCACGTAAAGTTCCTTGGATGCTGACGGGCAAGTCAGGTGGGAAGGTCGGTGGCTTTCCGAGCATGAGACTGCTTCCCAGACAGCCAGGTCTGCGGGGACTCAGACCCGGCGTGGGTGTTCGGCAGGTCCTCAGTAAATGCCACTGAATCAGAGAAGCAGGAAACAAGGGAGAGAGGGAGAGAAGGCCCAAAGCGCCCACACCAGGCCACATGCAGTCAGAGTCCCTGGGTGGGCCAGCGCCAGCCCGGCTCCAGGTACCTTTCCCAAGTCTTGGTCCAGGAGAACTCTCCCTTGACTTTGAAGATGGCAGGTGGCCCACCAGCACATACTGCTCCGGCCCTTTGTAAAGCTTCTCCGAGCCCCCCGGGGCCACATCCTCTTGCATAGCCAGCAGGGAGCGTTCAGACAGCACTGGGGAGTTGTTGTCATAAGGGGAGAGGTCTCCGCTGGAGGCCTTGTTGGAGTCTGTGGACGAGTGCCTTCCTCCCATGGAAAAGGAAACTTCCGACCTCAGCATGTCAGGGCTTCTGGCACAAGGAGAGAATTACAGGAGCGTGAGTGTGTTAACAGGGAGTGAGCAGACTGAAACAACCTGATGGTTTCACAAATGACAGGAGGAGAATGAATGGACACGGGTTGAAACAAAAAGACCTTCTGAGCAATGGTCCAAGACGTCTGTCAAGAAGGTGAAAGCGTTTCCATAAGATGGCCAGTAGATGGCAGTAAAACCCAACAGATGTTACAGGAAACAGCAAGGCGAAGTGGGGCAGGGGAGATTGAAACAGATGGATCCCTGTGTTCGCCAAGGTGCACCGCTGAAATGCCTGTTGGATTAATCCCTGTCTCCGTTTTTAAAGTAAAGTCTGATGCTCACTATCTGTTAAGTAAGGAAAACCTGTAGATAACTCTTTGACTTTCCTCAATATCCTGAATTAAAAATAATTCAGATAAAACTATGATTGAAACTTTACATGCAGTTCATTATGGCTTTATGGACACTTTTTCTCCCCCCACCCAAGTGCTTAGCGTAAGTAAATCCACCCTTCCTGTGATGACGACGTCGGCAACGATGCTGATGTTGATGAGGATGGTGAGGATGGTGAGGATGGTGGAAACAGTTGTTTCATGTATAAAATGATAAATATATGACCAGCACTAGAGTCCACTGTATTTAAATACATCTAAAAGGATTCTACAAGGCACTAGTGTTTTTACAAATTGATACCAAGCACCCTAGTAAGCATATTCATTAAGTTTTATAGGTGTATAAATTGTCATAGCAACAGAAATAACAGTGAAAATGTGAGCAGAACAGGACAAATGGGAACATCAGGAACATGACAAGAGTGTTCCAAGTCTTACCTGGGAACATCTGTTTTTTCTACCTTCCTCAAAAAGGTGGCCCTGACAACATCTTAAAGGGAAATGATCACAGATTGATTAAAAGTTCCAAAACCTGCTTCTGTTCCCCCTCCCCCGCCCCGCCCCATTCACTTCTCTTTACTGGTCTTTGCTTTCTTTTGGTTTACTTTTTCAAAACAAATCCTTTGTGATCTTAAAGAAAGTAAACACATGCTTGAGCAATTCTTTCCTAACCAAAGGGTTCTGTGCGTGCAACACAGGGGAAGTGCACTCACAGGGGGTCTAGCTTCACCTGGGGTTTCCAGCAGGGGGCAGCGTCCCAGGCAAGCATTTCAGCATCAGTGACCTGCTTCGCCTGCCACCGAGGCAGCCAGGGGCCCAAATATGTTTTGCTGAGGGAATTTCTCACCCACATGGAATAAATAAATCCTTTCCTTCCCTCCTTTTTAAACCGATGACTGATAGTCTTACGGGAACAAGTCAGAGGACAACCAAGAGGATGGTTTTCCAGAAACTTCAGGCCTCCGGTGAATGCAGGGAAAATACAAGGAACGTACTACTACTTCTGGAAAGTGGGAAAAAGTGATTTAACCCCCATATCTAATTAAAAGGGGAAACCCTCCCTAAATCAAGTGAAGGGAACACAAAACAAAACACATGGACATTTGCCGGTCGTCATGGAGTTTGACTCTGGTTGAGGAAACTTTACTATGAAAATAGGAAAATACAAATGAGTTGAACTTGCAGCCACACAGAGCTCAGCTCAGAATCAGGGCTCTCTATCCTGCCCAGGGCTAGACATCAGATTGCTGGGCTAATTTCAGTTGTTTCCCGTTTAGCTGACACTTTTCCATTCATTAATGAAAAATGTCTTCTGTCTACTGGGCAAGAGGAAGTCATTGTGATATATCACTAGCAGTGGGTACACAAAGCCTTATTTTATGGGATGTTTTAAAGAGAGTCAAGTCAACTCATTTGCCAAAACAAAATAACTATCAGGGCTTCGAATGCTTTTTCGGCCCCCTTACAACAGGAGGAAAGTTTTGGAAAGGTCATACCGTAGGGCATGGAGCCCACAATAGTTCTGTCTCGTATCTTGCTTACCTGTCACACAAAACACATCAAATATATCCAACAAAACATTACAAGTTCCAGATTCAGCCAATAGTTATGTGCATAAAGAAAGATACCTCATGGTGGGAGGTATAGCTCAGTGGTAGAGCACGTGCTGAGCATGCACACAAGGTCCTGGGTTCAATCCCCAGTACCTCCACTAAAAAAAAAATAGATAAACCTAAGAAAGATGCCTCATGGAAGAAATTTCTCAAACATCTCAGTACTAGGGACATTTGTGTTTCTCTCAAGCAAAGCAGGTTATTTTCACCTACTTGGAGGTAAAAATTATTTCTCCACATGGAACCTTGTGTCAGGGAATAAAGAAAGTAACTGTCTTTGCAGTGACTGCTACAAGGCTCCGAGGAGTTGGGGCTCCAGTCGAGTTGGAGTATTGGAGCTGGTGGTACGCCTTAGTGTGTTCACAGCACAACTTCATTTTACCTCATCACTCCACTTTCCCTGGTCTTTCAAATTAGTTACTAGGATATTGCTCCACTTTACATATTTCTGCAAGCTGCTTCAATAAAGTGTTTTTGGACAGGGAAATCACGCCCACATTGTTGGGAGTACTGAAAAGGCAGCATGCTTCATGAGAGCATTTAGTTTGGTTAAAACAAAACAAAACAAAACAAAGAACAAGAATAGCAATAACAAAAATAACTGAAACTAACTCTTTAAACTTATGGTTACTAGTGGGGAAAGGGGGTGGGAAGGGATAAATTGGGAAGGGATATCGAGATTTGCAGATATACACTACTATATATAAAACAAACAACAAGGTCCTACTGTGTAGCACAGGGAACTATAGTCAATATCTTATAGTCACCTATAATGAAAAAGAATATGAAAACAAATAATATGTATGTATATGTATGACTGAACTATTATGTTGTACACCAGAAACTGACACAACATTGTAAACTGACTATACTTCAATAAAAAAATAAAATAAAATAAAAATTTTAGCACCCACCCCTCCGCCAAAACTGAAGCTGCCACACTATTTTCCCTCCATTTTCTTGGTTGTGATTGGATCTGATCAAGCAGACATGAACAAGGAGGAGGTGGAGGGCCACCGTCCCCTTCCTCTGTTCTTTGGGTTGACTCTGTAAAACCTCACTCAGTGATTCTGACGCAGCGGCATTGGCATCACCTGGGAAATGGATCACTTGTTGGAAATGCAAATTCTCAAGCTCCATCCTGGACCCACTGACAGGACTGGTTATCATATGCGGGATCCGGGGCAAAATGAAATTGAAAAATGATTAGAATTTCAAGATGGTGACAGCAGATCATTAAGCCAAATGTGCGCTTCTTCTGAGTACCAGGTTCGGCCCATGAAGCTGGCTTGGCCAACTGAAAGGGAACCTTTGCGGTCAGGGCTTTAAAAGCACCCCAGGTAATTTTGATGCTCGGGGAAGCCTGAGAACCTCCCATACCAAACCTACCTGCCCTCCATCTACCCATAGATGAGGCTAAGGATCTACTAAGTCAAATCGGGAGAAAAACCCCAGATAGTGGCCAAAACCTCAGCCATGGCTGGCAGTGGGGGTAAATGTGGCAGTCCTGACTTTGAGGTGGCAGGATCCAGATAACCGAATGTGCTTTGGTTATGGACCAAAATATGTTTAGGTGAGAGGTGGGCGGGAGAGACCAATCTGCCTTTCTCTGCTTTTATGTCATTCTCCACACTCAGGCCCCCAAAGTCACCACAGCTGTGGCCCCACTCAGGGGAGAAACCGGAGGAGCTGGTGAAAGCTAATCCCTGGAGGTAGAGGTGAGTGAGGTAGACCCAGGCCGTGAGTCTCACAGTCAGGGGCACGGGCAGATGGGGCCACCCAACAAGAGGTGATGCCTTTCTTCCCAGCCAGCGTATCTTGGCCACGGAAGGGGATACAGATTGAGTATACATGGCAAACAGCTTGTGACACACACTTACGTGACATAACCCCTTGGCCTGTGAGAGGCACAAAAATGGATATTTATGCAGAGTTCATTGTGTGGCAGGCACTGTACTAAGCTAGCGCTAATAACCCTCCTTGTTTCTGATCGCCGTCTAGGAAGAAACGAGCAGATGGAATAAGGTGTCTCTCCAGCAGTACAGGCAGAAGGGGTCGAGACTCCTAAAGCGTATTTGGTAACTACTACTCAGTATTATTAAAACTCAATAGTAAAGTGCTTTCTCTTAGACTTAGAGTTGATGGCTCTTTTATATGTTAAAAGTATTTCCTATTTATCATTTTATTTTCTCAGCAGAGGTCAGTAAGGCGGTGGCCAAATTTGCCTAAGAACCTATGCTCAAGAGAGTCTTTCCACATGAGACCCCACCAGTTAATAAACAAAATAAGACTACTTTATTCACTCCTCAGAACTCTCATTACAACATAGGCAGTTCAGAGTTTAAAAAAATTTTAGTGTCATTCTATTGCTTTATCATTAAATCAACTGGAAACAAATCCAGGACCCCCTTCCTCCCTAGGGTATCTCTGAAAGAATGAGATGAGTAGCCACCAATGTCTTCTCTAAGATTTGCCTCTAAGATGATTCAACTCTACGAAGACAATTTTAAGTTCAGCACTTCAAGTAAAGGCAATAAATAGTCATGTACTTATTTATATAAAATATTTAACCAGTGATTCACCGGACGAGAACTATAGTTCAGAAGCACACAGTGGCTTCTCTGTCTGTGTGTTGGAATTTCATGGATGGAGGATGGGAGCGCTGAGCAGATACCCTGACAGTTGACACGGATTTGCCTCCATGGATGGAGAGCTTCCCCAGGAGACCTGAAAGTCCCAGGACCGTCCACAGCATGCGTGGCCAGTCTCAGCTAACCAGGTACGCATGAGATGGACATGGAGAGCGAATGGCTTTCTCACCCTTAGCCGGTCCCTCCAGGTCAGGGTGTAAACACGCTGGCAGGGTACTGTGGGCAGGCCTGCACCGCAGCCGGAGGCACAGAACTTGTTCTGCGGATAAACGGAAAACTCCGGTTCAATCACCGGATGTGGCCAGCCCAGCCCCTCACTGAGCTACTCCAGTGAGAAGCATCCTTGGAGAGTTTGAACTTGCATTGGTTTCACGCTGGACTTCGTCGTTAACTGATAAACCTTAGTCTGTTGGAACTCAAAGCACATAACCATCTCGGACACCGTTCACGGTAGGGGGAAAGGAATCCACTGCCTAGCTCTGGATTTATGGACGATTTTCACATTCCTCATACTGTTCTGCAAAGCATCCTTTATGCAGAATCCTAGGGACAAAGGCACCCCGTTCCAAAGAGAAGCTGACACGAATCCAAACTCCCACCAGGAGATAAAGCCAGCACCCTGGACATTAGAAGTTGCCCAGGCCTTTGGGGAAATTTCTCCCCTCATTTTTAGCTCTTATTAATTCCTTCCTAATAGCCCCAGCATATAGAGGCACTATGACAGGTGAAGAGAAAACAGTGATGATTTTATTAATTTTGTTTACAGTACGCCTGGTCAAACATCTTCAAATTAATATCTTGCAAGTTTATAAAGAAGTTGATCACAGTAAAGGTGCTGGGGAAAAGAGGGGATGTGATGAATTCTCCCTCTACCTTTTTGGGGGGGTGGGGAGAGGAGAGGTAATTAAGTTTGTTTATTTATTTTAATGGGGGCATTGGGGATTGAACCCAGGACTTCATGCATGCTAAGCATGCGCTCTGCCACTGAGCTACACCCTCTTCTGCCCCCCATCTTGGATTGCCTTTCAACAGGAGGCACATTCACACTTTTCATAATTTTTCATTATGGAATTCTCTTTTCTACATATGTTTTTCCTAAAATTATCTGGCTGAAAGGGCTTTCTTGAATGGAGTATGTGTGTGTGTGTGTGTGTGTGTGTGTGTGTGTGTGTGTGTGTTTAATGCTTCATAATTTCCAAGGAATTGGAACAGAAAGACAGTTGAGGCCACCAGCTACTACCAGACTCACAGCACTCAGGGCTATTATACTATGCTGGTTAAGTCTGATTTCAGGTCTCTGAAAATTTCCTGAAACCTTTCTGATTTTATAGATGCTGGTAAAAGGAAAACAGAACTCTTAGTTCATCCTGTAACACTCCGTGGTTTTGTGGAAGAAGACTTTTTATGGCAATCTTTGAAAGATTAAAATAAATTATCTCCATGAGATTTGTTGATTTAAACGTGATGCCTTTAAATTCTAAGGCCTGAGGCTCTTCCATAGTAAGGAAGGTAGAGTTATTATTCAACAGGAGAAACCTGTAGCTCAACAATGTTAACAGCTTCTTTTCAGTTCTGACACTTTATCCTCTGGGACAACTATGAGGCTTCATCCATGGTCCTGCCTGGCTGGTCACCAGTTCTGCTATTTCAGGGAGCGATTTCAGCAAAAGTTTTGTGAAGGCTACTAACAGAATGAAATCCAATGAAATTTAAAAACATATACCTATGGGTTTGGCTCATCCATATCCGCCTTCTCTCCCAATGCAATTAAATTTGTTCTATTTTGATTTTGTTTCTGGAATATAGTAGGGAACATGCTCTATTCAGCCTGTGCACCATACAGGTATACATGTTTCAGTGGTTATTTTTCCCCCAGAATATTAGAGCAATTGGAAATATTCAAAAATTAAAGTAGGTACATTAGAACTTACAACATTCTATTAAGTTGAAAACCTTTATTTATGTCCAAACAGAATTTTATTACTATTTTAGCTGAGCTTAACTTAATTAAAAACTATTCCAGATTGTCACTTGGTCTGGAGAAATTGTCAAACATAGACATTTTCTCAGTTAAAAATGAGATAAGCAAAGAAGAGCATTTTCAAAACATTATCAATGAATTCGCATCCACTTAAGCCAGGGACACACATTTTACCCCTTGCTTTGGGCTCCAGTGTGGCTTGGTGTGGCACTAGTCTTTTAAATTCTTTGATATTTTGTTTATCATAGATTTTTGGTGTTGATCTTTTGAAACACCACATTTCGATCTTGTTCATTTTGATGACTCTTTTAGAACACCCTTAAAATTTGCACCTCACTCTCCTCACCCTAGTCTCACCCCTGCTATGATACTTCTGTTCTGTTGCAAATGCCTCTTTGATTTACCTTCCATTCTCATCCCCTATCTCCTTATATCCCTAAATGACAGGGGGAAGAGGTCTATTCTAAGTATCTTTGAAGAAAAGGGCATATCATTCTAATAAATATACCAGACAAGCAATTAAAAAACTAGAAGTCTTGCATTGTTAGCAATATAAATCTCTTCTAATCTCCTGTTGGCATTCCATTTTGGTAGACACCAAAAATGTGAGTAGACAAGCACAAGAAAAAATAATGAATCCTCCTTTCACTCCTCCAGTTCTGTTGTTGCATAAGGAAGGGAAAAAACTCAACTCAAAACAAAACACTAAATTCCCAAATATCACTAAATGTTCAACTTTCAAAACAGAAATTGTAAAAAATATGTTCTTGGTTTTACACGCTTTTGAAAACTTACTTTTCCACTCCAAATAAAACCTTGTGCAGTTTCCACATGGGGCAGGGGAATCTAAAGCTTTATTTAGGTATGTGAACTGATGGCAAAGAACAGAAGCTTCAGGAAATAAATCAAAGGGTCGGAAGGGAAGAACGAGGGAGGTCGTGCACATCACTGCACTTACGCTATTCATTTTAGAAGCCACTCTTGCTTCCCACTCTGTGCTCTTCCATGCGATCCTTACCTTTTATAGCCCTCGTAGCTGAGTTTTCACTAAATAAAGTCTTCAGAACAAGAATTCTGTCCATTCCCATCGCACCACAGCTTGTCCAAGCTCTGGACCTCATGACCTGCAAACATAATCGGCCTCCAGTCCTTTCTGAAATCTACCTGGCCTGGCGTGAGCAGGTTGTGTTCCCACTTCAGCGCCTCTCACCGGCACCCCTCTGTCTGTTCTAGAACCACACCACCGCCCTGATGTCAGCGCTACAAGTTAACATGTATGGGTTCTTTCATGCCATATTGCCTTCATAGGTGGCCATCTCGTGGACAGCAAGGTAGAATCTAGTGACACCTAAGTCTTTGGTAAGTAGTCATAAATGAACAGAATGGCGAAATTCCAAGTAATGTGATAACAACCATTAACATTTACTAAGCATTTATTAAAAACCAGACAATATTCTAATAGCAAAACAACACTATAAAGTTTGTGCTACTTTGTATGCCTAGTTTATAGATGAGGAATCTGAGACGGAGAGAGAGGAATTTATTTACCCAAGACCTCACAGCTGATAGCAGTAGAGCTGGAATTTGAATTCAGGCAGTCTGGCTCTGGGTCCAAAGCTCACAACCAGCACATTGTATTATATCAGTGTGTGCTATTGATGGGTAATTGACACTCCAATGTGGCCAACACTATCTGGCATTGGGGGGACTGTGATTTGTCACCACTGTAATCTATCATTACCATAATCTCTCATCACTGTAATTCTTCACCGCTGCTTCTTGACTTAAGCACCACCACTAAGCCTGCCATTTAAGGGCTTCTGCCCTCTGTGCTGGCCAGCCTCTTTACCGTGTCCCCAGACAGCTGACATATTTACTTTTATGACCAGGCCCTGGTTCAAGCTCCCTAAACATCCAGGCCTACTGGCAACCTCTCTAGCTCTTTCAGAAGCTATCCTTGAGACTGTAGGAAACACTTCTTTCTCTCCTCCAAACTCCACGTGGATTTATGGTCTGGAGCACTGGTTCCCTTCTTTGCCAACACAAAGACCCCCTTGGAATGTAAAAAACTGCCCAGCTCAAGTGCCTGTATGACAGTAAGGACATGGTATCTAACGTGGTAGCTCTCAGCCAGCAGTTCTTACTCAGCTGCTCGTTAGAATTACATGGGAGCTTTTCAGAATCCCACTGTCCACGCTGCACCCCCGAATACATGAATCGCAATCTCTAGGGGGTGGTGCCCAGGCGGAGCTGTGCTTCAAGCTCCCCAGGAGACTGGAACGGGCAGGCGACGCTGAGAGGCGGCGGCCCAGCACGGAGCATTTTGCACTCCGTGACGTGCTCAGGGACATGCCTCCTGTCATTGTCACCCTGTGGGCCTTCTTCAAGTCTGCGAGCTCTTCGAGTCAAGAATTTGCCTTGACATTTTAAGCTTTTGCTACTCCAAGTGTGGACCACGGAGCAGAGGCATCACAGCCTAATCGGGCGGCGGTGGGGGTGCTTGTGAGAAATGCCGTCTCCCCGACCCCCTCTGCTTGAGCTACTGATTCAGAAATGGCCTTTTAACAAGACCTCTTGCTGATGTGCCTGCATGCTGAAGCTGGAGAAGCACGCCTTGAAAGCACGAAGAGACTGCCTACAGCTGGAGGGTTAGGACTTTCAAGCCTCAAAAGGTCATTAAAAATAAACATTTACTTATTAATATATGTATTTTACCTCATGACAGCATTATCAACCTTCCAGGCTGCTGCTTGACCTGTACCTAGAGGGAAAAACCGAACACTCTCTTCTCCTCCTTATTAAGCAAGTCTTCTCCAAATGTTTTCTAGTCTCTCCCATCTCCAGAGGTCCCATGAGTTCATCTCCCTTTCCCGGAAGCCCTGACACTCACCTAAGATCTTGGCCTTATTCCTACAGGGACAGGGAATGGAAGAGGCCGCACAGCTGTACGGTTTGGGATGGGCTCTCTCCTTTTCCTAAGGGGGGAGAAAGGCTCACTTCTTGGCATCTATACGCAAAGAACATACTCGAAAAACCACATAAAAATAACTTCTATCACTTATTCTTCAAAGTGGAATATTTATCTATGTAAAAATATGAAAGCAGAAATCCGGCAAGTCAAAAATCAGTATGTTTTCTAGCCTTCCTGTAGAGAAGGGTTACAAATGTTGCTTATGGCGGATTCACAATCAGAAAGGCCGCCACGTCTGTTTTCTTGCACAGGGGAGGGATAGAAGGGAGTTCATTTAAATTCTGGTGGCACAAGACCTACTGTGAAGAAAAGCCATTTGCTACTTTAAATTAGAACTTACACTTTGATGATAAATAGGAACCTAGGAAAAATTTAAGTGAGCCCAATTCTCTGATGTGAAAAGCAAGACCATGAAATGCCAGCCGTTTTATATTATTTGAATATGTTTTTGTTCCCTCGTGGCTCTTAGGGCCTGAATTCAGGCAGAATGTCTTACTTGAACCAGAATTTGTCTTGATAACGATCAGCACAGAAATGGATTTTAAAAAGTGCTCTTGAAAGGATGAGCCACTTAAGAATTCTTCCCTGCTCTGCAGGACATGGAACGACGCAGGACTGAACAGTGCTAATAACATAATGACCCAGGAAAGAAGGAGGCCTGAAAAATGTGCAATTCCTTTCCACCAAATTTCACTAAAGAACACAACTTTTAAACACCTGAAATAGTTTTAAATGAAAATTAGTGCATCAAATTTGACATCAGTATAAAAGAACAATTTAATTTGTGCCCATTTCACTGAGATATCATTGAATAAGATATATCATTACAGTATTTTATATACGACTAAGAGAGAAAAAGTGCTATGAATTAATGTAGGACACACCAGTGATTATAAGATTAATCTCAATTTTAGAGACGATAAAACATGGGGGGAAATGTGCCTTAGAATTGTTGAAATTCAGTAGCTTAAAAGCACAGCATGAAGGCTACTTTCATGAAGGCTAACAACAACTCTTCCTGTTACCAATGTAAGGTTTGGTGTCATGGTGGCAACTTTGCTCCTGGTTAATGATGCAATATTATCCCCTCAACGGCTTTGTTAAATGCTCAGCACGTCCATACACTCTGCCTCTATAGCAAATGGTACAGATACATCGTAGAATCTGACTAGTGTAAAGATTCAGTGCTTCCCCTTTGGGGGAAAAATGGTGGCAAACCATAGCCTAGAGCAAGGCTTATATTTTCCTCACTGCAAACATGGGTGCATGTGGGGACCAGCGATGGAGAGCCAAGAGGGCGAACACCTCTAACTTCAAATGAGTACCTAGGCCTTTGCTGAGGCCTGTCTTGTGGTTTGGTAACGTGCCGGTCCTGCTGGTAAATTACACACGTAAGACGCATCCAGGCGCGGCCTCAGGGGCCCCTAAGCATAGTTTTCAGATTCTAGAAGTGTAATCACTGATGCACATCATAGTTAGTTCTTGAGCTTCTTGCCAGTGGGGATTTAGTGGGGTTTTTCCCTAGTAAACACAGTCAAAAGGACCTTAAGGGTCTAGAAAAAGACAAAAATGAAACAGAAAATTCCATAAAGCACTTGCTGGTTTGATAAATGGATTGGTAAGACTGAAACATTTTCCGTTTAGGTGGACCGATCAGATTTGCCAGAAAGTCGCCAGAATTCCACTTCAAGTAACCCTTAATGGAGTTGTGTAACCCTTTCTAATTCTTTGGAAATGAAAATAGAAATCCCCAAGGCAGCGTTAGGAGATGGGGGCACTGGCATACTCACGACGACTGCGAGGCCTTCCTTCTGAGCAAATAGTCCACTACGTCAGGATCGGTCTCCAACAGGCTGATCAGCACTTCATTCTGACGATCTGGGGGGACCTGCAGGGCCAAATATTGAGGCATAAATAAAACCACTCCAGAAAGAGGCAAACTATGGTCACTGGCAACTTTACAGTAGCATAAGAGGGTGCCTTAAAAGGTGTAAGAGAACGGAAAGATTTGCTGGTTAAAACCAAACCTACACCAACCCATACAGCCAGTTTAATTCTTAGGACAAACGGAATGATTACCAAATAGTCAGATTCAATCTGAATTGTCACCTCACTTGTGCCTGGAGATAGAGCCTAACCATTTGGATAATTCTATTGCTCAGATGAGATTTTCTTCACTTTGAATAAGCACAACACTGTGCTTGAGAGGAATAGTGTTCATAATTAATTGTCCAAATGGGGACACTGTCTGGAGTTCATATTTATAACTATGCCAAGACAACAGGCAGAAATTATGACCGTCTTGGGAAGTTCTGGAACATATGATCAGTTTATTGAAGACAGGTCCTGGAGCCAGAGACTTGCTAGTATTTGAGTCCCAGTTCCACTCACTGGCCGGGGGACTTTTGGCAAGGTATATAACCTTTTCAGGTCTCAGTGCCCTCGTCTATAAACTAGAGATAACGAGAGTCCTCACCACCAAGGGCTGATGTGGTGACTAAAGAACTTACTGCATGTTGAAAACTTACAGCAGTACCTGGCAGATAGTAAACACTAAAAAAAAAACGCTGACTACCACCTGCATCACTTTGTCATTCAGTGCCTGACTTCAATCCTTTCTTGTATCCTGGTCCATCAGTGATGAGAGGTTTCTCCCTTCATGATTTCCCGCGGCATTCACTAGAGTTCTATAGATTAGCTTTACGTGTTTCTCTAAGCCGAATCCAGAGTGCATTGGAAGATGGCCTTACCATCCTAAATAGCTCATGTGGAACTCTTCTATGACAAAAGATTGAACTCGACTCCAACAGTTTTCTGCTCCTACAGATGCTGGTAGCTCAACGAAAGAAAATTCAAATTACTGAGGGAAAATAAGATTTCAGCCTAATTCTCTCATATGTGGGCTCAGAGACAAGACTCTTAAAAACTGTGGGGACAAATCTTCTGAGAATAAGTGGCTGATGGAAGAATTTGCCTCTTCCTTCTTGTAAGGACTCAATTCTTTTTGAGCTCTAAGAAGCTGGGAACAATTGTATTAATAAAAACAGGGATGAGAAAGCAACAAAATGCTTTCCTCCTCCCATAAATCTGTTCTTCCTACTTCATTCTGAATCTTCATTAATGACATTGCCAAACCCTAGTCACACAAGCTCAAAATCTGGGTTGTATTCAAGCTTCTGTGTCCTTTCCCCTCCATTTCAGAACCAGAGGACCTCGCTGATTTCCTCTCCATGATGCCTGTTACTTCTTTCCTCTCTTTTCCATTCCAACTGCAATGATCCAACTTTGAGCCCTCATTACCCCTTTGTAGTGGTCATCTGCTGGCCATTACCAGCCTTCGCTTCCCTCTTATAACAATCATATCCCAAGTTCCCTCTGGAGAATTAACTGCTCCCCAACCTCTAGCTCCAGGTTGAGGCGCAACTCAGCTTAGTTAATGATCATTCCATTCCCAGACCCCCACGGTTGCCTGAGAGATGAGCATGTGACTTCATCAGAAGCAATGAAAAGCTGTGAGAATTTCCCAGAGACTTCTGAGAGACAGGATATAGGGCCTGAGGACTGCACTGACAATTGAAGAAATAATTCCAAGAAATGGAGAGAAAGAAAAGAGATACTGTGACATCATTTGAGTATTCAAGTCCTAGATCAAGCTATGCCTGAAGCCACATTTGCTCTTGGATTGTTCAGCTATGTGAGCCTCCAAATTCCTTAAGCTAGTTTGAGCTTTTAGTTGAAAAGAAAGCTACATCCCTGATAGGCCTCTGATACAGCAGCTCGCTAACTCGTGCCCTATCTATTTCCTTCAACATGCGCATCACATTTCTTCTCTGCATGGTTGTCAGAATGCTCTGATCAAGACACTTGATTTGCTCAAAACCCTTTTCATCCCTATGGCTGAAGCCCTCCACTTGCTTGCTTGCCTCAATCTGTACTTCCCATCTTCTCCCCTAGCAGTCATCCTTACATACCTTCTACTTCAGTACAAATGTGCTTCCCACTCTGGCCTTTTCCCACCTCATTCCTTTAATTCATTACATAAATATTTGGTGACTGCTTACTGAGTGCCAGGCACTGGATGCTGGGATTCAGCTACAAACCAAACAGACAAGAATCCATGTCTCCTTGAAGCTGACAGTGAATATGGGAAGACTGGCATTAAACAAACAAATAGAAAACACACATGCATCATGGAGAAAAATAAAGCAAAGAAGGGCAATGAAGAATCCTGGGGGGTGGGGTGCAATCAAAAGAGAACTGTCAGAGAAACTGACATTTCAGCAGAGAACTGAAGTTGATGAAGGAATTGGAGAAAATCATTCCAAGCAGAAGGAAGAGAGAATTAGCGAGATCTTGAGTCAGAAGCAGCGAGGAGACTCATGAGGTTGGAACAGGGTCAGAGGAAGAAGGCGAGTGGTAGGTAGGAAGTAGGTCAGGTAACCAAGGCCAGATGCTGTGGCGTCTCCTAGGTCATGATAAAGACTTCTGATCTCCATCTAAGTGGGTGGGGAGCCACTGGAAGCTTTGAGCAGACAACTAACATGACTTGTCATCACTCTGGCTGCTGAGTTGCTAGAAGATTGCAGGGAAGCAAGGGGGAAGCCAGGAGTACAGATAGAGGCTGTTGATACATCCAGAAGAGAGATGGTGAACTGATGAGAATTATCTGGGTCCTGGAGATAGTGAAGCTAGAGATGACAGCATTAGCTAATTGACTCGATGGACAGAGAGAGGAAGAGGGAGAGGGAGTGGAAGAGGAAGAAGAGAGGATGACGTCAGCATTTGGGGCCCAGGCACCCAGAGGAATGGGCTTGCTGTTAGCTGGTTCGGAGCAGCTACAGGAAGAGGAGGAGGCTGGGCTGAAGATTAGGAGTGTGCCTCTGGTATAAGAGTGAGAGGCCTGAGAGACAATCAAATGAAGGAAAGATCTAGCAGGTGATTGGTGATAAGGATCTAGGGCTCAGGGAGAGTCCTGGGCTGAACATAGAAATTTGGGGGACACATACAGATGGTATTTAAAGTTCTGTGACCGAATGCAATGGCCTGGGAATGAGAATGGAAGAAGAGAAGTGGCAGGACTTGGGGGTCAAGCCTGAGAGATTCTGTGCTCTTACTTTATGGAATACATTAAATAAATAAAAAGACTGAGAATTTTTACAAACAACATGACCCAACACAGATGCGTGATTACATGAGGTTTTCAAACACTAATAGTCAAAGGGGGAAAGTGAGAAGAGACAGAACTCATTTTTAAAAACTGAGCAGCAAAGCAAAAATAATATAGGCCCAAAATGTACAAATTGGGTTTTTTTTTCTAAAAAAGAAACTTCCATGAGCACATTAGGAAAATAATTTGTATTTTCATCCAGTTATTTAATTTAAATTCTTCTGTGCTTGGACATATAATACAAAATTTTGCTCCCAGCATCAATTCATTCCCACTAAGAATAAGTAACTGCAGGGCATGGCCTTTGGAGTGGTGCAAACATCATAGTATCAGTTCTTGGAGAGTATACGGTGTGTCTAATGATAAATTATCAACTCGGATACATTATTAGAATAGGTTACAGGAAGTATCACTGTTTAAAATGAACTGTCCATAAATTATTAAAAACTATTCTGCAATTCAGAGTTTTTACTCATTTAACTAGGCTTGATTCCCAACCAATTATAATTATTGAGGTTTATTTTATGTAGCATACGTGACCTTGACTTGGTAACAAATGCAAATAGAGAGGGTCAGTGCTATAAACCTATCTCTAGTTTCTTTTTAAGAGACCCATGACACCGTTTTGGCTTGGAGACACTATATTACAAATAAATAAAGTGTAAAAGTTAAAAAATGTGGATCTACGTATTGCCGGAAGGGTAGATAATATTTTCCTATGTATTATGCAAGGCTGACTACAGTGTACATAATCCATTATTTTAATTAATTTATTTATAGCCCATCTTGTTACAAAATGATTTAAGGTAGCTTCCAAAATTCATATGATAAAACCATATTTTTTTTTAATAAAGGAATGGTTCAGAAAATTGGAGCCAGTGGGAAAATGAGGGTAGAGAATTTGGAACGATGCCTGGAACTGACTTTTAATATTCATACAATGACATCCAGTGCTGTTTTCCCAATAATTCCTCTCATCTTTGTCCACATTTGCACATTTCATTTCCAATTACTTAATAAAAATTTCAAACTACTGGCTCAGTTCAATTGGATAAGCACTCATTTTCTATTAATTTAGATACTTAACAGAGAAACAGAAGTCACGGGAATGAACTGACAGGACACAGCAGCTTACAGTAAGCAAGAAGAAGTATTCAGGCAGACTGTTCACATATGCATTCCTTTCTGAAATTAGGATGCTGTCGAAAGAATATCTGATCAAGAGTTGATGGCTCCCGAGGTCCAGTTTTGGCTCCGCTGCTTACAATTAATGTAAATTTGCACACATCAACCATCTTCTTTAGGATTCTGTTCCTGTATCTGAACATCTGGACCTCTGCTATCTGTCCCATTTGTCTTTATGGAGATGTTATGGGGAGCTAAAGGGCTAACAAATTTGACAGTGCCTTGCCAACTTGCCAAAAGGTTTAGAATAAAAGATTTTATTGGAAATAAACAGAATAAATAATAAGTTAAACAGTTAAAGAAAAAATAAAAGAAGATAGTGTGGAGATGGTCAGTATTTGTTCTGAGACTTTTGCTTTAACTGGCAGTCACCTGCTGGTTAAGTACACCTCGTATAAGCGTTCCTCTCATCCTGTGCGCCTGCAAAGAAACATTCTTCTTCTCTTGTGCTTAGCCCTTCTGGTGGTTAACTGAGTTATGGGGTTTCCTTTCCAAATGTGTCTGCTCTTAACATCCTCTTGAATTTCTAGAGGTACACGTTGTGACCTCTTGGTCCCTCAACTGCAGTGGTTTTGAAGCCAGACTCTGTGTAGCTTCTCCCTTCTGGTTTTTTCTCCTCTGCTAGACCTCCAGTCCTTGGGCTGGTCACATCACTGGAAGGCAGGGATGACCTGACTTGACCACCTGGAACTTACCCAGGCTTTTAAGGCTACATTTCTCTGTCAGCTGGCCTCCTTCACAGCTAAGCCAAGATCATATGTGCCAATCCTGGCCAAGGTACCCTGAGGGGGGTCTCGTAGGAGCTTCTGGAGAAAGTTCTCCTCCATATTGACAGGAAGTGCATGAGAGGAAACATCTCTCTTTGTGACTGGATGTGACAATGGCTGCAAGAGGTGCTGGAAATGACTGCTGTCTCTTGTACCTGAAGATGGCGGAGCAGAGAGAGCGTACGTGCGAGTCAGCTGCTAAAACTGTGCCCCCAGGCTTCTTATCATCTGAGGTACTAAATCCTCCTGTTTGCAGCCTCCTACAGTTGATTGTTCTCCACCTTGCAGTCGAAACTCCTGCCTGCATATCCATGACCCTTCACCCACTTACTTACCCACTCACTCCCCCACTCAATTTTATGCTCCTCCAAACCACAAGCTAGGGTGGTATTTTCTATGCAATGGATAGTGAATAAATTTTGTTGCAATGGCTACATAATAATCAAAAATAACCCAGGACTATTGGTCTTCATGGTGTACACTGGTGATGTTGCCTTTGTCTAGATGCTTCTCTCTGCTTATAAGTAGTACCAATGTCAGGCTCTAGAAAAAATTCCTTGCTATTCATTTCTAGAGTTGGAAAATAAAGTTCCTTTTCCAACTGAGGATCACCAGAATTTTTCTAACAAGTTCTTAAACCACCATTCCCATCAACAGAAAAACTCTAAAAATGAAAAATATGACTCAATAATCAAAAATGCTTCCTTTTTCCTCCTGGGATTTTGTGCATAGTGAAATGGAAGCTAAGGAGTAGGATCGTGCAGAAGACATTACTTTTTTAAATCAACCAATTCTGGACATTTCAATGAAGGAACCAAACCCATCCCAAAGGGTTTCTTCACTTACAATTTATTGTTTCAAATCAAAATCTCTACTGGATTTTAGTCTACTTAGTAACTTAGATGTTTTCTAAGGGTACCATTTATAGCTGTGTTTATCTAGTGACTCAACTCCTTAGATTTTCGTGTGTTCCTTCAAAGCATAATGCTATTTCAAAAATCAAAAGAACTCTGGACTCTCCTGCTTCAGAGAAAAAATGTAAACACTGCACATATGAAGGAATAAAACTGTCACAATTAAAATCCACCTTATCAAATTAAAAATGAAACTTTGAATGATTGCCTAGGGTATAATTGCTATTTTGCAGTTTATTCCATAAACCACAGAGAGGGAAAAACGGTTCACCTTTCTCCGTTTACTAAGTCACCATGACAAATCATCAAGGGCATCTCATGGAGCACTTCCCAGGGCCTACCCCACCGTCCTTGCCACTAGGTGTTTCACACCAATCCGCCACTTTGCACTGAACCAAGAAGGATGCTTTGCATTTAAAACTCTGTTACTCCCTGGCAGAAGGAAATGTCACTGGAAGTCATGATAACATTTTTTTTAAGCTAACAAACACACTGAAAAAAATCCCTTGGGCTATTTATGGGAGCAAAAGCTCAAAACATGGGCAGGTCCTGCCTAGAACTTTTACGGAGCTCTGTTGTGAAGGATGGCTTAATATTATGCAAGCAGGTCTGGGTGCATTTAAAGGGTCAGAATGCATTAAGCTCAAGAAATTTTTCTCACATGCCTGACACATGCCAGACAGCGTTTTTGGCAACTGGGGGCACATTAATGGACAAACAGAGTCGAAGAGCCCAGGAATCATGGAGCTGTGATGGGGGATGGTTCGAGGAAGATGAAGAGCAATGAGCAGGCTTTGCTCCATGGCAACAGGTTAAAGGAAGTTGAAACAGTCCAGGTGTAATAGCTGCTTCTCCTCTCCACCTGCGTGTGTCACCCACAGGACATGCATTCTGTCGCTGCAGACAGGGACCAGGGGAGCAGGCTCTGGCAGGAACACTGCTGGCTTTGGCAGCCGTCTGCTGGCCTGGACATCAAGTGGGTTGATGTTATGATCAGTCCAGAGAGATTAATGCTCTTGAAGGTCTCCTTTCCTCCCCATTTTCAAACTGGCTGAAATATTCTTTTTCTTCCCCCTCCTACCCCCACCAAATGGATTCCATATCTGAGACGTCACATTAAAGCATCTCAGCTTTTGTGCGGGGAGGCATCATGCTGTAGAAATAATTCACTTAGTACTTGCATCACTTGGGCAAAAGACCTTGACTTACTCCTCTTGAATTGGTGAAATTTAGATAAGCCTATGATGTCCATAACGACTAGCCCGACCCCAGGCACATAAACAGTGGTTATTTAAAAAATAGTGGTTATAGAGAAAGGGAAATGGAAATCATATGTAATTATCTGGATATGTCGTTAGGAGATGGGTGGTTATCTGATGACCTGGATGGCTTCTTGATGCCTTTTGACTTGGCATGCAAAAGAAATTTTAAGTAAATGCAGTTTGTGCCGGGAAAGAAGAGAACACAGAGCAAAGCTTGGCTTCTGAGCTTGGGATCCTCATCACGGCCTCTGACCCTTGCTCCCAGCAGTTCTCATTCGAAATTTCCCACGTGCGCTACGCTGGTCCCCGGCTCAGGCTGACCAATCAGCAGGGTGGGAACGCTCTGGCGTTCCCACGTCTCCACTGCGCTCGGCACTTTTCATCAGCTCACAAGGGCGGTGCCTTCTCTTCTTTCCCTCTCTCTCTCAAAAAAAAAAAAAACAAAAAAACAAACAAACAAAAAAACCCATAGTAGTATCAGCCCTGAGACTGAGCTGACTCTTTGCTCTGCTCTGAAGCTCTTTTTAATTCCAAGAGCCACGATGAGTTTCTCTGGTATTCCCAACATCACTTAGGGAAGCCACAACTCTCAGAACAATTCATGTGTTAATGATTTAGTCAGTGAATGCTTCCTGCCTTACAAGGATACCAGTGGTCATTTCTAGATCTGCGTGATTCCTCTATTTCCAGTGTTCCGAGAGAGCATCATTTTATGTTTTCCAGTTTTTAAATAGTTGTTGATATCAGAAATGGAGGGTTATGATTTAAAGTTGACGGAATCTAAGGAGTATGGCCACTGACCCCCAAACAAACAAACAAAAAACAAAAATGCAGTTTTTTTCTTGCAATACGTTATCACAGTATCTTTTAGCAAATAATTATTGAGCACTCATTTTCTGCCAAGTATTTTCTAGGTGCTATAGATATCAGAGAAGGGAACAAACAGAAATCCCTGTCTTCATAAAACTGGCATTCTATCAAGTTTCAACAAGCATAATAAATAAATAAATTACACAGTGAGTTGAAAGTGATAAGTGCTATAGCAAAAAGAAAGAGTGAAGGACTGGCAGTATACCTGTGTGGGAGCAGGTCACAGTGTTACACAGCGTGGTTCGGGTGGGTGTCACTGCAAAGGCGACACCTGAAGGTGTTTTAATAGGGCAGGCAGCTGATTAATTTAATGTAATAATAGCAGTGATCTTATTTTTTGAGTGCCTAGTATATGTCAATTCCTGTCCTAAGTGCATTAAAATGTCATTTCTTTTTTTTAAATTGAAGTGCAGTCAGTTATAATGTGTCAATGTCTGGTGCACAGCACAATGTCCCAGTCATGCAAATACATACATATATTCATTTTCATATCCTTTTTCATTAAAGGTTATTACAAGATACTGAACATAGTTTCCTGTGCTATACAGAAGAAACCTTTTTAAATCTATTTTTATATACAGTGGCTAACATTTGTAAATCCCAAACTCCCAAATTTATCCCTTCTCACCCCCTTGCTCTGGTAACCATAAGATTGTTTACTATGTCTGCGAGTCGGTTTCTGTTTGGTAGATGAGTTCATAGTGTCCTTTTTTCCCCCTTTTTTCTTTTTAGATTCCACATATGTAAAATGTCATTTCTAATTCTCAAAATAATCCTGTAAAGCTTCATCTCATTTTTTTTTTTCACTAGAAAAATGAAGACTTAGGGAAGGTAAGCATAGGGCCAAGATCACATAGCAAATACCTGGCTGAGCAGAGATCTGAATTCTGGGAGCTGATTCCAAAGCTCATGGCCTTCCCACTATCTTGGGTGTTTCCCAAGATGTGCTTTCCCAAGGCATGGTTAGGAAACTGCCAGAGCGCCCTGGAGGTGTCCATTAGAAAGTGCACAATTCTGGGCCCCATCCCAGTACTACTCAGTTTGATTATCTGGAGTGCAGCCCAGGAATCCGAATGTTTGGCAAACTTTGTTTTGTGACTCTCCTGCACGTTCAAGTTTGAGAACCATTATTACAATCTGCTGCCTTGGTCTTTTGATAGAGTGGTCACGATGGCTGTTATCATGACCTCCTTTCAGCTTTAGGATTTCCAACCCAGTGCCTGAAAAGCAAACAATGGATACAAAAGATTGTCCTAGCTACACTCTTGAACTGTGTGTCCACCTCTAAACCTGGGTACCTCTTCTGTGTTATGGGACAAAGCCAGGTTCTTTTCTGCCCTTTCCCACTAACTCAGATACTGGCCACTTGGGAGAAGCATTCTCAGTATGAGGAAATGAAGGACATTATAACACTCGGAACAAACTTTGGGTCCCTGCCAGGTCTCTGTGGGTTTTTACATCCCTTCCATGAGTTCTGTGGAATCACTCCCTTCGGGGTGCATTCTGTCTTTAAGGACAAACTCACAGCCACCTTTTCTAATAAATCTTCCTTTCTAACGCAAATGGGAAGCAATGCCTTCCTCTCTGAGCTCATAAACCCTTCCAAGGACCATGAAACAGCACAGTTGCCAACTACCTTTAACCACCAGGGCCTGTCTAGCTTTATCCTTCCTTGTTTGGAATTTCTGTGCTATTTCTGAAAGCTTCTTAAAGCAAAACAAAAGGAAACAGCTATATACATGATTGAATTTCTGTCCATCCACACAGACCAGCTTCGCCAACTAGCCACCAGCTTTGGTATAAGAAACTACATTCTGAAATGCCAAATATGCCAAAAGAATCTAAAAAGTGATGTGATTAATTAATAAAAGAGGTGAAACTAGTGCTAGGGCATAGAATCATGCAGATTTTAGAGCTAGAAGGGATCTTGGTTACTGTTCATTGTAACCTAGTCTTTTGATCACTAAAGAAATGGAAATCTAAGAAGAAGGGGTCACATAGCTAATGCCTAGTAAAGACAAAACTATAGCAAAGTTTTCTGGTTCCAAAGCCAGATGTCTCTTTACTGACCCAGGCTTGGGACCTCTCCTCCCACTTCACTGTCCCTTTTCTCAAGATATAATTCTACCTAAGGAGATCAAGAATGCTTATGTTAATGGCTAACTTATTCTTGAGAAAGGTATCCTTAATTCCTCTGTGCCCAAACCTTTTCATAAGTATAAGGAGTAAGGATAGGTAAAACGGAAATCGTACGTCACAGAACTACCGTTGAGTCATTCATTAATCACCCAATATTTCTTGTATTTCTACCATATGTCAGGTGTCACAGGGGCAATGCAGTAATGAACAAAAATTCAAAATAGTCAGGGAGCTTACACTGTAGTGGGGAAACACAAACAAGCGAAATTAGTAAAACCCTTATTAGTAGTGGTCAGTGCTAAGAAGAAAAGGCAGGGAAAGGGAATAGGAAGTGAGGATGCGTGTGTGTGCTGGTGGTGGTGCGGCTGTATTTTAGACAAGGAGGCCAGGGAAGGCCTCGCTGGGAAGTACAGACCACAACTGGGGTACGCAAATCAGAGCTACTACCCAAGAGGATCTCGACATCAGTCTCAACAGGGAATGGCAAACAAAGATCAGATTTAGAAAATGTTGGAAGATATGGAATATTGATGCTCTTCTGCTCTTCTTAATAATCCAGGCAGCAGGAAATGGAAGCAGAGGAATGGTACAATTAAAATGGCAGCAACGGTACTTTCAAGGAGGCCAGGAAGAGATTTGTTAGTATGTGAGATGAAAAGAAATGCCTGATGGTTTGTGGTTTCATATAAAGAACTTTGCTTAGAATATGGAATTTAGAGAACAGAATTAAGATTGACAAGAGGATTATACTGTATAGCACAGGGAAATATACACAAGATCTTGTGGTAGCTTACAGAGAAAACAATGTGACAATGGATATATATATATGTTCATGTATAACTGAAAAATTGTGCTCTACACTGGAATTTGACACAACATTGTAAAATGATTATAAATCAATAAAAAATGTTAAAAAAAATTGACAAGAGGTATTATTTTGTTTAAAAAAAAATCCAGAGAGCATGAAGTAAGGCCAAGACTACTTGGCAAGATGATATATGACTTAAAACTTGATTAAAATGTTGAAATATTCAGACATTTGATTCATCCAAATATGTAATTAATTACGAGGATTTTGACTCAAGTGTGGAATTTATAGAGAGTTAACGAAAATTTTCACTTTTTTGAGAGCTTTCTGCATGCAACACATGGGCAGTGCCTCAGAGACTCAAAGGGGATTGAACTTTTCACTGTGGTTAAATCCATTTTCTCTTCCTCCTGGGCATCTAGCAGGAATACATTTCTCAGCTTCCCTTGCAGTTAAGTATGGCTTGTGGCTGAGTTCTGGCCAATGGGATTTGAGTGGACATGACGGATATCCCTTCTAGGTTTGGCCCATGAAATCCTAGGGGATTAAACAGTCTCAAGATGCAAGGAGCTGGGGTTCCTGAATCACTACCTGGAAGGCTGTCCGCTAAACATCTGATTAAACTTCATGTGAATAAGATATTTATGTCTGTTGTGCTGAAGTACTGAGACTTGAGCCAGCTTGTGTTGTCCAACTAGTATAATTAATTAACATTTGCATAGAATTTTATGGTTTGCAGAATGCTTTCACTTATCAAATTACTCTGGGAATCACCCTGGGAAATAGGTCTTATTTTCATTTTTTCCCATTTCCCAAAAGCTGAAATTGGTGCTTATTGAGTATTGAATTACTTGGTCATAATCACATAGGTGAGACCCAGAGGGCAAATATTCTAAACCACTGGCTCTCAAATTTACAAAAACAAAGTGATTTAAGACAAGGGTGGATATATATGACAAACCTACAGCCAGCATAGTACTCAATTGTGAAAAACTCAAAAGCTTCCCACTAAAATCTGGGACAAGACAAGGATGCCCACTATCACCACTCTTATTCAACATAGTCTTGGAAGTCCTAGCCACAGCAATCAGGCAAGAGAGAGAAATAAAAGGGATCCAAATTGGAAAAGGAGAGGTAAAAGTGTCACTATATGCAGATGACATGATACTATATATAGAAAACCCTAAAAGGTCCACACAAAAACTACTAGAGCTGATCGAAGAATTCGGCAAGGTAGCAGGTTACAAAATTAACGTTCAAAAATCAGTTGCATTTCTTTACACTAACGATAAATCAACAGAAGAAGAAAATAAAGAAACAATCCCCTTTAAAATAGCACCAATGTTCATAGCAGCACTATTTACAATAGCCAAGACATGGCAACAGCCTAAATGTCCATCAACAGGTGACTGGATAAAGAAGATGTGGTATATTTATACAATGGAATACTACTCAGCCATAAAAACCGACAACATAACGCCATTTGCAGCAACATGGATGCTCCTGGAGAATCTCATTCTAAGTGAAGTAAGCCAGAAAGAGAAAGAAAAATACCATATGAGATCGCTCATATGTGGAATCTAAAAAACAAAAACAAAAACAAAAACAAACAAACAAACAAACAAACAAAAACAAAGCGTAAATACAGGACAGAAATAGACTCATAGACAGAGAATACAGACTTGTGGTTGCCAGGGCGGTGGAGGGTGGGAAGGGATAGACTGGGATTTCAAAATTGTAGAACAGATAAACAAGATTACAGTGTATAGCACAGGGAAATATACACAAAATGTTATGATAACTCACAGAGAAAAAAATGTGACAATGAGTGTGTATATGTCCATGAATGACTGAAAAATTGTGCTGAACACTGGAACTTGACACAACATTGTAAAATGATTATAAATCAATACAAAATGTTAAAAAAAAATAGCACCCAAAGTAATAAAATACCTAGGAATAAATCTAACCAAGGAGGTGAAAAATTTATACACAGAAAATTATAAAACATTGATGAAGGAAATCAAAGAAGACTTAAAAAAAATGGAAAGATATCCCATGCTCCTGGATTGGAAGAATCAATATTGTTAAAATGGTCATACTGCCCAAGGCAATCTACAGATTTAATGCAATCCCTATCAAATTACCCAGGACATAGTTCACAGAACTAGAACAAATCATAATAAAGTTTATATGGAACCACAAAAGACCTAGAATTGCCAAAGCATTACTGAAGAAAAGGAGGCTGGAGGAATAACTTCAGACAACACTATAGAGCTACAGTAATCAAGACAGCATGGTATTGGTACAAAAACAGACATATGGACCAATGGAACGGAATAGAGAGCCCAGAAATGAACCCCACAAGCTTTTGGTCAACTAATCTTCGACAAAGGAGGCAAGAATATACAATGGAATAAAGACAGTCTCTTCAGCAAATGGTGTTGGGAAAACTGGACAGCAGCATGTAAATCAATGAAGCTAGAACACTCCCTTACACCATACACAAAAATAAACTTAAAATGGATCAAAGACTTAAACATAAGACAAGACACAATAAACCTCCTAGAAGAAAATATAGGCAAAATATTGTCTGACATACATCTCAAAAATGTTCTCCTAGGGCAGTCTACCCAAGCAATAGAAATAAAAGCAAGAATAAACAAATGGGACCTAATGAAACTTACAAGCTTCTGCACAACAAAGTAAACCATAAGTAAAACAAAAAGACAACCTACGGAATGGGAGAAAATTTTTGCTAATGAAACCGACAAAGGCTTGATCTCCAGAATACAGAAACAGCTCATACAACTCAATAAGAAAAAAACAAACAACCCAATCCAAAAATGGGCAGAAGACCTAAACAAGCAATTCTCCAAGAAAGACATACAAATGATAAATAGGCACATGAAAAAATGCTCAGTATCACTAATTATCAGAGAAGTGCAAATCAAAACTACAATGAGGTATCACCTCACACCAGTCAGAATGGCCATCATGCAAAAGTCCACAAATGACAAATGCTGGAGAGGCTGTGGAGAAAAGGGAACCCTCCTACACTGCTGGTGGGAATGCAGTTTGGTGCAGCCACTGTGGAAAAGAGTATGGAGATTCCTCAAAAGACTAGAAATAGACTTACCATATGACCCAGGAATCCCGCTGCTGGGCATATATCCAGAAGGAACCCTACTTCAAAAAGACACCTGCACCCCAATGTTCATAGCAGCACTATTTACAATAGCCAAGACATGGAAACAGCCTCAATGTCCATTAACAGATGACTAGATAAAGAAGTAGTGGTATATTTATACAATGGAATACTATTCAGCCATAAAAATGACAACATAACACCATTTGCAGCAACATGGATGTTCCTGGAGAATGTCATTCTAAGTGAAGTAAGCCAGAAAGAGAAAGAAAAATACCATATGAGACCGCTCATATGTGGAATCTAAAAAAACAAAAAAGGATATAAATACAAAACAGAAACAGACTCATAGACATAGGATACAAACTTGTGGTTGCCAAGGGGGTGGGGGGTGGGAAGGGACAGACTGGGATTTCAAAATTTGTAGATACTGACAGGCATATGCAGAATAGATAAACAAGATTATACTGTATAGCACAGGGAAATATATACAAGATCTATGGTAGCTCACAGAGAAAAAAAAGTGACAATGAATATATGTATGTTCATGTATAACTGAAACATTGTGCTCTACACTAGAATTTGACACAACATTGTAAAATGACTATAACTCAATTAAAGGATGTTAAAAAAAAAAGACAAGGGTGGAAATAAATCTAGCACAAGGCACTTGATAAATATAGACAAAATATTAAGGAGATTCAAAAGAGGGAACTAACATACTTGGTTGAAGAATCCACAAAAGGTTCTAGAGGAAGAGGTAAAATTTATGGTGTTTGCAAATTCAAAAGAGAAATGGGAGAAGAAACATGGAGAAAGTTCCTGTAAATTTTGACATGCAATAGGAGTAGTGAACAGAAATAGGAGAGAGTTGGCATTTGTTCTAATGATTCAAGGGAAATTGGAGCAGGCAATGCAGTTTTCTGAAGGAAAACAGGAACTGGTTATTCAATACAAATCAAAAAAGTATTTATTGAGTGCCTGCCAGATGGAAGGCCTTCCAAAAGTGTACAGAGGGTACAGAGAGGAGATAACAAGGGCACAGCCTGTATTTTAAATGTGTTTATAATCTACTGGGGAAATAGTCATAAATGACTTCAACACAATGCTGAGTCAGATAAACATCAATAGGAACAGAAATGGGTTGAAGGCAAAGAGAAGTGACAGGGAAAGTGACATGAGAAGGACACAGGAAAGATAGATAAAGCTTCATGCAGGAAGTAAAATGTCCAGATTGACCCTGGAGGAGGTCCCATTGCTGAGGATGGTTACAAATACATGAATTCAGGAGGGCCACATATAATTTCCAAAAAGAAGGGTTTTAGCAATTTTGTTGGATAAGGACACTGCTTTATAAATAAATAAATGACTCTAAAACATGACCATTGTTTAGGGGACAGCAAAATGAAATTTATCATTTGGATATGTTTGTTAAAACGTGGAATCACAAACTTAGAGTGACATCATAGGTATGTAAATTTCTATTCCTATTGAAACTGCCTGGCTTCCAATGAATTCAGTCAATGACCAGTGCTATGGACCAGAAGGTGGTGTGCCTAAATTTCATTATGCCACCAAAGGGCAATTAATAGGCAGTTTAGTGAGATGTTCTGCTAAAGAAGGGCCACCTACCATGAATAGGGCTTCATAATTTTCAATCATTTTCTGCACCACAGCAATGATGGCTGTGCTCTCTTCAGCCCGGGCTGAACTCTGGACCGAGAATTCTTTGTCTGATGACTTCTGCTTGTGCAGCAGGTTGGGTCCAAATATGGTGGCCAAGTTTAGAGATGTCATTTTGTTCCCAGTGACCTATAGAAGCAGAGAATACAAGGATTGCTGTTATTTGTGCTTTTCAAATTGCTAGGTGGTTCAGTAATCAATAGGCTCTTTTCCCTTTCCTTTTTCATTCTGCAAGGCCTACATCATCTCTGTCAGAATCCATGAAGGGCATCGTCATTTTCCTTTTGCTTCATATCTTGGATTGAAGTTCATAGCTCAGTGGTCATC
Organism: Camelus bactrianus; assembly: GCF_048773025.1. NCBI lineage: Eukaryota > Metazoa > Chordata > Mammalia > Artiodactyla > Camelidae > Camelus > Camelus bactrianus. Next base: position 7,937,344 of record NC_133575.1, read on the forward strand.
TCAATATCATATTGAGTAAAATTTTATAACCATTATTTATTGTGAGGCTGGTACTATAGAAAATTCTATCCTGTCTGCTCTTTAAAAATATTGATGCCCATCCATCCATTCATCCTTCCATCCAACCAACTATCCATCCATCCATCTATCCCTCCCTCCATCTATCCCTTCAACCATCACTCCATCATCCCTATATTAATCCAGCCACTCAGGACCCACTGCGGGCCAGGCATTTTTCATGGATTCTCATTACTTTAGAGTTTTTCCAGCAATGATCACAACACCGTCCCTATATTAAAAGGGTCATAATCTAGAGGGGAAATAAACTTATCAATTATAAGTAGTGAGTACAAAGTATGAAACTATTAACTCTGGAGGCTGCAGAGACACTCCAAAGAGATGGCAATATTTGCATAAAACTTTAAAGGAAGAACAGAGTTTGCTGGGCTGAGAAGCAGAGGGGCAATTTCACAGTGGTCAGAGCACCAGATGCTAAGGCAGAAGCATGTAAAACACTCCCAGGCACCCAGGAAGCTCAGGGTGGCAGAGGGCTCTGCAGGAAAAGGCAGGGAAGGGCCAAGGGAGAATGTTTGCACGTGTCCCCTGTTGGGCATAACTATCCCTGGGTTGAGAATCACTGGTCCAGGCAAATTTTTATTTCTCTTGTTGAAATTAGTTGAAAATCTTGGAATGCCCAGGTAGGTATGAGGCCCATGGCTGTCTGGTGGGGACCCTTTGCCTAGGAAGACCTGCACAGCCTTTGAGAGGCACCTGGGTGTACACCATAAGATTCAAGCATAAAATCAATCCCTCATTGGCGGCTGAGACAAAGCCTCCTGAGTCCCAGCTTTGTCCTGTGGAGCCCTGAGCAGGTGGCTGCCCGGCTGTGCAATACCAGAGTGGCACACGGGATATGTTATTTTTAGAAGGTGAGGCTGTTTTCAGGTTTGCTGCTGAGTGAAATGATTTCACGTGGTAAATATGGGGAATTTTCAAGAAAATGACCTTTATGTTTGACTGTTCAATTATTTTTTCCCTTTGTTTTATATCACTGATATAAAACGTGGCAAGTTTTCATGTTATTTTTCACTTCTCTTCCTGGAAATTCATGGTTAAGGATAAAAATCAAATATGCATCATTTTAAAATGCATCCCTTTAGAACTCAGAGGCATTTGGAGTGCTTCGCTCTCCCTTCTTAAAGTAATATCAGGTATTTCTCATTTTAAAAAAACATGATCAAATAGAAGATTTTGTTTTCTTTTAAAAGAATGTTTAGCACAAGGACCATCCGGAACTCTGCTTCCGCCCTCCTTCTCCTGTTGCTATTCTGGGAATGCAATACAATCTCTCTACAAAGCTGCACAGAGATCCCAGCTGCAGACCATGCTGCTGTGTCTTGTTAATGCTTTTTTTGTTTTGTTTTGGCTTTGCTATACCATTTTTTAAACTGGAAAGGAGACTTGCTCATAGATGGCTTCCACCCTTGCTCACCATCATCCATGTCTATATCCATGTCTATATCTATGTCTATATGACTATATCTATATGACTGGGTAATATAATCTGTACTTGGGGTTGATCCATTATTTCGTTTTCAGCCAATTCAAGGAAAACATTTATCTCTACTAAATAAGCATCCTAGATCATTTCTAAGCCTAATGTGAATAGCTCACATTTATTAAAAGTTTAGTACGTACAGTCACTGGGCTAGGGCTTTCCAAAGGCTGTTTCAGTTCCTCCTCACCATACACTTACGAAGCCACTGTTGCTGTTGTCCTTATTTTACAGATAAGGGAAGTGATGCCCAGAGCCCGGAGCCAGGAGGTGGTGGCGCTGAGAAGCAAAGCTGGAGGCCCAGCCTCAGGGCTCCAGGCAGCCTCCCTGACACTCACTCTTGCTGGCAGAGCCCGCATAGTGGGGATGTGGGAAAACTGGCTCCAATGCCGGGCCGGGACCGGGGTGAGGACAGCGAGGCATCGGACCTGCTACAGTTCCAAAGCCAAACTCCCATTTCTAGAGGCATGCACCTCATCAAAGATCAGTCATCCCAGCCCTGTGTTGGTGATTTGTAACTTCTTTTTTGCCTCACAGACTCTTTAAAGAGCTAGAGGTCGGCAGTGGACTCTCTCACCAAAAAAAAATATACGTTCACACCACATTCTCCATGCCAGGCCAGGGGGCTCTTAGACAACCTGAAAAACCACTGCTCAAGAGCTTTCAATTATGCTCCTGCAATATTCTTTCTAGAAGAAATAAAATCTTTCTCACATTTGGGAATTTCTCTTTTCCCCTAAGGAGCAAAGCAAAGAGCACACTAAACAAAATGGAATAAAACAAAACAAGCACAAGATAGCAAAACACCACAATTTGATAAAATACCACTGCTTTTCCCCCAATTTTTCTCATGCTCCTTTTTTAGACATCTTTAAGATCCCATTAGTTGGTGATGCATTGATATTTAAGCACCTATTAGAAAAGAAATATTATGTTCACTTTGCAGAGGAGGAAGCTCAGCCCTCCCCCTAGCCCCAGCTCTGTTTCCCTTCCTCTTCCTCTATTTTATAAAAACAACGATGTGAAGCAAGGTGCTCACAGAGCCTGGGTGAGCCTCCAAGCTCCTTGATGCTCTAGTTTAGTTTTCTTCCATGTTGCAACCCATAATAACCACTCAACACACAGATAACACATCTAGCACAAACTAACAAATAGGTAAGAGAAAAAGTTGGAAAATGCTTTGTTTTTTGACCGTATTTTACAACTGGATTTGTTTGTCTCACTCCAGGCTGCCTATTCTGTACTCTCTACCTGCTCAGGTCAAACCAACTTACAAAATATTGAACAAAGAACCTGTATCTAACGCCTCTGTTTCCATTCTTCCCTTCTGCCAGAAGGGGTTTTCAGCTAACTCCATCCCTACATCATGCCCATGTGGCTCATTTACTGAATCCCTACACATCCTTGGATGTGTAGTTTAAATTCAGTCTCCTCCACGAAGTCATTCCTAACCTTTCTGGCCCAAGTTCACCACTGCTTCTGCAGTGACTCTGTTCTGCATTCTCCAATTCTGTATTTGCCTTGTGTTTTCACTCCCTCAACCTCCTAGATGCCACAGTATCCTGGGAACAGTAATTAGAACATTCCTGAACAACGTTCACTGGTTTGGAGGAACAAAGAGTAGGCGCTCGGAACACACGTGATTCAAATACCAAGGCCATTCTTATATGGAAACATTTATCATGTGAACTGCTGTTTTCCATACTGCCAATCACACAAAACCTTTCTAACTCACTCTCTCCCTGTCTCTAACAACCTACAACATGGATTATATCACCTTAGTTGAATCCTTCCAGAGATACTTGGCTTAAAAGAATCAACCACCTACTCCTTACAAAGGCATTCAGTATTCTATGAACATAACCCAGTTTCCCCTCATACCTCACCAGTACGTTCCCACTCTGCAGCCTTAACTCCAGCCCAAGATGGTTGTGTGGGCTACTTGTTTTCCGGTAAGTTCTAACCATTTCATGGAAGCAATGCTCTCCACATATTTCCCCTGTGGCTTCAATTTTTGGTTACTAGTCCTTCATTTAAATTCAAGGTCTAGGTCAAGAGTGACTAAACACCTTTGTAATTTCTTGCTTTCCTGTACAACTGCCATTACCAGAATATTTTTATATTTCTTGTAATAAACTAGTTTTCTGAATGATTGTGCAGTACCAGTTGAGTAATTTTTATCTCCAAAGTTTAGATAAAGAAACTCAGAGTTAGGTTAATTGATTTTTCCAAGAACACATGACCAGTGAGTTATAAAAGCTACCACGTGTTTTCAACCAGGGGTGATTTTGCACCCCTTCCCCCTCCCCAGAGGAAACCTGGCAACGCTTAAAGACACTTTTGGCGGTCACAACTGGGGTAGGTCGGGGGGAGCTGCTACTAGCATCAAGTGAGCAGAGGCCAGGGATGCTGCTAAGTATCCCACAATGCACAGGTCAACCGCCACAATACAAAATTACTTGGTTCCAAGTGTCAGTCATATGGAGGTTGGGAAACTGTGAGCATATCTCGTATATATATGTATAATATGTATAATACATATTTATAGCCCCTAGCACATAGCTGGCACATGGTAGGAGATACATAAGTGGCAGCTAGTGTCCTAGCTTGCTAAGTTCCATTGGCACCTATCCAAGAATATTTTCTCCTCTTTGCCATAGGCAATGCAGTCTTGTTTAGCATTTGGACTGAAAGAATGTCTGAAAAATGATTCTAAAAAGGCACAAGTGAGTCCAGCTGGACATTTTGCTTTCCTCATTGCCTTCTTAATCACCTAAGACCTGACTTTCTTCTCACATAGTACTTAAGCAACATCAGGGAAGTAATTGACATAACTAGGCTTCACCCAATGATTAGGCAGATGACTCTACACCTTCTCTTATATCTGTAGTCAATGAAGGCTGACACCCAGACGGGTAATATGACTACTTAACAATTACGAGAATTATAGGATATCCATGGAAGAGCCGTGTCTGCTGAAATAAGGTGTCAGTGCCATGTTATGAAACCTGAAGCCAGCAGAGGTTCCACTAATAACTACTATAGAGAGAAATGGCTAACTCAGGAAAGTTCCATTTTCACACTGATAGGGAGGATGACGATAAGAAATGCAGAATTGCCTTTCTGGATTAAAGTGAGAAAAATTACATATGACCATGGCCTTTGGGAAACAAATCTGACAAACACAGAAATGAATCCATAACACAGCTGAGTTCTACTTAACAGGACATAACATGAAAGTTTCTGGGGTAAGCTGGCCCTTGGCTCCTTCTTGTTGATTTACAATGCATGTTAGCACATTAAACAGTCTGAGATCCCCTGGGGAATCCAAGGTGAAGGAGAAGTATGACTGCATAGTATCAAAAAAAGGGAAACAAGTCTCTTGCTAAGGAGAAGATTAAATAGGTTGCTTGCTAATAGGCCACTTAAAATTGAGCAGCATCTCCTTTGTCCAAGGCTGAAACTGAAAAATACCTTGAAGCATATGGTTGTGACCAAAGAGAACCAGAGCCTAAGGCCTCAGATGAGGGGTTCCAAGTACAACAAGAACATCCCAAAAGGGTCCATAGGACTGTGCAGACCTGTCTTTAGCAGTGGACACCACGTGGCATTGAGATGCATGACAATGGTTATTAGATCAGACTTTTCCATTCTCTCTGCACCTGGTTTTGAAGCAGGATCCATCCTGCATTGCACTGAGCTGGTCCCTATTTTGGGGCTACGGCTTAACAAAAGAAAGGACCCTTCAAAAGGAAGATACTAGACTTCTAACCATAGGGCAGGTGGGCACTCCAGGAACAAACTGGGAGGATGAAAAGATGACATCATATTTGAGCTTCAAGTTAAAGCAGCAGATCAATTGATTTACAGCAATCTCCTCCCATATTCATTGCCCCATTTTTTCATGACTGTAAGCATCCCTGTAGCTCACTGTCTTCTTCACACAAGTGCAAATTCAGGATCTTGAGTAAAGCATCATTGTGGAAAATGACAGCCTCATTTGGAAACCTTTTTGAAACATACAAGGAGGTCGATGGCCTATGTGCCCTTAGGAACTGTTCTTCTGGAGAAAACCCTGCTTTTAGTTCTCTTCCTGCAGAGACAGATAGGTCAGGAAAAAAGGGAGGCTTCATTTGCTCCAGGTGAAACATCTGACCAAATTGGTAGCTCTCCCTTTTTTAAAAAACTGAAGTACAATTGATTTACAATGTTGTGTTAATTTCAGGTGTATAGCACAGTGATTCAGTATTTTTTGCAGATTATATTCCATTAGAGGTTATTACAAGATACTGGGTATAAGTCCCTGTGCTATGTGGTGTCTCCTTGCTTATCTAGTTTATGTATAGTAGTTTGCGTCTGTTAATCCCATGCCTCTAATTCATCACCCACCCCCAGCCCTTTCCCCTCTGGTAACCGCTAGCTGGTTTTCTCTGTCTGTGAGCCTGTTTCTGTTCTGCACAGACATCCATGTGTGTCAGTTTTTGCTCTCCCTTTTAAGACGGGGAAAAGGAAGAGTCAGAGCACGGTTGGCAGTGGCGGGGCACGCACCTCCTGCCCGTCTTTGCTGACGTCGTCCTCGGCATGCCTGGCCACGATGGAGAGGAACTGCAGCAGGCGGTGGAGCGTGTCGCAGTTGCAGGGAGGTAGAAGGTAGATGAGGAGCTGCAAGGTGCTCAGCTGTTCCTCTGGCTCCAGCACTAGGGAAGGCAGAAAGAGGCGCTTGGAGTAAGTAAAAGGGGGAACTCACACCACTCAGACCCAGAGTCCCAGGCCCCCTCTCAGCTGTCTTCAGAAAGGCATTAGCAAGACAAGTCACATTTTATTCCTTCACCCACTCTCCTGTCGGTTTAGCTATGTAACAGTAAGGTTCTAAAGGATATAAAGATAAATTAGACCCGGGGAAATGTAACACCTAGAGCAATCTTGACAATCCAGGTTAGAAAGCTAACTTAATTCCTCTTACTTTCTTCTGCCCGCTTTCCTTGGTCTAAATCATCACATATTTTATGGGTTATAGTCTTTCATGGTTGGTAACTATTTGCTAATAATGACTGAGAATTGGTGAATGTTCTAAAATCTGAGTTGATAACAGATTCGAGGTCCTTTTCTGTTGAGCAGTCTACAAGCGGTAGACTTTTTTTGTTGGCAGTAACCAAGACACAACACAATGACAGTATCTTCTCTCTCTTTTGTGATCCTATTTTAATTGCAGCCTGGAGGAAGAAATACATGGAGGCGGAAACATCTCTGGCCTGTTCCTCCTCCCCCTTGCCCTCCTTTTCTCCTCCGTGGGATCTGTGCTTATAGCCCTGAAGCAGCCACACTGAAAGTCCTGGCACTGGGCTATGCCACCCTGCTTCCCCTGGAATGTTTCCTACCCCCCTTTTCTCACTCTGGGTTCCAGAAATGCAAACTCATTTTTAGGCACAGACCCAGCATGAACGCTCTCTGTTACTCCAAGGCATCAATTTATAGCACACTCTCTATTGCCCTAGAGTCATTTGAAAGCATCCCAGATTCTCTTGGCTACTTCCATTTGTTTTACTGCAACTTTCTTCTGGCTAATTCTCCCCAGAGTAAATCTCAGAAAATTCCCCAAATAGCCCACTCATTAGAGACCAACAAATAAGGGCAAAAAAAGTTATCAGGCAACACATGCACTAGGTTTTGATGAGTGAGTTGGACATCCCAGCAATCCAGGGACACATTCCTGCAAATGGCTGGATTACGCACAGAGAGTATTGATGAAAGCTGTGTACAGCTCCCTGGTGAGAAGGGGGTCTGGCATGTCCCTCAGGAACTCCTTCAACAAGGCCGCCACATCATGAACGCTGTGCTCCTCCTCCAGAGAGACATCAACCCCACGGTCAAATTCCTCACGTAGCTGGAAAGACAATGGTTCAAATGGCAGTCTCATAACACCATACCTCAATGTTTGGTGCCCAGCAAAAGAAGTGCTGTGACATGCAGCATCTGGTATTAAGTTCACCCAGATCCCAAGAAGGAGAAGCAAACAATATGTCACCTTGATCTACAGAGTCTATGCAACCCAGCCATGAATATATATATGTATTTAATATATATTAATTATATTAATATTATATATAACATATTTACATTAATAAATATATATAAAATATATATATTTAACTGTGTTATTAAATAAAAGTATCTATGGGTTTTCTGTTAATGATGCAAGCAGAAGGTTGTGAGGAAGAGCTGAGGGGTGAGGTCAACTATAAATGTGGGAGGGAGGAATTAATCTATTACATAGCAGTTTTGCACATTAGCAAATTTATCACGTTGGAATTCTGACATCTTACAGAAATGCTCAACAAGAAAGCAAAGAGATTTTTCTATAAACAATGAAATTAAAACCCCTGATAAACCATTTGTGATTAAGGCTTGAAAGATGACAACAGCTAAATAAAATCTGCCTTAGATTAATCAAAGTAGCCTTATGAACAATTCCCAGGAAGATCCCCTGCCTTAATCATTATATTAGCATTTATAGCATTTATAACTGTAGGAAAACACAAGAGCAAGAAGAAGACAGTGAAGACTCTACACCCTACTTTCACCTCAGACAGCTCAACTTCTCTTATGTATTGTTCTCTACTGTAAAAATAACCATGTGATTTCATGAATCCACTCTATGCAATAAACTTCTGTAAGTGTTCATTTGCTCAGTCATTCATTCATCCATTCATTCAGCAAAGATGTACTGCACACTTCCTGCCTGTACCCAGCCTTGCTATAGGTCCTCAAAATATGATGAATAAAGAGTCACAATCCTTACCCTTCTCCAGCTCCCAGGCTGACAGACAGGTGATAAACTGGCAATCCCACAAATGATTAATTAGCTCTAATATTCACTATTTATTAATTGTGACAATTGTTCTGAAGAAAAAGTATAGGGTGCTAAGAAGTGATATAACAAGATAAAATGGTGAGTTAGAGCATATTTCATACTTGAAATCTAATCACTGATTTATATATATATAATACATATATAAAATATATTATATATGTATTATATATATATATATTTTTTTTTTGAGAATCCTATATAAGTCTCCATGCAAAGGTTTTTCCTTTGGTGGATCCAGATAAAACTGAGGAATAATTTCTGACACTAGCCACCTCTTTACCTGATGAGAATGCCCATTACTGTCCCGAATTGCTCATCAATTCCAGGCAACTTGTCATTACTGTGGATCCGGTAGCTAGACGAACAAGGCTTCCATCGGCATCACTCCTACTTGTGATCATTCAAACACACCATGTTTCTTTTTTGAGTACGTGCGCGCACGCACACACACACACACACACACACACACACACACACACACACACACTCCCAGAGAGAATGGACCATGGAAAGAGCATGGTCTAAATTGTGCGATCTTGAATTAAATTCCTTAATCTCTCTAAGCCTCAGAAGAAGTGGGTGAAAGGGGCTTCTCTCACAGCCGGTGGGCAGGTTCAATGAGATAATGCTTATGAAAATATTCTGCAATTCTGCACAGGTGAGAGGCCTAAGAAATGTTACTATGCTATCTTTCTTCCTACAAGTCCTATTGTGAAATGTTAAATATTGTTCAATAGTCTCTTGTGTGACTATTAGAAAGAAAAACCAGCCAACCAAACAAACAGAAAACATACTTCTTTCAAAAGCCCCTTTTGTCTTGACAAAAAAAAAAAAAAAGCAATATGAGGAGGCATTTATTTCAGTTAGTTTCAATAATATGAACAAATAGTGTTTCTTCGGCTTCATCCAACTAAAAATTATTTTCATTTGGCTTCATTTTTGAGTTGCTGGGTTCCTTACTTCTTTCTGTTGGAACCAACAGAGGGAAAATAACATTTTAATTTTCTTTAAGCCAACAAATGAATTCTTTTCTCAAAGGGTGGTTTGTCTTTTATGAAGCCATCATGAACACAGATATCAGCCTGACCATAGAAGCCTATTCCTGAAGCTCTAACACCAAACTTGTTTTGCAAGAAAACTGCAAAATGGTGAAGGAAACTGAGGGGTACAGTTCCCACATGGAAAATGAATTGGGGATCAATAGTTCCATGGAAAAGTAATAGGAATTATTTATTTTTGCTAAAGGAAAGCTGTAAACATAGCATTCTAAAAGAAGAGACTGTTAATGGCATTATTCATTGTGCATTTTAGTAAAAATGGGTGCTATACAATTGTTTTCTATTTATTATTGCTTACTGATCAGATACTCTCTGAATCTCCTGCTTTTATAGGTTCAGTAAGATGTTTATAAGTTAGTTTTGTTTGGCTGTACAAGCCATTGACACGTCCAGAGGTTTCACTTTTAACTGTTTGATCCTAACTCTATCACAACCTTTCTGAGCTTCTGACTTGTTGCCTTTTATTTCTTGGGACTCGATTATACTATAATCGGTGGGAGGGTACAGAAAAGATATTCAGAAATGAATTTGCATAAGCTTCAACTTTGCATGAGGCTGTTCAAGTAATGGTCAAGTGAAACGTACAATGTAATCTTCACTTTTCACTTACTTGTCTCACTCTCTTTTTTGAGCTTCCAACTCGGAATATCCCCACTGTCTGGAGGCCTGCAAATAAGCAAACAAAATTGTCAGCCTTGTTTTATGGTTTGAAACTGGAGGAAATCAAAATAGATATAAGACAGAATATAAGCCAGCACCACACTGCAACATGCAGGGCAACGGTAACTTGACAGTGTGCACTAATGCTTATTTTTCCATCTATATCCATGTATATGTACGTATGAGATGATATATATGATGATAATGATCATATATATATACAGAGAGCGAGCACATGCTGCTGCTTTTACTCAATCTCATGCCACAAGAAGTTTTATGCTAGTAAAAAATCCTTGTAAATGTCATTCAAAATGGATGCAAATTACTCTATAGCATGAATGTGCCACAGTTCACTTCATACTTTCCTCTGAATGGCCTATAGGTCCCCCTAACACACATGCACTTGTTTTGCTACCATAAATAGCCCTATTATGAACAACTCTGTATATAGGTCTCAATTTCCATTTCTGATTTTCTTAAGATCATGTCCTAGAAGTAGGATTATACAGCCAACGCATAAAAAAGAGTTATACAGCTCAATAGGTCAGTTGTGCAGAGGTTGACAAACCCTGCTCTAAAACATCAGGTCTCTTAAAAGAAAAACAAATAATATACCTAATACACATTAGAAATTTCAACAATATTTCCTTAATATCATTAAATTTCCAGTCAACAGTCACATAAGGTTCACAAACTGTGGTATGTTCGTGTGCCTTGTAGTCTCTTAAAGTGTATGTTTGCCCCTCTCTGTTTGTATTTTTTCCCCGTAATTGGTTTGATGAAGAAATAGCACTGATTTCTCACTGTAGATTTCCCCACTGTCTAGATGTGGACACTCCGTGGTGTCATTTATATGTTCCTTTCTCCCTTTTATTTCCTCTAAAGAGACAGAGCCAGAGTTTTCTCTGATTCAGGTTTGAATTTTGTAGCAAGAATACTTCATAAGATGTATAATGCACTTCCTTAAGGGGGCACAGAAGGTCTGAATGACTCTGCTTTTCCTGTGCAAGCCATCGGTCATCGCCACTGATGATCTCCGTCTACATTTATTGTTTCATTGGTGGCTCATCTTCTCTTCATTAGAGATAATCAGTTATAAGGATGATGCCAAATTGCAGCTGCCAATGGCCGTTCTGTAGCCAAATGAAGAGAGTTGGTCTGAGTAAACAGACCACGCAACACAGTAAACAGGCCAGAAAACAGACTCGTGCTCTCAACGGCATCATTCACATCCTGGATCCACCTGTGCCTGAATCTAGATACAGTATTCAGACTTCCAGTATGTAAACAGGATTTTCTGGGGGGGGGTGCTTTGCTTAATCTAGTTTTTTTGGTTTTTTTGGGGGGGGTAATTAGGCTTATTTATTTAAATGGAGGTACTGGGGATAGAACCCAGGACCTTGTGCATGCTAAGCATGCGCTCTACCACTGAGCTAGACCTTCCCCCTCCACTTACTCTAGTTTTATCTGGGTTCCTCTCTCTTGCCACTGAAAGAGTTCTGACTCATCCAATATATAATTAAATTGGAAAGAATTTAGATCTTTATAACATTATTTCTTTCAATCCAGTAACCAAGTAGACACCTTAATTTGTTTCTTAATTTTTTAATATCTCTTGGTAAAGCTTTGCAGTTTTCTTCACAGAACTTTCTTCCTTCTCATTACAGATATTCCAGGTATATTATATTTTTGATATGAATATAAATGAATTATTTTATTGTTATATTACATAACTGATTATTGCTCTTATATAAGACATGGATATCCTTTTGTATATTTATACAATGGTCTTGCCACATTGTGTATTAACTATAAGACTTTTAAAATTGATTTTCTAGAGTTTTTCAGTTAGAAAAGATAATATCCATAAATACTCCATTTATCACTTCTATATCTTATAAGTGTTATCCTGAATTTCCAGAATAATTTGAGAGAATCATGCTGAGAGGCTAGTTACTGTTCATTTGCATGAGTACATCTTGGTGATTTGCTCTTGGGTGGAATTTTGCTTTGCATCTATTTTCAAAAGATGTCTGTCTTCCGTGTTGCTGCCATCAGCTTGTCTCCCTCATAACTGAGTCCAACCCTCAGCCTAATTTATTGTTTCTACCTCTCTGGGAGCTTGAAAACAGGAAAATCAAGGTATTAGAATCAAATACAGAATTCTATTTATTCATCTACAAAAATGAGCATAAGAAGTATCCACTTCAAAAGTTGTGCACTGATTCAGTTACTGAATGTATATAAAATTCTTAAAATTGTATCTGGCATCTACTGTTATATATAGTGATATAGGCCCTAAGTGAGCCGAATGAGTCTTTTTGTGCAAAACAGAAAACTTTTATATAATGGTAGGTTTTAGCAATTTTTGGGGGGGGGGCAAGGAATAGTGACTTTATTCGGAAAGCCGAAGACCGAGAGGATGGCAGACTAATGTCTTGGAGAACCATCCTGCTCCAGTCAGAATACAGGCTCCTTTTATACAAAAAACAGGGGAGAGGGTGTGGTTCGTTGTTGTAAACTTCTTGGTGCAGGAGTTCTTTGTTCCTGCAGCTGTCCACGTGGGTCAGGCCATGGTCTTCTTGTAAACCAGATTTTTGGCGTCTTTGTCTTTTCAAGAGGACGATGTTCTGTCAGAGTTCCGCAGGTGCTCTGGTTGGCTGAGTGGGTCCGTGGATGTGAGTCTTGGTGTATCTGTGGGAGGGGGTGAGCTACGAGCGTCCTACTACTCCACCATCTTGGCCTCATCTCAGTCTTAGCAATTTTAATTTTGGCTGAGTTTATTTTTTGTTGGTCTGATGGTTTCCAAATAGCTGAAATTTCTACATAAGTGAGATGTCACATAAAGTAGGTCTATTCCTTTGGCTGAATTCCTCCAGTCTGTTCAGAAATGTCCATTTCTATGACAGTGTTTCCTCAATTATAGCACTTTCCCACTCAGTAAAAGTGACTGTGATTAAAAAAAAACTAGCTAGTGATTGCTGTAATTACTATGTATCAATTAATTATACTCTATTTTAAGGTTTTAAAAATAATTAATTAATTTTAGGTAGAGCAGATGACAGTCTTCAGACAGCTAATGCCGTTCTCTGACACAAGTCTTACAGTCATTTTCCTCAAAGACAAGATACAGTCTAGGCATTTAGTAACCTTGACTTCAGACAGTCACTGATTAAAAACAGGTGTACATCAAAAAGGGCATATATCTGGCAGAGAAATGTGACCTTGCTATATATCCTGTCCCAGAAATGGACATGATCACCTTTCTCTCCTTTTCATCAGAAACTGAAACAGAAACTAGACCCAGGCTTAGGGAATTCGAGTAATCAGGAGGCCCCACCCTAAAGTCAGCCTACATCCCAGAAATATAATAGAGTTTGACTCTTTGTTATACTGTCTGTTTTGTTTTTGTTTGAAATGTGTGCTTCTGGGAAATTAAGGATTGGCCTAAGAGTATAGAAAGCATTTGGGTGAAGTAAAAGTGGGGAAGGGTGGTGGACATGAATATAGATGGAGTCAAGATAATTGTCCAAGAACAATTTGGGACAGAATGAAAAGATCTTTGACAAATGTTTATAAGGCTAAAGTGAATCAAACTCTCTGCTACCCACTTCAAAAACTGGCAAATAAAGTCTTATGAAGGAATTGTTTTTGAAGTTTGCTCTTTTTTCATTGCTTTAAAGTGCCCAAGATTCATATCTGTTTGAATTTTGAAACTGTCTTTTATTTTTCCAGAGCCATTTGGTCTAAACGCCATGGAAACTTGGAACAGAATCAGGGCCTTGAAAGATCATGCAGGTTATCTTCTTTCTTTTATGTCTTAAACTGCATTGTAACTATTTCCCCCAACCCTGGCAAAAAAAGTGAACTGCTCTGTTTTTAGTAATCTTGAAATGCAATTTTACAAATGATAATTCATGAAAGTTTATTTTCAAAAAGAAAATAGAAAGACATACCAAGTTTCCTTTCACAAAGCAGTTACTCAACCTGGCACTGCATTTTTGCATGAGTGGAATAAAATTTTCTCATTTAGAATTCTAAAATGCTTACAGTTTACTCTCTACATTCTTTATAGGGAATATTTATAATTACAAAAGTATGAGCCTCTTTTTCTACCTCATAGTAAAGTTTACGCTGAATTTACATATTCATAGTACTGAACTCTTCCTATGCTATTTTAAGAATAATTCTGTTCAAGTAATAATGATTGAACATTTTCATTGAGTTATCATGATACGAAGTATTGGGAATTCAAAATGACTAAGACATTTTTCTTGACCTTCAGTTTACCTTCCAAGGAAAAGAGACAGATAAACACACACATACACACACATACACATATGCATATTAAATTTTTGTATAAACAATGTTTTGATACTTATTAATCTTATTGTTACCCATATATTATCTAGTGATTTCCATATATAATGAGTTGATTAAGAGATCTGGATAGATCCTTAATAATTTGTATAAAGTCTTACTTTTATTAGAAAGAAATAGTGAGAATGTTAACAGCAGTTATGTCCATATGATAGCCTCAGAATTTGCTTTTCTGGTTTTTTCTTTATTACAATGAGTATATTATTTTTGTAGCAAAAAAGCAATTACAGTGCTGTATGTCAATTATTTCTCAATAAAACTGGAAAAAAGAAGCAATGAATAAACTCTCTTCCTGTCCATAAAATGCATTCTAACAATACAGCAAACACATTCAGATTGTAGAAATGGCAGTTTGAGGAGCCAAGAGTCTAAAGTTTGGCAAAAAGTTTAAAGAACTGTGCATTATTTTTAAGTCAGCATATCAAGTGGAACTGAGTTGCTGAAAGAGTTTTTGTGAAGAGATTTTAAGCAGACATGTTTCCACAAAAATGCAAACAGCAATATAGAAACCTATTGTCCCAAACTATGTATTTCCTATTCACTTAAGGAATGGTTTTCTAATTTTTTTTCTTTAAGAAGCTAGATTCTTAATTTTTTTAAAGGAAGCCTTGAGTAACCTCAATGTATAAAAAAGATAAAAGTGGCTCTGCTTTGTTTGAAGCGAGTCCTGGAGGATAGATCCAGCCCAACAGATCTTGCCGTCCCCTCAACTATTTGGCCTCCAGGCTCACTTCTGAGGACTCTTTGGGGCTGGGGAGTCTGAATACTATCAAGCTGATTTCCCCCCACACACGATCTTGTTCAGCCCTACTGAAGTTAAAGGAAATTTTGGCCCAGAGCCTGATCAAATGAACACAGAGGTGAGATTGGGTGCTTAAATGAATAATGCTTGAATAAATGAAGGTCTTTAGTACCTGACAGCTGACAGACAAGTCTACTTACCATGTTTTTCTAGATGTTGACAGCAGCTGTCCACCAGCCTGGGGACCTGTCTGTAAATAGGATTCAGACTGAGTTTCTTATCTCTGGCTTTTTCTTTTTTATTTGGAGCCTCAGCAGGCAAGGAGAGTTGTAAAGCTTCCAGCAGTCGAGACTGATTGTCATCAAGATCGGTGATAGAATCCACTGACATTGCACCCTGCAAAAAAACAGACATGAACGAAGAGTGCAGACACAGGAAACAAAAACAGCTTCCCCCAATGCTATCCAATGAATACTTTTGCCCATGACTATTTATCATACTTGAAATAATACTGTTTGGTTTAATTGTGTTTTTTGTATAGTAAAAGGAAAAAAACAAACACCTTTTGAAAAAGTTAGGAAACCTCCACAATATGGGGTAAGGTAATGAGTTACAATTTCAGCAATAGACAACTTTTTCCAAATGGAAGACAAGAGATGGCAAACATACAATTAAAATATTTTGACCCAACCACTTCATTCCTTGAAACAAGAAAAAATCACATACTTGATGAATGAGGTAAAGTCAGAGAAGTCTTGTGAATAAAAAAATAACTCCACTATGATTCTAGGAAGCAGATTTTTAAATAGGAGGATTCCATAAACAGTCTTAGTTTGGTTTCCCCTAGAACTGACACAACATACTTTATTAGGGTAATAGTCCCAGGGGACAGCAGTATATGAGAAAGGGAAGTGAAGGCAGCCGTTGAAGGGAGCATCATCAAGCCTACAACAAGCCTGTGGGCAGCTGGAGCCCAACTGCCCTGGGGACCTCTAAGAGACCATGTATATCATGCACTTCAGAGCTATCCTGGCTAAGAAGCCAGGGAACTGGGGTATTTATACCACAAGGTTCATGAGTCATTGATTAAGGGCAGCTTCTGGTAGGGATCAGGAGGTGACATTGACGCCTTGCTACTTGCAGCCTGTCATCTGCATAGGTGGGCGCTTCTGGCCATCAGAGAAAGCCTCCAGCCAAGAGAAGAGGTAATGACAGGTGGAAGGAGGGCTGGCATGCAAGGAATGGTAAAGGCTGAGGGTAAGGGCGCAGGGCAACAATGATGTCTGTATGGTCACTCACTCTTTGATGAAGCATAGAGGAAGAAGTTGGCTGCTGGTGTCCTAGCAAAGCCTGGACAGAGGGGAGGGCATTTGGGAGGCCCATGGCCTGGGCTCTAGATTCTCAGAAAGCTCATATGTGGAGTTTTGGTGTTATTGCCATAAAGGCTTATACACACAGTCTGAGAGACCATGACAGGACTGGAAGAACAATTCCATCAAGCAAGTTCAAATATTACATAATGTTGTCTTCAAACACAGTGAAGTGTTTGAAAACAGTGGTGGCTCAGGTACCCTTCAATCTTGGAGAAGTCTTAAAGTTGGGAGCTAATTGAGAACTGTGGATTTTAATTGAGAAGTGTCTGGGGTTTTAACTAAGGCAGTAGTCAATGGCTAGAGGTGGCAAAGATTTGGGTCTCCAGGTAAGAGGAAAAGGAGAGAAGATTTCCCAGTCACCTAGGAAATTTCAGAGATGCTTATCAACTGTCAGGTAATCACCAACCAGTATGCCTTGGAAACTTAGCTTTCCTGGATTGAAATATGAATTTGAAATACCAAGTAATAGCACAGTGCCTGGAACATGGTACTCACTTCATAAATGGCACCATATTGTCACAGTATTGATTTGAAGGAGGGTATATATGTGTATATGTGTTTCTATGGTTATGTCTGAGAAAAAAACATGTTCCATTGATGAGAAAATATCTCATTGTTTATGAAGACCAGCAGCAAACTCACTCGGCCAGGCTTAGTTCTTGGATGAGATGAAGAGATTAACAAAAGCACCTGGTCCTGCCTTCAAGCCTCACAGTCTTATGGGAAATTCTGCTACCGCAGCAGAAGATTACACTAGAGCAGGATCAATGGTGATGTAGTAGAACATTCAGGATATCACAGGTAACCAAGGAGAGGCACCCAACATCTTTGAAAGGGGTCAAGGAAATGCTGGAGGGTGTGCCAGGTGACTTAGGGCCAGTACAGATTCTCCTTGAATGGGGTTGTTGACAGATACCTGGACAAAAGCTACACTTTCAGTTTTCACATGAGCGAAGACTCAGAGAACAAGCTTATAACTCTTCAGTTGTCTTAGCATCAGTGTCAGAGAAAATACTGGCCAACTCACCCTTCTCCTGGCCCGAGGAGCCGGCTCCGGGGTGTTCGGGGACGTTGACTCATTTGGTGTTTCTGAGGTGGAGCTGAGAGATGAGTTACTGCTTGAGAGTTCTTTGTTTTGTCTTTTATTTCCAAACGGGAGGAGGGACGCCACAAAATCGGATGCATCCTTCTGCTCATCCCTCTGCAAATCCTGCTTGAGTTTATAGGCCCGGTCATTAGCAATGACTTGGGATAAGGGCATTCCAAATGCCTGTGGGATGAATTCTGGAATCAAAAAACAAACATCCACTTTCAGAGAAAGACCGGACCAGGGAAGACTCACAGTCATGCTGCAGATCTGAGGGCAGATAGAGTCAAATGGCTGTTTTCTGAAGAATGGATTCATCCATCAAAATATGGAGATAATTTTGTGTTTGTCAGAATGGCCAAAGTTTCTATTTCCATAAAGAAAGCCAGTATGAATGGAGAACACGGGTTTTAGAAATCCAGGCCTTAAGGTTTTTCGCCACATATCTCAAATATGTTTTAAAAGAAATAACTCTATAGAGAAAGATGACATTTTTGATAGGATATACATCATACTTCATCCTCATGAGTACATGGTTTTACAAACTGTTAGTCTTTGATTTCTGTCTCAAGAGCCCCTGAAGCTTATAAGGCATGAGAAGACTCTGCATGTATACATTCATTCCACAGGCACTTACTGAGCATCTACTGCATGCCATGTCAAGTTATGCAACGGGGAGTACAAAGCTTACAGAAAGTCTAGTCCTGGCTCTTGAAGGGTGCAGAATGCGGGGTGGTGGTGAGGGCACTGGAGAGGCAGATATTTAAATAATTGTAATAGTGTCTGTCATGTGCTGTAAGAGAGAGATGCAGAAAAACTGAAATTCAGTTAGGTGGCTACACTTTGAGGTTCCCGGTACAAGAGTCAGCACGTGAAACCCAAGAGCCAGAGGAGCAGCTTGGGAACTTTGCTCTTTTTTCTTTGTGTTCCTTGTCCCCACATTCTGCCTCCAATGGCTGGGTTGGGGCTGTCACTCTCATGATCTAAACTCAAGCCATTCTCACATGCAGACACGGACTCTCACCACTAAATATCTCATGAAGAGCCTGGGGTATAATTTATTAAATCCCCTAATAAGAACAATTTGGGGGAAAGAACATAATGCAGAAATCTACTGCTTTATTTGGAGATGTACATTCAGTTGCATTCTGGATCTCTATAGTAAGTCCATTTGTATACACACACGTGGTAAGCACGTTGATGCTTAGGGCCAGGCATTTTATTGGTAATATTTTAAATTCATGCTGAAAAGCATTAATAATTAAATTCAATGCATTATTTCTTTTAGACTCAAAGTTACATCTCCTAGTAGCAGAAAACTGGCGTCCAGCCTCTCCCGTTTTTATAACCCTTACGAATAAAACCAGAATGATCAAGGGAAAACAATTCTAAGGTTGTTTGCTCTTTGAAAGCAAAAGCTAACTTTAAATCAGGTGGAAAGAGGCTTTAAAAGGTCTTCCTCTTTGATCCATGGCAACAGTTTTAACATCACTAGGCTAATAGCCAAGTCTACATTAAAAGCAGAAATGGCACTTGAAAAGTCTGCACCTCTTGTTCTATCAAAACATGCAATTCATTTTGAAGTGAAAAATCAAAACTTCAGCATTTTGGGATTTTCAGAGGATGCTTATCATTCTCTATCAACAAACTAGATGGCATATGATAACAAAAAATAATTTAGGCACTTGTTTTGAGTAATCAGTGTGGACAGTGTAGCAGGATCCAATACTCATGACTGACAAAATGTCATTTCCACTACTAGCAAAATTAGAAACCAAAGGGGACACCTTAGGATTTATTGTGTAAATCAGGGCTGTCTTGTCTATGGAAATAACCAAATAGTCTTACTTCCAAAAATTTTGGGAAAGTCTAGGAACATGTGTATGGCAAGGCTGACAGCTACTCGGAATATACAAGAACTGTTGGGGGATAGTAATAGTAGAAAAGACATTGATAAATGTATCAAGTGACATGTGTCTGCTTATTTAGGCACACTCATAGCAGGGATTTAATATGACATGAGGACTATCGATTCCTCCCCTAGACATTTTTCCCACATAAATGAAACCAATCAGACTCGATTAGAGATTTCTAATGTCCCTGGAAAAAAGAAAAAAAGTGCTTTCCTTTGGTAGCTGTCATTGTTAACATCTAAAAGTCTGCCGCTCTCCTTATAAACTGGAATAACTGAGTACAAATTAAACAGTTGGAATACATGAAGTCATTCTCCCCAAATGACCTTTATTTCTCTTTTATTTCTATTCAAGAGGTAAAGCCACCAACAGATTTTTATTTTTCTCTAATAGGCCGTCTTTCCTGGCTGAGTTTATTTCTTCTTTCAGTGCTAGTATTTCGATCTCGTCTCTTTAGTTTCTCATTGCTTTCTCCTGAGAACTTTTACAAGCTTCAGAAAGGAAACAGATCTCTCTACGCTCTAAACTTGTATCTCATGCAGTATCTAGTCTCTGGAAAATTCTAGGCAGGGTTTCTTGAATATTATTGCTTCTCAAACTATGGCTATTGTGAAATTGAGGACTGAGCTTGAGCCTATTGAGCAAAACCCTCCTTCTTGTGTAAATAAAGTGTTGGGTACACATACTTATCTGTGGGTTCAAAGCTCTTCTGTTAGGGGGAAAAAGGAACCTATAGCTTCTGTATTGATAGTGGCTAATAAGATTGATAATAGGTTTTTAAAACCATAAAAACATTACCCAAGACTCTCTGTCTGGGGCCAGGGACTATGTGTATCATGTTCTAATCTATAGCATGCGCTTGAGACTCCATCCCCCACTGTCCTCATTAGTAGACACTGTCTCTGCTCTCTCACCATGACCCATGGGGCCAGGAGGGGGTGTGCTCGCCTCTTTGCTCCCTCCTGCAACTTCCAGATCCCCCCCCCACTCTGTGTGGCAGAAACCTGGTACTGCAAGTGTTCCCCTGGTCTCCTGCTCATTGTGCTCATTGCTATCTTCTACTGCCACAGTCAGAGCCCCTCAATCTACTATCATCCTGGGTGATGTGGGTGTCTACATAAATGACCATCTGATTCTCTGTCCTCACATCTCCTTGACTTTCTCCTCTCCTCTTACTTTTTTCTGCATATCACCTTTTCCACCAACTCCCTTGGTCCCATCCTGAACCTTATCCTTACCAGAAGTGGTTTGTCTGGAATCAGGCTTCTCCCTCTACTGCTTGCTGTCTCACCTCCACCACAAGTTCATGTTTTACATTGCGGTGTGGCAATCCATCTCAAGACACCATTAGGTCACCCCCTCCTTAATACATGTTGCTCTTACTCAATGCTCATTCCAAAAGTTGTGCTGTGGCCCGCACCATCCTGTGTGAGGTAGCCCCTTCCTGCTCTTCCCTGGAATCACACTCCCGCCGTTTCTCTCATCTCCAGGAACAGCATTCAATACATTTTCTTTGACAATTTCTAAATAGTGAGAACTGACACTTGCTTTTTCTACTGTTATTTAGTGTGCACAAGATAAAGTTGTATCAACTATTCCTATATAGTGCTACTTCACGTACAGTATCACACTTAGACAGTGGGGAACAATAAAACATGGCACATGTAATTGTGGCATAAAGAAAGGTGCTAGACCTGAACTATCACCAGAGTTTACGTTGATAAATCTATGGCATAATGTGCAAATATCCCATAGACAGGGGACCTTTTTCGCAGACTTACGCCATGGTCAAAACTATTCCTCTTGTGTGCTGGTTAGGAACCACACTCACTGGAACAAAGTAGCTATTTTTAAACCTTTTCCCCCAAAATGATTCTTTTTTGACACAAAAAAGAAATTATCTGAAGTTCTAGATGTTTAAAAAATACTTTTTGGGTGCCAAGTCATTTAACTAAGAGAAATTAAGGACTTGGAATTATTCTATGTGAAAATCTGTTTTCTGAACCAGCATCAAGCCTGAATTAGTTTCCATATGGAAATCAAAAGTAACATGGACACTGCTTAAGTGGCATGAGGGACACAGAAGTGTCACACGATCTGTTGAATATTATGTCAAAGCAATTAAATAAAACACAGGACATGATTCATTCTGATTGAATCAATTAATATAGCAGCATATCAAACATATAATGAATCACTCTATTGGGAGAGCAATTCGATTCTAAAAAGCTGTTCCTATTTTTATTTTTAGATGACCTAACCCAACAGGTCATTTAGAGTTTCCTGTTTTCCTTCTTTTACTCTTGGATTCAAATTATTGCCATTTTTCACATGTGCAGCTGTTATGAACCCTAATGCTAATATTCAAATGGAAGAAAATAATGTGAACCGACCACAACTGTGCGAGACCTGTAGGCTGCCCCATCATATCCCGGTTCCCAGGATATCCATGTAATGGACGTGTTGACATTCACAGGACTTTATGTTCACAAAAGATGCCATGTAATTAAGCTTCACTTAAGCCTAGGACATCTTCTTTTTAACTATCAAAACTACTTTAAAAAGAGCTTCTTTTGCCATAAATCCTGATATTCCTCTCCTTAGTTGGATGAGTGACGTGTCTTTTCTTTAGAACCACCACATCTGCTTTCCTTTTCCCAGCCAGCTCCCTGTACAGCCTTACAGAACACTGTCAAGTTTTCACTGAGTCTATGTAATATATAAATATGATTTGGTCTGAAATACGTATAATAGCCCCGTGATATTGGTTGATTACTTCCCCTGGGCCTTCCCGCCCTACCCTTACTTCCTGCTGTCTCCTAATATAAGCAAGAGTGCATACATCTCTCTCTGTTGTGGGAATTCAAACATCTGCAAAAAATGCTCATTCTGCTTAGTTTAGCCTGAGTGGGCACTTTTGAAGAATCACCTAAAGTCTACATTATGAGTGTTCAGGTCCCAGTACCAGTATTATCATCCTAGAATAAACAAATTTAAAGATAACACATTACTAATGTTAGTCTGAATGATCCCTTTAATAACTCTATAAACACCGAGAATTACTCTAATCTAATGATGTAAAGATAGTCCATGGCAGGAAGAGAATGAGTGAAAACTCTACTTTAGAAAAGCTACCCTGGCTACTAATTTTCATTTAAAAAATAAGGGCACGGACATATGAATCAATTCAACAGAATACAATTTATCAGACAATGATAGGTTGCTGGACAAGAGTTAATGTTTTTGCACCCATTATTCCAGCAGCAGATTCTGCTGTGATAGGATGTGCCCTGGTGAATATACTGGTTAGTGTGTACCATAGTTCTTATCTAGAAAGGGGAACATTAGCACTTTATAGAATTACACATGCTCAGTATCCCTACAGCAGACCATTGGGATCAGATATTCTGGGGGTGGAGTTCAGGACATTGGAATTTTCACAATGGAAAGGTTCCACAAATTATTCTACTATGCTGTCAGGGGCAGGGATCACTGACATTTTCATCTCCTTGTCTCCAGTTTGAAATAAACATTTGAAATGTCTGGAGATATTCTGGATGGGGGTGGTGCTACCGGCAGCTAGTGGTAGAAATCTCACACTATGTACAAGACAGCCCCCACCACAAAGAATTATCCAGTTTGGGATGTCAATAGTCCAAAGGTTGAGGAATCATGCTCTAAGGGAAGCAAAACTCTGGCTTTTCCATTCTTTAGAATTTTTTATCTCCTTTTAGTCCAAGAACCCAATGTCGTGACCCTTTAGGCACAGTACGGCACAGTACAAGATATGGCTGTAGAGTCTGGGATCAATGATGTGGACTAGGTCTTGTCTCATATTTACCACCGTGCATTTATTTTCATACCTTCAGTTTCATTGCCTTTCATAAATTTTCAAGCAGAAATTCAATCATTATATCAAAGAACTCCAAGGTGAGACATTTGGCATGGCTCTCTTCACTCAACACTCATTCACTGTGTTTCATAAAATGACCACAAATACCTCTGAAAAGAGTGGCTAAAGTGTCAGTTCCTAAGTATACATAGAAGGGGACAGTATGAAGAGTCAACAATTTCCAAAACATACAGGGCAAAAAATAAGCATGCTGTGTGATCTAACATTAACAAGCTGAGAAAGGCCCATCTTCAGTAACTTGGTGAGACTGTTCTTTCCAGTAGTCATGGTAAGCAAATCCAAACTCTTTCTCATTCAATTAGCCCTGTCTAACTATGGGGATTTGCCAGACAGCTGGTTAGTGTTAGAGATGCTATCCATGGCTACTCAACCCAGGTTTTCTTTCTGCATTGCTGATTGGCCAGCATCATAATTGGAACCATAGATTTGGCCCAAGTCACACTTTGCTCAAACCAGTTGAACTCATCAATTCGGTACACGGCCATTCAAATAAAAAAGAGTAGACCCAAACCGTCTTTAATGGCATTCCATCATAGAAATCCACTTTACATAATAGAGTTGAACCATGTAAATCTATGCAATTCAAAAACCCCACCAAATTCAACCATTATGCTCCATGGAAGATGCATTTGCTTTCATTCATTCTGTCCTTTACCTCTGTCTTTGTTTTTCTCCTTCCCTAGTGAATCCAGTTTCTTTCTCAAAGATTTCTTTCTCTTTTGTCCATCTGTAAACATTAAAAGAATGAAAAGTTGTAAAAACAAGCATATAAGTGATATTTTACATGATCAATAACTACATTTAAGCAAAAGCATGCCTTCTCGCTTTACTCTTAACTTGGCATTTTAAACAGAGTATTGGGTCTGAAAATACATGAAAATCCACATAACCAGAATCTTACACTCTTAAATTTTGTTTCAATCATGGAAAGAACAGGAAACATACCTCTTTCAGAAGTAATTTAGTTTTGACACTTAGGTATGTTTACTTTTACTATTATATGAGTCTCTTCCTATCCTTCATGTTTATACAAACCAACATCACCTCGAATTAAATCTCCATCAGAGGAGAGTCAGCAGTACATAAGGCTGTGACATCCATGAGCTAGTAGAGTGTAACTGGATGAGGAAATAAATTTGGGGGTCCACAGAACTCAAATCTAATTACCGCTGCAACTTTTACTATGTGACTTTGGCCATGTCTCAGTGTCCACACCTATATAATGGGAATTTTGCAGAGCTGTGAGAATTAAATAAAACAATGCATACAAAGCACTTGATGGGGAGCCTGATGCATGTCCATAAATTCAGATCTACTTTCTTTTGGAGATAGGTTGCATAATATTCCATAGTATAGCTATGCCACAATTTAATTAACCATTCCCCTACTGATCGACATTTGGGTTGTTTCTAGTTTTTTACTATAATAAGTAAGGCATTTACTAGTAATAAGTATAATAAGTAAGGTGTTTATCTTTTAGTATCTTGTACTTGCAACAAATGTACTTAGTACGTCTGGTTAACTCACCAAATAATACAGATACCACTCATATCAGTAGGCAGCTGTAATTGAATTCCTAGGATGTCATCATAAAATACTGGCAGTCATCATTGCAAGAATGCATTTTGGGATAATGCAGCTGTCAACTTAATGTGTGGGAGGTGCAAATCGGGAATCCACACTGCTATCAAACAGGAGAAATTCAGCGCATGCCACAAGGAAACTTATGTTTAAACAGGGGATTAAGAATCAGTTTTTTCACAAGCTATACTTAAAAGTGTACTAAAGAAAGAGATTCAGCCCAATAAAACTTAAAGGCAAGATTCTGATATCAGGAAAAGACAGAGTAAGCATTCTTGAGCAGAAATGAGCTGGGGTCCTCATGGGGCTGCAGATGCTCCCAATGCCTCCTCTCGGAATTTTTGGAGGCAGAAGACATCACAATATAATCACAGGCACAGTCAATCCCTCCTCCCTTTCAACAAGCAATTAAATATTTAAAAAATGACTCCTCCCACCAATAAAGTGGAAATAGTTCATCAGAGTCTTTACTCTTGCAGTTATGAGATTTGTATAGGGGAAAGTTATGTAAATCAGCTGTGATGTGGCAAAGAGCCGTCAATCTCTTTCATCATGGATATGATCTCTCAGTGTCTAAAAGATAGGGCCTACCATGACTTATCAGATACTTACACACAAAGAACATACTAACTGCACATGATTCTGACCTGTTCTCCAAATAGGACTGACAGGTATTTTACTTTGCAATGCTTTGGTCATCATTAGTTCATGTCACCAAATGTATTTGACTGTAACAAGAGCATATTTCCTTTTTAAATTTTTTTCTTTTTGTATGTGTGGGGGAGATAATTAGGTTTATTTATTTATTTAATTTTTAAAAAATGGATGTACTGGGGATTGAACCCAGGACATTGTGCATGCTAGGCACGCACTCTACCACTGAGCTATACCTTCCCCCCTCATATTTCTTTAAAAAATTCTACCATTCTTTCATTTTAATAGTTGACTCAGAAGAATAACTAAACCATATATTAAAGCTTAAGAAATTTATTTTTCATAACCAGTGAACAGATACTAAAATTCAAACTAGTTGTAAAAAACCAGAATACATATAGGAAAGGGGGCATTTTCTTTTAAGATACAAGGAGTTTTGTAAAATTCTTTTTAATTAGGGGATGTATGATATATGTAGATGTGTATACATACAGATGTACAGTTTTAGTAATACTTAGGAAGTTAACTCTCAGATAACCAACAGCCAGATTCAGATGTACACTATTGCTAGTACCCAAGGAGCCCCCGTATGACTCCCTCCCCATTACCCCAGGTAATCACTGATCCGACTTTTGTAATATCAACTATCTGCTTTTCTTCACAGTTTTACCATCTACATATGCATTTACAAAGAATATAATTTCGTTTTTCCTCTCAAATTCATAGAGATGGAATCATACTGTAGGTATTCTTTCTTGCCTCCTTTGTTTCATTCATCAACACTTCCTGAAATTCATCCTGTTGAGGCAGGTAGCTATAAGTGGTGACTATAGAGTGTTTTTGTGAACGAATAGACCACAGTTAATGTACCTATTAAACTGCTGATGGGAATTTGAGCTGTTTCTAGCTTGGGACTATTAGGAATACTGTTTTTGAAAAATTCTGTTCATGTCTTCTTATTACCATGTACAAAAATCTCTCTAAGACAGTGGTTCTTAAAATGTGATTCTAGCATCAGGATTGCCTGGGAACTTGTTAATGATGCAAATTCTACAGTCCCACCCCAGACCTACTGAATCAGGAACTCTGGGGTGGGGCCCAGCAAGCCCTCCAGGGGATTCTGGTTCACACTAAAGTCTGCGGACCACTGCTTTAGGGTATACATGCAGAAGCTACACATACAGGTCAGTGTGCATGCAATCTTAGGCTTTAGCAGGTAACATTGAACTGTTTTTCCAAGTGCTCAGCTAATTTATATTCCCACTGGTATGAGATTTTACATACTCCCACAAGGATAATATGTACTTCAAACGCCAAAACTCCAAACAATATTTTGAATCCTCCTTATAGGAAAAAACGTGACCTTTGTGAACAGTAGCCAATAATTTAAAAAAAATGCTTAGCTATTTACAACAAATACTATCATTTTCACTTAATTAGGCAGAGGTGAATGTTATTAACAGGCAACATTCACTAGACGAAATGATGGATGATGTGCAATACTGTGTAATGACGCATTGCTTTAGCACGCTGTTTTCTCATTTAAAATCCTCAGGAAAATGACCAGAGCTGCAATAATAAAACTGACACTCTTTCTCTTCTCCCTTTCAATCATTCAGTGACTTGCTGAATGAGTCTCCAATTTTTGAAGAGTGTCTTTTGTTCCCACAGAGCACAGAAAATCTTCTCAAGAAACTGCCATATCATGTGCTTACAACCATACAATGTAGTTTATGTTCAACCAGTTCCTTGGATGGCAGTAAGCATGATCAAGGCATCTTTTAAAGAAATTCAAGCTCCCTAACTATCAATACTGCACAGAAATACTTTTATGGTGCAAATGGTGATGAGTATGTGGTTACTAACTGCTTCTAGAGTGTGCACTCTCTTACGAACAACAGTGACCTGTAGAAAAAACTTGGGTGACACATCCTGATCGAAGGCATCTTGGAAGAAGCACTTGAAGATTGGAGTCCATGTGCCCTCCTTTCACCTTTCACCTCATTAATGCACCTACATCCTAGATGGGAGATCCCACAGACATACATAACACAACAGCAGAGGCAAGGTGGCAAGCCTTCCACATCCTAGTGACCAAAAGCAAAGGACTCATCAGTATGGAGAGGGGTTAATCTGGGCATCTTAGGGGAGGCCAGTACCAAACAGGGTCTTCAGGAGGGTTGAGAACAAGGAAACATGAGCTTGTTCCTCTAGGACATGCTTTGCGTGGACTCATTTGCTGTCAGGTAGTGTTCCATTTTAGGCCTTGTTTGTTTGTTTTTTTTTTTTTAACATTTTTTATTGATTTATAATCATTTTACAATGTTCTGTCAAATTCCAGTGTTCAGCACAATTTTTCAGTCATTCATGGACATATACACACTCATTGTCACATTTTTTTCTCTGTGAGTTATCATAACATTTTGTGTATATTTCCCTGTGCTATACAGTATAATCTTTTTTATCTATTCTACAATTTTGAAATCCCAGTCTATCCCTTCCCACCCTCCACCCCCCGGGTAACCACAAGTCTGTATGTATTCTCTGTCTGTGAGTCTATTTCTGTCCTGTATTTACGCTTTGTTTTTGTTTGTTTGTTTGTTTTTGTTTTTGTTTTTTAGATTCCACATATGAGCGATCTCATATGGTATTTTTCTTTCTCTTTCTGGCTTACTTCACTTAGAATGACATTCTCCAGGAGCATCCATGTTGCTGCAAATGGCAGGCCTTGTTTGTTTCTCTAGCTAGTCTAGAAGGTCTCTGAAAGAACAACCATGTCTCCTACGCTTTTGTCTCCCTCAAAGTCAAGAGCATAGGGTGGGGCATGCCATGAGGACTTGTTAGTACTGTCCATGGCCAGAAGTCAGATGAGGGTTTTGGGTTGGCTCTGAAGAAAACGCAGAACAAATGAATTATATAACTCCTAATTTTTAGGTGATTAGATTCAGAGAATATAGGTTATTAAACAGTAGTTTCCATATTAAGTTGATTCCAGAGATAATAATGATAAAAATACTATCCAAGGAAAGATTTATTTTTTGGCAGTAGATGGAAGAGTAAGGGTTACTTTTGGGGAATGGCTCTTGCCCAAAACGGGGCATGAATGAGCCTCCTGGAGTGCTGGGAACGGGCTCTGTCTCTGATCTGGTTGTCGGGTACTGATGTATGCATATGAAAAACCCACTGAGTTGTACTGTGGACATTCATATTTATGTACATTACTATATATATGTTATTCCTCAATAAAAATACCAAAAGACTTTGTTGTTTTTTACAGAATGGCACTAACATAAAATTTACATTAACTGAATGGGGCTGAACACTGAGCAAGAAAGACCTGCATGAGAAAGTTCTTGCATGTTTAACTTTTCTAAATATCTAAATACCCATGATCTCATCCAGCCACCATGACTTTCCTGTGACACAGGCATACAGTAGTTACGAAGAGTTAGTGTTTTTTGAGCATGTTCTATGAGCTTAGTATCCACGACCTCATTACATCCTCACAGCATCTCTACGAAGCCCACACTATTACATTTTCCTCCTTTACAGATGAGGTTAGGAGAGGTTAAGTAACTTGCCTAAGGGCAGAAGTTGGTAAGTGGTAAGTGCAGAACTTGCCAACATCAAACCGGTGCTCTTAACCTCTACATGTGCTGTAGTGAGGAATCTGTGGTGCCTATTTGAGGGAAGTGACATTAAAGGCCAGATACAGGGACTGACATGGGCAATACAGAGTTAGAGAGGAAAGAGAAAGAGACACTAGTAATTTTTGAGTTTGAAATATTCACCAGGATCGGCATGAATCATTTTTGCATAAATGATATTATCAAATACACATCAACACACAATCTACTGAGGTAGCTTTTTGATTTACTCATTTTACAGTTGAGGAAATTAAAATCAGAGGACTAAAGCAAATTGTCCAAAAATCACAGGACTGGTAGGTGGGGGGGCTGGAATTCAAACCCAAATTCCAGCTCTTTCCAAAAAGCCTGGCTCTGTCTTGAGAGGGGTAGCTAGGAGCAGAACTCAGATATTTTTGATGAGAAGCTGAAAATCCTTTGTTTAAGGTCATTTTGCAACTGCACCATAAGAGATGGTTCTGGAGGTGTCTGTAAAACAATGGATGTTCATCTGCGATGGCCATTTAGACTCTGCCTTCCCAGAAGCCTGGGGGACATATAAGAAGATGCTAAGGCTCGTTCTTTAGTGAGGCAGTCGCAGGGAATGGGTGGAGACAGCTTAAGTTCACAGGTGCACCTGGATTTGGGACAGGGCATCAACATTTAAGCCCTTTTTAAATCCCTTCACTTGCAGAATTGTGTAAAGATTACATTGCTAGAAAGGAGAAGAAATTGCCTGCTCTGAGATATGAAATGAAGTCATTTAAGAGTTACTCAATGTAACTCTGGGGACAAAACCCTCTTCTGATGCTGCTACAGATACAGGCAAAGAGTTGGCCCAGCGGACATAAAATGACCACAACCAGCCCTCTGCTATTCAGGTAGTGTTTAGCCCATAGAGTGATTTATAAAAACTTAAGCTCTAATGCAAAATCTTGGTAAGTTCACATACATATCTGAATTTCTAACCTCTTGAGAAAAGTGGAGGCGCTGGTAGTGCTGGGTCCCCTATTCCTCACATTCACCCCCGGCCCGCAGAGACACCTAACCCCAGACCCCTGCACACCTGGCAAACCTTGGAGCCTGCAACTCCATCCTAGCCTAAGAGGAAGGTTCTAGTTTGTTTCAAATCTTCAAAAAAAAAAAAATCCTGCTGAGAAAAGTTTGAAGGAATGCTTTTTGGCCCACCTCTCCTGCTTGTCCCAACCACAGCTGCCTCCCTATTTACTTGGACCAGAAAAACAGACTCAGAGAATGCAAACCAAAGGAATTCATAGGCAGCGAAGGGAGCTCAGTTACAAAGTGAGGAAAACATGATAGAAAAGAGACACTTGGGTGGCAGAATAGGAAGTGGCCCTTTAGAAACTGCATATAATTTATGCCACAGTTTCTCAGCCTTGGCACTAGTGACATTTGGGGCTGGATAACTAACTCTTTGTTGTGAGAAGCTGTCCTGTGCATGGTGGAGTATTTAGCAGCATCCCTGGCCTCAATTTAATAGATGCCAGAATACTCCCCCATTCCCTGTTGTGACAACCAAAAATACCTCTGGACCTTGCCAAATGTCCCACAGGGACAAAATCACTGGTTGAGAATCACTGGTCTATGTATAACTGTACCTAGAGAACAGCTATTAGCTCAAACCATGGGACATCCAAACTATGAAAAAGTCACATTTTCCCACTTGTCACAATGCTCAATTTCTGATTTAAACAGAACAATATAAAAATGTTTACAAATGATTGAGCCTTTATATATAATGTTGATTTTTGGACCCAATAACAATTTTCTTCAATTTATAAAGAAATGTGAGTCTGCCTATAGCTGTCTTTATACCCAGTTCCTAATTACAGGTAGGGGACTAAAAGCAAGTTACTTGAGTAAAGAGCATCCTATTTCCCTCGAAGTGTTTTTTTCTCATTTAGGGGGTGCAGATCAAGTCATCTGGCATCTGACAGCAGACAGGTGTATAAAATGGATGTATGAATGGAGTGTCTTTGGCATTCAGGGAAGACTTAGGGTACACCATTTCTTCTTTCTTTCTTTTTAGAGGACTAAACATGGTAGATAAAGAGACTTACTGCCCTCCATTGGCCAGAACAGGGATTCAGGAGGAAATTGTAGGAAGATAGTTATGTCAGCAAATGAAACTATTCAGCAATGGAATGAGCTGTCATAAGAAAGCACTGTTTACTATGGCTTTTATCTTGGTTGCTCTTTGTCTTGCA
The DNA here is from genome assembly GCF_048773025.1 of Camelus bactrianus. Lineage (NCBI taxonomy): Eukaryota > Metazoa > Chordata > Mammalia > Artiodactyla > Camelidae > Camelus > Camelus bactrianus. The sequence continues at coordinate 7,968,985 of NC_133575.1, forward strand.
TGTCTCACACCGGTGGAAACCATGTCATGAGAAGCCCTTTGCAAAGGGCAATGTGGTGAGGAACTGGAGTCTCCAGCCAGCAACCACGTGAGTGGGCCTGGACAGGGATCCTCCAACCCAGTCAAGCCTTCAGATGACTGTAGCCCCGGTTGAGCTTGATGGCAACCTCATGAACCAGAAGCTGAACCCGAACAATCCAGCTAAAATATTCCCAGAAACCGTGTGAGATAAGAAATGCTTGTTATTTAAAAAAAAAATAAAGAAAAAAGAAAGATGTTCAGCTAAATGCATGCAGTATTCTGGATGGGATTCTGGAACAGAGAAAGGCTATTAGTAGGGAGACTGGTGAAATCTGAACAAAGTCTGCAGTTTGGTTGATGGTAATGTACTCATGTTGGTTTTTTTAGCTGTGATAAGTGTACCAAGGTTATAAAAGATGTTATCATTAGGGGGACCTGGGTGAGGGGCATAAGGGAACTCTGGTATTGTCTTTATAACTTTTCTGTAAGTCTAAAATTATTCCAAAATAAAACATTTATTTTTAAAAAAGCCCTTTCTTCTAGGTACTGGATATATTTGAGAAAAGGCTGAAAGCTCATTTGTCAAGCACATGAGAAAGTGGAGGCTTGCACTGCTCACTGAGGGAAACACACAGATTTGGGAGCTCAACTTTATGGCAAGAAGGTAATTCACAAGCCAGAGTTTCTGACCTGGCTGAAACTAATGAAATGATTTTCCTATTCACATCTGCCTGATCTGAAAGAAAACATGGATCTAGGCCAATATAAAGCATCCATTATGCCTGCCATTCTGTGTAGCGTGCTTTCTGGAAAGGGAGCGGACAGTTGAGAGGCTTGACCAGATTTGTTTTTATGGCTCTAGTGATGTTTTCATACGTGGATGATTAGATTATCTTAGGATACCTTCTACTCCTTAGGTTCTCTAAATCCCTTTCCTGCTTAAGTGATCCAGACTTTACTTGTCATTTGGATCCAAGAACACTGATTAGTTCAGAAATCTGTTTATTTTTCATGTTTCCATGCCTATCCTGATAAACCAAAATACAGTTTTTAAATGATATATATAAAAGTACATTGGGTGAGTTATACAATCTGTGGATGTCTTAAAAAAGTATTTACTAAAACTATATTTAACCTTTTACTAAAACTAAAATTCATCCTTTAGTCTCACCCACTTTGCCTTTTGAGGGCTCTCAAGCTACAGACCTCCCAAAAATAAGGCAAGAAAAAGACTCCGATACTTCCAGTTTGGAGCAGATTTGACAAAGAAGTAATAATATTATTAATGGCCCCTGACACTTGAAGGCCATTCATAGGCAATCCTCCATGTCTAGTGTTTTCTAGTAATTAATTTAATCAATGTAAGTTAATTTGGCGTAGTAAATCAACATTGGAAAACAGATAGGGACTGATAAGAGCTGGGTAACCAAAACTCCAGCCAAAATCATATCCCAGGAAAAGTTGGGCTGGTCATTGGAGCCACTTACTTCCACACCCATGCTGAGTGGAATGAATTCAAAATTGCCCCTGCTCCTTTGAGTTGCCTGCTCCGTATCCAAAGTGCATCCCAAGAAATGGAAGGGAGAGCAGCCCTGACAGGCAGGAGTAGTAGTTACCAGGTAAGTGGCCACCTCTGCTTCTTGGCAGGAAAGGTGCAACAATCCCAGGATAGGGGAGCCAATGGGACCAGTGCAATACTCTGGCCTGAGAGTTGAACTGGGATTAACTCCCGCGATTTAGGACAGGAAACCAAAGCACGGCTCTCTCCTCTATTCTAAAACAAGTAATCTCTGATAAGGGATGATTATGTCACAGAACATGATGAATTCCTTGCCTTGGGAATATTATTTCCACTATAATAGTTATCCATTTAAATGGAATCCTCCACCTAGAAAGTGGGCTCATCTCCCATACATTGATCCATCCATTGCTCCATTTATCCCTCCGTCCAACATTGATTAAGTACGTGTTATAGGTGAGACAGAGTTAGGTGTTGTGAACCCAGATGAATAAGCACTATCTCTGCCTTTGAGAAACTCAGAATTTAGTGCTAAAGACAGGCACGCAGAAACCTCATTAAAGCAAAATGAAGAAGGTTACTAGGTGGTAGATCAGAAGCAAGAAGGCTGTCCTCACTCTGCTTGGGAAGGCTAACGTTCGAGTTCAGTCTTAAAGGATGAAGTTATCCCTCTCAGGGGCCTTTGAATTTTTGTGGCGATTTCTCCCAATAAATCACATGATGACTGCTTAATCTAGGAAATCCTTTCTTAGCCTAAGCCTCCTAATGTTTTATTCCTAGTCATCCATACTTTTATCAAGCAAGCAATCTACTGGTGAAAAAAGATGAGAAAATCACAAACTCAGGAGTGGATTGATAGTTTCTTTAGTGGCAACTAGGGCTCAAGGAAGTGACAAATAAGAATTCTAGAAGAAAAGAATCTATATGGAAAAGGGGGAAAACAGTGTATTCAAGCCCAAACTGGCCCCACCATTCAGTCAACTTTGAATCTCACTATATATATATATAGAGAGAGAGAGAGAGAGAGAGAGAGAGACAGAGAGAGAGAGAGAGAGAGAGAGAGAGAGAGAGAGAGAGACAGGGAATATATATGTTCATATATAGTGAATACATACACACACACACACACACACACACACACACACACACACACACACACTCATGCTATTTTCAAGACCTCTTCCATGCTATAGACTGTTGGTTATTTAATCAAGTCTATAGGTCAAAGTTTCCATTTATGTATCACCTTATCCTTAGCAGTTCTTCCATTAGTCTTGACTGAAACAGAAAGCAGGTAGAAATGGGGTGATTGAGTCATTCTTCTTGGTTTAAATCCCAATGAATTAAACACTGTTTCTTTATCCTGTTAGCACCTCGTGGATTAGATTTTTCAAAATCTGTTTCCAAAATGTGTCTGTTTCTTGGGGAAAGAAATATTTATGGTACTCTTAAGCAATGCAGATGCCTCTCCTTGGAGCTGAGGCTCCCCAAAGTACTTGTGAAATGTACTAATCCCCACAGTTTACATATTGAAGTGGTGGTGAAATTATCAAAGCTGCAGTCAGAAAATAAGAACATTCTGCGAGTCTCTCACTGTTGTAAAGGGAGTCAGCTCTTGGAGGTCACGACGCTTCCAGCTAAATTAAACACTAAAATACCTTTTCTGTTTTGTGTAAATTATTTGGCAAGGTAATTAGTTCTGAAATTTTTCCTCAAGAGGAAAAAAAAAAAGACCTCGTAGACTCTTGAACCTCAAAGCAAGTGTGTTTCTATTATCGAAAATCATTCAGATATTTGATTTGTTGAGCATGTCTTGTTATTCTATCAAAACGTGAGGGAGGGAAGCTGTCTGCATGGCTTGGATGCCATGGGTTTAAAAGCTCAACTATGGTTTTTCCTTAACCAGGCGTTCTTTGTAATCACTGCTTACTGTAATAACTGGTCATGAACAAATTATGCCCTGGAAGGATCTTTTCCTTGCTGTCATTTTTTCCACTTTCAAGTGCTATGAGTTTTTGAAAAAAGAAAAAAAAAGCTATAAGCTCATACTCCAAAGAAGCAGCCCTGCTGCTATCGCCTTCTAAACTAGGAGCTAGTCTGTCCTTCCAGGCTCTGCATTTACATCTCTTATTGCACATTCCTTAAGGTGAAAACAGTATTTTTTTAAACTTGGTCTATGTAGGCACTGTATTTGCAGAGACAAAAGTTTCCAAATAGCAGAGCAAGAAAAATGGCTTTTGGCAAGTCATTTGCTTAAGCTATATCTCTTTCCTGAAGCATAAAGGAAAGAAAGCCGGCAGGAGAACAAAAAAGACAGAAGGCACTCATCCCAGAGAAATATCTTGGATTGTTAACTTAGGGAAATTAAACTCTAAATTCGAGGAGTTTCATCATTACTCACTTTAAAGCCAAAGCTTGCAGTTCAAGTAGAAAAGCTAGAGTCAGAGTAGGGTGTCTACACGTGGTGTGATTTTTGACCTGTGTAAGGGGCTAACACTATCTACCTTCTTTTGACAGATATTGTTTTATAATGAACAAGGAAGGAGGGAATCAATTATCTTTACATTATAGACTTTAAGCCTTGGAAACTCCTCAAAATTTCTGCCAGTTGCTTCCATGAAAACAGCCCTCTGATTAGGTAACTGGACAGATGATGCAGTTAGAGGAAAACTATTAGGCTCCTCAGCCTTTCCTTTCCCATTCTTGGTTTTGATAATTCTTTGAGTCATTTGAAACAATTCTTTAGGATATAAAAATACCATATAAATAGATGTACTATGATTGAATTTTTAATCTTTTCCATTCCATGCCTTAAACATTTCCTAAGCAGGAAAAGCAAAGCACTCTGCTCGACACGATTGCAAGTCAATATAAGAACAGTTTCCTCCCTACTGCTCCTTTGCAATGGCAGACAATGACATTGCTATTACCTACATCAATAGTTTCTAATCTAAACCCATCTTTAACCTACTTCCGCCCCCGCCCAATTTTTTCTTTCCCTATTTTCTTAGGTGCTCACTCTCCATGTGGTCATGCATCATGGGATGAGTCCTCATTCCAGGCTCAGGAAAGGAATCTTAGGTCAAGCCAGTTCTGGTGTTTTCTTTATGCTTGCCAGTATTGATTTGGGCACTGGCGGATGTTGCAATTCTAGGGATTGAGAAGGGAGGGAAGTCAGCTAGGAGGCAGCAGTGAAAATCCTTCTCTATTATTGAAAAAATACTTGCTGAAGAGTCACCGCTCTTTCTCTGCTTCTTTATGCTGCCAAAGAAGCAGGGATGTCAGTGGCTGCTGCAGTCATTTTGTGACAACGAGGGAAGCCAGCCGAAGAACAAAGTTACCCAGGATTATGGCAGAGAAGAAAGATGGAAGGCCACTGAATTAATGAGTCCTGGAACTAGCCTATCTGTGGGCTCCTCATAAAGTAATATAATCAAATTCTCTGTTATTTACACCACTGTTGGCTTGGTTTCCGTAATTTGCAGCCAAAACATCTTAATGATGGATAATCCAACACTCTGTTGTGAGATGTGTTTTTCTACTTGTATTTGCACCAGCCTTGTCATGTAATGCTAGGTATCCCTCAGAAAGACATCCCTAGAAGATCTGAATTTGTGTGTGTTGGGTGGGATCTAAGATAAGGAGGATCAGAGGAGGAAGATCGGATTACAAAGACTGTAAATCTGTAATAAGTAAAGTCCTTAAAGGTAAATATAGCTAAATTCTCATTTATCAAACCAGACAGTAATAACAAAGCTAACAGTCAACCCATACTGGAGACTGACTTATTATTAAAGTCACCCATCTGATGCATAATTTACACTTCTATTATCTACATGGTGGCACCAGCTGTTTAAGCAGCTCATTAAAATATTAACATCTCTTTCTTGTTTAGCACCACTAAGGGAATTTATTACTCACTTTGAAAAATATTTGATCACATATAATATAAATACTAAAACATCTGAGAGTTATGAAGTTTTGATAATTTTAAAACATTCAATTATAGAAAAATAAAACTAAGGTAGTGAAGAAATTGAAACGAATAGGATGGTATAGTTGACCAACTGCATGGATAATAACTATAAATCACTATATCAAATTAGTATTAATCTCTTAAATCAGAGGTCAGCAAGCTTTTCCTGTCCAGGAAAAGTCCAGATGGCAAAAATTTGGGGCTTTGTGGGACATATGGTCACTGTCCAAACTACTCCACTCTGCTGTTGTAGCACTGAAGTAGCCTTAGACAATACAGAGACAAATGAGTATGGATGTGTTTTAATAAAACTTTATTTATAAAAACAGGCAGTAGGCTGGATTTGGCCTTTGGGCTGTAGTTTGCCTTCTCCTATCTTAAGTGAAGATTCCCTTAAGCTACTTTTCCAGAGCTTTCCACTTATAAAAATTTTATAAACACCCACTAATTAAATTTTTAAATAATCTTGAGGGCTCAATTTCAAGTTATTTAGAAAGCTTGATTGGTTTAAAAAAAAACACTTGGTATTTAATTTCAATTAATACTTATTTGCCTTTGTTTTGCCCATGGGGAGACAAAAAGAAAAAGCAAAAATGGAAGCTCCTATTCATATTTCAAGGATGGGACATTCTCTGTAATTATCAAGTTTACTTTTGGGCCATGATCCAAACAGAGAGAATAACATAGTCTTGAAATCTTTGAAAAGTGCCAGAATATTTCAGAAACTGCAGTGACAAAAGTTTTGTTCCAGATAACAAAGCCTTGTGTAATAGTAACTGCTACTCCAACAAAGATCTATAAATAGTGTAAATGTGACCAGTAGGAACAAGACCTCAGATAGAAAACTATATTGTCTGTGAACATAAAGGAAGCCATTCTTGAATACGAAGGCACAAGACATATGGCTTCAATGACCACATACTGCTGTACTGGCTTGCCTGCTTGGCATCACAACAGAGTTATACAGCAGCACACACTTGAGAACTTGATATGGTAAAAAGCCCTGTGGTACAGAGGAGAGCATCCAAGAAGAAAATTACAAAATAACCTGCAGGGAAACCTCTCTGGGTTTTACTGGAATTGGTAGATGAGGCAGCTTCTACCTGTAAGCGTCACCAAATGTAACTGGCATAGGATGATATCGGCTGGTCTATGTTTTAATACAATTGACGTATCTGTGTTTTCTCTGTCGACGGACTAGGAACTCCTTGAAGATGTGGACTGCTTTTGACGTGACATTGTAGCTTCCATCACAGGCTTCTACATCTTTAGAACCTAAAGCTCCACGTATCCACCTCCTCCAGGCAGTATGCCCAGCTTCATGTTAAGAGGGAGAGCAGAGAAGCAGCACCGGGAGCCCCTGGGTGGCACTCCACTGTTGCGCTCTAGATAGAGAAGGCACTAGATGCTTAGGCCAAGGGTCTAGCCTAGGTTTATTTCTGTGATCGCACAGAAACAATGCCCCATCCACCTTACCAAGGCCCTAAGAGCCACAGAAACGAACACGTGAGTTTCCCAAGCTGACATTTTTGTTCTTTTCTTCTTGATTGCCTCTTCTCCACTGCATCTGCCTTCCAAGAATGTGTTATTCAAATTATGGGTCATAACTTGTTAATGAATTGTGAAAATTTAGTGGGTCATCACAAGTGTATTTTAGAAAATGATATAGAATCCAATAGAAGATGAGGAGGGAAAAAAAAAGAAGAGGAGGAGAGAAGAGTACAGAAAGTATAAAAGTGTATCTCAGGTAATGATAAGCCCCATCTGGTTCACGTGTTTGCTGGGCTGAGATGTAAAGTGTATTTCTCACTATAGATTGGGGACCAAAAGTTTGAATCCTACTGCTCTAAGACAAATACACTTAAATCTGTGGTGCATTCTCAGAACAGGCCACCAACAAAATAGGTTACTTCGTTTATATGCAGTAGTACTATAAATGGCTTTGATAGTAATGCCAGTAGGCAATGGGGGCCTCAGGAAGGTTTTTTTTTTTCCTAACAAAGGGGTAGGGTGTGTGGCTGAAGATTACTCTGGTGTTTTTAGATGTAGTGAACAGAATGGGGAGAAGTCTTGTGTTAAGGAAAGCAGGTGGGGGTGTCTGTGGCTGTAGTTAAAGTGAGACAGAATTGATGTCGTGACCTAGTGTTAAAGACAGATATAAGACAAAGTGATATGGCGATGAGGGTAATGATAATGATAATGATGATGATGCTGGTGATGGATAACTTTTATTGAGAGTATAAAATATCAGGAGATGTTTTAAGCTCATCATGATTATTACTTCGTTTAAACATCCTATCAACCCTATGAGACCATCAATCAAAGCTGGAAACTGGGCATGGGGAGAAGTGGTAGGGAAGCATTGATGTTTCAAAATCATTACTGAGGATACTGGGGAAAATAAGGAAAAGGTGATTGATGCTCTTTAGATAGATGAGGAAGAGTGAAGGGAGGAGCTTAATTTCAAAAACAAATATGCAAGTATGCATACATGCATTCATTGATTTCTAAAAGATTGGCTGAGGGTCTGTGGAGTGTTGGGCAGTACACACAGTGTTCCAGGTTCAAAGACAAATAAGAAACAGCCTTACCTCACGGGAAATCACAACCCTCTGGGAAGATCACAGAAATGATGATTGTGGACACATAAAAGATATAACTAGCTCTATGGCTCACACAATAGAGACATATTTTGAGGGCCTCTGAACGGAGTGGTCTAACATTATTCTTTGATCACCCTAGTTGGTGATGTTTGCTTCCTATTAGCATTTCTACCTACACTGGAGTTCCTGGATTTTACCCCAGGTTTCAACTTCATTTTCACTTATACAAAAAGCTTTGCTAAACGGTTCTTGCACTTCACCTCTTCAACTGGATGATGCCGACAGGGATGACATAGAAGTTGGACAATTCTAGTTTCTGTCTAGCGTTGTTAAACACTCGAGCTTGATTTCTTTGCCTACCAGATTGCCCTGATTTTTAAACAATCAACATTTAAATCACAAACCAAAGACAGCTGCAGTGTTAGCCGACCAAGAATATCATTTTCTTGATTTCACTGAGTTGTTTACTTGGGTTTTATATTGCCTGAGGGACAATGGTGAGGGACCATTTAATGAGGAAGCCATAGAACTGAGCAATTTTGAGGCGTCAGGGTACTCTTTTATTAGACTATTGTCCCTATTTTCTTAAACCATCAGCTATTCCTCATTCCATGATACTGTTTTCAAAATACATAAACAAAGCCTTTCTCAATTGTAATATGGGAAATTAAGTGAAGAAAAAAAAAAGAGCACTAAAGAAAACTTGAATTTGTATTTCTCTTGGGAAACCATTCAGCTTTAAATACTTAGTTTCCAATATAACGAGGTTAAGTCATACTGCCTACACTAATTTGCTTTTCAGATTGGGCATAAATTAGTCACTTCCTTTCATTTTACCTTAGACCAGAGGTCAACAATCTTTTATTTTTTTCTATATAGGGCCGGATAGTAAATGTTTGAAACTCTGTGAGGTATATGGGCTGTCACAACTATTCAACTCTGCCATTGTTGCTCAAAAGCAGCCATAGACAATACATAAATGAACAGGAATGGCTGTGTGCCAATAAGATTTTATTTACAAAAACAGATGAGCTGGGTTTGGCCAGTGGACCAGTTTACTAATCTCTGTCTTAGATCGTTTGTATTAAAATGCTGTCAAAATAATATTAATTGAAACTGATACATAAATAGTACTCAGTTGATGTGTTCTGAATAAATTAAAAGTTCATGAAGGCCATTAGGTGTTGCTTAATTTCTTGACCATGATCTCTGCAATTGTTTCCTGGTTCTGCTATTAGGGACTGAGCCATTTACAGACTAGAATGTGTGATCCAAGAGCCTATGTCAAGAGCAGACTTTGACCAGGCAGAAACATTCCACGGTTGCTTCCATGGGGCAATCTCAGGCTCACAGGGAAATCTCTACTGATAGGTATGATTCCTCCCACTGAAAGGCCTCTTGAGTTCTACCACTAACGATTTCTCTAGGTTCTCTTTAGCATCTTCAAAATTCCCTTTTTGAAATAGCTTCAGTTTAGAAGGGGTAACAAATTAAGCTCATCAGTCATCTTATAAAGTATATGTAAATCTTACTAGTTTTTATGTTGTGTGTCTTCTGGCTGAATGGATACAGAGGAGGTAGGAGCCACAAGTTTGGAGAAACTTAGGTTCCTGAATAACTGTGTGGAGCAGAGTCCACTCTCCTGATCTCCATGATCAACCTGCATTGGATGGTGCCTGAGTAAGAAAGAAACTTTTTTGGTATTAAGGAACTAAGTGGTTAGCCTATCTCAACTAATACAAGTATGTATCTGTGAAATACATTCTTAGAAGTAGCATTATTGGGCCGTTTAAAAGTTAGATGTTGCCAAATTGCTTTGTAAGTTGCTGTAACAATTAGATTCCTATTAACAGATATACTATTGAGTGTCTATTTTCCCATAAAATATACCATACACTTTTTGAAGCCATTCCAATCTAAGAGGAAAAAAATTCCCCTTGGTGTTTAGCTTGCATTTCTTGAATGAATTTGAGGGTGAGCATCTTTACAAATCTTTATAAACCATCTGTATTTCTTTTTCTGTGAGCTGCCTATAATTTGTCCACATTTTAATTATTTTCTTCCTCATATTAATTTGTAATAAAGCTTTTCACATATTTTTAAAAAGTTTTATATAGTAGAGAAGTTAGCCTTTAGCTTGTCAGATGTGTTGTAAATTTCCACTTACTTGTTTACCACAGAGTTGATTCTATTTTTTTTTAATGTAGTGAAATGTGTCACTCTCTTTCTTTATGTTTTCTGGGTAGCACCTTCCTCAATGTAAAAATATATAAATATCTAGCTATGTTTTGTTTTGGTGCATTTATATTTTCATTTTCTAAATCTTCAAATCTTTCTTCCATATCAATTTATTTTGTTGCAAGGAGTAAGGTTAAAATCCCAATTTTTCTCCTCAATGGTTGTCTCATTGCCCAAATACAATAATAACCCATCATTTCCCCCTGACAAGAAATGCAATATTTATCATGTCATACGTTCTCATATTTATTTTAGCTCAATCCTGAACTCTATTGTCTCCCATTGATCTGCCTATTGTGAAGCAGTACAATACTCTTTTAATTGCTTTAATTTTATGATATTTCAATAAATGGATAGGGATAATTTCTGTTTGACCTGTTTTTCAGATTTTCCTCTGCCTACCTACGCTCACATAATTATTTGCCAAGATGATGTGTAGATCAATTTAATGATTTTACAAAAACAAATTCTGTTGACATGTTTTTTGGAATTATATTCAGTTTATAGATACTTAATGGCATAACTGACATCTTTAAATTATTGATTCTTATTATTCAAGGAAAATATAAGTCTTTTACATTTATTTGTAACTTTTCTTATTCAACTTAGATTACATGGTCTGAGATTATAATCATTCTCTTGGATACTGTATTAGTTTTTTTTTTTTTTTTTTTATGGCTGCTGTAACAAATGACCACAAACTTAGTGCCTTCAACAACTCAAATTTATTATCTGACTTTTCTGGAGGCCAGAAGTCTGAAATGGGTCTCACTGGGTTAAAATTGTGGTGTATGGAGGGTTGCATTCCTTTCCAGATGCTTTAGGGAGAATGTGTTTCCTGGCCTTTGTTAGCTTCTAGAGGCTGCCTGCACTCCTCGGCTAATGGTCTCTTCCTCCATCATCAAAGCCAACAGCAATGCATCTCTCTGAGCTTCCTCCAAAGTCATGTGTCTCTCTGACTACAGCTGGGAAAGTTTCTCTACTTTTAAGTATCTATGTGATTAGTTTGGACTCTCCCAGCTAATCCAGGATAATCTCGCTAACTCAAAGACTTTAACTGATCACGTCTGCAAAGTTTCTTTTTGCATGTGAGATAAATATACATAAATTCCAGGGACTAGGACAGGGCCATCTTTGAGGAGTCCATTATTCTGCCTACCACAGATGTAATCTCAACTGTCATGTCCCTCTCTACCATTATTGGACTCACCTAGAAAATCCTATCTCTAGTAAGGGGAGATTTGGATTAATCAGGACTGGGAAATTCAAAGTGCAAAATGGTATACTTGCTTTAGCAGTGTTTACCCGCCCAGATGTTTATTTTGCAATTTAAATTCCCAGCTACTAACCTCAAATAGACCTTTTGGGCTGCCCTGCAATCCTGCAACATTACTGGTCCCTCAGCTTCCTTCTTTTCCATTCCTCTCCTCTTTCCTCAAACCTCCAGGACCACCTTCCCATCCTCACTCCTAGCACATGAAATTGTTTCCTATTTCACTGACAGTAGAGGGGCAACCTGGAGTAAAATTCCACATGTATATTCTAATCTATCTGCATCCATACCTATATAACCAGTGTCCACTTATTACTAAAGCTCAAGAAGAGGTCAAATTCTCTACCTGTGCTTTGGATCCCACCCCTGCAGTCCACTCTAGGAAATAACCCCAGTAATTTCCCAACCTCCTAATACTCAATTCTTCTCTCTCTGTGGTAAATTCCAGTAGCTGTTGAATATGTTATATTATCATTCATCTGAGCCCTGGAAGCACCAGGCTCATAGAGGAAGAGAGTCCTCCAAACAGTTACCCATAAATAAATCCTTACAGTCATCCTAAAGTGACAAAGAACAAAAACGTAAGTTTGAGTATGTTTCCATTTTCATTATACGCACTATGTCTTTAGGCCTGGTATCATTTCCTGAGGTTCTAGACCCTGGCAACTATATTTATTTTCCTGAGTAAATTATTCATACAGCGAATCTGACCCTGTTTAGAACCTCCACTTGGGGGTTTGCATGGAACCTGGTGGCCACCCTCTGACCAAAGCTGCCATCACAGCACTCAGCACTGGTTACACATTTGATGGATCTCGTTAAATATTCAATGTCAATAATCATCTTTCCAAAACAATAGCTTCATAACTCCTGGGTGATACCTTTTTCTTTCCCACCCAGCCACACAATTCCTTCTCTCCTCCATAAGTAAGAAATTATTTATAAATCATTAGCTCCCATTTTGGTAGAAAATATCAGAATAACTCCTGTAGCCCAAACATCTTTGAACATCTTGATAGAACAAATCTTTTCCTGAATGTGCTAGGACCACATAGTCTCAGAAATAAGCAATGGAGAGAGAGCTTCTAGCAGATAAGTTTTATAAAACTGCCTGCTTGGTAAAGGTTATTTATTTAGTGGACTCTAAAAAACAAGAACAAAGAAAAACATCAAATTAACTGGATTTAAAAACAAAGCTACAAAGAATATTTGTTTCTTGATATTTCATCTGATGTGCAGCCAATCTGGGTTTCACATAACTTTTTAGAGTCATCATTCCCTTCACTATAAATTGGGTTTGCCAAAAATATTTCTATTAAAATTTTTTTTAGGAACTGAAAAACATCAGTTCCTGTGAAAGGGAGACAGGATTCTTGTGCCCCACCTGGGCCACCTTGTAAGTTAATGGTGAGGCCAGGGCAGGCCTCCTCTCCACCCTAAAACCAAACCAAGACAAGATGAGGCAGAATGAGATTGTCCGAGGGAGAAGCAGCAGCATGGCCTGGCGGCGATTAGCACTCTTTTGTCACCAATCGCCAAAGGGATTTTCTTGTTACTTGAGCTGAGGATATCTGTGTTACATTAGCATGAAAAGACATAACAGGGGTAGGGATTTCCTCCTGGGAGGAACTGGCTGTGGTTGTGGTGTTAAGGAGTGTGTGGAGGAAGCCAAAGGAGCAAAACAGCAGTCAGTGAAATGTGCCTGTTCCATCAGTCCCTTGGTCTAATCTACTCCTCCGTTCTCCTGAACTCGTTCATGACCTCTGGCAGAGTTCCAGATTCCAGCTTAAAGAATAAAAGTGGCTCCTCTTGCCACTTTTTGTTTAACATAGTATTGGAAGTCCTTGTCTCAGCCATCAGTCAAGTGAAAAAATAAAAGGCATCCAAGTTGGAAGGGAAGAAGTAAAACTGTCCCTATTTGCAGATGATGTGATTCTTTATATAGAAAACCCTAAAGTCTGCACCAAAAATACTGTTAGTACTAATAAATGAATTCAGTAAAGCTGCAGGATACAAGATTAATATACAGAAATCTGTTGCTTCTCAATACACTAATAATGAACTCTCAGAAAGAGAAAGTAAAAAAGACCCCATTTAAAGTCACAACAGAAAGAATAAAATATCTAGGAATCAACTTAACCAAGGAGGTGAAAGACCCGCACTCTGAAAATTATAAAACACTGAGGAGGAAAATTGAAGATGATACAAAGGAATTTAAAAAATCCCATGCTCTTGGATTAGAAGAATTAATATTGTTAAAACAGACACACTACCTGAAGCAATTTACAGATTTAATGCAATCCCTATCAAAATACTCATGACATTTTGCACAGAACTAGAACAAATAACCCTAAAATTTACATGGAACCACAAAAGACCTGGAATTGCCAAAGCAATCCTGAGAAAAAAGAACAAAGCTGGAGGTCTCACCTTCCTAGCCTTCAGACTAAACAACATAGCTACAGTAATCAAAACAGCATGGCATTGACACAAAACCAGACATATATATGTATCACTGGAACAGAATAGAGAGCCTAGAAATAAACCCACGCACCTCTGGTCAATAAACTATGACAAAGGAGGCAAAAATATACAAGGGAGAAGACAGTCTCTTCAATAAGTGGTGCTGGGAAAATTGGAGAGCTACATGTAAAAGAATGAGATAAGAACATTTCCTCACACCATATACAAAAATACACTCAGAATGGATTAAAGATCTAAATACAAAACCTGAAACCGTAAAACTCCCAGAAGAGAACATAGGCAGAACACTCTTTGACATAAATTGCAGCAATATTTTTTTGAATCTGTCTCCTAAGACAAAAGAAACAAAAACAAAAATAAACAGATGGGCCCTAATTAAACTTAAAAGCTTGTGCACAGTAAAGGAAACCACTGACAAAACAAAAAGACAACCTACAGACTGGGAGAAAATATTTGCAAATGATATGACTGACAAGGGGTTAATATCCAAAATATATAAACAGCTCATACAGCTCAATATCAAAAAAATAAACAACCCAATCAAAAAATGGGCAGAAGGCCTGAATACACATTTTTCCAAAGAAGACATATAGATGGCTAACAGGCACAGGAAAGTTGCTCAACATCACTAATTATCTGAGAAATTCAAATCAAAACAACAATGAGGTATCACCTCACACCTGTCAGAATGCTATCATCAAAAAATCTACAAATAAGAAATGTTGGTGAAGATGTGGAGAAAAGGGAACCCTCCTACCCTGTTGGTGGGAATGTAAATTGGTGCAGCCACTATGGAAAACAGAATGAAGGTTCCTCAAAAAACTAAAAATAGAACTACTATATGATACAGCAATTCCACAGCTGGGTATATTTCCAGAAAAAAATGAAAACACTAATTCAAAATGAGACATGAACCCCATGTTCATAACAGCATTTTTTACAATAGCCAAGATATGGAAACAACTCAAGTGTCCATCAACCGATGACTGGACAAAGAAGATGTATATAAATACACACACACAATGGAATATTACTTAGCCATTTAAAAATAACGAAATTCTGCCATTTGCAGCAATGTGGATGGACTTAGAAAATATTATTCTTAGTGAAATGTCACATAGAGAAAGATAAATACTTTATGATATCACTTATATATAGAATCTAAAAATAAAACAAACCAATATACACAGCAAAAAAGAAACAGACTCACAGATATACAAAACAAACTAGTGGTTACCAGTGGCAAGATAGGGGTATGGGATTAAGAGATACAAACTACTATGTATAAAATAGATAAGCAACAAGGAGATATTGTGCAGCACAGGGAATCACAGCCATTATCTTGTAATAACTTTAAATGGAATATAATCTGCAAAGATACTGAACCACTAAGATGTTCAACTGAAACTGATATAATATTATAAATCAACTATACTTCAATCTTAAAAAAAAAGAATAAAAGTGGCCCTAAGAGTCACCATCCAGTGAAAAACTCTGTGTGGTCAGTGTTTTTGTGCTACTCTTTCTAGTCAACAAAACTGAGCCTCCCACGACAGAGGTGAATTGCCCAGGCCCACATGTAGAGGTGGGGTGACTGGACAAGTCCTCACATCCTGGTTTTCAGACTCCCAAGCCAGTGCCCTTTCCATCAGCACCGCTGTTGGCAGCACATGAGCACGTGTTCATGTGTATATCAAAGTTGTTCAGCCTGTGCACTTGGGCCCTTGGGGCCTGACAATGCTTGTTGTGGGGCACTGTCCTGTGTATTATTGGATATTTAACAGCATCCCTGGCCTCTACCCACTAGGTGTCAGCTGCATCGTTTCCCCAAGCTGTGAAAACGGAAAGTGGAACCAGACACTGCCAGATTTTACCTGGAGATGGGGGCAAAACCACCCCTGATTGAGAACCCCATATCTATATGTATGTGTATAGGGAGGATGTAAATGATTTTATGAATAAAAATTCATGAAGCAGCCCCTCAACCGTCTCATAAAATAAAGTAGAAGTCCTGCAGATACCGAATCTTCTGAGGCAATCTTCTAGCTTTTGGATGCTTGTTATCTCTCTCCTGCTTCCCTTTAAGTTTCAGGCACACCAGCCAGTGATGCTTTTTATGGCAGGTTCTCTATTTGTATAACACCATAGCTTTTCACTCTACCTCAAATTCCCTTTCTCCTCCACACTAATACGAATTACAATGTACTTTTATAGAAGTTGGTAAACATTCAGAAACAGACTTTAGAGATCAAAGAATTTCAAATATATGCTTCTCATCTTTATAGGAATCAGGATCTGTGCTTGTAAAAACATCAGACAACCAGGCCTGTACTGGCTCCAGGGTTATAGTGGTGAACCCTGACAGACACGCCAGGTGAAAGGCTGGGTCAGAAGGAGTTCACATTGGTGTAATCACCAATTCTGAGTTGGCAGAAGGTCAAGTGACAAGTTGAACAGGTTGTTAAAACATTCTTTTCAGCTGGTTATTTTGAAATTGTATTGACAGAGATGTGGTTTTTCTTGTAACTCTTTAAGCTGACCTTTTGGAAATTTCTTTTTAATTGTGCTGAAGCCACACAGACTGTTAAGATACACATAGCGTTCCCTTTTAATACCCCCAGCTGATCTTCCCTTTAAATAAACGTATTAGTTTACACGTAAGTTGTCCCATTTGAACATGTCTTTCAAAACGGACACCAATGCTAGCCAACGACCTGGAAGGTGTAGCTTCCTTCCTGTGTCAATGGTGGGGCTGGGAGGAGTGTGCCACTGGGGCTCTGGGGGAGCGGACGGTTGCCTTGCAGCACCCCCGATGAAATGGCAGACGGGGCCTTACCTTTGGGAATGGTGATCTGACAGCTCAGGTCACAGTCCTGCTGCAGCTGATAAAAAGCCACTTCCTGTAGCCGGGCTCGCTCCAGCTCTGAGAGGCTCTGGATGGGGACAGACCTCAGCCGCACGCTGCGGCCCGACATGCTGTTCCAGGTGAAATCACCCTGCAGACCAAAGGGAAAAACATCAAGTCTCACAGTCACACTAACTCAACGAATCTCAGCCTCTCTCAGTTAGTAATAAAGTCAAGCAAACTCCATTTTTGTGTTCCAAAATTGGCTCTCAATCCCTAAAATCAAATCCACTTTTAGTTAACTGGATTTTCTGAGTCAGCTGCAAACATTAAAATCTGGGGTATCTGCCTGGTCACCTGATCCCGTATAATGGTGCATACATGCAGAGGCCAAAGAAAACTGTGGAAAGGTGCTTCAAGGGTCCTGCTTCCTCTCTTTTATGGGAACACATGGGAAGTTTTTGGGTTTTGTTTCTCAGTAACAGGAAAAACGGATGCTAATTCCCATCATGCACACTAGAGACGGGAAGGTACACGTATATTGCTGGCCTACTGTGTGCCAGCAATTGTGCCAAGGGCTTTCAAGCTACTTCCTCCAACAACCTTAGCAGGTAGTTACCATTTTTGACCCTATCTTATATAATATTTAATAATATAATAACATTATATAATTATACAATCTAGTGTGTTTATAATATATGTCATAATATATTACTGTAACATCTAATATATACTTATGATAGTGTTGATATTATAGTAATATATAGTATATATCAATATAATATACTAGAGATGAAATTGAGGCTTGGGAAGGTTAAGTAATTTTCCCCAAATCATAAAACTTACAAGATTTGTAAGGACTCAGGCTAAAAAAAATGTTAGGTAGGAAGAACATACGCAATCCATAAAATTCAGAGATTATGATACGAGAAGTAAGTACCAAATGCAGTGGGATGCCTAGAGGAAAGGCTTCGACATCTGTCTGGGGACCAAGGAAGGCTTTGCTTCACTGGAGACCAGCAAGTTGAATAAGCTCAGCAGAAATGCAACACTGGAAAAACAGTGTGTTCCAAAGCAAATGAATTTGAGAGAACAGGTTTGTTTGGGGGAAATTACAAGGCTGGAAGGAGGAAATAGCAGGAGGTGAAGCCATGCAGAAATCAGGGCCAGATCCTGGAGGGCTTTCTTTGCAGGCATTGCAGAGTAGATTGGATTTTATTCAGCGGGTGATGGCTAGCCGTTAAGGAACCTTGAGTAACAGAGGAACATGACCGGATTTGCATATGGGAAAGATGACTAGAAACACATTTCTAAAGGAATTGAGGGAGGGAGCAAGTCAAAGATGTAGAGATCAGAAGAGACACTAGGTTACGTATGATGCTTATTCAAATTTGAAGAGACAGGGAGACACTCAGAATCACATAGATGCTTGGGGACAAACTGGATGCAGTGGGGGGTAGAGAAGAAGTAATCCAGGATGACATCAGCGTTTCTGGCTTGAGCAACTGGGAGGATGGCACACTGAGTCACCAAGGCAAGGAAGAGCAGAAGGGAATTAGGTTTGACGGGAGGGGAGAATAAAGATGTTAAAATTTTGACATTTTGAAAGTGATATTTTATCTCTAAAAATAAATAAATAAAGCATATTCCCAAATCTGGCAAAATAGAATCAGGCCAGTTTACATCTTTCTTGAGCCTTCATTTTCTTCTCCTGACTAAAACAGTTCCAACTCAATCAAGTAATACATAGTTTTGGAAACTGATCACAAGTGACTACACTTAGCATAATAAAGTGTGATGCTTTACACTTGCCTTAGCCTTTGATTCTTATTGTCATAGATTTTTTTTAACTTCTTTGGTAAATTTGGAATTATTAGATAGAAGAAAGAAAAAGCCTGGTCTAGTTGTAATGACTTGAATTTATGGAGTTCTTTTCTCCTAAGATTAGTTCTTCTAAGCAGCAGATGGCTCAAGAGAAGGCTACAGCCAAATCCCAGAAAGAGAAGAGTGTGGCACTTTCTTGAAAGCAGGACAGCTGCATTGGTTAGGACTTGGAAGAGTCATTTCACAAAGGAGGTAAAACTGTCTCCAGAGCCAACTGGTTCTTAAACCCACCTTTAGCACATGGCTGAAAAAACAATTTCCCTAGGAGAGAAGGTTATCAAATAATAAACAAAGGGGGACTTCAGAGTTATCTCCAAAGCTACCTATTATCAAATGTGTAGCATCTTAAAAACATCATTCAGTCACATTTTTAATTATGGGTAATAGACCAAGTTGTTTCATAATCCATTATATACCACAGACTTGAATAACTGAAGCTTAAAGAGTTCAGAGAGACCTGGAAAAGTCTGTATGGGTTACTCTAGTTCATCACCCTCCTCCCCTCACCCCTCTACACTCCACCATCTCATTGTCTTTTGCTACCTGCCAATGAGCAGTCATGAGTACATCAAATAATCTGCATTTTCCCCGATGTCCCAATTTTCTCACTGCTCCCAATGTATAGTTACACCACTGTGAATTTCAAAGATTTTTTTCTAATTAAGCACATTCAAATTTCAATGTGTTTTTTTAAAGTTGGAAATATGCAAGGTCCATTATTGAGAAATTAGAAAATTAACACAATTGATTCACAGGCTAAAAGCATATCCATTCATAGTATCTTGGGATAAACTCAGGAGGTATTGACTACTGCTCTAAAAGACAAAGAACAGTGTTCTTCATTTTTATTTTTATCCTTAATGCAATATAGACATTTGGAAGATTGAGAGGTCTAATTTCAGAGCGAAGCACACACAGAGTCAAGGAAATACAGTGATGCCATATCAAGGAAACACAATGGCTGGGAAACTCTGCAAACATGTCTTAAAACTGTAGTTGTATTGCTTTTAAGGTGTGATAATTTAGTGTTGGCTCACAGTAAGTTACTTGGTCGAATGCATCAACCTGCCTAATTTCATTCCACATCATCTTTTTAAATTAATTTATTTAAAGAGTCCTTTCTCAAAGCACTCACCCAAGGTTTACCTGAATTATCACAAGGTTCAAATCAACATATTTGGAATGAAGTACCTAGAAGTCTAAAATCTAAAATCAGCCTGTTTCTCTCCCTCCTCCTCACCTCTCCATTTGGGATTCTACAGCTAAGGACGGAGTCCCCAGATGTGGCAACCGTGGGAACTACACAGACCAGTGTTGCGGGAGTCACCAAGCAAATTCATGAAGTTTCCACATCTCAGTTGCCTCATCCCAGAGTTCCTAGGGGGCACACTGTCTACATGCTTAAAATATGTTTGCCTTTATATTATGAAAATTGTAAATACGTGCAAAGAAAGAGATTAGACTAATGACTTCCCAGAGGTTCTGAGGCAGGTTCTAGTGCGCAGTCATTTTTTTGTTTGTTTGTTTGTTTCCTGATTGACCAACCCATGCAGCCACGGTTGAGAACTACTGAGCTCAAGGGTTGATCAGATTCAGATTTGAATTTGCACCCCATCATTCAGGTTGGTTGTAGTAAGTCTGCTGTTTCTGGAAAATTCATGAAGTTCTCCAACATCAAAGAAAGATGCAAATCCACCATAAGAAATAAGGCTATTTCTGTGATAGTTGTAATAGTGAAGATGTTGCTTTTTGAAGCAAAATATAAGCTTTAAGACACCAGGAGTAAGCATGTCTTGCCTTCTTTTACTGAGCGAATACAGTGATGCCATATTGTTATTCTTTCATTCAACAACAAATGACTTCAACTTGTCCCTCAGAGTCTAAAGCCTGTACTCTTAGCCACTACAATATCCTGGCTGGTGGATACAAAATTTGAGAGATTCCCTTCAGTTGTGCATTTTGTTCGGCAGAGGTAGAGAGATGTATGGAGTTACTGGATAGACGGTGTGGCAGGCACAGTAATACTCCTCACCCCAAAGATGGCCATGCTCTAATTCCTAGTGGATACCTGTGAGTATGTTAACTTACCCGGCAAAAGGAACTTTGTGTGTGTGATTAAGTTAAGGGATCCTGAGATAGGGAGGTTATTCTGGATTATCCAGACGAGATCAACCTCATCAGAAGAGTCCTTACCAGAAGGAGGCAGGGGTGGCAGAGTCAGAGAAGGAAATACGACAACAGAAACGGAGGGGAGTGTGTGTGTGTGTGTGTGTGTGTGTGTGTGTGTGTGTGTGTGTGTGTGTGTGTGTTTGTGAGTAAGAGAGAGAGAGAGATTTGAAGATACCACTAGGCTGCCAAATTTAAGGATGGAGGAAGGGGCTATGAGCAGGCAGTCTCCAGAAGCTGGAAAAGGCAAGGCACAGATGCTCCCCCAGAGCCTCCAGAAGGGCTGCAGCCTTTGATTTCAGCCAAGTGAGACCCAAGTCAGACTTCTGACCTCCAGAACTGTAAGACATTAACTTTCTGATGTTTTAAGTTTTTGGTAATTTGTTGCATCAGCAATAGGAAACTAATACAGAAGGAGTAGGAGGGAGCATTAGAAGAGAAGGTGGGTGAGGTGAAGGAGACTGAGTTCAACTGAGGATAAGCTCCCAGACAGTTGAGAAAGTAGGTCTTGAGCTCCCCTCAGATTTTTACTGCCCCATTTCCTGGTGCTGAAGTGCTGCTTCATACTACAGGTCCCACTACTTCATACTGTAGGTACCACTGCCGATGACTTGAGCTGGACAGGCTTCAAGATTGGAATTCTGAAAGCACTTTCCCCGCAAAATAGAATTATAGAAAGCTATATACATAGTAAGTATTTTAGGCTTGTGGTCCATATAATCTTTGTCACAACTACTCAGCTCTGCCAATGTAGCACAAAAGTGGCCATAAACCATGTGGAGACAAACGTTCCAATAAAACTTTACTCGCAGACACTAAAGTTCTAATCTCATATAATTTTCATGTCACAAAACAGTAATCTTTTGATGTTTTTCAACCACTTAAAAATGTAAAAACCATTCTAGACATTCAGGTCATATAAAACCCGGCAGCAGGCTGGATTTGGCCCACTGGCTGTAGTGTGCCAACCCCTGATATAGAGACTGGGTCATTTAGCACCCACCACATATTTATTTATTATCTACCACCACGTGCCAGAGACCCAGTCTTTGCACCCTGCATCACGAGCTACATACATTAGCTAGATTCATGAGGGCAAGAGCTTTGTCTCCTTTACTTACCTCGGTGTTCCCAGTATCCAAGATAATACCTGGCAATTCATTATCAATGAAGAATAAGTAATTCACAAATAATAAATATTTGTCAGTCTAGAGACTAAATGAACCAGGTACATCATGAGTACATCAATTTCAGTAAGAAATTGGAAACTAACCAACTCACGTAATAGTGTATCTATGACGGAGAATTTCTTCTGGATTTAAATAAACTGTTAAGAAACAGTCTTCTGAAACAGAGCCTGTTGATGAGCTAAAAAATGCCAATATATCAGGGTAGAAAATAAACAGAAAAGTATCGGACCTCAGGAATAATGAATCCATGACACTCATACTCATTCGTCAGACCTCTTACCAGCAGGAAGACACAAACACAAAGGTCAATGTTGCCCTGTGACCCTGACCACATGGGCCATGAAGTAATAAACAAGCACCCAGTAAAGTGCCAAAGCCCACCAGCACCGCCTAGAATGTGTTTCTGGCTGTTCCTCAACTCTCAAATGCACACTCCAGGCCAGCATTTTTCTTTGGTGACTGTTTATCTCATAAATGGATGACTCATTTTAAGGCTCTCTGGATCCAGCTTTTGAGTAGTTGTCATAGGATTTTTTTTTTAGCTTGAAAGTGGATGATTTCTCATCGTTTCAATTTCCTAATTATAAGTGAAGCTGAAACTGACCCAATGTTTCTGGATAGACAAAGGGCCTTGACAGTTATAAAAATATCCTTTTATTCTGGGGGCCTATGGGATAGCATGAATAAAGGGTAACGATACGATACAAAATGATACAGCCCTGTGATTTTGGGGAGTGATTTTGCCCCTTTAGGGGACATTTGGCAACATCTGGAAACATTTTTGGCTATCATGAGACTAGGGTGGGGTTTCCTCCTGGCAACTAGTGAGTAGAGGTCAGAGATTTGCTGGACATCCTTCAGTACACAGGACAGCCCTCTGTGCCCACAATAGAGAACTATTTGGCTGCAACTGTCCATAGTGCAGAGATTGAGAAAACCTGCCATAACTTAGGTCTGCTGTTAGGCCCAAATTACACAGAATCTCCTTAAAATGATAGTATCAGGAGATATTAACACTCATGTATGAGTTTTGTTTATCATCAAACGCATGCACTATATACTCTTATGTATGCTATGCAATACCATGTATATTATACATGTATTATTCCTATATATTAAGCCAATAAATAAACAGAATCCGAATTTCTTTACAACTAGCATTAAGAAGCACAAACACCACAAACCATTATAAAAGAGGCAAACAAAAGAAGCCTCAATATAATAGAATCTTGATTAACTGGAGAACACCTCACTAAAAGCATTGACTAAAAGACACTTCCTTCCCACCAGAAGTATACATTTAGAAAAAAGAAACAAAAGGCAAACTGAAAAACCAACAACCTAATATCTGTGATTTATTTCAGAAAGGTCATTCTTTTGAGATAAATTGCATCTTTACAAACAGACTTGATTTTCCCATGAAATAAAATTGATTGAAATAATTTTGGTTTTGGTCTCTACCACATTGTTATATGATGTCCTTGGGACTAGTCTCTAATTGCAGCAACTCTTTAACCTCACCCAACAGTAAACCTCCCCAGGCCAATTGAGCCAGCAAGGAGTGATGCAAGACTGCTCAAAATATGGCCTGCAGACCTGGGGCAGTGGAATTACCTGAGCAGATGATTCTTGTAAATGTGCAGGTTTCTGGGTTCTAAGGCAGATTTAAGGAATTAAGGTCATAAGGAATGAGACCCACGTACCTTCATCATAAATCAGAATCCTCAGGTGATTCTTATTTTTGTACAATAAAGATTGAGACCCACTGGCATGGATTCAAATAGAAATGAGCTCTTTGGCAAGACTCAAAACATCTCTGAGCCTCAGTTTCCTTATCAATAAGACAGAGCAAAGAATAAGATTGAACTCTCAGGTTTGTAGTGATCATCTGAGTCAATGCAAGTGCATTTCTTGCAGAGCGCTTATTAGCTCCCAGCAAGCCCTGAATATGTGGTAAGTAAAGTTATAATCAATATTAATCATCATTCCTCTAACTTTGCATCCCTTTTTAAAACCTGGCAGTTTCTTAGTGACACCAAAAACTCTGAAGAAATGTGTGTTGAATTCATGAATAAATGGTTCCACTATGTGTAACATGCCTTTTGTTGGTGATTACAAGCCAGCCAGCTGGATTGTGGTTTCCTATAGGTGAAAAGGAGATGAAAAGACCAGATCAGTAAGTTAAAGGCTGTCAAATGGCATGTTATTTAGATAAACCATGCCAGGGGCTGAATTTCTTTCAACTGTTTCCTACTGTGGCCAGCTGTCATTTATTAATGATTAATAATTACTGAAGCATGGCATAAGTTTAAATGCCAGGCTCACAACCAACATTTCTGAAAACGGCTGCCTAGTTCTTCATAACTCCAAAATAAACACATCTCCAGTGACAAGGAGCTCCCTTCTTCATGAGCTTCCGGGCAGAGTGGAGGGTATTTGCATAGCTGTCAACACCCCTGCTTGGACTCTTAAAAGAGGTTACTCCTTTATGAACCCAACAAAATAACATTTGCTAATTCTTCTTCTCTGGATTCTTCAAGCATTCCTTCTCAAAAGACCTTTATAAAGGAAGATTTAACACTTTAACATCATACATAATTTTTATGCTTTATTTATCTATTCTGGTCCCTTTTTTTAAAACAGGAATTTTAGAAAATTCTGAACAGTTGGTAGGTAGAGTGGTCCGTTTTTACCATTTGCCTTAGTATATTAGCTATTGATTGCTACATGAGGGGTGTCAAAATATGTTATAGTAACATGATGGAAAAATGTGCCTCACTCATTCCACAAATACTTAATGAGTACCTTTTATAGGTCAGGCACTGTTCTAGGCACTGGGGATTCATCAGTGAAGAAAACAAAGAGCCTTTCCCTCATGGAGCATCAAGGCCAGTGGAGGAAACTGACAAGAAATCAACATACTAAATGAGTAAATTACATAGCAAGTTACAAGGTGATAAGCTCTAGAGAAAGAGAAGGTAGAGGAATGTGAGGGGAATCAGGAGTGCTGCAAGGGCTTTCCGGGTACCTTACTGAAAACTTGATATTTGAATCTCACCCTTGTGGAGGTGAGGTAATGAGCCAGGCCGACTTCAGGAGATGAGCATCCTAGGCAGAGATGGCTTGACAGAAGGGCAGGATGGACCAGTGGCTAAAGGCAAAGACTGGCAAGCTAGGCTGCCTGGGCTTGAATCCCAGTTCTGCCACTTTCCAGCCATGTGGCTTTTAGCAAGCTATTTTTCTCTCCCCATGCTTTGTTTTCCTAATCTATGAAATAGGGGTGATGACAAGCCAGGGCTTGCCAAACTATTGCCTGTGAGCCAAATCCCACCCACTGATTGTTTCTGTAAATAAAGTTTTATTGGCACACAGTCACACCCATTCCTTTCAGTATTGTCTATGACTGCTTTCACACTACAATGGCAGAGTTGAGTAGTTGTAATGGAGACTGTCTGAGCTGCAAAGCTGAAAATATTTACTACCTGGCTCTTTATAGAAAAAGTTTGTGGACCTCTGGACTAGACTAAAAGTAAACGCATATCTATGATTAGGATTTGTCTTTGGGATCAGCATTTTCTTCCTCTCCTAAGATTTTGTTTCTCTGGGCAATATCCCAAAGAACCTGTAAAGCAATCACACTACATGGTAAGACTTGGGGATACTGGAAAGTACATAAAAGCTAGGGTGAAATAAAAGTGGTTATCTGCAAATGGCCTATTTATCTGAATTATTGATAAACCAAAGTAGAAATAAACATTGTCAAAACCAGTGTTGTGCTAACACTATTCAAAAAAAACAAAAAACAAAAAACAAAAACAAAAACCCCAAACCAATCATCACTCACATCTTGTTTCCAGTCAGAAGAACCTTTCCAATGTTTGGCATAAAGGGGATACAGCCACAAAATTGTAAATCCCCAAAGGCAAAAATGATAGAACAAAAGGCCAATTTCATTTCTGTGTATCCCTAGTTGAATTGTGGACTTGTCTACCAGCCACCAATTTAATTCAGAGTTTTAGGCTTCATTTGAATCTTGGATGGGGAAGAGGTAAAAGAGCCTGCACAGATCCCAGGGGTGTAGAAAATGGAAACACATGCAAGAATGAGAAACTCCTTGGTGACAGGGCCAGAGGCTGATAGTTTTCCTTGTCTTTCTATAATTAAATTTAGTTCACTGACATTAGACCGACAGACCTCTGGAGATGGATTGAACCTTGGAGATGCTGCTAACATTGTGCACTCTCTGCTAGCTACTATTCCAAGTCCTTTATTTATAGTAACTCATTTAATTCTTACAACTCTAAGGACTATGTTACCATTAGTACCCCCATATTTCAGATGAGGAAATCTTAAGTAACTTGTCAAGATCACACACCTAGTAAGTGGCAGAGTTGGAATTTGAAGCCAGGTGGCAGGCTCCAGAATCTAAACCCTAATTACTATATGTATTTAACCAGTTCACATGATAAATCAATCCAAACCCCTACATTTACAAAGGAGGAAAGCAAAGTCCAAAGAAGTTAGGTGGCCCCTGCAGTAGCAGGGTGGGGTCTGGGTCATAAGGGTCACATTCTGCTTTTTTTACCACCGAGTCTTTTCATTATGAGACACACCTTTATAAAGGGGTAAGCCAGACAGTATTTAAAAATCCAGAAGCTTAAAGTTTTCCTCTTTTATAGAGCAGGGCACTTTAGATTTACGATTAGCCTAATCTAATATCTGAGTTGTTCTCTGAAGCCCATATTTATCACAACCACAGCAACTAAAATGTTGCCCCAAGTTCAAGAAATTTAGAGGGGAAGATAAGCCATTTTACCCTCTGAGCCATGAAAACAGCCTGTGCTGAATCTTTTGCAGAAATCAGCCCGGTTATGCTGTTCCATTTCATCACGGCACAATCCTTCCTGCTCCAGTTTGCTCATTTCAAGCTGCTCCAACATTATCAATCAATCTAAAAATAACGTTCTCACAAATCTCTATTGGCACCGACAGTACTTAGCTGTCACACATCTCAGATGCTGATCAATCCATTTTTCTTCCCAAATCACAAGACAAATGTGGAAGAATCCCAACATTTTATCACAATAATCTGGAAAAGAAGTATAAGTATAGATATTTATATTGCTTACCCATGAATTATTCAGCTGTGTCTCTGCTGTCCTAATTTCACTGAACTAAGCTTGGAGTAGGAACTTCAGTCTCTTTAAAAAAGATTAGTTTTTCGCTGAAAAATGCATCCTGAAATGGCAGATTGCACAGAGTGTCTGAGACATGGCCCAGCTGGCATAGCTGTGACTCCCACGATACCTTTTGTTGCCAGAGACCTCCGCTACCATGAATCTTTGGACCAAAAAATGCAATCTTTTCATCGGACCATTGAGAAGTTCCTGTCCCTTCAGAACGGAGGCAGGCTGTGTCGCTGAGTGTGTGAGTGAGGGAGAGTATGTGTGTGTGTGAAAGACAGTGTTAAGGGGGAGGGACAAAAAGAAAGCAGAGAAACTGAAACTGGATTTCCTGCCCCCCTTTTAAAAAATAAGACTATTTTCAAGAGATATTCTGGAGTTGGAAAAAAATTCCTCTAAAAAAAAGTCCCCCTTTCCACAGGGATCTACAAATGGTAATTGGATTGTAACTGTGCAAACTGTCCTTATTAGGAATCAACCAAAGAATGTCGGAAGCCTCGGGTAAAACCCCTGAGAGCATGATAAAGCACATAGGGTACTTTCTGTGTTTAGGCTAAATTGTCAATTCTTACTTATATTCTTAGATTCTATTTTAAAACCACTGACTTCATTTTTCTAACACTAAGTAAAAAAATTAAAAAAACAAAAAGGTTTCATTCTCTTTTATACTGAAGCACAACACATGCTCTGAATTTTATGCTCTTTGTGGAACAATAGCCCTTGAGAAGTTGTTCATTTCCTGAACAGAGGGTGTGGAGGTCAGAGTGGATGCAACCACGTGGCCACGTTTAAGAGGGTGCAGGTTGGGTGGGGGCTGGTGGGGAGAGAGTCATGAAGGGCAGAGAGAAAAGGAAAGATTAAAAACATATCCTGATCACTAATTACCTTGATCTCCATGTATTCCACATGGCACTGAACCAAAAATAACTCAAAAAATAACTCAAAAAGACACCTTTGTTTTCAAGTCGATATGAAGTTATAATTCTCTTGTGGTCTCAAGTGAATTCCAACAAAAGAATCACTGTGATTATAATTAACAAAGTGAGAAATGGTTTCATGGAAGAGCTTACTGACTCAAAATTTAAGGATTCAGTATGTGTCTTACTAGGATTCTGTGAAGTTAACCATCACTTGATGTAAGCCACACACAGCTTCTGTTGCGATTGGTATTTATTTGTAAGAGGAAAGAATTTAAAAACAATAAAATACGTCAGATGGTTTTCTTCACCAGAACAATTACACTTAAAGAGAAATTCAGAGTACAAATTTACCTGTTACTGCATATACCTCCACCTCTACCACCCTCAAAACTCAGGTGTTGAAAATAGTCATCATTCCAGCAGATAGTGAATATTATGGTTCATGTAATCTGGATACTCACTAATGGAATTTAGACCCTCAATTGAAGTTTTTAAAAATATATTTCACATGAAATTGATAAGTATTCAATTCATTTGTCATTGTTAGGCAAATGATCTTTCAGTTTATGAACAGATGAAAGCAACACCTAGTTCTCATTGAGTCCTTTACTAAGTGTCAGATATTGTTCTAAACATTTTATGGATATTGATTCATTTCATTGATAAAAGAATTATAAAAGTAGGTTACATTATTATCCCCATATTACAGATGAAAAAACAGAAGCTCAAGAGGTTAAGTAACTTGCCTAAAAATTCACAGCTCATAAGCATTGCAGCTGTGATCCCAACCACTATGAGGCTTTAATATGAAATTAACTAGAAGACAAAGCCACAGTCCACAACCAGCAGTAGTTGGAGCCATGTCATAAGTGTCCACAAAGAAACAGACACAGCAATTTAATAAATAGAATTACCTAAAACTGGAGTGGCCTGTTCATTTGTTTGATGGATATATACCCTGTCAGGTCAACAGACGTTTCAGGAGAAGGTGGCCACTTCCTTAAATAAATAATCTCAAATAATTTCAAGAGACAATGTCTTGTGAAATTCCTAGTCTGTTTTAAGAGTGGAACCAAGTCAGGCTTCAAGAGGAAATGCAGAAATAATGGAGAAGCTGTGTATCTTTGACATTCTTTGGAAAAATGCATTCAAGCCAGGAAAACATAGGGTGATGATAAGGATTCTTCTTTAAGATTTTGAATACTCTTTAAGTAGAACCAGTAAGAGGCCAAAAAGTCACCCAAAGAGCCTTGCAAATAGATATCAGGAAGCAATCCAAAGATCCAATCTGTGGAAGAGTTTTGCTAACCAGAAAAAGATGCCAAGAACACAGTGATCTTTTACCCATTTAACTCTCGATTAGCCAAGGATACCAAGCCACAATTTATAGCCTCGGGATCTATGCCACTAAGCATCCACTCTACCTTCTTCTTGGCTTTTATTCTGGATTATTTCTGTTTATACCATAGGGGAAATTTTGCACATTCAGGGCAAAAATATTATAGAACCACACTGTCAAACTTTTGGAGTGAACATATTTCTGATTACACTGTTCTTTGGCTTAAAACACTTTGATGTCTCTTCTTTAGCTCCTGGACAAAGTTCAAATTCTGTAGCATGGCATCCACTACCATGTGTGCTGATTTAAGTAGAATAAAGTCAAATAGTCACTGCATAAAAGCAAATAATAATAATAACAATAATAAAAAGTACTGAGCATGTATTAGGTGATATGCACTGTTCCTGTGTCATGCATTCACTCCTTTCCAGAGTTCCATTTTATAGAGGTGTTGATGGAGGCAGAGAAATAGACGAAAAGACTGACTGGTTGCATACAGTCTCTCTTCTTCATGGCCTGTCAGCTAGACTACACTTTCCAGTCTCCTTTGCAGGTAGTAGAAGTCATATGATTCAGTTCTAGCCTATGGATTATAAGAGGAAGTGATAGGCTTCACTTCCAGCCCTGGCCCATAAAAACCTAAGCCATGTGTGGAGTCCTAGGCATAGACAACACCTCT
Organism: Camelus bactrianus; assembly: GCF_048773025.1. Taxonomy (NCBI): domain Eukaryota; kingdom Metazoa; phylum Chordata; class Mammalia; order Artiodactyla; family Camelidae; genus Camelus; species Camelus bactrianus. Next base: position 7,999,304 of record NC_133575.1, read on the forward strand.
CAGTGGTCATACCCTAGTGTCCCCTGCTCTTCAATCCTGACTGGCCCTGTGATCTGCTTTAATCAATCAAATGTGGCAGAAATGATGCCGAGATAATTCTGGACCTAAGACTTAAGAAGGCCTTGTAATTTCTGCTTTTGCATTCTTGGGACCCTTGAACCACTATGTCATAACTGTAGCTACTGTACTGGAGAGACCATGTGGAGAGACCACACGGAGAGTGAGAAGAGCTTAGCTGTCCCAATGTCTCAGCTAAATCCAGCCTGCAGACAACCTCCCAGTTGAGTGAAGCCTCGTGAGTAACCACTGTCAAGGCCAGCAGAAGTGTCCAGCTGAGGCCAGTTCAGATTGCAGAACCATGAGAAAACGAAATGGTTGTTGTTTTAAGCCACTAAGGTTGGGGTGGTTTGTTACCAGTAATGAATAACTAAATCAACATCTCCTTGTGTTGAAGATAGCGGAGCTGCAGGAAAAAACAGCTTGGGTCCTTGAATCCTTGTTTAGAGCACAGCTGTCGCACAAATTGTAGACACTACAACAGTATGTGTGAGTAGTAAATTGTAGTAAATTGAGTAGTAAATTGGTGAGATTTGGGGATGTATGTGATGTAGCAGCCAACCTCACCTTCCTTAACTTCTTCTGTTCACACAGATAACAAATCTAAACAGTTTGAATCTGGAGTCCTCCCCAGGAACCTCTCCTGTACTTCTCCCCACGGAACCTCACGGCAGGTCATTCCTTCACTTTCTACATTTTCACATGGAAAGAGAGTAGCTGACCAACTGGACAATAAAATAAAAACTATTCATTATCAGTCACTTTGCAGAACATGTAAAGTCTTTTATGAACAAGATGATAGATATATGTTTAATGACATCCTTCAGGTTTTAAATAATATATAGTCGATATTGAGAAATAGGTGATGCTTTTATCTCAGAACTATGACAATCTGATCAAATGGCACAGTGAAATTTCATCTGGATTACATATATTACCGACAAAACTTTCGTTGGTCCAATTAGCCTCTTTCAACCAGTACCATAGAATTGGCACTTGAGGTGTTAATATTTTTTTCTGATTGTACATTAAAAAATGTGAAAAAATTGGGAAGGACATTTTAATCCTTCTGATACTGTAAAGGGTACAGTGAAAATGTGATATCTTTTAGTTTAATTATCAGACTCTACCTTTGTAGTGTTCAGAACTTTAAGAGGTAAGGTGACAAGTAAAAGGACAGAAGGATGATTCTTCTTTCTCTTCTTACTCTCATTTGCTTCTCTAACCATGGTGATCTGTCCTCTCCCCACCCCCAGCACTTGACCTTGGTCTAATTTCTAGTATCCTCCTGCTGCTACTGTAACCCACTTGCAGAAAGAGTAACTTTTAGAACCTTCAGATCTAAACATCTGCCATCAAAGCACAGTATTAGGCAACTGGAAGGTTACTTAAGGCCACGAATCTGAAACAGTGAAAACCACAACAAAGAACATCTAACAGTTAGTTAGTGTTTACTGAATACATGCTATACGCTAGGTGGCAGGTACTAGGATTATTCTCATTTTGCAGATAAGCAAACTGAGACAAAGGGAGCTTAAATAACTTGCCTGAAGTCACATAACTAGGGAGTAAGGAGTTCAAACCCAGGCAGTGTGTTTCCGGATGCAATGGCTTTAACCCTTAGGCTATATCACAGCACACCAATGCCAGTGACCTTTTCTTCAATAAGTCCCTTGGAAGACACATGTGCAAAGGAAGTGTGACACAGAGCACCCAACAAGGACTGGAAAGCCTCTCTGCAACAGGGAGAAACCTGGTAATTGCATGGAGAGCATCTGAGTGCCCAAAGGCTTTATAGAATAGAGGCACAGAAAGGTGTACAAATAGAGGCAGGGCAGCAGGCAGAAACAGACCAGACAGCTGATGGGGTGCTTACCTCCAGGAGTAAGGACGGGGGGACTGGTGTTTATTTTAAAGAAAGAGAAACAGGCATTCTAGAAAACCTCCCAAGTGTCATAGCCTTTACAAGTGGGGATACGCATGCTAAGTTGTTGGGTAGAGGTGTGACACAATGAAAGGGGAGTTTTAGGAAGGATGAGCAAGGCAGAGTGGTGCAGAACAGACAGGAAGGGGATAGTGAGAGGAAGAAAACACTGAAGTCTATAATGTGAGTGGTAAAGGGAGGCTCCATGCCTGGCATCAATTGACAAAAAGGGACTTTAGGCAGCAATAAAACAAGCAGCCCTTACGGATGTTTTCTTTATGGGAGTCCCTCAGTTCTTCCACTAAATCTGGATCCCCAGAGAGTCAGATCCAACATTATACTTGGAGAAATGCCTTCAGGGGTATAATGAGATATTCATATCTCATGTTATGTGTTGGGGAGGGTGGACCTAGAAGAGAGATCATTTTCTTCTGGCTCTCACAGAGACACGGGTATGACGTCACTGGTTTCAATAGGCTGCAGAAGATGGCATTTCTTTTCCATTGCAAGGAAAGCTGAGTTACAAGGATGGATGTGGCGGGTTTAACCCAACAAGGACACTCAGATGAGAGGACACTCTTTATGGGGAAGATGTCACGTGAGCTCTCTAAAGAGCAGATAATTTATTCAGATATGAGCAGATTCACTGCTCATTAATCAAGAAATGGATTTCGGAACAAGATTATCTAAAAGATACAGGGATGCTGGAGAAATATAATGCCAAACTGGAGAACTCAATCCCTAGTCAGATATTTACAGATCAGCAGGAAGTAAAGCAAGCCTTAAGGAAACATGAGTATCATATTTAGAAGATGGAAGAATCTATACTGAAACTCTTAAGCAAAACAAAACAGGTAACAGTAGCAAAAAATACCGAAGTGAATTCTTTTCCATTTTCTCATTTCAATGCTACATCTGACAGTATTTTGTTTCATCAATTGCACTTAATAATTTGCAGAAGTCTCCTCTCAATGATAGGAAAGGCAAACAATTTCCTAAAAATTACATTAGACTTAATCAATTTCTTACCTTAATGAATTAACTTTGAGTATCACCAAATATACGAACATCAATCACCTCTAATCTATTGCCCAAGATATGAGCTGCTGCTGATAAACTTCTTAGTTTCAGTTTAAGATAATTTATCTTATTAAACTCCTTCAATAGGTAGTTTAAAACCTGCATGCATTGTGTGTAACCTAAGTGAGAAAAGGCAATTTACACATTTTCAATTGAAGGGTGGTAGTTAACTCACCTAAATCTTTACTTGTATAGCAAATAAGCAAGCAAGCTGTTTTAAATAAAAGTATATGCCTCTATATTACTAGACTGCAGGGAGAAAAAGTCTAGCGTTAATAATATTCTTGGAATATTCGCTCCAAAAGCGAAATCACTTCAGATGCAAGTGGTAATACATTTTAGAACAAACTCCATATGAACCAGTAGTTCTCTAACCTGGTTGCACATTAGGATTACTTGGTGCATACCTCGATTAAAAAAAGAAAAGAATTACTTGGTGCAGTTTCAAAAATACTCATACCCACGCCCCACTCCGGACCAGTGAGGCCCAATAGACCCTTCTGTGATTATGAAATTTTTGTTCTGTCTGATACGCTGGTCACTAGCCATCCATGCTAATGAACACTTGAGATGTGGCTAGTGAAACAGGATCACTGAATTTTTAATTTCATTTAACCTTCATTGATTTAAATGTAAGTAGCCACTGTGGCTAGAGGCTACTCGGTTGGACAGTACAGGTATAGATCCAGCCAGTTGGACTCTAGGGTTGAGGCACAGGCACTGGTAGGTTTACAAAGCTCTCCGGGGGATTCTAACGTGCAGTCCAGGATGAGAACCATTGTAATGGCCTGGGATTAAGGAAACCATCAGGGGTGGCAAATTCCATGCACTTTTCCCATAAGACATTATTTTTCTCCAGACCCACAAAGCATTTGCCATGCACCATTGCCTCACTCCCTCCTGCCTCAACTCCCTTTTCTCGCACCCCTCCACACTCCCATGTGAAAGGTGGACTGTCTGCCTATTCTTTTATTCACTGACTCTGCCAGATTTCTCTGATACCAAAGGTAGAGTCGTATCCTTGTCCCTTCTCTTTCACAGGCAGCAGAAACGAAACCTAATAATGCCACCGATTAAGAATTAAATCCCCTTTTAGGGTTTTCTATATATAGTAACATGTCCTCAGCATATAGTGACATTTTTACCTCTTCTTTTCCAACTTTGATCCCTTTGATTTCTCTCTCTTGCCTGATTGCTGTGGCTAGGACTTCCAAGACTATGTTGAATACGAGAGTGGGCAGCCTTGTCTTTTCCCAGATTTTAGTGGGAAGCTTTTGAGTTTTTTACCGTTGAGTGCTATGCTGGCTGTAGGTTTGTCATATATAGCTTTTATTATGTTGAGATATGTTCCCTCTATACCCACTTTGGCAAGAGTTTTTATCATAAATGGGTGTTGAATTTTATCAAAAGCTTTCTCTGCATCTATTGAGATGATCAAGTGTTTTTTGTCCTTTCTCTTGTTGATGTGATGTATTACATTGATTGATTTGCATATGTTGAACCACCCTTGTGTCCAATAGGCACATGAAAAAATGTTCAATATCACTAATTATCAGAGAAATGCAAATCAAAACTACAATGAGGTATCACCTCACACCAGTCAGAGTAGCCATCATTCGAAAGTCCACAAATGACAAATGCTGGAGAGGCTGTGGAGAAAAGGGAACCCTCCTACACTGCTGGAGGGAATGCAGGTTGGTGCAGCCACTGTGGAAAACAGTATGGAGATTCCTCAAAAGACTAGGAATAGAGTTACCATATGACCCAGGAATCCCACTCCTGGGCATATATCCAGAAGGAACCCTACTTCAAAAAGACACCTGCACCCCAATGTTCATAGCTGCACTATTTACAATGGCCAAGACATGGAAACAGCCTAAATGTCCATCGACAGATGACTGGATAAAGAAGTGGTGGTATATTTATACAATGGAATACTATCCAGCCATAAAAATGGACAATATAACACCATTTGCAGCAACATGGATGCTCCTGGAGAATGTCATTCTAAGTGAAGTAAGCCAGAAAGAGAAAGAAAAATACCATATGAGATCACTCATATGTGGAATCTAAACAAACAAACAAACATAATTACAAAACAGAAACAGACTCATAGACATAGAATACAAACTTGTGGTTGCCAAGGGGGCAGGGGGTGGGAAGGGATAGACTGGGAGTTCAAAATGTAGAATAGATAAACAAGATTATACTGTATAGCACAGGGAAATATATGCAAGATCTTATGGTAGCTCACAGAGAAAAAAATGTGACGATGAATATATGTATGTTTATATATAACTGAAAAATTGTGCTCTACACTAGAATTTGACACAACATTGTAAAATAATTATAAATCAATCAAAAATGTTTAAAAAAAAGAATTAAATCCCCAAATTTGTACACCCATAATTTCAAATTGTTTTTCACTTGCACAAGCTTGATCCAGGTGCTACTTTCTATGATTTGTGCCGTGGGCATGATGGGGAATATTTCTAACAGTAGTGCAGTTAAGCAGCCACTGTCTTTGGAACAGTGTAATAAACAGGTCTCACCTGCTCATTTGTGGCTATTGCCTTCAAATGGGCTGTAATATCACAGCACAATGGTTGCAGGGAGAGCTCTGTAGCCCTGCCACCTGGCTTTGAATTTCAGCTCAGCCCACAACTAGCCATGTGAGTATCTAACCATTCTAAGCCTCAGTTCCCTGCTCTGTAAAGTGGAGATAAAAACAGTGCTTACGGAGGATGGAGCGATGCATGCAACATGCATGATAAATGAGACATGTGCTCCACACACACTCTCCTAGGTCCAGATTTTGATAACCCCTGACATGCATGCACACACGCGCGCGCGCACACACACACACACACACTCAATTTTGGGGTAAGTATAGCAAATAACAGGATAAACTTTTGGGAGGAAGTCATAGAATTCATAAAAGCACATCCCAAGCAATGATTAATTAATGTGGCAATATGAAGATAATTTGAAAAATAGTTACAAGTAAAAAAAAATATGATAATGTGATTTTGTGAAATATTGAACTTATTTAATGAGTTTAATTTTGATTGATTTCCATACCACCAGCTAATATTAATGGGACAAGGAAGTGTGTGCTAATAAATATAAACATCACTGTATTCATAAAAATGGTAAGACTCAGAATTCCAGAGTTCAGTGATATTAACACAAAAAGCATACTGCATAATTTTCAGGCACATAATCACTTTGTCGACCTTTTGGTAATCTCAACTGTTGTAGCCAGACAACATGTTCCAAGGTCATTTTCACTCACAGGCACTATTGATTTATTTTCCTGAAAACCAATTAAGAATTAAATTCCCAAATATGTGAATATGTGCACCCATAATTTAAAACTGTTTTTCACTTGCAGAAGCTTGACCCAGATGCCACTTTCTACGATTTCTGCCACGTTCCTGATTTATGTATTTGTCTATGGATAGAAAAAACATTTAATGTAAGAAGATATAAAAGTACAACCCATTAGGACCATGAGGGTTTGTAGCCAACACAACTGTTAATGGTAAGGATTGCTTGTCAATGACTCACAGCACAGATAAGCTAAGCTGGGAGCCATGCTCCATCCGCAGGAGATTTAGATATGTGAGGAACAACTAATATTTCTGGTGAATGTAAATATGTACTCATTCTTATTCCTAGCTCTAATTGTGTATTCCCTGCTTCAATCATTAAAGAATTTAATGAGGTAAGGTATATTAATATGTACCCATTTCACAGATCAAGAAAGACATCAAGCACTGGGAGGTTAACTTGTCCAAGGAAACAGATTGTAAGTGACAGAGCCAGGATTCAAACTGATACAATGACAAAGATGAGTGGTTGCACTAGAGATGTGTGACTCTCAAGGCCAATGTTTATGACCTGGCCCTTCACAGAAAAAGTTTGTTGACCGTGTTCTGGACCTGCTGAAATCACCAGACCTGTAGCATAGGAAATGACAGAGTTTCATGAAGTTTCCCTATTTCAAACAGCAAAGAAACCCCATCTTTTTACAACTACCATTGCAACATGATGTATATCTGAGCAGATGAGTCTATAAAGATTTCTCAGTAGCATATTTTTCCTTCACGTTTCTCTCGAGGCTCCAAATGACCTAGACACTGAGAGACGTAGGGAATAACTCATGCCATCTCACTGCAAGAGGGAGCTCAAGGACTGTGGATGTTTAGATATCAGTTATTTTCCCAGAAAACCTTAACTTCATAGGATACCTCCCTTGTCTGTAAGCATCACACTCACCACTCCCGTCCTCACTTTCAGCTATTTCTTGACTTATTTAAACATTAGAAAGCTATTTGATTCTTTACACTGGGCCCTTTTCGCTCTGGCTAGATTGTACATTCCAGAAGGACAGACATAGCATTTTCATTTTGTGCTTCTGCGTATTTGTTGATTGAAAGAAAGCTTTTGGGAAAGTACACTTCTGCATCTATACTGAAAGCCATTTGTGTCCATTAGCATGGAAACAAGACCAGCGGGTAATATTTATATTTAGGACATTTGTTCCAAAGTAGCTAAAATCACTTCCAGTAAAAATGAAAAAAAGATCTCGCTTCCTGGCTTTTACTATTAAGTGTCAAAACATGTAAAAGGAGCAACTGAACAGAGAGAAAGTAATTTGCAGGATGATACAAAATGCCGGGTATGACATAAAAACAAGCCATCAGCAATTACTGGCACAGAGCTGAGTTTTCAGTTGCCATTTTCCAGACTTTCTTCCCCAGAAATATTTTCTCTTCAATATAGTACTTTTAAAATGATAAATTGAGATGTGTTCCACCAGACCTGGCTAAGTAATTTTGCTTTGATGTAAGGAAAACAATGTTCCCTTTGAGCAATGAAACATACAGAAACTGAAGTTTTAAAAAAAAATAAATTATGGTAAAATATTACCAGGGCTTGGAGAGTCATAACGAATGGGTACAATTTTTTTTAGATTCCACATATAATCATATGATATTTGTCTTTCTCTGTCTGACTTACTTCACTTAATATGATAATCTCTAGGTCTATCCATGTTGCTGCAAATGGCATTATTTCATTTTCTTTTATGGCTGAGTAGTATTCCATTGTATAAATACAAAACATCTTCTTTATCCAGTCTTCTGTTGATGGACATTTAGGTTGCTTCCATGTCTTGGCTATTGTAAACAGTGCTGCTATGAACACTGGGGTGCATGTATCTTTTTAAATTGAGTTTTCTCTGGATATATGCCCAGGAGTGGGATTGCTGGACTTTAGGGTAAGTCTATTTTTAGTTTTTTAAGGAACCTCCATACTGTCCTCCATAGTGGCTGCACCAACTTATGTTAATGGGTGCATTTTTAATAGATTGTTTCTTGGAGCAGTTTCAGTTTCATAGCAAACTCAAGTAAAAGGTTCAACGATCTCCCATATACCCCTTACCCTCACCTGTGCATAGCCTCCCTCATTGCCAACATCCCCACCAGAGCGGCCCATTTGTTGCAATTGATAAACCTACACTGACATATCATAATCATCCTAAGTCCATAGTCTGCTTTGTGTTGTATGTTCTACTGGTCTGGACAAATGTGTAATGAGATGTATTCACAATTATAGTATCAGACAGAGTAGTTTCACTGCCCTAAAAATCCTCTGTGCTGTATCTATTCATCCTTCTCTTACCCCAGCCCCTGACAACCACTGAGCTTTTCATTGTGTTCATAGCTTTGTCTTTTCCAAAATGTCATCTAGTTGGAATCATGCAGTACTTAGTCTTTTCAGATTGGCTTCTTTCACTATGCATATAACTTTCCTTCATGTCTTTTCACAGCTTGATAGATCATTTCTCTTTAGGGCTAATAGCCTATTGTCTGGATGGACCACAGTTTATTTATCCATTCACGTGCTGAAGGACATCTTGGTTGCTCCTAAGTTTTAGCAATTATGAATAAACATCCATGTGCAGGTATTCCAGTGGACGTTAAGTTTTCAACTCCTTTGGGTAAATACTAAGGAGTGTGATTGCTGGATCATACAGTAAGAGTATATTTAGTTTTATAGAAACTGCTAAACTGTCTTCCAAAGCACCTATACCATTTTGTATTCTCACCAGCAATGTATGAGAGTTCCTGTCACTCTGCATCTTCACCAGCACTTGGTGTTGTCAGTGTTCTGGATCTGGGCCATTATAGTAGGCCTATAGTGGTATCTCATTGTTGTTTCAACTTCCATTTCCCTGATCATATATTATGTGAAGCATTTTTTTGTGTGCTTATTTGCTATCTGTATATCTTCTTTGGTAAATTGTCTGTTATGTCTTTGGCTTATTTCTTTTTAAATAGGGTTGTCTGCTTTCTTACTGTTGAGTTTTAAGAGATCTTTATATATTTTGGACATCAATCCTTTATCAGATGTGTCTTTTGCAAATATTTTCTCCCAGTCTATGACCTGTTTTCTCATTCTCTTGACATTGTCTTTCACTGAGCAGAAACTTTCAATTTAAATGAAGTCTAGCTTATCAATTTTCTATTTCATGGAGCATGGCTTTGGTGTTGTATCTAGAAAGTCATCTCCATACCCAAGGTCATATGGTTTTTTTTCTGTTATTTTCTTTGACTTTTATAGTTTTGCATTTTACATTTAGGGCTGTGATCCACTTCAAGTTAATTTTTGTGAAGGGTGTAAGATCTAGGTCTAGAGTCAATTTTTTGTTTGTGGATGTCCAGTTGTCCCAGCACTAATTATTGAAGAGACTATCTTTGCTCCACTGTATTGCCTTTGCTCTTTTGGCAAAGATCAGTTGATTGTATTTATGCAGGTCTATTTCTGGGATCTCTATTCTGTTCCATTGATCTATGTGCCTATTCTCTTGCCGATACCACACTGTCTTGATGACTGGCATTTTATACTAAGTCTTGAAGTCAGGTAGTGTCAGTCCTCCAACTTTCTTCTTCTTTTTCAGTATTGTGTTGGCTACTCGGGGTCTTTTGCTTCCTCATATAAACTTTAGAATCAGTTTGCCAATATCCACAAAATAACTTGCTGGGATTTTGATTGGGATTGCCTTGAATCTGTAGATCAAATTGCAAACTGACATCTTGACACTGTTGAATCCTCCTACCCATGAACATGTGATATCTCTCCATTTATTTAGTTCTTCTTTGTTTTTATTCATCAAACTTTTGTAGTTTCCCTCATATGGATGTTGTACAAATTTCATTACATTTCTACTTAAGTATTTCATTTTGGGGAGGGGCACTAATGTCAATAGTATTGTGGTATTAATTCCAAATTCCACTTGTTCATTGCTGATATATAGGAAAGCAATTAACTTTTGTATGTTAACCTTGTATCCTACAACCTTGCTATATGTGCTTATTAGTCCCAGGAACTTTTTTGTTGATTATTTCAGATCTTCTACATAAATAATCACATCATCTGTGAACCTCGTAGAGATCCAGGAGGTAAAACTCACAAAAGTTTGGAGGCCTCCTGATCACTGGGTTTCCCTGGGGTTTTTAACTCTCAGAGTTATCCACACTGAACCTCCAGCAATTCATCTATTACAGTTCAGGTTTCCCTAACCTGGTGCTGGTTCCCTTGGAGACTGCTGTTCCAATAATTTGTGATTCTCTGTATTTGCCTGTTGATCCCTCCAATTTTTGGAGGCAGCAGTTTGCCCTGTGACTTCACTTCTTTAATGGATCTAAGCAGAGTTGTTGATTTTTCAGTTTGTTCAGACCTGTACTTGTTAAGCAGAGTGATGTCTTCCAAGCTTCTTACATGCCAGATCAAATACCCAGAGTTCTGATGCAATTTTTTAAAGACAAAATTTGTATACTATAGAATTCACCATTTTAAAGTATACAATTCAGTGAGGTTTTTTTTTTTTTTTTGGTATATTCACAGATATATGCAACCATTACCATTATGTCGTATGGGTTATACCAATCTACACCCATTAGCAGTCACTCTCCATCTCCTCTCACCTCAGGCCCTGATCACCACTAATCTGCTCCATGTCTCTATAGATTTACCTATCTTGGACTTTTAATATAAGTGTAATTATATAATACATTGCCTTTTGTTTCTGGTTTCTTTCTCTTAGCATGCTTTCAGGATTCATCCATGTTGTAGCATGCATTAGTACTTCATTTCTTCTTATAGCTGAAAAAATTCATTGTATGAATGTACCAAATTTTGTTTAACCATTCATCAGTTGATGGATCTTTGGGTTGTTTTCACTTTTGGCCATTATGAATAAAGCTGCTGTGAATTTTCATGCACAAGTTTTCATGTGAACGTGTTTTCAATTCTCTTGGGTATATGCCTAGGACTGGAATTGCTGGATCATATGATAGCTCTATAAATAGCTAAATAAAAGCAACAACGAAAACTTAATATGAGTCCAAACACCAAGATTTAAAAATATTTTTAAAGGCAAAACTCATTTTCCACCTCATTCCTTTCATGTGAGATAAAATATCAACTGCAAGCAAACCCATCCAATGCTTCCACTTCATATAGATTGGCTTTTGGAGCTTTTACCAAGTAGTGAGAAGGAATACAATTCTTTGGTTTCTTTTTTTTCACAAGCTGATGATCATGAGTGGCTTGAAATTTTTAAACATTTCTCGTGTTCATTTTTTTTAAAGAAATTGAGCCAGGTAATAGTTATACCAAAAAAGAGCAAATAAACTCTTTGAATCCCTTTATGTTCACATTTTAATTCCAGTGACTAATTGTTGATGTCTAGCCTGGCAATTTTATGTATTGAAGTACAGTTCCAAGCCTAGTTCCTTTCAAGGAGATGTTCTTGTCTAGACAAGGAGAGGAGGTGAAAACAAAATAAAATAGTGCACAGAACAGTTCCAGAGCCTTGTTTTAACTACTGATGTGTTCTTTGATTTTATTTTTCTTGAGGTGAGGAAAAGCCGGAAGAGCTTAATATCTCTTGCAAGATAGTCATTCTATAAGCAAGTAAACAAGAAAGATAATCACCTGAGCTTCTTTCTGGCTCTACAAACATTACCTCACAACCTCCACTGTTGAGAAATGGAGAAGCCACTGAGACAGATAATGTGGCTGGTAGAATAATGACCCCCAAAGATATTCACACCCTAATCCCTGAAACCTGGAAATACAGCTGACCCTTGAACAACAAGGGTTTGAAGTGTGCAGGTCCACGTACATGCAGATTTTTTTCCCCAAGAGTAAATATTAACAGTAATACACGTTCTGTGGTTGGCTGAACCTGTGGATGTGGAAGAGCATGTGCAGAGCAACCAGGTTTACCGAGGGCCACTGTGAGTTATATGAAAATTCTCCACTGCGCAGGGATCCGTGCCCCTAACCGCCTCCACACTGTTCAAGGGTCAACTGTATGTTGCCTTACATGGCAAAAGGGACTTTGCTGATGCAATTAAATTAATGACTTTCAGACGTGGAGAGTCCCCTGGATTACCCAGTGGGCCCAATATAAACACAGTGGCCCTTGAAATAGAAGCAGACTTCAGAGTGAGAGGGAGATGTGACTATGGAAAACTGGCCAGAGAGATGCAACATTTCTGGCTTTGAAATGGGAGACAGGGTGCCATGAGCCTAGGAATGTGGGTGGCTTCTAAAAGCTAGAAAAGGCAAAGACAGGGATTCTCCCCTAGAGCCTCCAGGAGGAATGCAGCCCTGTCACCACTTCATTTTAATCCAGTGAGACCTGTGTCATATTGTAACCTACAGAGCTGTAAGATAGCAAGTGTGTGTTGTTTTAAGCCACTAAGTTTGTAGTAATTTGTTGCAGCAGCCATAGAAAATGCATACAGAGGGAATCAGAAAACGAACTCATAAACTAATGCAGGATTTCTCAAACTGTTCCATGATCAAATAAGTGTGAGAAAGTTGTTGATGTTAAGCCCATCTTAGGGTCGCAAGAACTCTAAGGAAAACTTGAGAAGTCCTGCAGAGGGAAAATTGTACCTCAGAGTATCTTCTAATTACATTTGCTATAATCTCACTTCCTTTTCAGAACATCTCTTCACATCCCTCAGATTCCTCAGAATGTAGCTGGGAAACGCTGAATTAATCTCACCTGCCCAGTTGAGAACCTGAGGCCCAAAGGGAAGAAGTGACTCGCCAAGATGGCATTTTGGCAACACAAAGACACAGCCCTGGCCCCCACGCGCCTCATCTAGAACCCAGTCCCATATGCCACTCTGTCCCGCTGACAAGAAGACAACGTTTCCTGACGCCCATGTTTATCTCAGACCTCTGCTGGGAGAAGAGGCCACGCGGTGATAATCAGCTCAACAAAGCCCATAACAGGTAAAATTCTCTACTCAATAATATCAGAAACCATATGGCTGCTTTAGCACTGAACTCATTTTATTATTCAAAATAACAATGCTCAACAAACTATTGAAAATTTACTAATTTCATGTTAACAAGAAGAACGCGATCATGTATTTCCCCACGGCGATTTAGCACATTCTTAAAAACGTCTAATTCTGCTGCCAACGTCCATTTTCCCCAAATTCTGGTTTCCATAAATGCTAATCTGAGAAAGAACAGAGGTAAAACCAAATGCCGCTGTTCCCCTTCATAGCACTTAAATAACGCTTTCCCCACATTCCCCACTGCCTGTTCCAAGAGCACTGTCCTTTGATGTTTTTCAAATACACGTTATCCACATCGTTTTCTGGAAAGTGAATACCCTTTTCCACCGCCTCAGTTTTAAATAATAATAAGAAGAAAGATTACGACTGAAAAATCTAACAACTTAGAATACTTATTTTGTGCCAAAGACTGCTACGTGCTTCACATGAGGAATCTCATTTAATCTTTACAAGAACCGATTAAGGTAAGTATTACTATTAATATCTCTATTTTAGAGATGAGCCAACTGAGGCATAGAGAATTTGGGTACTTTGCCCAAGGGCACATGACAAGAAGTAGTGGAGTCAGAATCTAAACATAATCTGATTTAGAGCTAGGGTCCTCTGTAAGCAGGACCCTGGTGGTTCTCAAATGGGGGTGATTCTACCTCTCAGGGGACATTTGGGAATACCTGGAGGCATTCCGGGTTGTCACAACTGAAGGGTGGATGCCATGGCGTCTGGCGGTGGAGACCAGGGATGCTGCTCACCGTCCTGCAGTGCACAGGACGCCCCCAAACATAGAATGGTCCCACTCTAAGTGTCAAGAGCTCCCAGGTTAGGAAACACTGTCCAAGCCAAATGCTTCCCAAGGACGGGGCATTTGGAATGGGCCAACTGTTGGTAAGATAGGTGATTCTCATTAGAATGGATATACATTCTACCCGGAAAATGAGGTTATCTGAATCAGGAGTGGAGGACACTTGGAGCCATGGGGTTCATTTGGTACATCTTGTTGTAGCATCAATTTACTCAGTAGTTTCAGCTGGTAATTTCACACTATGCCCTGGCATCCTGGAACACTAGGTTATTTTAATTTATTTTGATTTTTAAATATTTTATTTATTTATTGTTGTATTATTTTTATTTTTATTTTGCTGGGGCAGTGTAATTAGGTTTGTTTATTTTTAGAGGAGGTACTGGGGATTGAACCCAGGACCTTGTGCATTCCAAGCACGCACTCTACTTGAACTATACCCTCCCCCACTAGGTTATTTTAATGTTTGTCCTTCAGCGGACACATGAGAGAGACATTAGCCCACTAGGGAATGTCTGAAAAGGGCCAAAAAGAAGATTGTGGTTTCATTAGCCTTGCCTTTTAGCCCAGAAGACACAACAGCAGCGTCTGTGTCACAGATAATGGCAATAGCAAAGGGATGCAACCACGATGGGTTGCTTGGGATGCAGACCAACTTAAAATATTTTTGGAGAGCAGTTCGGCATATCTACTCAAAATGTAATCGTGCATACCATTTGACCCAGCAATTCTATTTCTAAGAATGTATTTTATAGAAATAATTACTAGATAAATTCACAAAGATATTCACTTCAACACCATCTCTGATAGAAAAAAAACAATGAAAACAACAGAAACTCATGCACATGTTCACCAAAACATGTGTACAAGAATGTTCACAGCATTTGCAACAGCCAAAGACTATAAACTATGCAAATGTTCATCAAAGTAGAAAGGATTTATTGTGGTATAGCCACACAATGGAATACTGCATAGCAATAAGAATGAATAAACAAACCCCACCCCCCTGCAACAATATAGATGAATCCCACAGACATCATGTTCAGCAAAACAAGTCTGACACAAAAGAGAACATACTGTATATGAAACCACTAATAAAAAGTATAAAAACGGGCAAATCTGTGCTATGAAAAGACAGATTAGGAGTTATTCTTGAGCCGAAGTGACTGGAAAGGAGTGCAAGAGGGGCTCCAGGGTGCTGGTCATGTTGTTTTCTCATCTGGCATAGGTGTGTTCACTTTATGGAAACTCATTAAGCTGTAAGCTTACGATATGTGCACTTTTCTACATGTACATTCTATTCTCTCTCTCTCCATATGTGTGTGTGTGTGTGTGTGTGTATGTGTAAACATCGACAACCTAAGTATCCATCAATGGGTGATTAGCCACGTAAACCATGGAATCCGATATCCACTCAAAAGAATCCCGTGTAGCCATTAAGAAAAATGAAGTGGACCTCTCTGTATAAACTTGGAAAGATGTTCACTATAATAGAAAGTTAAACAAGGAAGTTGCAGAACCCCATGATAATATGGCTATTATAATTTTGACAGGAAATACATGTTTGTTAGTGTAAGCACAGAAAGAGCAGAAATTATATTCTCAAATGGCTAATAGTAGCTATCGCTTGAGGATGGGATTCTTAGGGATTTTGACATTCTGCCTAATGCATTTCAATATTGTTTGAATCTGTTAACAAACATTTATCACGTCTGTACTCAGAGAAAAAGAACATAGAGAAAATGAAGATGAACAAAATATGTCTTACTTTTGAGATCATTATTATTTCATCATTCAGGAAGAGGAGTGATTTTGCTGGATGAAGGAAATGATAATGGAATAAACCTAGTGCCTTGCTTGCAGGGTTGCTAACTGAACCCAGTGAGGGAGGTCACGTTGGTTTGTTGCTGGCAATCTTTACAATTGATCCAAATTAACACTTGTTTGCTGGGCTGCACACATTCAAATCTAGTTGTGGTGTAGCAACCACAAACAGGATTCTTGGCCACACAAAGAATCTGTCTACAAAACAGCTAAACAACTGGATTTGTTTGATTAAATGAACAAAACCATATATTCAGAGGAAGGAAAAATCAAAACAGCTACACCCAAAGTAACCTACTCAGATGGGTGGTTCATGAAATGCACTCCTTCACTGAATTAACATTTTAGCAGCCTCCTGCAGACTCTGTGAGATACTCTGTTTGAAATGAAATACTCATGGATAAACCAAGAGCCCATGAAAAACACTTTTTTGCCCATCATCAGCAAATGTTTTCTGCATGCTCAACGTGGATCTGCCACCATGCTAAAACTCTGTGGTCTGATCCTCCTATTTTATAATCAATTGCAAATGTTATTGGGTCGAGTGTACTTAATTCCACCCAGGGCACTGAATGGAACTTCACTTAAAAGAAAAAAAACCCCACTGGTAAAATCCCACTGATTTGGGCAAAGTTGATAAAACTACAACTTTTCATATACAGCAAATGTCTATGAGACACATATCACAATTCATAACATGGAATAGATTGTGTCTCATGGAGTTCAACCCAGGCTGCACATTATATTCAACTGCAACAGAATTTCTGGAGGTGGCACCCAGCCATCAATATTTTTAAAAGCTCCCCAGGTGATTCAAAAGCACAATGAACTGGAGCCATTGCTCAGACGAATTAAATCAGAAGCTAGGTGGAATGCGACCCAGACATGAGTGTTATTTAAAAGCTACACAAGTGCTTCTAAAGTGCAGTCTGCATCGAGATCCATTTCTTCCAAATTTATATTATAAAAGAAGTCAAAGATGGCCCTTCAAGAAGCATTTTGTAAAGAGATCCAATATTACTTGGTTTCAGCTTGTGCACTTTACTAGAAAATTGATCACAAGGTGACATTCTACCATGTTATGGTTTCAGATGTTTCAGCTAATATGTGTGTGTGTGTGTGTGTGTGTGTGTGTGTGTGTGTGTGTATACATATTAGCTCCCCATTTGTTAAGTGCTTAGTAGGCTTAAACACTGCTCCACGTACTCTATTTAGAGCATTTCACTTAATCCCTACAACAATTCTATAAAGAACTGAGTGGGAACAGATCTTTCCAGATGAACCATCATACAGAAAGGTTTTTTTTCCAGTTTTGCTTTTGCTCAATTTTATAGCTGATCTGTTAGACCTATACTCTTTCAGATGCTTTATCTAGTTCACCTCTTAATGGACAGGGTGGGAGACTAGGATAAGGAAAAAAATCTTATAAATATGCATATTTAAACTTGAAAACATCTTTGGATTTTTTTTTTAAACAAACTTTTAAAATAATTTTAAGTCAGCATGAGTTTAAGGCATTCAGTACCATCCCTGATATAAACAAGAGTTAAAAGCAACATTCCGTAATTGCTATAGTCCATGAGAAATAAGAAAATTTATGTTTGGTATTCACAGAGAAGCCACTGTGTAACAGCAACCTACTTCTAAACACAATTCAAGTTGACTAACCTTAGTCTGATAGCGCTGCCATACACAGGGTATCAAGTCCCAGACAGTCAAGGTTACATAGACTTAGGTAGTTTGAGAAAATACTTTCTTAAAATTGAGAGCAGGAAACGTGCCAGTTATTACCTCAATAATTTTAATATTCTCACTCTGAGCAGGGCAGATCTTGAGAACTAGAACAAACCATAGACATGATTCCCTTCAGCCCATTCATTTATAAATGGGCTACCAGGGAGGAAGACGGCATCCTCCACGCACGCATTTCTGAACGGGAAAGAGGTCAGCTAAAAAGCTGACTTTCTGAAATTTACATATTTCTGAAGCCTTCGGGCTTCCTCTCTTTCTCCCATTCCTTAGACTCAGTTAGTTTAGTAGGATGTGATTAAACCGTGACTGCCCACTTGCTTTCATTAGTTGTGGTATAAATCAAATCTCATGCTTCTTTTTGCTTCTCAAGGTGTGCTTATAATCTGCAGAATAACTTTAATGCTGAATTAAGCAAATTCTTTGAGAACCATTAATGCACTTCTATGGTTGGTGTCTAGAACATGCCAAATCCAAATTTTTGAATTGTTGGCAGCATGGTTCTAATCTTTTATAATGAAGGTAAAGACCACAGCACATACCATTTTATTTTTTTTTAAATAACAATTTCAATCTTCTTTTTAATACCCTGAAAAATGGGTGATTTTTCCCACTAGATATTTTTTGAACAATAATTTTATCTAAATAACTGTTGTGCTTTTTTCCCCCTATTTATCTCTTCACTATTTTCTAAACGGAGTCACAGAATTTTAGAACTCAGGTTTCGTTGTTCAGACCCATCCCACTTCCTATACCTCTACATCCAATTCAGTTCTTCAGTTAACTGTAGATCTGTGGCATCTGTTTAACTTTATTTCAAGTAAAAATGTCTTAAAATAAAATGCATGTGAGTAGAGAGTGACTTAAATTCTAGTGTTCCTCCTGACTTATTTATTTCCTTGCAATTATACCCACTTCAGATCTAGTTAATATTCCAAAAAGACATACCATTCATGATGTGACTTTTTAAATAGAGATTTGGAAGTAATTCTCAACTACTATCATTGAATTTTCTATAATTTAGGGCTTTGATGAAGAGGATACTAGCTGAAAAGCTGCTTAGGGATATACAACACAGCCAGAACTGGTGACATTGCCCATACTTAGGTCTTACCACATATTTCTTGTTCCCTATAGAATTAGCAGATCATATGAAAACAGTATTCTAGCCTTTTACACTTCTGTCCCTATAGGTAATTTCTTAAGAGATGAGGATGAAAGGCATGCTACTAAACTGTAGCAATGTAAGAATTTTCTGTCCAAGAATAATAAAAGAAATTCTGCATATCAAATATGTGAGACTGATAATTCCCAACCCTTTGGGTAGCGAACTATTTCCTTTGTTTCTTTAAATTTGCTCTCTTTCATCCTCGAGCAGTTAGTAAAATTGTCACTCAATATTGGAAATCACATTTAGTAAGAGTCAAATGTATACTGAAGACTTCACTAGCTTCCCTTACTGATGGTTCCCTCATTGTCCAGGGAGTCAGGAAAGTGTAAAAAAGAGTCAAGAACATTGGCTAAGGTCAGGCACCGTGGGTCAATGGCCCAACCACAATTCTGACCTATGCTGTCCTCTGCCAAAGCCAAGTTCCCTCCCAGCCTATTGTTTCTGTTGGGAAACTACCAATCTGTGTTTGTGTACATCGAACCTCGTCAGGAAAGTGTAACTTACTTTGGTATATTTTGCCTAATAAGCAGAGATACAAACGCTTGTTTTTACATTACTGTGTTACCTCTGTTAATACAGACGTAACATTTTCACTCCCGACAGTTACCAGTTAATTAGAACCCAAACAACATACTATCTATCCATCTGCGTATCATTTCCCTTTTTGAAAATTGCTCCACCAGATATTTAGCAAATGCTTACAGACCTTTCAAATTACAAGCTGTATAAAGTCTCTCTGTGGATGCTTATCTTACTCCGAGTTTCTACTAGTGATCTAAAAGGGACCCTACCACTTTTAGAAAATTTTTTTAGTCTTCGATTTTTATGTTCAGCTTTTTTTTTTTGCCCTGAGAATGAACATTAAATAAACCTCACTTATCATCCTTGCTGAACATGAATGAGAAATATTATACCCTAAACTTCTTGTATCTCTCCTGCATTTGTTCCATTCACAAATTATTTAAAAGAAATAAAATCTTGGCTTCCCAGAGACTTTCAGGAATGAGTTCCTGCAATAACTACTGTTAACATTTTGGCGAGTATCTGCCAAATGGAGAAAGAGAGAGGGAGGGAGGGAGGGAAGGAAAGAAAAAAGAGAAGTGGGAGGAAGGAGAGGAGGAGAATCACTTTAGAGAAAGAGGACTATACAAATCTGTTTTTTCCACTTAACTATGTATCACAAACATCCTTCTATATCAACAGATACAGATTGATACCCTTTATATGTACCATAGTTGATCTGAACCTGCCCCCTATTGGCAGACATTTTGTTTTAGATTTTAGTTCATAAACACCTCCATCTGCTTTATATTGTCCTTGGAAACAGCAGGCACTGCCTATAATCTAATCTCTCCCTGATGACTCAGTGTGTGCATATCCCTCTAAGTACAGTCACTGCAGAAGCAGAAAGTACAGGACATCAGACTGAAAGACTGATGTGGTCCAATATACAATTAATAGGCCCCTTCCCAATCCAGCTGAAGAACTACTGGACTACTCTAGACGGCGGCCTTTCCCACAGCCTCCATGTCTTTTGCTGGCACCACTCTTCCTCTCCTCCCTCCTCACCCCTTTCTCATCCGCAAATACAGACTTGGGCACAGAGGGTGTTGGCTTCCTGAAGGTGAGAGGGATGATTTCTTCCAATACCCACTCCCAGCACTTTCCACCCCAACTAAGAGCGGAGAATTCTTCTAGGAGCTGTGAGCAGCTTGACAACTGGGCCGCTGTCTTACTCATCTTTGTACTCCAGTGCCAGTGACTGTGCTAGGCATATGCGAAGTGCTTGGTAATAGCTGCTGAAGTTATACTGCAGTTTTGGCCTTTGAGGGATATATTCAGAGCTTCAGACCTAGGACCATCTCCCTTCACTGCATCACTATTTTATTTCCTACTGCTTCATTGCTAAGTTTCCTGGTTTCTTTTCAGGACTCCTGTGGCTTGCTGAGCCTGTTACCCTCTTTGATCACCACCTTGAATGATGATGCATTTCCCACCTCTTCACGTGCCTTTCTTCCTTCTGGCTCCTTACCCCGGTTACTGCTTTTCTTATGCTCTTTATCCCCGGTCTACTCACTTATCAAATGTTGTTAGCCAGTAAAGGCTAACAGTAAACAGTAAAGGCTCTTTTCTTTTCCCATAACTTCAAACAACCAGCCAGAAACCATAGTTAATTTCAGAGTATTCTGGAATAGGTACTGATGGTTTGCAATCAATAAACTATGTGAATGTGAGGTTTTTGTTATTATTCTTTTCAAATTACACTTTGGGCTGAAGTGATTCCAGAAGCCTAAGAATCTAATGATAATAATAAAGCTTTATTATATTAAGCAAATAAACTCAGGCCCGAATAAGAAAAAAGCAATTGTATCTATTATAGTATATTTGCTTGCAATATATTACAGTTTTGAACTAACTGGTCAGAGCCAAATGTAATAAGGATCTTACAATAATTGATTCTAAACCTTTCATAGTATCTCCCTTTTTAGGTCCTTATCAGAGCCTATTTGCATGAAAGTTCATAGAAGCAGTTGACAGCAATGCTGAGTTATCCATCTTAGCTGTTTAAAAGGTGCATCTAAATCACCACAGGATTTCTTTGTCTTTGGAGACTCCACATTGATCAAGGACATTTTTAATATTTTCATTATGTCATGGATAACTTCTCTACATTTTCTTCAGTAAATTGACACATTTATCCAGCACTTACTCTGTAAAAGAGATATTTCTAGGTACAAAAGAGCTCCCAAGGAAGTATAAGACACAATACCTGACTTTCAAAGGTCGCAAAGGGGAGTCAGTGCATTTATTGGAATCAATTAGTGGTTCTGACGTGGCCCTGTGTCCTGAAGAGGGTACACTTCCACTCCAGCAAAACAAACAAACAGACAAAACAAACAAACAAAAACCATCCTGGAGAATGATATTCTCTTATTAGTAAATGTCTACAGAAGAAATATTTAAAAGCTGACTTTGGTTCCAGCTACTTTAGACAACCCACTCTTGAAATTATTCCAGAACACTGGACAGTCTTAGACCGGCTTTAAAAGAAGATTCCAGAGTTGAGCTCCTATAGGTGGTAAGAAAGGTTTCTGGAACTCATAACTTCTCACTTGTCCAAAGATCACTCCCATACCTTGACCACTGCTGAAAACTAGGAAGTTGAGCAAAGGGGGAAAACCCCAAAACAAAATAAAACATCCTCCCAGCATTCAAAAACCAAGGCCACAGACTGAAATGTCTGAGCTTTTCTCACAAGTGTGCCTCCAAGGCCGCCTGTGCTTAGAGCTTCCCTTCACTTGCCATTGGGCAGTCCACACATACTTCTAACAAGCTTGGGCATATGATTTTCCGTCGCGCTATAAATCAGAAACAGCAAATTAGAAGGGGAGAACTTGCTAGCATAAGCACTGTGGGAACAGCAAAATGTGATGGGTTGTAAGTCAAGAAAAAGAATAACTTATAAAAAATGGGCAAAAGAACTTTTTAAAAAATTATAAAGCACCACACAAAATTTTGATACATGTATAGTGCCTATTTTTTTGGTCTGTGGCCAGGCATTGCAGGAGGTGAACACATGTAAGATATGCTTCCTCTTGGAGCTCAAGGGTGCCTTGGCTCTTGCCTACCACGACCTCTCGTTACTAGAAGTATCTGATTGGGACAAAGTGAGGAGGTGTAATGGCAGCGGGTCAGATTCTGGCTGTGTGGGATTAATGCTTGCTTTCTCATCCCCAAACACTGGCAGGCAGGGGCCATCTGGTTCTTGATTTGTGCCAAAATGCCAGCCTGAGGTTTTTCCACATGAACTGCATGTTTTGCAGCCCTTCTTGATCTTACAGGAGTCAGGAGGGTCTTAGAACAGCTGTTTCTAGGCCAGAAGGTGCCTGAATGTAATATTTTTATAACCCTTTCTTGGACCCTCCTTCTTCCCACTATGCAAGAATGGAAACCTGTAATTTATAGGGGTATTTATTCACTCATCATTTTGAAGAAAAGCTTTTAGAAACAGCAATAAAATCCTGCATGTATTTGTCCCCTAAGTAACATAAATGGTCTTAGGTTCATAAGTATTCAACATATATATTTGAAATGAATGCACAAGTGAATGAAGACGTATCCTGGGGTCATTCCGCCACAGTTGTTCCAGAGATACTGCCATACAGGAAAATATTTTATGCTTTTGATCCTTTGTTAAATAGTGAAACTCAACCATCTAACTTTATTATCTTTTTTTTTTTTTGGTAAAGAACAATGTTACGTTTGTTAGAACCAAGGAATAATGATATAGCTACTTCTTTAAAATAAATTTGAATATATCAGCATGCGCAGTCAATTTATCTGCTGACTTAAAAACAGTCCGATGAAGTTTTTTTGCCTGTTAAACCTATTATTACCTATAATGAAAGACTCTCTATGCCCTGATCACAACATGCAGCCTTATATTTGATCATAGCTTCTAAACTTCATGATACAGAGATTTTTAGCTCTACTCAACACATTTTTCCTTCAGAAGCCTGATTGGTTGTTCTAGATGCCATGAATGGTATAAAATGAGCTCTTAGTTGGAAGAAATCTAAAGGATCAAGCAACTCTGAGTTTCAGATACAAACTTACTCTGAATACGTGTATTCAAAGGTATGTGGATTTTATTCATGATTTGGGATCTTTTCTATTGTACTTATTTCTTTTTCTGCATTTCATGTTCAGAAGATACAAATGTGTTCTGCATCTCTAATACTTTATGCTGTCAATATTCAGTTACTTCCTCAGTTGGACCATAATTAAATTAGACTCTGATTACTAAAATGAATTGTATTACTTTTCAATGCAGCAAAATGTTTGTCTATAGTTCTTTAAATTTTAGATCCAGCATCCCAAAGCACTTTTCAGGGCCAAATATCACAGTAAAATATTTATTTTAATTATGTATCAATTAAGCTAAAAATAATTTTTCACAGGCTGTGATCCACTACTTTGAAAAACATTTCATTTAATGGTATCAAGTGGAACCATCAACTAAATGGCTTTTCTCATTAACTCAAACTTTAAAAAACAGATTTAAGCGGTAGAAAATGTCAGTGTATTTTTCGTAGCTAGCATTATTACAGGTTACTCACTTCCTGTGTAAAATTTAAGGTATTTCTTCTGACAGCTCTCAAAGTCAGTCAATAATTTGCACCACAAAGCAATGTGCAATATTTTAGGATGGCTCATTTTGCTTCATGTTCCACGGGTCTTATTTGTGGAATAATCACAGTGTAGCATCAAACAAAAGGAAGATGTCATTAATTAAGTATGGACTCTTTAAAGTAAAAGTCATTCAAAATTTGTGAAATAATCACAGAATATTAGCACCGTTCTCTCTCACTGTGGTAAACCACACCGGGCGTCTGGAGCTCAGGGACGTTACCTGAGGGTCTTGCCTGAGGGTTAGAACACTTGAAACTAAGTGCTACTCCCTCCTTACTCTATTGTCTCAGATGATTGGTCTTTGTTTTCAACAGTTAGCAATGCTGAGGGGGACAGTAACAAAAAAAGTCTGTGCCTCCTGGTTCTAAAAGTATCCCGTACCGCGCACTTTGATGATCTTCTCCACTTTTAAAGCCTCTTTTAATCATTAATTATAAGCTACATCTGGCTTCTGTGACTCTGCAGGCTATAGAGGTGTAGGAAAATGGCATGTCAAGTCATGCAATGATAGATTATTTATGTCCCCACAGCTTGTTCAGCTCTTAATCTAAATGAAAAGCATCTTTATCACCACTGTCATTCCAGAAACAATAAAATGAGCTGAGAACTGGAAATCGTATAGGAATGAATCTCACAAGGAATGGGGAATGGTCCTATCCTTTTCACTAGCAACAGACTAACATGGATTATGTGGGTTTTATGAAGTATTCATTATGTCCATATTTGAGAAGAGATAAGAAAAGCGGGTGTTGACTTATATTTCAGGACCATCAAGAAATGGGGACCTGGATTTTGTTTGCCTGCCTCTTGGGAGCAGCCTTCTCTATGCCTGTGAGTAAAACGCTCCCTTCATAAGTCAATGTGCAATTTCACAAGCTTGGAAATAAAAATTTGCCCCACAGTTGGTAAGCTTTAGGGCTTAAAACAGCACAAGATCAGATTTCCTCATATGTCTCTGTGTTTAAGAAACACTTTGAAAAACTTATTATACTGAAAAAAATGGATTCCCTGAAGCCTCTGCCAAAGATTCTGATTCAGTACAGCTGGGGTGGGACCCAGGACTCTGCATTTTAACAAGCACCTCAGGAAATTCTATTGAAACAATTAACTTGTAAATATCATCACCCATCTCTAGATGAAGGAAACTTTTGGAAGGGACCCTTGAAAGGTCTCCAGAGAAACTACTTAATCAGCCTTAAGCAAATATTATTAAAAAACTCAATTTTTTCTAAAACTCAATTTCTCACAAGTGTCCAAATATCTTCTTGCTCTCCAAACTCCACTGCTGTTATCCTTCAGAGGGTAAGATTTTGTGTTAGGAATTCCTTTCTTGAACCATCTCCCTGTTCTGAGAGGCCTCATCCTTTTGGGTGCACCTGCTAAGTACATGACTTCTGTGTGGCTGTCCAGAATCCTACGTATGCCCGACACACATGGATATATTTTCCATTCAAATGCATCAAATACCAGGAAGTCTGACCAATTCTCTCTAAACATGGGTACATAAGAGATTAGATCACACGCAGGCAAGGCAGGATCCATCTGCTTTTCGGCGGCATAAAGAGCAGTTGATACAACCAGAAGCCAGCAAAGCTTGAATATCTGCCTCCTCTCTTCCTCTGTCCCCCATAAGACCAAGACTCTGTGCTCTGCCTTCCTGAAATCCTGCACTGTAGCAATTCCTAGTCCCCTGAGGGCCCGTGCATTACAAATTCAGCCCCTGTCCACTCCTCAATTCAACACCCCATTCTCTGAGGGCTTATACCAAGAAGACAGAAGAAAGGCAGTTAGCTAAAACTAAAATAATTCACAGTCAAATGAGAGGAATAAACTCTCTTATGAAATAGGGCATTTTAAAAGAATAGAGCCCTTCTGAAAAAAAAAATACATGTGTATATATGTGTATAACTGAATAGCTTTGCTGTACACTTGAAACTAACATTGTAAATTGACAACAGTACAAAAGTACAAAATAAGAATTTAAAAAAAAAGAAGAAGAACAGAGTCTTAATCAGCTCGCTGCCTGAGGGAGGTGATCTGCCTGATTCTCTGTCCTCTCCCTCTCCTCCACTCCAGGACCAATCAGAATTCCACATGCAGGCATCAATCACTTGGCCTCCACTTTAGACAAGACAGACAGTCCTGGTTTAGATAATTATTCAGGTTGTTTTTCATTTTGAGCTTTACGATTTTTCTGCTATAGAAACATTGACAGAATAATAAAAAGATGACAGAATAAAAGAACTGTCCTAAATTTCATAAATCAACTCTTTCATTTTCCATGGGATTTACACTGTTTCCACTTTAATGCACCCATCTTGTTTCCACATTCATTGATAATTCACACATAGCTGTCCTTTTTGTTGTTGAGGTACTGTTTACTTTGCATGCCAATTATGAGTAATCTCCTTTCATACTTAAGCAAGTATCCACCTCCTGATCTATAAGGAAAGGTTTGTGAGACAATTCTCTTCTTGTTGGTATTTTGTAATCATGTAAGAGAAACATATCTCTCTTCCCAACATGGAGTGAGTTTCACCAAGGACTAAGATGATGGATGGGCTAGAGTAGAATTAATAGACAGGAGGGATGGAGGGGTATCTGAAGATCACTGGAGGTTAAATGTGCGCTGGTTTCTGCTTCCAGGTCTCTCACTCTAAGACTACAAGCCCAGGGGGAAATCATTTAGCTGTTATGGACCTCCTCAAAATAAGAGGGCTCCTTTCCTACACAGCGTACATGTTCAAACAAAAAGTAGACCTCAGATATATTCTGCACTATATAGATTTTTAAAAAGTGGCTTCAGTCTCTCTTAATGTGAACAATTGCATATTGACTTAATCTCTTCCTCTCTCTCTCTCCCTCCCTTTTCCTCTCCCTCTGCCTCTCCCTCTCCCTCTTGTCTTCCTCTCCCTCATTATTTTTCTTCTCCTTTCCCCCTCCCTATAAAAGCTACCACCTCATCCTGGGCACCCTGGTTATATCAACTTCAGCTATGAGGTAATTTTTCTCTTTACTAATTTTGACCATTGTTTGAGTTAACAATGCCCTGGGCTCTGTAAAGAATAGTGTGTTGATTCTTCAAGATGTTTCTCAGTCCCATTTTTTTCAGTTCTCACTACTAGCTTCCTGGTTTAAGCCCTGAAGGGTCACCTCAAGCCTGCATTGCCCCAGAACACTCCCACTTGGCCTCTCTGACTCAGTCTCTCCTCCTTATATGGCTATAAAGTTTATCCATCATGAACTACCACTCAGGGGGACTGCATGGTAGGGCAGAAAGTGAACTCTGGCTGAACAGCTTTGTTCTATCCCAGCCTGTAAAATATGGGGAATCAGGTAAGATGTTATTTAAGATCCTTTCCAGATAGAAAACTCTTGATTCTAAGATGTTCACACTCTGTGTGACTTCCTCATTTTGCTTTACTGAAAGATTAGAGACCAAGAGGTCTATGAGACATACTGCAGGGCAATGGAAAGCATGAGATTTCTGGAAAGCGGGTCTGAGGCTCTCCTCAACCCCGTACCAACCATGTGACCTTGGGCAAATCATTTTTTCTCTCTGGAACTTTGGTTTCCTCATCTGGAGAAGGGAAATAATTATAATACTCACACTTCAAAATATTGTTTGAGGGGCAAAAGAGTTAATCAATATAAAATGTGCTTTATTAAGCATAACTTGAGCCAGGTTAATAATTGTTTGTTGTACTGATAGCAAATCCTGTAGTGCTTACTTCATGAAGGAGTTCCCCAACCTGAGGTTCACCAAATATATGCTATTTAGAAAGGAAGGAAACTCTTAATTCTTTCAAAGGTTCAGATGACAATGTATGTTTACTCATACAAGGTGAAGAAAAGTGTTAATAAGAATTTGAGGCAAGATTTTCTGTTAAACCTTAAACGGTTGACATATTTGACACAAAAACCTGTGTTTCTAGGATGAAGGACAGTTTCTGCCTCCTTTATTTTTTTCATTGTGACATCAGATCAAAAAAGGATGTAATGAATGTTACATCACATTAATTTTCTGTTTTGTTTTTTCTTGCAAAGAAGAGCAGGAGCTGTGGAATTAAGCAGGCTTACTACTCAGTCAAGCTCGTGTACCTCTTTAACTCTCCGTGACCTTGTCTGTAAAAGTGAGGGTGATGATACTTGCCTCAGAGTATGTGAGAGAACATGAAAAATGTGTATGGTGGATGTAAGGTAATGCCTGGCACATAGGAAGCACCTGCCAAATGTTGACCTTATTCTTTCTTCCATAGAACTCATATTTTCAGGCTATCAGTATTGACAGGACTGCATTAGTGAGTCTATGCTTCATGTAAATGAATTAAAACAAATGTATTCTAATGTCTTTCTCTTAAGGTGCTTACCCCCCTGAAGTGGTACCAGAACATAATAAGACATCCGGTATGTAGTTTTTTTGGTTTTTATTCCCTTAAAATATTAAGCATGCATTTCAATTCCCTTTTAAGTGAGGTAACATATCTATGCCACATATAGACACTAATGGGAAATCTAGTTTGTAAACGTCATATCTGTATACACAGTTAGAAATTCTTGCACAGGAAAAAATGAATAAGTATTAATATTGTCATAATGACAAAGAAAACATTGCTACTTCTCCAGCCGGAAGTCAATGGAGCCGATGGTAAACCTGACTCTTTGTTTCTCACCAGTACCCTTCCTATGGTTACGAACCCATGGGTGGATGGCTGCACCACCAAATCATTCCCGTGGTGTCCCAGCAGACTCCCCAGAATCACGCCCTGCAGCCTCATCACCACATCCCCATGGTGCCAGCTCAGCAGCCCGTGGTCCCCCAGCAACCAATGATGCCAGTTCCTGGCCAGCACTCCATGACTCCAACCCAACACCACCAGCCAAACTTCCCACTGCCCGCCCAGCAGCCCTACCAGCCCCAGCCCGTCCAGCCGCAGCCTCACCAGCCCATGCAGCCCCAGCCCGTGCACCCCATCCAGCCCTTGCCGCCACAGCCACCTCTGCCTCCGATGTTCCCCATGCAGCCTCTGCCTCCCATGCTTCCTGACCTGCCTCTGGAAGCTTGGCCATCAACAGACAAGACCAAGCGGGAGGAAGTGGTGAGTACACCTCGAAGTCACTACAACACATGTGAAAATGGTAAAGCAAAATTGGCCCCCAGAGTTCTAAATTCTCAAACAATCCTGGGGCTAGAATTTTAGTAGCTACAGCTCAATGACTATTAGTCCAAGCGTGTGTTGTAAGTTTATATTATAAAGGAGTTTATCCACATGGCTTAGTAATTAAGATCGTAACTTTCACGATGAGTTTAAATTCTATAATTACCTTGACTTCCTACCAGAATATATATTATTGAAACCTGTTAATTTTAAGCACACTATAAGGGAATATCAGTTCTCCTTATCTTTGAAAAGTTTGACTAGCAAGAATAGGCTAACACTGCACTTAAGATGAAAAAAGGGTAATTTCTGACAGAGAGGGGATGCAAATATTTGAACGGGTAGGTGGGAAACCTCTTTAAAAACCTACAGGAAAAATACCTGTCTAAAGTGGTTTCTAATCTAACCTGGAGGAAACTAAACTAGACAGATTGTTAGATTTCTTTTCAGTGCTGGGATTCTAGAGATTAAGATTTTAGCAAGAAGTTTTCACAGTTAAGTGTAAAATATTCTCTCATTACAGAAAGCTCTTCTAAACGAGTAGGAAGTAGTCAATAAAATAAGTGTCCCTTATCCATATCTATAAACCCTTACTTCTGTGTGTATGAGATTATATAATTCTACTGTATGTATGCATTCAAATGTGATTCCAAGTTATAAATGCTACTGATTTTCTCCTGAGAAAGTGAGGGGTGAGGTATAAATTGCCTGGACAGGGAGCCAGGATACCTGAGTTCCAGTTCTGGCTTTGCCCCCAAAGAGGAGATGGTATTGTACAAGTTATTTCAAATTTATGGGTGTTTTCCCTTCTTTAAAATGAGAGAAAGTGACTAAATTAGATAATTTTCAAGTCTCTGTCTAAGGACAAATACCACAGTCTTCCAACAAAAATTATAATATATATGGCTTCACAATTATGAGCATATTTGTAGAGACTAGGGAGCATATATGAAAATTGACTGTATCCCAAATAATCTGGTGCCTAAAGTTGATTATTCTAGTCTAAGGCACATGTTCCCTCTTTGTATAGAAAATGCATTTATTTATATCTTTATTAATAATTAAGGCCATGAACTTTATAAACCTTGCCAGAGCTATTTATGGAAAGGTGACTTCGGGTAGGTAGTTTGAACTCCTTATAAGTCCCATGTAAATTAGAGTATAAATAGTGATAGGTTCTTGAGTTGTTTTATGAAAAATAAAATAAAGTTATGAGTTTAGAACCAGGCATGCAGAAAGTCCTCAACAAAAGGTAGCAATTGTTATTTTATTATTAAATAGTAGCTTTAAATGTTCTGAAGGCAGGGACACGTCGTATCTGATGACAATGAGATAATAAAGAAACTTTGAAAATTATAGAGTTCAGCTTCAGTGGCTGTAATATTGTTTTGGTAAAACTGAAGCAATGTGTGTTACTGTAAATGGTACTTACTCATGTGTGTTACTGTAAATGGTACTCACTAGGAATATCTGTAACTTGTTTTACTTGCTCCTTTTGCTATTTTTTTCAGGATTAAAAGATCAGAAAATGAGAAGAGAACTGAAGTACATACTTCAGTTGCTTTTAGAATGACACAGGAACATAACAATTTGTACCTACCATCATTTTACATAGTAAATTCTGTAACTAAAAATAAGTACCATTAGCAAACAATAAAATGTTTAAAAAATCATTCACGTCTTTGTGTTGAATTACACTTAAAATTTCACGTCACTTGAAAGAACATATTATAAATGGCTATTCTTGAATAAGGGATGAACTGCTCAATTACACCTACATATTGATCATTCTGCAGGCAAATGAGGACTATATTTCTTTTTCGAGAAATTTTAAATTATACCGTCTCAAATCTTGTAAAAAATAGAAGTTTATCCAGCAGTTATAATAATTGATAATGTGAAAAATTAGGAACATGTCCAGTCACTGAACCTCAACCAAATGAAGGGGAGTTTATGTGAAGAATTATTTACATTGAAAAAGATAAGCTTTTGAGAAATGTTTATATTACAAAACAAATTAAGACTTGAAACACTGGCTTTATTCTTCATACCACATTAGTAACCAAAATCTGGTCTTTTGATCACATTCTACTGAAAGTGATTTTGTAATGAAATTATGTGATATGTATCACAGTGTACCAAATTTTAAATTGTTGAGGTAATTAGTTTTTCTAAGAAAACTTTTATTAAATGTAGCTTCAAATAGAGAATCACAGTTATTTTATATACAAGTCATTTCTTTCACTTCATAATCTTTAAGATGATAAATTCTACTGTATAGTCTTCAAAATGTTAACAGATGCATAAATGGACTCAATACAAGTTTTCTTTCCCACATATATTTATATTTGAATTCCTTTTTCCTCCTATACCCGAAAAGAATTGTAAATAGTCTTTTAAGGGTTTATATTACGCAGTGCCCACAGTAATTTTATTCTAGTACCTTTATGATTAAGGCCCCTTAATCATTTTCTGGAATGAATAAACATAACTTTACTGGGAGGGTGTTGATACTCAAACAAATAACTTGATTTTTGAAGAACTTAGATTCAATTAAAAAAGTACAAAAGCTTTTAATCAATTTGCATGAGCCAATTCTAATCAATTTTGTAAATATTTATTAATCATCCTATAGGGCAATTCCATGTCCTGATAAAAATAATAAATCCCCATCCTTATGGAATCTAGGATTTACGAAATTGATAAAATAAGCTCACAAACAGTGATAAGAGAAGGCCTAATAGTATTAACACTATGGCAGAAGTATAGTCAAAACACTCTGGCGAATATGGCAGACATCATTAGCCAGGTATCCAACAGTTTCCTCACCACTCATTCCTTGTTGGCAGAGCTGAAGTTAATCCCAGCATCTGGCCTTCCACAAACTCAGGAGAGAGGAGCCCCCTCCTCTGTCCCAGGGAACGAATGTCCACCCCTCCGGTTATGGCATCAGCCTCAATTACCGTAACATACCATGTCTATACCAAATGTGGCATCTATTTCCCTAGCTAGTGATTGGTTGAGGGATTCGTTGTGGTAGAACTTGAACAATGAATGAGGCCAAAAGGGAAGTCTACTAGGAGAGGAGGAGTTCTGGGGAAAAGAATTGCCCCCAAATTAAAATGGCATGTATACATTTGAGGAAAAAGAGCTGTTATGTCTTTGGATCTATTTCTTTGTGGATGTGTGCCTGGAGCTTTGTCTGCCATCTTGTGACCAGGAGGGGCAAGTAGAAAGACAGAAAGCCCCGAGGTCCTTGGCAGTATCATTGTGCCCCTGAATTAACGAACCTTAGAACCATCTACCTTTAGATGAATGATACACTCTATTTCAATGCTAGTGTTTTTCAATTGTGGGTCATAACTGATTATTGGGTCACATATCAATATCAGGATCCCTATCATTTATGTCATGCCAGCCAACTTTCTCTTCCACCAATGTAAAGCTTATGTGCCCAGGACTAAGGACATTTTGTCAATAACTTTCCTGAAAAAATCTGATAGAAAGATAGAGACATATATATCCTGGTGTATTCTCCAAAATATATGCCTCCCCCACACTTTGCCTTCTACAGCTCATGAAAACATTGCCATTACATTTACTCCTACTGAGAAACATTTTAAGGGTGTAAGGAATGGTGTTACTTAGAGACTATGTGTGATATTGAAAAGAACACAAACTTTAGAGTCAGACTGGAGTTCTTTCAATTTTTTCTGATATAAGAGGATTCTCTATTTGGGAAAGTCATTGGCAAAATAATTTTCCCTTTATAATAATTCAAGTAATATATATGTATGTATATACATACATATATTCAAATCACATTTTGAATTACAGGAAACAAGTCAGGCTTTGGTCTCTGATGATTATTCACTATAGAATGGGATGTACTGCATAAGTTAACTTTATAAGAAATAGAAATGTGTGTATTAAATGCTCAAACATGTGTTTTAATATAATCATCTTCATGGTAGTCTTCTACAATGGATACTGTTCTACCTCATTAAACAATTCATATTAACCACAACATAGCATCGTTTTGATGGTCCAGAATGAGACTTACAAACACCCTTCAGTGAGGTGTGTTACCTTGGAAATTCAGAAGTAATAATGCCCTTACGCCTGTTCTAAATTGCCCTGTACTGCTCTGTCATTCTAACTATTCCTTTCTGCTTCTGGTTATCACTTCTTTTTGTAAATGTATATTTACATCTTCTAATATGTAGCTTATTTTGTATATATATTCTTCCTTACAAAATGAAGTACACTGGCCTTTGGACTGGTATTCTGGAAGTTCCATAATCACTTTGAGACTATTTTATTTCCTGATTCCCTAGTTGTGGCAGATGGCTGCAACTGGCAAAATTCTGACATGTAGATGTATCTGATTATCACTACACATTGTAACATAGCTGATGCAAATTGAATAAAACAGGGTATTTCTAACTCAGGCTTAATCAGTGCCCAATGTTGTATGTTTTTGAATCAAATGTGGAAGAAAATCAATGGATACTAATGACCAAGACTCAAAGTACAGGCTGAAATAAACAGCAATACTGATTATAAATGCACTAATAAACAGAAACTTATATATGAAGAATTCTTAAATCAGTAAAAAGCAAAATCATATCATTTACAAAGCTGTGCTGTTTCTTCCAAATTAAGCTAAAAGAGACAGATGAAGTTGAGTAGACCACCTCAAGGAAAATTTCATCTCACCATAACCACTCCTATGTCACTAACACATATGAAATCTGCTCTGCCATCATTCACTCCTAGTTGGAAATGGCTTCAATATGCATAATTTTTTCCGAGGTGCCAATACATGTCTAGGAATTACCCCAAGAGAGTCATCAAAATGCACGGAAAGATACGTGCAAAGATGTTGATTACAGCATTATGTATACCAGTAAGAAATTGGACCTCACTTAAATTTTCCTAAATGTACCTAAAGGAATTCTGTGATAAAAATATGCTTTAGAAGAAAATGTATTAGTGGAGAAATGTGGTAAAGTAAAATTTAAGACCAGGACTGCATATCATATGTGAATATTACACACAACCGTAATATGTAAATAACTTAAACACACACACACAAACATGCACTGAAAAAAACTAGGAGGAGCATACACTTGTTTATATAAAGATCCAATTCTTCCACAATAAACATAAATGACTTCTGTAATCAAGAACAAATTTAATTTTATAAAGGTTTATTTTTCCTTTCTTCTACTTCAATCCAGACACACCTCCTTCCTTCAATTTCTTTTGACATGATCTTGGTGGGTCCCCTTCAGGTAAATTTCAAGTAGAAATCAATTCACATGTACTTGATTTTTCAGAGAAGTGCTTCAACCAAAGGGTAAAGGGAAAGGAGCAACTGGCTTTAGCATGAACAAAAGCAAACAATACAAACAACAAAGAAGATATGAGCATTATAAAGTTAATGAAGAAGAATTAGAAACAACACAAATAAAATAAAATAGAAATGACCATCAAGGCAGCTCTTGTTGCAATTCTGTCGAAGTTTAACTGGATTCAAAGAGCAGACAGGTCAAAGGGAAAACACAAGATCTAAGCCCTATGTTGTCGGTTTTTTTATGGCTGAGTAGTATTCCATTGTATAAATATACCACATCTTCTTTATCCAGTCACCTGTTGATGGACATTTAGGCTGTTTCCATGTTTTGGCTATTGTAAATAGTGCTGCTATGAACACTGGGGTGCAGGTGTCATC
Source organism: Camelus bactrianus (assembly GCF_048773025.1). Classification (NCBI taxonomy): domain Eukaryota; kingdom Metazoa; phylum Chordata; class Mammalia; order Artiodactyla; family Camelidae; genus Camelus; species Camelus bactrianus. The sequence goes on from NC_133575.1 coordinate 8,034,388, forward strand.
CTGAAGTAGATTTCCTTCTGGATACAAGCCCAGGAGTGGGATTCCTGGGTCATATGGTAAGCCTATTCCTAGTCTTTTGAGGAATCTCCACACTGTTTTCCATAGTGGCTGCACCAAACTGCATTCCCACCAGCAGTGTAGGAGGGTTCCCCTTTCTCCACAGCCTCTCCAGCATTTGTCATTTGTGGATTTTTGAATGACGGCCATTCTGACTGGTGTGAGGTGATACTTCATTGTAGTTTTGATTTGCATTTCTCTGATAATTAGTGATATTGAGCATTTTTACCTAAACCCTTAAAGAGCTGGGGGGTTGGAATGACTTTTCACATTAAATGGGTTCTCCTTTGATTAAAATGCCTGAACTATTGCTGCCTTAAAACTCAACAGTTACCTAATTTTACTTTTGGGCTTCAACTCCTATAATGTACTTTTTTCTCTCCTGTGCTTAATTACATTGAGTCTGAATCATCTGAAAAGCTCAACCTCAATCAATAACAACTCCAATTACCAGAAAATGCTCAGAGTTCACTCATCAAAAAGGGCAAAGGAAAATGCAACCTAACAAGCTAATTTCCAGGCTGTATTTTCATTATCACCTATCTTCAAAGCATGCATTGAGGATGAAGGTTCAAAGGGTCACCTGGAAGTAATCGTCACTTTGTAAGAGACAGTAATAGTTGTCACATTTCCCAAATCAAAATTTAGATATGTAGGGTGATAATACAATGGAATATTGGAAATCAGAGACATACACTAACTGGTAATTATGCTGTACACTTGCACTGTTCAATATGTATGCTCATGTAGCTATTCAAAATTTTAAAATCTAAAATAAAATAAAGTTTAAAATTCAGTTCCTCAGTCACATTACACATATTTTAAGTGCTAAAAGGCCACATGGGGCTAGTGGCTACCATACTGGACAGCACAGATACAGAACATCTCTATCACCACTGAGAGTTTTACTAGACAGTGCTGCTCTATACACTACTTCCTGGGATAGAAGAGCAATTCCTATGAATTCAAAGATTTTAAACCAAAGATGAAACAAAACAGATTTGCTGGTTGAAACTGAACATCTCAACTATCCATTATAGGTCATTTTCTAAGCATTCCATGAATCATGGTCTTGTATGGGAATTTTCTAAGAACTATAAATGTGCCCTTCTCTTCCTCATGTCGAATGGCACACACCAAAATGGTTTCCCCTCTAGTTTTCTTTTAAAATAGACAAATCCAGAATTCCACTAAATTAATTTTTCTACTTGTAAAAGAAACTAACTTAGTTCCAAAGAAATGGTCATTTATTTTCAGACCTCTACCAGCCACATCCACACTGGAGATAGAAGGCTGAGGCTGCTGTTCTGGACCTAGGCTTCACTGGAAATAGGCCAAAGTTGAAGCTGATGGAAAGATAAAAGTAAGAAAAAACACAAACTTTTGTCCATCCCTGAGGGTCACTGACTGCCTGTAAACACTGGAAAATATTTACATTCTTTTCTATTTTGTGGTTCAAACCAACAGTACAACATAGTATGGTATACACACACACACACACACCCCCACTGAGTTTACCTGTAGTGAAAGGACATGTGTGGAGATAGATACCATTTGAACAACTTGACATTTTAAATAAAACTTCTCTCCATTCTAATCACTTAGAGACTACATGGCTATTCTACTAGTTACTATCACCAAGGCACACTATACTTCTTTCCATATAAAGTCCTATCAATACAAAAAGGTCAAGTTGCTCATTTTATTTACAAGCAATGTCAAGTCGACCACTTCCTCTCCCAGCTCAACACAATATGAAAAGAATGACTTTTCCCCTAAATCTGAAGTTTGCCCCTTAGTAGTAAACAATTGCTGAAAATATTAAGACTGAATTTAGGGCCAAGGCTTTAAGAAGAATATAAAATAGCAAAGACTGGTATTACTTTAAAAAAAAGAGAGAGAGATTCGACTGTGACTGGTTTAGAAATCACAAGAGAAAATGGTTTCAACCAATTTCCCACATTTCCAGAACATAGTGGCCTCTAGTTGTGTTCCATATTGCTTCAATAAAATAGTCATCAGCCTATATTTGTTGTGAAATTCTTGTTAATTGGAATTTTTACTTATTGCTTTGTGATTTGGCTTACAATTCCTTTTGCTCTCATTTGATCTAGAGACTTATCAGGGATCACTGGCTGATATTTACTTATCCAAAAACACTTCCCTGCCAGAATTCATCCTGGCTTCATCTGAAACACTTGACTGTTCTAGAAGATTAAATAATACTTGAGGAATAAGATTGGACTGGGGTGGTGAGGAGAGAAGAGGTTGCAGTGAGAGGGAAGAAATGGTCATTTGGGTGCCAAAATATTTGCCTCAGTAAATCACACCTGAATCATCCCTCCAAAGAAAATCAAGATCAGTGAAGCCCCTTTACAAATAATATGCCCTATGGTCAACAAAAAATAGCCCAGAGCACACATTTATTTTCTTTTTATAAATCAAAAAAATTAAAACAGTGTTAAATATCTTTCTCAGAACAGCCAAATCTTGTTTTCCTCTCCAAAGAATCTTCCATGCTTAAGATTTGTCTGAGGAATGTGGGGGCTCTGGGTCAGCTGAGTGTCCACACAAGGGCAAAGATGGCTTCCCAGTGTGGCAGTGGGGTGTGCAGGCTCAGCAATCAGACTGGGTTCTCAGTCATGACCTCTGCCTATCTGCTGTGGAAACTTGGACAAGTTTTTTAGCCTATCTGTGCCTTAGTTTCCTCATCTATAAATTGTACTAACATCCATCTCTGAGTCTTTTCATGTCAATGAGCTCCAAGTTCAACGAATTTTGGCTACCGTTCTTATATTCAGAAAGGGAGCATTCTCCTGGCTTTGTAGACCCACAAAGGGAACACTACACAGTTGGAAACAGGGATGATAAAGAATTTGGAAATAATAACTAAGTTTTCTATGCCAAGGGCTCCAAAGTCAAACGCGTCTGTCGATTATCAATGTGCCGCATCTGACATATAGCCACCTGAACAACTCCCTTACTGATTGCTACCCTGCGCGATCCCTGTCTTCTCCTATCTGACGTCCCCAGAGGCAGTTCTTCGCCATCCCCAAGGTCACTCTTCAGATAATAGGAGAGTAAACCCACCAGGAGGGTAGCATGGGCTGCACAATGCTCATTGGAGGCCAGAGCATTAGACCTGTTCACTCTGAATGTCTTCCTTTTGCCTTCTTTGTAAGACCCAGTCCCTATGTATAGTGACTTCCAACTCTGAACTTTCCCTTGTTGATCTGGCATTGGTCACGGCTCGGCTAATTTCACTTGAGAGATTTCTTTACCAAACTGTTTTTTTATAGTGCCTTCTGGGGGACATTTGGCAATGTCTGGAGTCACAATGCGGGGGCTGCGGATGGGGGTTGGAGTGGTACTATCGGTATCTAGTAGAGAGAGGCCAGGGATGCTGCTCATCACCCCACAATGCACAGGAGAGACTCCACAACAAAGAATGATCCAGCCTTTAATGTCAACACTGCTCACATTGAGAAAGCCTACTCTGGAAAACAACGCCAATATTGAGTCATGCTGTCTGTTCGGAACTCTACATGAGAAAGAATGAGACTCTGAACAAATGGAGAAGTCTATGTGCATTTTAAAAACATAACTGAGAAAGAAAAACCAAATGCTCAAATCTTTTTTGGGGGGTGGTAATTAGGTTTATTTAGTTACTCATTTTGATGGAAGTACTGGGGATTGAACCCAGGACTTCGTGCATACTAAGAGTGCACTTTACCACCGAGCTATACCCTCTCCCAACCAAAGCTCAAATCTTAAGGTTAGTAAATTTGATATAGGACCTCATACAAAGGACTTTTAAGTTCCTGCACCAACTGCATCAGAAAAATCTAAAGAGCTTGGGGGAGTGACCAAGATATGAAAGAAAATTTACAAGATGAAGAGATAGTCATCCCAGGATTAAATCAGCTGATATCTCTAAATCAAAGCCATTGTGTAGAAATTAGAATAGTTACTTGCTTCTTCTGAAGTTGCTTAAAAGTGAGTGTGTTCTTTGTCTCTTGGCAGGTTACTTAAAAGTGGTTGTGTTACCTAAGTAATGAAGAGGAGAAAAATAACCAGACTATTAGCCATTGGTATAACTACTGAATTAGAGCTCATTTAGTTTGTTTGAGTCCCTGTTCTGGGATTTGCCCGAATTTGGCAGAAAAACGAGAAATAAGTAGTTGTGTCCCTAGAGTGACTAGGGATTTAAGATGCCTTAATTCTCCCGATTTTCAGAACCATCACTCTCCAAATATTTGATGAATATAATCAAGTTTTTCTTATAAAATTACTACCAAAAGACCTCTGACAGCCATGGAGAACAGAAAGCTCAGACCTTGGGAAGCCTACAATATTTGACAGACCCAAGACACAGAACATCCTAGCTGTCCAAATACCAAACTCAAGACACTTTTCCAAGTGGGGACGGACCCCCTCCTCCTGGCCTCCATGCACCACATATCAGGGAGCAGCCACAAATGAACTTCAGCTCAATGGCTCCTCATCTAGGGACTTTTTCTTGTTGGTCCACATGGGCTGGAGTGCTCAGGCCTCGAGGTTTCCCAGGATATGTTGGGCATGCCTCTAGTTTAAGCAACCCCTTGTTTCAATTTTGGTCTTCCCAGTAGCTGGTAAACTCTTTGAGGGAGATTCAGAAAAATACCTGGAGACTGGTCAGTGTGCTTAATATCTGCTCAAGGAACCATCATTAGCATTAAAAAGCCACCACACTGTAATATAAAAGGAATGATAATAATAACACTGAACATTTACTGGGCTCATATTCTAGGCATTGTTCTCATCACATGAAATATATTAGCTCATTTAATTTTCATAACCTTATAGAGGGAAAGTCTCAGTCCCCGGTTTACAGATGAGGAGTTGTCTAAACTTTAAACTTTAAAAAGTAAACATTTAAAAAGAAATGAGGCATTTCTTAAAACACACACACCCTATCCCATGTTTGATGAGCTCCGTTTAAAAGGTAAACTAATTTGTCATCTGCCTCTAGGGTCCTAACTAAAACAACCCGTGTCTATTTCTAACAGCAAGTATAAATTCAACTTAGACTCATAAAGCTCGTCTCCTTTTGTAACTTAATTTTTCCTGTCCATTTGACCTCCCAAGGATGTGATAAGGAGCTAATTGTAAGGAAAGCTAAAGAACTCCCAAGCCAATGACTCCTCTGCGGTTGTGGTAAACTGCTGCAGATGGGAAGGAAAGCTCTGCGAACACAGGCAAGTGTCATCACACCAGGGCAGCATTTCCATGGCAACCAGGAGAAACCCATCCATCCCAGCTGTGGGTGTGAACCTGAGCATGAACAGCCCTCACTCCTTCCTTGGTTTCAAAAGCTGGATTGAGAACAAAGAAACACAAGCCCAGTCCTTAATGGAACAGCAAGGTGTTGTCTTTCTCTCATTGATTCATTCAGAGAAAGCTACAATGGCAACTAACGCTATCTTACTAGAAAATCCAGGCCTTGGCCCTACATTATCTTCCTTCCCAGGTAGCCCACTGACCACATACTCAGTAGAGATGGAAGGGCTATTTCAAGTGACATTCTGAAGCTCACTGAGCATGATCAAAATAGGAAGGCTGCTGATATATTCATAGCATGACACTGAATCAGAACTAAGTGGCTGGCATACTTTCTCTACCTGACATTTGATGTCCAGAATAAAATGTATGAAAAGGTTCAAATATCTCAATGACTTCCTGCATTGAAGCTTCCACAAATCCTAGCTGTCGACGTGGCAGTCCAAACTAGTTCCTTCCACAGCGTGCTGACTAGAGAAGGAAATGTTTGTGAATTTGCACAGCTGCATGCAATAACAAATTCAGGCTCAGGAGATTTACAAAATCCAGTTTTCACCCTGTGATGAGGGACTAGGGCTCAACCTGGTTTCCACAAATAATTTTTTCTTAATCTGAAAAGAGGCACAAGAGAGCAACTTAAAAATCTTTTTTTAGAAAGACAGTCATAGATTTTTAAAAAGTACTTATTGAACACTGCTTAAATGTACAGTTCCTATCAGCAGATTTACGAAGAGAGCTGAAAAACAAAGGGAGATGTATTGCCTTTGTGGCTTATTTTCCCACAGGTATAAAAAAATTGTTCTGGATGAACATTGTTAGGTGTTCAGGACCCTGCAATCACTGCAACCTGAGTTGATTTATTTTATAGTTGCTATTATTGTAAATAATCAGAATCACAAGAATAAGTCTTTGCCCTCCTTCAAAATGGAATCATTCAACAGATTGTAAACGATGGTGATTTAAGAGCAATATATTTTCTCCAAAAGCCACTTTTTTTTTAGCAAATTAAATAATTGATACATATTTAAATTGCTTTATACATATAATGGCATTGTGTACATGACAGAGAAAGAAAGCAATCTGCAAATGAAATGAAGTAGCATGGTCACACAGCTTAAAGTAACAGACTGCCAGATCTGCAGAAAAGCTTGTGATTTGACCTTACTGATATTAACAATGATTCACCAAATAAGCTAATGTTTAATATATCTGTTCCTCCAGGAAGGACTCAAAGAAACCTTTACTTGTAGCTATATAAAACCAGTAAATATCTAAGCTCTGTGAATACTTTGGTAATATTCTAAATTAATAGTAAGAAAAGATGAATTTTGAAGTCTTTCTATGAAATCATTAAAAAGAAAAAAACCTAGAATCACAAAAAATAACGTTTGTACCAGCGGTTGCAAACAGCAAAACCAAGTCTTTCTGACTTTCTCAGTCACCTGTCTTTGCTGCATGGAAAAGTCAAACTACATGTTGTGGTTTCTCATCAATACCCATATTGCTTGTAGATGGCACAGAATCTCGATCCTTCATCACACTGAGGGGAAGGGCAACACTTGCCCTCTTCCCAAATGTTCAGCTTTATATGGTATCTCAATGATCCACACCCAAAGAGAAGCTCAAAAGCAATGATGGTTAGTCTCAGTTCTGTCATGGACAAGCTAGGTGACCCTGCCATAACCTGATTCACTCCCACCCTCAGCTTCTTTATCTGTGACAGAAAAATGTTGCACTAGAAGGCTATAAGACTTACACAACAGTAACCATACAAGCTAATGTGCATCGGTAAAGTCAAACTGCATCAATTTTTAAATACTGAGAAAACAGCCAAAAGGAAAGGTGCAGAAGAAATGGAAGATCCTTACTGAGATTTGCTTTAAGCTTTCAATAAAAATATGAGTGTCTTGGCAATGATATGTAACATTCCAATCAGCCTGGCTCGAAGGCTCTGACTCTTCTCCTAAAGCAACAGGCAGAGACATCTTAAGTGTCATTTGAACCATCTGAACTTTGAAGTTGAAAGAGACTCGAGGGCTGGAACAAGCTGAGTGTATCCCTCCAAAGCTATTGCTTCTCTCACTCTTTCCTGCTTGCATCTACCTCCCCCGATACAGCTCCAGGATCATTACCCCGTGAAGTCGTCCACATCTTCCTGGCTTGGATCCTGCATTGCTTCAAGCAGGAGGCACAAAACACAGAGCCTGAAATGTACACACCGTATCTTCTTACCTCTCCAGGGTCCTTACACCTCAGCAGTAGCAGCAGCTCCAAGCAGAACTGACCCCCCATCTTCCCCACGCAGAGCCCCTGTCCAGTGTGGGAACAGTGAAGGAGGCTGGAGACAGGGATACTGCTCTAGAGGAGCCAGGCAGGCAGGCTCCCCAGCTGGAATGTGCAGCTAGAGGCCCTGGGAGGGAGAAGGCCTGGGGTCACTGTGATCCTCTGAGTCAGACACCCTGGGGAACTCTCAGCTCTGAAAAGCCTCCTCTGGCACATGAGGCAGAGGCACCGAGAACCTTCTAGGGGGAAAATTCTGAAAGTTACAAAACTGAGGTAAATGGTTACATGGATGTATACCAGTTTACAGTAAATGGCAGAGATGTAATATGAATGATAGAGGGAACACATCATTTAAATGAAATGCTAACTCGTACATCTGATAAGGTGCTTGCATCCAGAATTTACAAAGAAATCTTATAACTCAATAATAAAAAAACCAAGTAAGCCAGCTTTTACATGGGCAAAGACTCTGAGTAGACATTTCTCTGAATAAAATATACAAATGGCCAATAAGCACATGACAAGATGCTTGCTGTCATTAGCCATCGGGAAATACAAATCAAAACCACAATGACACACTACATCACACCCACTAGGATGGATAAAAAGAAATGCTGGTGAAAATGTGGAGAAATCAGAACTCTCATACAATGTTGGTAAGAAAGCAAAATGCTCTGGAAAACAGTTTTCAGTTTCTCAAAATGTTAAACCTAAAGTTACCGTATGACCCAACAATTCCACTCCTAGTTATATGCCCAAGAGAACTGAAAATAGTTATCCACACAAAAACTTATTCACAAAATTGTGTACAGCAGCATTATTCATAATAGCCAAAAAGTAGAAACAACTCAGATGTCCACCAATCAATGAATGCATAAACAAAACATGACATATCCATACAATGGAGTTTTTCAGCCATGAAAAGGAAAGAGCTGATACATGCTACAATGTGGGTGAAACTTGAAAGCATTAGGAAGAGTGAAAGAAGCCAGATACAAATGACCACATATGAAATGTCCAGAACAGGCAAATTTATAGAGTGACAAAAGATGAGTGGTTGCCAGAGGCTGAGGCACATGGGAGGACTGGGGGCAGTAATGACTAAGAGGAGCAGGGTCTCTTTTAGGGGTGATGAAATTTCTAAAATTGATAGTGGTGATGATTGCACAACTCTGACTATACCATTAAATTACACACTTTAAATGAGTGAATTATATCTCAATAAAGCTGTTATATTAAAAATGAAATACTGGCTCTTAGCCCCTTGCCACAACCCTTCCCCAATTACACTGGGCTCTTCTGAGGTCACCATTACTCCTGTAGGTTCACCTGTGTGGCTTGGCAGGGGCTACGGTGAGAGCGGGCTCTTCCACTGATCACTGAGCTGCAACAACTGGTCCCTGGCAAATCCGGACCCTTCTCACCTTCATTTCTAGGCCACTGTTAACAAGAATTCTGCTCCAACTTCATGATTTAGCCCCTCTCCTCCCAGACTCCTTTGGTCCGAGGTGGTAACTCCCTTCCCAGCATGCCCGTGGTTCCCATTTGCAAGAGTCCTTTCGAACTTAGTTGATCTCATATCCCACGGGGCCGCCCTCTCCAAATAGATTACATGTGATTTAAGCATACTGGACCGTCACAGCTCAGGGACTTTCTTGTAGCTGAAATTCAGTAGTTAGTTGTTAACTTTCACCTTTGTTTTTTTTAAGAGAAAGCAGCTTTTTTTTTTTTTTTTAGCATTTAAAAAATAAGGGTATTGTCTCTACGGGCTATTGTGCATTTTCACAATTATAAGTAAAAATGAAGCAAACAAATCAATGAAGAGAATACCACGGTGGTCACTGGGTTAAAAAATATCTAACATTCTTACATAATTTCATCATTCACGAAGAGAATTACGTGAGAGTTACTGACATATTTTAATTATTGATACTCATTATTACTATTATCTGCTTCTATATCCTTTATCTTTCCAAACTATTCTTGGACACAATGTTCTAATGCCCATGAACATATTTTCTTTTGTTTTTAATTGAAGTATATAGGCAGTTACAATGTGTCAATTGTAACTGGTGTAGAGCATAATGTCCCAGTCTGCATATACATACATCTATTCGTTGTCATATTATTTTCATTAAGATATTGAACATAGTTCCTTGCGCTATACAGAAGAAATTTGTTTTTTTATCTATTTTTCTATGTGGTGGTGAACATTTGTAAATCTCAAACTCCAAAATTTATCCTTTCCCACACCCTTTCCCCCAGTAACCATAAGATTGTTTACTATGTCTGCAAGTCTGTTTCTATTTTGTTCATGAGTTTATTAGCGTCCTCTTTTTTTCTTTTTTTTAAGATTCCACATATGAGTGATATCATATGGTATTTTTCTTTCTCTTTCTGGTTTACTTCGCTTAGAATGATGATCTCCAGGTCCATCCATGTTGCTGCAAATGGCATTATTTTATTCTTTTTTATGGTTGAGTAGTATTCCATGGTATATATATACCACAATTTCTTTATCCAGTCATCTGTTGATGGACATTTATGTTGCTTCCATGTCTTGGCTATTGTATATAGTGCTGCTGTGAACATTGGGGTGCATGTGTCTTTTCGAATTGGAGTTCCCTCTGGGTATATGCCCAGGAGTGGGACTGCTGGATCATATGGTAAATTTATTTTTAGTCTTTTGAGGAATCTCCAAATTGTTTTCCATAATGGATGCACCAAACTACATTGCCACCAGCAGTATAGGAGGGTTCCCATTTCTCCACACGCTGGCTGGCATTTATCATTCATGGACTTTTTAATGACGGCCATTCTGACTGGTGTGAGGTGATATCTCTTTGTAGTTTTGATTTGCATTTCTCTGATAATTAGCGATATTGAGCATTTTTCATGTGCCTATTGGCCATTTGTATGTCTTCATGGGAGAACTGCATGCTTAGGTCTTCTGCCCATTTTTGGAATGGGTTGTTTCGTTTTTTGTTATTAAGTTGTAGGAGCTGTTTATATATTCTGGAAATTAAGCCTTTGTCAGTTGCATCATTTGCAAATATTTTCTCCCATTCCGTAGGTTGTTGTTTTGATTTGCTTATGGTTTCCTTTGCTGTGCAAAAGCTTACACATTTAATTAGGTCCCATTTGTTTATCTTTGCTTTTATTTCTCTTGCCTAGGTGGACTGCCCTAGGAGAACATTGCTAAGATTTATGTCAGAGAATGTTTTGTCTTTGTTTTCTAGGAAGTTTATAGTGTCTTGTCTTATATTTAAGTCTTTAAGCCATTTTGAATTTATTTTGTGTATGGTGTGAGGGAGTGTTCTAACTTCATTGATTTACATGCTGCTGTCCAGTTTTCCCAAGACCACTTGCTGAAGAGACTGTTTTTTCTCCATTGTATATTCTTGCCTCCTTTGTCAAAGATCAATTGACCATAGGTCTGTGGGTTTATTTCTGGGCTCTCTATTCTGTTACATTGATCCATATGTCTGTTTTTGTGCAATACCACACTGTTTTGATTACTGTAGCTCTGTAGTGTTGTCTGAAGTTTGGGAGGGTGATTCCTCTAGCCTCATTCATTTTATTCAGTATTGCTTTGGCAATTCTGGGTCTTTTGTGATTCCATATAAATTTTAGGATTATTTGTTCTAGTTCTCTGAAAAATATCATGGATAATTTGATAGGGATCGCATTAAATCTCCAGATTGCCTAGGGCAGTTTGGCCATTTTAGCAATATTGATTCTTCCAATCCAAGATTATGGGGTATCTTTCCATTTCTTTAAGTCATCTTTAATTTCCTTAGTGTTTTGCAGTTCTCTGTGCATAATTCTTTTGTCTCCTTGGTCAGATACATTCCTATGTATTTTATTGTTTTGGATGTGATTTTATTATTTTTATTTTTTATAAATTATTTATATTATATTAATTATAATAATTTGTTATAAATTTTATTATTTTATTTGTTTTTTAAAATTATTTATATTATATTATATTAATTATAATAATAATTTAATAATTTTTATTGAGTTATAGTCATTTTACAATGTTGTGTCAAATTCCAGTGTAGGGCACAATTTTTCAGTTATACATGAACATACATATATTTTTGTCACTTTTTTTTTTTTGCTGTGAGCTACCACAAGATCTTGTATATATTTCCCTGTGCTATACAGTATAATCTTGTTTATCTATTTACTGACAGGCATATGGATGTGATTTTAAAATGGACTGTTTCTTTACTCTCTTTTTCTACTATTTCATTGTTAGTGTAAAGAAATGCAACTGATTTCTATATGTTAAGCCTATATCCTGCTACCTTGCCAAATTCTTTCGTCAGCTCTAGTAGTTTTTGTGTGGAGCTTTTCAAATTTTCTATATATAGTATCATATCATCCACATATAGTGACAATTTTACCTCTTCTCTTCCAATTTGGATCCCTTTAATTTCTTTTCCTTGCCTGATTGCTGTAGCTAGGACTTCCAAAACTATGTTGAATAGAAGTGGTGAGAGAGGGCATCCTTGTCTTGTTCCAGATTTCAGTCTGAAGGCTTTCAGCTTTTCACCATTGAGTACTATGCTGGCTGTGGGTTTGTCATAACTGGCTTTTATTATGTTCAGATATGTTCCCTCTATACCCACTTGGGTAAGAGTTTTTATAATAAATGGGTGCTGAATTTTATCAAATGCTTTTTCTGCATCTATTGAGATGATCACATGGTTTTTGTCCTTTCTTTTATTGCCATGGTATACCACATTGTTTGATCTGTGTATGTTGAACCATGTTTGGGTCCCTGGGGTAAATCCAACTTGATCATGGTGTATGATCATTTTTATGTGTTGTTGGATTCCGTTTGCTAATACTTTGTTGAGGATTTTTGCATCTATGTTCATCTATGATATTCACCTGTAATTTAGTTTTTTGGTAGTGTCTTCATCTGGTTTTGGTATCAGGGTGACGGTGGCTTCACAGAATGAGTTTAGGACTATTCCCTCCTTTTCAATCTTTTGGAAGAGTTTGAGAAGGATTGATATGAGTTCTTTGTATGTTTGGTAGAATTCCCCAGTGAAGCCATCTGGTCCTGAACTTTTGTTTGTAGGGAGGGGTTTTTTTTAAATTGCTGATTCTGTTTCATTTCTAGTGATCAGTCTGTTCAAGTGGTCTATTTCTTCTTGATTCAGTCTTGGTGGACTGTATGTTTCCAGAAACTTGTCCATTTCTTCTAGGAACATGATTTTCTTAATGATAACTAGTTCCATCCAACCCCATGCTCAAGATTTTGTTTGAATCAGTGCATTCTGCTAATCTGACTAAATTATTTTTTCAAAAAAATTTTTGTTGAAATGTAGTTGATTTACAATGTTAGTTTCAGGTGTACAGCAAAGTGATTCAGTTACACATATACATATATACTTTCTTTTCATAGTCTTTTTCATTATAGGTCATTACAAGATATTGAATATAGTTCCCTATGCTATACAGGAGTTCCTTGTTTTTTATTTTATATACAGTAAGGTGTATGACTAAATTCATAAGAGAAAGGTTTGCTAGTGGCCCTAATTAGCTGCAATGCACCATGTCTGGGATTTATCACATTTTGGACCAACATGTAATTTTTGCCAATTCTGGATTTATCTTAACATTTTTCAACCTTTAAAAGTCCTTAAAATTATTCATTTTTAAAAGTTGGTATCATTGCCCTCTGAAGGACATTGGTGGAACTATGAAGGAGTAGACTTTCCCATCTGAAGATAAGCAAGGTCATAAATGAGTGTTCCCAAAAGACCCTGCCTGTGTTCATTCTATGCTGGAATGTTCATACAGGCCTTTTTCTCAAACACTCTTGAGTGCTGTGGGTAATAGATGTCAAATAATAAAACTTAAAGGCACACGCTTTGTTACTTTTTAAGGGAAAAAAAGTGGGGGGAAATCAAAGGGTTTAACAATTTTATTCACTGGCTGATATTCAGCGACTCTGAAAATTTGGCCACTGCTCAGGTTTGTGAATTTCTATGGAAAATGAACTGTGTTTGGCAAGCTTGACGAAATATGAAGCTGATAAAAAAATGTTTCATGCTTTCTCAAGACCTTATGCCACTAACTGTGTGGGATTGGAAAAACTGTTCAAATGTCAATTTAAATGTCAATTTAAGTAATGTAAATAAATAATCTTCTATATCCTTATGAATTAATGTAATTCTGTTGATTTCAGACCATAACTTGAACTAAAGTTTCTTTCAGTTATAACTAGGAAATGTTTCATGGAGAACATGAACTTCAGATTAGGCAAGTTGAGCTCAGTAGAGTTCTATTTCAGAATCAGAAATGTTAACACAATACTTCATTTTACAGTATGGAGAACTGATTGAAAATTTAATTGACACAAAGGTTGTAAGGAAGCAGGTCTTGAACTCAAAAAAAGGAGTAAGCCAAAAGAAATAAAACATTATTCTAACAGCCCAAATCATTATATAAAAGAACACTGTGGTGAATTCCATTGCAAAGTTCATGACTTGTGAACATTATCTCCAAAACACTCATCTCTTGAGTTTTACAGAGTCAGTCATCCAACTGCCTTCTTGACCCTTCCATCTGGTATCTCAGGGTCATCTCAAACTTCATTTATCCAGCGTTGAACTCTTGACTTTCCCTTCTGGCAAATATCTTTGTGCCTAAGCCTCCTACATCTTAAGAGGTGTTTGTAAAGCATTTATCTCAGTGCCTGGCATGCAGACCTGTTCAATAAAGGTTGATGATGATGATATGGATGATGAAGATGATGATGATTTCTATGCACCCAATTAGTTGAACCAGAAACCAAATGGTTTTTTTATTTATTCTTTCCTTCACTTCATGTCCCACATTTAATCCATTCCCAGCTTCTGTCAACTCTACCTCCAAAAAAAAAAAAAAAAAAAATCAGGAATCCAAACCCTCCTATCCAACTCTGCTTTCATCATCCTACCTCCGGCCTCCATCATATTTCTCTTGAACAAACTTAACAGCCTTCTAACCAACCTAACCATGTCCACTCTTGCCCTTGACCAATTAATTGTCCCCAGAGGAAACCAGAATGATCTCCTTAAACACATATCTTCATTATCAAAATATATATAGTGATTATCATGTATTTATTAAATATGTTTAACAACCTTATGAAGTAAGTACTATTACTACTCCCGTTTTACAGCTGAGGGATTGAGCAAAGAGAGGTTGGAATATGTCCAAGATCACTCTGCCTCTAAGAGGCAAAGCCAGAATTCACACTCAAGCAGTCTGAGTCCTGAGTTGAGTGTTCAGCTGCTTCACAAAATATCATGCCATACCGAAGCTTTAAAAAATAACAAATAAGTAGGCAAAGACTGTCAATTCGCTTCACTTAGAATGAAATCCATCTGCACAGGACTTCCCTGTAAAAGCGTCTAGGCTGACTTCCTCAGCCTCCCACCTCATGCCTCTCTCTTTCCTCCTGTTCTCCTGACACTTATGAAGAAAACAAGCTTGGTACTGCACAGGAGTTTCTGCCTGTGCTGTTCCCAGTGCCTGAACTGTTCTTCTCAGGAATTTTCACAAGGCTGGCCCCTCTTTATTTTTTCTTTAACCCCACTCCCTCACTAAAGCTTTCCCTGACCTTCCCAATCTGAAATCAATGTTCCCTAGCTTCTTGATCTCAACATTCCGTTGGTTTTCTTCTGAGCACTTATCTTAGCTTGTAATTACTTTCATATGCCTGTCCATTTGTCTCTTGACCATCTGTCCCATTGGTCTGGAAGCTTCGCAATGACCATATTGTTTACCACTGTATTTTTACCATCTAGCGTACTGCCTTGCACATAGTGGGTGCTGAGAAAATGTGATAAATGATTGGATGAAGAGACGAATGCTTTGGTGATATGAAACATCCACTCAGACTTTTGGTTCTCCAAGTGTGACTGGAGTGGATGTTTCATATCACCAAAGCATTCTTCTCTATCAAGAGTAGAGACCCAGGACTCTTATTTTAAGTATTTACCTTTGAGACTTATCACCTAGTTTTCTAAACAAGTTTCAAAATTTTGATTTTCACATGATTTTCAATGAGTAAATCACAGAATTCTTGTTTGGCTGTTATTTTTAAGTAATCATTGTGCATTTTCAGGAATATTTGCTAGGAGAGAAAAATGTATATTATAAATTGCTTTCACATGTGATAAGTGTTAAAAATACTGACAATGAAATGGGTACATTCTATGTTTTCAGATATAAAAGAATTTATATAATTAACCTTGGGAGCCAATAATTTCCTATTCATCTTGTAGACATTTGTGTGGGCTCCTGGAAAACTTGTGGTTCCTGGGCCCTGTAATCAGATAATGGTGTATAATGGACAAAATGGACCAGCTGGAGTCCAGTCCTGAATCAACCACATTCCTGTCCAGGAATCTGCATTTTAAGAAAATTTCCAGGAAATTTCTATGCAAATAAAATTTGTAAGTTATTTTTTCTCTTTATCTAGACTTACGTGTATTGTTTTGGGAAAAAGTACAACAGAGATCTGGTGTCTACTTGTTTAATTTGTGGTTTAATTCTGAGAAGTCCAAGATAATGTTTCACTTAAAGGAAAGACATACACTATTAATTGATTTTAAGCTAAGTATTCAGAAATGCACATTATCAATGACTGTTTTGGTAGAATTAATCACCTTTGTTAAATATCTTTTGTTAGCCTCCATGTACACATGGGATGAAAGGGACAGGCATTTCTCACCTTGGAGGGAAAGGATGAATCATTTGGCCAGATGGAAAAAATAGGAAGGAAAGTGCCTTAGCCTATAATTTGACTATGTTTTAGGCTATAAGTGAATAATGTTAAGAAAATTAAAATCAAAAGCAGAAAGAGGTTTCCTAACTTGCTCAAAAGACAAAGACAGCCATTTTTTCTTTTTTAGGGAAAGATATCTAAATTTCAGAATATGATAGAAGAGCTTAAGTTAAAAACAAAAACAAAACAAGAAGACATCCAGACCTGTTTTTGATGTCAAGTAAATAAAAGCAGTAATAAACCACACCCTTGTCAAAAAAGCAAAAGGAAGCTTTAAGGATCTCACCAGAGCTTGCTTTGTCTCTATCTCACCCACAGGTTTTCCTCACTCTTCCTTGACACCTCCAGGGCATTCAGCATTAGTGCTTAATAGATGCTTTCCTCCCTGGTCTGCTGTGACATTCGTCTCTTCACGTGCCCCTTCCCTGCTCAACACCTTCCACTGTTTTTCAGTCAATTGTTCTTTCAGCACAAGACCCCAGGCTTTCCATGACCTGACCCCAATCCATTCCTCCAAACCCCTCTCTTGCCCTTCTTCCCAGGAACCCTGTACTCCAGCTCAACAGAACTACTCACTCCCATACTTTACAGATTCTGTCTTTGCTTGTCCTTTTCCTTCTCTAGAGTTCCCTCAATCTCTGATTTCACATTAAATAGCCCATCTGTTATTACATCTTGCTTGTATCTTTTGTGCACTAGGTTCTATCCCCTTTTGCCTACTCAAGGGCAAGACTCCAGTCATCTTGTTATACGTCATTAATTCTCTCTTCTCAACTGGATGAGTACCATCAGCATTAAGGCATACTGTTATAACTCCCACCATACAAAAGTTCTTGATTACATTCCCTTCTTAACCACCACCTCATTTCTCTCCTTCTTTTTGTAGAAAAAAAATCCTTCAAAGAAGTGTTCATATATCCTGCCTTTCATTTCCTCTCCTCCCAGTCTTTCTTGAACCCACTTTAGTCAGGCTTTTGCCCCCAACATCCATCAACACTGCCGTTATTGAGGTTACCAGTAATCTTTGCACTGCTAAATCCTCTGAGCAATCCTCAATTTTCATCTTACTTGACCCATCAGCAGAAAATCCCATAACTTATCCAAAACAGAGCTTTTTTAAGAGTCAAAGTGGGCACTGTTGATAAGTGTACTAGTCAATAATGATGCATCACCTAGGACTGTATTTGGCAAACTGACTTACTGTCATCTACTCATCAGAAGCATCACACCTACCTATCACAGCCCGTT
The DNA here is from genome assembly GCF_048773025.1 of Camelus bactrianus. Lineage (NCBI taxonomy): Eukaryota > Metazoa > Chordata > Mammalia > Artiodactyla > Camelidae > Camelus > Camelus bactrianus. Next base: position 8,052,092 of record NC_133575.1, read on the forward strand.
GCCCCTTCCCTTTAAAACACTTTCTTCTCCTGGCTTTTCAGATGCCACACTCTCCTGGGTGTCCTCCCACTCATTAGCCACTGATTCTCAGTCTCCTATGCTGTTTCCTCCTCACCTCCCTGAATGTAATGTAATATTGGAATTCCCCATAGTTCTGTCTTTGGAGCCCCTTTATTTTACATCTGCAATCACTCCATTGGTGATTTCAACATATCTTATAGCTTTAAATGACATCTATGCACTAATAGCGCCCTAATTTCTATCTCCAACCAGAACCTTTTCCCCTGAATTCCCTGAATTCTCCAACTTCCTCCCAACCTGCTCCTCTATGGTCTTATCCATCTAAGTTGATGGCAAGTTCATCCTTCCAGTGACTCAGGCCAAAAACTTGACTTCCTATCACCTCTGACTCCATATTGCACTCCACAGCCCATCCATTAATAAATCCCATTAGCACTGTGCTCAAAACATGCACGAACCTGACCTTTTCTCATCATCTTAGACACTCTGGTCCAAGCTAAAATCATCTCTCACCTCACTTAATAATAAAGATTTTGAAATGACTCAGCAAAGAAATTGGTTCTGCAAACCTTCCCCAAAATACTCATTTCTCCTCATTGAAGATAATTTTCCTTCAGAAAATCTTCAGATTGTCAGTGAGTCACTTCCAGTCATATCTTTTTCTAGAAAGGTGTTAATGCAGATGACCCAGGAAAAAACACAAGTACAGAAAAGCTTCCCCAAATCCCACAGTGAAGACTTAAATTGCTATAGAGAGTGGTTTACTCTTTGGCAGTTCACAGGATTCTTAATGATGCCTGAGTTACCCTTTCTTGCTCATAACAAAATAGTACCATTACATGATGTGTGTTTATTCTTCATGTGGATAGTGTATAGAGTGGGCATTCCCATGCATTTTGGGGCTGAATAAGCTGATCTTGGTAATATCACTCTTCCTGTCCATGACTGATCCTGGAACCCAGACCTAAAGCCATCAGCCTTCCTTTACAGCCAGAGGCACATGAGGGAAAGTTGTTTGGAGGTTTCTGCAAAATGTTTCCATGACTGTAAGCAAGAGAAACAGGAAAAAGGAGCCTTTTTCTTCCTGTATGCCAGGGTTTCTCAACCTCCGCACTATTGACATTTTGGGTCATCTGTGGTGGGCGCTGTGTGCTGAGGATGCACAGCAGCAGCACTGGCTTCTACCCACTAGATGCCAGTAGCATCTCTTCAGTTATAACAACCAAAAATGTCTCCAGACACTGCCAGATGTCTCCTGGGGTTGGATTACCCCAAGTTGGAAACTACTGGCCTAAACATTGTCCACATTGCCTGCAAACTGCCACAGGTTCTCTCAACACTAGCTTGGAGATGCTTAGTGGAACATAAAATAAAGAGAATCGCAGGAAAAAGACCCAGAGTCAGTAGATGAGACCTATCATATTTGTGGACTTTTGGTGACACAAGCCTCTACAATTCCTAATTATTTAAGCTGATTTAAGTAGGTCATCAAAGTGATCCAGGGTCCACCATCACAGTTCATAGCACACTGTTTTATTCCAGGGCATCCTACAGCTTTGAGAAATGACCCAAGTCCCATCTTGGGGCATGATTCTATGGGTTCAGTTTTATCTGTAGGACAGAAATAAAATGGCTCATTTTCCCATTTGCTAATTGCTGCTTATCCACACTTGTTGTAGAATTGTATAATTTCAAAGCAGGAAGTGATTTTAGGGAAGGAAAATTAAGCTAAAACCAAAGTCTATGTTTATCTTCAAAGGAAGGCTTTCAAAAGAGGATTAAGCCATGTGCCTCCAAATATCAGGAAAAGAGCCATTATCCACTTCAAAACACTTTCTGAGCATGACGAGTCACCATACATCTTGCGTAAAAAGCAAAGGGAGACCTTTTCTTATGGCCACATACACTTAAATATTCCCTTCTTCCTAAATAGGAATTCTACATGGTTGTAATGGCTAAATCAATTATCTATTTAGAGTGGACTTCCTGTCATTCCTGTGGGCAGAGCTGTCATTTAATTTTACCATCTAGCAGTATTTTTTAAATCTGAAAACTGATGAACAAATCGAGTTGGCATAATTGGTGGGCTATTAAATTCAGAGTATAGTGATGAGGGGGAGAAGATAAGAAATTGTGATACATCTTATGATGCTTATATATAATAATTTGTATTATCTTTGCTTATTATAATAGCAGTGCAGGCTTGCAAAAAAAATCAGAAATACAGAAATAAGAAAAATGAGTAACATTTAAGTAATCTATAATCCAAGAATCAATCACTGACTATGTCTTAGTGATGATATTCTCCCAAATATTTTTCTTGCATATTGAGATTTTTCTTCCCAAATAGTATCATATTATTTTGAAGTCTACTATAATATATTTTAAAAGCTCCATTTATCAGATGTTTAAGTTGTTTCTAATTCATCCCCATTGTAAACATTGCTTCATATGAGCAGTGGGCTGAAAATAAGTTATACATGCTCAAAAACAGAAATGTAAGGGGAAAACACAAACAAAACAATTCTGAAAAATGGACCAAGGCTCAGGATATCATTGGCTTCAGAATTCTGTTACCAGTACTCGTACCTCCAATCACAGAAAGCATCCTCAAAGAGGGGAAAAGGGAAAGAAGAGAAAACCAGTTTGGGAGCAAAGGAAACTACCCCTGCAACAGACATGACAGGGCAAACACTAAATGAACCTAATTGAGAGACATTCAACAAGTGAATGCCAAGCAGATTTCCTCACTTTATAAGTCATAGAGCCATTGCCTAGAAAAAGAACAGCCTGTACTGAATCATATAATTAATAAAAATAAATAATTTGCTCCTCTACAAAAATCTTGTATTGGTAATTTCAAATATCTAGATTTACATATATATCTACATATCTGTATATATATATTTGTATTCATATATGTGTTTGTACCTATATCTACACTTGTACCTATATTCATACCTGTAACTGTACCCATCCATCCATCCATGCATCTATACATCAGTGGTTCTCAAACTTGAATGTGCGTCAGAATCCCCTAGAGAGTTTGTTAAAACATAGATTACACCTCCAGAGTTTTTAATTCAGCATGTCTTTGATGTAGTCTAAGAATTTCATTTCCAATAAGTTCCCAGGTGATGCTGCTGGTGTGGAGCCTACACTTTGAGAAGTGCTGTCTACACTTCCACCTCTGTCTTTATCTCTTTATCTCTACCTCATCAACAAACTATATTTTAGTGAACATATAGTTACCCTCACATACTTTAACTTTCATTATCATCAATTTTTAATATAAACCATAGCATTATATAATATATGAAACAGATATAGCATGGTGCTTTCAAATTCTCTCCACTTAATTTAATAAAAAATGATAAGATATAAAAATTATTACTACCTATCTTTTTCCTCCTAGAAGAATAGTTAAATTGTGGGACATTTCTTGCTTTTACTTGGTTTTCACTGCCTTTGGCTTTTAACTTGATGTATTTATATCTTAACGATTCAGATTTATTTTCCAAACAGTGAGATGAAACAGGGACGACTCAAAGGCAGCTTCATTTTGAAATTGGCCAAGCCCTTGTAAACAAGCTCTTGACAGAGCAATTTATAACTCTAAACAGTTGAGGGGAAATATCACACAGAAAAGCAGATGTTAGTCTCCTAACTTCTTTTTTTTTCAGGTCTACAATCATTGTCTACAGTATGGAACCAACGATACTACTTCAAGTAAATTTTGGCTTTGCTGGATGTCAACCATGTTAGCCATACTTGAGATGTGGTTCAAAGAACAAAGCTTCTCAGACACAGCTCTGTGGCCTGCTTCCTCATATTAGTTTGATAGCGCTTGATTTAAGGGTTGTGTTGGCTCATGTTTGCAGCATGCAATGGGAACACAGCTCCCCAGATGCCAATCTTAACCTAAATAAAAGCTACGCTTGCGTCTCTTCAGGGTCAAGTTAAAGAATATGGGCTGCACTGTCTCAGACCTCAGCAGTCACCAATTAGTGGGAGACCAGACATGTACACAAGGAAATATAATCAGTGATCTTAATGGGTAAACAGCTGTAGGACTGAGAAAAAGAGACGTCATTTTGCGCTGGCGCATTTGGGAAAAACTTCATATTCCATCTGTTCAAATCCATCAGAAACAAAGGTTATTTCTCCAGAAAGAGGAATGCAGATATTGAAAAGGGAGGCAAATTTTTACAGATGAGGTCAAAGCAAAGACTGTCTGGAGCGAGGAGTTGTGTGACAAGAGAGAAAATAATCCCAAGAACGATGGATTTCACTACGAAAATGATTATAAATTACGGCCACCTGCAACCTATCGTGAAGCGCTTTTATGGTAGAAGAACAGGAAAAAAAAAAAAAAGCTTGTGCCCTAATGGAGAAAAGAAAGACGTATGTTTTGGCCTGTTCAGAGAATATCTCTCTCTCCCCTTTAATATATCTGCAGATGGATAGATGTGTGTGCACATTCAGACTTTATGGAATAATTGCAATTTATATATAAGATTCCCTTGTTCCCATTAAGCATTCAAAACACCCCAATCGCAAATATTTCAGCAAATAGCCACTAAATGAATGACATAGTCAGCAACACTGAAATAAAATTGTCCCTAAAAAAACAAACAAAAAAAGTATGTCACAAAAGAAAGAACTCAGATGCTGTAATAATACAAAAATTTGCATTTTAACATCTACAGCTGTATATGTTTGTAAGTGGTGTTTATTTGGTGTTAAAGACATGTCCAATATAAAAAGATAATTTATCACAAATTGTGCTATGAAGAGAATTTACTGGAAATACTACAATAGGAGAAATGGTTACTGTGTCTAAGCATTTTCAGATGTAACAATTGGCCTGTAATTCCAATTTGCTTAAAAATTTGTTCAATTAGGCACAAATTTAGTTGCAAAATGGTATTCTGAAGTAAAAATTAGCATAAAAGATGGTAAAAGTGAACAATTTCCAAAATGAATATTTTTTCTAAAGAAATGCAATATTATATATAAAGGACAGTGAGATAAATGCTACTTATGAGTAACTTCTCAATAAAATGAATGAATGCATGAATAAAAAAATTCATTTTAAAAATGTGTTGGTTCTCGTATCTTAGCTCCCAGAACAGATATAACACACACACACACACACACACACACACTCACACTCATTTTCAAACTGAATGTAATCTTACTAAAAACAAAACTGTACCAAAAGAAGTTTTAAATGCCTATCACACTAAAAAAATGCACAGTTTAGCTAGAGCCATTATAGCAGTTTCCACATTGCTCAAATTCAGATTTCAAAAGCATAATAAAACACAAATCAAGTTTGCATCAGAAATTCAAAAACGTTTGTCACAGGAATAGAGTAAAATGCTGTACTTCCATCATTGATATAAACTGACCATAAATATCAAAGTTGCTGGTATCTTAGCGAGAAACCTTTATGAAGGAATTGCAGTTAAAATGACAGCTCTGGAAAATGAGATAAGGGACCAATTAAGGGATTATCTTTTCTTTGTACTGTGATGAGACATACATGAGAAAGACAGTTGGCATGCTCACTGAAGCACTGATGCCAATTTTAGAGCTGCAAAATGCCCCAGGTCTAAGGAACATCTCAAGAAATTGTTGGAGAGTAAAGACAATATTTTAGTGAATCAACTATAGTACAGAGTTTCTCAGCCTTGGTATTCTTGACACTTGGGGTCAGGTCATTCTTTGTCATGGGAGGACTGTCGTATGCACTGAAAGATGTGTAGCGGTGCTTCCCTGGTTCCCACTCACTAGATGCCAGGAGCGAGTGAACGAACTCCTCCCAACTGTGATAACAAAAATGTCTCCAGACGTTGGCAAAAGTGCCTTGGGGTGTGTATGTGGGGGCATTCTCCCAGTGAAAAGCACTGATAACACATATTTACATAAACTTGTTCGATCAACTGATGTATTAAATTTTATAAAACTGTCCAAAATTTTATATTCATGTAGAACTCATTCTGTGAATTCTGCCAAGGTGTTGTATACAAATTTTCATATTTAATCACAACAGATTGACAAATCTGGAGTGACTGCTTCTTAGGTATAAACATTTTTTAAATCCAATAAAATACTTCTGATGATACGAAAACTTCCAAGGATTCTTATCAAGAATTTGTGATTTGGGGCTCACACCAAAACATTATCACTGTTTTGTATAACGCTCTCTCTGAAATGAAAGCACAGATTGTGTTGTCATTGGAAACTGCGTGGGAATGATGTTGCTTTTTTTATACTTTATATGAAGGAAAACAATCTGTTTCTCCTGTTTGAAAAGAATCTCAGAGTAGCATTGCTGAGGATGGTATACCCTGAAATTCTAAAGACTTTGCTATTAGTTATCAGATATATTTTAGATAAATATTGATAGTTTGTATCAATTAATTGGGAATCAGCTGGGGAAAAAAAATCCTCCCTGGGGAGAGTATTTCAGAAATATTCAATTTGCAATAACCATTTAAATGAGATTTTGCCCTTAAAATTTGTCTTGGTAGAAACTGCTAGTAAAATGAACAAAGAAAAAGTATATGCAGGTCAAAGGTGGTTGACTCTACTTATAGTTTTTTAATCTGAGAAATTAATATTCTAAATAAGGAAAGAAGGCACATTTTCTTGGCTAAATTTATTTAAAAATGCATGACTAAATTGTTTAATGATAACAAATCTGGAGATCAAAATGTTATCAATCACTATTAAAATTATGATATATTCACTGACAATGCAGAAGAATTATCCAAATTTGACAAGAAATGTTGGGAAACTTTAAGAATAATTACTGAGCAAGTCAAGTGAGGACAATATGCCTACTTCAATAATAAAATATAAAATATGAAAGCTGTTATTATTTCTCTAAATTGTTTATTTCTTTCTCATTTCTTTTTATAATTTTCTGATGAAGATGATTCATTTATCACTAAATATAATCATAATATCATATCACCAAAAGACACTTCATATAATTAAATGTATATCAGAAAAAAAATCTTTGTTAGCCTGTGCGTATAAATTATTGGTTCAGAAAATACTGTCACTATGTTATTCACATTCCCACACAGATAAACATCTCAAACCTAAATTGTGATTCTATAATTATTTGACATTTGTTGCTGAAATTATAAAGATTGAAATTATAAGGATCTAATATATATCTCATTTGAAAAAGGGAAAACATCCTATATCATAGTTCTTTTTAAAAAAGTTATATTTCTCTTGCTAGATTAGTAATTCTCAACTGAGGTGACTTTACACCTCCCAGGACATTTGGGGATATCTGTAGGCATTTTTGGTTGTCACAACTGGGGGAGGGCACTACTCGCATCTAGAGGGTAGAGACCAGGTATGCTGCTAAACGCCCTACAATGCACAGGACAGTCTTTCATAAAAAACAATAATCTGGTCTCAAAGTTAATAGTGCTGAGGTTAGAAACACTGCTCTAGAGAAAAGTATTTCCTGGTTTAACTTGTGCAACAAAGCAAGTAGCATCCAATTCAAATGTGATGAGAATTCCTTTTTGCAGAGCACGTGATAGTTTACCAAAGACATTTTCCTTCTTCTATGGAAGGCGGCATTTTAACTATCCTTTCTGGCTATTGTTGGCATCTTACGGAGTAGGAAACGAAATGGAAGATTGAGGGACAGTAGACGCAGCCCTAAATGAGCAATCCTTGCACTGCTGTTCTCTAACTGAATAATACATCTTATTACTGAGTCAAAGCAATGTCTTGACTGTAAAACAGGAATCACTTGACATGCTAAGAAAAACACATCATAAAAATTAATACAGCTAAAGCATAAGCAGTGAGTTTGAATAACTGTCTGTTCCCCCACCCTGATGTCAGCCATAAGCAATATTCTGTATCGCTTAGGAGCCACCATTAAAATCAAACTTTTAACAGCTCTGAGTAAACATCTTCATTTTCCACAAATCTAAGTGATGGCAGTGTAATACGATTGCTTACAGCTGCAAATGCCTCATCGTGAACTAAACACTTGTTAAATTACGGCTAAAACTTCTCTTCAGTGGCTTATAGTATCTTTTCCAAATAAAACCATTTTTTAAACTAATTCATTAAATAATGCCATGGTAGACCTCTTAATTAAGTCATGAATAGACGTGATGCAAATAATCCACTGATTACACAATAAATGCATAGTAAGTTTAAAAAACAAGCTATGTTCCTAACTATAAATTACTGTATAATTTTACATGAGGGACTAGCACTGTGTAAACTACTCATGTTCTACCCCACCCAAAGGAAAGAAAAATGGAAAACTTCATGCTATGAAGGAAAAAAATCTTTCCTGTGTTTTTACTTTTCCTGGGTTTCTAGGATATTCTTTAGATTACGGGCCATCAACGTTTCAGGAGACAGCTGTCAAGTTTCTGAATGGGTTAGGAATGAAAAGCTGAGGTAAGCAAAGGGCATCTGGCACTCATTTCTGCTAAGAAAGAAACAAAGTCTTGCTAACACATTCCATTGCAAACACTTGGGGAGAAAGTTCTCTTGAATTGCAAATTGTCTAGGACAAAAGATATCAGTCATTTACCCTTCAGTGTGAATTACTTTAATCTGATTCTTTTGTTCTAAAGCCAAACAGAGTTCAGCCCTTTTAAGACTGGGAGAGATTTGATCTTGCTGGATGTTATGCAAAGTACCAAATAATTTTGGAATTATTTGAGCACCATAACCCAGAGCTATTATCACTATTGATGAGTATAGAGGTATTTGGATACCAAAAGAAAAGCAAGAAACATCACTCCACCAAAACACAGATCTTGTGGATGCATTTAGTGACTACTTAACAAGCCCTCTACTAGGTGCCAGGAATGGGGGTGCTGGGGTAAAAAGATCGGAATAATTGAGTCTGACCCTAGCTTCACATTGCTACTTAGGAATTATGGGTCACATACAACCTGCTTCTGAGTGAAATCTTATGCTAGAGAGCAAAATAGACTGTGTTTGTCAAAACAAAAGGACTTGATTTACAGCAGGCTTGGTGACCACAGGCGTTACCCCAAATCTTTGGTTAATCTCTGTTAGAAGGCACTTTACAGGGATGGCCAAAAGCGTGAATACAGCCATTGCTGATTTGGTCAGCACCTGGCCCGCTCTGTGGGTGTGTATTAACATGGCACCCATTCAAACGTTCTGTGATAGTTTATATTTGAATCTCTTACATCACAAGAAAATCAGTTTTGTGTTGTGAAAGCTGTTGTTTTGGTATTAGATTGGTGATAACGTTCTCATTTTACTAAGGAAGAATAAAAAGTTGTCTAAAGTCATTTCCAAACTTTGTACATTCAACTCCAAACATCTGAGTGTTATTATTGTGTGGTAGTTCAGCTACGGTACAGGAAAGGGTCCCAGTGATTTAGTGGACCAGCATCAGTGGACTGGCTTGGGTGGGGAGCAGTACAAAATCTTTTTAGTGCAACTTATCTCCAAGTCTAAAGTTACTATGGTGCCCTGAAGTTGCCAAAAGGCACCTGTGGCTTTTGTGTACAAAAATTCCAATGTCAATCTAATTTTCAACACATTCAATCCAAAGAATATGAACCCACAGCTAGACTGTTCTTCAGATCAAATAACTGAATGTTCTAATCATATTTTCCCAGGGCCATAAATTAGCTAATTCTATGAAAGGCAATTTATTCGATAATCATAGAGGCATTATGGAGACTCATTAAAACAGGTTAAATGTTAGAAATGAGCTTTACCTCTAAATGGCAGCTCCAGCATCTTTGTAATTCAACTAATCCCATTACACCTACACAAGAACAGGTTTCTAACTTTAATAATGAACCTCACCAAGGCTGACAAAACTGGGCAATGTTGACGCCAGGGTTATGAGATCATTATGGGAAGTTCCTGGAGCTGGTGCTAGGAGAATGATTCGTTCGTTCTCTCTGTGATGGTAAAGATTTTATGGATCAACATTAGAGTAGTCATTTTTTAAGTTAATATTTCAATTTAGTAATTAAATAACCTAACTAGCTAACCCTTATTTCTGTTATCTATCTCATCTCTTTCCAACAAGTTATTCGAGAACTGCATCTGTGTTAAAATATATTCACAAGCAGATTTGGGCCATCATTTTATAACCACCACCCCCGCCACAGTAACAACAATCAAAGGTAACAATTCTTTAGCACTTACTACAAGGCAGCTACTGTTCTAAGCACAGGGTGCTCCACCATCCTGGCTAAGAATCCTAAGGAAACCCAGCAAATCTGAAGTGTTACAAGATACACATGTCTTAGAATTCCAGCTAGGACAGCAACTACCATTTTGGCATGTCTGAATAGGATGGCTTAATGTTGAAAAACAAATAAGCATAATCCTTTGTGCACTCCGCAAATGTTAACTGAGAGCCTCCTGTGTACCAGGCATCGAGCTCTATGCTCTAGATATGTTCACGCATTCAGTTGTCACAGCACCACCATTGCTCCCATCTTCCCTGTGCTACACAGAAGAAACTTGCTGTTTATCTGTTTTATATGTAGTAGCGTAGTACCTGCAAATCTCGAACTCCCAATTTATCCCTTCCCACCCCCTTTCCCCACTGGTAACCATAAATTTGTTTTCTATGTCTGTGAGTCTGTTTCTGTCTTGTAAATATGTTCATCTGTGTCTTTTTTTTAAGATTCTACGTATAAGCCATATCATACCTCATAGGCTTTAGAAAAGACTCATGTGATAGGATAGTCCCCCTAACCTGAAGCCTCCCCTTCTCTAATCCCTCCTGTTCACTGCCAGCAGAAGTCTACTGATGCCATTCCACTGTTTATAAGCTGTCAGTAGTCCCCCAGTATGTAAAAGGACAACTGGCAACCCCTCAGGCCTTTGGACAGCCTCAAGGGCTGGTCCCAACACACGGACCTCAACCTCCCTCTCATTGTATACTCCCAGTTTCCTTAGACTTTCTCTTCCTCCCCCCTTTTCCTCCCCTCCACGCCACTGCCCTAGTCTCCAATCCTAGAGCATATGTTCTTTTACAGGAATGCGTCTGTCTCTAATAGACCAGCAAGCTGAAATTTCTTCCCAAGTATGAACACTGACTCTCCTGGAGACCCACTCAAACACCACCTCTTTCAAGCCGACTTCAATGATTCTCCCTTCCTTTCCCCAAATGGAGATAATCAGTGCTTTATCTGCTCTCCCCTAGACATTTTATCTGGGCCATTGTCAGGACATTTGTCCCAAAGGCCTTTCATCCTAAAGGCTGGTGTACAAGTCTTATCTCCTGCATAGCATGTAAATTCCATGAAAGCCAAAATTATATTGTACTTATATTGCCCATCATAATGCTTTGAACACAATTGGCATTTAAAGGAATTTGATGAAGGACTGAACAAAAGAATGAACAGAGTCAGCACATGGGATGTAAGCATCTCTGCTGCTTCATCAACCACGCCTGACTTAGGACTCAAGCTGAACATGTATTAACAGATTGGTCATAGAGAGTGGTATCTGGAAGTGAATCCCAAAAGGAAACCATACTTGACTAGCTGTGTGACTTTGTGCAGGTTACTTAGCCTTTCTGTGCCTCAGTTTTGTCATCTTCAAAAACGTAAATAAGCTAGGTTTGCTTTGAGTACTAAAATGAACTAATATTCATGAAGCTCTTAGAATCATGCCTGGCACATGGCAGCATTTTAGAACAGTGTGTTAAATATAGTAAGTAAAAGAAATGGGCCAACTGCTCATGCTCTGAGTAAAACTGATTAAGACAGGTAGGACGAACACAGAGCTCTGTGAGCTGCAAAGTAAAGGCAGTTAGGCCCACAAGCCAAACTCTCCATGTGAGTTCAAATGCTACATAGCTGTTGCTGATTTACTATGTGTTAGTCTTCCATTTTATTAGTTTTCAAGGTCTGAAGCCATCAAAGAGAAGTCCTTTTGGTCTAATCCTGGTATTCCACTGCACCCGGTGTTGTCACAGGGAAGTGACTACTTGTTGATTGGACTTCCCCAGGCAAATGAAAGTGATTAGCCATAACTAGCTGCGGCTTACTTTAAAACTAACTATGACTCTATGTATAAACAACTAACAAAATTAAGCATATTGTTAAATCAATGAGAGCAAAGTACCTAAGTACAAGAATATTTCCAAATGATATGCTTACTTCTCATTCTAATTTATCCATTTCAGTTCCTTTAATAGATTTTAAAGGTTTAGCTAAGCGTTCCCACAAGAACTAGATGCACTGCTTGCACTCAGTGACCCTCTTTCTGCTACCACTATTTTCAACAAGCTCCTCTTAGATCGATCCTCTAGAAATACGCCTTCTCTGAATAAACTCAAATTATCCAGGTTTTTTTAACTTCCCAGTACAGGGCTTCCCAATGACAGCTGGTTTACTTCTGTATTTGGAGTGCTGACGAATCTTAGAGATGTATTCATATATTCACCTCAATTTGCAAATTTTTATGATGCAAAAAACTCACCCATTGACATATGTGTGGTCTGGTTTGTCAGTGATATCAGAGGTCTCCGCCATCCCTGTCTCCAGTAGACTGACTACATCAAGAAGCCTTTCTTCCAACATTAATATGCAGGGTGTGACCCAATTTCAATGGTTTAGAGAAAATGCAGTTTTTAATTAAAATTTTTATGTTGAGATAATTGTAGATTCAAGTTCAGCTGTAAGAAATAATACAGAGAGCTTTCTTGTACCCTTTACCCAGCCTTCCCCAGTGATAACATCTCGCTTAACTGTATACAATGTCATAACCGGTATCATGGCATTGATACCATACAATGACTTTAAGCAGATTTTACCAGTTTTACTACACTCATCTGTGGGTGTGAATGTGTGTGTATTCAATTCTCTGCAGTTTTATCATATGTGTAGATTTATGTGTCTACAACAATCAAGACACAGAACATTCCATCGCTACAAGGACCCCTCTTGCTACCCCTTTATAATTACTCCCACCTCCCTCTTAGTCCACAATCTTCTTAAATCTGGCAACCACTAATCTGTTTTCCATTTCTATAATTTTGTCATTTCAAGAATGCTATATAAATGAGATCATATAGCACGAAGTCTTTTTTTTGGACGGGCTTTATTAACGCAGTATACTGTCCCTGAGATCCACCCAAGTTGTAATGTGTATAATAGCTCATTTCTTTTTATTGTCCAATTGTATTCTATGGTATGACCCAATATCACAGCTTGTTCAACCAGAAATGTATTTTTGATTCAATGCAATCCTATTAACTGCACCAACGGTACAGAATGTAATATGACTTGATGGGGGAAGCTATCTTGTTTTTTTAATTACAAAAGTTTCACTGTGAAGTGAAAAATGAAACCAATTTTCTGTATATTTTAAATTAAAACTTGCACAGGTGTTTCAGTCAGCTAACTATTTTAGCTTGGACTATTTTAGCTCCAAATTATCCAAATAATTATCTCAAAAAATTTCTATGTAATTTAGCAGGGAGAGAATGCCTGTGCGAAGTGCTGGTGACTTTAACTAGCGATCATAATTACTGAGATTTAGCCTTCTGGCCATTTTCTCCTTCAGAACTTACAGGGAGCCTATGAAAGCTCCAACACGCTGTATTTTTGGCAAAGGACCCTCATGCTTTGTCTGCATTTTACTGCTTCCTTTGCACCTGGGAGCAGCTATTTTAGGACTGTCTAGACAATCACCCCAGCTTTAAAGGTCTTTTCCTTTCTTTTCACATAATCACTGAGTATGGAAGGTAATAAATAGATGATGCTGGCACTCACTCATCAAATGTACTATTCAAACAGAGTCAAGAACAAGAGTGCCTTTGCTTTGGCTCACAGTACTGAGAGGCTTTAATATATGGTTCCAGACTTCTACCAACCAATCAAGCTTTAAACCAACAAGGTCTCTCACCATCCATACCTCTACCCTGCAGTATCAGGATCATAATTTTGGGTTGAACTGTATGAAATGGCTAATTTTTAAAAATCATTTTGGGCCTACAAAAATGGCAATTTCAAATGATTCAACTTAAGAGATTTAAGAAGTAATCTGGGAGTGGTCTGGTTCCATTTGTCTTCTCCAGTTCCCAGGCAACACTCACCCGGACTCTAGTGACAACCCAGAATGCACAGCGAATAATGGAACCAAGTATGATCCGTGTACATCCTCCACACACTTGTCCTAAGTAATCCCTCTGCGCCAGTAAGTGCGATCCCAGGGCAACGTGCACAGAGTAAGTCTACCTCACCTCTCACAGTCCTTTCTTTCAAGAGGTGACAGACAGCATTCAGGCTCTCCACAGAACTAGAGCCCACTGTCCCTAGGCTCCTTAACAGATCCTGAGAATGCTTCCTGATATCTGATCCTCCCTGGAATTTTCCTATTGATACTATTTGATGAGTACTTCTTATTAGAGGAAAAATACACCAGGATGGATATAGACAGACAGACAGACACATAGACAGACAGACAGACAGATATAGATACAGACGCCTAACAATAATCAATTAGTTTTATTTGCTTCCTAATGTTTTCCTATTAGTGTATTTATCTTTCAGTAAAATAAGATAGACACATATTATTCTTCTGCTAACACTATACCATTTCTACTGGCACTTTCAAGTGCTTTCTCCACCCTTACTTCTGTTTGTCTCATTTTCTTCACTGCTGATATGTGTACCCGAATTAGCTTGGGGGTCTGAAGTCCAAAACATTTCTCCTGAATACAAATTGGAATGTCAGAAACAAGAGAAGCCCAAGAAGGTTGAGCCAAGAGTCTAGGAATTTCACTTTGATATCACTCCGGTGGAGAATTTTACCTGTGCCAGGCTTTGGGCTAAATGCAGTGGTGGTGGTGGTGGGGGCATATGAAGTCAACAAATTCTCAGTCTCTACTTAAGCAGATTACAATTCTGGAGAGATATATGATAATAACACCAAGTGGAGCAAATGCAGCACAGACCAAGTCAGAAGACACAGATCCCAATTCTAGGGGCCACTGCTTAGTAGTAGTGTGACTGGAGCAAGTTCCTTGATCTCCCCTATTTCCTCCCTTGAAAATCAGTTAATAATAATAACAATTCTGATATTATTTTTGCTATTTAGTAAGATACTTAATGAGAACTTTACATCATGTATAAAGTACAACTGGGAAACTTAATCTACAACTGCAAGCCATTACTTTTAATGAGTATATACCGCATGCTCATAGTACTCCATTCCATCCTCAGCAATCTCAATCTTAGGATGAATTATTACTTTCTCTCTTTTAGATGGGCAGCTCAGTCTACAAGAAGTTGATTAACCTCAAGATTAACACTGCCACAAGACTGTTTCCTGCATGAAAATAATGAAGTCCCAAGCAGAAGGTAAATTTCTCTAGAGTCATCATCAATTTTTAAAATTTCCTATGGCCAATATCTTCTCACTTTCCAATTTTTCACTTCCCAGGCACTCTTTAACACAACTCAGTCTGTTTTCTACTTCCACTATTCAGAAAAACACTGGTTTGCTCAAGATCACAATGATACCATGTTGTAAAGTTCAAGGGGGACTGTTATGTCTTCATTCTACTTGATCCCTCAGCACCATTAGTGGACCACTCACCCAGCCATCGTGAATCCTCTTTTCTCTTCTAGTTTTTACTATGTGCATCACTTTCCTCACTTCTTCCTTCACTGGCTACTTGATCTAGCTTCTTTGTAGCTGCTCTTCTGCCTTTTGAGCCCTAAATGGTGGCACTCCTCACTGCTCTGTTCTAGGCTAACACCTCTTAAACCAAACCTTCTCAAGATGTGCCCAGGATCTGTGAACCTCCTGATTCAGACTCACCAGAAACAAGCTACATGAAGGAAGGAAACTTTTCACATTAATTACTAAATTCCCAACATCTAGAAGAGTCCCAGGCATACCTCAGTGCTCAGTTTATCTGTTGAGGAAATGAAATGCCTGGAATGCTCATGAAAATGCATGCCCTTGGGATGTACTCTTGGAATTACAATATATTCGACATCTGAGAACCCAAATCTCTGGTCTTCTATCACATGACCTTTTATCCATGCTCTTTCTTCTATCAATACCCACTCCACATTCTCCAGTGCTTTAGGAAGCCCTTCCTGAATCCCACCTCTACTCAGACTAAGTCAAGTCTCTCTATTATGTCCTCTCATAGAACCCTCTCCTTTGTGGAACGTATTGTCACTGTAATTTTACACATACATGTGTGACTATTTAATGAAGTCCCATCTCGCCTGCCAGTCTGCCTCAGATCATGTAGGCTTCTCTTTACAATCATATCCCCATTTCCTCATCTGAGTCTCACTCATAATGGATCCTCAATAAATATCAGTGAATAAATTAATATTTGTAATATGGATTAGTATTAATGTTAATATATAAAATCATATTAATAAAAATATAAAAATATATTTAAATTATGTGTTAATGATATAATAAATAATTAATAGTTAGATGATGACACAGATTTCTCTCTCCAACTCTAAGCTCTCTGAATTCCAAATATATATTTAATATATAAAATACATATTTAATACATAATATATATTTGATATATATAAAATATGTGTGTTTAACGTGTGTGTGTGTGTGTGTGTGTGTGTGTGTGTGTGTGTGTGTATCTCCCTCTAGAAGAATGTGGATGTCTCACAGATTTCTCTATTTCAAACTGTCCTAAAACCAAAGGTTTTATTTCCCCCCTACAATCCTGTTTCTCTATCAATTTTATTTTCTTCATGTCAGTAAATGGCATCACCCAACGAGGTGCTCAAGCAAGAACTTGGGAGTTGCACTTGATTCCTCTTTTTCCTTCACCAGCCCCTTATCCCATATCCATTCAAACACCTAATCCTGTTTCTTCTACCTCTAAAATATATTTCAGATCCATCCCTTGTTCACTTCCACAGCTCCTGCCCAAGTCGAACCCACCATCAACAGTCAACTGGATGACTGCCATGGCCTAGTAGCCACCCGGCATCCATTCTCGCTCTTCAACAATCAATTTTCCACACAGAACTCAAATTATCAGTCAAATCACCCCCAGGTATAGACTTATCCAATGACTTCCTGCTGCAATGGAATAAAGTACATGCACCGTAGCTAGGCCCTGCCAATCCATCCACAGCAGCTCGTGCCAAAGTTCCCTTCTCTCACTAGATTCCTGACCCCGTTCTGCAAATGCCGTTCCTTCTGCCTGTAGTGATTGACCCTGTGCCCCCACCCCTTGCTCACTTCACATAGCTGGCTCCATCTTATCCTTTGATCCTCAGATTTAATGCCAACTTCTCAAAGAAACCCTAACACGCTATCTAAAATTAAGTTCCATTTTGTGATACTTGTTATCCTAGGAATCTGTTTTCTACACAGCATCTACCACAATTTGGAATTACTTATTTACTTTTGTTTATTATCTTGTTTCTGCATGGAAAGCTCCATATCAGTCTCATTCACCATTTCATCCCCAGCACCTCAAACAGAACCCAGCACATGGTAGACTCTCAATAAATGGTTGTTGTATGAATGAATGGAGAAGAAAAAAACAGTCAAAATACAACAGCTGTAACAGACTGGTGGATGACCGGTTCTAGGGGTACAGGGAGGGCATTTTCAGGGTGGGGGGAAATGACGGAACTCTTTTGGATCCCTATTGTGGTGGTGGTTACACAACTTTATGTATTTGTCAAAACTCAGGACTGTACCCCCCAAAAGATGAATTTTACTGTATGTAAATTTTTTAAAAATCAATAAAATTAAATGTTCCTGAAACCCAAGCCAAGCCAGAACAAATCTAAGAATCCAAGTTTCATGGGTTTGGGACTCTTGTGGGGTCAATTAACTTCCCATGTTCATGGTCAAGTGTTGACTCAAACCTTACTTCCTCATTTCTCATTTATCAGTTTAAAGGAAGGAAATCAGAAACAAAATAAAGATGTGGAGGGTAAACAATACAAGAAAAGATACAGTGGTAAAATAGTGTTTAAAATAATCATGTGATAAAATGTCAGCATTTATTTGTGACATTTGGCTCTGTTTGTATTGGCTCACCCCAGCAGTGCAGTGGCTGTGGCTTGATTTCATAATGGTGCCTCCCACGTATACACCCACGGATGACCTCTGCTTTGTGTAATTGATAATGACTAAACTTCACATATTATGCTGGCAAAATCTATCCCTTCCCTGGAGGGCTGTTACACACAGGGAATTATAGTTTCACTGTTGAACAATGTTTATTTCTCAAAATATATCACGATCAACTTGCACTAGGACAGAGTTATACAGGCTGATAAATTGTCGTCTTTTGCCAAATTATTACTCATCCTTATGTATTCACTCAACATAAGTTACTGAGAAACCCCATTCAATCAGGGCAAAGCAGGATGCAGAGATATTAATAGATTCTTCAGACATGAAGTGCATTCTCTAAAGTAAGCACAGGACATACAATTTTCATCTGATGACCTTCCCCCCACCCACCCTCACTATTGACTTTTATCCATTAGAACATGTTGATGGATATATCATTTCAACATGAAATATTTGGATATCTCACTCTGATTTAGGGAAAGGGAAATGGTGAGCTAATTTCCTCTTTTATCAGGCTGAATCACTGAGCTCGCTCTGTTGCTATGCACGCATAAGTCAATGCCATAGCAACTTCTTGGTTTGCTCTTAAACACTACAGCAGAACGATGCTATGAGGTATATATTTTTTTCAATTTTAGATTTTATTTGTTCCCTTAGCAGTTTAAATTTTACACTGTATTTTAGAATACAGCGTTACTTAGCTATCCTTTGGGAGTCTTATCATTGCTGGCTGCCATATATATCATCAATACCAGTACAACAGAAGCGCTTACGTCCTGGAAAATTCTCCTGTAGTTTCCCTTTATATTTCTCAATTCCTAGCTCACAATTAGAAGTTTGTACTTTGGATAGTATAGACTTGATCCTTTTTAGGATTTTCTTTGTGAAGATCCTAAATTTAAATGGGACTGAAACATATGATTTGAAATTCATGAAATACAGAAAGGCATGGGCTTCTCACAAACCGATTTAAGTGAATTCAATGAAAGCCTTATTATCCCTTGGTATGTACTAGGATCTAGAAAGAACAAAATCTTCACTATCAAGGGATTCAGAAAACATCTAAGGGCAGAGATAGGAGAATGTTCCAGTTTCTATGAGCTCTTGCTGTGGAAAATAAGGGACATGTACTCTGTCACTTCAGGGTTTAGGTTTTTCACCTACAACATATGCTTGCATATCTAACTTAAGGTTAGTTTAGGAAAATCACAAAACATACCATCTAAATCACTGCTGTCTTTAAAGTGTCATTGGCCAATGGACTTACTCCTGAGACGGTTGAAATAAGTTTCAGATTCCACACTTATCTCTAAGATGGTTCAGCCGCCTGTGCCAATATACTCAGTAGTTAAGGAATTAAGATTTGTTATTTTATAGATAGACAATAAATTTCACTGAAATTTTAGATATCCATTCACTCTTCTACAGTCATATATTACTGTAACCAAAACTAGGAACATTTTGTCCAAGTCATTTTTCATTTAAGTATTTACTTATAATTTGCAGAATGTATGTCAGGTATCTTAGAAAATATCAATTTTCTCATTGCCCAGATGCATTTTGAAATGTCTCAGTGAATTGTCATCTTTTCATTTCTAATCAAGTGGAGAGTTGTACATTCATAACACTAGACTTGTTCCTGACACGAAGCTTAGTGCAGCTAGCTCTTGTTGCTCTTACAAGTGGGAGCAAAAGGTTCAATTCCATAGGTCTGTCCTGGCTGTAATCAACGGAACTAGAAGCCCCTTGTACTTACTGATGAATTTCTTACTGATGAATCATATTTTTAAGTCATTTGTATACTATGACAAAGTAATATTTGCATTTTTAGGAATATTAACTTGTTGCTTTAATAGACAGCCCTGCGGTTAATATGCATTTGAAAAGCTATTATAGAAATACACTTTACACCAGTAATTCTCAAAGTGTGCTCCCGGGGCCAGAAGCTTCTGTCTCAGCTAGAAACTTGTTAGAGATTTAGAAATGCAAGTGCTTGAACCCCCTCGCCAGACCTATGGAATCAGACGCTCTGAGGGTGGGGCCCAGCAGTCTGTGTTTTAACAAGCCCTCCAGGGGATTTCAATGTTTGCTCAAGTTTGAGAGCCACTGCTTTACATAATACGTATTTCTTATTTGGGATCACACATATACTTAAGTTGAGAAATAGCTCTTTTCTTCTTTTTTGATGCTGTGTTGTTTTTTTGTCTATTTGCTTGTTTTGTGTTACTTTTTGGTATTCTGACAAAAATAGGATTTCTGCCTACCCTAGTGTGGTTATCACACAAAATCACCAGTTCCTAAAAAAATAAAGTCATTGTAAACATGTTTGCTTCAAAGAGCAACTTACTTATAATACGCATTATTAGAGGAATAAGAAGATGACTAATTTGAATAACCTAGCAACTTGGGACTGAAGAAAGAACAATGGCTTAGAGTCAGGGGGAGTTCAGTCCGCCACTTACAGGTTAAAGGGAGGTTTCTGAACCTCGGCACTATTGATATAGTGGTATTTGGGGCTGGATAATTTTATGTTGGGAGGCGGGGCTGTAGGATGTTTTAGCAACATCCCTGGTCTCTCTACCCAGTAGGAGACAGTAGCACCCCCCTCAACCAAGCTGAGCTGTCGCAATCAAAAGTGTCTCACTGTCAAATGTCCCCAGGGGCGAGGAGGGAAACAGCCCTCAGTTGAGAACCACAGGTAAATAATTTGGGTCAGTTCCCCTAGCCCACCAGAAATTCTCAACATTGGCTGCACAGCAGAATCAATTAAAAATACTAATGCCCTAGGTCCATTCCAACCTGGTTGTATCACATCTCTGTGGGCAGGCTCAGGGATCCACAGGTATCTAGTCAAAGCTCACCAGGTGGTGCTAAGGTGCAGCCCCGACCTATAAGCACTGTACTGACATCATTGCGCCTTAATTTCCTGACCTAAGAGATAAGCGCAATACCATCTGTTCTAACCACCACACAGGATGTCACAAAGATCAAATGAGAGAACATTTGTGAAAGCACTTGCTCCAGAAAGCATTAACTATGTTAAAGGCAGCAGAGAAAACGAATGCATTTGAAGTTGCCATGGAAATGAAAAGCTGTATCTAGCCCTTTATCGTGAATTAGGATGATTTATCCTCACTGTCTCTTAGGCGTAACATCTCATTTACAGCAGGGAAGAGATACGAGGAATCTGCAAATTCTCTCTTGGAAGTAAACACGTGGCATTATTTAGTCCTGGATGGACAGAAAATGATCAAATCAGATCAAATGGTCATACTGTGCACCAATGATAATGTGCACATCTAAAATCAAATTGCTAATCTTTTTGTCCTTTTGGCTTTCAAGAACTCATTTTAATAAGTAGGAAAGAATGCAGATTCACCTGAAAATAAATTGTCTCTTTAAAAATTGTTAGAATGTGGAAGAATCATATACATTAAAAGTCTGGTATAGGTTTCAACTGTGTCCGTATGTATTATTTCTTTTTAAAAAAGATTAAAATATCTGAAGCAAACAATACCAACTGTTAACAGTTATTAAATCTGAGTGACAGATTTTTGTTTAACTTTTTTACTCTTCTCTTTATGTTTGATATATTTGATTAAAACTAAAAGAGGATGTTAAAATCAGTTTAAACAAAGCACCGCAGAATACGCTAAAGGAAAATGAAGAAGAAAACATGTTTCAGTTGTTCAGGTGACCACGGAGACCCCACAGGGATGGAGAAACCAGCTACAGGCAAAGGGGCTCCATCTCACAGTGCCTGGCTCAGATTACATTGCTGGCGTATGCAGGTAAGGGACGTCAGGCTTTTGACATTCAAGATTAGTTTTGAACTTGTCCAGCATGTAAGGAAATCTTATTAGTTTATTTTTTACCAAATGTTCTAACAGCTTTTAAACTAAGCAATCTATTATGAAATACCTGCTTCTACTCCCCTCCACTCCTCTCTAATATCTCTAGGAACCAATATGGTAGCCACTGTGATATTTTACACAGGACAATGAGAGAACAGCCTCTTAGGCACACCTTTTAAAAGAACCAACTCATTTGAAGTCCTATACTCACTTGTGGGCTTGATCAATAAGGAGGCAAAACAACTTTTCTCCTGGAGGAGGAGTTGGCAAACTGCAGCCTGAGTGCCAAACCCAGTCTGCTGTCTGTTTCTGTAAATACAATATTAATTTAATGCAGCCTGGTCCGTTCCTTTACATATCGTCCCTGGATGCTTTCAGCTGCAATTTCAGAGTTGAGTAGTTGCAACAAAACCTGTGTGGCCCCAAAGCCTGAAATATTTATCATCTGGCCCTTTACAAAAAACCCTTCTAAACTCCTGTTCATAGCAACACTAGTTACAATAGCCAAGACATGGAAACAGCCTAAATGTCCATCAACAGATAACTGGATAAAGAAAATGTGGTATATTTATACAATGGAATACTACTCAGCCATAAAAACCGACAATGCCATTTGTAGCAACATGGCTACAAATGTTCCTGGAGAATGTCATTCTAAATGAAGTAAGCCAGAAAGAGAAAGAAAAATACCATATGAGATTGCTCATATGTGGAATCTAAGAAAAAAAAAAAGAACATAAATATAAAATAGAAACAGACTCATAGACATAGAATACAAACTTGTGGTTGCCAAGGGGGCGGGGGGTGGGAAGGGACAGACTAGAGTGTTAACATATAAAATTTTCCTATGGACACTAAATAATGAGTAACTGGACAAAATATAATGTTTTACAATAAGTTTTTGTATTGTAGTCATGTGCTAATATACATTTATACTATTTCTTTTAATACCAATAAACAAATTATAAAGATTAAAGTATTATCACTTTTTCTCTTTTAGAAAACTGATATGGTCTACCAAAAAACCTAACAGAGGATGTATTGATGACTAATAATTCAACACGTTGTTAAAATATCACTGTTTGACAGTCTCTCAAATTGGCCTTTTCCTAGAGTAAAACTATTTTTCTTGCTTAGCTATTTTCAGTTTAATTATATGTAAAAACACTTATGGAAATTTATTGACCAAGAATTCTTCCTTTTTTAAAGAAACAAAAAAGTCACATTTGTATGCCAGAAATAAATATGAAAGTAATAATTTGCTTTAGTCCTTTAAAAAGAATTACATTAATAGAGAGTAAAGGTGAGATTTCAGTGTCAATATAAGTCATAGCCTATTTTTAATTCATTTCAAATGCCTGGACTTTCCAATGTTTGGACAAATTTTAAGAAAAGGAGATACTGTTGTAGCTACATAAAATTGTATCATTCCCAGCACCCTCATAAGCCAAAAATGAGACTTTAATAATATCCTCAAAATGACCTCATAATAGGAAAATGGTAATAAAACAAAGAGAGTGCAGAGCTGTGGTTGCCAAGGCAACCATAATCATAGTTCCTTTGAACTTTACTGGAGCATCCATTGCAGTTCAATCTAAATTCATGTTTCCTTAGGAAGCTTATATACATTCAAGGTCCATATTATCTACAGCACTATCATTCTAATCAAGCAGGTGATGACACAGATGTAGAACAGAAACTGAAATGCCCGTGGCATTCCCATTATGGAATAAAGATGGGAAAACGACACTTGCTAGTATATGCAATGGCCAAGAGAACATTTCTTTCCACTACACTACATTCAACACTCACCTGTGGTGCTACTGACATGTATGGAAATGGGAGTCCCATCTATACATGGTGTAATAAACACAGATTAAATGAGCTACAGTCCCCTTGTTGATCCCCATAGCCCTAGAGAACTATGACAAACTATGGAATGGCTAGTATGCACAAGCCACAGATTATCACTTGAAGACCTTTTCCTTAAAGGTAAATATTTATGACCATCAGGTTGTTGCATTCACAGGGAAGAGAAGAAAAGCTTTTCCATACAATTTTGAGGGAGCTACTACCACTTATTTGTATCTTATTTGATGCTGTCTTCAGGGCTGAAGGGGACATTGTTTACTCCAGCAGATGGACAATATCTGGGAGGTTGTGCAGCCAGAGGTTGCCTCAACGGACCCTAAACAATCTCTGCTCATATTTTCCAACTCAGACACTCCCCAGTCTGAAAGCTGGTCAAAATGGCTGGATGTTTGAAAGTCTAAATGCATTTTCCTGTAGGAACAATGATGCACATAGTTGTTTTGGTTTCCAGGCCAGCTGATAATAGTCTCATTTAACCCATAATATATTGGAAATGCAGAGTGGGAAGCATAAATGTAAGTGGGAGCACCATTCTTCTCAGGCCTTGGAAAAGAGAACAGACTCTCCTTCATGGTATACAGAAATGAACACGGGGTTGGGGACAGAGGTCCCTGTAGGTGCCTCTAGGCCAGAGACCATCTCCTGTGAGTACTCTGAATCTCCTGGATCCATCTCAGTAGCCTGGCCCACCACAGAAACTCAATCCATAACTTGCTGGATAAATGAAATAACGAGCACCTTGCCATGTGATTCTGGGCTAGTCATTTCAGCGTTTCTGAGATTTGGTCTCCTTTCCTGTAAATTAGATGATTGGGAAGAGTAGCCCAGGCACTATGCTTGTCTTGTTCTCTATTCATATCCCCCTTAGATTCACAGACAACTCATTTTATTCCTGTTTTTTTTTTTATATACTATAGGGATAACAGCGGTTTCCACAGGGGGCAGATGGGAAGATGTATCACGAGGATGGAGAAAGAGTTAGGATAAGCATTTTACCACTGGTAGAGACTGGAGTATTATGGTTTTAGGAAGGAAACTGCTGACAAAATAGACACCTAGCAGCGTTGTTCACTGAACCAATAATGCGATAACAAACACTCCCCAAACACACCCTTGAAGTGAAGTCCTTTTTGAGGAACTCCCACCCCGTCTTTCTGGTGTCTCCTTTCCCTGATTTTTTTCTTCATTTCTTTATTTTTGTTTCCAAGATACTTACTGCCATCTCACTTACTTTATTCTCTGCTGTCTGTTTATGGGCTACCCCCTCACACACTAGAATGAAAGTAACTGCAGGGTGGGGGTGTGTCTGTTTTGCTCACTGCAGTATCTCCAAAGCCCAGAACAGTGTCTGCCCATAGTAGGCATTCCATACATAGCTCCTGAATGAATAAATGAATGAATCACTGAATGAAAGAAAGGAGTATACTCTTCTTTAGAGCTAAATAAAGGCGTTAAACACTTCAAAGTATATATTTTCCAAAGAAGAAAATGAGGTATTAATTGAAGACAAATTTTGGAATATTATTAAATCTCATAGGAGAGGGATAATCATTTTTGACTGAAAAACTAAGGTTCAGACACCCAATACCCTAGACTACTACCCATTACATTCAGTAATCAGAGTGGTTGCCTAGATAAAGATGCTCTTGACATATCACATATACAAGGATACCACAGAGATACTGTGGATTCAGTGTGAGACCACCACAATAAAGCAAATATTTCAATAAAGTGAGTCACACGGATTTTTTTAGTTTCACAGTGCATATAAAAGTTATGTTTACACTATATACTGCAGTCTACTAAGTGTGCAATGGCATTATGTCTAAAATTGTACATAGCTTCATTTAAAAATATTGCTAAAAATGCTAACATCATCTGAGCCTTCAGCAAGTCATTGTAGTAACATCAAAGATCACTGATCACAGAGACCATCACAAATACAATAACAACGAAAAAGTTTGAAATATTACGAGAACTACCAAAACGTGGCTCAGAGACACAAAGTGAGAGAATGGTGTTGGACACATGGCGCACATAGACTTGCTTGATTGCCACAACCTTCAATTTGTGAAAAATACAGTATCTGTGAAGCGCAATAAAGTGAAGCACAATAAGACAAGTTATGCCTGCAAACATGTATAAAAAAGGGATGCTGCTTGGATTTTAGCCTAAATTGAAGCCTGGGAGCCAACCTGGCACAGTGGAAAACAGCCCAACTCAGGAGACACCAGAGCTTCAGAACTGGAGGGTGTGAATTTGAATTCTTACTCTGCCTACTCATGCCTATTGACTTTGAGCAGTTAGAGAACCTACCATATTTCAGTTCTGTCATTTTTAAAACGTAGAATATGATCTATGCCTTGCAAAACTGTCGTGAAGGTGAAAAAAACAAAACAAAACAAAACAAAAAACTGTCATGAGAGTGAAATGAAAATATGTAAGTAAACCCAGGAAATACAGGGCCTTTAATGGATGACAGACATCCTCACTGTTGCTTACTATCACCCTCCCAGCTCTGCCCTCACTAGCGGTAGCCTTAATCAACTTCCTTAACTCCTCTAGTCTCCATCCTTTTCCTACAAAATGAAAAACTGGGTTAGAATGATTCCAATTAGATCTGTTACTCTGAAAATCCTGTACACTCAGTCTCACTTCCTCAAGTGTGTAATTATGGGTGAAATAGACATTTTAGAGATAATCTAGGCTGATCGATGGGGGCTTGTTAAGTATTACGAATTGTCTGTGTTATAATTCTATACTCGTAACCTTAAAGTATAATTTTTCCTTAGAAAATCTTCTGGAAGAAGATTTCAATGTCTCACAAATTTAAACTCCAAATAATTTTTCAATGTTTGGGAGGGCCTGAAGAAGCCCAATATTATAAAGATGAATATAATTTGGTGCAGAAATCTTCCTTTTGCATTTATTACTGTGTCTCAAAATAGAATCCTGGAAAACAGAAGTGTGGTTCAGAAACATCAAGAGATCTCCTAAGAATCCAGCAGGATTTAATATATATTTCCGTTGATTTACACTTCAAATTTGTTACTCATTTAGAAGATCCCACATTTCTAATGCCCCAAACAGGATGAGTTAGATGACATGTGAATCATAAAAAAGGAAGAAAATCAAGATACTACACAAATTATTTTCCCTTTGGGTCATATGCACCCCCAAACATAATTTTGATGCAGCACTTATATCACAGAAATATTTACTTAGGATTAGCAGAAAATAATTTACTCATAGCCATCTAGCCTTTAAAAATCCTTAAATTTTTTTTACATATTCAAAGAACTCCCGGAGGAGAAAAATCTATTAGTTCTATAACGTATGTTTAAAAAAAATGGCCTGAAATATTTCCAAATACCCTAGTGAAAAAGAGCTCCCTTCAATACAAACACAATTTTTGATATCTTAAAGCATATCTTAGTTTGAGCAACACAACTTTGGGTCATATTCAAATTACACAACTTTGGGTCAGATTCAAACTGCACACATGCACGCACACATGCACACACACAGCACACACTGCACCACCCACTTCACTCATTTCCTCCTACAACCAGAAAATGGAATGTTTTACTGCAACGGCACACACCCTTTCCATTTGCAT
Organism: Camelus bactrianus; assembly: GCF_048773025.1. Taxonomy (NCBI): domain Eukaryota; kingdom Metazoa; phylum Chordata; class Mammalia; order Artiodactyla; family Camelidae; genus Camelus; species Camelus bactrianus. The sequence continues at coordinate 8,079,569 of NC_133575.1, forward strand.
AAAAATAATGGCTTTAACCCATTAAAGAAGAACAAGAATATATATAATCAGGGCTGAAATTAGTCAAAATGAATAAAAAGTTTTTAAAATAAAAATAAACCTTGAATTCTAATGTAATTTTACCTGGATAAACAGCTACTATGTTAAAATAAACATCTATATCACACAATTAAATATAGGTGACCTAGAACCACCCAACTTACAAATATTCTGTACATGGGAAGAGCCAACCCAAGTGAGCTGAACCAGGACCAGGGCAGGTTCGCCCCGGACTTGAAAGTGGGAGAATTCCCCTAGGATTCACCTTGGTCTCTTCCTGCGGGACACCGACGTTGATGGTGATTAGAGTAGAAGGGGGAAGTGGGAAGCCATGGTTCTCGTGCCACTGCAGTATTCCCTTCCCATCATGCTCACCAAGGAATCCATTTCCTATAAATGTTACAAAGAGTGCCTCGGTTCCCAGGCCGGTCCATCAGAAGTCCACTGGACCCACAGTGCAGCTGGAACTGTGCTATTAATACTAGGCTGACTTCCCACTTGGAAGCCAACTCCAACCCTGACAGTGCTTGTCAGTTCTGTTATGGTTAAATGGATTTGTAGGCGGTCCTGGGAGTCTGCCAGTTAGAACATCCTTTCTATGGGAAAATTCCTGCTGAGGCCCAAACAACTCACTGACAAACACAGTTGCAGACCACACGTTGGGAGACTCCTAGGCACTGACAAATCAATCCACACCTTTTCCTTCTGGAAATGCTTGGGTGATCATTATAGTAAACCCTTGCACAGATAAATTTACAGCAGGTCCAACACTCAGCACATGACCTGCTCCATGGTAGCTAATGGGTATATTTTGCTGTCATCATTAATACGGCAATAGATCTACCCTTCTCCTGACACACACATCCATGCATATACACACATTACATATGTGTACACAGACACACACACTCCACCACGCAATGCTCCATGCAAATATGTTTTTATCTATACAGAAATGTCTTTGTCTTTTCTTGGGGAAAAGATGAACCATAATCCAAGCCTGAGCTCTCTACTTTAAATGTTGGACTCTTGCTCTAGGGATTGATTTGTATCTGTTCATCCACATTCTCAACTGGCTATCCCAGGCCGAAAAGACAACTGTGGGACAATCAGGCAAAGCATGGAGATGCTCAGCCATGGGACAGAAAGTGAAAGAGTCATAATCAAGATTGGACCTGGGACCTAAGTAACATCATATTCGAATCAATTGAGAAACTCACTATTACATAATAGTCCTCTTGAATTAGTGAAGCTTATATGTGCAAAGGATACTGCTGTCACCAATGGCAAAGTGAGTTTGGTACAAGTTGATGCATTACAATTTCAAATAGCTCCTACACACACAGAGCTAACAATGCAACAAAGGAGATGCTGGATGATTACACTAGCAGGATATAATCTGGTAGGAGATATTTACTGCCTAGGAGCCTTAAAAACACACATATAATAATTTGATTAGATCAGGAGTTTAGAATGAGACTAAAACAAAAGGATTCAAAAAATTAGAGAGAAGTTAGCATTTAAATTATAACAAAATTAATCCAAGATAGAGAAGCAATTTGAGAAGGCAGAGGTCTTAGATTGTCCACTAAGCTCAATGAAGTCAGACAAAAGTGCTAAACTAGTTAATGGAAACTTGGGTGAGAGGTCAAACACATGACCTTTGAGGTCCCACCACTGTGATAAAATTCTACATTAAGTTTTGATGAACTATGTGAAGAAGGGGCATTAAGGGAGAAGGGGATGCTTAGAAATGGGAGACAAGAAGTTATTGATGGCTTTGGTGGCTGAGGAATGTAGCAGGCAGTTAGTCTTCATGAGAATTGGATTCATGCTAATTAATTAATAAAGGCCTGAACCAAACTTTAGAATTTTGTTTAAGGATGGTCCTATTCAGAAGACAGTTTTCCCAGCACCCTATGGGCTAACCCACGCCCTGTGAAGAATGGAATGATGCCTTTTTATTTTAATTGAAGTATAGTTACAATGTGTCAATTTCTGGTGTACAGCATAATGTGCCAGTCATACACATATACACATATATTCATTTTCATATTCTTTTTCATTAAAGGTTATTACAAGATATTGAATATAGTTCCCTGTGCTATACAGAAGAAATTTGTTTTTATCTACTTTTATATATAGTAGTTAATATTTGCAAGTCTCGAACTCCCAAACTTATCCCTTCCCAGTCCCATTCCCCGCTGGTATGCATAAGATTTTTTACTATGTCTGTGAGTCTATTTCTGTTTTGTAGATGAATTCATTAGTGTCTTCTTTTTTCTTTTTTTAGATTCCACATGAGTGATAATATATGGTGTTTTTCTTTGTCTTTCTGGCTTAGTTCACTTACAATGACAATCTCTAGGTCCATCCATGTTACTGCAAATGGCATTATTTTATTCTTTTTTATGGCTGACTAATATTCCATTGTATAAATATACCACAACTTCTTTGTTCAGTCATCTGTCGATGGACATTTAGGTTGTTTCCATGTCTTGGCTATTATAAATAGTGCTGCTATGAACATTGGGGTGCATGTATCTTTTCAAATTGGAGTTCCCTCTGGATATATGTCCAGGAGTGGGACTGCTGGATCATATGGTAAGTCTATTTTTAGTTTTTTGAGGAGTCTCCATCCTGTTTTCCATAACAGCTGCACCAAACTACATTCCCACCAACAGTGTAGGAGGGTTCCCTTTTCTGCACACCCTCTCCAGCGTTTGTCATTTGTTGATGCCTTATGTTTTTTCACATTGCCCACAGCACCTTAGGTACCAGTCATGTGGTAGATGCTTACCAACTAATTGCTGTTCATTTAACTTTCTACTTTTCCTTCAGGGGATTTGGGTTAAAGAATGATGAATAATTAGTCAACAGTGGAAACTCTAGTTTTGCTAAGTGGCTATTTGCTTGACAGTTTTCACTAGGGTATATGACCTCACTGGAAGTATTTTGATGTCTGAGGGATAAAAATATGGATTTTGCTGTTTTGTGGCAAATTATTAGTGTCAATATGAGTTTTTTCTTAAATATTTTGATCACTGTTGATTTTTCTATCTGTTGAAAAATACTGTTATACTTTTCTTATGTCTGGTGGGACAGTAATGAAATTTGTTATACTGCACTTCAATACTATAATGATTTAATTTATTATTTGATATAATATTCTAAGATATACAGCATTTATTATATTTTAATATATGTACATTTTAATATAAAACTTTCTAGAAGATTTACATTGATCTAATCACTATATAGTTGGATTATACCAAAGCAAGTTGAGAATTTACTATGTAATTAAATAACACAAAATGTCCACATTGCCTTGACCCAGAAAGGAGGAAAATGATGCTACAGCACTGAAGCAAGGTTAGAACATTATTGCAGGGCATGTTTGCTAGAGAGAGTATATCTATCTTCAAATATCCCCTTTGCCTCTTTGTTGCTATGTTGGCAATGCACTTAGTGCTAAGTGAGACTGTGCCTCTAATTAATTCATTTTCACCTTTTATTGCTGGGGAGTTTCATCACAGCTGTATTACCTGATAGTAGATGATAGTTCAGGTCAATTGAGAATTCTGCAGCTTTCGCTCCTGCTGTCTCTGAGTATTTCATTGCTGATTTTAATTGCAATGGTGTTGTGCATATGACTCAACCCCAAACTACACTGAATTGGGAAGTCATTTTCTTTTAGTTACCTTTTATAATTAATATCAAAATAACAGATACATACACAATGCATCATTCCTTACAGACACTAGTTCATCATTGGACTTAATCACTCCCAGAGTGATGGGGATGGATGAAATCCAAGGGGCTCTGATTCACAGGATTCCTGGCTTTTCTCCCATTCAGTTAGTGGGAAATTCTTTCTCTTTTCAAGTTAGATGAGGGTTATAGTTAGAGAAATCTGCATCCTACACTCTCATGATTTGGTTCATGTCTTTATTGGTCTCCAGATCTTATGTCTTTTGGTCAATTGATTGGACTTCTAATTCTATCCATTGCATACAAATAGGTGTAGTACATTTTTCTCTTTTCTTCCCCCAAAGCTGCAGCACTTTTCAGATGTGGGGTTTCTCTGGTTAGCTGCACAGATCTGCCTTAATGACACACAGCATCTCTCCTCTGTGCTAGTAAGTCACTTAAAGCCCAGGGATTTTCTTAGGCATCCTACAAGTCATGACCAGCAGTGCACTAGGTACACAGTGATTTTCTTAATAAATATCTGCCATGTGAATAGAGGAGCCAGAAATACCAACCAGGTCTGCTTTTTTTTCCAAACTTGGGTCTTTACTATGACTTTTAAAAAATTGAGATATAATTCACATATCATAAAATTTGCCATTTTAAAGTGGGAAAACCAAATGGGTTTTAGTATATTCATAGAGTTGTGCAACCATCACCAGAATCATTTTCTTCACCCTCAAAAGAAACCCATACTCAATAACAGTTACTCCTCACTCCACTCTCCCCAGTCCTTGGAAACCATGAATTTGCTTTCTTTCTTTATGGATTTGTCTATTCTGGGTATTTCATATACATGTAATCATACAGTATGGGCCTTGTGTGTCTGGATTCTTTACTTAGTGCAATCCAAGGTCCATCCATATTGTAGCATTTACCATTCCCTTTATGGCTGAATAATATTCTATAGTATGCATATATCATGTTTGCGTATTCATTCATCAGTTGATGGACATTTGGATTGTTTCTACGTTTTGGCTATTCTAAATAATGCTGCTATGAACACTCATTTACATGTTTCTGTGTGGATATAGATTTTCATTTCTCTTAGGAACACAGCCAGGAGCAGATTTTTCTAAGTCCTATGATAACTATTCTTAACTGTATCTTGTTTTCCTCAGTTAGCCATGAGTGATCCCAATTCTTTTGTAAATTCTCCTATAATTTAGTGGCTATATTGCTTTTTATAACAGAAAGGTCAGCTTGGGATATTTTGTTCTATTTTATCATAATAAAGGTCATCCATTCATGTTTAGTAACAGTTCAGTGCAAAGGCCTACAGAAAGTAAAAATTAAATCCTAAATATTTATCTTCCTAAAAATAAATTCATCTTAATTTAGAAAAATTCTGCATATAATAGAATGGGTAAATTCTCCATTATTAATAATACCTCATTATGTTACTATCTGATATAGCATTTCCTTAAAATAGCAAACACTTCAGGTACTATGTACTATAAATCATTTCTTCCTTCTGTGAATGTCAAGTTTTCTAACAGCTGATGGCATCAGTCTACAGAAAAGCATTATCTGTTCGCCCCAAAATCTCAGTGTCGAATCCATCTTCAGTGAGACAAATGGACCAACCTGACTTAGTGAAGTCAGAAAAAAACCTTTTTTAAAGCATATCTTTATAAAAAATTTTATTATATATTTATTTGGGGGGGTAATTAGGCTGATTGATTGATTGATTTAACAGAGGTACTGGGGATCGAACCCATGACCTCGTGCATGCTAAGCATGAACTATACCACTGAGTTATACTCTCCCCTAGAAAAAACCTTTTATATGTAATCTTTTTTTATATTTATGTGTGTGTATATTTATGTATAAATTGTAACAAAGGCACTGTGTCCCTCCTACTTCACTTTGAAGGCCCTCTTAAAACAAACAGAAAAAAAAATCATACAAAATAAAGTTGAAATACAGGATTTCCCAGCAGTGTCATTCCTACTGCTTGTTTTTTTTTTTTTTTTTTTTTTTTGAGATAGCTACTGAGTTCCACAAATTGCTAATGAGGCCACCACTCTTGAAACCCAAGTACTTATGTCCTATCTTCAAATGAATGTTAAGTGTGTGAAGGGAAGTGAAACTTCTAGGGTCAGCACCAGGATGGTGTTGACAAGGAAACTCATATGCATAGTAAAGTGTGGGTTGTTTTTTAAGTTGGCTCCAAACTTTAAAAAGATCACACACAGGAATCTTTTTTAAAAAAAGACAAAGACAAACAAACTTACTTACAAAACAGAAACAGACTCACAGACATAGAAAACAAACTTATGGTTACCAGTGGGGGAAAAGGGGTGGGAACGGATAAATTGGGAGTTCAAGATTTGAAGATATTAACTAATATATATAAAATAGATAAACAACAAGTTTATACTGTGTAGCACAGGGAACTATATTCAGTGTCTTGTAGTAACTTAAGGTGAAAAAGAATATGAAAATGAATATATGTATGTTCCTATATGACTGAAGCATTGTGCTGTACACCAGAAACTGACACAACATTGTAAACTGACTGTACTTCAATTAAAATACATATTAAAAAGATCACATATACACATTAGGGTTGCCTTCCTCCCACTACTCAAAACAATTCCAGTTGACTTCAATCATTGACCTGCCCAGTTCACGTGCTAGGAATACATAATATTTCAATATTTACCTCAGACAAACAACATTAGTAAGGAAAATATTTCCTACATTACTACCCACAGCTAACTATATAACTCTGAGGTGGCCTGTTCTGCCTGCCAGCTCCATGTGCATGTAACATGTACATATATGTACATGATTCTCACCAATGCAGAGGTAACTGCTAACGATTCACATCTTGTAAGAGAGAACTGATGAAATAATACATGTTTAACATTTGTGGTATCATTTCCCAGATATCTATGAATTTCCTTTCTAATATCAATGACAAACTGTCAACTAAACTCAGCTGGTAAAAATAAGTCCACTGAACTTGCTTTTAGACAACCTAAGCTGGTACTTCTCTTCTACCAATAATTACCCATGTGACCCTGGGAAAGTTATTTAATTTTGTTAGCAGCCTCTGTTAGTTGCCTACCCAACAGTCATTTCTCCTTTCCTCCTCCTTCCAAACAGAGGTCTGACATTGTTTGGCTATTCAACCTTCCCCCATGTGATGAACAGTAGATGACCCATCCCTGGCTCCAGTGATAAATCCTTATTATTTTTGGTACGTTACAGTTGTACCATTCCATTTGCCAGGACTGTTTTAAGAAGGAAATTAAGTTCAGTTGCATAAAAATTACAAAAGAGCAAGAAATAAACTAACAGTGGCTTTCACTAAGATGCAGGTGTAATTACCCCTTGAGAAAAAGAAGTCATGTGTTAGGAAACCTGGGGCTTTGTAATGGCAACAAGGATGAGGCTCCTATTAGCTTACTTGATTGTCGTTTGGCTGTGCTGTCTCAGGTCCAACATGGCTGCTTGAGCTCTGGACAATATATCTGCACTCCAGCCAGTAGGAAGCTCTCATTGGTGGCGACCAGGTCACATGGCCATAAATTAGCTGCATGGCAGGCAGTGAAAGGTAGGCAGGGGGAAGGCAGGGAGAAGGGGCAGCAACCAGCAGTCATTGCCACAGCATGTGAACCAATTTCAGCCAATAAGGTAGGAGGAAGCTTCTAGGAAAATCTCCTGCTAAGAAGGAGAAAGGAAGAGATGGCCTGTACTTCTTCCTTTGGTCACTGTCCTATTTCAATGTGATGTCTGGAACTTATGCAGCCATCTTGCTACTAGCCTGACAGTGAGGCCAACACACAAAACAGGACAGAGCCTACAAGGAGAAAGACCTGCTACTCTAATATTCTGTACAGGAATCCCACGCCACTCTGCATTTCTAATTATGTTAGACCGCCATTTCACTGCTGTATAATTCTGTTGGAGGGGGAGCATTCTGTTACTTGCAGCTGAATCCCTTCGAATTCATTCAACCTGTTCAATAGGCCATCCAAATTCAAGACAGTTATTTCTCCCTCTTGGTCTATATTTTCAGAAGCTAAAAATTCTAGAGATGTAAAAGACTAACAAATTATTTTTAAATCACTATTATCAAAATATACTTTGGTTACTGCTTGTTTTATTTAAAAATGAATGCAGACAACCATATTGCATTCATTAACTCAGGTATTCAAATATTTCCTAAAAAACATAATAGTTTTGAAATCCTGGCTTACCATTTCTGGTACTATGATCTACAGCAAGTAATCTAGACTGTGAGAGCCACAGTCCTTATATATTAAAAAAAAAAGGGGGGAAATACCATCTCCTTTTAGGAGTTGTGTGAAGATTAGAAATTTACATAAATGACATAATGTCAGATATATAGGAGGGGCTCAATAACTGGCAACTATTAGGTCATGGGCAGCCACTGAGGACACGATGAAATGAGTAGATCTGGTTCAAAGGTGCATTCCTTCCTTTCTTCTTTACCTCCTTTCTTCATTCATTCATACATATGTACACAAATGCATATTCCACCTAGTTCCAGAAGGCACTGAAAGCAGCCAGAAGGTAAGCATAAAAATTATAACAATATTATAGAATGCTGGCAAATAAATTCAAGAGTTGTTATTTAGGCAAAAAAATTATAGCAAAGTTATAGAATAAAGTATATACACCAAGGAATTACGAGTAGTGAAAGAGAGAAGAAACCAGGGGGCAGCAGATGACACAAATAAGCAGAAACCATGAGGGAAAGAGAAGGAAAGCCAAGACATTAGAGACTAGAGAGAACAAGTGGATAAAGAAGAGAGGGGGCTATTGAGGGAGGGAGGGACTAAGAGAGGAAAGAGAAAGACTGAAATAGTGAGTAAGTGGGTGAAGTTGAGTCTATAACCTGATTAATGTCTACCATCGCTAAAGAATCAAATTTTGCACAGTGATGAGTTCCTTCTGAGTCCTGCCTGGAATGGTGTTCCAGTTCTCCCAAGGGCTAAGATGTTTGTCTCCTCTTATATTCCTTCTCTTGTTACTCTATAATGAATTTCTACTATCTAAAGTAACCAATCATTCCTCTGTTCTCTGCAACACAAGAGATCCAAAAACAAAGTAAATGGCTGCAGAAGCCATGGAATTAAGAAGAAAGTGAAAGTAATGTGTGTACAATGAAAAGGGAAGAGGGCTAAGATGTAAACGTGTTTAAGGAGCAGATGAAAGAAAAGATGCCTGGAAAGAAGATCGAGACATGTTACTTGGAGAGGCAGGAGGAGGGAAAAAAAAAAAAGGAGTTGTGGAAAATGGAAGAAAATAGGTTGCCAAGGAGAAATAGTGTTGGATTCAAAGGCCACAGAGTTTAGTGCTATACAACATTGTAAACTGACTATAATTCAATAAAAAAATTTTTTTAAAAAATAAAGGCCACAGAGTTTAAATGCAATAAGGACTCATCTTCCTGAACTGGCAATAAGGTCTTCTGCAACTTTGGAAAAGACAGATTCATCAGAGAGATGGGGTAAAAGCCAGCAGAGGAGCAAAAAGAGATGAGTATGTGAAATAGCTTTAAGTATAAACCACTCTTAGGCAAGGTTTAGATCTAAAAAACAGAAGAGATGGCTTTCAGGAGATGTTTGCTCAAGGAAAGGTTTTGACATGAGGAGATAATTAAGTACATAGAGGAGAAGCTGAAGTTAGAGGAGAGAAAGATGATACTATTTGGAGTGGCCCCTGAGAAAGCATGATTGCATGGTATTTGGATGGGAAGACAGATATTTTTATCTCTGAGATGGAAATAAATGGGGCTTGTGCTGCTTATTTGAATATCATTTGTGATAGATTTTTTTTTACCACAGGACAAACTGACCCAGTACTTTCAAATAGAACTATAACAAAGGAATATTTCAAGCTTTAAATTAGCTTGTTTTAAGCTCATGAAGTATTATGTGTAAACAATATGGCTGTCTATAATCTGCCAATTATTGCTACTTGCTCTGGATCATAAACCCATTTCATAAGAGCATTGATGGGGCTGGGTTTCTGGAAGTGACAAATATTGTAGTTGTGGCTGGCCAATGAATCACCCAGGAAGTTTGAGAGACCAGGATGTTGTTACCTCCAGATCTTGAAGCTTCCAGGCTTCCACCCTATCAGACAGGCACATCTGCTTCTCCAAATGAAGGAAACAAAACAAGAATAGAAGAGACAGTTGGCAAAGCCACAAGGTCAATCTTTGCCCTCTCCTTCCTGCTTTCCTGTGCTGACCTGGGACTATCTACGTGAGCTGCCTTGGAAGAATTCCGCACTCTGGGAAAAGAACTAAAATAGGAATGACAGATACTGCTTTCCTCTTTCAGTATCTCTCAGATGCCATTTGATTCATTTATTCATCCCACGCACTTTAATTGATTTCTCACTATGTGCTAGAATCTGTTCTAGGTGATGGAAAGGAGTGGTGGTCATGAAATAAGTTTCCTATGTAATAGACATGGCCGTGGGTCTGACGAGAGGGCTGATTATTGTAGAATAGATAAACAAGATTATACTGTATAGCACAGGGAAATATACACAAGATCTTATGGTAGCTCACAGAGGAAAAATTTGACAATGAATATATATATGTTCATGTATAACTGAAAAATTGTGCTCTACGCTGAAATTTGACACAGCATTGTAAAATGATTATAAATCAATAAAAAATGTTAAAAAAAACAAAAAGAATTCTTATGGTTTATCTAAACGGATGCATCTGTAAATCTCACTAAGCACACTGCATTACTGTTTACAAAAGATGAGGTTGCTGTTTATTTTTTAGCTTGGAAGATGCACATGTTGTACTTTTCCTTTACGAGGTACAGCTCAGGATGGACAAACCCTCAGGATAAATACTTCATTCTGAAACCCACAAAGATAATGAACTCCAAAGTTTACATGTGTTCATATCTTCATCATGGCCAATTTGGCCCATGGTTCCATGTCTGTCAGAAGATCCAGGTGACATATTACAGAGGACAAGTTTATTTTCTCTAAAATAGCATTCTTATCCCTCCTCCAATACTGACTTCCTAACTTGTCTTAATTATCACATTTGAATTCATCTTCCATTAATATATTTAAAATTGTTTTAAAATTTCTAAATTAAAAAATACTAGACTGTATCCCTTCTTAAAACACAGGGTTGAAAATAGAACAAAGATGCTTTCAATTTATGACTCCCATGAGGTTAACTCTTATTCTAAAATCATGTTCCTAAAATTGTTTAAAGGGTATTATCTATTCTAAGTTCTACTGTATTATGTCCACCTCTGTATCCCCATAGCCTATAAAAATACCTTACAAAGAAGGAAAGGACTTAATAAATATTTGTGGAATAAAATAATTTAATAAGCAAGTAATTATCACCTTTTTAAAATTGGTAGCCTTGAAACTTCCCATCTCTCTGCCCTCATTTTTTTTTTTTTACAAAATAGAGAATCCTAAAATTTCCATGGATTCTCACCATACAAGAATCTTAGGTGTTATAACTGAGGTGATGATATGTCCCAGTTTGCTTAGGGCCATTCCAGTTTATGCCCAATGTCCCAGTGTCATTATTGCTAGTGACCTTTTCCCTTTCAAAAGTGTCCTGGTTTGAATGAACCTGTATCCACTGTTCCCCTGGGTTCCCCTAGGTGCTCCCCCCACCCCATAATGTTCTACTCATGGATTTCAGGAGCAGGTGGAACCTTCCCTGTACATTACAGTAGTTTCTGTTTGTTTTGTTTCCCAGTCCCCTTCCTGATGATAAAGTGTTCCTACACGCCTTCAGACTATTTAGTAGGGATTGTCTAGGAAAAGTCTAGGCCAGTGCTTTTCAGATTTTAAAGTACATATGTATCATCTGGGGCTATTGTGAAAATTTGGATGCTATTCAGCAGGTCTCGAATGGGAACAGAAATTTTGCATTTTTAAGTGGCTCCCAGGTGATACTGATACTGCTGGTCTGAGGGCCACACTTTGAGTGATGAGGAGTCACAAGCGTTTCTAATTAGCCATAACTTGGGACCAGCCATTATGACAGAGAATCCCTTCATGCTTATGAGCGTGCCCTTTGGACACCACAGCACTGAAGTCAAATCCTGCCTCTGTCACTCACTACCTGTGTGAGTTTGATCTCTCTAAATCTCAATTTTCTTATATGTAAGATAGAAAGAATAATATCTATCTCAGGGCGATGATGTGAGGCTGAAATGAGATAATAAATGTAAAATAATACTGTCCTTACCTACTGGAGATGTTAAAAAGTGGTGGAAGTTGAAACTGCTGTCATCATAATCATCAAAGTGCACTTTGCATTCTTCCCCATTCCACTTTACCCAGAACTTTCCTGCTATTTCCCCCATTTTATTCAAAACTTAACATCAGAGGGTACTTGTTAAGATAAGCCTCAGAGGGTAATGAGTAGAGCCATATTTTGAATGGTGCCTTAAAAATGGACATTTGGGTGTGCTAAGTTATCAAGTTGTCAGTACATGCAGGATTTGCAATCAAGAGTTTGGAGAGATCCACAAGAAAGGCAGGAACAGACCTTTAGCTGAAAGTTGGTGATTAACTCCAGTTCATAGATGTTCACTTGGGTGATTCAGTTCTCTGGGCTATGGCTGCCTCCCTTAGTTTGTATGTGTCAATAGTGGCCGCCATGAGCAACCCGACTGTAATACTATTCTAAAACCCAGTATTACCAGCAGAAGAAACAGTGAATATTAGAAAAATATAGGGATTGAACAAACAGACTCTTCAAACTAGGTCTTGGTTTACACTTTGTCTCCTCTTTTTTCTAACTAGGTATCAGGAGGCAAAATTCCAAGTATTTCAGTTTCACTTTCTTTCCTTTAGCCTTTCAAAAGTCACATGACTGGAACCTTTGTTTTACTATCATAAAGTGATAGAACTGAAATAGCATTTTGTAAACAATAACTTGCTATTTGAATCAGTGGGGTCACAATCATTGTTGTAGTCATCAAAATTATTATCCTCTTCCTCATCTTTAAGGTTGTCTCCAGCTCTAAACATGTCTCTTTCCTCTGATGTCAGTCCTAATGTAGGACCAATGTTCTCTCTCTTGGTAGAGTCAACAATGAAAGGGGAAAAGTGAGATCAGAAACTTGGATAATTCTCTCACTAGAAAATTTATCTCTGACTCTTTAGACATTGTAAAACTGGATGTTGAGTTTGAAGTCACAATGTGCTCTGTTTTTGCCTCCTGCAATTCAAAGCTCACTGTAGACTATACTTGATTTCCATCAACCCATTCGTTGACTTACTTATTTAACACCTGATTTGACCACAGTACCTACAGCATGAAGAACATAAGAAAATGGCTCTCCTACTGAGACCTCACAGAACTACCAGCTCATGTTTCCTGAGCCCAATTACTATCTAGTGGCCAATCATGCTCCATCCTGAGATAACTATCTTGGCACATTGATGGCAGGTCATTTTCAAAGGACATCTACAATAGAAAATATGTTCATAACAAAGATTGGCCCAACTATCAGAATGACTGAAAAGGGGGACCTTCTTACTGAGATAATAGGTAGAATTAACTTATATTTTTTTTCCACCAGGGTTGCACTTGGCACTGACAGATCTCATTTGGTGCATAAATCTCAAAAACTCCTTAAGAAGACCTTCATGCAGACAGGGAGAGAAATCTCCAGCATATTTCTATTATCTTATTGGAGGGATGGCTGTTTCCCGAAGAATGGGCAGCAAGGACATGGGCAGCACCAAAGTTAACATGGTCACTCAAGTGTATCTCTTACCAAGTTGGTTCTACAGGCACACAACTGTTTATCCTCTAAGCTAGCAGCTGGTAAACTATGACCCATCAACCAAACCCAGCCCATAGCTTATTATTATAAATAAAGTTTTATTGGAACCAGACATGCACACTCATTTATGCATTTTCTAGGGCTGTTTTTGTGCTAAAACGGCAGAGTTGTAACAGAGGCCATATGGCCAGAAAAAAACTTAAATATTTACTGTCTGGCCCTTACTAACCAAAATATTATGTATGTTACAAAAAAAAATTAAGCTAGCCCTGACAAATAATTTAGTTTGAAGAATTTGTAAACATCTTTAATAATTTAAAATACTTATAATCCTTAATAGAGACATTAAGCTCTAGTAAGCCAAAAGCTAGTATGAAGAAGTTTTTACCAAAAATGTCTATACCAATATCCTTTCGGTATACAGTTAATCACTAACAAATGAATCAACTATCATTTGTGAGAAAGATAATGCCTAGTTTTACATACTGGAATTCAAGTGGGAAAAGACAGGTAATAATATAGATATTCAATATCTTTGATTTCTGCAAGTATATCATAAAGTAAATGCTAGTACTTTAGTTTGTAGTCATCATAATTTGGAATAGACAAATTCATCTCAAAGACTCCTCTGCAACATAGGAAATGCCCCTGTATCATCTTAATTTAGATTTAATGTACCTCATTATATATTTTTAAACAATGCAAAAGTGTAATTATTTGAAGACCTAGAGCCAATTAAAAAAATTATATTTAAATGGAGAAAAGGTTATCTTTGTGTCCTGCTTTTAATTTTAAGACGTAAATACTTACATTTGATAAAATAAAAAGGGAAAGAATACCATCTGCCATAAATAATTTGCAACTTACATCCAAGTTACTTTTGCAATGTCCCTTTTCTCTCCTTCCAGAGGCCCTCAAGTATCTGCTATAGCTTTATTTTCACAGTATGTAGATGTATCATTATAATCAGATGGCAAATTCAACAAAAGTATATTTTTCTAGGTAAATAAAGGACATAATTAATATCTATGTTTATTTATTACCAGTTTTACTACTTCATGCCAGTATGTACAACTAGACATTATTTTTTACTACAAATACTTTCTGATCAATGAAGCAGTGATGAATTATACACTATATATAACTATATAAGAGGGTAGTGATAAAGAATGATTTTATTTTTTTAAATCTCCATGTTCTCATATTTCTCATTTCATATGCATCTTAAATAATAGTTAAGGAATTATTAATAACTTAATTGGAACAATGATTTACAATTCTAATTGTACTGAAAGGCTAAGGAAAGACTTTGGAAATTCAAAAGCCAAGACAACTAATGTTGCTTTATCCCTTTCTTCCTTATCAGGTACAAAACAATTGCTCAAGAAATGCTTACCATATGGAGATATTAAAATAAAAATTATTCATGCAAATTCCTAAACATGAAATTAAAGGTTCTAATAATTCTGAATTTTTAGATAAATGTTTTCTAATTTTTTTACTTCTATATGTTTTTCATAATTAGGATTCTAAATCTCTGGCCATCAGTATTGACCTTTTAAAGAGCTTATGGTAGCCAACCTTCAATCCTAGGATACATAAAAGTTAGTCGGTGAGAAACAAGCTCAACAAATTCCTGCTCAGTAAGTAAAATAAAAAGTAAAATGTAAAACAAGAGATCGTATTTTCTCTACTTTGAGGGAAAAGACCTCACATCACCAGCCCTCTCAAGTTGGTAATAAAGACTCTGCTTAAAGAAAAGAAAATGGTAGCAAGGTTTACTCCTATTTCTAAAGCTCAAGCGCTAACATTTGACCTGAGAACATCTTAACTTTTGAAAATTAAATACTTGTCTCTGGATTTAGAAAACAGGAAAATGTGCATTTCAAGTATATAAATAACATAAAGGAATTGTACCTTCACTTCGAAGAGCTATTTATCAAAAACAACAACAACAACAAAAGTGACATTCTGAAGGGCACACTATGACGATGAAATTTAAGCAGCGGGCACAGATCTAGCTTAACCAGCTTTTCTCAGTTGGCCTTCACTGGAATCGGATGATTGGAAC
The DNA here is from genome assembly GCF_048773025.1 of Camelus bactrianus. NCBI lineage: Eukaryota > Metazoa > Chordata > Mammalia > Artiodactyla > Camelidae > Camelus > Camelus bactrianus. The sequence goes on from NC_133575.1 coordinate 8,095,211, forward strand.
AGTTGCGAATGCCACAGTAACATGAGCACAGGTGGTGGTAGTGAGGTAAATTTGATTTGTGATTTATTTCATTTAGGGTGGGACTCTGATTGATGAAAAATAAAATACAGTGTTTGTAACCAAACTTCTCTTTCCTCTGGGAAACGCAACCAGGATTACGTTGATTGTCATTCTAAGGAAATAGCAACACTCGCTCTTCTAATTAATATTCCAACATCCAAGCAGTTTCTTGTTATTGAGACCAAGCAATTATCTGCCTGTCAACTATATAACATGAAATAACAGAATCAAGGCCAATAACCCATGGAAATTATCCAAAGATACAAACACAAGCCTGAGGAGGCATCTCTACGGCCTGGCCTGCTGAGGCAAAGGACTGTGGTTGCACAAGGAGCCTTTCTTCACACAGTCAGCACAGTCTAGGCAGCCCCTATGTGGTCCCAGGCACGCACTGAGTCCAAGACAGAGCAGTTCTAGAATCCAGAACTGGATCCAGGAGGACCGTAGCTTACTTGGCCAGGCACTTGGGAGCCACCATTTAGATCTTAAGAAAGACTGCCTCTAGGGTAGAGATTCAGTCTTTCTGGTCCTTGGGGAGTTTCAAACAACAGGGGCTTGGTGGCTATAAAGGAAAACCTCTAAGGAAGATGATTCACCAGGATAGAGCAAATATAAAATATTTCCAGCATCACAAATGTTGCTCTTGGACAATGCTGTATATATAGATGATGTAAAAATTTAAGCTTTAAACATTTCCTTTTCAACATTTATCTGCAATGATTTCTTCTCTCAATTTCCCAGAAGTGGGCAATCTAATACCATCTCTGGAGCTACAGTTTCAATGGCTAGTCATATGCTTGCTCAGTCAAATTGGAAAACCAAATAAATTTGAAAGAGTATGTCTTCCCCGGAATGTGCTAATTTCTAGATACTCATGGTTATGCGTAAGAATTTAAACTAAAACCTGCTCTTCACATTAACAGACAGAAAGGGCTTTGTCTGACTATCTAAATTGACTTCCCACACAGGAACCTAAGTGATAGCAAGATATTACAATGATTGACTCATCTTTTAAATATCAGTCACACCTCGGATTGAATATCACCTTCTGAGAAAGCTCCCCTTTCCACCCTGCCAACTCTGCTCCATCATTCTGTCCTCTTATTTATTACCGACTGGCACATTATATATTTATTGATTTGTTGTCAATCTCCCTATTCTCTGTAATCTCTAAAAAGGATGTATTTAACTATTTTATTCACTGATGGATCCATAATGTCTAGACCAGTACTTCTGTTTTGTTCATTTTCTATATGCTCAGTAAGTACTTGTAGAATGAATTTATGAGTGGAATTGCCTGAAAATGGATATAAAATTTTGTGCACGTGCACTTCTATGGAGAGAAAATGTATAACTTAAATCTCTTTCTGTACAGATTAGGTCTGTAGTCTAAAAAGACTAAGAACCTCAGTTATACATATATAATGCCATTTCATAATCAATAAGATTATTATTGGCAATGTCCACAAATGAAAATTCTGCAACTGATAAAATGCTCACTTTGCTAGAATTATACAAAATAAACAAACAATTGAGAAAGCAATGATAGGGAATGCTTACATTTTAAAGGCTTATCGTTATTGTTGTTGTTGTTGTAAAAGCAGTAAAATGTATACTGAAAAGACTCTAATCCATACTAAATGATTTATATCACTCCAAATTCTATTTTGACACTTCTTAGTGAACGTATGTATGTATTTACATATAAGTAATCAATGATTATGTACTTTTTGTCTATCAAGGTTTCCCTAAGAGATTTTAGTAGGTGCTCTAGACAGTCAAGTTTGGGTGCAGAACTTGGGATAGTCTAAGACAGACCTGTGTAACCCTAGGCTGTGATTCACAGCACCAAATGGCTTCTCCCTGCTCTGTCTGCTTCCCCACCTATCCTGTCTGCTAAAATATAAACTGCACAGTCAGAGCTGAAGGAACCACAAAAGTGAAACAATGTGTGTGCATGGAGATAAGGATTCTGGATGAGAGCAAGGGTTAGGGGGGGAAGTTGAAGAAGAACAGAAAAAGATTGGGTCAGTGATGTACAGAAATAGAGACCAACTGGGCTCGAAAGAAAGTGATAAGAAAATTACGTTAGAGAGAAAAGCACAGGAAGATAAAACAAATTCAAAACAGATATAAATACAGAAATACACAAAAAACAGAAATAAATCCATAAATGGATAAGAAATACAAACAAAATGGTAAAGAAGAGGGGGAAATAATTGTAAAAATAAAAGAAAAAAGACCTAGCAAGGGAAAAAGACAATGTGAAAAAGGGATAATGATAGCTCATAAAAAGAGAAAACAAACTATATATATACATGTACACAGTAACAGCCCACACCAGAGGCCCACACACCAGCCCCTGGGACCTGTGAATATGTCACCTTACGTGGTAAAAGGGACTTTGCAGATGTGATAAAGTGTATGGACCTTCAGACAGAGAGACTGCCCTGGACTATCCAGGTGGGCCCAATCTAATCCCACGGGTCTTTCAAAGCCAGAACCTTTCCCAGCCCGGGTCTGGCAGAGATGTGATGAAGGAAGAAAGGCGGAAAGGCGCAGAGAGATGCAACAGTGTTTCTTTGCTGATTTTGAACCCCTAGTTCACGTCATCTTCTCCCATTCCCAGCCTTGCCTTCAACCCCCATCCTTGACTTATATGAAGCTCCAACCCCAGCACTAAAATCATGTTAAGACCATCTTTGTTTAAGAGTGAAAAGAAGGAAACAAGTATTATGAAAACTGGGAATCTCAAAAAAAAAAAAAAAAACCCAACCCAGCTGATCAGAGAATTAAAAGTATGTTGAAGCATGCTTTTTATTTTAAGGTTCCTGAAAGTGAGCATAAAAAGGAATCAAAGGCCTCTGTTACCTCCACTTTGTCACTTGGTGTGATCTTGCTGAATGCCTGAATCTCTCTTCTATAAACTGATGCTAATAAAGCTAGCTTGCTCTCCCCACCCCACAAGGCAGGAACAGTTAATATGACTGTTACATAACAGCCTATGAACTCTACAGCCCTGTACAGAAGAAAAATCTTGCTACTAAATATTGGGCCTAGATCATTCACTGTCCTATTGCCTTAAATTACAATATTCGGAGACACTGTAGCTTTACTATAGATCAAGAAGAATTGATAACATTTTAGCATTCCTTTTTCCTGCCTTCCAAACTCCACATAAATGAGCTGCTGATCTCTAGTGACTACTGCGGGATTGAGAGGAAAATGTGCCCTTGAGAAAAGGTCAGTGATTCCTTTTAGTAAAACAACAAAACATCCATGTATCTTTCTCATACATTTTCCACGGATTATCCCTCTTAAAACACATCCCACCTGAGTACAACTGACCCAAAACAATGGCCTTTGATGCAGTGCTCATGATAAGTTCCATTCTGCTTGTTGTAGAGCCTTTGAACACATAAGACAGTGAAAACCTCATGGAGAAGCCCTGTTTCATTGCCATGATACCCCCGACCCAATGTGCTGTCTCCACACTGGAGTGATGACCTAAGCAGACAGTTCTTAAGAATATTCCTTGTGTTTCTTACTTTGTCACTTGTATTCCCTAGCATTGTCTCTTGGTCACTGCTAGGCTTGACATAGGAAAAGAGAAAGTATCCCAGACTTGAGTCTATAAGAATTCTTCAAAAATGACAAGGAGGAATCTGCAAACAAATTAGGTTCTTGAAGAGCATACAATTCTATGAATTCTCACCAGAAATAAAAATATGTGCCAAGAGATTTAGCAAATAAAATCCTTTCACAACAAATAGCAATATTTATTCCTTTCAGCCCTTGAAAAATTATGACAGAGATACCTGCACTTATTTGTCTGTCTTTTCGGGGCTTGAACTATCCAGAAGATAATCTTAAATCCAGAGGAACACTCAAAAGATTTCCAGTGAACTTTCTTCTCAAGATAGGGAAGCTCTGACACTCCCTCTGGCCAGAGTTGATGAGCTTCATATTGTGTTTCTAACAAAGGTTACTTAATGAGCAAAGTTATGTGGTTTCCTGGGGCAGCCTTAAACTCTGCCCTCAGAGCCAAGCAGACGAGTGTGTGAGATGGGCTGGAGGACAGTGATGGATAAGGGGAAAGAAGAAAACCAGAGCAGCTGGACTGCCCAGAGCCATCTGGGACTAGGCAAACATTCCTACACACCTCGAGGCTCTCTGAAGACCTCCCCATCACAGCAGAGTCCGCTAAGTAACAAGCCACAATGGAGAATCAGATGCGTGGAGAAAAGAGACAGATCTTCAGAGGCCTCTGTGTTCAGAAGTGGCCTGTTGCAGTTCCTTGATCTTTGTGGTCACGCAGAGCAAACTCTATTCCACAATCTGCTACTCTGTGGTGAATGGCTCACAGACCAGTCTCATCCTCTGAACATGAGCCTCTCAAAGGCCGGAAATAGGTGGCTTAGTCATGGCTCTGCCCAGCTGTGGCTGCAGGATAGATGTGTAATTCTACTTCTTAAAATGACACTTTATACTCTTTTAGGTTTTTACGCTAATAATTTTGAGGAAAATGGAAGTTGATACATACATACGTAAGTAAAATTTCACTTATCTGGAAAATTTCTGCATCTATTTCCTAGCCTTCCTTAGCAGTGCCTGATCAATGATCATTCTAGATTAAATTCATCAGTGATGTTGCTAGCCCCCAACCCCTAGCCTGCAACATGCTTTGGCCTATTTTTTTTTTCACTCAGCAAAGTCACAGCAGCCTTGCACAGAGACAATATAAATGGTTTAGTGAATTAATTGTTTAAACCCTTACTGAACTTCTACATGTATGTTAGCCTATGGGTTCAGTGATTTATACTTTTGACCACTTAACAGGATAAAATATTTACAGTAAATATTCTGCCACCAAAATAATAAAACCATAACTGAGATGCATCAGTTTGATCCTTTCACATTAGGAAATTATTGATCAAAGAGGAAAGAGGGAGGAGGGATAAATTGGGAGTTTGGGCTTAGCAGATACTACTATAAATAAAACAGATAAACAACAAGGTCCTACTGTGTAGCATGGGGAACTACATTCAATGCCTTGTAATAACCTACAATGAATTAAGTCATATTCACCAGAAACTAACACAACATTATAAATCAACTAAACTTCAGAAAAATTTTAAAAACAAGGTTAAAAAAAGGAAACTATTGATGCTGAAGACTTGTGCTCTAGTGCTGGTCCCTAAATTTGGCTGTTTGTAAAAAATATACGTTTTCTGAGCATCCCAGCTACTGAATCTGGATCCCAGTAGAAGAGGAAAAGGGAATTCGTCTATCATCCTGGATGATTCTAAAGTAGCCAACCATTATAGAACACTTTAGAAGAATATTAATTTTTTTCTAACCATGATATATAGATGGTGAAGGAAAAAACAGACAAGTTAGAAAACTTTCTTGGATTTTACAAAAAGTTTAGCCTTCTGAAGTCAAAGGAGTCAATGAATAATAATGACTTTAAATTAGAGGATGTTGTTTTTTTCAAATTTTAAATGCTATTTTTTAGGTTCCAGCAATGTTGTTTAAGAAATGAGGCACACAATGGTGTGGTACTGCAGCACAAACTACCTGAACACACACGTTTTTGTCTGATATGTTTATTCTTTACATTTTATTCTTTGCATTTTTGCCTATAACGTATCCCCCACAAAAAAATCACGTACAATACCAAGTAATGAGCAAGTTTTTGAAGAGAGACCCAGATCAAAACGATTGTTCCACTGGCTCTCCAAAACATAATTCATGATTCAAAAAAATGCACATATAGAGTGGAAGATCTGTTTGGGGGCTGTCAGTAAATCAGAAACTTGATGTAATTTGCAATTTAGCACTCTTCAAAAGGGGTTTTACTAAATTCAATAGTAAGTTTGATTTTAGATAATCAAACCCAAACCAAACCAGCACCTATGCTGACATTTTTTTAACCTGGACTGAGTCTCCAAGACTTCCCTCCTTAGGCAGAGAAAACAAGAAAAAAAGAGCCCCCTAGATTTTCAGCTGGGCATGGTTCCTGGATTTGTAACTGTGCTGATTTCCCTATGAGTCACACTTGTTCCTAGTAAATGCCAGACTTTCCCCTTTTGGATGCCTGAAGAGAAACTTCTATTCAACAATGGAACACTGGAAAGTGATGAGGAAACCAAACAATTATGTCCAGCTCAATACGACACAGAATGGCTTGGTGTTTTAGAGCAGAATTTCTCCCACTTGAGTGTGCAAGAAGGACCTAAGAAGGCTTGTTAAACACATATTCCTGGGCTCCACCTCCAGAATCTCCTGTTCACTACTTCTGGGATGGGGCCTGGGATTCTGTATTTCTAACAAGCTTCCAAGTGATGCAGATGCTGCTGGTCCATGGATCACATTCTGAGTAGCACTGGTTTAGGGCAGGTTTTCTCTGCCTCAGCACTGTCGACATTTGGAGCCAGATACTCTGGGTTGCAGGGGCTGTCTCGTGCATTGTAGGATGCTAAACAGCATCGCTGGCCTCTACCAACTAGGTGCCAGTAGCACTTCCTAGGTGTGACAAACCAAAAAGGTCTCCAGACACTGCCAAATGTCCTCAGGGGCCCAAATTGCCTCCGTTGAGAACCACTGCCTTGGAGGATGGGTTCTGAATACAAAAAGATCTGGGTTGAAGTCTGGCTGAACCATTTTACTTCCCATGTGATTCAGGGCAGCAGTGTGGGACTGTGCTTTCCCCATAGAGCTGCTGTAAGGACAGATTAAAGCAGGGTGTGTTTGAACATGTAGTCGGGGGCCTGGCCCCAAAGCAGGGCTCTATGAGGGCCAGTGAGTGCATTTCTTAAAAAGACAGTCTTTGTATGAGCCAACATCCTCCACACTCTGTTTATCACAGGAGGGTACATTTCTGTCTACTGAGTTAGAGAAATTAGAGTGTTCAGAGGCAGTAACAATAAAATGAGCCTAACATCTATTTCTATGGTCACAAGGCTTAAAATCTAGTTCTGTGACTAATATGCTGAACATATTGTTGTGATCCTGAAATAATCTTGATTTAAGACATAGCTGTGTTTCTCAAGTTGCCTCTAAAGCAAAATGTTATGCCTGTTTATCAAATCACTTTCATCCCAAAGACCTTAGAAAATAAAAATCAGTTGTTGTCCAAAGAGCAAAAGCAACCAAAGGGGTTGAGACAAAAATTTCACAAGAAGCTGGCTAAAAGGGTAAGGCAACATTTACATATCTCATACAATATCAACATTCTCCTGTAAGGAGCTCGAGTGTTAGTTTTTCTCTTTTGCCACCAGGAGGAGTACTGAACTTTCTCACACGGTCACAAGCATTTGTCAGATGTGCATTACAGAAGTTGGTGGACTGGAGTTGAATAAAGTTTTAGTTACCTCCTTACAGGATAAAAATATCTCCTGGCAAGAATTCAGCAGAGAAGCCTGTACAAACACTTCTGTATATAAGGTTCTTTGAAGCTTTTCTATTCCAAACACTGCAGCAACAACTATTTTTGATCTCGGGAGGCAAGAGACGACGAAGTGAACTGTCTCTTGGTGCTCTTCATTTCTTTACATTTAAGATGAATTAGGAATAAGGCAAGTAAAAAATAATGTTATTATAAGAGAAAGTTCTGCAATTTAGAGATAAGGAAAGTGCATGGCCAGTGACCAACATTTTATTATGGGGAAGAGAGTAGAAAGAGGGGCACTGAAACAATGTAGAGAGAAGTGGCCACGGGACTCCCTTCAGCATTCCTGAAGCAAGTACTAAAAGATGATGACATTCACATCCCTACCCAGTTCTTTCCATTTTTATCTATTCCATCAGCAAGTAGTGGACACATGTTATCACTGTCCTGGTAATTCTGTGAGCAAAATTCTTAAGACCTTTATCTTTATAGTGTATTTCAATATCCTGATACAGTAATTGGTATAACTTTTCAATTAATAATGAAGTACTCCAAGATAGAACAACAAACTTTAAAGCAGAGGAACCAGAATGATTTTCAGATAGTTCCTATGTCCACAGAATAATGTGAAACGGCTTTGAATGTCTCTGCCTGCCAAAGTAAGACTGTAAGTAAGACTGATGATAGTGATGACGATGCTAGGGGTGGTGTTGATTGTGGTAGTGATGATGGGAATAATGGTGATGATGGTGATGGAGATTTTAGCTAAATTTCATGAAAGCCTACCACCAGAGGACAGATACTGGGCTAAGCAATTAACATTAGTAGCTAATTAAAACTTCTCCCCAACCCTAGGAGGAAACTATGGAGCTTTCTTCCAGATCATTCTCAAAAACCTTTCAATGCCCCCAAACACAAAGATAAGTAAGTAAAGAGATAGATATAAAGGTTTTTGTTAACTAAAGACTAAATTAATGATTATTATACAGAGAATGCTTTCATGTTCAGACAAAATTCCAGCTAGCTCTTCACTTGGTGGGTTATTGGCCCATTTTCATTGGTGTCCATATAAAATAAGGCAGGAAGACATATATCATGTGGATCCTGCACAAAATTTTTTCTTACCACAATCTACTCTTTATAAATTTCTCTACAGTTGTGACATTTTTACAATGGTCATGTGTTATATGTACAACCAAAACCAATAAAGCTTTGTCATCTTAGAACAAACAAAAGATGTAGCTTCCAAGGGTATTCTGAGAATAATCACTTGTATTTACGAGTCTGAAACATGGATGTGCAGATTTATTAAACTGTTTCCTAAGTCACTAAAGAGTCACTGAGTTTTCACTACAACAAGTCAAAGTACAAATGAAACCAACAAAAAATACCAATGAAAATGCACCTGTAATAGAAGTCAAAAATAATAAGGTCAAAGAAGCTTATGCCTATGTTGAATTTCACTTGGTTTTATCTGTTAGGAATGTACCTAAATGGAGAGGTGGGTGTGGCATCTGTAGTTGTATTATTAGCAACAGTAATTATTATTTTCTTTCTGGATATGTAAATGCGACATTATTTATTAGATTCTCTGTTTCCTTTTGGCTAAAATCTTTGGGGCTTAAGCCAAAGTCACCCCAAGTTAAAGGCATCAGTCAGATTAGCATTTACCAGAACATTCCAAAATCAATAAAGCATGTATTTTTAAGAGTGTATTTTTTTTTTTTTTTTGGTGTTGGCTATCTTTAGGTCAGCAAAGGAAGGAGTTCTAAAGAACTAGGACTGGGAGTTCCACAAATAAACAGCCTACTTCATGGTTCCTTGTGAAGAAAAATCTGGAAACTCTCAAGGGGATTTTACTGCTGATCTAAAGTGACTTGACAAAACTCAGGCTCTCAAATGAGGGAAATCCTTTGGATAGTGAGGGTTTGCCTACTGTCTTGTCAGAGTGAATTCTAAAATCAAGACTTTTGTAGATTTACTGTATAGCACAGGGGACTGTGTTCAATATCTTGTAATAAACTATAATGGAAAAGAATTTTTTAAAAGAATATAAATATGTATATATATATAATATACATTATGTATATAACCAAATCACTTTGCTGTACACCTGAAACTAACACAGCATTGTAAATCAACTATACTTCAATAAAAGAAGACTTATTCTAAGACCAAGTCAAGAAGATTGCAAAAGGGCTTTCCTGGATATTACCTCTCTCTTTCTTCACCTTCTCTACAAAACAACCCAGGGTATGAAACTCATTGAAAATAACATTTATGTGGCTTAACGATTGATCCTTGTCTGTGATCCCTGCTGTCAGTGGCTGTGCTGTTCTAATCCCAAATTTCTGACCCATATCGTGAATCTATAACTTCAGACACAAATTATCAGCCAACATGATGACTGAGAGGGTGGTTCTGCTCATTTAACGCCACCTCTTTTAAAATGGTAACAAAATAGTTACTTCCTCTCATTTCAGAGGAAGGTCTACTTTCCACTTTGTGTATAAAACTCAGTCAGCTATGGCTTATGAAGAAAGAGGCTGAGGAGTGATGAAACTTAAGAAAATGTGAGAACTGGAGAAGAGAGAAATGATCAAACTATAACTATAAAAGGAAATAGAGTTTGGGCCTGGAAAATAGAACAGGGTGTTTCCCCTTGCCTCTGAGCACAAACTAGAAAATACACAAAGCCTATTCACATATTTTTCCGATTCAAACATAGTTGAAATTTGCAAAGATAGTAAATAAAGGAGTGAAGGAATTCTAATGCTTAAAAAAGTGCAAAGAACATTGTAATATCAATTGGTAGGGGAAAAAAGATAATAAGGATTAAAAATTATAGGATGGCCAATGAGATGCACAAAAACCATATGAGAGAATTAAGGATTTCAGTTACAGATATGGTCATGGGTCCAAGGGCTAGCTACTATCAGTACTTTTTGTAAAACAACCTGATGTGTACCCCTACAGCCAAGATTTTGTCTCTGAAAGTTTCCCCACTAAAAAGAACCAGGAATTCTTGGTGAGTAATCGAACCTATGACTTGAAGCAGGAAAAGTGAAGGTGGATCTGTTACACATTGTTGTCATCAAGAAATATGAATGCTTTCCAGAATGGTGCTAAATGGACAAATGGGCCAGCTTAAAGGAGTTTTCACTGATGAAGGTATGACAGTTGAAGCATCAAAATGAAAAAAAAATGCTGTGAAAAGCCATGAGAACACAATAATACTTGGAAACAACAAATAACATGATATGTTCAAGAAAGGTATACATTATTTCTCCCAGGAATATTTACTGGGGTTGCTACACATTGATGAATCCACATATATGCTTGTGAAATTCAGATTTGCTGAATTCCATTAGGTCAAGGTAAACAGTGAAATGTTGCCCAAGGTGTTTCCAACTGAGTAAAGAGTGCAGAATGGTGGTTCTCAACCCTGGCTGCACATGAAAATCACTTGGGGAGATTTTTAAAAAATATCAGTGCCTGGGTACTGTCCTCAGGCCAATTCAATCAGTATCTCTGGAGGTGGGACTTGGGGCCTGATATGTTTGAAGTGTTTCGCAGACCATTCTAGAGAGGGCAGAGAAACACTGGTCCAGAATCTAGGCTCTCCAACAGACGATAAAAAGTTGTCACAGAAATGTTCAGTGAAAATCAGGTAAGAAAATACTTACCTGAATTAAAACTATTGGACATAAATGACCATGATTCGCCAGATTTCCAGAAAAGGTTGAGGCTTCGAAAATACTACTGCTATATAAACGACTATAGCACAAGAAAGGCCCACTGAGGTTGGAGCAATAGGTTGGCAAACTCTAGTTCTTGGTGCCTTGCTCCAAAAAAAAATCTCTGACTAAAAATGCTGAATTTGTAACTTTGAAGTCACATTCTCAACCAATACCTGTGTATCCACAACCTTTGTTTTCCTCATTTGGGTCAGTAATCTTGCAACTCTGAAAAGTGCACTAAAACTACTTCTAAGACTAAGGTTAATGCTAAGGCTAACACCGGTACTGGTACTGGTACTGGTACTGCTAAGAATGGTAACACTAGTAGTAGCACTAACGTGAACAGTAGTGCTGGTGCTGGCACTAGTACTAACACTAACACAAGCACTAGTGCTGGTTTTAAAACTAATACTAATGTTAATACTACTGCCAAGCATTAATACTACTAGCAATGCTACTAATAGTAGTACTAATACTAATACTAGTGCTGATTTTAGTACTAATGGCAACCAATACTACACTATACCAGTACTAACACTAACATTAGTCACAATACTGGTATTAATGCAAATACGGATGCTAGTGCATTTAGATCTTGTAAGGAATATTTAGATGCTCAGTGAAATTTTAAGGGTTAGATTTGAAAATCTGACTGGCTGGTATTTAAAGGATCAATAGAAATTTGGTTTTTCTTTTTACATTAATACAAACCTATTAAGATTTACAAGTAAAATGAGATCTGTAAATTGAACTTAAAGGCTTAAACATGGTGCTTTGAGAAGTACAACTTTCTATGGATATCCTGAGTCTTACACAAAGCAGGAGTCAATGTTATTATCTTTGTATATGTGCACACACAAACAAAAGCTCAGGCTTTGAAAATCACAAGGGGGGGTTATGTTTCTGGAAGAGGTGTGGTGGCGTGCTCTCACAGGGGACAAGAAACCAAAGACAATTTCTGGAAAATTAGAAGAGGGAAAAGGACAGAGCAGACACAACAAATCCATCTTTAAGTTTGAATGAAAAGGCCGAAGGGGGCCCACAATTCATTGTGCTGTGGGAGCCTCCGCTGCAAAATCACTGGGATGAGTCCAAGGGGCCGTTTTGCTGTGATGCAGATAGTAAAATTGAGAGTGTGTGGTATAAGTTTTAGCAAGAAGGCTATTTATGATTTATTTTGGAAGAACTATCTGAAGAAAGAAGATGAAATCTGCCGGTGGGACTTAGCAGAAATACTCTCAAGAAAGCCAAGGATAAAGATTGTTTAGAGATTATTTAGAAGTGCAATAGAGACAACAGGGTTTGAGGAGAGGCTGGCAACTGGGTTATAAGGCAGGTGAGCCCGTCTTGCGGGAAGAAGAGAGATGAATCCAGACATGACGAGCTGCCTGAGGCCTCGGGTGGTTTACCTGGCCTGGAGCCACCAGCCATAATAGGAACCCGGGAGCCCTGCAGACATGAGGTGTCATATTTAAATAATCAGGTGGGGCAAACAGGGACATAAGGGCATACATTTGAAATAAGTAACGCACAAACAAAACACACTCGTCTCAAGTTAAAAATAAGAGGCAGGTAAGTCTGTTTCTGTTTGGTAAATAAGTTCATTTGTATTTGTATGACTGAAGAATTATGTATGCTGCACACCAGAAATTGACACAACATTGTAAACTGACTATACTTCAATAAAAATATATATACAAAAAATAAAAAATAAATAAAATCAAAGCCAAAAAAATAATAGTCAGGTGAGGATTAAAAATGTAAGGGATCAACTCAGGTGTAACATACTCTCCTGGCATCTTGAACCACACTTAAGAATTCAGAAAACGTGAGCATGTCATTTAAGGATGGAAAAATGAATAAGAGGGAACATAAAGAAAAGAAAGAAAATGAAGCTATAAATAGCAGCACAAGGGGAAAATAGAGGCAAGTAATAATGGGAAACATAAATGGGAATTAGGGACACTGATCTGCTGGCAGAAGGAGAAATACTCGTTTTAAAACAATAAAGGTTTTTCAGGTGGAATGAGGTTAACAGTTGAAATGAAGGCAGCAGTCACAGTAAGGTCATGGATTCAGTGGACTAGACTGAGCCAGCAGTTTCCTTGCAAGTCTAGGTCTGAGCAAAGGAAAAACACTGGGAAAAGATCAGTTGGTTAAAAAAAATAATAAAGGATAAGCAAGAGAGTTTGGCCAGCACTTTGCAGGCAGGAAGAAAGCAGACCACAAGTAAATGTGGGGGAGTAATCGATGAAGGATAAAGGCAGTGAAGCTGTATCTCCTTACATCATCGGGTGTCAGCCCTGGCTGTGCTCTAGAATCACCTGAGCAGCTTGAAAAAATACCCATGCCCTACCCTCGACGAGTGAGTCGGAATCTCTGGGGGCTGGGGCCCAGGCATGACACTTCTACAGCTCTCGCGTGACTCCAGTGTACCGCCAGGGTTGAGCCCCACTGCTTTGCATGTCCAGAGTGAAAGCACGAGGTCCCCTGTCTCTAGACTAGCAGGCCGAAACAGCCGCTTGCACCTGAGGCACTCCAATAACTGTGGCCAAAGTCATTTCCTTATTTGAACCTGGCAGATAAATGACTTGATTTTCCACTTGACTTAAAGAGCTTCAAAATTCAGAAAGGAGAAAGTAAGAAAGTTTTATCAACTAATTATTTTAAATGTTTGCAACCATCTCTAAATAGAAATCGAAGGTACCAATGCTCTTCACACGGATAACAATTCACCCAGCCACAAAATGAAGGAACTAGCAACACCGAGAAATAAACGGTCTCATTTAGACCACAAAATATCTGTCTTCACTCCCCTGCAATCCACATATCTTTGTCTTAGCTCCCAGTGTAAACCAAAACAATTCTGGTTACTCCTTGGGAAGGGCAGCACTTTTCCATGTTGATCTTATATCAACCCAGACAACATTCCCCAGACTTAGCACTTGCTGTTTCCTCTTCTGGAATGTTCTATTTCAGCAGAGTTCTGCATGTCAGTCTCCTTCTCATCATTCAGGTCTCCTCCCAAGGTACTCCTCCCAACTCCACCACTTCACTCTCATTTCCTTATCCTGGTTTTTTCTTTGGATACTGATTAATCAACAACAATACGTGATTAGTGAGCTCAAAGAAACCCGCAACCATTCCAAGCCCTGCTGAAACATGAATGCGTCCTGACTATTGGTCAGTAGAGGAGTGTAAGGGGAGAGAAATCCTAAGTGAATAAAAAGTAATAAATGATCTTAAAAATCGTACTGGCTCATATTTTGGGGGAGTCTTTACATTTACATAATAATCTCTCATTAGTTACCTCATTTGATGCCTAGGAGAAACTTCTCATGAAGTAGGATGGGGATTATCCCCATTCTTAAGATAGGAAAACTTGAGATGCCATAGAGCACAAAAGTAACAGAAATAAGAATAAAGACAAGACCTCTGGATTCCAAGTCTAAGGTCCCTTGACTTCTCAATGTGCTCTTAAGAACTAAGGATGCAATCCTAAGAACATGGATACATTTGAACTCAATATTCGGAGAGCAAATTTAGCCCACCACCATCTAGAATGGGAAGGTAAGGGCCACAAGCTCAGTCCCATTGGTGTGTTCGTCTCAACCCTTCACCCTGCTTTCTCCCTGTGATTGCTGATGGGGGTCCTTTCCACTACATGAGTGGAAAGCACTGAGAATTTTCTGAAAAAGACCACCAAATTCAGGAATAGTTCACTCGTATTATTCATGATTTATAAAGCAATCATTCGATTTTTTTATTTAAAGGAAATAGAAGTATTAATTGTTATTTATTCCAAAGATTGAAAAGTTAAGTAACAGCAATCTAAGAGATCATATAACAACTATAAATCTATCAGAGAACAATTTAGGGTTTTGAAATCTTGACTTTTTCTACTTAAAAAAGTAATACGTGTTTGTTTAAAATGATAAAGAAGCAATAAACAGCAAAAAAACAAAAAACACCAGAAATTTACTGTGGAAAGAGGAAATCCCCTATAGTTCCATGCCCTAAATAAAGTCATAGTAAATAATAGTGATACTGATAATAATATAGCTTTATAAGATAAATAAATTATGGGAACTTAAATTACAGCATGGTGACTGTAGTTAACAATACTGTATTGTATACTTGAAAGTTGCTAAGAGAGTAGATCTTTAATTTTCTCACCACACACACAGGAAAAGGTAATTATGTGAGGTGGTAGAGGTGTTAACTAACTTTATTGTGGTAATTATTTCACAATACATACGTGTATCAAACCATCATGTTGTATACCTTAAAGTTACACAATGTTGCATGTCAAATATGTCTCAATAAAGCCGGAAAAAATCAAAACACATGTAAAAAATAACACAGCTAATAGTTATTGAGGGCATAATAAGGGTCACATACTGTGCTATCGATTCTTCTTTATTTTCAACATATATACTAAAATATATGTACGTACATTATAGGTTATTAATAAAACTCTGATCATATTATATGATCTGTTTTATTCTGTTGTGATACTCTACCAAACAGTGGTAGATGACAGATAGTAGAAACATCACCCTCATCATCATAGCAACTAACATTTTGTAAACATTTATTGTGCCAAGCACTGTGTTCAATGTATTACATGACTTACCTAAGTTTTACAACAATTCTCTGAGGTAGGGTTTAGTATTATTTCATGATCTAGTTTAGAAAATTGAATCTTGGAGAGATTGAGTTGCTTATTAAGGGTCACAGCGTTGAGTGGTAGAACTAGGTTTTCAGCTGAAGGCTGTCTGAGTCCAGAGCCTGAATTCTAACCTATGGTATTTTTACTTTATTTCTTTTTAAAGTAAGAAAAAAACATTTTTTAACGTTGATGAACATTAACTCAAAAAAGCTTCTTTGTAACTGCCAGAATATCTTTGCAATTGAGTGATAATTCCAAAAAGTGTACTTGTAATAAATTCAAATATTATTGATATTATTCAAATATCAAGCTCATGTAGACCTTCAGAAATATACATAAACTTTCTCAAGAGGTAGAGAAAATGGTTGATCCAGAGATGCCAAATGGTATGGGGGTAGATGCTGAAATAGGGATCCTTTAGAATGCACTGGGTTTACCTTTCCATTCCAAATGAAAATTTGAGGTAAAATGAATGTGTACTCACAGATAAATACAGCAGGTGAGTATTACTTGCCCTGTACAAATCTCACACATCCTATGAATCTTTGCCTAAAAGTGCTACATGCCACACCATGGATGAACCTCAAAAACATGATACTGAGTGAATGAAGCAAGTCACAAAAGTTCACATATTATATGATTCCATTTATATGAAATGTCCATAGAAGGCAAATTTTTTGAGATAGATAGTAGATTATTGGTTGCCAGGGGCTTGGGGTAGGAACACGGAGTGACTGCAGATGGGCATGAACAATCACGTTGAGGTGACGGAAATGTTCTAAAACAGACTGCAGGGATATCTGCACAACTGTGTACATTCATTCAAAGTCACTGTATTGAACACTTAAACTGGGTGAATTCTGTGATATGTAACTAATATGTCAATAATAATATTTTTAAAGTATACATTAATAAGAGAATCAAAAAGCACTTGCAAAGGAGGGATTGAAATCAATCTTACACACTCAAATTTAAAATAAATTAGTAGCATTATATCTTTTTTTAATTTCTAGGAAATCCTCTTAGAAAAATCAAAATACATTAAATGAGAAAAAACACCAATTTTTTTTACTACTTACTCAGGATTCAAAGTGATCTGACCAAGCATTCATCTGCATTTAATATAGAAACATCCCACTGATCTAGACACCAGACTTCTAAGAAATTCAACTTCCTAAAATCAGAAGCAAAAAAGACATCTGAGCAACTATCAGGATTGCCTACATAATTTATGGCGCCCTGAGCAAAATGAAAATGCAGGACCTCTTGCTCAAAACATATTCAGAATTTCAAGATGGTGACTGCAGAGTGTTAAACCGTGTATGAGTCCCTTCTGAGCTTGGGGCCCTGAGTGACTGCATAGATCTAAAGCCCATAAAGCCAGTCCTGGCAACCAAAGTAGTTGTCATAAAAGGCCTGGGCCAAGGCTATGCATTTTATTCAAGCAAGAACTTTACTCTATTATAGAACCCCTCAAAATCTCACTTGTTTTACTTCTATATGCATACCTAGTCAACTTGGTTCTCTAAGTCATGGGCTGTGGGCAATCGGAGTCAACAAACGAGAAGTGAGTAAAGGCTTTCAGAAGGAAGAAGCTTTCTTCTGATGGAAACATGAGGAAAGAGACACTAAAAAGCAGATGCAGGTATATGAATTATTATAATGAGGCCAAGAAACAGTTTGCAAAAAGGGTGACATATAATACATTTTAGAGACTATTATCAAAAAAAAAGTGAGAACTGAATGAAACAGCAGTGTGCTGGTGAAATGCTTAATAATTGATTCTGGGGGGAAACCCTGATTTGCAGCCTTTGTCAATTTCCATGGCGTAAATACTCCCATTGTGACAGACTTCAAGGTACCAAGATGGGGAAACAACACGGAGCTGAGAAGAGATACACACACTTGGTTTTCCATCCAGTGCAAGCCAGCTCCAGGTCACTGCTAAAATGGGGGAAACATCAGGTGCTACAGAAAGTGAAAACACAAGACAGGCCTGAGGCTCAGGAAGAGAAATAAAGTTCAGTTCTGTTTCCTAATAAAACATTTTGTTCTAAAGGTTAGTAAAGAGAGAACGTAACTGTTGCTATTTGCTAAAATGGAATTTTAATTCCACTGGCAAAATCATCATGGATAATCAAAACTGACTACATAACTATTTCCCCTGTCATTCTCCTTCCCAAAATAATTATCTCTGAATGATTTCACAGTTAAAGATTCTATGCTTAAAGACAACCAATTGTGAAAAGAACTGAAAACTATGCCAGTGATATGGTTTTTTAAAAAATAGTAATATTTGTTTTTAAAAAGGAGGGCACAGCCAAGTAAAAATATTTCCTCTTTTCTCTTCTAATGGTTTAACCTATGAATCACCCAGTAGGAGTATTATCATACCACAGACACAGAACTCTTACTCTTTATAGCAAAAGCTTAAGACTTCACTATCAGTTTTAGTGTTAGTTTAGTTTTAGCTTCCAATAGAAAAGAGAGTAAATGGAACTTTGAAATGTAAACATTTCAAATCACAATAGGCTATGTTGAGAATCACTAACCCACACTACAGGAGAACTTTAGAACCTCTTAAAAGTCAAGCAGTCAACCAAATTCTGGCTCTGGGCATGATGCCACATAAGACACTTCCAGATGGTATCTAAGGTAGCAGACATCCTGCTCACCCAGCATGCCCCACATTTCTCCAACCTCTCCTCAATTGTCCTTCTTTAACTTAGAGGCAACAAAGAGAAGTTTGGGATGATTTCCCCTCTTATAGTAGCTTCTCCCTCCTCCAAAGTGGGCATGGGTTAAAGTTATCTTGTTCTATTACCTGATAAAACTGGAGTCAATCCACTGACTTTTTCAAAAGTACATATCAAGTGCTTATTATAACTGGGCACTGTTCTGGGACTCATAATTTTGTTATTCTTGTTAGGTAGTGGTCCAAATTCACAGACAGTACTTGGAAGGCAAGGTAATACACTCTGCACCTAGCAGTCCATTTAAAAATAAGTTCTAGAATGAATGCCAAGATAAGAAACACTCACTTTCAGTCTTCCAAGGCAACAGAACTAAAAGCAAATTAAACAAATGGGACCTAATCAAACATATAAGCTTTTGCACAGCAAAGGAAACTATAAACAAAACAAAAAGACAACCTACAGAATGGGAGAAAATATTTGCAAATGATGTGACTGATAAGGGATTAATTTCCAAAATATACAAACAGCTCATACAACTCAATAACAGAAAAACAAACAATCCAATCAAAAAATGGGCAGAAGACCTAAATATACATTTCTCCAAAGAAGACATACAGATGGTCAATAGGCATATGAAAAGATGCTCAATATTGCTAATTATCAGAGAACTGCAAATCAATACTACAATGAGGTATCACTTCACACTGGTCAGAATATTCATCATTAAAAAGTCTATAAATAATAAATGCCAGAGAGGGTGTAGAGAAAAGGGAACCCTCTTGCACTGTTGATGGGAATGTAAATTGGTGCAGCCACTATAGTGAACAGTATGGAGGTTCTTTAAAAAACTTAAAATAGAGTTACCATATAATCCAGAATTCTACTCCCGGGTATACATCTGGAGAAAACCCTAATTTGAAAAGATACATTCACCCCAATGTTCATAGTAGCAATATTTACAGTAGCCAGGATGTGGCAGCAACTTTAACGTCTATCAAAAGATGATAGGATAAAGAAGATGTGGTATACACATACAATGGAATACTACCCAGCCATAAAAAATAATAAAATAATGCCATTTGCAGCAACATGGATGGACCTATAGATGATCATACTAAGTGAAGTAGGTCAGAAAGAGAAAGAAAAACACCATATGGTATCTTTTATATGTGGAATCTAAAATATGACACAAATGAAGTTATTTACAAAATAGAAACAGACTCACAAACACAGAAAACAAACTTACAGTTACCAAAGGGGGAAGGGGATAGGGGAGGGATAATTAAGATTTGGGGATTAGCAGATACACACTACCATATATGAAGTAGATAAGCAACAAGGAACTATAGTTAATATCCTATAACAAACCATAATAAAAAGAATATGAAAAAGAATGCATATATGTGTATAACTGAATCACTTTGCTGTACACCAGAAACTAACGGTGTAAATCAACTATATGTCAATTTAAAAAAGGAAAAAAAAAGAAACATTAACTTATATTAAAGAAGCATATACAACTGTGATTATACTCACTACATCTGTTTACTGTAAGCTGTAATTTTATAAAAATCTCAGAGCTTATATGGAGATTATTAGTTTTAACCCAGCATCTTCTTTCCCTTTATAACTTACTGTTATGAACACATTAAATGTCTTACTTAATTTGAGATTCTCTAGGCATGGAACAATTGAAGATTGTATAACATTTTCATTATTTTGGCCCACTAAAATACACACACACACACCCTGAATGATAAGATGAGAGGGAGCTACTGCCAGCAGGAGATGCTGGTAAATGGGGCCCATCTTTGGAAAGCTACTGCCTAATAGATGAGTACAAGTTTGTCATTCTTAGGAGGGGCTGATATTACAAGCAACTTCCATGAGATGTCCCTGCATGGAAGAACCATGACAAGGAACACCTTTTTCTTGAAGCTGCCTCCAGAGTAGAAAAGCCAGTGTTAGGCTGCTAAGCTGTAAACACGTCCGAGGTCTTTGGATCTCTCTTCCCTGATCCATCCTGGGGTCTGGAGATAGATGGACATTGCTGACCTTTCAATATACTTGTCACCAAGAAGAAAGATAGTAACTTCAAGAATACTAGTAGCATGGCAGTTCCTGAAAGTTTGAGAGGAATGAAGAGTCCATATTATTACCCAGGCCATGGAGGCACATGGGAAAGGGTGGCCTGCAAGGGGCTAAGCATGTATGTGTGTGTATAATATATACGTATGTATGCATATGTGTATAATACAGAATTAATATATGTAACGTGAAAATGTAATATATATGATCTATAATGTAATATGTTACAAATGTACAGTATACTTCCTTTCATATACTTAATTTCATTGCTGTCCTAGGCTGTACAAAAAAACCTGCAGCCAGTTGCCCTCTGAACTCTGCAATAATGTCAGGTCAACAGCATCCCCACATTTATTCAACTCAATGATTGCATTCTTTGAGAGACAAAGTAGAGAAAGCACTGTGGTAACAACTTGCACGGGATTACACTAACTGCTTGGATGACAGGCAAGTTACTGAAATTCTCAGTTTCTTCACCTGTAAAATGAGGACAATAACTGTATATGTTCTCTATGGTTCTTATGAAGATGAAGAAGGTTAGTATTTGTAAAAATCCTAAAGCAGTATTTGGTAAATAGTAAGTGCTGTGTAAGTGCTTTTAAAATCTCGAACCCATGGGATAATCTTATTGGTCTTCTATGTTCACGGAGTCAGTAAGAATTTCACTCCTCTATATCTAATATGAACACACAATTCTCTCTTAGTTTTTTACTTTAGCATAAATAAATCTCTTTTCAGAGTTCAAACAAATCACAGAAGAATTTTGAAGTCACTTTTTAAATTGATATGATTTACAAACTGAAATAAAAACACCATTCTCTTTCCTTGAAAGTGTCAGGTGATCAATATCTTTTTCCTAAATGCAAGAAATTTCCTTAAGCACCTGCTTTGGCATTGCTGATGTTGACATTTTTATAACAGGTAATTAAGAACTCAAATGAAAACAATTTGATACTAGGGTTAAATCACTAAAAAGTACACTGTAAGATGTATTTTAATCATCATATTCTTATATTTGGATAATTGTACCTTCATATGGCATAACAAGTCTTTCATTTCAGCAGACTTTAGTTTGAGTCTGTTCATTCTTGACATTGTTTAGGGATTCCAAATATCTTAATTTCTCTTGACCACTGACTGGTAGCTGAAGAAAGACAAACACTAAACCAGACGAACTTCAGGTGAAAGCAACATATGGACAATTCATTTTTGAGTCCAGAGGAGTTAAACTTTTAGAAGGCTCCTTTTCTCTCTTTAGCCTAGAGTCTCAAGCAGCTTTTATACTTCAAGTCAACAGATTAACATTCTTGATGATTCACTGTTTCAAAATAACTCACATTGTACTTCCCAAGTTACTGCTAGAAATATTGCTGGCATTTATTTTCTTAAGCATATTTGCTAAGTGGTACTGAAACACAAAAGCCCAAGAGAAAAATCAGAGCCTCTACATTTGGACAAAAGGAGGACACACACAGAGATCTGTTCTTTCTCTAAAATAGGATGTAGTAAATAGTAGGCTTGAGTGGTGTTTATAAGTATGACATTGTGGGAGGGAGACAATCAATATGAATTCTGGGAAGTGAAGCCTGTTTCTTGAATAGGCGGTCATTACTGCACCTGTTGCCCAGAAATGGGCTGATGGGATTGTATGTGTTCCCCCACTAAACAGAGCTTTTCATATTCATAGCCTTAGCACTTAGTACTTCTTAGCACACAGTAAGAAATTAAGAAATATTTGCTAGGATAAAGATTAGAACAAATGGATCGCTGTCTTAAGTAGCTTGCAGTCAAATTTGGGAAGTGAGACTAACATGTGTAAGATAATTCATCCTGAAGACAAATAATGACATCAACAGACATGTGCAGATCAAAATGTCAAAGAGGAGGTGGAGAAATCAGAACCCTTATATGTGGCTGGTGGGAATATAAAATGGGGCAGCCACTTTGGAAAACAGTCTGAAATTTTCTTAAATAGATGAACATAGAGTTACTATATGACCCAGCAATTCCACTCCTAGGTATATTTAATTTCAAGAGAAATGAAAATATATGTCTATACAAAACCTTGCATATGAGTGCTCATAGCAGCATTATACATAATAGCCCAAGAATGGAAACAACCCAAAAGTCCATCAACTGATGAATGGATAAACAAAATGTGATACATCCATACCATGGAAGGTTATTCAGCCATAAAAAGAAATGAAGTTCTGATACATGGTACAACAAGGATAAACCTTGAAAACATGCTAAGTGAAAAAAGCGAAACACAAAAAGTCACATATTGTACTTTTCCATTTATATGAAATATCTAGAAAAGGCAAATCTGTAGAGGCAGAAATTGGTTAGTGGTTGTCAGGGGTGGGGGTGGGAGCATTGAAGGGAAATGGCAGGGAGTTGACTGCTAATGGATGCAGCATTTCTTTTTGAGATGATGAAAAATTGTTCTAAATGTACTAACCCCACTGACTGTACACTTTAAAATGGTGAAGAGACGAGGGTGTAGCTCAGTGGTACAGCCCATGCTCAGCATGCACGAGGTCCTGGGTTCAATCCCCAGTCCCTCCATTAAAAAAAAGAAAAAAGGAAAAAAGAAAAGAAAATGTTGAATTTTATAGTATATAACTTCTATCTCTATTTTATTAAATGATGCCAAAGAGGCAAGGGTATAGGAGTTTAGTAGAGAGAGAACTATTAATAAAGTTTAGAAGACCTTCAGAAACTTCCAAGAGAATGTGAGAATTGAGCTAGGTCTTCAGGAATGCCTTGGATATGGGTGTGAGGAGGGAAGGCATTTTGGATGAAAGGAAGAAGATGACAAAGTGAGGCTGGTGACTGCTCCAGTCACGAAAAGAAAGGGCAACATATGTTGCAAGAGTATTGTCACTGAACTTGTGCTCTCCCCAGCTAACAAACACATCTGCCTCTGCTTCAGGTGGAATTCACGGCTGGAGAACAGGCAGCCAAAATATAAACCATCTAAGCCTCGATCTTCACTCCTGTGATTTACCATTTTCTCTTTAAGGACACTAACTTTTAGATTTCTATCCCAGAAGATTATATTGAAAGAAATTCCAGACATTCTCTATTATTTCATCTAGAATGATTTATTTCAATATTAGACTCAATGTTTAATACTAGTCTAGCCTGACTTTTCACTGTATAATGACACTTGTCCTATGACTGTGCAGTATTCTATTTCTTTCCCTATATGTGAGGGTCTGAATTTATAGAATGGTGATGTCTATATATCTAGGCGGACAGCAGTAGCCACTCCTAGTCACGTGAATAGATTTGGAAATCCCTTTACACTGTTTGTTTTGGTAAGTTTCCAGTAGTTTACTAGTAGACATTAGAGGTCATGCCTCTACTTGGAATCAGCTCCATTCAGGAGACTCTATCATGGTGCTGCATGGCAGAGTGCTATTTGAAAATAATATTCTCAGCACATTCATCAACATTCCAAAAATACTCTGCTTGGCTCTGATGGCAGGATCTGAGAACAGGCCGGTCATGATGACCATAAGCTTTGGGAGGCATTCTTCCTTAAATATGGCTCTGTGGGGCAAAAGAGAGAAAGCATGGGATTCTTGGGATCAGAAGGACATTTAAGGGCAGTTAATCCAGCCTCCCACCCAGTAAACAAATTCCCTCTGACAAACTTATTAGGTAGGAATCACCTTGACCTTAACACTCACAGTTATATCCAGCCAGCTCATGGTGGGACAGTTTTTACCTGGACAGTCCTAATAGACTAGCCAAACCTTGAATGAAGATAGACCATATAAACTCTAGAAAAATAAATAATGTCTGGAGTAGGTTCCTCAGTCTCATACTACTGACATTTAGGGCTGGATAATTCTTTGTGGTGGAAGCCGTCCTGTGCATAGTAGATACCTAACAGCTTGACTCACTGCATGCCAGTAGCACACCACCCCCACTCCACTAGTGAAAACCAAAAATGTCTCCCGACATTGTCAGATGTTCCCTGGTGGGCAAAACCGCTTGGATGAGAACCCTTGGTCTAGAGTGTAAATGACATTGGGGGAGCTGATTTATCAGAGCACATCTAGTAGGCATGTATCACTAATATTCAATGAGTTATTCTGACACTTAGTGTTTTTAGTGGTTTTTCAGGGTATTTCTCTATGAGCTGGAATACTACGTAATGTTGATGTCCTCTCAGACCACAGCAGGCAACTGTTTCTCTAAAAAACTGCCCCGGCTGCAAAAAGGCAAAGAAATGAACATTTACCTGCATGTGGTAGAATTATCATCATGGGTCTTGTTCCATCTGTACACATGAATATTGACACTCTGGGTAGTTATTATGAATAAGATGACAATAAATAGGCAGCATTATTTATTTCAAAGTGTCAAAAATTAATTTTTCAATCAGTTCCTGAGAAACTCAATTAACAGTTTCTCAAAACTATATGGTAAAAGATTGCCATCCATTTGGATTCTATCTTCTCTGAACATTTTCCAAACATTAAAGACTGTGAGTCATGCTATGAGCCCATGCCTAATTTAAGCAAAGCTTTATATAGCAGATGAATTAACAAAATAGAAGAGTGCTGTCTCCATTTTACATGAGGAAACGCATCATAACCACTTGGGCTTTATCACACAGGAGTCACCTCTCTTCTAGGATGACTTTGTCTATAATTGTGCTTATATCAAGGGGTGTAGCTGGCTCTCTCTGTGAACGTCAGTTCCCAGATGCTGCCCTGGGAACACTGAGCCACACTTGCAATGTAACAAACCCTGAAACCGGAAGCAAAAAGAGTCTTGCATCTAAATGCTGGATCTAAATGTTTGACACATGAGCAATGTTTGAAATATCTACTCCACTTTTGCCTGCCACTTCCCTTCTTCCCAGGGCCCTATTACATAAAGGCTTAGGTGTTCTGGGGAATAATTGAGTGTCAATTGTGGCAGGGTGTGGGAGGATGCCTAGGTTACCTCCAGTATTACACACTCTATTTAGGAGGTGGGCAATTCCTATTTATATAATCCCTGATGAAGATACACCCCAGCAATTTGGGAGGGGGGATTGCCAAAACAAGTAGGTAATTTCACTTGAACACCTTGTACTAAGTGCAAATCTGATTACTGCCTTCATCTTCTTAGAAAGGAGCAGGTATCATTGCAAACAACAGTTTGCGTTGGCCGCTCAGTGTGGGAAAGCCAGGGGGCTGAAATTCAAAGCCGAGTAGAGCACCAGCAGAGAAGAGCAGCTGGATTTTACCATGCAACAAGAACACGTGGCTCCACCCCCACCCTACCTATGGAGATACTAGATCCTGACTACTTCAGTGGGAGAACAGAAATGCAGTCCTGGGGTGCGCAGATCTGGGCTGTTTAGGCATGGAGAAGAGTGGAGAATCCCACTAACGAATGTGAAAACTTCCCCAGCAGGAAAATGAATCAAATCTGTTGTCTTCTGGTTTCTAATTCAGTTCTCTAAAGCCATGGTGTCATGTATTTGACATAGCCACTAGCATTTGTGGCTATTGAGTGTTTGAAGTGGGGCCATTGGAATTAAAATGTGGTATAAGTGCAAAATACACACTATATCCAAAGACTTAAAATGAAAAAAAATATATATATATATCTCCTGACTAATTTTTCTATTGATGGCATAACGAAATGGTAATATCAGATGTATTAAGTAAAATGAAATATATTACTGCTTCTTCCTACCTTTTAAAAAAACTTATTTAAACGTGGCTATGAGAAAATTTTAAATTACGTATGTGGTTTGGATTACATTCCTGTTGGACAGTGCTTGTCTGAAAGTTAATGTTACTTTAAGGCATGATTTATGTTGAGCTCAAAGACGCTTTCATAGGAAAGTGTTGCTTGAGTGAGTTTGGCTCTCTATAGCAAAATGTTAACTTCAAACATCCTTGAAAACTAAAATTTCATTCACTGCCTTCTTGGCAAAATCTGTTGCATAAACAAATCTGCTGTTGTGAGACATGAAAAGCGATGGTTAACAATGTAAGTAAATTTTCTTCCTTTGCAGACATACTCAAACCATGTTAAAAGCAGAGATGAAACAGTCTCTAAGATCGAAACAGACTCATAATTAGGTGCTAATGTTAAATATCCTACAATGTTTCAAAAAGACACACAGATGGAGAAAGGCCAGGCCTGCACTAGGCAGGAGAGAAGAAAACATTGAATATATGAATGCAAATATGTTAAAGATACCCGAGTTCCACTACTCTATGCTTTTCAGACATTACTTATTTTTTAGCATCTCCTCTCCACCTTCACCACCACCACCTGGCTGATGCACACCTAGGTCATAGGCAGAAGCCATCTTCCTCATCTCTCTGATAAGCATCTCTACTCTTTGAATCTCCTACTGTCAGGCTGTCTTGTAAACCATCCTAACCTTTGGCTCTAGAACCTGCCACAGTAGTAAGGAGTCTTCAGGTTGGAAACAAGGTTATCTTTGCATCAAAGCCTTAAAATTTGACTCACCAAACCTGCCTGAGCAAGAGTCCAAAGATGAATGAGTGACTCATTAACAGTCAAGTCTTCCAATCTATTCGAGTCAATCTTCAGTCTTTTTAATAAAACATACACGTTAAAATATAAAAATAATCCTTTTCCTTTGCATTTGTTCAATGCATCTAAAAACTAGTCCCTGTAGTTAGAACTCAATGAAAGTAACAGCACCTGCCAATGGGAACCAAGTTTTCTTTTCAGTTCATAAGTTTTATGCCCCTGAACGCCTCACCGTAAGAAATTTTGTGTTTGTGGGTGGTTATAGATACTTTCTAATCTAGAGCGCAAAGAAAATATGGTCAAAGGATACTGCTGTGGGTAACCTCAAGAAGGAAAAATGGCTCTGAAAATGTTTTTTAAAAAGAGTAGGTCGCAGCTCTTAAGGCCCAGGACAGTAAATCCTCAGTGACCCTGGATCATCTGGGAATAAGACTTTCTACATAAGCACACATCCTGGATAGCCCAGAGGTTTTGCTCTAGTCATCTTACTGTAAGAGATTTTATTTTTCTGATGGAGACATTTCTTGTCTTTTTAAACCACTGAACCAGTTAGTCTTATAGGCAAAATGCAGATCAAATACAGAACTGAGTGAGTCTCTCATAGTATTACCACGTGAAGTGAGTGTGTCTCAAGCCATTTCCATTGACATTTACTGTGACTAAGAATGTCTTTTCAACGTGGCACTCAGTGTCTTTATGGGCCAGGGGTGAGGGGCTGCTGGCTGCCTCTCTTGTAAATGTTAGAGCAGTACTTGCTCCTACCTCTTCATTCCTTTCTCTCTTTTCCACTGTCAACAGTATGGGCAAATTGTGATATCCACCTCTACCATCAAGCGGCCTTAGAAGCCCACCCTGGAGTCCCAAGTTATCAGAATATTGCCACCAAACAATCTCTAACACCTGTTCCTCTTTGCTTTCCCCTTCTTTGTCTAAAATTGCTTTTTCACACTAACTAGTTCTCAAGACGAGCTTCTCACGTACTTACTACCAACGGGTTAGTTGCTTTCCTCCTATAAGACAAAATCCATGAAGGATGACACCCCGGGTAAAAACACGTGTTCTCTATATTCCAACTCTAATTCTCAGAAGAATTTCTCCTTCCTTCCTTCCTTCCTTCCTTTTTTAATCATCTTCCTT
This sequence comes from Camelus bactrianus, assembly GCF_048773025.1. Lineage (NCBI taxonomy): Eukaryota > Metazoa > Chordata > Mammalia > Artiodactyla > Camelidae > Camelus > Camelus bactrianus. The sequence continues at coordinate 8,123,519 of NC_133575.1, forward strand.
CCTTCCTTCCTTTTTTAATCATTAGTCATTTATGAAGGAAGGCTGGTATCCTAAAAACTAAGGGTTTACTATATGATTTTAGGAAACTTCTTGGTTCCTAGTCTAAATACTGAATTGCTATATAATCAATTTCTAGTCAAATAATCAATTTCTGCTTCATTTTTATTAATGACCATAACTAAGTCAATAGCAAAAGAGTAAAGGGCATCATTTCTACTTGGGAAGATGAAAAACAGCTTAACAGGAAGCCTGAATATGGCCTTTGGAATCAGCTAACATGGGTTCAAAACCTAGCTCCATCTTTGTGACTTGAGGAAAGTTACTTAGCCTCTGCGAACCTCAGCTTCCTCATCTATAAAATGGGATAAATAAATCCCACTAGAGAGTTGTTCTAAGGATTAGAAAGTACACATATAAGGCATCAAGCAAAGTGTTTGGTAAAGAGCGGGTATTAGTGGGAAACATCTTTTTCCGGTTTTGATCCTCTGGCAAGAGAAGACTAAAGCGGGCCTCGGCAGGGGAAAGCAATGCTTGAACAACTGAGAGCAAGCAATAATGCATTTTCTAACATATTCAGATGTCCTTCTTTTCAGAGGTTCAAGGTACTGTTTGGCCTAGGGCATTCTGACTGAGCTTGCTGTAAACACACACACACACACACACAATGTAAACACATGCACACACACCCCACCACAACTACCACACCAGTTAAGTAGATTATCCTACATCTGCCTACAAATGTCCACATAAAATGTATCCTAGTTCCCTACGGTTGGCAGTCATGGCTGCTCCCAGAATGTTGGCCCTGATTAATATGTGGGATATGTGGGTTTGGGGCATTAAAATACACCCAAGTCTTCAGCGAAAGGCTAGACTATGCTCACGTAAACAGTCCTTGCTCATTCTGTTTCTGTTTCCCACGACATAAAATAAACTAGCTGTCACATGTATATTGTAAGTAAACTGAGAAGTTTCTTAAGTACAAATATGGCAAAGCAACACATAAATAGATAACTGAGGAGTTTTTGTTTCATAAGTCAATGTGCCTAGACAATTACCTTACAGTGGAATACACCATTCAAATCCAGCATTGGTTGGCTTTATTTTTTTGTAACAATTTATTACGATATAATTCATGTACTATATAATTCATGCATTTAAGGTGTCCAATGCAATAGTTCTTAGTATATTCACAGAGTTTTGAAATCATTGCCACAACCAATTTTAGAACATTTTTATCACCTCGAAAACAACCTCATACCTATTAGCAATCACTCCCCATTTTCCCCCACACAGTCCTAGGGAGCCACCAGTCTACTTTCTGTCTCTGTGGACTTGCCTATTCTGGACATTTCAAAATAAATAGAATCATACAATATGTGACTTTTTGTGTCTGGATTATTTCATTTAGCATAATGTTTTTAAGGTTCATAGCATGTATCAGTACTTCATTATTTTTATCGCTGAGTAGTATGCACTATATGAGTATACCACCTGTTATTTATCAATTCATCAATTAATGGACATTTGGATTGTTTCTAATTTTTTTGCCATTATGAATCATGTTGCTATGAACATTTATATACAAGTTTGTATGTGGACACGTTTCATTTCTCTTGGGTATGTCTCTAGAAGTGGAACTGCTGAGCCATATAATTCTATGTTTAACTTTTTGAGGAACTGCCAGACTGTTTTCCAAAGTGGCAGCACCATTTTATATTCCCATCAGCAGTGTATGAGGATTCCAATTTTCCCATCCTCTTGCCAACACTTATTATACATCTTTTTGATTATTACCATCTTAGAACGTGTCAGGAGGAACTTCCCGGTTGTTTTGATTTGCATTTCTCTGATGGCTAATGATTTTGAACATGTCTTCGTGTCCTTATTGGCCAACATATGTATGTATGTTACATATGCTTATTGGCCATTTGGAGGTAAACGGGGTGGAGGTATATGATGGAATTCAGCAGAATCATGGAGGAATCAGATATAGAAATGATAGCCAATAGTTCTTTTTTAAAAAATTTCTGCTAGCACAATGAATGTCCTAAGGAATTAGTGAGTAACTCTAATCTTGAGACTGGAATTTGTGAGCTAACCATAAATCACTTAACCAAAACACAACGAAATGCTATTCAACAAAACGTTGGAGGAAGCAGTAAGATTAATAACTAAAGAAAACAAATGACTTCAATACCATAACTTAGAAAAAAAACTGTGAAAATAGAACTATAAGTAATCCGTCCATTGGTCAAAGGTGGTATCACTGGCTCTTGTGTCAAAGATTAAGACCTCAGCCTAGTAATCTGTCAAGCAGAGTCTACTGAAGTGATGTGTGTAAGTGTGTGGGGGTGGGAAGAATGGGATGATTAATAACCAAAATAGCAACCAACTTCTCAGTGCACACTATCTGACAAGGATTGTTGTAAACAGTGAGGCAACCGTTGTGTAAGTTTCACCTATAATATCTGTTATCCTTACCACAACTCTGCAAGATTTTTTGTTGTTGTTGTTGCTCTTGGCAGCAGTTTGCTTATTTGTTACTGAGAAGGCCAACAAAATTTTTTCCATGCCTACATTCATCTCTTGCTGAGGTTAGCAGCCACTGGGGGCTCCTTGAGCATAAAATCCCATCTAGGCACTATAAACCCACCCTTAGCCATAGCTGATTGGCCCGGGGGTGGTGACTGATTCAACAGTCACCCAATCAGTAGGGACCTATGAGGAGGCACGCTGAGGTAGTTTTCCCAGCAGAGGTCATTGCCCAAACTAAAGTAATGCGATTCTCTCTCTTGCTAGTTAGCTGAGAGATGTAATAATTGCTGTCCAGTAGGTGCCAGAGCAGAAGGAGCCAGGAACAGACAGAAGCAGATTTTAAAGTAGTAGGATCCCACAATAGTCATCCATGAATTCTATCAGAATTGACAGGATATCCTACAGGTATCCTGGCAATAAAGGATCTCCTATTCTGAGTATCCAAATGGCTGCAATACAATTTCATCATGTCTTTTTTTATGGATGAGGAAATTGAACACAACACACACATACACACACACACATCATAACACTGCTTAAAATTTTTCAATAGCTTCTTTTAGCTCCTAGGTTACAATCCAATACCCTTGTTCGGTGGCCTACAAGAGCCTGTAATTCTTCTTACCCACCCCTACCCATTTCTCCAAATGCTTTTATGCCCTTTCCCCCTCACTCACTCTGAACTTTCTTCAGTTGGTTACTTGAACCTGCTATTCCTCTTTGTTCCTCAGGGCCTTTGCACAAACTATTCCTTTCTCTGGAGTGCTTTCTCCCTCTCTTCACCATCCTAATACCTCTTCAGCTTGGATGTCTTACCATAAACAACAGTTCTTCAGGCATAAAAGACACAACAAAAGTGACAGGCAGGTAGATCTGCTTCCACAGCCCTTGGGAAAGCAAATAATCACCTTCTAATGTGACTTTGTTTAAAACTGAAAATTATAACAAAACTGGGATAGCACTTCGCTTAGAAAGTTGAATTTATTACAAGTCTGATGTCTAGTTCAGTGGGATGTTTCTAGGCTAACCACAATGTATGCTTGGTCAGATTACTGTGAACCCTGAATAAGCAGTAAAAAAAAATAGTGCTTTCTCTCATTTATTATATTTTGATTTTTCTAAAAGGGTGGTATAGAAGGGAAAAATATATACTATGACTTTACTAATGTATCTCAAGGTTGGCTGTGTATCTCAAGATTGATTTTAATCCTTCATTTGCAAATAAATACTTTGATTCTCTTATTAATGCACACTCTTTAAAAACAACCTTATTGAGATGTACTTTGTGTATCATAAAATTCACCTATAAATTTACCAAATTGTGCAGCCATCACCATAATCTAGTTTTACACATCCCCATCATCCTAGTAACATCCCTCATGCCCATGAGCAGTCACTCCTCTTTCCCAACCCAGCCCGAGGCAACCACTAATCTACTTTCTGTCTCAACAGATTTGTGGGGTCATTATATTTTCATACACACATACACATACACACACACACAATATAAATCAAAAATACATCTCTCCTTTAACAAAATCCCACTTCTACACCAAGATTTTGGTGTCCATGATGTTTAAAATTCTTTAGTAACAAATAAATTAAAGGTTGCAAAGAAACCTCTGAGAAAGTCCGACAAACAACAAGTTTTTCCCCAGTAAAAATACTATTTGAAAGCTTGTGACAACCAACCAATGGACAGCATTTTTCCATCATGCAATACTTTCCTCATTAAAGCACAGTGTCCATTTTACCCTCTTCCAGCACCCCACCCCCTAAATCAAACTCTTAACAGGTTAAAAGAGTTTATAGCATATATTCTTAATTTTATTTGCAGACAAAACCCTGGAGAGGTTTAGTCTCCTCTGAATATGGATCACAAGCTGAATTAGGCAAATGAAACTTCCCCAAATGACATCCTGTCTCACAGCTTTTTAAGGGCTATGATAAATTTTCTAGACATTCAACTGTCTTTAAAGATGTTCTGGAAATTCATCAGAATAGTCAACAAACCACTAACTTCCTTAGCAACCTAGTAATATTGTGAGTGAGGATTTTCCAGCTAGTTAAAAAACTGTTAATTTAAGGAACAATTATTAATTGAGATCTTTTGATTTAAATAACAAGGGAATATTATATAGCTTTTACGAGGTAACACTTTGTTCCTTAACAGCCAACAGAGAAAATTCTTATTCTGGTAAGTTAGAAGTTGTTTCTGCCATATATACATACACCATCATTCTCAAGAAAACACTGTTCCCAAATTGCCTTTCTCTATTACAGAACTGACCACCGGTCAATATGACAAATATATGAAATTGAGTCATTTCCGTCTAACTCTCCAGCCCAGCACAACTGTGAAAGCAGATAAATCATGTTTCATTTGGGTTTGTACCACTCAATTTACTGCCCTAAGCAGTAACATCCTTGTTTAGGCCAATCCACGGCCTTCTGAGAGCAGACTTCACAGGTCACAGGTTGCTGGTTTCCGAGTCTAGTACACTGGCTCTCATAAAGGTACCGACCAGGTTTCTATTTTCAACTGGAATTTCCTCCTCTGGGGTGATTTGGTCCCCGCCCTCAGGGGCATTTGCCTAGTTCTCTGTTCAGTGCCTCACCTCGCCCCTTGCTTTGGAACTGAAGAGAATTCCAGACTCCTCCTCCTGCAGAGTCCAATGAGAAGAAGACTCACGGATCTTATGCTTCACATACGGTGGGAACCAGGTTTTGTGAGCCTCCCAAGGTCCTCTTAGGAGACACCAAGGTGATATTTACTCAGGAAGTTGCTGAGATCTAAGACAAGACCTGCAGGAAATGATAGCGGGAAGCCATGTTGTAGGGCTAAAGCTGTAAAGACATCTCCACTTAAAGGGTCACAAGAATGTGGAAGAGTCAGCCAAAAGAAACATCACAATGCGTAAGATGGGGCCATGTTCCTTTGCAAAACACGGGCTGCACTGGCAGGACCAAGAGCTCTCTCACCGCCCAGCTCCTGTGGCTAAGCATTCAGCAAGTTATACAGAATTTAGAAAAGGGCAGTGGTGTTTTTAGGGTCAGCCCTTGGAGGCCCTTTACATTCTTTCCTCTGAGGGAGTTCTGGATACACTAATGTAAAAATCTCAAGTGCAAAACAAGAAGAACAAGCATGTCAAACCAATGTGTAAATGACATTTTCCCAAGTTCGATTCTCTACTTTGGACTGGTGGGAACAGTAATGCTCATGAAAATTATTCTGCTTAGAAATTTTAAAAAATAAGCTATGAAGAAAACACAATTAACTTAAAAATTAGAAAGGGTTGGCTGGTAACTTAGAGAACTAGACAAGGAGGACAGATTTCAGACACTATAACCAATACGTGAATGCATGTTACTCATTATTCAAGAGGAAGCCTGAGAGTAGAAACTAAATGTTATCCTTTTTGAAACTTTCCTTTAGCACCGGACACACACCCAGTTCTCCACACATACTGGTGAATAAATGAATGTTCAATGATATTTTGCCCTTATCTGAGCATACCCAACATTCTTCTCCACACTAATCATGCGTGTCCTGCTTTTTTGCCCTCATTCTTACATGACAGTAGACCTTCTACAGCATCTGTGCTCATCTGAGACAGCTTTACACCAGAGATCAGCAAACTTTGGGGGTAAAGAACCAGATAGTAAATATTTTAGAGTTTGCATGTCATATGGTCTGTTGCAACTCCTCAACTCTGCTGTTGTAGTATGAAAGCAGCCATTGTTGATATGTAACTGAATGGGCATGGCTATTTCCGATAAAACTTGATTTACGGATCTTAAAATTTATATTGTATATCATTTTCATATGTCATGAAATAGTCTTCTTTTGATTTTTTTTCCTACTTTAAAAAAATGTAATACTTATCTATTCTTAACTGGTGGGCTGTAAATAAAGCAGGCAGTGGTTCAAATTTGGCCCATGGGCCAGAGTTTGCTGACCCCTGCTTTAGACAACTGAGTAACTGTAATACAGTAGGTGCTCTACCAGGTATGAGCAGCCACAAAGCAAGCCGGAAAAAAAAAACAAAAACAGGATTTGGCAACTGGCCAATCAGTTGATTCAGTGGAAGAAGACAGGACAAAGGCTTTAAGTTTCAGAAAGCAGATTTTGTATGTGCATTATTTTTAATTTAGCTTATCCATTTAGATTTCAAAATTGATCAAACTAATCAGGTAATTTCCAAATGTTCACTATGATTTGTTTGAACTAAAGGATTAATATATTTTTCTTCTCATTGTAAATGACCTCATCCACAATTTCAGAAGAAAGTTTTTAAAAGAGGAGCTAAATTTACAAATCCTTACACTAGTAAATTAAAGCAAATTAAAAAAATCTCCTGGGAGGTGATTTGAATGTTTTCCTTTTGATATACTGAGGAACCAGAGTTGCTAAGCACAAAGACACAGGGGAAGATTGTGACAATTCTGTTTAAATGTTAATAAATTCAGTCTATTTCTATAATATTTTCTTGATATCTATTCAGTCTATAACCACTCAATGTGGATTTGTGTGGACTGGCATCAGCAGGATGGCCCCATCATCCTGCCATTGTTGTGGATTTAGGTCATAAGGAAATATATATTGATATCCATCACGGAGATAACTCATCGACCAAACAGGAAAAAAATTGAGATAGGTTTGTGCCTTCTTTAAAATGTGAGTATTTTCAGAATTTGATTATATGCTGTGATAAAGTGAATAATCTGCCGTATTTCTTCACCCCTCACTACACTCACATCCTTGCCATAGCCCTATCATGGAGGAAGTGTATTTCCCTACTCAAAGACATTAGGCTTGAACATGACTTGCCTTGGGCAATGGCAGGTGGGTAGAGATGAGAGTGTGCCAGAGTCGTGCCTATGCATTAATCCTTAGTCAATTTCACTTGTCATATTATACCTCTGCACTTCCCCAGATAAATGCTGCCCCAACAACCCAGACCCCAGAATAAGCACATATAGAGTAGAACTGACCAAGGAGACAAGCTCTGCAGGACTGGGAGCTTGACCTGTGGTCAAAAAGCTGAGCTCTGCCCAGATAAGCCAACCCCAGCTGACCCGCAGATCCCTCAGAATAAGTGATAGTTGTTTTGAGCCACTGAATTTCAAAGTAGTTTGTTATGCAGCATTAGTGTTGTGATAGCTAACTAATACAAACCCAGTTCTACATTTCAGACCACACAGCTATAAAGAAAAGAACCATTTTGTGTGTCTGTGTTCATATATGTATACATGCCAGGAGTTCTATATTTTACTCCTTTTTAATGATATCTAAAAAATTTTTTTAAAGTGTGCAGGAATCTCATGGAAGATCCCATAGTTCTTCACATCCAGATTCTCCCTAGACTCCCTACAATGGGTGATACGAAGTACCTACGTGGTAACGATGGCATTCCCTGCCTACCTAATTAAAAGTGATAGGTTGGTCTAAGAATGCTTAGGTTTTAAAAAACACTCTCTCTTTCTAATAAAGATCAAGGCAAATCATACAGTAAAACTGTGTAATAATTGAAGTATCCGATAAGAGTGTGCCTATGTTTGCAGAATCAGACAGCATCAGCTCTTTTTACACTTTTTTTCAAAATAGTGAGAACTAAATAGTGAGAACCAAATTGTGTCCCAATGATAAGGTTTCACTCTGCAGCCATCCTGAATAAAAATAACTATTAAGGTTTTTTTGAACCACCTAATCTTGATAAGGTTCAAACTTTTCCCCAAGAGAGGTCTATGAACTGCCACTCCCTTTAAAATGAATGAGGAAAAATGCATGTGTACCATGAATGCCAGGGTTTACATAACCCTTGTGCTGCCCAGAGCACAACTGGGCCGTGGCTACTGCAAATACATGTGGGACTTGTGTTTATCCTTGTTCATAAATACTTTGGGAGGGCAGAGTGCCAGGTCTCATGTACCTTTTCCAGGCTGCTGCAAGTTCAACCACGTGGTTGTCATTCCTGAAATGGATGTTCCATTAGAACAGCCATGCAAAGAGGGAGCGTGGAGCATTCATGCAGGAGCTAAGTTCTGTGGTGTTTCAATCAAAAGTACTCTGCTAGAGAAAACACAAGAGTTGGAATTGCAAAATTACCACAACACTCAGCTAAAAATACCAAAGAGGATGTTCTTTATTTGTGGTTGTATGTTACCAACAACAAGAACCCCCAGATCCTCTCTAGTCTCATTGTCAATTCACCTTAACTTTCTCCTGTTAGGTTTCTGGATGTTTTTGACATTAATGATCGATGGAGACAGAAATGTTCCCATTGTGTTGGAAGGACAGAGGAAATAACATAAAAGGTATCATTTTATGGAGAACAGGTCAGCGGTTGCCCGGGTTAGAGATGAAGGTAGGAAGTAGTATGGGTGTGACTAAAAGGGATAGCATGAGGGAGCCCTTTTGTGGTGATGAAACAGTCCTGTATCTTGAACACGGTGGCAGATACACATGCCAATCAGTACACACAATTAAATTGCATGGATCTCTGTCTGTCTCTCTCTGTATGTCTTTCTCTCTCCCTCCTTTCCTCCTTCCCTCACATGTACACAAAGGAGTGCATGTAAAAACTGGTGAAACATGAATGAGTTCTGTAGTCAAGTTAAAACTATTATACCAATGTCAATTTCCTGGTTTTGATATTGTACAATAATTATGTAAGATGCTATCATTGAGAGAAGCTGGGTTAAGAGTACACAGGATCTATTGGTACTAAGTTTTTATGTTTTTTAAAATTTTTTATTGAAGTCTAGTCAGTTTTCACTGTTATGTCAATTTCTGGTATACAGCATAATGTTTCAGTCATACATGTACATATGTATATTCATTTTCATATTCTTTTTCATTATAGGTTACTATAAGATATTGAATATAGTTCGCTGTACTATACAGTAGAAACTTGTTTATCTATTTTATAAGTATCTCCAAATCTTGAACTCCCAACTTATCCCTTCTCATCCCCTTTCCCCTCTGGTAACCATATGTTTGTTTTCTACATCTGTGAATCTGTTTCTATTTTGTAAATAAACTCATTTCTGTATTTTTTTAGATTACACATGTAAGTGATATCGTATGGTATTTTTCTTTTTTTTTTTTTTGTCTTACTTCACTTAGAATGACAATCTCCAGGTCAGTCCATGCTGCTGCAAATGGCATTATTTTATTCTTTTTAATGGTGGAGTAGTATTCCATAGTATATATATACCACAGCTTCTTTATGCAGTCATCTGTCGATGGACACTTATACTGCTTCTATGTCTTGGTTATTGCAAATAGTGCTGCTATGAACATTGGGGTGCATGTATCTTTTTGAATTAGAGTTCCCTCTGGATATATGCCCAGGAGTGGGACTGCTGGATCATATGGTAAGTCTATTTTCAGTTTCTTAAAGAATCACCATACTGTTTTCCATAATGGCTAAACCAAACTACATTTCCACCAGCAGTGTAGGAAGGTTCCCTTTTCTCCACAGCCTCTCCAGCATTTATCATTCGTGGACTTTTTAATGATAGCCATTCTGACTGGTGTGAGGTGGTATTTCATTGAGTTTTGATTTGCATTTCTATGATAATTAGTGTTTTTGAGCATTTTTTCATGTGTATATTGGCCATTGGTATGTCTTCATTGGAGAATTGCTTGTTTAGGTCTTCTGCCCATTTTTCAATTGGTTTGTTTGTTTTTTTTTTATATTAAGCTGTATGAGTTGTTTATATAGTGCGGAAATTAATCCCTTGTCAGTCGCATCATTTACAAATATTTTCTCCCATTCTGTAGGTTGTCATTTTGTTTTGCTTATCGTTTCCTTTGCTGTGCAAAAGCTTGTAAGTTTAACTAGGTCCCATTTGTTTATTCTTGCTTTTATTTCTATTGCCTGGGTAGACTGCCCTAGGAGAATATTGCTGAGACTTATGTCAGAGAATGTTTTGCCTATGTTTCCTTCTAGGAGGTTTATAGCGTCTTGTCTTATATTTAAGTCTTTAAGCCATTCTGAGTTTATGTTTGTGTGTGGAGTGAGGGAATTGGGTACTACTTTTGCATCTTCCTATGAGTCTACAATATTTACAAAGTTAAAAGTTTTTAAAAGTGTTATCTCAAAGTAACATCTCAAACCAATGCCATTTTAACAGTCAGTTGTTGTGCAATGGTTCAAGTATATTGAGACTTGGCAGTCAAACAGACAAGGATTTGAGTCCCAGTCCCACTACTTACTGTGTGACCTTGAAACAGATCTAATCTCAATGCCTTGGTTTCCTCATCTTTTAAATGGGAATGCTATTGGAAGCAATCTAAATATCCATCGACAGATGAATGGATAAAGAAGATATGGATATATATACACAATGGAATGTTACTCAGCCATAAAAAGAATGAAATAATGCCATTTGCAGCAATGTGGATGGACCCAGAGATTATCATACTAGGTGAAGTAAGTCAGAGAAAGACAAATATCATATAATATCACTTCTATATAGAATCTAAAAAAACAAATGAACTTGTTTATAAAACAGAAACAGTCACAGACATAGAAAACAAACTTATAGTTACCAAAGAGGAAAGAGGGGGAGGGATAAATTAGGAGTTTGGGATTAACAGATACACACTACTATACATAAAATATATCAACAACAAGGACCTACTGTACAGCACAGGGGACTATACTCAGTATCTTGTAATAACCTATAATGGAAAAGAATCTGAAAAAGAATATATATAAGAATATATTATGTATATTTATTTTTATTTATATATATACACCTATATATATATGTAACTAAGTCACTTTGCTGTACACCAGAAACTAACACATTGTAAATTAACTATACTTCAATTTAAAAAAAGAAAAAAAATGGGAATGATAATAGGACTTACCTCACAAAGTTCTTTTAAGGATTAAATGACATAATATATGTAATATGTCCAGAGCTCATGGAAAGTATTCAGTAAATACTGGCTATTACTATTATGACTGTAAGTCAGCCAAAATATTTCTAAGAGCTCTAAGTTATTGATTAACTTTGCTGACATTCAAGTACACACTAAATGTCAGGCACATGCTCCATGTGACCAAGGATATGGAGTCTAGACATAGGCCCTGGTTCTCGCCTCTGCCCCTTTGGATTTTTCAGTTCTGTGAGGAATACAGTCTTGAAAGATGCAACTGCGTGCAAGATGGATGTTACGAAAGTGGATGGATGGGAGCCTCAAGGAGGAACTAGCTTAAGAATGAGAGGCCCCCCTGGCAACCACAAGTCTGTATTCTCTGTCTATGAGTCTATTTCTGTCCTGTAAATCAATAAAAAATGTTAAAAAAAAAAAAGCAATGTACAAAGAATGAGAGGCACTTTCTGTAGTCAAGGTTGAGTGGGAGTTTGCTCTCTGCTGAGCTAACTGGAGTACAGGATGTTTAAACTGCAGTCCTCAGTTGCAACCACTCCTTTACCAACAGAGATAAGTGAGAAAAAAACACAGGTTAACCCATTTGTGTTGACATATAACTTTGAGAGTTAAAACTCCTTACCCACCAACCAGAAAAACAGCTGAACAAATTCTTCCTTTTCTTCCTTTATCATTTTTTGGAAAATAAATTACATTAGACTATCCTAAGGGGTTTAGAGGGGAAAAAACTGTTGTAGTCTGAATCTGTATTAATAAGTTTAGACCAAAGCATTCCTGAATTAAGTTTGGATCTTCTCAATATTAAATGAATTATATATGTAAATATATCACTGTATAATACATGAAGAGTAAGTACTTTAATAGGCTTGTGATGTGAATATTCTTAAAGACCTGTATATCACATACTGATGGAGTTAGCCTGACACATTGCTAGTTTAAATGTGGTAATTAAGATAACCCACAGGAGAGAGGAAAGAGACATTCTAAGCAATTTGGGAGTCTTCTATATACTTAGGAATTTAGGATCTTTCATAATGTAATTAAACCGCAAACAAGACTGAACATGCATATGATGAATTTCCTGTTTGGCAACTCTCCCCCACTTCTGCCAAAACAAAACAAAAATTTCTTCCCTTCTCTTTGTTGGCCTGTGCCCTTTGAGGATGATCTCAATGTACTGCATCTGAATGTATCTGTTGGGTTTGGTACTAGAAGGAGATGAGTGAGCAGGAAGAGCAAGAGGTCAGAGTATTTATCATCCCACTCCATCCCTGCTTCTCCGTATTCTGCCCTTGCTGCTATCTTCACTGGGTACATTTCCAGGGTCCCTTCCAGCCCAGGTTAAAAGACACTGGATTCTGGTAACACTGGTCCCTCCCTGTGACCACGTGGTAACAGCTTCCCCAATGCTAATTGCTGTGTGCTTCACCACCCTTTGTGGATTCTCTTAAACCTGTTGACACATCGGTAACAGTCCATCCCTTCAGTTAAGCCTTTTTGAGTGTGCCATCTGTTTCCCGCCACATCCTGATGGACACAATGCCCTTCTCTGTGAGTCAATAACTAAGGTGGGAGAATGCCTCATCTTCTGAGATCAAAGTTAAGGCTGTGTTTTACATTTTGCTTAGACCATCAAAATGACATCATAATGGGACTGTTAAAGGTCATGTGCATAAATATTTACAAAAATATACTACGTGTTACCATTTTCAAATTCCCCCAGCAAACTTGACATTCCATTTTCCTGCTGAACTATGATTACTCTGTGGATTGAATTAAAATGGCAACACTGAGTAAGGAATCCAGAGCAATGTCAGAGTCCTGCCCATGATGGGTGGCACCCACCTGGCACAGGGAAGCTCAGCAAATGCAGAGCAGAGATGCTCCACTGGCTGGTGAGAGGCTTTTAGCCTCTTTATTTCACTTGGACTGACTTATACCTTTCTTTACCAGAGATTTCAGTCAGATACAGAAAGGGGTCATTCAAAAAATATTTTTAAAGTTTATTCAACCGAACATCTTTTGCTGTTTCCATGGCAACCTTTCCCCAAAGCCATAACTCCAAATTTCTCTGAAAACTTCATCTCAGAAATCTAATTTATTTGGCACTTCAAATACTCAAATTTTACTATAAAATTTTTAACTTAAAAGAGTTCTAAGAATGTGTCAAATAACCAGAGAAATGGGGAGAAAATCCTGACCAGTTTTCATTTCAAAGGGTCATGACATCTTTCAAGGAAAGAGCTCTCAGCGACAGTGATCATGTTTGAGTGAAAAAAGAAGTCTTATACTTTGTGTATAACTTATCCAAACTGAGACATGTCCCATATTCACATGCAAGCAGTCACCCTGAAGGCAGAGAAAGCAGCACCATATAACGGTTGGTGGCAGTTCTTGTTGTTTCATTTAATCTATCTTTAAGTTTTTCATGTATTCAAAAAGTATTTAAGAATAAAATAAACCAGAATAGTTGATCTTTTGAAAATAAGGTTAGAACCAGAAAATCTGAGAAGGTACATTAAAACATACTAAATTAACTGTATTCATTTGTCAAGATTGGCAATTGTAGTCCAGAATTTTGCAAGCATGTAAGACCTTTAAATCTATTTGCTTCCCATCATTTCGGAGCTTACAATCTAAAACAGGTCATGCTAATTAACATTCACTAATGTGGCCAGGACTTCAGAAAGGCCTCACAATCCTTGTCGATGGCAGACTAGATGGACCACCAACGCACTGGCCACCCGGGGCTGCTTGGGAGACTTTTAACCAAGAAGGAATTGAGAGAGAAAAGCTGGGAGAAGCTGTCTGCCTCCCCCTTCCTTTTGCTTTTCTTTCAGTGCCCTTGCATCTTCCCCAGAGCAAGTTAGTCTACATTACATTCTCAGTGAATGGTTGCTGGACAGAAGCGGCCCTAGCTCCTGACTCACGTATAGTCACAGGTCCAACATACAAGCATGAAGGCTTTCTGAGAATGCCTCACATCCTAGTTCAGAGATTATAATTCTTAATTTTAGACCTAGGATGAACAGATTTAAGAAACTGTTATTCCAACTAAATCAGAATAGACATAGTGAATTTAGACAAGGCTATTAGACATTAATAAATCAAGAAGTCAGTTGAAATGTGACACAGAAAAAAAGGAAACATTTAAAAAGGAAGGACCAAGATTACCAAGGGCATCAGAGTTGAGGAGTGAAGAAGCAAAGAGCCCAAGGCAATGAGGCTTCTGGAAGGGCCACCATCACCCTTCCCAGAGTTATCTGCTTCCCTCACCCTGGCCCCTGCAGTGTGGAAGATGATCATTATAACCATGACTCACATCTGGAGCAGGTAACTCACATTTTTTCCATCTCTTAAACAGTAAGGAAATATGTATCATTCATTTTAGAGAGCACCATACAAAATGAATCTCAAAAACAGCAAAAATTTTGATGTCTACAGAGATACACTCAGGTCAAGGTTTCTTAGTCTCAGCACTATTGACATTCGGGCTGGACAATTCTTCGTCGTGTCGTGCTGTGCACTGTAGGATGCTGAGCAGAATCTTAGATCTCTACCTATTAGATGCCAGTAGCACTCCTTGCCAGTTGTGACAACAATGCCTCCAGACACTGCCCAGTGTCCCCTGGTTAAGAGCCATCGGCTTAGATTATCCAGAAACTAGATGCTAAGGGACAGATTGCCAGACCCTGCTATGTAGAGGAAGTATGCCTATGGCTCTTGTATCTTTAGCAGGTTCAGCTGAAATGAATACTAGGTTATAAAACAAAAGACCTCTCTGAAAATTTGTACTACATTACCTGAGGACTACCTGAGATGAAGTACTGGACTGAACTCCCTGGATCCACTTTGCTGCTGAATCCTAGACTTTGCAGGGGCTTCTTGAACAGCAGTTGGTTCACTATGTACATCAATTGGTGGTTTCCAAACATGGCTGATACCAGAATCACCTCCAAAGCTTTTTCAAAGCATTGATTTCCAAGTCAATTTAGTGGGAATTGGGTGAAATCCTGAAGCCAATTTTTACCATCATCAACTGATGATGAATGAAGTTTTGAAACCCCTGGTGTAATCTAGGTAAAAATACACAGGCAGCCAGATTCATTTACTCAGATATTTATTGTGTGCTCACCCTGTACCAGGGCCCACTCCAGGCAGTGGGGATACCATGGGAAAAGAATGATTGGGTCCTTGTCCTGAATAAGCTTATACACCAGTAGGGAGAAAAAAAAATGTGTAACATAATAACAAGTAGTAGTGCAAACAATGAAGGCAGCATCCAGTGTGATATGATCAATGGTAATTAAGTGGGGTCAGAAGTACTTTGGAAAGAACTGTCAGGGAAGGTGACATTTTTTCTGCAACTTATAGGACACGAAGAAAGCCTGCCACACAAAGAACATCCTAGGCAGAAAGGACAGCAAGAACAAAGACCACAGGCAGGAAAGAGCTGGTCACATTTGAGGAACAGAAAGGACACTAACGTGGCCATGCAGCGGTAGGCTGAGGGAGATGGGGGAGAGTGAGGAAGCAGGGAGAATTATGTAGGAGGACTTAGACTAATACCTTCATCCATGACCTTGGCCTTCTAAGTGTAGTGGAAACCAACCAGAGAGCTTTAAGCACTGAAATGTCACAACTTCAATTTTTAAAAAAGATCTCAACTGGTCACAGGATTGGGATATAGGGTTACCATGTTGTTTTAGTAAGGACAATGGATGCTGTGGGTTTGGATTTAGGTGACAGTAAGTGGAGATGGAAAGAAGAGGATGGATTGGAGGAGTGCTGTGAAACAGACCTGGCAGGGCTGGTTCTGAGATTCAATCTGGGGGGATGCAGGAAAGGAGGGACTCCAGGATGACCCCTAAGTGTTTGGCTTGGGCAAATCACCAAGTCACCAACCATTTACTGAGATGGGAAAGACCAAGAGTGATATAGGTGAGGGACAAGTGAAGAATAAAAACCCAGTGAAGACTGCACATGACTGGATAATTATATCATAACCAAATTGAGACTCAAGTGTATTTGATCCAGGCTTATCATGAGGTAGGGAACAGGAGAAGTAAATAAAACAACTTTATTACCAGAAAGGACTAGGCAAAGAGTAGTATCTACTTTCCTTTGATTGACAGATATCTCTGCTATGCAACATCCAACAGGAATCCAATTGTTTATCAGCTAACAGTGGTACATAAGAAGAGTTTTGAAGGATGGGAAATGTGGCTTCCTAAGATGATGAGAGTTCCCAACCAAAGAGGCCACATTCAGGAGAAATTGAGTGCAGCAGAAAAGACAGCATGTTGGGAGGTGGGGGCGGGAGTGGAAAAGGTATCCATGATTAGTAAAGGTCTTAATTAAGGTGATTCAATAATCTCCCACTTATTTGTAACTTGAAAAATGTTGGCTTTTGTGAGGATACAAATGACAAGCAAACAGAGGGTTATAAAAGTGAATTCTGGGCCGTGCAGCAGGTCAGTACAAGTGCTGCTGAACTTCCTAAAATGTCTACACTGGCAGAGCTGATGGATGATAACTGATTCATATCAGCTCGGCCTCTCAGGAGTGCCCATTTCTGGGTGTCTTCAGAATTACCAAAGAATATCCTGTAATCAACACCACTGAATTATTAAGTGGACTTAATGACTTTAAAGTCTTCCAAAATCGAATGTTCAGGGAGAGCAAACTTCGAAACTTTCACATTCAGACTTTAACTGATTTGGGTGAAGAAAGGCTCACTGTCAGGATAAGTAGCTTTGCCCCTCCAGTGTGTTCCTTAGGGAGGGGTTAAGCAGAGCAAGGAAACAGTCAGCATTTAATGATGAGGCTGTGGTCAAGAGCACAGATGGTGGGACAACTACACCAAACAGGAAGTGAGATCAGCAACACAGAGGCTCAGAAGTAGACCGGTCCAAGGGCGAAAATGACCACATCTTGACAGCTGGACACCACGGGGAGCAGTCCCGAATCAGAGTCTAAGCCCCCTGCTTTTTGCCACACCTCAGTGAACAGAACACACATCACCTACCCATAGATTTATCTTACCAGCGGCAACATGAAATCTTCTTATTGTTTCTCTTTCACAAAAAGGGGGTGAAAGTAAGTCTGTGACTCCAGGGAGATCCTGGGAATAATAGTATCCATAAGCTGTTCCAAAATGCCTCTGATAATCTGTTCTAAAACTAAGGCTCAGTGCGGCAATTCTACTGAAGAAGTCGCCATACTTAATTGCATGGGTTGTCATGAAATTAGACATATATTACATGATCTTGGCAGACAATCAAGGTTTGTAATATTTTGTTTGTGGTTAATGGAAGAAAGCATATGAGGACTCTTGGGAAAGGCAGGTTAACATAATCTTTAACCCAGGCCAAATGACCTGACTTTCGGGGGTCAACAAAAGCAGGAGAACATTGCTAAAGCTCTGATCATTGAAACTGGGTGACTCATTAGTCTACCCCATCATTTGTGCTGTATTTGAGGCTCTCTCTGAATCTCCATGTTAGTTTCTGTCTGAAGTTCTGCACGTTCATTGAACAGAATATATAATACTCAAAACATTTACCATGTCTTCTCTTTCCCAATCTTATTACACAGTAGTGGTCACATCTTCTTAAAA
Source organism: Camelus bactrianus (assembly GCF_048773025.1). Lineage (NCBI taxonomy): Eukaryota > Metazoa > Chordata > Mammalia > Artiodactyla > Camelidae > Camelus > Camelus bactrianus. Next base: position 8,141,587 of record NC_133575.1, read on the forward strand.
ACAAACGTGAAAATCAAATAAACCAGAATCTTGAGTAGGAGTAATTTTGCTCCCCAGGGGACATTTCGAAGTGTCTGGAGATACATTTGGTTGTTACAACCTGGGCAGGGGCTATGCTACTGGCATCTATTGGGTAGAGGACAAGGATGCTGCTAAACATCTTACAGTGCACAGGACAGGCCCCCAACAAAGAACTATCCTGCCCAATATGTTCATCTTTTTTGAGGCTGAGAAACCCTGAGAAAGATACAAAGATATGGCATTGAAAAAATGGATAATGGATATCTAAATTTTGGGTTTTGTCTATACCAGTCCAATTAAAGAGCTATTTGGCCACATAATTTAACCATATGGATGGTCACATTAAGTCACTGAAGGTACAATATTTGATTGTTGGTTTATTATAGTGACAAAAGAGGGAGGGGGAAAGATAATTTGACTCATCTATCCCAGTTGCCTACATGAGTCAGACGAGCTTTGTGGAATCAGGGCACCTGGATAAAACTCTCCATTCTGTCACCAACTACACCTGTACCACCCTGAACTCTACTGCTGTAAGCCTGGATTTCTTCAGCCACAAAACAGAAAGCCTGTCTAAGCCACCAGCTGGATTTGAGGCTGAAATTGATACAGACTGTGTCCAAATACCTTGCAACTTGTATAAGACAGTAATAATGAAAAACTGCAGTTTCTCTAGAAGTGCTGCCAAGGAAATCACTGATCTGGGCATGTCATCCTTGACCCTCATACTCTAGCACCTCTATAGCCCATCCAAACACAATCTGGCTAGTCCCATGTCCTAAGCATCTTTCAAATATACTGACAATTCTCATCCTCCAGCCCAGCTCGAAAGTAGGTCATCTCTTCTCATCTCTCTCTGGCCCAAATTCCAGGATGCACTCTGGCTCCTGCTCACCCTGAACTCCATCCTGAGGCCTGAGCAGGATTTTCAAAACGCAAATCTGATCAAGTCACCAAGGATGACACCCAGCTAGAAGGATGGAGTCACCATAAACTGAATGTGGGAAAACCGTGGGAGGAAAAGTTGAGAGGAGAACATTAGGGGCTAACATCCATTTCTGTTATGATGATAAAACAAGAAGACAATTGTGGTATACTTTGGAATAGTGTTAACTGATTATATACAAACAGGATGCTCTGATCTACTTAAATGTTTGTATTTCTCTCTTTGTGACCATTATGGCCATTTAAAAAGATGGGTGAAGAGTTCATAGCAACTCTAAACATTTTCACTATTTAATCATCTTTGGAGAATTGACCAAACAGCTGGCACACAACAGGCACTCAACAAATGTTTGATGAATGAATAAAATGCAAGCCACTGGTTTCTTGTATGCAGTCTCAACTTGGACACATGAAAAAAAGCACTGAAGGAAAAGAGTTATATACTTGCCCCCGGATTACATTTCAGAGGAGGCAAGATGTACTGAGGACACACATAGGGTAATTCTTTTCCAGGAAGATGCAGACCAAAAAAAAGCCTCCAGGACTCCAGGACAAAACACAGTGGGACGAAACTATGTTGAGGAAAATAAGTGGAGTATTTGTGCTAAAAGGGAAAACAAGCTCTTAGAATTACCTAAACCAATGTGGGGGAAACAGACAAAGAGTGCAGCGTTAGAATAAATCTCAAGCCATAGAGAGTTATCTTAATATAAAAAACAACGGGTCACACTTAATAAAGAACATTCTTTTGACTTGTGACTGATATAGCGCTGCTGCTTTATCATTCTAAAATATGCGTAGGAAACTTCAGAGGATACGGGCGACTTCTTCCAACCTGAGAGCCAACACCTTCCCTCTGGAATCTTCCTTTTTATAATCTTAAATCATTAAATAAGTACGTGGTGATCTATGCCAGAATAAAAGGCTATTTCATTCGCAAATCTTCAGACTGCAAGAGCAGCCTGACTCTAAGTTTATGCTTTTAGGAGAATGAGACCGCTGATTGAAAATAATTTTTAAATTGTTTTGTGATGCATTTGGATGTATTTGCATAATTGAGGCAAATGGAGGCAATAAGCATTCATGGAATGAATAGACTTTTTTAAAGAGCCAGTTCTCACTTTTCCTCCCCCCATCTTGTAAATTACATAGACACAGATTACAAATCAAAGGCACCAGCACACAGTTCAACATGTGAAAAAGGTGGGGGTGAGACGCTGATTGGGCATAATGAGACCTTAGATCCTTCAGTGCAAAGAAACCTCTGCTGAAAATGAGTTTCCCTTAATACCACTTTAAAAGGCAAATCGATGAGCTGCTAGAGAAAAGAAAGAAAGGAAAGAAAGAAAGGAAAAGAAAGAAAGGGAAAGAAAGAAAGAGAAAGAAAGACAGAAAGACAGAAAGGAAGGAAGGAAGGAAGGAAGGAAGGAAGGAAGGAAGGAAGGAAGGAAGAGAGAGAGAAAGAAAGAAAGAAAGAAAGAAAGAAAGAAAGAAAGAAAGAAAGAAAGAAAGAAAGAAAGAAAGAAAGAAAGAAAGAAAGAAAGAAAGAAAGAAAGAAAGGGCGAGCATTAGTAACTTACTAGTGTCTCACTTGGCATTTCAAGGCAAGTAACTCTGGCAAAGCTAGAGTAGGAGCCGTCATAGGTTCCTAGAACGTGTGTCTGAGAAGGGACCTTAACGATTTTCTAACTCAGGCCCTCTTGTTTCCAGGGCAGCAAAGTGAAACTGCAGAGGTTGGAGGTTAGACCCCCAGCTGATCCCAGACCCCACCCTGCGGCCCTGGGAACCGCAGGGGCAACTCCGGGACCTCTGTACCTATCACCCCTATCCATCTCGACTCTTTCCTTGAAATTTTCTTTTAAGGTGGAGAGTACATTTTGGAAGACACAAATTCCAGACAGATAACTGTCTTTGCCTTATTATAAATACTGATGATTCTTGTCTCAGCTTTCTGCCTGCTTCTCTCCAATTTTTTAAGTTGACATTTAGCATATCCAACCTCAATGGTGAAAATCATGTCAAGGGAAACTCAGTAAAGTAGCAGATGACAGAATAACTGCAATGTCAAAATGACACACTTTACAAATAGAAAAGTCCAAAGACTGGAGTAAACTCATACAGATGCCCACTGGCTTCCTGGAGGCGGCACTCAGAACCTTCAGAAACAGAACTCATTCCTCAGAAACATCTTTATTTTCTTTCACCTTTTCTTTCTTAAATCTTTCCTCCTTCTCAAAAATAAGCTTAAGCTAGGATCTGGATTTGGTCGGTCAGTCATTAACCTTGAGATCTTGACTCTTTCTTTAAAGAAGGCAAACCCCATGAGCTTATTGTCTGGTGTGTCCTGCAGTGCCGCATACAGTAGGTCCCCAGTAACTGTGGAATATTTGAGTCAACAGGGAGAAGAGAGGTCACCGACTGAAGACCCCCTGGCATCTTGTATTAATCAGATAATGGGCAACATTGTGTCCCGCTACAAACTCGGAAGGAAATGCACGCCTACTTTTCCAACGAGCAAACTGGCTGCACCCCAGCTTGCTCTGCAGCATTTCTCCAGAGAGTCCTCTGGCCACACACTGGGATCACCAAGTGGCCCTGACTGCCGTCCAGTTCTGTGCCGGTTCTTGCAGCGTATCTGACCGAGGGCTGGGTGGGTGAACCTGGGCCCCGCCCCAGGAGCCCCATTTCTCAGCCCTGGCCAGCGAGGCGGCAGGCAGGGTCGAACTCCCGGCCCCGAAAGCAGTGACCACCGCAAGGGGCTAAAGACCACGGGCTCCAGGGGTGGGGGCTCCCCTTCTAAGGGGCACCCGAGTTTCTGAGCAGATGACACTCGGAGGTGACGCACGCGGCACTCTCCACCCCACCCCACCCCCAACCGAGGACCTCTGGGGAGCCACGGATCCCTTCAACCCTGCGCTGTCCCCTCCCAGGTCGGCCAAGTGGCGCCCCCTGTCGCCTCTGCGCGCGCCGGGACACTCACCGCGTAGTGCAGCTGCGGTTTCTCGCGGTATACCGGGTCCCCCATGTCGCCACCAGGGAGGAGTGGCGGGCCCCCGAGCGTAGCTTGGGGTCACGGCGCCTCTCCGGGTTTCCCCTGTTTTACCGCCATCCTGGGGTAGCCCCCAGACGCGAGCCCTGCTCCCTGCGCCCCGAGCGCGGTGCAAAGCGTCCCAGGCACCAGCGTCCCGCGGCGGAGCCGGCGGGGACAGGGAGGAGGCGACGGCGAGGGAAGGAGAAGGAGGAGGAGGAGGAGGAGGAGGAGGAGGGAGAGGCCGAGTCAGATTCGATGGGCGGGCGTTTAATTCCTTCCGCTCCTGGCGGGCCCCAGCCTTGACGACCGCCGCCGCCAGCTGTTGGGGGCTACAGCGACCCAGCGCGCCCACGACAGGTGTCAGGGCGGCCGGCACTTCTAATCCTGCCACCCCGCCCCTGACCAGGCCCGTGGGACCCGGGATGCCAGGGCTGGGGCTGCTAAAGCTTTCAACACCAGCGAGAAGGCGAGCTTGGGTTTTTCAAAAGATAACTTTCACTAACTTTGAAGGGGGTGTGGGCCTGACGCTGAAAGACGATTCGGAACCGGCCAGCGAGGGTGGAGTTTCGGCCTTTGGAAAGCCCTCCTTTATGAGAGTCTTCACGGCGGGAACCCTAGGAGAGGGCAGGTCTGAGAGGGGCCAATTAATGCCGCCTAGGGGAACTGCTGAGGAGGTGCTTGCTGGGCCGCGCCACTTGGGTAAACTGAGTTCTGGGGGTCTTGCAGGATCTGGGCATGTCTAGGGAACCCGGCTGGAAGAGGGATTCCTGGGAAATCTGCTGGAGCTCTGCAGAAACTGAGGACTAGCCTAGATGCCAGGCTGGGTCTGAGTTGGGGGTGGGGGGTAGTGCTCAGAGCCCTGCTTTCTGTGTTTTAGCAAATCAGAAAACAACACAGCCAAGATTTGGAAAGAGCAGAAACGTACACTATTTGCAAATGCTGCCAGATAAACCAAATCATTTTAGCACACACTGGAGATTTATAACACCTCTGGCCTCTGCTCTGCAATCCCCTCTGAAGCCTACACTTTAAAACATTATGAAGAGCACCGAGGTCCCTCCCCAGACCTGCTAGTCTGTGATATATGTGCACCTCTCGCAAGCTGAGCCCAGACAAAGGCAGAGCCTAGGGCCAGAGTAGAGACTCCAGACCCAGTGAAATCAATCAATCCAAGTCTAAGAAGGGTGGCTATCAAGTGGAAGACGGATTTATGGGTGGCTTGTGTCAATGCTTCAGGGTCCCACTATACTGGACTCCCTGGGTGGCCCTCCACCTGCTAGGCAGAGGGCTAGGAAAACTGAACTAGGCAAATGTGATCTATGTTGTCGGAAGCCAGAAGTGTGATTGTCAAGTTGGGGAGGTGGTACTGACTGGGAAGAGGATACAAGGGACCCTTTTAGGGTTCTGGAAATGTTCTGCATCTTGATCTGTACTACAGCTACCCAAGTACACCCCTATGTAAAACTTCATTGAGTGGTGCAGTTCAAATTTATGTAATTTACACCCTTCCCTACATATGTTTTATACAGCAATAACACAAAAATAAAAATAAATTCAAATTCAACCCACTGCCCAAAACAGGAACTTCCAGCCAGAGCGCTACCTGTCTTAAGAGAAAGTCAATTTCACCGTTTGTCCAAGTCTCCTCCCTGCAGCCTGACCTGCCCAGATCGCCTTTCCCTCTGCAAAGTGGGAGAACAGAGCAAACCCACTCACCTTGGAAGCCCTCCCTGCTCCCCAGGCAGAGCTGGAAAAATGACACAAAAAAGTCCCCTCTTCACTTTCACTCCACTCTGCTGCTGAAAGCAACCTTTAGAGCCATGTCATCAAAGACCCTTAGACTAAGGCAGAGAACTAGCATGAGCTTCACCACATGGCATCCTTCAGAGAATGCAGCTGGAGCAGCCAAAAGAGGGCATGTATACACAAATGCCCTGATTTCGGAGCCATTGCTTCCCCGTGCTCTATTTAGAAGGAGGAACTCTCCAGCCTTAGGACTTCTTCCTCTGTCATACATACTGTAGAGCCCTCAAAGCTAAAAATACCTTTTCCTATAAAAACTATTTCATTATTAATGTAAACAATCCAAGGTGGGTCCCTGGATTTAAAAAGCCTTAAACATAATCCTTTGATCATTACCCCTAAGCATATCACCTCCATATTAAAACTAGGTCATCTTAGATTTAGTTTGTATTCTGCCTTTGAAAAATGTACTCAGTCACTAAATGGCATTATTGAAAGCCAAAAATAATCCATCACTCCCAAACCATGTACTTATATTTTAGGAATGACTTCTGCCTGCTACCATATTTCTTGCTAAATTGTAATTGCTAAGTTGGAGTTAAATTTTCAAGTGCAATAGGGTTATTTTTCTGGGCTTGAAAAATTGGAGGAGATAGGACAAAACATTTAAGAGAAGAAATTATCCGTTCATGCTGCAAGACTCTTCAGTTCACCCCAGAATGAATCATACACCTCTTCAGTTCTCAGTCCACTTCTTCACGACTTAACAAGGGACCTAGAAGAGTGTGCAAAACTCTAAGAGGTCTGTTAAATCAAACCATTTGATCATTTGATATCACTTATACGTAGAACCTAAAAAATGATACAAGTGAACTTACTTACAAAACAGAACAAGACTCACAGAGAGAAAACAAATTTATGATTACCAAAGGGGAGGGACAAATTAGGAATTTGAGATTAAGAGATACATACTACTAATATAAAAGAGATAAACAACAAGGTATTACTGTATAGCAGCACAAGGAACTATATTCAATATCTTGTAGCAACCTATATTGGAAAAGAATCTGAAAAAGAATACATATATATATGCATAACTGAATCACTTTGTTGTACACCTGGAACACTGTAAATCGACTATACTTCAATAAAAAAGTTTTAAACTTTAAATTTAAAATTTGAATTCCACACATTATTTTTATTTGAATATATTTCAAGGTATATTTTAAACATCACTCTAATAAAAATTTCTTTTTTGCACATCTCTAGTTCCAAGTATCCCTCCCATGTTATTTAATTATTCACTTGGTTACTTATTCAATAAAATTTTTAAGTGCACACGATTCGCAGGTATTGTTCTAGGTCATTTAAACTATGCATTAAATGGCAGGTGGTTTTAAAATTCAGGTTTGACCTTTTGGGGTGACGGAGGGAGATAAAGAACACACATTAAACCTCACTTCAGAGAAGGCTGAAGTTCATCCCATTTGCTGGTTAGGTTCCGAGCCTGCTTGGCTAATGTTCTCTTTTGGTTAGTCATTTTTTTAAAATGAATTTCTCTGATGTTTATAATTTCCTTCAGAGAGGACTCAAAAATAATCTCTAGGAGTTTCTTTACTAGCATCACTTTTAAGAGAAAACATGTCACGCGAACAGTGGCATTTCCATGACTTCCCGCCCCCAAACATTCCAGCACTTCCAGAACTGAAGGCTGCCCTTGCTGCCAGGGCATGCACATTAAACCCCTTTTTGCATTTACTCTGCCTGCCTATAAGCTGAGTTAATATTTTCTACATTTATTGCCAACCCAAGGTTGATGACTCTTTTTTAAGGAAAACTTTACCCAAATCCGTGGAAGCAAATTCAACTTTAGGGTTTAGGAGGAGCTGAAGGTCCATGTGAGCACTAAAACCCACTTAGGAACAGAGGATGAGGCCCTTCCTGTATACCCAGCCGGGCCATTGTTAACAGACTGACTATGAGATCCTCTTGGATAGGGAACCCCTTCCCCAAAACCCAGTGCCTATATTCTTCCATATTACTGTCCTGTCAACTCCAAGAGTATTTTTTAAAATTTGAAATAGAAAAATTGATAATATATAATGTGCAGCTAAGTGAATTATTGCAAAACTTATCCCCATATAACCTTCACCCAGCTCAAAGCATAGAATATTGCTAGTGTCCCTCGGCTGCATTATAACACCCTCCCCCAGCCCCCACCCTGACCCAGGAGCAGACACTGCTCTATCTTTTATGGACTTCACTTATTTGCTGCCCTTTTATGGCAGAGTTTCTCAATCCCAGCACTACTGACATTTGGGGACTGATAATTCTCTGCCCCCCTCAGCTTTACTGAGATATAATTGACATAGGGCATAGGTTTAAGATGTACAGTGTGATAATTTGATACACATACATACTGTGAAATGATTACCACAATAAGACTAGTTAACACCGCCATCCATTCACATAGTGACTATTTTTGGTGTGTGATGAGAATATTTAAGATCTACTCTCTTAGCTGCTTTCAAGTGTACAATGCATTTTTGCTAACTATAATCACCACGCTATACATTAGACGCCCAGAATTTATTCATTTCATAACTTAGACGTTTGTACCCTTTGACCAACATCTCCCCATTCCCCCACTTCCAGTCCCTGGTAACTGTCACTCTATTCTCTATTCCTAAGTTCAGCTTTTTTAGATTCCACATGTAAGTGAGATCATACAGTATCTGTATCTGTCTGTCTCTGTCTGACATTTCATTAGCATAATTCCCTCAAGGTCCACTCTTGTTGTCTCAGATGGTAGGAATTTTTTTATGGCTGAATAATGTTTCATTCACACCACATCTTCTTTATCCATCCATCTTCATCCTTAGATGGACACGAGGTTGTTTTCACATCTTGGCTGTCATGAATAATGCTTCAGTAAACATGGGAGCACAGCTATCTCTTTGAGATCGTGATTTCAATCCTCTGGTATATATACCCAGAAGTGGGACTGCTGGATCATATGGTAGTCCTATTTTTAATTCTAAATTTTTAAAGAACCTCCATACTGTTTTCTATAATGGTTGTACCAGTTTACATTCCCACCAATGGTCTACAAGGGTTTCCTTTTCTCCACATTCTTACCAATACTTATTATCTCTTGTCTTTAATAACAGCTATTCTAACAGGTGTAAGGGTATATCTCATTGTGGCTTTTAGTGGCAAGTCCCCAGTGATTAGTGATGTTGAGCACCTTTTCAAATACCTGTTGCCCATCTGTATGTCTTCTTTTGGAAAATGTCTATTCAGGTCCTTTGCCCATTTTTTAATCAGATAATTTGTTTTTTTGCTTTTGAGTTGTATAAGTTCCTTATATAATTTGTATATTAGCCACTTATCAGATATATGTTATGCAAATATTTTCTCCCATTCTTTAGATTGCCTTTTCATTTTGTTGATTGTTTCTTTTGCCCTGCAGAAGCTTTTTAGTTTTGTGTAGTCCTAATAGTTTATTTTTGCTTTTGTTGCTTATGATTTTGAGGTCATACCAATAATTCTTTGCTGTGGAGGCTGTCCTGTGCATCATAGGGTGTTTAGCAGCATCCTTGGCATCTATTGAAAAATGTCCCCTCAGGGTGGGGAGGCAAGATCACTCCTGTGTGAGAATCACTTGCTTTTTAGGAAGTTGTGTATCTACAAATCTTAGAGCTTAGTGCTGCCTGTTTTCTACCTTCATATAAATGGATTCATAAGTATGTTTTTATTACATCTGGCTTCTTTTACTCAACATTATGTGTTTAAGGTTCATTCCCATTGCTATCTAGTATTCCACTGTGTGTGTTTACCAATATTTATCTTTTCAACTGCTGGTAGACATTTGTGTCCTTTCCACTTCTGGACTACTGAAAACCATGCTGCTTGAACATCATTATACATATCTCCTTGTGAACATGTGTACGCATTTGTATAGTGAGCAAACCAGGAAACAGCACTGCTAGGCCATAGGCATGCACATCTTCAACTGTACTGGACAATGCTCAACAGTTTTCCAAACTGAATGTACCAATTAGAATCTTTATTTACACTACAGTATAAATAGACTGAACATGGTTTATATAAAGACTGAATATAGTTTAGAATTGTCTCTCTTCTCGGTTTTCTCATGGAGTTACAAAGATAAAATTCAGGAAATCAAACTCCAGGATCAGGAAGGAGAGATGGGGAAGCAGCTTAAGGTCTTCCTTGTCCAAAATCACATGTCTCTTGTCAGCAGACACAGACCTATCAGCCCAGCTAGGGTCACAGCATTAGGAATGCCATTGCCTGACCCCACCCACACATGTGGGTAGGAGCAATGGATACATCGGTTACACTCTTGAGGGAGGAATTTTTTTAGGCAGATGTTCAGCATACAGTGTGTGTGTGTTAGGGGGGAATCTCAGTAACCCAACTGTAAACATAAATGTCACTTAAGGAATTGCCATTCTGCCCCACAGCCATAATTCTCCCCTTCCTTTTAACCTTAATAGGGATATAGGGATGGGAGAGATCCAGGAAGTAAGTAAGGATCCCATTCCTTTCTCCACATAAGTTAGAGAGACACAACCCCCAGCCTGAAGACATACCTGGTCCAATGACCAGTGAATGAGGAATTCCTGGGGGTCCCAAGAATGGCACCTGGTACTGTGGTGACACAGGACAGAGAAGAGAGTGAAGAATGCCCTGGTATCACCTAGTACACTTGCCCTGAGCCTTGATCCCTACTACAAAGGATATCAAGAAGTTATACATCGACAAAAACTGAGAATGTGATGATCTGTGAATGCAGGGAAAGATAGTGAGGGAGGGAGAGTGAGGATAAACAGAGCATTACCACAGGTTCAGTTTAGCATCACTCATTTGTCCTTTTCTTGCCATTTTGATATTTTCACTGAAGAATTGCCACTCAGTGCCTTGGAGCCAAGGAGAGTGCCCTTAAAAAGTATCCACAGAGAGAAGTTCTTAAAATAAAGTTTCTATTTCAGGCTCAGTAGGCAAAAAAGCATAGACTGTAATCCCTCTAGTTATGACTTCCCCCCAAAAACAGTTGAAGAATCAAGAAACTGCTTTTCATCATATCCATAATCAAATGTTAGTCTATTGCCTCCACCCAACCAATTAAAACCTCCTTTTTTCTGCATGGTGTTGTAAGTGTGTAAAGCCTGCAGAACGTCCATGACAACACTAATACTGCAGGTGCTAAAATTATTTGGAATGATAATGATTCCACTAATTATTGAGCATCTATGTCACTGGTCCTTTGTCGAACTAGATGCTTTGCAAACAGCAAATCTCTGAATAATTTTGAGAAGAAAGTATGATTATGTCCATTTTATTCATGAGAGTAAATAACTTGGTTTGCACACCTGGTAAACGGTGGAGTTGAGATGTAAATGGAAGTTGGGTTCAAATCTCTTTGCCGGTCATTCCAGTACGTTTCAAAGTAGAGATTCATTTTGATAAGTCTGACTCATTTATTAGATTGCTGTGGTGCCTTCTTATGAAAGGGGGTAACAGATACTGCCAGTGCTGCATCTATATCTCTCTTAGGCCAGTGGTTCTCAACAGGGACGATTTTTTTTTCCCAAAGGGACACTTGGCAATTTCTGGAGATATTTTTTGTTGTCACAACTGTGGGGGTAGGGGTTGTCACTTGTAAACCAGTGTGTGGAAGTAAGGGATGTTGCTAAATATACTACAACACATAGGACAGCATCCCCCACAACAAAGAAATATCCTACCCAAAATATCAGGAGTACAGAGGTTGAGAAACAAACTCTTCATAGACATAAGAAATTCACCCTCTAATAATTTCCACTTAGTAGTACACTTCATACCAACAACAAATTTTCTTTCAGTGGAGCGAGTCTCATGCCAATGAAGAAAATCAGTAAAAATTTCCCCATAGCAGAAGAGTAGGGCCGAGCTTTGGAACTAAACACAAGTGGATTTCCACCCAACACAGCATGTCAAAAGGCTAACAGATAGGGCAAAAACTGGCCATTTGTGTGATCAAAATTGGCAGCTATGGAGTCATTTGGAGCACTTGACTAGTCGCTCAAAGAAACTGTTGTTAGAACCTCAAAACCCCCTAGTTTTGGAGGCTCAGCAGCATTATGCATGATGACACCTGGCATTCCTCTAGTGCCTGGAGCTTTCAAAGCAATTTCACATGTAATGGGGCTCCCCATCTAAATTAATCTATTTTGTGATTATGATTTTCATTTTTTAATGGGAGCAGAACATATAAGGCAAACATTAAGAATTTCTTGTCAGGAGTGTAATAAAACGAGAAGAATGAAACAGAGCATCCTTTGCTTGCCAAGTCAATTAACCTGTCTATATCCCATTAATCCACCAAATACAGAGCATGGACCAGAGAGTTCCAGATCCCAAAGGAATGCTTGGCACATAAAGGTAGAACATCAACTGTTTAGCAGGGCATTCTTTGCCTTGCTGTGCAATGAGAGCCAACCAAAGAAAACTGCTCCAAGACTAATTTCTTTACTCCTGATTTTTGGGACCATGCTCTAGGAAAGTGGTCCTCTAGGAGGGGCAATGTTGTCTGCCAGAGGACATCTGGCAATGTCTGGAGACACACTAGGTAATGTGCTACTGTGGCTAGGGATGCTGCTAAACGTCTCACAATGAACAAGCCAAACTCTACCGCCCAACACACATGTATACAACAAAGAATGATCTGGCCCCAAATATCAATAGTGCCAAGGTTGAAAAACCCTATTTTATGGATATCATTGTTCTGGTCAAAATAATCCTAATATGTCAGAATCTAAACATCAGACTAGGACTTTTTCTTTTTTTTCAACTTTGGTTGCCATCTTTCTCCACGTTCATACACACAACATATATGGAAACATATTACCTGGAGGGATTATAGAGATTATAAGATTTCCTATCCCTTTCAGCAGAAGACAGGACAAGACGAAAAGGGATCAGAATGGAATGGCTAATCAGTCTTTCTGAAAGTATGGTCTTCAGGATCACATACATCAGAATCACTTGGGGTGGGATTAAAAAAATTGACTGTGAGGACCTCCCCAAAACACACTGAATCAGAATCTCTTGGAGAACTACCTCAGAAATGGCATTTCTAGCAAGATCCCTTGATTACTGTCATGTGCAACACAATTTAAGGACCACTGATGTCCTGGGAGTAAGATGCAGAAAGTGATGTTTAGAAAGGCTGAGTAGTTTGTTCAAGGTCATGCAGCTAGCATGAGACAATGTCAGAATCCACCCCAAGCTCTGGATTTAATGTTAAAAGAAGGTGGAAAATATCTCTAAATTTATGACTAACAAGCAAGAATCAGATCCACACGTAATTACTGAAGAAGAAATGAAAATAACATTTAGCCCAGTTCATTACAACCTAGAGCCTGTTAAGTGACTCGCTACATTTTCCCATGGTTTTGTCAAGTTTTCTCCCCATTGTCTTCATGACTAAGAGTAAAAAGAATGCTACACATGATTTCTTTCAAAGCTCTTAGGGACAACTGATCTCCATTAAATTTTATCTTTCAAAACTATGGAACTCGTTTTCTCATATTAACATGTCAAGAAATGACAAATGTGTATAAATTACACAAATTATTAGTCCTTTTAGATATTCCAAAGGGAAAATCCCTTCAGAGTCTATTGAAAAAACCTTCCAGCGTAGAAATAATTCTTTCTCTCCCATCTTGGCAAAATAAAGCTGTCAGCCACTAGTTCCCTATGGTTGATGGCAAAGTCTGAGGTTTGCAACAAAAGAAAGCTATTTTGTATATCATAACAGACAATATGACAACTTCAAGGCTATCAGTTTGCATTTCTCTTAAGTCCCATTTTTACAGTGGAATGATTGAAAGAACAAAGAAAATTCAGTCTGTGAAAGCTGAAGAAGAACATGAAGATAATAATGAATGATTTGAAGGGAAGTCATGTGTAAGAAAGCCTGTCAGTTCTGTCCAGAAAGCTGAACAAGGATCAAGAGTGGAAATTATGAAGACTCAGATTTTGGCTCAGCATAGGAAAGAACTTTCAACATTTGACCTGGCAATTCCACTCCTAGGTATATAATGAAGAAAAATGAAAACATATGTGCCCACAGAAACTTCTGCACTCATGTTCATATGGCAGCATTATTTATAACAGCCTAAAGGTGGAAGCAACTCACATGCTCATCAACTGATGAATGAATAGACAAAATGTAGTCTATCCACACAATGGAAGATTATTTGGCCATAAAAAGGAATGAAATATTGTTATGTGCTAAAACATGGATGAACCTTGAAAACACTATGCTAAGGGAAAAAAGCCACATATTATATGATTCTGTTTATACAAAATGTCCAGAATAAGCAAATCCACAGAGACCAAAAGTAGATCCATGGTTGTGTAGGACTGGGGAGATGAGGAGCTGGGGAGTTGAGCAGGTGAAAGCTAAAGGGTACAAAGTTTCTTTTTGGGGTGATGACAATGTTCTAAAATTGATTATGGGGATGGTCGCACAGTTCTGAATATACTAAAAACCACTGTATTCACTTTATTTTTTTTAAGTGAAATATAGTCAATTTACAATGTTGTGCCAATTTCTGGTGTATAGCATAATGTTTCAGTCATATATGTACATACATATATTCCAACATTTATGTATTCACTTTAAATTAGTGAATGTATGAAATGTGAATTTTATGTCTATAAAGCTGTGAGAGAGGAGAGAGAAGAGAGAGAGAGAGGAAGGGAGGGAGGGAGGTAAAAAAGAAAAGGAAAAGAAAGGGAAGGGAAGGGAGGAGAGGGGGAGGGAAAGAGGAAGGAAAGAAAGAACGAAGGAAGATCTTTATAATAAATCAGGTGGTATAAGAGAAGGAAGGTGGCTATCCTGGGAGGGAGTAATTTCTTCTTCCCAGTAATATTTAAGATGGGCCTGGATGACCATCAGCTAGAAAGCCTGCATTATGTGGGCAATTTCACCACAGGACTCTAAAATGTCATAGTCAATGTTTCGCCCCTTTCCTGTTTCCCTGACTACAACATGTGTCGCTCAAGGCTAAAGACTGACTTCTATTAATTCATTCCAGTCCATTCTTTCATTCATTCTTTCCATGCCAACTGAAGGCCTTGTACTATTTCTCTCTCTTAATAATACAACTGCTTCTTGCCTTAGGTAGAGTTCCTCAGAAATAGACACTAAGATAAAGATTCATATGAAAGTGATTTATTAAAGACATGTTCCCAGGAGTAACTGGTAAGGGTTAAGCATAATAGGGGAGGAGAGGGGAGGAAGCCCAGTAATGGTGTGATTTCTGGCAGTCTCAATCTCAGCCTGATCTCTCGGGGAGCTCTGGAGTTGTCCCACCTCAAGCCAAAGGAGCTGAGCTTTAATATCCTCACACCCACCAATCATGGGCTATGGGATGCCCCAGGGTGATGTAAACTCCCAGGCACTTCCTGTTCTTTGTGGGTAAAGGGAAACTGCTCAGGAACCCCAAGGGAAATCCTCTGAAGAAGTTCACAGATGTTGGTCATTAGAAGCAATCCACACAGAAGCTGGGGAATGGAACAGGCACACAAGACTGGTAAAAGATCTGAGATATTCTGGGCAAAGCACTGACAGTGAGCATCCACTACACTTTTGAGTTGAAAACTTGTTAAGCTCTAAGGCTGTTTATGACTCTGTTCCTATGTACAGATGTCCTGAGCAGCACAGAAGTGTGCAGCCCCCAGATGTATTTCCAGCAAGATGAAGTATGAGTTGATCTTCCAGGACTCTATACCCTGGCTTATTCTCTTTCTTTTTGATAAATGCTTTATCTGGCATCTTTGCCCACATTAGACCAATTTCATATCATATGCTGAAAATCTTCTTAAGTGGTGAATCTGCCTACAAGTACTACAGGGAACTTCTCAGCAGCTTCAGCATCTCCAACTATCATTTAGTCACTTTTAAGTTTGGGTAGATTCCCAAAACTGCAAACCCGTGGAAGCATCCATGAATAGGTTACTTTACATACTGGATTTATTTCCTTCCCTTGAATTATCATAAATAGGTCTAAAAAGTTGATCCCCCAGACACACGGTTAAATTTTTCTCTGCTTTATCAATCATTTTATGACATCATTTGTTGATTACCATCTTTTTCTGGGGATTAAATTAGTGTGTGTGTGTGTGTGTGTGTAGCAGTTAAAACAGTGCCAGGTGCATATATGTTCTATATCACTGTTTGCTATTATCACATAGTTAAAGAACTCTCAGGTTGTGTGATGAGGTCTCTGTCCTCACAAGTCTTCTTATCAAGGGACTTGCAACAATTTTTGACCTACTTGGATTTTGAAAACTTGTTTCTATCTTGCCTTCTTTTCTGCTACTTCTTACTAGCATTTTCTTCTCTCATTTCCTCTAAGGTTATCATACAAGATGGGGTTAAACTCCTCAGCACCAAGCAGAAATACTGTAAATATTAGGTAAACTGAAAAACAAGGGGGAAAAAAGCAGAAACAAAGAGAGCTCCCAGAACCTCTTAAAGCATATTTTGATGGTGAGGAGCGAGCCAGAGGGCTTTCCTCCAGAGTATGGTTTTGTTTGTATCTATGAAAGTGTACAAGTTGAAATTCCATAAATAGACGAGCTTCTGTACCACTTTCTACTGCTAATATTTTCTTTTCCTCTGACGTCTGTCCCCAGGATTTCAGTTCATGGTAAGCGCTTAATAAATGCATGACAACTGATGTTAGAAAGTGTTAAGGGGCATAGAGCATTCTAGAAAAATCCAGGAAAAAAATCAAACGTGAAAAATACTCATTCAAATAATTTACAAAATACCTGGGGAAAAAAGCATGTGACACTTTAACATTTTTGTTTTGTTTTGTTTTTCCTAAAAGAACAAATGAAGGGAGATGTTTGTCTCAGATCTGGCGGCTAGGAGTCAGTAAGAATGGCTTTTACATTTCTAAATGGTTGAAAGAAAAATCGAAAGAACAATATTTCATGACATATGCAAGTTACGTAAAATTCAAATTTCGGCATCCATAAATAAAGTCTTATTGGAGGACAGTCACGTTTATTCATGTATGTATTTGTCTATGGCTGCTTTTGACAGTCTAACATATCTGGTCTTTTACAGAAAATTTTTGCTGATCCCTGGTTTAGAAAAGTAAAATAGTACATTCTTTCGTTTAATTTTTTCCTACTTTTGGTTTTCATCTTCTCCCTCCTGCAGTTTTATAAGTCCAAAGGAAAAAAAGATAACTTCCATTTATTCCTTTCTATTAACGTCTCCATTATTTTCTTTCATTTATAGCCTTGAAGCAGACAGATGACTTGCCCCACATAAACCAGCCTGTTTAGGGCAGGCAGACTTCCAAATTGGATTCTGTTGCTCCACATATCTGAGCTTTTACAGACACATCTATGTTATTTCTAGAAATCTCAGGTAAAATGTATGTGGCATTCACGTGGTCTGTAGAAGGCAGCCCACTGTCGTTTCTTCTAGAGCAGTATAGATCATAATCAAAACCAAACATTCCCTTGTTCTGTTTGTATTCACTAGTCTTAAATCATTTGTCAAAGTATTTCCCTCTCATTGATTGGTGCTTTCTAAGTCTCATGGAAAGGAAAGCTTTCCCTGTGCCCTCGCCTTGCAAGTGGAATCCTGCTTTTGGACACATGCTGTTCCTTGGTATCCCTCACTCCAAATTTGAATGGAGTTTGCACACATCTACATTGGAGTCCACTACACACCACGCCACGTGCTCTGAGACGAGAAAAACAGAAGTTTCTAAAACATCCAAGTCTATAGTTGGTCCTTAGAGTCTGACAATTTTGTCCTGTCTTAAAAACCTTATGCCATTCAAAGGAGGCAAATTTGAAGTGTTATTTATTTTTGTGGCATAAACTTTTCCATAGGCTGTGACTTATAAGTTATGCCACGCTGTATAGACAGATGTGTACATATAAAATTTTCAGACTGGTTGAGATTCTGGAAGGAATTCAGAAATCCAATCCATTTTCTACAACTAGCATGAGTTAAAGAGCGTCCTCTTCACATTCTGAATATTCCAAAATGCAGCCATCCACCTTTTTCGTTTCTTCCCGGGGAGGATGCCCTTTGAAATTCTAGGTCACAGACTGAATATGAGCCCTTTGTTTTCAAGGGGTAAACTCCCTCCACCCGCAACACTCTTCTTTCTCCATCACATCCATCAGTCCCCCACCCCCACCCCGCAACATCTCCCATTTCTCCTTTGCCTCTGTAACTCCCGCTAGCCTCTCTGGATCTCCTGGACCTTATGGATCCACCTCACCGCCCTGCAATAGGAGGCTGTGCTTGCCTTTCCGTCATACCTCTATTATGGCACCCATCTTTTCTGCTTCCTCCTGAAACACTACTCTCCTCAAAGACAGGGACTGTCATAGTCATCATTTTACCCCTAGAACCTGATCCTATGCCTACTATACAGCAGCGCTGGAGAAATATTTGTTGAATGCTGTTATTAAATATGATTCCAGGAAATGAGAAAATCAGCATTTGGTGTTTACAGTACTAGCAAGTCTAGAACGACCCTGGACTGGAATCAACTACAATGGCAGTGATTGCTGCTTGGAGTAACCTGGTGACTTATCCAACAGAATCATTTCCCTAGACCAGTCTTGACTCCCATGCCCAGATGCTGAATGCTACAAATGGCTCGCAATTATCATCAAGACATTGTGATGTGGTATTGAAAAGCAAAACCTTTTAAAATCGTAACTCTGGCTCTTAGGAAAGAATAAACCACCTCTCCAGAAAAGGAAAGTTCAGAAGAAATCACAGGGATGCTGTCCAATCTCAGGGCCGCCATTTTAGGTTATAGAACAAATATATTCAAGGGCCTCTCTCAAGGGAATTCAGCATGTCTAAGAGGTAAGTCTGGCTCACAGAACAGGGACGCTTCCCAAGGGCACAGCAGGGTCTAGGAGGTCAGGCTCTTTACTTTGGTTTCTCATGAAACAAGAGGAATCCAGTCAAAATTCCATGAAATGGCTGAGCTTTGATAACTGTGAGTCCCATCTTTGCACATCCATCCCATTTAACTCTGTTATCAGACAGTGAGACCTAGCTCCCTCATGGTTCAACACTGAGGGACAACCAAGGGGCAGAATAATTTGCTTCTCCTAAGACCAGGATCTCCGAATGCTTTGGTCCACAAAGCAAGAAGCCCACTTAACTTCTGACAACAAGAGTTTGGCAATGGCACCCTTGTTCCAGTACCCCCATCCTCCTAACTCCACTCCCCTCCTAGGACTATGAAGAAAAGGGAAGGAGCAGGGAAGTTCTTTTCTTAATGAGAAGCCCCCTTGGAAGCAGCTATAACCCAAACACTGGAGCCAAAGCAGTTGGGTTGGTGACACTTTCCTTTCTGTCAGATCTTAATTTCCACAAAAATACAAGTCATGCATTTTTCGAGGTTTCTCCTAAAATGATAACTGGATTCTTTTTTCAAAAAAGTATTCTTTGAGGTGCTATACCAGACCTGGGAAGCTACATCAACATAATCTAAATCTTCTGAGATTCTTACAAGCAGTTGGCTCCAGTCCCTTCTCATCACTTGCCAGATGTTTTTTCTCTTTCCTTTGGGGGATGTTAATCTTTTAAATCTCATGAATGTCTATACATATGTATTCAAATATATACACATATATATGTGATTATATATATTTATACACATACATACTTAGTCTCAAGTCTCATTAAGATACATTATAATGATGTTATCTTTTTAAATGAAAGATTTTGGAGAATTAGGAGACATGAATAGAAGTACATCTTATGTATGTATCAGAACTTTTGGGTTGAATATCTAGATTTATTTATAATTATTTAAATAATTTACATATAAATATTCAAATATTTAAATAGTTTATAGCAGTGCCTTTTTTAAAGCATGGTTATCAATTACTCTAATGCTTGGATTATTACATCCCTTTTATTCATTTTTAGCATTTAATATTTTTCTTTCTTTTATAACTTCTTGTTTGCATCCAAGGGAGGGAACATATTTAACTCAATGTATCAGCCAAAAGTTTGGGTAATTATTTTAAAAGACCTGGCTATTTCTTCTGATCTTCTCCTTTAAAATTTGCCTCAATTCCTAACTTTGGAGGAATAATACTTTAATTCTTTTTAAAATCTAAAATTGATGTTTTGGAGAAGTACACACATCTTAGCCAGCTTCCCACACAAGACAGGGCAGCCAGCCAAAATTCAAGACTGCAATTGAGGCAGATGACACTTAGCATACAAACAGCTCCCTCAGTCTCCAGCGCCTCTTTACAACTTCACAATGTTAAGAATAAACAGAAATGGGGGGAAAACCCCTTCTTCTAAATTGCCTTCTTAGGATCGATGAATTCCATATTCAGCTGACCTTGCAGCCTTCACTTTCTCCTTTGGCCAAAAAGCCCAGAGGCACGGGGTCTGCTCAGTGGGTTAATCCACTGCAGTTTAGATACAAACTTCTTATCCTCTCCAGGGCCTCTCAGAGCTGAGACCACCTTGGTGGCTACACTGTCAGGATGGATATAGCCTAATGCAGAAAGCTCAAAACAGAAAATGCGCTTCATTTGTTACTGAGACTAGAAGGCAAATGTAGTCTCAAAGGGCTGGGCCTGTTTTGTAGCCTTCTGTGGTTATTTTAGGAAGAACACATCATAGACAACATTTTTCATAGAAAACTGGTTGAAAGCATCACTGCAAGGTTTCCATCATTAAAGAGATATAAATTCTTTTTCTTTTTTGGAGGGGGGCTCCTTATTGAAATACATATACAAGCCAACAGTACTGAATTCATACAAAACTCAATGCGTTTTTCCAAAGTGAACACCCCTGTATAATGACTACCCAGAACAAGAAAAGCTCTCTCCCAAAATTTAAAAGTAATCACTATCCTGACCACCAACATCATATATTTTGTTTGCCTTTGCCTGAACTTTGAGTCAATAGAATCCTGCATTATACAGTCTTTTTTTTTAAAATCTGGCTTCTTTCATCTCTGTGGCATGTTATAGCATGCAATAGTTCATCGTCATTGCTGAGAAGTAGTCCATCGTGTAAATAAAACATGCCTCTTTTCCTTTTCTACTGTCAAGAGACATTTTACCATTAATAGCCAGAAGTTATCAATGAAGAGTGCCAGTATGAATATTCTAGTGCGTGCTTTTTGGTGAACATAAGCAGGCATTTCTGTCGAGTATACACCTGGGAGTAGAATGGCTCCATTACAGGGAGTACACATGTTCTGCTTCAGTAGATACTGCCCAACAGTTTCCCAAAGTATTTGTACCGACTTACACTGCCACAAGCAACGTATGAGAATTCTAGTTGCCCCATACTAATGCAATACTTGATATTGTCAGTTCTGTTTCTCTTTCTTAATTATGGCCATTTTGATGGGCAAGTAGTTGTAGTGCACTGTGGTTTTAATTAACATCTCCCTGATGACTAATGAGTTGATGCACTTTTCATATGCATATTGGCCTTCAGATATACCTTTTGTAAAGTGTCTGTTCCAGTCTTTTGCCCATTCTTCCACTGAGTTGTCTGTCTAGAATTGGGGTTTCATGTAAAGGGACAGATGTAAAATATTTTTGGCTTTTCAGGCTATACAGTTTCTGTCACAACTACTCAACCCAGCTGTGACAGTGCGAAAGCAGTCATAGACCATACATAAATGAATGGGAGTGGCTGAATCCCAAGAAAACTTTCTTTACCAAACAGTGGGCTGAATTTAGCCCACAGTCCATGGTTTGATCACCTCTGGCTTAGAAGATCTACCGGGTTTTGATTTCTAAATATTAGCAAAAGTTGAGTTGTATACCAGAGCTTGCTAATTGTCTATCCAATATTCATTCTTCTATTACTTACTGGTACCATAACAATGGAGGAGGTACCATAATACCTGGCTGAAAAAAATTAAAGATATTTAACTATCAGAGACTAAGTGTTGGGTGGAGGGCTTCTAAGAAATTGTTAAAAGGAAGCTGTCTCAGCAAGGATGACCCTCTGAGCTCCCTTCCTCCTTATTCTTTTTGTCTGAGACATGTGTATGATGGCTGGATATATAGCAGTCATCTTGTGATCATGAGACAATCTAGAATAGGAAAACTGGCACTAATGGCAAAAGGGAGAGAACTTGAGACACTAATGACATTGTTGAACTGCCCAATCCTTTCACTTGTTTTATGTGTGAGAAAAATTACCACCTACTTTGTTTAAGCCACTCATTTCAATTCTGTTTCCAGCAGCCAAGTGTAATTCTTAATGGATAAAAGAAGATTCCATCCTGTTTGATTACTCCTTACTGAAATTTTAACCTTTAGTTTTATTGTTTAGCTACTTCATCCATCAACACTGGAAACTCAGCACATGCTCTTTTTTTAACCTTTTTTTATTGAATTATAGTTATTTTACAATGTTGTGTCAAATTCCAGTGTAGAGCACAATTTTTCATCAGCACATGCTCTTTTATCTTTTTGTGCTTTCTCTCTCTGTTTCAGTCCTGTTTCCTCCCTTTGGCCATGTACTTTTTCTTGGAGAAGAAATAGCCCACATTTCTCTGTGTCCACAGTATTTGAAAGTAAGTTCGTCATGTGTAGTCAGTCCTCCAAAAATAGTTCTTTGTGATGATGTTTATGTTTAAAATGATGAAGAACATCCTTCATTGGGCAGAATGATAGCATATTTTTGGTCAGAAAGACAGGTAAAGAAAGGCGATTTTGGAGTCTGTAGGCAAAGGGCAGAGCTGGGTAGCCTCTTAATAGTCACAGTGTCCTATAAACTAATACTGTAAATTTAGGCAACTCAAAATTACAGTCTTTTGGGTATTGTTTAGTCTTCCAGCACACAAATATGAGATTGATTTCTTATATTTTGAGTGCATTTAAGCTGAGGTTCAGGTGATCATACAATACTCTCTTAAAAGGAAGAGTAGGGGGCTTACATTTCCTGGTTGCTGTCCCTTACAGTTGTGTAGAGCCAAGCTCACACTCTCCTAAAACACTATATCCTAAGACAGTATTCTATATAATTTTGAAGTATGAAATGTATTTTCAAAGCATAATCTAATTCAATGATTTTTAAAACAGCCACTTTTATCTTGTTCTCTATAGTCAGTTTCCCTTAGTTTACAAGGCACTATTATTTTCAGCTAAAGACCATGTTCAGAGGTGATTTTTTCAGTGGAAGGCTACTGGACTGAGAACCACAAGGAAAGACAGCACAGATGTCAACTCATATTTCCATCACAAGATGAAAGAGCAACGAGACCCAGGAAATACCTGAAAAATCTACTGAAATCCAGTTGAAGATAAAGACACAACCTTCATTAAAGTGTTAGAGACAATCTCCACCACAATTTTGATGTTAGGTATATCCAGGGAGAAAACATCACAATGTGAAATCAAAGAGACTGGGACAAGGAATTGTTAGTAGGTGAAGCCATCTGGCCTCATTTTTTCCAGTCAGGAATCTGTAACTTTGGCCCTCCAGACCCAGAGGGTATTATCTGGGTTGAAGAGAAGATAAAAGCTTTAGGAAGCTGACAAAAGACGAAAAGTATGGGGAAGAAGGGAGATTTGTAAGTCCAACATCTGAAATAGAATCCATGAATTTGTATCACTTTAAAACTCAGATCTTGGCTGGCACTGAGTTACAGATAACCAAATTGATGCTGACCTTTTGAATGGCATGTTCTCACATAATTATCTTGCCTTCACTATGGGTTGAAAATCTTGTCTTCATATTTGCAGGTGGGAGGCCGATTCTGATTACAGGTTAAAGTACGTATTACTACCTGGAGAGTTTTTGTGTGCTCTTTTAAAGCAAAGGTACATGCCAGGAACCGCACAATCCAAACGTCCACTCAAAGCTTTAACAAGCAGTCTGTTCTACATGTGACAGGATTTATTGAGGAGTAAAAAAATTTTTTCCCTTATTCTTAAGACCAAAGGAATGATTGCCATTCAAACCACCTCTGATTTCTTCAACTCCCTTCTATTGTAGCCCAGTCTCTTCTAAACTCATTCTCTTCTGTCTGAAGTATTGCAAAGCACTTTTCCAAGCAGGAAGCCTGATCCCAGTAATAGTATGATTGTAAAAGCCAGTATAAAAGCCATTAGAAAGTCACTAGCAACTCTTTCTTTACTTAGAACTTTAAACTGTCTCTATTGAGAGAAGAAAATTCTTTAAAAAAAAAAAAAAAGAAACTGTTCTTTTCCCTATTGTCTGAACTCACTTTGCCTAGTTTGTCAAAAACTGAAGTTGTTAGGATTTAAGGCTCAAAACTTGAGTATGTAGTCCACGTAAGCATAGAACAGTTAAACTTCCAGACTCCTAAAACAGGACGGAAAGGACTCAAAGATTTCTGCAGAGGAAAAGAGCCTTTTGAGATTGTAGGAGCCCTTAAAACTCATACCTGTTCTCTAAAGCCAAAATGCCCTGGCTTGCAAAGGGGTTGGATAATTTTCATCCCCACTTGGACAGTCTTTTGGGTGATTCTATTTAATAATAACATCCAGGCAACAGAAAAAAAAAAACAATTATTCTAGACAAATCTAGATTTGTGGACACCCGACACATGTAGCTCCTTCCTTCCATCATTCAATGCAAAGCTGAGCTCAAACTTGCAAAGAGAAGCCCAGAATGGTGCTGGCATGTAGCCAATGCTTTTCAGAACATCACTTAAATGATACCAAACCTAGGGCTCTGCAATATTAAAATTAGAGCATTGTTATTGAACCAGGGCCATTCTGCTTCCCAGGGGACATTGGGTGATGTCTGGAGACATTTTGGTTGTGATAACAGGGAGAGGGTAGAGTGGGAGAGGTAGAGGGGTGCTAGTGGCATCTAGTGGGTGGAGGTCAGGGATGTTGCTAAACATCCTACAGTGCCCAGGACAGTCCTCACAACAAAGGATCATCAGGCCTCAAATATCAAAAGTTGCTGCGATTAAGAAGCCCTGAATTAGAGTGAGTGGAAGCTAGGGCAATACCTAGGATGGCTCATGCCCATGCCAACGCACACAGGCACGAGATTGAAAACATGCACTACCTGCTACGCCCAGTGAATGTGAGGAAGGGAGATCCAGTCACAAATTGGGCAGTTAACTTTTCATCACAACGTGTTCAGGGTTCACCAGTGACTTCATGCATAGGGATTAATAAATTTAGTGTCAGATTCTTGTTATTGTATATGTTCAACTAACATCTCTAAATAAACTGTTAATCTAATTTATTCCATCCAGAGGTTAATCATTCTTAGTGAATTATTTCTGGCTTTGCTCTACAATCTGGAATAAAAGGATTTCTTTAGATATTATTTCCTGAAGTTGCCCCAATTGGCACTCTGATGAGAATTTCCATGTTCAGAGTGAGAAAAGCAGACCATGTTTTCTGGTATCTTCCTTCATAGTGAGGCCTGAATAAGGCCCATTCCATCTGGGCATGTTCCAAATGAACAATTCATTAAATTCAGTTTTCCTTTAAAAAGAAAAAATCCAAAAATGCTACTTGGTACCCAGTTTCCAGTGGGCATAGGACCAACATGGATGTAAGCAGTTTTTTTCCTCCTTATAATTGCTTTTTATTTCTTTTTCTGATGCCCTCCTAAGATAAATTCTCCATGTGACTCACTGAAAAGAAAAAACTTTCTTTCAGCCAGAAGAGTCATTGGCAGAAAGCTGACATTCCATTCCTTTCCTGTCCTACCAACGTACACACATTTAACTCCAAAGCATGACTGATCAAAGACAGCCCTTCTGGGCCCTGATTGAAAATCAAACCACTTCAGAGAGTGGCAATCTCAGTAGTAAATATTTAATAAGCCTTAATAGTAAGTATTTGAATACATTCAGGGGACAATGGAACCACATAACTCTGATTAACATTTTAAGGAAATTTTTTTGTGGAGAAGCATCCTCCTACTTCACTATGTCTGCTAAGTCACAGGAGCAACATTAAGTCTTGACATCTTTTCAGAGATATTTTTGGTCAAGCTATATGTTACTATCAAAAAAGCTGCTTATTAATGAAGAGTGTCTTAAAGCTGAGAAGAGATTTTCAGTCCAAGACACTGAGTTTCCATGAGGAAGTATTTTAGAATACAGGTATCAGTACAGCCTGAACACTGAATTACACTGTTTGGCTTGTGCCTATGGATTACATGGTTGAAGGTAATAACACTGCACTATCAGACACCCACATTTCTTCAAGACCAGGGAGGACATGCTTGAGTGTTCAAGGAAGTAAGTTAAGAATGCAAACCTGATGAGTATCTACAACAGACTATCAGGAGCTATTAGGTTTCCATAAACCCATCCATAGTTAGAACCTTCCATGCGTCATCATAATTTACACATTAATTCATTTCTATAGAGTCACAACAAACTATGGTATAAATGTTAAAGAAAAAGTCAAAACTGAAAAGTCAAACCAATTAAAATATGAACTTGAGAAGATTTTCCCACAAAACTATACAACCTACTGGAGTCTTTTACTAACTTAGATCAGGAGTCAGCAAACTACAGCCTGTGGGCCAAATTCAATACACTGCTTGCTTTTGTAAATAAAGTTTTATTGGAACACAGCCACAATTCATTCATGAATTGTCTGTCTGTTTTTGGCCTACAAAGGCAAGGTCAAAGTTGTTGTGACAGAGACTTTCTGGTCTGAAAAGCCAAAAATATTTATTTTCTAGCCCCTTCCAGTTTGCTGACCTCTACCTTAGATCTCTGGCCTCTTCCACATAGATACTTTTACGAGGGGTATTTGTGTATATAATTAATCTTCAAGAAAGAATGTTATCTATTGACTTAGCAAAAAAACATGCAATCACAAGTCAGGAACACATGGTTCTAGCAAGAAAGATGTTTCTAAAGGATGCTGACTCTGCAAAGCATTAGTTTGAAGCGATGCAATTTGCATAAATCATTTGTGATTGACATAAAGAGTCTGGCTGCTATGTACATTTCCCAAATGCAAGAGTGAAGGTTTTTGATTTATTGTGGTGGGTGTTTTTAAATAATGGAGATATATCTACCCCATAGAATATAACTGCTAAAATGCTCGAGGTCACAGAAAGATAGCTCTTATGTTAAGGAAATTGGCAATAACCAAGATAGACCTCCAGAAGAAAGAAGTACAAGGGGAGTAAACACAGATTTCTCCACACTTAAACCTTCTCCCTCAATTGCAATGGCTTTCACTTCCAAGCAAATCCAGCCCCCCTCTCTCATGCCTCCACCCTAATTGTACTACTTTAGAATTTTAAACTCAAATATTCCCATCTTTGAGAACCATCTCCAATCCTTCCTCTTCTCTTGATTTTCTTCCAGATAATCAGCTCCCTCTCAACTTCACATAAGGACTCACCTTCCTTATCAAACCCGGATACCAGGGTCAGCTGCAGAAATTTTTCTTGCCCTTCCTTTGTCTCCTTGCTATGATTCAGCAAAGCCCACTCCTGATTAAGTGGACCACACCCCCTCCCTCAAGTTGGATATTAAGTACATTGGGAAAAAATTGCACTAATGTGCAGACTGCATTATGCTAAGTGAGATAAGTCAGACAGAGAAAGACAAACACCATATGATCTCATTTATATATGGAATCTAAAAATAAAAACCAAGCGGACTGACAGATGCAGAGAACCAATTGGTGGTTGCCAGAGGCAGGAGGTGGGGGTAAGAGTGGGGGGAATGGGTGAAGGAAGTCAAAAGATACAAACTTTCCGTTGTAAAATACAGTCATAACTCATTTTATTGCACTTCACAGATACTGTGTTTTGTAGAAATTGAAGGCTTGTGGCGACTGAGTACACAGCAAGTCTACAGGTGCCATTTTTCCAACAGCATTTGCTCATTTCATGTCACCGTGTCACATTTTGGTAATTCTCACAATATGTCAAACCTTTTCATTATTATTATATTTATGATGGTGTCTGTGATCAGTGATCTTTGATGCTACTACTATGATTCACTCAGAGGCTGGTTAGCATTTTTTAGCAATAAAGTATTTTTTAATTAAGGCACATACATTGTTTTTTGTACACAATACTATTGTACACTTAACAGACTTCAGTATAGGGTAAACATAACTTTTATATACACTGGGAAACTAAAAAATTTTCACAACTCACTTTATTGCACTATTCGCTTTATTGCAGTCATGTGGAATTAAACTCAGCATATCTCTGAGATGCCTGTAAATAAATCCTGGGGATGTAATATATAGCCTGGTGACTATAGTTAATAATATTTGCATATTTGCAATTGCATATTTGTATTGCATACTTGAAAGTTGCTTAGAGAATGAATCTTAAAAGTCTTCATCATAAGAAAAAAAATGTTTACATGTGTATGGTGATGGATAACTAAACTTGTGGTGATCATTTCACAATATATACAAATGTTGAATCCTTATGTTGTACACCTGAAACTAATATAATGTTGCATGTCAACTATACCTCAATTTTAAAATGTGCAGGCTGGACAAAAATCCCCAGCTTTTTATCTCAGAGGGTCTGGAGCACTCTGTGGCCATCAGTCTATTATGTTCCTTCTTTATCTAGTCCTTCAGCTCTTAGCCTACAGTTCACTTGCCTTCTCAAGCCCTTACCTGAACTTGCAACACTTGAAGTTACCTCTTCTCTCACTAAGAAGCCAGCACTATTATCAGGAACTCTTCCTTCTTCCCTTAAAAGATACTGATGTCTTGGTCTCTTATAACTGGTCTGGGGGCCAGCCTGGGCATCAGGATTCTTAAAGGCTCCCCAGGAGATACAATAAGAGCTGGGAACCACTGACCTAGACTGTAATTCCTCCAAAATGAACATGTTCATCCTAGCCTTCTTTTCTGAGATCCACCTGATCTACCAAAAAGCTCCCTCGTGGACCTTCCACAGGCATCTCATATTTACCATGTGAAATATCAAATACTATCCATACCCCTCTCCCACCACAGTGTCTGTTTCACTGAAAAACCTCACCTTTACTCAGTTTTCCAATTCAGGGGCCAGTGACAGCTCCAGAATTTTATACACAGCACTTTGATTTGGAGTAGGAGACTGAGAGCGAGATGTCTGACTTAGTTTCCATGCTTATCTGGGGAGGGTGGGTAGGAACAGGATGCTTTTGAAAACTATGAGAAGCCAGATCTTCCATTAGCCTTTTCTTGCCACTACCAGATGCCACCCCTAACATTCCAGCTCAACAAGGTACCAAGGCCAGTGGGCCCTACATCAGCGATCTCTCTCGAGCCCAATCCACCAATAAATAGTCTTTTCATTGGTCTCCCTGGCTTCAGGCTCCCTCCCTCACCTTCCCAAGTCCCACTCCCTATGTACCCCTTCCCACTCTCTGAACTGTCTTTCTAAAATGCCGGATAGACCAGTCACATCCCATTAACAATGGGAACCAAACATCGAGGCAGCCACAGTGCATTGCTTGTGAGCTCTTGGAAGACACCACACTGCTCTGTTTACACGCCTGCATCTTGCTCTTCTCTCCCACCTCGGTACATCCTCACTAGGCTTTTATGGCTGAGCTCTAAAGCCACACCTCCCCCGACACTCACAGGCCCGCACATCCCTCCCTCCTTGGGCTACTCCTGCTCCTGTACAAACTTTCTCTTGGATTCAAATTTAACGTTTATTCTCTACATGTGCCTTGCTCCCCAGACTGAGTTCTCCTGAAAGCAAGGACCACACCTTCCTGATTTCTAGATGTGCATCCTAGCACACCACAGGAGATGTGCTAATAAAGGTTTAATGAAATGACACAAGAAAGTGCAAGGATTCAGAAGGATTCCAGAACGATTTGTATCTGACTGACATCAGTGACCGCAAATGCCTTGGGCAGATATGTAAGTAGATGCTTGTGGATGGACATGTCTGGAAAGTCTTGGCTCGGTAAAAAATGACAGGCCGTAAACTCCCACGGTGCTGCTGGGAAACACTGGAAGACACTTACACAGGTGTGATATTACTTCTCTGTGACAGGTGAGGTATTCACTGTGACAGTGATGGCTGATGAGTGAGCACATTCCGGAGTTGTGTGCACTCACCGTGTCATCGTAATGGTCCCCAGACACTAACAACAAGGCAGTTTATTCTTGCCTCTTTAAGGAAGGTTTTCCAGGATATTAAGAAGTGGGTCAACATGTAGTTAATATTTACACAGAGCTTGATAAGTGATTTATACTCAAAATCCCCCTTCTAGAGTAAAGAATAAATATCTCTATGTGTGCATGTGTATGCATGCATGTGTGTGCATGTGTGTGTGGGTATGTGGGGTTTTTTTTATTGAGGTATAGTTGAGTTACAACATTATATAAGTTTCAGGTGTACAATGTAGTGATTCACAATGTTTAAAGGTTATACTCCATTTATAGTTATTATGAAATATTGGCTACATTCCCTGTTCTGTACACTATATCCTTGTAGCTTACTTATTTGATACATAGTAGTTTGTACCGCTCAACCTCCTACCCCTATCTTGCCCCTGCCCTCTTCCCTCTCCCCACTGGTCACCACTAGTTCTCTAGATCTGTGAGTCTGCTTCTGTTTTGTCATAGTCACTAGCGGTGTTTTCTTTTGCTATCTCCCCTGTGTTCGATCGCAGGTTGATGAGAAGGGTGATTAATGAAATTCTCTGGAAAACAGCTTGCTGCTTTTGCAGCCATTTCGACACACGGTGTTTAAACAAAGTACAACAAACGTGTCATTGCCATGTGTTCTGCTCCCTATGTGAAATTCTAAGCAAGTAATACAGTGTGAGGCAAAAGGGAATTTATTTCTGGAACTGAGCACCTGCATCTCTCAGGCTTCTGAGTCATGCAAGCTTAGAGATGAACCCTTCACTGTGAGGCTCTCAAGAGGTTGCCATTTGAAACACACATTCTTTCAAGGTGGAGCAGCTCTGACCATCCGCTGAGGAGTCCAGAAAACTTACCCTGAAGAAATCTATTTCATGGCATCAGATTCATACACTGACTACTCTTACATCCTAACCACTGGCTATCCAAAAACCACGAAATTCATGGTCTAAAGCAAGGTTTTTCAGCTTTGGCACTATGGACACTTGTGATTGGACAACTTTACATGGTGGGAGCCTTTCCTGCTCATTGAAAGATGTTTAATACCATCTCTGGCTTCTATCCACTAAATGCCATTAGTACAACCCCCCCTTCCACAGTGTGACACTCAAAAATGTATAGACATTGCCAAATATCTCCTGGGGGTCAAAATTACCTGCCCCTCCCATTGAGAACCACTGGTCCAAAGGATGGCATCTTGCTGGGGAATTATCAAGGGGGCTGTTAGTGTAGACCCCAAGTGAGAGACTCAAGCATCCCCACTCATGGATCCAGCTGTGCAGCACAGCTCACCCAGCAATGATTAGCCTTCCTGCACCCTACACACATCAAAAGTTTCCCTAAGGCCACTGTCACACACAGCCTTAGGGAAGAGTTATCAACAATAGATGCCCCTTTTAAAAGTCCATTCCGATAACTTTAATAGGTGCAGGAAGATAATTCAGCTGTTAAACACGGGGACAAATAGCAAGATACTGCCTTTACTTCTTTCTCAATTTATTCCATAATCACTCCAAGAGAAAATGTTATCACTATGGCTTATGCTGGAACCAAAAAGTAGAAGAACCATTTGTTGCCATAGCAGCAGAGCCAAGGTGCTTTTCAGGTAACCCTTCGAGTTCACAGTGCAATCTCCCAGTGCCATTTAATTGGATTTTCTAATTACTTTAATAGAGGCATCAGTACACTCATGCATTACAGTTCAAGAAATAAAACCTCAGTTACAACTGATGATGAGCATTCGAATACGTGGTTCCTCACCCTCGTATACTACTAGTGGGAATGCAAATTGGTGCAGCCACTATGGAAACCAGTATGGAGGTTCCTTAAAAAACTAAAAATAGAACTACCATATGATCCAGTAATTCCACTCCTGGGTGTATAACACGAAAAAACAAAAATGCTAATTTGAAAAGATATATGTACCTCAATGTTCATAGCAGCATTATTTACAATAGCCAAGTCATGAAGCAATCCAACTGCCCAAAACAGATGACTGAATTAAAGATGTGATAGATAGATAGATAGATAGATAGATAGATAGAGATATATATAACTCATCCATTAAGAAAGAATGAAATAATGCAATTTGCAGCAACATGGATAGGTCTAGAGATTATGATGTTTAGTGAAATAAATCATAGAAAGACAAATACTATATGTGATCACTTATATGTGAAATCTGAAAAATAATACAAATGAATGTATATGCAAAACAGAAACAAACTCACAGACACAGAAAACAAACTTGTGATTACCAAATGGGAGAGGGGAGGGGAGGGACAAATAAGGGGTATGGGATTAACAAATATAAACTACTATATATAAAACAGATAAACAACAAGGAATTATACCCATTAACTTGTAATAACCTATAATGGAATATAATCTGCAAAAATAATGAATCACTATGCTACACATCTGAAACTAACACAATATTGTAAACCAACTATACTTCAATAAAAATGAAGCTGTGGTCCCTCTAGCTGAAAAGCAGCTCTATATTTGGAGAATATCTCAAGGAGGAGCACTGACCCTGGAGGCTCTTTGTAGACTGCTGACTTCAATCCTGAATGAAGGCAGAATCTAGGAACCCAAGTAAATATTCTGAACAGCAAAATTCTGGTGACTCACAACCCAACTAATTTGTACTCTCAGCTCAGCTTTCTTTTGGTACCTCTGTCTACAGTGCGTTCTTCATCCTGCATAAGTGTCATCTCCCTGATTCCCCAGGCTAAGACAATGCCCCTTCTCCATGACCCCATAGCACCTGTCCCTAATCTGTCTCATTGCAGTGATTTTTTTACAGCTCTGAATTCATTGCTAGACTGGAGACTCCTTGAAGGTAGAGATGATATCTTCCATGGCATTTAATAAGGATTTTTATAAATGTCTGCTGAAGGGAGAGCAACTGTTATATGTTTGACACTTAAGATGGAAATCAAAGGATAACAAAAGAAATTCATACAAGAACGTAGGAAAAACAAGAAGAAGAACAATTATGAACCACCTCCCCCCACCTCAGACTTCTGGCAGGAGATCTGGGGTTATAGATGCAACCTGAAATTCTAAAGTTCCATCGATTGGGTTTACAGTACCTACACTATTCATCCATTCATTCAAGGAACATCAACTGTATGTCTATGATGTGCTAGGTGAGAATAATAATGTTTTATACTTACATAAGGTTTTAGAGTGTATGTAACAGTTTCATCCACATAAGTTAGTCAGAGGACTATCCAGAAACTCCTTGAGTGATTGTGTTTCTTAAGATGACACAAAGTGAGAGCTCCACCTCTCCTGACTAAGGCTATGCTTAGTGTTCCTTTTACAGCTACTTCCATTCAGAATAATACCTCTGAAGAATTTTCTGCCTTTCAATAAGCACATGCTTAAAATTTCCCTATCTTCAAGTTTCCAACATTCAGTTCACACAAGAATCATGCTAGTTAATCCGAGTTTTACTCTAAGGAGATTTGTCGCACTAGCAGCAACTTCCACACAAGAATCTCTCTCTCTCTCTCCTCCCCCTCAAACCCAGCAAAGTCCCGTGGGCTTTGTCCAAAGGCAGGAAGCTCACTTAGTTACTAAGATAAATAGCAAAGGGAAGCCAAGCAGAAGCTAAACGAATTCTACAATTTTTCTTAGCCTTGCAACATTGTCAAAGCCAAGATTTCCACAACTACTTCTCACCAGTATACTCTGAAAGGCTGACCTAGAGGCACCTTTACATGGGCATTTATAAAAGCCCCTATTCAAAATAAGGTAATCTTTGTGTGGCTTTTGAAAACCCAGAAACAATTAGATACACTTGGGTCACTCAGAACCTAGAAATGGGCAAGCTGCAATTTCACTGTGGATGTATTAAATTTATTTGCTGCAATTTTATGTGGGATAGGCGGGTTTATTTTTTTACATTTTTAAGAATGTTCTTAGATACTCCCCTCCCCAGCATTCTAAAGATCTTCTGGCTTGTCCAGCTTCAGTATGTGCCTGTCCTAGCTTCCAAGGGGGATTCAGTCTTACAAAAGTGGTTACTGAGCTTCTGAGCACTTGAAAGTGGCATGGATCTGGTTATAGTGCTTGAGGATAGTGGGTGGGAAGGGAAAAAAGACATTAAGAAGCATTTCTGGGTATTGAAAATTTGGTTATTTCCAAGAAGTTCAAGTAAATTAGTTGAGTTATCTTAAAATTACTTCTGGCTTTACCAACAGTATTCTTTTTACTCTACCAAAACTCAGCTGTACGTGAGTTACATGACATAGCCCCAGCCCTCTGAAGGTATATTATTGTTCAGCAAGGTTCATCCACATTTTAATTTCAGTATTTCCAAAAGAAGAATAAGCAAAGTAGCATGTAGAGCATATGTGCCAACTCTCATTTTTGGTAATTATTCCATTTTAATGCACTTCCATTACATATCTTTCTGAACCATGTCCTGTGACTTTGCACTTTAGGTGTGTTTCGTTGTCCTTCCTTGGCTTTGTCTCATGCTATCCTAGAATCCAGGAAAAGGGTCAGTCTCAGAGGTGAACTGTTTCTTGAAGGCTTATTTGTGAAATGAGTACGCTCTTGTGGAACTTTCCATAATGAACCTCCTTTTTTAAATATAAAATCACACTTTTGAAATATCAGCTCTAAAATACTTTCCTTGCAGCATTCAGAGTACAGAAAAAGAGAAAGGATGCCCAATTTGCAGCCCCTGAATGAAAACTAAGGGTATCTTTTTTAAAGAAAGTAACTACCCGAATAAGAGGGATTTATTTTTCTTAAGGAGGCTTTCCAACAATCTGGCATTTGAATTCACTGGAGTATTTCCTATAGTAAGTTTCCATATGGGGCTATATTGGCAAAAATCAAGAAGTGTGGTTTTCAGGTCTTGGAGGTGATTAGGCTTATGCTGTGTTCTGTTTACTGAACTTACAGCTATTCCAGTCCTGCCTTATTGTGAGTCACAGCTGCAAGTCCTGCTTACAAATTCTCAATTTCCACTTCCAAGTGAAACAGATGGTTCAACTGGGGAACTTTAGAAGTCCTTGGTCCACACTGGGCACTTTAGTTAGTATTTGGCATGGGAGGGACTTCATGATACAGGCAACATATTATGCAAAATATTTTTTATTCAGTGCATACATCTCAATCCAGTTTGGCCTCATGATTGGAACACTGCAGACCATGGATCAATATTGTACTATCTTGTAATAGGAGCTATTTGGCTTTATAACGAATCACATTTTTTTTTCAAGCCCAAATTGGGGAGATGCCAGATCTTTATTATAAACATGGAAACCAACACTTAATCTTTCATGAGTTTTCCTGGACTCCACTTCCTCATTATTCAATGGGCAGATTACAATATATCTACTTGACACTGGAGAGGAAACATATTCTCCAAGGCAGTGGAAGAAATTCCTATATTCACCAAATGGAAATTCTTCCATTTGCTTTCCAGGCCTCTTTTGAAAATAACCACAGGAAGAAATGGGATCTACTCTTTCAGAATCCAAACTCTAAAGTACTTTTGCAGATTCTGAAGAGTGAAGACAAAAGAAGAAATTGTGACCTTCCACCTGGAATAATGGTTAGGATGATGTAAACATGGCTAGACTTGCTGGTGACATCTTTGTCATTCTCCAAAGCATTCTGAGAGGCAGAACAGTTAATGATACCAGTTCCTGCCACTTATAAAGTGACCATCTGAAACTGTAGCAGCCTGGTCTTGCCATGGTTCTATAAATGCACCCAAGGATGTCATTACCCCAGGAGCAGTGGGACAAAAGTGAAATGTTAAAGTTTTAAACTAAACATAGCAATGATATTAAACCCTGTAAACTAGAAAGAAAAGAAAAAGAGTTTTAAGTCCCTATGGTCAATAAATCAACACTTGGCCAATTCATTGTATTCTGATGTTCACATGGTAATTGAAATTATTTTCCTCTTTTTCATCTAACTTCACTATCTGTGACTTCTCTCTGATCATAATTTTCATCTTTTCATGGTGAGTGAGTTCAGGAGACATCATATTATATTAAAATAAGAGGACAGGAGACTAGATTATTCCACTTCAGTTACTTGATACCTATGGCAGATCACTTAAAATCTTTGTGTCTATTTCCTCATTTCAAAGATGGGGGATAATAAATACTTGCTCTGGGAGAATCATATAGCATAATATATGAGAAAGTATTTGAAAATCGTAGCCTGCTGTCATAATTGGCAGATGACATAACTGCCCAGATAGGTAACTGAAGAGACTCTACAGATAAATTATTAAAATTAACAAGTGGCTGCAGTAATTTCAATATTCAATACAGAAAAACAAACTGCATTTTGATAAACTTGCAGCCAGCAGTTATAAACTGTAATATTAAAAACTGTGCCATTTATAATTACAAAATATGTAATATACTCAAGAAAAAACCATCAGAATATGTAAGGCCTTTATGTAGAAAATCATACATTTTAATTACTGAAAGCCACTAAAAGAAGTCCAAAGTAAATGGTGAGAAATACCATATAAAGACAAAATATGAGTAAATAAGTCAATTTCCCCAAAATTTTAAAATAGATTTGATACGATGCCAATCAGAATCCCAAATGACTATATTTTACGCAAGTTGATAAGAAAAGGCTCAAGAATGGCTGAGATTTTCTTTAAGGAAAAAAAAAAAAACAGGCAGAGAGACGTACCTTACCAAATGTCATTAAGAGAATGTGGCAAAGGTGACAGAATAGATAAGGAAAACTTCCTACAGACTCACATATTTATGGAATTTTGATATATGACAGACCTGGCACCTTGGAATAAAAAACTTCAATCACCCAATCAATTTGAGCAGTGGCAGGGGCTGGGGGTGGGGTAAGCCCATTTGTGTCTCCCAGGACCCAGCAGAAGATGAGCCTTCTTTGCATATTAGAGAACATGAGAGCACTCCTTGGAAATAGGAACAACATAAAACCTTCGTTACAAAAGACAATCCTAGTAATTTTCAAATATGTTCAACATACTTCAGAAAAAAAGAATAATTATGATGTTAACTAATCAGTGAGTATGTTCTATTCAAAGCTAGAAAAGGTGTCCTGCCTTGAAAAAATGAAATATGTAATGAGTATTCAATAGGCAATATGTTTCTCCATGTTCAGAGACTTCCCCCAATATTATTTTTGTTGTTGTTATCCTTAAGAGGGGATTAGTAATACACAGAGGAACACACTGAGGCTCAATCAAACATAGAGAATAAAACAGAGATTTAGTACTATCAGGTTAACACCACCATTAACATAGAGAAGCACAGCACGTAGTAATCACAGCTTGAACACTGTCCATATCCCCTAGGTCCACCTTGGAGATACCCAAGAACTGTGAAAGGTCGGAGATTTTACCCTACTTGCAAGCTAACAAGTCTTTCCGCCACAGTTTCATGAGTGCTGGCAGAAGACACGAGACATCTGAGTCAGAGACTGACCGTGTGGAGTTGTGTCGTGGATAGTTTATTACTCACAGCAATGGTAGTAGCCAGAGTGTCAGCATTGGCTCCACTTCCTCTTCCCACCAAGTCCCATAAGGTGACCTTAAGAGATTCAGCTGACAGCTGCACATGTAATGGATTGCATTGCAGGAGAGGAACCCTGAGCTTAGGGAACATAAATTTTTATAATGGGCAGTAAGCCTGCCTGAACGTCATCCCAGAAGGAGACATTATTATGCTGGACAGCAAACAAACCTGCCCTTCCCTCTAGAGGGAGACACAACCTTGGTTTCTCAAGAATGCTCACTATACAAATAAAGAAAAAAGATATTCCAAAACAAAAGTGCTTTGCCCCTGCTCACAAGATGTATAAAATGTGAGAGACACACAGAGATTAGTCTTTCAACAGCAGTCACCTGCAGACACTTTCCTACATTCAGACATCTTCCTGTGTCTGCCCCAGGACAGTCTCTAGCCATGGGAGTGTGCTGGATCACTTGCACAGGGTGGACTGGAAGTGCAGGGAAGCTGAGGGCCCAGAAGAGATTCCCGATGATGGTATATATACTCCTGCTTCATCAGCCCCCACTGGGGCATTCCTGCGGTGTGTTCTATACAGTTTCTTAGCAGAACTGAGCCTCCGGTTCCAACAACAGTGATCAGCCCATTAACACATGATTTATTGCCTTTATCCTTTCCCTGTATCACCCCACTACTCCCTCACTATGCTCCTGGCATCACATCCCAAATAAACTACCTGCACTCAATTCCTGGTCTCAGAGTCTGGTTTTAGAAAACCTATACCAAGATAGATAGAGCAAAGGAAAAACACATGCTGAATTTTCAGTCTCCATAACAGACATCTTTACTTTGTGATATGTAGACATGGCCTCAAAAATGGAGGGAACTCATACTTTACACATATTGGTATGAAAACAAATTCTATCCTCTACTAGGATGGTCCCTGATTCACAGAGTTAACTATGATGACTCAAATCTTGATTCTCCTAGGTCCTAGTTGTAGTAAAGCAAGATAATCCTAAGCTTGATGGAGTCCAACCTTCTGCAATAGATTTGCTGCAGCCTTTGGCAAGGCTGCAGGCCAGGGAATGAACTCATCTTCAGAAATATGCCTCTGCCTCTTGCCACTCCAGTATTTTGAAATGTGGTAGGGCAGGATAAGGAACTGGCTTGGCATAGCCAGTGTATCTAAAATCCAACGTGTGTAAACATACAAATTGCTTGTGGGTTCCTAGAGCTGGGCAACAATTCCTGACTCGTCACATCTGCCCTAGGGCTCCTCCATATGGCACACTATGGCTAAAAGAGTATGTTTTGGAGTTGTGCCAGCTAAATTGTGTATCTTTTGGTAAGCTACATTTCTCTGGTATTTGCTTTCTTCATTTATTAAATGGCAGTGATAACATCTACATCTCACAGTTTTGTTGTGAGGATTATATGTGATAATATATATAAAGCTCATACTACAGGTACCCATTTCTTTCATTCAGCAAGTATTTATTGAATGCTTTTATGTGCTACGAATTGTTCTAAAAGGCTGGGATACACTGGCAAACAAAATAGACAAAGACTCCTGTCCTGGGGGAGCTTATGTTCTAGCAAGGAGAGATAGACAATAAATAGGAAATATAATACACAAGTATTTAGAATATTAGATGGTGGTAAATGCTAGGGTAAAATTAAAAGCACAGCAGGGTAGAGAAGCATCAGGAGGGAGGAAGTAGGGTGGGGCACTTTACAGTATCAGATAAGGTGGTCAGGGCTCTCAATGAGAGGGTGAGATTAGAGAAAATAGTAGAAGTGGAGGAAGTTAGAGCATCAATGTTTGGGGAAAGAGTGCTCTAGGCAGAGGCATAAATATACTTTAATGTACATTAAATATATAGTTAAGTGCATCCCTCTGTGTCCCTTGTGCAGCTTATCATGGGGGTTAGAGCACAGTCCTAGGAGCCAAACCACCTGGGTTCAAATCTCAGTTCTACTTACCACTGTGTGACCTTAGGTAAATTATTACCTTTTTGTATCTCAGTTTCCTCGTTTGTAATGGAGGATAATAACAGTTTCTACTCCACTCAAATGGGTCATATGAGTCAGAGTAGGTTAGGTTATGCTGGGGCAACACATTAACCATGGAACCTCAGTGGCTTAATACGATAGAAACCTACTTTTTTACTCATGCTAGGTGTTTTCAGGGTGCTCTGCTTCCCATAGTTACTCATGGACTCCAACTGATGGGAGGTCCTCCAAATCACGATGCCACCATCTTAACATAAGGCCAAGAGAGAGCTGGAGGGACATTTACCATCTCGGCCATGAAGTAACACATGTTATTTCCACTCACAGCCCATACTTTAAAACCAGTCACCTAGCCCCACCTAACTATTTAGTCAGGAAGGGACCTGAACAAAGAGGGAGCTCACCATGTGGAACTCTTTCCAGGCAGAAAGAAAAGTCAGTATCGAGGCTCTGAGGAATGAATGAATGACATATTCAAACAAGAGTAAGAAGCTCACTGTGACAGCTGTGTGGTGACTAAAGATGAGAGTTATAGAAGAATCCCCACTGGACAGGCAGGGAAGAGTGAGATCTCGCAGGGCCTCACCATGATCTGCAGGGCAGCAGTTTATTCTTCAGAAACAAATCTCCATCTCTGAGAGCTTTTGTTGACTGTGCTATC
Source organism: Camelus bactrianus (assembly GCF_048773025.1). NCBI lineage: Eukaryota > Metazoa > Chordata > Mammalia > Artiodactyla > Camelidae > Camelus > Camelus bactrianus. The sequence goes on from NC_133575.1 coordinate 8,181,650, forward strand.
TAAAATAGCAGCCCCCTTTCTCCAGTCACCTTATTCCTTAGCCTGCATCCATTTCCTTCATTGCACTTACATGTAAATTTATCAGGTATTTCTTGTTGCTTCCCTACAGTCTCCCCCTACTAGAGAGTAAGATAAGGGTGGAGATTCCTGTCTTGTTCACTCTGTTCCCAATATTTCATATAGTACCTGTATCTAATAGACTTAATATATGCTCATTGAATGACTAAATGAACGAACGAATGAATGTGTAGCTTGACTTTCCTTCTACAGGCCAAATTTGACGAGTTCCGTTAAGGAACCCGTTGTCTGCCTTGAAGTCATTTGAAGATAAATTTTTCACTTAGATCCCGTAGGAGTCAATTATTGGTGGAAATGTTAGTTCCTCATAAGAGTTGATGGCAGGAAACACATCTGATCTGCATCTTACTTCTGAATACCACAGGGCTTCCAGCCCAGATAAAGGGACAGGCCTCCATAGGAGTGAGTATCACTTGGCTCCTTCAGTGGTAGCTAACCACTCCTAACATGGAGGGTCTATGAGGACATGAGCAGTTCTGGAAGCCACATCCATCCTCAGACAGGCCTGCCTTTAACAAAAAGTAGATCCAATCCCTTGAGTATTTGGAAATCCAAATTTTCTTCCCTTGAAGTATTTCAAATAGACTTGCCTGAAAAAAAACCAGGCTGCCTAAGATAAGCTTAAATTAACTTTTCTAGAGTAGGATATATGTATTTATTATTATTAAATATCTTTTAAAATAGTTTTTGAAAGCCCTGTAAACTTTTATTTATTTTTTTCAAGTCAGTTTTACTTTTACCTTTTTTTACTGAGATATAATTGACATATAACACTATGTTGGTTTCAGGTACAGATCATAAACTGTTGATGTTTGTATATAATGCCAAATGATCACCACAATAAGTTTAGCTAAAAGCTATCACCACACATAGTTATACATTTTTTTTTCTTGTGGTGAGAACTTTTAAACTCTACTCTCTTAGGAACTTTTAAATATGTAATACAGTATTATTAACTACACTCACTATGCTGTACATGACATCCTTATGTCATATATGAACCAGGCAATCAACAAATTATTTAAAACTGTTCTCATGATAATATTGACTACAGATATTACCATCACCATGTTATAGATGAGGAAACAGATCTAGAGAGGTAAAGCAAGTTGCCCCAAGTTCATTCAATTACTAAGAAGAGAGAAAGAATTTGAACTTTTATTTTCAGATCAGTGCTCATCCTATATTCTATGACTAAAGGTAATAAACTCTATTACAGCTTCCAGATTAAATTCTCCTGCCGTTAAATCACTTAAGTTTGTTATAAATACTTGTTTAAATATCTGTATTTCACCCAACAATTCCACTTCTAGGTATCTACATGATAAATGAAAATATGTCCTCCCAAAGATTGGTACACTAATGTTCACAGCAGCATTATTCTTAACAGCTCCCCCACTAAGGAAACAATCCAAATGTCCATGAACTAGTGACTGGATCAACAAAATGTGGCATATTCATACAATGGAAGTCTATTCAACAATAAAAAGGAATGAAGTACTGATACAAGCTACAGTATAATAAACCTCAAAACTTACGGGAAGTGGAAGAAGAAGCCAGACAAAAAATTATCATGTGCTGTATGATTCCATTTATATAAAATGTCCAGCATAGACACATCTTTGGAGACAAACTACATTAATCATTGCCAGGGGCTGGAACAGGGAAAGGGGAGTGACTGCTAATGAGCACAGGGAAGTTACTGGGGTGAGGGAAATGTTCTACAATTGAATTATAGTGATGGCTGCACAGTTCTGTAAATTTACTAAAAGTCATTGAATTGTATACCATACAATGAATGAATTTTACATTATGTAAGTTACACCCTAATAAAGTTTTTTTTTTTTAAGTAAGAAAAAGCAAGAGAGAGAGAGGGAGGGGGAGGGAGGGAGAGGGTGGGAAGTATCTGTATTTTTCACTTCTATACCCGGAGCACCTCACACATTTGCTGGGCACAGAGAAGCTCAAAGAGGCTTTGCTTACTGAATGCCTAAATGAATGAGGTGGTGGGGTTGACAGATTTGCCTCACTGAATTTTCTTGCCTAGATCTCTCCAAGGTACAGATGTCTTCTTAACCATCGCAGCTAGGCTTTGGAAATATATCTCAGAAGTGATGAAACAAACACATTTTCTTGTGTGCAGGCCAGGACAGCTCAACAGAATGTTATCAAGGAAACCACATTCCTATCTTGGAGGCTAAGGATGGAGCTGAAAGATGTGACTGGAGTTTGGAGTTCCTGCAATGCAGAAAATCTTCCCTGATGCAGGCTCCAGTGGCTGAGAACCAGGGGACGCTGTCAAGGAGAAATGGATCGGGTCTGCCCAGGAATTGGCCAGATAGGACACCCTGCAGACTGCCCATACCCTAGGGCTAGGAGGAAGGCTGGAGGAGGGACAATAGCACCTCTGAAAGTCAAAATATTTTCTTTTACCCAGTTGCCAACTTGCAGGGAAGGAAATTAAAGCAAAGCTGCTTTCCCAATTTAGGGCAAAGATATTTTCCATATTTTTGTAGAAATCTTTTATTTATGAGACACAAAATGAACCACGAGAATACAGAAAACACCAGTGTCTGCTGGCCTTTCAGCACATAGTGGGCCGCATACTTCCTTCTTTTGCTTTTTCAACCGGTTTTAAAAAGAAAGTCCAACTTGTAAAATCACACACATCTATTTCTCTCTGAGATTTAAGGCCAAGAGATGTGACCTGAGCTGAGTCACATGTGACTCAAAGGGAACTGTCTCATCTCTGCTCCAGAAAAAAAAAAATCAAACTGTGTTTGTCCCAAATTAAGATTAAACCTTGAAATGATGTGGGAAAATGACCTTTCGCTTTATTTGTGTGGTGCAGTAGTGGCGTCTTTGTGTTTCTTCCTTCCCAACTCTATGAAAACACTTTCTGACTTCATTTCAGCTCTGGTCAAGGAACAAGACAATAGGAATACAGCAATTTTGTCATTTTAATGACTCAATCAAGAAAGAAAACATCACCACCATGGTGTGTTTGAAAATTCATTCCAAATGGATTCATCGAATTTTTATGAGATTTAGGATGCTATTCTGCTCCCCCAAATCTTAGAAAGCGGCCATTTCTTTCCCCCAAATCAACCGTAACATCCGCACCAGGATGGGATTCAACTTTATGGTTTTATGTGGCAACAACTCCACAACATACTTTTCTCCCAACTTTCTAACTAAAATCCTATGGTGACACAACGGAATATAAAAACACAGCTCCAGCAAGAGCTGGACCTATGCCAGCGCTCTGCTGGACTCTCACAGGAGTTTCTATTAACTGCATGGTTGATTGAAATGGTGTTTTAAATGTAGTGGTGAGGCTCTTGAAAGCATGTGAGAATGTTCTTCCATCTCTTCCCTCCTGTCTGCCCAGTGGTTGAGAAATTCACGGTCTGTCCCAGCCTCAAATCTGGGCAGCCAGCTTTCTACTATGTGATGGCAGCATCTTATGTGCCTCTCTTCAGTGGCATTGACACATTTCTCTCTTTCTGCTCAGTTCAGGACTGCAGCACCCACAGGAACCTGAGCAGAGTGGAAGGTGGTGGTGGGCAAAGGGAAAGACAGGCAGGAGTTACATAGCATGCAAACGTATCGGCCTTGAATTCAACTATGGGTGCTCTGGAGAAGCCGTGGGGAGGGCATATGGAGAGGGATAAGGGGGGGAAAGCAGGGAGAGAGGCGGTGAGAAATCACAGTCTTCATTTACATATTGATTCCACACTACTTTTCACTCAATGAGCATGTCCCTCCAGGAGTGCACAAAACTTAGAAAAATGTCACTGCTCCAAAGTCAGCATAAGTGACTTTGTTTTGTCTATGTCTGTCTCAGCATATCTCCCAAGGAGGCAGTAGCTCCCCAGGCTGAGCAGGATTTAGTGTTCAAACTCACCCATTTTAAAATACAACATGGCCTTCCAGTGGAAGCCAACTAATTCAGACAGAGAACCTGAGATGAGCTCCACTGTCAGAAAATGAACTAGCAGAGTGGTTAGGAGTAGAAGAGATAGAAAATTCCATCTGAGTTAGAAAGAGCAGGACTAGTTCTAAATGGACTGGACATCAGACTATGGGCAAGGACCAGAATGCATCAAACTGCTGACCAGTCGTTGATCTGAGAAAGGATGTGACCCATTGGGCAGGGTGTGCTCTCAGGGGGTTCAGTTGTAAGACATCATTATTCATTTATGTAGAAGGGATTGCTGGTTGTTCACCCTCACCTACTTCCTTGGTTAGAGAGCCCCGCTGTCCTTTGGGGAGGACAGTGCGTCCAGCCAAAATATTTTTATTTTCCAGTTTCTCTTGTCCCTGGGCACTGCAAAGTCACTAGGTATTGGCCAGTGAAATATGAGCTACAGTGTGAGTCAATTTCTGGGAAGGCTCCTACCTAGGCCATTCATTCATTCATTCATTCATTCATTCTTGATTCATTTATTCACACACTCGTTCAGAAAACATCTATTGACCACTTACTATGATCCAGTCACTGGGCAAAGAGCTGGGAAGGAAGTCTGAGACATGGCCCTTACCCCCATAGTCTAGTGGGGAAAGGCAGATAAAAGTAAACAGGCAATCATGTACAATATGGTGAGGGTTACCTACCACGGGGATAACCTACCATGAGTATTGAATGCTGTACAGACAAAGAGGAAGGGCACAGACTCAGGCAGGAGTCAGAGAAGGTTCAGTTCAGTTGGTTACAAAAGGTGAATCAGCACTAACCAATTGAAACAGTGGAGACATTCCCAACAGGAGTGGCATATTTGATGACCTCTAGTGTACTTCAGGGAGTTCATTGTTTTCAGTGGGTCCTTAATTCTTCAGCTCTGCACCCCTCCCACCACCCCCAGATCAGCATAGGAATTAGAAGTTTTGTAATTGAGAGACTCTGAAGGAATAAACTTTTGGAACAAATGGTCAAGTTCAATTAATGAATAATAGAAGAAGATAGGGATTCAACCCTTTTTAAAACAAAATAATCTATCCATGTTGCTACATGTGTATCTAGTCTGGTGCTTGTAAGTGCTGCATCATGTTTCATAGTGTATGTCTATGACATTTAAGTCATCCATTCCCCCAGTGACGAACACTTGATTGCCCGCAACTCCCCACTGCCACAAAATTCTATGATGAACACCTCTTGTGCTGCCTTTTATGGACCTGGGTAAGAATTTCTCTGGGATATATATACTCCAGAGCAGAAGTGCTGGGTCATAGGGTAAGGTACTTAAATTTGACAAAGTATTACAAGATTGGCTTCCAGAATAGCTACACCAGTCTATACCCTGACAGTGCAAGAAGAGTCCCAGATCTCCATGTCCTCACCAACACTTGGCATTTTTCTGCTTTCTAACTTTTGCCAATGTGTTGAATTTAAAGTGATATTTCATTGTTGCTTTAATTTGCATTTCTCTAACAACAAATGAGCCTGAGGATCTCTTAGTATACTTAAAAATAATAATCTCTCTTCCCTTCCCTTCTCTCTCTCTCCCTCCCCCTCTCTGTTTCTCTTCTTGTTTGTTTGTTTGTTTCCTCTTTCAGAACTGACAATTCTGCTTGCCTGATTCTTCTGATTTTTCTGTTAGCGTTCCTGATCCTAGCATTGCTGCAAAAACCTGATTTGAGGCAGTGTTCCTAGAGACTGTTAGCCACATGGAAGCGAACATAAGAAGTGAGGGGCAATGTAGTAGATGATAAGGACATGGACTTTGTAGGCAGACTTGCCTGGTTTGATTTCTACTTCTACTCCTTATAGGTGAGTGACCCTGGACAAGTTACCTGACCCCTCAGTGCCCCTGTTTTCCTATCTGTAACCTACCTCATAGAGTTCTTGTGAAGATCAAGTGCATTTGTATACATAAAATGTTCAAAACAGTGGCTGGCATGTAGGAACTAATTACAAATGTTAGCTATTATTATTAGACTACTGCCTACCTCTTAATTAGCCATGCTCTGTACCCCTGTATACACACACACACACACACACACACACACACACACACACACACTTGTACCAGCAGGCAGTAGAAACAAAGCAGAGAGAAAGCAGCTCTCAGCCTAGGATCAGAGCTCTCCACTCCTACTCACATGTGTAACTCTTGCACGGTCTTGAGCTCTAGACCTGGGTTCTCCTATCTGGCTAGGCTTCTTAAAGAACCTTCTCAGAAATCTACCAATACTGCCAGTTCCCACCCTGCCTGTGATGTGCCCCCATGACACAACCATAGTAGCAGTCATCTTAGACCATGAAGAGAAAGACAGGTGCTGGGAAGATGGAGGAGGGAGACTGAAGGAGTCTGGGCCCCAGGTAAATGTGGAGCCACCAACCCAGCCTCCTTTAAATAAGAAAAAAATAACTTCCTATATGAGATCACTCATATGTGGAATCTAAAACAAACAAAGCATAAATACAGAACAGAAATAGACTCATAGACATAGAACACAAACTTGTGGTTGCCAAGGGGGCGGGGGATGGGAAGGGATAGACTGGGACTTCAAAATTGCAGAATAGATAAACAAGATTATACTGTATAGCACAGGGAAATATATACAAGATCTTATGGTAGCTCACAGAGAAAAAATGTGACAATGAATATATATATGTTCATGTATAACTGAAAAATTGTGCTCTACACTGGAATTTGACACAACATTGTAAAATGATTATAAATCAATAAAAAATGTTAAAAAAATAACTTCCTATCTTTTTGAACTATTGTTATTTTGCATTTTGTGACATATGCTGCTAAATCTCATCTTCATTTATACACCATTTAAATGTAAAATTAATTCCACCTTGAGACATAAAAAGAATGCCCTCTTGGTGGTCAAAGATAGTGGAAATTCAGAGTGGAATCTTCCCCCCCAAAGGAATATTTACAAAGTTATTGCTTTACCTCCAGGTAAGCATGGATTATTTACTGTTCTTTATTTTGAAAGAAATCACTGTGCATTCAATTCAAATGTTTCTTGCTGAGCTTTTTTTGTTCAGCATTTTAAGACTGTGTGATTAATTATACTGATGTCTAAAGCATTTAGACATGAAAACTGAAACTAAATCACAGATAAACAAGGAGTACACATAACAATATATTAAAAGGCAAAGAGACAGGTGTCTTAACACTCAAACAGCTATTCATAAAACATAATTAGACGGAAAAAGGCACAGGATGTTCCTACCTGTTTATAAAAATTCACAAATCTCAGCCATATCCTCCTTCTTTTCCTTATCTCCAGCAATTGTCAAGCAAGTTCAACTGCAAAGCTAAAGATTTTGCTAATCCTTTCTTTCACAAGTTTATTCCTCTTCGTATACACTGTTCATTTTCTTCAATATTTCATCAGAAGTTCCTTAGACCTACATCTAGATAAACTGCCTCTTTTTACTTAACTACAAAGGGTTTCACATACAAAGCAAAACCAACATTTATGAACAATTTGCCTTCCACTTTTTTCCACCAAATTAAGCGACTGGCCCCAAAGGAGTGTGTCACTCTGCAGATACTAAGAAGAGGCATGGCAAATGAGCTGGCTTCCCCATCTTCATCCTGTCGATTCATGACAAAGGCAAAACTGCCTTCCAAGCATGTCCATGTCCACCATGTCCACCATTTTCATCGTTCACCTACCATTTCTTTTCAGCTTTCTCAATCCCATTTGCTGATTCCCCACATATCCCTCTCTGTTACTCACTGATCGTTAGGTTTTTGATCTTTCTAACTACCCAAGCAGCTACATATTTTATAAAATCAAGCAGTCTTACTGTTTTCCCCTTTTCTGCAGATCTGCAGAACTCTTCTTCTTTACCTCTTTAATTATAGGAATAATGACACCCAGTCGTTGAGCCACTTGTTACTGTGCTTACACCGGCTTCGCATGCAAATCCAATTTGCCCTCTTAATACCTGTACAACATAAGAACCATAGGAGATAAGGAACCTTTGGCCTGGAGAAGTTAACTTGCTGAAGTTTCAAAGACACTCTCGCCTTATGCTCCAACCTTCTTCTGTCTAGAGTAGCGTTGTCCAGTAGAAACAGGATGCAAACGACATACATAATTTTAAATGTTTTGGTAGCCAGATTAGAAAAGTAAAAATAGACAGGTAGAAAGTGATTATAACTATATATTTTATCTAACCCAAATATCCAAATAGTATCAACATGTAATCAATATAAAAATAATTATTAATAAGATATTTTACATTGTTACAGCATATCTCAATAAATTTTCATTAGAAATACTTGATCTGGATTTAGATTTCATAAAATATACAGTTGAAAACATCAATTCACATATCCAAGTTGTATCAAACATATTATAAAAGTTTTCTGAAGACTGAACACAGTATCAACATTTTTAGTGAAGTTTAATGTCATCATAATTATATAAAATTAAAATCAGTTTTCAGTCACACTACCCACATGTCAAGTGCTGAGCAGCCACATGGGGTCAGTGGCTGCCATGCTGGACAGCATCGCTCTGGATCTAGGGATGTGTCCTTACAGACAACTCAACGATATGCTCCCATCTGAGCTCATGCAACGAGTCAGTCTCCTCCTCCAAAAGAAGAGCTCATCGCTGCCCACCCTCCAAGGCCCAGCCAGATTCTCCTCCTCTACTGACACTTTCCTGATCCACTCAGAAGGAATCCAAAAATCCACTCCTTCTCCCAACTTACAAAGCACTTTCTCTGGGCCCCCTGAATGGCACCCATCATATTTCACTTTGTAGAATACATGGTTCCTCTTATTCCTGTCTCCTGTACTACCATCTTCAGCTTACCTCAAAACCAGCTCCTCAAAAAAAAAAAATGTTTTTTGCCCGAATCTCCCAAATTGATTTGCAAAGGAAGTATTAAAAAGAAACAAGTCTAAACCTTTGAAATGAACATATTTATCTTCACAAACAAAACCAGAAGAAGAGGAAAACGACTTTAGTAGAAAAAATTATAATCTCTTTGGTGTCCTTACATAAGTTGACAAAGAATATGGAGAAAAGAAATACTAGTATACCTCATTTTTTGGTAAGTTTTATAACAGACACTTTGGTCTCACAAGCCAAGAGGCCTTTTAAATGTACATATTTATGTATGTTTCTTATGGTAAGAGAGTAAGAAACACCTAGGTCTCCAAATAATCAGAGAGGGCATTGTAGAACAACAGCCAGGGTTTGCCTGGAAGGCATTTGTTGAACCTGGTGAACCTAAATTCTAGTTTTCCTGGCCTCATAGATTCAGGGGATAAAATGCAAATTCCAGGGTCTGCCGAAGGTGGCAAGCTGAATCGGCATTCCTCCCCATAAAGCTGGAACTCCAACAGTATGCATCCTCGTGGTAAGGGGAAACACCCCTGTCTCCAGTCATAAACAGGAAAAGTTCCTACCTCAAACCTGGCCAGTGGAAACAACTCCAGTGTACATCATCAATAGAATGGGTACACTGTGGTATACACACAGAAGAAAATGTGGCAGAGCAACAAGAACCAGTAGACTAGAGATAAATGCACCACCATGGATGAACTCACATATAAGGATAAGCAAGAAAAATGGATCAAAGACTTAAACATAAGACAAGATACAATAAACCTCCTAGAGGAAAATATAGGCAAAACATTATCTGACATACGTCTCAAAAATTTTCTCCTAGAAGAAATAAAAGCAAGAATAAACAAATGGGACCTAATGAAACTTACAAGCTTCTGCACAGCAAAGGAAACCATAAGTAAAATAAAAAGACAACCTACGGAATGGGAAAAAATTTTTGCAAATGAAACCAACAAAGGCTTAATCTCCAGAATATATAAGCAGCTCATATGACTCAATAAGAAGAAAATAAACAACCCAGTCCAAAAATGGGCAGAAGAACTAAACAAGCAATTCTCCAAGAAAGACATACAAATGATCAATAGACACATGGAAAAATGCTCAATATCACTAATTATCAGAGAAATGCAAATCAAAACTACAATGAGGTATCACCTCACACCAGTCAGAATGGCCATCATTCAAAAGCCCACAAATGACAAATGCTGGAGAGGCTGTGGAGAAAAGGGAACCCTCCTACACTGCTGGTGGGAATGCAGTTTGGTGCAGCCATTGTGGAAAACAGTATGGAGATTCCTCAAAAGACTAGGAATAGAGTTACCATATGACCCAGGAATTCTGCTCCTGGGCATATATCCAGAAGGAAGCCTACTTCAAAAAGACACCTGCACCCCAATGTTCATAGCTGCACTATTTACAATAGCCAAGACATGGAAACAGCCTAAATGTCCATCGACAGATGACTGGATAAAGAAGATGTGGTATATTTATACAATGGAATACTACTCAGCCATAAAAACCGAGAACATAACGCCATTTGCAGCAACATGGATGTTCCTGGAGAATGTCATTCTAAGTGAAGTAAGCCAGAAAGAGAAAGAAAAATATCATATGAAATCGCTCATATGTGGAATCTAAAAAAAAAAAAAAAAAGGATATAAATACAAAACAGAAACAGACTCATAGACATAATATATACAGGCTTGTGGTTGCCAAGGGGGTAGGGGGTGGGAAGAGATAGACTGGGATTTCAAAATTGTAGAATAGATAAACAAGATTATACTGTATAGCACAGGGAAATATATACAAGATCTTATGGTAGCTCACAGAGAAAGGAATGTGACAATGAATATATGTATGTTCATGTATAATTGAAAAATTGTGCTCTACACTGGAATTTGACACAGCATTGTAAAATGATTATAAATCAATAAAAAATGTTAAAAAAAAAAAAGGATAAGCAAGAGAACCACACATAAAAGTATACAAACAATAGGATTCTGCTTGTATAAAGTACAAAAATGGGGAAAGCTAATCTATGGTGACAGAGGTCGCAATATGAGTTACCGTTGGAGAGGGTGAGTTGGAGACCAGGATTAGTTATCAATCGTCAGCAGCATCATATTTTGAAACTTGAGGACGTGATGTCCACTTGTAGCATTTATTCATGTATGTGTGTGTATTCATGTATAAAATATACACTACCTATAAGTATATATCATTTATATTTTATATTTATTTAGTTATATATAATTATATATTACTTATATTTAGCTATATAATTATGTATTTCATCATATATAATTATATATTACACATATTTAGTTATATAATAATTATATATATATGTAATTTATGCTTATATCCTCTCCATAGAACACTGATATAGTCTGCTAAGCAGTCTCTTGCCTCAGATGTCTTGCAGATTTCAGTAACTCCAACCCACTAAAACACATCCTGAAACTCTGAGTTGGTGACCTCTTTACATCCAGGAACTAAGGTCCAAGGGTAGCAGGATGTAAAGTATTAGGTCTGCACAGCAGCTGCACACAGAGCACATACACAGGGAAGGGAATGATGGCAGAACAGAAGGCTCTCCAGGTGTCGTTCTCAGCAGCCATCTGCCCATTTGCTCTCAGCGGGAGTTAGTTCCCAGTAGCCAGTGTGACACCACGTTGTTCATCAAAAGAGAGGAGGCAGAGATGGGTGCATCTACCCTATCCGACAGGATTCTGTTTCATAGGACAGTGCCTGCGTTGTAGAAACAGGAGAAAGCAGCCCCAGATTCAGGATACTTTCTGTGATGTGATGAATAGGACACTAGTGCAGAAGGGAGGATATCCCTGACCAGAGATGTGTAGCTCACACTGTAGATCGATCTGCTGGTGCAGCTATCTGGCCAGCCCAGCTAAGTAAATATTACAAGTGGACATCACACCCTCAAATTTCAAAATACAATGCTGCTGAAGGTTGATAAGTCAATGATGGACCTAAACCAACTTCCAGCTGTGTATTTCCCAGCTACTTTCAAAATTCCAGCTTACCACGAGCTTTCATAGTTCATTTCCTCATAGGTATTTTTGTGATTTCATCAGAAATGACTGACTGATGGGTTCCTTTGTGAAAGTGCCCCATTTGGACAAGTTAAATGAGTAAACCTGGTTAAAAAAATATATTCACCAAGAGCCTCTGGGCATAAGGTACGATTTTCAAGAGCCCAAGCATTCTTGGCTACTTGTAAGTATTACTGGAAGGCACTCAAAACAAACACTCCATTTGCCTGATCTTCAGCAAAGAAAATATCAGCCTGTGTGAGCTAATGTGGATGTTATTTTAGAATTAGCTTCGCTGCCATTTCAGGGTAGCTAATACCACTGTCCTCACTTCAAAGTCTTTTGAAATGAGATTCAGAAAGCGGGCAAGCTGCAAAGCTTGTGACTTTGAGTGTGGTTCTAGAAAAACTCACATATGAGTAGATTTGGCCTGGACATGCGAAAGACTTTTCCTCAAACTGCTGGGTATTTCGACCACAGAGGAAGATGAAATATTGGTAGGAACAGCAAAGCCTGGCTTCATGAGTGTGCAATATGCGCAACCACCAGGGCTTTGCAGTGCAAAGGACTCCACAATTCGTTTACTGTTTTGCTGTCACCATTCTGAAATTCCTAATAAGTCTTGAACAAGGGGCTCAGCATGTTTATTTTGCACTGGGCCTCCCACATTATGTGACAATCCTGGAAATGGCAATGTGGCTTTACTTCTACCCTCTTCCTAGACATTTTTCTTTCTTGTCATTTATATATATAATATGCTCTATTCATCCTAAATTAAGGTTTACTTTTTACCAGTTGTGTCTCTTTGAAGGGTATGTCCCACCAGACGGATGAAAAAGAGTATCAAAGAACAGTAACGTGAAAAGGTAATACGAGAGGGAATGGAAATTAATTTGGGATATATGGGAATTCTCTGTATAAGTTTTGCAACTTTTCTATAAATCCAAACTTATTCCAAAATAAAAAGGACAGCTCATCATAAATTTACAAACTACAATAAGTAGTTTTTAAAAGACAACTGTAAAGTCATTAAAAAAAAAAACAACAAGCCTCTCACACCTGAAAATTAAAATAAAAGAGAAAGAACAACATTCCTCTAAAAAATTCCTGGATCAAAGAAAAATTTTAAATGGACATCATAAACTTGACAAAATAATGCTAATGTTACTTTTAGAACTATTCAAGGATTTAATTTAAATGGTTAGATATAGCAGAACTATGTTTAAATATCAATAGCTTTAAAAAATAGTTTAAAATGAATTTTTTTAAAAAAATTTTTATTGAAGTACAGTCAGTTACAATGTGTCAATTTCTGGTGCACAGCACAATGTCCCAGTCATACATATACATACACATATTTGTTTTCATATTCTTGTTCATTAAAGATTATTACAAGATACTGAATATAGTTCTCTGTGCTATACAGAAGAAACTATTTTTAAATCTATTTTTATATATAGTGGCTAACATTTGCAAATCTCAAACTCCGAAATGTATCCCTTCCTACCCTCTTTCCCCAGGAACCGTAAGATTGTTTACTATGTCTGCAAGTCTCTTTCTGTTTTGTAGATGAGTTCATAGTGTCCTTTTTTTTCTTCCTTCTTTTCAGATTCCACATATGAGTGATATCATACGGTATTTTTCTTTCTCTTTCTGGCTTACTTCACTTTCAATAGTTTATTAAAGCAGCAAAAATAGCAAAAATTAAAATCCCCTTTGCAATTGCCACAAAAACTATAAAAGATCTATGACTCATTTTTGTAAGAAATTTGCATTAACAATATATATGTGTGTAAATGGACAATAAAATTTTGCTAAAAGATACTAAAGAAGAATAAAGGAAGAATCATACTCCATTCCTAGAAGGAAAGATTAAATTTTGTAAAAATATCAGTGTTCCTTAAATTAATACATAAAAGTAAATTATCTTAGTAATCTGGGAAAACATGATGTAAACAAAAATCTCTCTATTTCCATAAGGGGTATGAGTGCAGGAAAGCATCCTGGGGAGAAGGGCAAGGTCACAGTCTGACCCTTGAGACCCAGGGACACAGAGCCTTCCTAAGACTGGAGCTGAACTAAGCCAACAGCTGCTTAATTCACTTAGAAACACATTTAGTTGAGTATCTCTTGTGTGCACATGCTCTAAGAAAGGTGTGACGGTTTGTAGCAGGAAGAATATACCCCGTCCTTGTCTCTAAGAAATGTGCACTTGAGCAGGAGAGAGAACTTGACCATCACTACAGAGGTAAAGCAAAGAAAGAGTGCAGACTGAGATAGCAACCTCAGGCCAAGGTGACTGGGGAAAGAACATCTTTTGTAAATGTGGGAAAGGAAAAAGGACATGGAAGCAAAAGTTTAGGGCAAGGGGCCTGTGGCAGCCGTAAATGCTCCTGGGAATTGAGGGCATGCTGCTTACCATGTGTGCTGTTCAGTGTCCTAGAAGCATCTTTCTCAATCAGTCAGCACAATAACTCTAGTAAACTAGGAAACTTTATGATCCTTATTTTACAGATGAGGCAACTGAAGCTTGGAGCAGTGAAGCAATGTTCCCAGGCTCACAAAGCTAGTAAAGGGCAGATCCAGAGCTTGAAGCTATTCATTCATTCATTCTCTTATCCAGCAATGATTTTTTGAGCACCAATCATGGCCTGAGCATTGTTCTGGGGACCAGAGAGAGAGCAGTGAATAAAACACAAGCTGGACCAGGTCTTTGCTTTCTTGGAATGTACTTTTGAAGAGGAGGTCAAACATAGATAGAGAATAGAAAAGCAACAAATAAATCAGTTTCTCAACCCTGGCACTACTGACATTTGGGGCTGGATAAATCTTTGTTTGGGGACTGTCCCGTGTACTGTAGGATGTTTAGCAGCATCCATGGCCTCTACCCACTGGATGCAATAGCAGCCCCCCCCCACTCCCAAGTGGTGACAACCCAAAACGTCTCCAGACATTGCCAAATGCACTGGGGGCAAAATCCAGGTTGAGAACCACTGAAATGAACAAATGTAGTAATTTCAAGTTGTGATAATAGATAAATGAAATAAAATAAAATTGGATAATGGATGGAGAGTGACAGGGAGGTACCACTTTAGACTGAAGGATCACAGAAGGTTATTCTAAGGAGTAGAGATCAAGAAGCAGACACTGATAAGTTAGGGTGAGACTTCCAGGCAGTGGGAAGAGCAGGTGCAAAGGCTGTGAGGTCGTAAGGACCTTGGTATGCTAAAAGAACAGAAAGAAAGCAGAGAGCCTGAAGGGTAATGACATAAGATAGGTGGGTAGGGACCAGATCACACAGCAACTTGTGGTTTATGTTTTAAAATGATAACTTAGTTGCTCTCTGGAGAGCAGTTTGGAGTGGCAAAAGAAGGGGCAATTGGTATCTAGGAGAGAGATGATGGGGGTTGGAATAGGGCTTCAGCGGAGGAAATGGGGAGATACTGAACAGATCTGGCCCATGGCAGTGTAGAGCTGAGAGGCCTGTCTGACAGACTGAGTGTAGACAATAAATTCCTTTTCCCTTTCGGTGTGTGCCAAGATGCGCCCCATTTTCCAGATTCCTGGAAATCTATCCTGGCTTCCACCTAGGCCAAACTTCCTGAATTTCTGTTGGCTTGGCCTCTATCTCTGGTTCTTCATCCCTCTCTATACCCTCATCTTCTAGGAGGGTGCCCCTTGACCCCTGCCTAAGTCAGCTCCATGTCCAGGGGCCTCATCTTCCCTTAGGCTCCCTGCCATTCTCTCACATCCACTTTCCCTCCAAACACTGCCAGAATTCTAACTCTCTTGGGAGCTATAGCTGAACATTCTGTTTCTATGAATATAGAAACCCTCTAACTATCTCCATTACGAATTCCAGAGAAGGCACTAGGGTGTCACCGCATAAACAAAAGACATAGTAGATGTAGGGAGTCCAAAATGCAATAAAGAGGAATGACTTTCAGCTTAATGGTACAATGAGGAGCCAATGAAGGATATTTAAAGTGATTGTTCTGATGCACACGCTTGTAGTGGGTTGAACTGTGTTCCCCCCAAAAATATGTTCAAGTCCTAACCCCCAGTACCTGTGAATGTAGCCTTACTGTAGATGGAATTAGTTAAGATAATCACATTGGATTAGGGAGGGCCCTAAATCCAGTGACTGGTATCATTATAAAAAGAGGGGAGGACACATATAAACACAGCCACACACAGGGAAGAAGGCCACGTGGCAACCAAGGCAGAGACTAGAGTGATGTGGCTACAAGACAAGGAACACCAAAGAAGCTGCGAGCCACCAGAAGCTAGGAAGAGGCAAAGCAGGATTCTCCCCTAGAGCCTTCAGAGGGAGTGTGGCTCTGCTGACACCTTGATTTTGGTCTTCTTATCTCCAGAACTGAGGAGAATGAATTTCTGTTGTTTTAGACCAGCCTGGTTACAGTCATTTGTTTTGACAGCCCTAGGAAATGAACACGATGTTCCAAATGCTCATTTGGACAATTTGAGCTAAAAGGTATATTTTAGCTACATGTGAATTTTCTGCTGAAAAGCTGGAACACAAGAGTATTTGAAAGACGAGGATCAATAAGATGGAGAACAGCAGCACCTGACCTAAGTGCCCTGACTAAACTGTCTTCATGATACTCCCTCTAGCTGTACAACTGCCCCACTAGACCCAGGCCCCTGGGGCCCCAGGGCTCTCCTGTTGGGTTCTTTGTACAGTAAAGTTCAATACACATCCTCAGGGTCCTGAAGCTACAGTATTGTGGGTGGAGGGGGGCTCAGTAAAGCTGACCAAGACTTTGCACATTCTGATCACTCTTTCCCACAAACCAGAAGCTTGACCTAGGCCTGCACCATTCCAGAAAGACCTGGGCACGGTCTTATGGAAGTGTCACCCTCACACCGTACCTGAGTCAGCCTTGGCAAAATGCCAGGGAGTACACCACAGTTTCATCCCCAAGTCCATCTACAGCCTCACCTATCAGTGCTCCTTTGGGTCTGCATACCTCCTTCCCTAGATCAGCTTAAGTATTCCTCATTTACATCTGCTTCCATTTCCATCCAATGGGAATTTAAATGGAAATATAAATCTCCCCAAATTATAAATGACCCAAGGCATCATAGCTCCAACGACAGAACACTAGGCAATAAGACAAGTGCTTCGGATGGTAACACTTCTCTGTCATGCTTTCAGTTCGTAGGCAGGGGACTAGCTGCCGCTTTTGTTAGTCATACAGAAGAATAAAGACATGAAATCAAAGGAACAAAAGCATGAAAGCAGCAAGCAGATGGCAATTTAAAAACATTTTATAGCATGATACAAAAGTTCTCATTGTAACACATTCACTTTCAGTTGTCATTTACGTTGGTGCTTCCCTTTCCCTCATCCTCTCTTTCTAGAGTCAAAATTTTAAATATATATATATATATATATATATATAATATATATATATATATTTCTTCCTGGAATACACGTGCAATGTAAGAACTTTAGAAATACAGGTAAGCACAAAATCTTGGAGTAAGAATTTAGGCATTTATGTCTGTGCACACAGACCAAAAGGCAATCAACCTATAAGTTCAGTTTTATAATTTGTCTTTCACTTAAAAACATGTACAAACATCATCTATGGCACTGAATATTCTACAATATCATGTTCAATGGTTAAAGAATGTTCCATAGTAGTAGCATATGATAATTTAAACAATCCACTATACAGGCTGTTTCCATTATTCCTTGGCCTTTATTTTTTTTAAAAAGGCTGTGATAGCACATTCTTGAAGCTAAATTTTGGCATACATCCAGGATTTTTTCCACAGAATAAATTTCTGGATCTGAACCTGTGAGGTCTCAGGAATTAACATTTTTTAGGCTTTTGATTCCAACTGCAGAATTGCCCCCCTAGCCACACCAAAACACTGCATACATTTCCACTTTCAGCAGCATACCTGAGTGTTTCTTTCCCTATCCAATCACCAACACTATTTACTATACATTTTTTACCTTTTTCAAATTTACTCATGAGAAATGGTAATAAGTCATTTGAATGCTATATAAATTAAAGAAAAAATATATACAACTTTTTCAAAATAAAGAATCATAGATCTAATTGTTAAAATTTAAAAGTTTCTAGAAGAAAATGCAAGAGAAAAATCTTTCTGACTTTGGAGCAGGCAAACATTTCCTAGGACATGAAATCTGATAAATTTGACTTCATCAAATTACAAAAAAAAAAACCTGTTACTCATGGAAAGATATCATTGCTGAAGTAAAAAACACAAGCCACAGATTAGGAGAAATGTTTACAAAACATATATCTAATAAAGGACTCGTATTCATATATATTTTTTTAAATGCTCCTACAAATAAATAAGGAAAAGAAACAACCCAATAATGAATGGAAAAAATATATGAATAGGAAATTCTCAAAATTAAATACTCAAATGGTCAATAAACATATGAAAAAACATTTAATAAGGAAATTCATTATAAAGCCATAGTGAGATTCAATAAGAGGCCCAAGACAGTGCTATAAGACAAGTAAAGGAAAAAAAAGGACATATATGTTGGAAATAAAAAAGACTAAATTTATTTCCAGAAAATGTAGTCATGTATTAATTATGAAGGGAGAAAATACAGAAATCTACCCCCAAAAACTACTAGAACCATAAGTGGAGTTGGCAAAACCACAGGATGCAAAAACAACTCTATTTCTATTTGCTATCAATGAAGAATTGGAAAATGAAATTAGGAAAACAATATAGTTTAGAATTTTAATCAAAATACATAAAACACTCAGGGATAAATGTAACAAACAACCTAAAAAAATCAATATTTAAAAACATTACTAAGAAAAGACATAAATAAATTGATCTATAAGTTCAGTGCAATCCCAATCAAAATTCTTGCGTCAATTCTTGTAAAAATGACAAACCTATTCTAAAATTTTATAGAACTGCAAAGAGCCAAGATTAGCTAATACATTTGAACAGAACAAAGTTAGAGTGCTTATATTATCTGATTTAATGATTTACTATAAAGCATCAAGACAGGGTAATATTGCATAAAGAAAGACATATAGAACAACAGATGAAAATAAAGAATCTTCAAAGACAAACATACATAATGCAGTCAATTGATTTTCCACAAAAGTGTCAAAAAGTAATTCAATGGTCAAGAACAGAATTTCAGTAGATGGTGCTGGAACAATGTTTTTTAAAAAATGAAACTGGCTTGCTTCATGGCAAACACACACACACACACACACACACACAATAGGAGACAGGGCTAAATATAAATTTTAAAACTATAAAACATTTTAAAGAAAACACAGAAGAAAATCTGTGTTCTTGTCATACATTTCTTAGGATAGAAAAAGCAACAAGCATAGATGAAAATATTAAAAATTGGACACCATCAAAATTAAAAGCTCCTACTCTTTGAAAGATATCATTCAGAAATGAAAAGGAAGACACAGACTAGGAGAAAATACCCACAATACTTGCATCTGAAAAGCAGTTTGTTCCCAGAATATAAAAAGGGGTCTTGTAACTAAAAAATAAGATGACAAGCTATCCAATTTTTTTAAATTGGCAAACGATTTGGAAACTTTACAAAAGAAGATACATGAATGACTAATAAACACATGATAAGATATTTATCATCATTAGTCATCAGGGAAATGCAAATTAAACAACAATGAGGTACCACTATAAACATACTGGAATTGAAACATATTGTACAATTACAATGTTGAACAACAAATGCCGGCAAGAATATAAAACAGCTGGAACTCTCATACCTTGCTGATGAGAGTGTAAAATGTGACAATCCTTTAGAGAACTGTATGGTAATTTCTTATAAAATTAAACATACACTTACCATATTACCTAGCCATTTTACTTCTAGATATTTACCCAAGAGAAATGAAAGCATGTGTCCCTCCCCAAAACTCTACACAATTTTGAATAGTAGCTATATTCATAACAGCCAAAAACTGGAAACAACTCAAATGTTCACAAACAGATATTGTGATATATCCATACAATAGAATATGACTCAATAATAAAAGAAATAAGCTACTGATATATACAAGAATATGCATGAACCTCAAAAATAGGCTGACCAAAAGAAGTTAGATTTAAAAAGTGCACATATCATATGATTCCAATTATAAGAAATTGTAGAACAAGCAAAATTAATCTACAGAGTCAGAAAGTAGATCAGTGATTGGTATGAGAGGAGAAGGCACTGACTGGGAAGCGCCATGAATGGACTCATTGTGGCAATGGAAATATTTGATATCTTGATTATTAGGGTGGTTACATGGAGATATATATATATAAAGTTGATTCTTAAAAAAACATAATGAGATACAATTAAATACCCACCAGTATGACTAAAATCATAAAGACTGGCAAGACCAAGTGTTGACAAGTATATGAAATGACTGGAACTCTTGTACATTGATGGAAAACTGTTTTTGCAGTTAAAGTCAAATAAACAGCTTTTCTATGAGCTAACAATTCTACTCTTAGCTTTATACCCAAGGGAAATTAATACGTATGTCCACAAAAAGATGTGTACAAGAATGTTCATAGAAGCTTTATTTGCAACAGCCAAAGACTGGAAACTACCCAAATATACATCAACAGGAGAAGAGATAAACAAATCATGGTGTGTTCATATGATGGAAAACTACTCAGCAATAAAGGAACAAACTAACAATGCTCACAACAACATGGACAAATCTCAAAAGCATGTGTTAAATGAAATACACATAAGATCACATACAGTATGATATGGATTGCAAAAACAGGCAACACTAAACTATGTGGATAGAAATAAAAATGGTGGTTTTCTCCGGGAAGGGGAACTAACTGAAAGAGAGTACAAAGAAACTTTCTTGAGTGATGGAGATGTTTTATATCTCAATCTGGGCAATGAGTGTATGCATTTGTCAAAATTCATCAAGTTGTATACTTTAACACTAGTGCATTTTAGTGCATATAAATTATACCTTGACAAAGTATTTTTAAAAAAAAGCATAATTCAAAGCCAGGAAGATTTAAAGGGTGGAGAGTTCTTCAGAATTTATGTTCATTTGTACTTATATTCTCATTTTCTTGGAGATTCCAAAGATGCTACTTATCAAGAATATCCTTCACAAACAACAAAATTCCTCCTACAGCAAAGTGACATAGAGCTCTAGTCCTCTGAGGTCCCAAAGAAACAAAAACAAGAGCCTGCTGAGATGTGGAAGCCCCAACTCTTTTTTTTAAACATTTTTTATTGAGTTTCAGTCATTTTACAATGTTGTATCAAATTCCACTTTAGAGCACAATTTTTAGTTATACATGAACATACATATATTCATTGTCACATTTTTTTTCTGCTGTGAGCTACCACAAGATCTTGTATATATTTCCCTGTGCTATGCAGTATATTCTTGTTTATCTATTCTACATATGCCAGTCAGTATCCACAAGTTTTGAACTCCCAGTCTATCCCTTCCCACCCTCCTCCCCCTTGGCAACCAGGAATCTAAAAAAAAAAAAAAAAAAAAAGAACATAAATACAAAACAGAAACAGATCCAAATCTCAAATCTCTGAACTCACAAAAGAAGGAATTCTAAATTCGGAACCCAAACATTTTGTTTCCTAGCAAAAACACTCATGCATGCAAAAGTTTCAGTCAGGCAACTAGGCTATTGAAACAGCGATCTGCTCAGCACAGATATCTTAAAATGCTTTCAGAATCAACTCAGTGCCCACTTTAAACAAGTGAAGCTTTCTCCCAGAGTTGCTCATAACAACCCGTGCACTTTGCGGTCACAGTTAATCTGACTTGCAGGCTCCTGAGCTTGAGGGCCATGTGTGTCAGAAGATTTCTCATATGCCTTTGCACAAGCAGAGCTTGCCACACAAGAAGCCATGCATTGCCTGTGGCTGTCATTGTTGCTATCATGAAATATGAAGCTGTGTGACTACACAGTCAGCAAGGGCCCTCCCAAACAAGGTCAAAATCACATTCTAGCTCATTGCACCACAGCTCCAAATATTCTGCCAAGGAGATTTAATACTGGAGACACCTAGTTGCACACTCATTTCATAGGGTAGCTAGCATCCCTCTGATCGATAGGTCATGGTGCAAATTCAGTTGTTCAGGAAGCATCTGCAGATGTGTAATTCTGATTATAGAGTGGTACTGAATGGGAGATGTAATCTAGAAATTCTCAAATTTAGAAAAACTCTATTCAGGATCAGCTTCATGGGTGTAAAACCTGTGCATAGGGTTCCATGCTCAGAAGGGCTCTGAACATGGGTGAATGCTCAGTTGTTGCCATCTTGAAATTTTAAAAATTATTTCAAAAGGAACCTCACATTTTTATTTTGCACTAGGCCTACTGCAATTTAACTACAAAATGGATCACAGACCTAAATGTAAAAGCCAAAACTAGAACTCTTAGAAAAAGACATAGGAGTAAATTTCATAACCTTAAGCTAGGCAAAGCCTTCTTACATACAACACCAAAAGCACAAGGAACAAAAGTAAAAATAGATAAAATGGACTTCAGCAAAATTAAAACCTCTTGTGCTTCAAAGGACATCATCAAGAAAGTGAAAAGATAAGGCAAAGGAAGGGATCAAAGTATTTGTACATCACATATCTGATAAAGAATTTGTGTCCACATTTTGGTAATTCTCATAATATTTCAAACTTTTTCATTATTATTATATTTGTTAAGGTGATTTGTGATCAGTGATCTCTGAAGATACTATTGTCATTGTTCTGGGGCACTATGAAACATGCCCATATGGGATGGTGAATTTAATAAATGTCTGTGTTCTGGACAAAAAAAGAATTTGTGTCCAAAATGTAAAGAATTCTTGCAATGCTATAATAAAAAGACAAATAACCCAATTTTAAAATATGCAAAGCAACTAATAGACATTTGTCTAAAGAAGATATGCAAATGGTCAATAAGCTGGTAAAAAGATTCTCAATATTATTAGACATCAGGTAAACACAAATCATAACCACAATGAGATACTGAGATACCACATCACCCCCACTAGGAGGGCTGTAATCAAAAAGACAGATAATAACAAATGATGGCAAGCAAGTGGAGAAATTGGAATCCTCACACACTGCTAGTGGGAGTGTAAAATGATGTAGTCACTTCGGAAAACGGTTTGGAAGTTCCTCAAAATGTTAAACATAGAGTTACCATATGATTCAGCAATTCCACTCCTAGGTATCCATCCAAGAGAAGTGGAAACACATATCCACACAAAAACTTGTACATGAATGTTCATAGCAGCATTATTCATAATAGCTCAAAAGTGAAAACAACATGAATGTCCATTAACTGATAAATAGATAAGTAAATTGTGGCATATATAATGGAATATTATTTGGCAATAAAAAGAATGAAGTACTGAGGCATGACACTACAGGGGTGAACCTTGAAAACATTATGCTAAATGAAAGAATCCAAAAACAAACAAAAAAAATCACATATTGCATGACTGTATTGATATGAAATGTCCAGAATAAACAAGTCCATGGAGGCAGAAGTAAATTAGTGGTTGCCCAGGACTAGAGATAGGAGTGGGAGAAATGGGGAGTAACAGCTAATGGGTATGGGGTGATAAAAATGTTCTAACTGATTGTGGTGATGGTTGCATAATTCTGTGAATATCCAAAAAAAAAACATTTAAATGTATACTTTAAATGGGTGAATTTTATGGTGTGTGAATTATGTCTCAATAAAGCTATCTTTTTAAGTTATGTTTAAGTAGTCATTAAAGTTTTAGCACATTAGCTTCTTTTTTCCTTTCAGTCTTTTTTAGTGGAATGAACCATGACACCCGGATAGAACACAGCAATACATACATTATAACCGAAGCACAAATTTCGTTGAGCCACTAAAGAAACAGACGTGAGTTATCTGAGTCTCTTGAATGGCACCGAATTCTCACAATGCTGCCTCCTGCATCTTTGCCCTCAGCTATAGTTCCCTTAGCCACCAAAAGCTTACCACTGTCCTTTCTAACAAAGGCTGAGCAAATCTACTGGAGATGACAAGCAACATTTTTGTCTTATTTTTTTATTTGCATTATTCAAACCCCTCAAAATTCAGCTGCTTCTTTAGGCCATGATAGCATTAGCAACCAAAATCTTTCAGAAGAAATCATCCAAAGTATGTACAACAGGGGAGGATATAGCTCAAGTGGTCGAGCATATACTTAGCACACACAAGGTCCTGGGTTCAATCCCCAATAATTCCTTTAAAAACAAACAAACAAACAAACAAACCTAATTCTCTCCCCCAAACCAAATATTTTTAATTAAAAAAAAAAAACAAAGTATGTACAACATGTCAAAGGTTAAGTGAACCTCATTTCTAAAAATAAGAACCTACTAGGACATCCTCTGGACTGTTATTATTTACAGAGGAATTTTTAACTCTGACTTTAATATTCTTGTGGTTATACTGACTGGAGGCTTTCAGAACAGGGGCTAGTGTGGAAAGCTGGAGAACTCGTTCCTCAGGATCTTCCGTGACTGTATTATTCAACTATTCCATTCCCATGAGCTTCTCTTAGGGACAGTAATCACTTTTTCTCACACACATGCACAACCACATACAACTGCATCGGGCCTTAAAAACCCAACTCCATTAGGATGAGTTTGGGGAAAGCAAGAAAGCTGAAGAAGGAAGGGACAGGGGACTATGGGAGGTAGCAGCAATACTTAAAGTATTGTGATGGAAACAGTCTAAGTGGCGAGGTTGTGGTAAGTGGAATAGAAACGATCTAGGCAGCAGAGCCACGATTCTGTGGTGACAGGATGAGTTGAGTGCACCAGAAGTCAGTAATGGCGGGCATTTTCATGGTGGAATCCCTGGAGAAAGAATGTATCCGAGTAGAGTTGTCAGATAAAATACAAGACACTTAAATGTAAATTTTAGATAACATATACTTTTATAGTGTGTGTGTGTATGTGTGTATATATATATATATATGTGTGTGTGTATATATGTATGTGTATATATATACATATATATGTGTGTGTGTATATATGTGTGTGTGTGTGTGTGTGTGTGTGTGTGTATACATACATACAGGATAGATTTATACTACTAAGTTATTTGTTGTTTTCTGAAATTCAAATTAATTTGCTAAATCTGACAACTCTAATTCCTAGGGAAGAAAGCCTCAGCTCAGGCAATGCCAGGTAAGTGTGACTGGGGAGAGGAGATTCTGAATACAGCCATAGTACTCTTCCCGTAGCACAGGAGAGACAAGACACGGATACCAAAGTAACTCACTAAATAATAACTAATAAAAGAGTTGTTGCACTAAACCTGACAAGCTCCCATGAAATTCAGAGGGTTCCAGCACTTGGAGGACATTTTTTTCCAAGATAGCGAGTGAAAACCTGGAAGCCAGAATTCCAGCACTTGGAGGACATTTTTTTCCAGGATAGCAGGTGAAATCCTGGAAGCCAGAGTTCCAGGGGCCAGTGTTTTAAGCCAGTGGTTCCCAATTAAGAGCAATTTTGACAAGACCTGGGGGACATCTGTCACAACAAGGTGGTGGTCATTTATTGGCATCAAGTGGACAGAGGCCAGCAATGCTGCTAAAAAGTCTACAGTTCACAGAACAGCCCCCTTCAATGAAGTGTGATCCTGCCCCAAATGTCAATAGTTCCTGGGGTTGAGAAACCCTATCTTAACTAAAGAGAGTCAAAGGACCCTAAATCAGGAAGAGAGGAGCCGTACTAGAAGTCATCACTGACAGCTGGGGTACCCCAGGAGCACCTGGGTTGAAAGATGAAAATCAGGCTGACTCCACAACACCTGCAAAGCCAACATTTCTGTTCACATGTAAGACCCCTTCAGGCACCCTAATGAGTTGGGGGAATGTGCAGAGAGACCTGAGATGCTGACCTCTCAGCATTCACCTTTCTGTTGGAGCTACCCTCTCATGCCCATGTTGTTCTAGTTCGCTTGGCAACCACTGAGCAATGCCCACCCATTATCTGGCTCTGGGGTGCAGACTTGATGCAGGTCTGGCCACTTAAGAACCCTGTGGTAGATGCCCTCTGGGCTCTGCTCATACCGTCTCCAATGGCTTCTCCAGTGTGGTGATGAGTAGCTCTGGAGTGTTATTATTCCAAACACCCAGTCTTCTGTCTTCTAGTTGGAGGATCATACTCAAGTTTCCAGAACCATCTTTGCCGGCACACACAAAGAGCATTAAGTGTCTGGAAATCATACACCCTCCCTACAGGGTTGGGGATGGGGCACAACCCTGATGGGGACAGCAGGGCTGAGTGGGATCTGCACTGTTCCCAGTGCTCCTCTGTGGGGTTGAGCTAAATTTATTCTCTGGAGGGGACTTTATGGAAACTGGAACCCTTGTGGAGTTCCTTCCATTTTTCATTCCACTTCCCTCACTGATTTTTCCTGAGAGTATTTCCTGATCAGTCCCTTTCATATTAATCCTAGTTTCAGAGTCTGCATCTAGGGAACACAACCAAAGGCAGAACTCATCCACTGTCCTCAACAGATCTGAGGGATGGACATGTGACCAAAGTGGGCTGTGGCAGACATCAGCCATCACCTTATCAACAACCATTTGCACACACCCCCTCCTGCTCTGCCCACAGAGCCTGCAATGCACTCAGGTTGCAGGTCAAGAACCATTTATATCAGGGAAAGCTGCCCCTTCCCTTAGCCTCAGAGGCTGAGTCATGACTGCCCCAAGCCACTCATGGTAACCCCATCATTCCATGCCAGTAACTGGTCTCAGATGGGCATGTGACCCGCCTTTGGCCAATGGGATATAAAGAGAAGTCTGCAGACATTTTATAGAGATCTGCTTCCAAAAACAAGAGTGTTGTGGAAAGAAGGACCTCTTTACTATCCTTCCTTTCTCCCTGTAACACTGACATGAAGAAATGATGCTTGGAGCAGCAAAAGCCATCTGCAACTATGTGCATAAACTCAAAAGATTCACAATACACTGCCCAGCTCCTTACTTCACTGAGTCACTGAATCAGCCCAAGAGCACCCCACCTTCAAACTCCTAGCTCTCTGAGATAATAAAATATTTTCTTTTTGCTTAAACCACTGTTGATTACTCTTCTGCTTGACAATGAAACTATCCCAAGACAAAGCCCAATTATAGTCCTCCCATGAAATCAATAGAGAGGGTTCCACTTTCTTTGGGGCCATGACCTGTAAGGATGGATATTTCTGTTGGGCAGTGATCATCTTCCATGACTATAGTGGGAAAGAAATCTGTAGTAGGAGAAAACAAACCCTCAGGGAAGGAAAAAGAACTGAGAGACTGCACCTATAATAAAGTTAATTCCTATAGTGACGCTGGCTCCAACTCTGTAAACTGGGAATAATAATTCCTACCATGCAGAACTGCTATGAGAATAATTTGAACTAATATTTGTAAAGTGCCTGGTTCCACTTCCCTCAAAGTTAAAAAACCTTGGATAATGAGGTATCCTAGCCTTATCTGCAAAGAAGCTTAATGCTGTTATTTGATAGTGTTTGGGTTGCATCCTAGAAGTTGGTGTGCCTGAGCCTAAAAACTGGCTTCCCTTGAAAAAGACTTTGGCACCTGATCAAACTCTGCCTTGGTTTGGGCAGCAGCTGTGCTCAGAGATGGCAAAGGGGGGTGGGGAGGGAGGGAAGGAGAAAGAGATGAGAGAGACAGGAAGAAAAAGAAGAAGAGGGAGGGGAGAGAAGCAGGAAGAAGATCAAGGAAGAAAGGAAAGGAGGAAGCGAGGAAGGAAAGGAGGGAGGAAGGAAGGAAGGAAAGGGAAAGAAAAAAGGGGAAAAAAATTATACTGGATTGGAATTCCACAAAGCTTCATGGATCTTTCATTCACCAAGGATCTGTTGAGCCCCATTTCATTAAAAAGAAAAAAAGCTAAAATTTTACTGACTGCTTCCTACCAGAGAAACCCTCTTTTAGCATTTGATTTTCAATATTACATTTGACACTCAAAAAGAAAAAAGAATAACTACTAAATAGGGGCTTTTATTAGTCCTATTTTACATTTGAGAAAACAGAAATTCAGAAAGGTCCTATAAATTGCCCAAAGTCACACAGCTAAGTGTCACAGGAATTCAGCCTAGCTGTACCTAAGTCCATAGTTTTGCCCTTAGTCATTCTTACACTAAAGGCCAGTTATGAAAAGATACATAACACATCACTCAGAGTGTCATGAGCTAGCCAGTGTAATTACCTCAATTCTGTACACTTGGGATCCTTAACATAAATAAAATAAAACAAAATGAAATGCAACATCTCCCTGTCTAGAAGTTCACAGCCATTGGTGGAGACAGACTGTAAATACATAATTTCACTGTATGATAATTGTTCTAAACTCGCTGGAGAGCTGTTGAAAGTTTCATAGAGAAAATGTTCTTCATTACAGGATGAGTGAGGATTTATTAGGGAAAGGTCTTAGAAGAAAAAGAGGAGAAAAGAAATAAATCTTCCACAGGACATACAAGGCACAAGGTGTTTTGAGAGAGGTGAGCGGTTGAATGTGTTAGAAGTAGAACTATAGGAAATGCCATTCAGCTTCCAAAAATATTCTGAGCCTATATAATGTTAGTGTCCCTTCTCAGCTCCTAAGACAGCTCTAAGTTATGAAATAAACACTATTTTGAAAGGCCCATCCACCTTTTCTCTCTTCCACACACATAAGTAAAACAAACTGTGAAACTACACAGCACTTTGTAATATTTTATGTGATGTTTTAAGGAATTGGTTATAATAAATGCTAAATGAAAATATAATTTTAAAAGTGCAGTGCTCGTTCACACACATTGCTCATTTTCTTTGTGATGACTTGGGGTGGGGGCAGTGAGCATAGCTGCTACATCTCCCCAAGTGGCAGGTTCAAGAGGAAGGGATTTTTCCACAATAAATTAGCTAAATAGTGAAAGGATGAGAATACGCCTCCTGACCCCCGGGTGCATCTGGATGCCTAACTGCCCCCTCTGTCCAACTCCTTATTCATGCCAATTGCGGAAGTGGTCCTCAATTCTTTCTTTTATGTGTAGAAGCAGCTTTACTGAGCAGATGTTTTCTTTGATAACATTTTGACTCTGAGACAGAAGCAGTGGTTGATTTTGATTGATTTTGATCTCCATATATCAAAATCTCCATTGGGCATATTATTAAGCCTGCACAGGGGATGGAAGCAGGAGAAGCCTGGGAGGCATGAAATGTGAGCCCAACACTAACAGACGAGCCATCTCCTAATAAGGAAAAATGATGTTTTGGCCATTCTCTTGCAAGGAAAAAAAGGCTGGGTTATGGTGACCTGAAAATAAACTTGCCCAGACATCATGCTAGGCCAAGTAGGAAACCCAAAACAATCACTGGCTTACCATGGGTGAATAGTACATCAAAAGTGAAATGAGTTCAAGGGACAAAAGAAAAGGAAATTTTAAGGGTGTTAGGATTTATTTTTGGGGAGTGAACAAGCTTAAATCTCCATGTATTCATTGCTCATTCATTCACTCCCTTATTCATTCAATAGATGTTTGAGTGCCTATTTCAGGACAAGCACTATTCTAGGTCTTGGTAAAATACGAGCAAATGAGGCAGATTAAGAGAGGAAAACAGACGATGAGAAAGTAAATCAATTATAATCTTATGTGATGAGAAGAGCATGAAGACCTTCCTGCCCTCCTTCCTTCCTTTCTTTCTAAATAATCTAATCTAAGAGCCATGAGGTGGGCCATGCAGGGTAGGTATCTGCACAGAGTAAGGTAGGGGTGGTAACCCAGCAGAGCATATCAGATCCCAAGCAGGGTGAGCAGGGCATTTGCTCAAGACGGTCTGCTGCTGGAGGTTACAGCATGAATGACATGAGGAAGGCATCCACATAGGGAGGCAACGATGCTTTCCTGGTATGGGTTTTGGAGCCAGAAAGGTATGAATAGGGTGTCCATGTGCCACATGGGGGAAGTGGCAGTGGAAGCAGCTTGGCATGGGGTTTTGGAGACTAAGGCAGAAAGAGACAGGCCAGTATGGGATGTCAGAGGCCAAGAGAAGCAAGAAAGGCATCCATGTAGAGGTATAGGGGTTGGTGATGACAATGGGAGATTGAATACACATAGGGGAGATGGATCCACTATATTTATATTGATGGTGGGAGGACCAAATTCTTCACTGTCAGAGAAGTGGAAGAAGGGAGAGAACCAGAATTATCCGTGTGATATTGGATTGCAATTGGAGACACAACGTGTGAACTCATGGTTTTCAGTATATAAAAATAGATATAGAAGTAAATACATATGTAGATATAAGTAGGTAGGTAGGTAGGTAGATAGATAGATTGGTTGATTGATTCATAGATTCATATATTCTAGATTTCTCCACTGAAGAGCTCTAGGAGTTACGATACTCAATAGCAATGAGTACACTTTGCATCAAGATCTTGGTTTCTAAGTATCATTTTATATTAAACAGAATCAGTGGCTGATTTGAGTGCTAGAGCAGGAAAGAACAAGATGATCTTGGAACATCCTGGTGGGTCAGAAAGCACGGAAATGATCAAAGAATGATGGGGATATACTGGAAGGTCACAGAAAGTATCTTGAAGGGGCTCCCGCTATAGGTTTGCCAGATTCAGCAAATAAAAATTGAGAATGCCCAGTTAAATTTGAATTCTAGATAAAAAGAGAATAATTTTTAAATGTTCATATAATATTAAGTATGTCTATGCAATGTTTCAGACATACTGATACTAAAAAATATTCATTGTTTATCTGAAATTCAAATTTAGCTGAGTGTCTTATATCTTATTATCTGGCAATTCTATCCCACTGATAAATGTGGGACTCTCTGAACATCAAAATAAATAAGAGTAACAGATTGTAATTCACTGAATAAAACAGGAATCCATGAGTCTATCATGATATAAATAAACAAATAGGAAGAGTAGAAAGCTTTTCCTTATGGCGGAATGCCAAATAATATTTGTAGAAGTAGTGATGGAAATAGAAAATTAGTATGTGGCAATTATCACAGTAATAATTTAGCCAAGAAACAACAATGGATGCTGAAACTAATGGGTAAAAGTTTGATGAGGAATGAGATATTTACACCTCCTCAAATGTGATATTTCTGGCAAAAACAAATAACCTGAACCTAATCACGAGGAACCATCAGACAAACACAAATTTGTTAAAACAACTGGCCTTTCTCAAAACAACTGGCCTATACTCTTCAAAAGTATCAAGGTCTTAAAAGTCAGAAAGACTGAGGAATTGTTCTAGACTGACAGAGACTAAAGAGACATGACAACTAAATCCAACTCATGATCATGGACTGGATATTTTTGATATAAAGGAGATTGTTGAGACAGTTGGTAAAATTTGCATAGGGCCCAGGGAATAAACGGAAGTAATGTATCAATGTTGATTTCTTGATTTTGATGGCTGTATTGTACACACTGAAGTACTAGGAGCGATTGGGCATCACATTGGCAACTTAGTCTCAAACAGTTTAGGGAAAAGTTCTTTGTACTATATATCATTTTGACCTTTTTGTAAGTTTGTATTTATTTAAAGTAAAATTTTAAAAAATATCACCACCATCAAAAACAATATAAAACAAAGCAAAGTTTTAATTTTTCAAATAGTAAAGTAGTTTGTCACACAGACCAATCAATGGTGTCTATTTCCTACACTTACTTGTCTGGTTCAATCTAATGCTAAGCATTTTATCAGAAGCAAAGTACATGACACAGTTCTTGTGTGCAATGATTTTACAATCTATAGAAGATATAGGGCTTATATATAGTGAGAAAAACTATTAAATCTGGGCAATTTATGAGAAGTGCTCAATGATCACACAGCCAACACAGGCAAAACTGGGTAAAGTCTGAGCTAGTGTTTGCTGTCAGCCTGCCCACTGAAGATGTGTTTCTATTAAAGAACATAGGTAAAGAGAGAGAAAAACGAGTTTGAAACCAGATAGGAAAGAGCCTTGGATGCTCAAACAATAGCAACCAACAAAGGCTTCAAAGGCGAGTAGCTCTAATTAGCTTCTGGGTCCCAGTTAGGAGATGACTGTATCAGTCCAGGTATATGATAACAAGAGAGTCAACTAGGATAAGTACTGGCAGAAGGAACAGATTGGAAAGAAATTTTAAATGAAAAAGAAACAAGCTTGGTCTTCTTTATTCTAGAGCACTGGTGGGCAAATTGTTTCTATAAAGCAGATGACGATAACCCCTGAGTCACTCCCCCTGAGTGTGTGCAAAACCTGGGTCTTTCTTTGAACCAACTGAATATGACAAAGGTGATGGGATGCTACCCCGTGATTGTGTTCCACTGTATAAAACTCCACCTTAGCAGACTGGAGCAGCAGACTTTCCCCTGCTGGCTTTGAAGAAGTAAGCTGCCATGTTAGGAGGCCTGTGAGAGAGCTTGTGGAAGAGCCATGTGGCAAGGAATGTGGGTGGAATCCAGAAACTGAGCATGGTCCCTTGGCAACTACCAGCAAGAAAACAGGGAACCCGGTCCTGCAACCACAAGGAACTGAATTCTGCCAATAACCACATGAGTTGGAAGAGGACTCTGAATCCCAGAAAAAAAAATGCAGCTCGGCTGACACCTTAATTGCAGCCTTGTGAGACTCTGAGCAGAGGACCCAGTTAAGATACACCTGGACTCTTAACCGAGGGAAACAGAGCTAATAAATGTGCGCTGTTTTAAGCCTTTAAGTTTGTGGTAATTTGTTATGCAGCAATAGGAAACTAATACAGATAATTTGGAACAAGGTGTCCCAGATGGCAGCATTGTTTCAGATGGCAATTGTTTCACATGGCAACTTCTGTTTGACAGTTTATGACTATTCAGTCTTTGGAAGATCAAAGCCTAGAAATGCCTCAAGTATTACAAGCTTTTTACCTTTTCTTCTTGCTTTTTGAATAACTGATTAGAGGTGGAAGGAAACCATACTAAAATTGTTTTGCTTAAGCACAGATTTGACTTTATTTTGGAAAATAAGACTTATTCATAGAATATCAACATTGCGGTATCAGACAAAAAATTTTTCCAAAAGAACATTCAGTGTTGAAATTGTAATGCCAAAGAGAAACAGTGAAGGGCAGAGATGAAGCAGTCAAGGTCAGAATTGAAATGGGCATCATATTATTCTTCAGCCATCCTTGCCTGTTCTGAGGTATGTCAACAGTGTAAAAGCAAACCAGCAACAGACATCAGAGGAATTTAGACTTGTCTCCAGTTCTTAGAAAAATAGACTACAATGTGCTGTGTATCATCTTAATTACCCGTGTTACTTAACAGTGCAATAATAAACAGAACAAATGAACAATTCTTTAATATATGATTTTGGAGAATTACAAACCAAACATTCAATATCAGAATGCAAATTTCTATACTAGACAAGAATAACTGAAGAAAGGAGAACCTATAGCAGTCACTCAAAAATCACTAAATATATTGGCCAAGTCCTGGCCAACAGCTAAACAGACTAAAGGGCTCAAAAGAGCACCTTCATGGGGAAAAAAATTATACAATTGCCTCATGAGAATCAAGAATACACAATACATGCATTCCAGGTAATATAGTTCTTTTTAAAAGAGGCATCTTTATATGTATTAGCATGGACAATGCTCAAGGTAAAGTACAGTTTTTACATAATGTGGTCCTATTTGTGTTGAGAGAGAGAGAGACAGAGAGTGCCCAGCTACACTTCGATTCCTGGCCTCCCTCACAGTTAGGTACAGCCAGGCAACTAAGGTCTTGCTCAAGCCTGCCCTTTAAGTCAGGCTGTGTGTCTTCTTCACGCAGCATTTCAGTTTTTCTCACTAGGTGGAATGGTGACCACGAGAGTGACCTAGAGCACCATATTCTGAAGGTGCCAAAGATACAGGCATCCTGGGTCCCCAAATGACTGACTGAATAGAGCAGAGCTGCCCACCAACCTGGACTACACACATCAGGCCTTGACATGAAGGAAAAATAAATATCATCATTCTTTAAGTCACTGAATTATAGGAGTCTCCCTGCAGCTTAGCCAACCCTAACTTAC
This sequence comes from Camelus bactrianus, assembly GCF_048773025.1. Classification (NCBI taxonomy): domain Eukaryota; kingdom Metazoa; phylum Chordata; class Mammalia; order Artiodactyla; family Camelidae; genus Camelus; species Camelus bactrianus. Next base: position 8,215,718 of record NC_133575.1, read on the forward strand.
ATGTGCATTATAATATAAAAAGTCTATCAATCACACAATTTATATGTCGGTATATGCATTGAAAATGTTTGCAGAAATAGTCAACAAACTTTAACAGTAGTTACTTCTGGGGAACTGACATGGTGATGAGGGATGGGAATTACTGGGCAAATTAAAGATTAATAAATGAATCCCCTGGTCTAGAGCCCATCCCAAAAGCTCAGACCCAGTCATGGGAACCTGGCTTAGCCAATCAGATGCTCCTGACCAGCATTCTGAATCTGTAGAAAGTGACATAGGATCACAGGGCAATGAGAGATTACTTATGGTGACAAAAGTAGCACTGAGTCCAGCTCCTGCTGGTGGTGCAAGTGTCTATAGATGCAGCTTTCTTACCTGACTATTCCTGGATTTGATGTTTGTGCTCTCAAATGCCAATGGCTTGGGATATGGGGAAGAGAGTCAGAACCCTGAGGGGGTTGGCAGGGAGTTCAGCTGTGGGGCCCAGATGTAATAGCGAGAAGGATTGCTCAATAGAGAAAAGAGACAAAGATGTGGGCAAATATGGCAAGACCTGGGCTCTACAATCAAACGTAAAAATATTTAATAGAAATTCATATCAAATTGACAAAAACAGGGCTGCATAAAATTTCCCAAACAAAACTAGATGCCATTTCTTAATTAAATCAGGATTTCTCAACCGCAGCAGTATGGACCTTTAGAGTCAGATCATTTTTTGATGTAGGGATGGTGACATCCTGTGCATTGTAGAGTATCAGCATCCCTGGGATCTATCCACTAGATGCCAGCAGCATACTCCCCCCCCCCCACTGTAACAACCAAAACTGTCTCCAGACATTGCCAAATGTCCTCTGGGGGGCCAATCCTCCCCTCCCACCCAGGTTGAGAATCACTGCATTAAGTGAACTAATAAAAATCAGTTTGCAAAACAGACACAGTAAAAAAACTTATGGTTACCAAAGGAAAAGGGAGTGGGAAGGGATAAATTGGGAGTTCGAGATTTGCAAATACTAACTACTGTATATAAAATAGATGAGCAACAAGTTTCTACTATATAGCACAGGGAACTCTATTCCATATCTTGTAGTAACCTATAATGAAAAAGAATATGAAAACAAATATATGTATGTATATGTATAATTTAAACATTATGCTGTACATCAGAAACTGACACAACATTGTAAACTGACTGTATATCAATTTTTTAAAATCACTGTTTTCCCTTTAGCATGTTTTCTTTTAAAATCCCACAAAATGGTCAGACCATTTGGGACATAACTGAGCACTGGCTCAGTCAATTAATATGCCTGGACATGCTTTAAAAACCTGTGGCTGACACAATGCTGAGCATTGCAGTAATTAAGGGAAATTATAGAAGCAGGATTCAGAAGGTCGTCGCAAATGGGCCTAATAAATATGACTCCATTTGAAAGGGCCAAATAGAGCTTAGTCACTTCAGTTCAGACCACCAACAGCAAATTATAGGACAGAAAGAGACATGATTTAGCTCTGCAAGTGTGAAAAGAAATTCTGCAACAGCAACCTGCAACGTGACCACCAAGAGGAGCGGTGCCACAAAAAGAGCAAGGTCATTTTATCCACTCCTGCTGGTCAGCTAGGTTGGCTGGTCAAGTTGGTTGGTGTTAGTTCACCTCCGGGAGATGTCCACCAGGCTTCAAGGGACTTGCAAGAAGGTCTGGAAGGTGCTGATGGTCACAGGTTCCAGCTCTGATTACAGACACTTTTTGTAACCACCCTACCTTTTGTGTACTTATCTGGGGCCTTTTGCTGAAGAGGCAGGAGCTGAGGATAGATCAAAGGCTCATACTATCATCTCTTTTTCCTTTAATGATTATCTTTGCATTTTTAAAAAAATGACTTAGATGATTGGAATTTAATGATCCATCAAAGAACCAATCATTTCTGTGCGAAATAACGAAAAAAATAGACAAACATTTACAGATAGGAGATCTGAGAATAAGAATTTTATAACTGGCTTAATAATTTATTTAGGAAACACTGAGGATAAAAATAATCATAACAATGATACAGAACTTTGCACAGCTTCAGAATCTATGTTTGAATTTGTTTTACAATAATGTTTGAGCCAAGTAAAAACTGAATGACATCACAGCACAATGTATGAATAAATGTCTCAAGCAAGGAGACCAGAGAAAAGAGGCAGAGAATTCAGCCATCATGTGAAATACGGGAGTATTGACATGAGCTCCTGAAAAAGCCTGTCCCTTAGTAGTTCGTAGACGTTTATTACCTCCTCAATAGCAAGTCCCCAATTCCTGCCTTCCACATGCCTTTTCTTGCTGGCAGAGACCTGTGTTCTAGTAAAGGCAAAAATGCCTCATACTGCCTATTATAAGATTTATTACGTTACATCAGCTATTATAAGTTTCATTAAAAAAAGCTACTTTGCTAACTTTATATTCAGACAAATGAGTGAGATTCACAGAATCACCATGTGTTCTTCATTAGCGTTGACAAATGAGAATGATTCATTTTGGTTAAATGTATTCTGATTATCTTGAACTAGCAAAAAAAAATTATACTTATTAATACCATTTCACAGCATTCTTACATAAACAGACATCTACATTTGTACTATGGAAATCAAAGCACAGAACTGGATCCAAGTCCAGCGGGGGTGTCAGGGTTAAAAAAAACCCTAAGACCCAATTTAAGACCTGTCTGTACTCTCCCTGCCTCAAGATCTTAGGCTACTCATTTCACTTCTTGGAACTCTATTTCATCATAACCACAGTGCCATAACACTCACTCCACAGAGCAAACGATAAAAAGTAAACCAAAGTTTGATTATATTGAAGCATTTGTGGGAGGCGGAGAAATTTTTAAAAGGTAATATATTGTCCCAGTCCTCAAAGACTATTTTATTGTTGTTGAAATAAAAGTAGACACTCATGGAAAAAGTGACCCCAATTATTTCTGGCCACGTTTTGTAGCCATTTGGTAAAACAGCATTTTCTGGAAGCATTTTAAGATAAATATACTTAGCTGCATTTGGTCAGGGTCTCTAGCAACTTCTCATAAAGGTTTTAAGAACCAGGGGTACCCAACAACTGAGTTATACCTAGGAATTCACTTGTCCCTTTCCCTCTCCCAGTAACTAAAATAACATTGTGGAATGAGATATTTCTGTTGTCATAATATATCCTGGCTGTGTCTACAGGATGCCAAAACAAGTGAAAACTAAAACATTCAGGCAAAGCAGGTACTTGGCACTTTAAGAATTGCTTGTTTTATTGACTTAATCTTTTCTCTCCCTAATGCATTGAGTCAAGCCGACTTTTGTGTATAGACATAACCTTGATGTTTATAGTTGAATTCAGGGTCATTCATCTTTAGTCAGTCATGTGTTTGATCTGAAGATATTTGTGAAGTTTACATTTATGAAAATGTTTTCTTAAGTTCATCAAGTAAAGTTTTTCTCCCTTCTAAACATATCAGAGGATTCTTTTTCTATTAATTCATATATCTTCAAAATAGGAGTCCTCTGCTTCTCCACTACTTTCCTTTCTTCAGCGAAAAGGCGTGTCCTCATTCTTGTTCTCAATGTCCCTCTGGGGCCTCCAAGATTCACAGATCCTCTGGATTTTTTTCCCAGTAATTCTTCTCCAGAGAACTAAGTTTTCTCTGACTTTTAGGTGTTTATAAAATGACCTGTTTTCTCACATCTCCTTGCTACCCTGGGCTCCAGGTTCCCTAACCTCTGGTTCCCAGTGTTAAAGCTCTTGGTTTGCATCTGTTTCCCTCTTACTGCCTGAATGGACTCTGATCCCAGCCTCTCCCAGGCACTGCTGGATGCAATGGGAAGGAGCCGTATGGAGGTCTGCCCCTGGATAAAGACCATCTTTACATTCTAAGGCATCCGGCTTTGCCAAGCGTGACTTCAGTTGGAAACAATCTTGAAACAGGAAATTTTACTGCACTATATTCTACAGCCTGATGTATGTGCGCACCGGCTTTCCTCTCAAAGACTGATTCAGACCTAGGTCGTTCTGTTTATTTGTTTAATTTTCTCATTACAAGAGTAAAACTATTTTTCCAACACATCTTTAGCAGAGGAGGATGTCTGAGGAAGGGAGAAAATTACCTTGTCATACATAAAAACTTCCCTGTAGGTGATTTTGTAAAATAAGAGAACTTGAAAGAGCATTAAGAGTCACTTGTTTCACTTTTTCTTCTTGTTCAGATAATAAATATTTATTGGGCCCTTTCTTTCTTTGAAAGGTGCTTCCCAAGACTGTCCATCATCACTGTCATGGCTGCCCCATCTGCAGGGGCCCCCTCTGTGTCTGCACCCCCACTACCACCTGACTGACTGGCATACTACACTGTACCCTTCCCTGAGAATAAAAAATCCTTTCCCTGAGAGCATTTTTAAAACTTTCTATTAAATCCCACAACTTAAGATTTGGAAGCAAAAATAAGCTTTTTTTTTTTTTTTCAAAATAAATACATATACTAAGCCTCAGCAATTCCATTTCTAGGTATATAGACATGGCAGTATAGAAATGCGTTCACTAAAAAATACGTACAAGAATATACATAGAAGCATAACTTACAAGAGTCAAAAACTGGAAATAAGTCAAATGTTCATCAATAGTAGAATAAATTGTGGTATAATCACACAATTGAATACTACACAGTAATGAAAAGGAATGATTTACAACTATAGATGAAAACCTGGATGACTCTTACAAAAATAATGTTAAAGCCAGACACAAAATAATATGTAACCTGTGATTACATTTATATAATGTGCAAAACTAATCTGTATGGTTAGAAGTTGGAACAGTGGTTACCACTGGGGGCAGATAATTACTGGAACAGGGGGTATAAGGGGATTTCTGGGGTTCCAATTGTGGTGATGCTCTGTTTCTTAATCAGGTGCCAGTTACATGGGTGAGTCCACTTTGTGAAAATAGAGCCAGGGATGCATTATGATTTATACACTTTTCTGCATGTATTTTACACATCAATAAAATGTTTAGAAATAAAATCTGTGAAGACTTCTGCAATAACTCACACAGTTCAAATCTCACTTCCTCACTCAACCTTTCCCTGTGGCCCTGGGACAGAACTAACCACTCGCTCCTTTGAGCTCTCACAGCACACTGCACATTCCTCTACTATGTGTACTAATTCATGATTATTTATATATCTCTTTGCCGGGGCTAGATCCTTTGCTGTTTAAGGACAGGGAACATATTTTAATCACCTTTGTATGCCCAAAGACTAACACATTGGATGATCCGAAGTAGACCAGAAATAAACGTTATTAAATGAGCTCAAGCAAGCCCTTTGGGTGCTCATCAGATAATCCTATCATGAATTGATTACTCTTTAGCCCTTGCCAACAACTCATTGAAGTCACTTGATAACCCAGAGGAAGAGTCTCAGAGTCAGATGGAAACATCAGCCATCTCTCTTTCAGATCTACAGAGACTTTATCCCTGATTTGTTAGATGACAAGCAAAGACAACCCCCAGATCATATTTGTTCAGCTCCTCAAAGAAATGTGTTTAATTTCACAAGGTCTAATGTCATACCCTCTCTGTTATTTTTGGTAGAGTTGAGACCAGAAATATCTATTTGGGAGGGGAGGGTAATAGCTCAGTGGTAGAGCGCATGCTTAGCATGCATAAGGTCCTGGGTTCAATCCCTAGGGTCCCCATTAAAAAAACAGAAATATCCACTTGGGGGTGTATGTGTGTGTGTATATGCATGCGCACACACACACAGAATCCATGTCTTTTGAAAAACCACAGTTGAAAATGTGTCTATTTTATTATCAGATATCCTATATATAAAACTCTACAAGATATATTTCTCTTTGAATTCAGTGACAGGAGGGAAAAGGATGGTCTTTGCTGATGAACTTACATATTAAAGGCTGCTTTTGGAAACTCAAGAAATATGTTTCTTCTTTTTTTTCCATTTGTCAGGAAATTCCAAACTCAATTGAATGCTTAGCCCAAATGAATAAGTTGCTTCAGGACTATAGTGACATCTATGCTTCTGCTCCTTTGATTTTGTTTCAGTTCTACTTTTATTTGTAATTGCTCTTTTTTGTTATGCTTAATTTGTTAAGCCTCCTTGGAAATCAGGAAGAGTATACATCTTAAATCAGGAGTTCTCAGCCTCAGCGCTATTTACATTTGGGGCTAGATAATTTGTTGTTGTGATGTTGTCCTGTGCATTGTAAAATGTTAAGCAACATTCCTGACCTCTACCTACCAGATGACAACAGCACTGCCACCCTAACTGTGACAACCAAAAATGCCTCCAGACATTGTCAATTGTCCTCTGCTGGGCAAAATCACCTCCAGTGACGAACCAGTGTCTTAAATATAGAATTAAATATTCTAGAACTCTTTTAAGTCCTTCTAACTAAACTTGCTTATCTAATAGCTATTAAACAAGATGCAATCCAAAGTACTGATTAAAACTCAACTACATTTTTCACCACCATTAAGTGCTGTACAAGTAGGTCTTCAGCCAAATGAGTCAAAAACACACACACTCATTGCTAACTTAGCCAGGAGACACAAAACTGAGGAGAGATTCAGTAAAGGGCAGTGAGTGGAGGATGGTGGTTTCATGCCTTTCCTGGAGGTAAACACATAGCAAGAAAAACGAATGGAAGTGGTTAAAAGCCAAAGGCAATGTTATAAAGATATTTCAGATGCCACATTGGGAAAGTCCAAATGGGAACAGTAAACCCAAAAGTTAGTGGATGCTCCTTTTTATAGTTCTCCCTAGACCTGGTGAATTAAGACATCTGGAGGAAGGTTGGATTTGTTTTTCAAAGCAGAAAATGACTGAGAAGTCTGAATGGCTTTCATTCAACAAACATGGAAGGTTCCCTGAACTTTTCCCCTATAAAGAGAAACACATGAGGGAAGGCGTAATGGAAGTGACAAGCCACTCAGTAAGAACACTAACCACCAGTGTAGTGCATGCCACCTACGAGCCCTCATTTGACTCTCTGGTGTATCCTGGACAAGTTAGGTCGTATTACTCTCATTTTACACTTGGGTAAGTCAAACATGTAAATGGCACAGGGTCATGAACTTGAGAATACATAAGAACTTGAGTGGGGATAACATTAATTCTACACAACCTACGAAACTCCAAGCCATGCCTCTTTCTCCTGCAATTCTCCTGATTACTCTCAGCCCTTAGTCAGAAGTATCCAGTTCCTCTCTTTAGCCCAAGTCTTTTGCTCTTTTATTAGCGCTGTCTGTGTGTAAACTTTTCCTCCTTACTCAAGCACGATGTGTCTTAATCATCTTTGTTTTCACTACTGTTTTTACTGAGCATAGAGCCTTGTAGGACTCAAAAACATTTGTTTAAGTGAGCCTCAGCTATTAATATACTCCTGAATCCTTACTGGTTATTTAGTGGTGAAAGTTGAGTATGAAAAGGGGAGAGGAGTTCCTGAGCAATATCTGGCAGTCTGCGTGTCAGTGATCCTCTGCAGAGGAACACGAATGTTTATGCTCAGGGAGAGGGAGCTGATGATTGCTTTTTACAGGATAAGTTCCTCATCTACACCCTCCACAAAGTGACCTTAAGCTGACACATGGGATGTACAAGACAGCTCAGCTTTTAAGCAGTTACTAGAGGGTACACTCGAGTATGAAAGATTCTATATCTCAAGGTACACATCTTTAAAACCAGGGATATCTCTTCAGTTGACAGAGATATTTATCTCTTGGCCTTCTACAATATCTGTGGCATGGAAATTTGCATTTGTGTCTTTAAAAAACACACATTAATTATTTCCAATATGCATTTTCACTTACATGAATTCTCAACCCTTCAGCACACCCATGTGTTAGTGATTTTAACCCTCATTTTTGTAGGTAAGAAATTGAGGCTCACAAAGGCTGAGGACCTTCCTAAAGTCACTCAGACACTTAATGTAGAGTCAGGTTAGGAATATTTTTCTACCAAGAGCATCTATAAAAGTGTCAGACAAATTTCAATGACGTAAAAAAATTTCCCCCACACCATGCTCAATGCTCAGCACTGAAACCATCTTGGAATAATACTTCAAGCTTCTGGGTACCAATATCTCTTTACATTTTCTCTCATTTTTCACTTTTCTTACCTCTTAAAATACTTGGAATCATTTATTATTTGCCTCCCACTTAAGTAAGGCCTTTTATTTTAAGCCATAACCAATGAGACCTAACAGCATTGCCCAATGTACTTTCAGGATCACAGAAGATCTTTCTTTTCTTATCTTGACATAAGTCACTATATAGATCTAGTTCAGTTATTTCTAGACAGATGCAGAAGGAGGGCCCAAGGAGGGGAGGAGACTTACTGGATCAAGGGCATCCAGTGGCAAAGTTACAGGTGAGACCCAGACATCTCAGCTACCTACTGTCTACCCCTCCCTTGCCACTGTCATGGTCTCACCATTCTCTGTGGGAGAAATAGCAAGGTTTTCACAGAATCCCCCTTACCCATATATAAATTACCACATAAACTCCAAATGCCCTCCCTTTTTTTCTAATTTTGTTTGTATGGATGAAGACATTTCATGGCTCTCTGTGCTTACTTTTATTCTACTTACTGAACACTAAGATCACACACATTGTGTGGAATACACTGTTCTATACACTTTACAAATATTAATTTATTTAATCTGTATAGCAACCTTATGCGGTGGACATAATTATTTCTCCCTTTTTACAAACCAAGCACAGAGAGTTTGGGCAACTTGCCAACTCACAGGGCCAGTGGGAAGGAGAGCAAGGACCTAACTAGCCTAGGTTCTGATTCAAGGGTTTCCCCTCTCAACCACCATGCTGCCTCTCTTAAAGGTTTTACTACTAACCATACCACAAGAAGTCTTACCATAGTTGTAGCTATAAATGTTATCTAGATCAAAAGGGAAAGTATACTTTCTGCTGGATTTGTTCTGAGTATGACATACCCAGTGTTACAGTCATGAAGGTATTCATAAATACCTTCATGTAATTCATTATGAGAATGTAAAGTTAGGGGAATATCTCCCGTCCTCTCTGTGTGCACACACAGAGAATGAGAGAGAGAGCAAGCTCTCTGATGTTTCTCTTTATAATGACACTAATCCTATTGGATCAGGCCCCACCCTTATAACCTCATTTAACCTTAATTACTTCCTTACTCCAAATACAGTCATGCTGAGAGTTAAAGCTTCAACATATGAATTTGGGAGAGACATACATTTGTCCATTAGAAGCTTCTCACTCATGTCATCTTATCAGCTAAATAAAATAAAACTTGAGAATTTGGTACCTAGGACCAGGAAGGGCTGGGAGTAGAAAAGCAGGGGAGAACCTGGGGGATCGAGAATAATGTCTTTTGGTCCAATGCATGGCCTATATCCAGATGATAAAAATAACATCTTGGAATTTTTATCTCAAATTCTATACAGAATTCCAGTTTTGTGCTTTTTGCGGCACCTCAAAATCACGTAATTTCCAAGTTGGGAGTGACTTTTATTTTCAGATGGAAACACTGAGGTCCTGTAAAACTCAATGCCACTCCTAGCCTGGCAGGTGGACTGCACATTTTCAGTCCTCCCTAATGTTTTGCTGCAGAGAGATGACTGTTCATTGATTAATTATTTTTAAAATTCAGGGCACATGCTAAAAAAGATGGTGTTGTTTTGAGAAATGTTCTATTCAGGAATTTAAAGTAATAAGTCTAAAATCTAGGAGGTTATCAGAAAAGAAATCCAGAAAGTAAGAAAGGTTAGAAAAACATAAAACACCGCCCTGTGTTAAAAGTTGCATCAACAAATGGTGAAGTGGAAGGAATGTGGCTAAACACACACACACACACACACACACACACACACACACACACACACACAAGGCTATGTGAAACAGTCCTCCATCAATGACGTGGGCACAGCCTTTGCAGGAAAAGGTTCAGTGGTTTCATAGGCCTCACTTCCAGGAATAAATTCCTCTCACCTCACCATGTGCAGAACAAGAGGACCTCTTGGGTAACAGGGAAACTTCAGATGCTAAACAAAGCCTATTCACAGACAGCAGTGAATGGCTTGAAATCCTCTCACAGAAGACATTTGGTTGACCTTTTGTGTATCACATTAGGCCGTGGAATGCCCAGTCAAAAATTTGTAATGTATACTTTCCAGTAAAAGAGATATCGAATGAGGCCAAATTATAAATGGCATTTTCCTGCAGATGACTAACAGCAACAGTCACAGGAAGCTATTCTCGCCAGAAAGAATCTAAGATGGATTATTTATTCCTTTCTTTTCTGCCTCAAATAAAGTTGGAGGAAAAATAAGATGGAGATCATTACATTTTTCAATAAAGGAAAGGGAAGATGACTGTGGTAGATCACATTAATGGCCCCAATTCTTCATAGTTTCCTGAATTCACACTGTACAGAGCTCCTCTCACTAAAGAGTATATTTTCTTGCCTGTTGATTTTGGATTCCACCATATGACTTGTTCTGAGCATGGACTATTAGCCTACACAAGGCAACTAACGCACTTGGGTGACTAGGCTTGCTCTTTTGTGCCTGTGCCATGGCCATGAAGAGCCTCCCCTAGAAGCTTCTGCCACAAGCCTGAGCTCCAGAATGAAGACACAAATAAGAACACTATCCTTCACCCGGAGAGAGGCTAGGACTGGCTGGATCCACAGCCTGAAGCAAAGTCACTGAGCCCAAGCTTACATCAGCCTGCCGCACCTCCCACCCCACCTCACCCCACCCCATGCACCAAACTGAAGACTAGCAAGTGGTAATGATGATCCTTTCAGGACAGGAGGTAATGAACTATGGCCTGCATATCAAAATCCAGCTGCTACCTAATTCACCTACCAATCAACTATGTGTGGATTTTATATTTTTAAAGGGTAGAAAAAACATCATCATTTATTTTGTGACATATAAAATCACAGGAAATTCAAATCAAAGTGTCCATAAATAAAGGTAGATTGGAACACAACCAGTCTCATTCATGTATGTATTGCCTAAGGCTGCTTTAGCACTACAATAGCAGCTGGATCATTGTGATAGAGAACATATGGCCCACAAAGTTGAAAATCTTTACTATCTTGCCCTTTCCAGAAGAAGTTTTTTGATCTTGCTTGAAGCCACTGAGTTTTAAAGTGGTTTACTATGTAGCAATATGTGATTATTGCCCCCCTACCACAATAAACCAGTAAATAATTAGTAGTAATTGTATCACAGGAAATGAATATATTTAAAATAACACAAAAGCAGCAGAACCAGAGGATCTCTTGCAATGGACAAGTTCATATTGCCTCATATTGTCAGAGATTCTTAAGTAAATTGATTATTTTTCCTGTGCTTCTGTGGATTACCTTGTATCTAAATGCAGTTACTAAAACAGAGGAGGAAGACTTGCAAATCTTGCAACTCCAGAAAAAATTGGCACTAGTCTCCTTACATTGTGTTAGACTTGACACTGGGCCAGAGAAGAGATCAAAATAGGTAGATAAGAGTTCCTTCCTTAACCCCAGGGAGGATAAGGACCAGGCCTTATATGTCCTCTACATTATCCTCAGTGCCTTGCACATTTCAAGACAAATAGTGGGTCCTTGATAAACACGTGTTGACTTGAGACATATATTTGAAGACAACATGGTTTCATGGAAAGTGCATGGGATTGAGGGTCAAGAGGCATTCTCTTCTATGCAAATAAGTGGTGGCAGTCACTGGATTCATTATTATTTCGGTCCACTACAGAACATCCTAACCAGCCCACCCACAGCTGGGTTACAGAAAGTGTAGAGGTGGGAAGCCTTCAGGTCAGCCAGGTGGGACTTGGGGTAGCCAGAGCCCCCAAGGCTAGTCCCCCAAACCACAAGCAGCCTTGTCCTTTTACTCTAATGTGCCACAAAATTACAATTATTTTCTCTACATACTGTGACATAAAAATGGTTAGGATACACATGGGGCAAGTTGAGCCAGGATTTACCATATAAGTTTAGTCTGAAAGATACTTATTTTTAAAGTGCAGGGAATATACTCAAATTTTTATTAATTCCTCATGAATCAAGAGAAATAAAAAATGGTCTTGAAATTATTCTAAGATCTCATTTATTACCCTGGAGATCAGGATGCTCAAAACTGAACAAATCAAAGTTAGTGTTCTCTCTTTCCATGCTATGTAATAATAACCTCCTTCCACACTGCGACAGATTGATTTTATTTGATGGCACCAGTTAATAGACTCTCCATATCCACATACTTTGAACTGTGACTGCATCTATGCCCTTTCAAGAGTTGGGTCTGTTTTCCCACCCTTGAATATGAGCTGGTCCTGTACATTGTTTTGACTAATAGGCAGTGGCAGAAGTGATGAGACTTCAGTTTTGAGCCTCAACCTTAGAAGGTCTTGAATGTGTCCACTCTCTCATGGATCCTAGTCCATACCATGCTAAAAGCCCAGGAGAGTCTAATAGAAACCATACATAAAGGAGCCTAGTTTTCTCACAATGACCATCCTAGACCAGCCAACTTCTAAACATAGGACCCACAGCTGACTGCGTATGCACAAGACAGCCCAGGCAAGACCAGAAGGACCACTCAGCTGACTCATAGGTATATGACCAGTAATAAATGTTCATGGTTTGAAACCACTGAGGTTTGGGGTAGTTTATTATGTATGCATCACAAGCTAACTGATATAAAGATATATTAGTGTCAGATTTCTTTCCATTCTAATGAAATAGAAAATTATTCTTTTCCTCATTTCTAATATTCAAACATATATGGATCCATGCATTCAACAAAATACTATTAATTATCTATTGTGTCAGGTTCTGAACCAGGCTCCAGGGATATAGCAGTGAAATCCACTCAATTGATAATTGTCTCTAAAACTACATCCCCAATGCTGCATTCTTATCTAGTTTTTTAGGGTCTGGTTCTATTAGAACATTTCACCTTTACTAAAAACTCATCATGATGTCAAGCTTAAATCATCATTCTCCCCTGCAGGAGCCCCCAGCAAGAAAGAAACCACCACCACCACCATCAATAACAACAAAGGCTTTATTCCTACCTTCTTTATTTCTACACATTTATTCAAGCATGCATGAAATGTGGACCATGAACTGTGCCCAAGTGAGTTGAGACTTCAGAGAGGAATAAGACACAGGACCACCTTCAAGGAGATTCAGTTCTTCTTGGGCCGAGAGATAAACCACATTTCTCAGCCATCTCGCATTAAGATGGGGCCATGTGACTGGTTCTTAATAAAGGGATGTGAGTGGAAATGATGGGTCACTTCTGGTACTAGGTACATAAGAGCAAGTGGAACTTCTCTACAAACAAACTCTCCTTCCCTTTCCAGACCACCTTGGGGCTTACATAGAAAAGACAATGGCTTTACACAATGGAAGGTTCCTGGATCATTGAGTGGCTACTTGAAGGAGAACTCCCAGGATTCCCACCTGACCTAAACCACTTGCTTTGGTCTTTTCATGAGCAAGATAGATATTTTTTGAGTTAAGTAGCTGAGATTTGGGGTTATTTCTCACAGAAATTAGCCTATATCAGGGTTACCAACTCCCTCACTACTGACATTTGGGGCTGGAAAGTTCATTGTTGTGGGCACAACCATCCTGTGTCATAGAATGTTTAGCAGCATCCATGCCTCTACCACTAGAAACCAGTAGAACCATCTCCTCCACTAGTTGTGATAACCAACAGTGTCTCCAGGCATTACAAATGTCCCCTGGGGGACCAAACTGCCTCCATTTGATACCCACTGTCTTACACTGCCTAATATACCCCATTTCTGCTCTCTTTGGTGTGCACTGGTTTCTCTCTTCTAGTACATCAGTTCTCCATTCTTATCACTGGAAAACTAAAGCCCTCTGTGTGATTTTTGATATTTTCTTAATTTGATCTACTCTTACATTCCAAAGTTCCTTTTTTTTTTCTAGATTTCATTCAACTGTGATGGACACTTAGATTGTTTCCATACCTTGGCTATTATGAATAACACTGCAATGAAGACAGGAGTACAGGTATCTCTTTCACATATCTGTTTAGTTTTCTTTGGATATATACACAGAAGTGGGAATTGCCTGATATGGTAGATTTATATTGAATTTCTTGAGGAACCTCCACAATGTTTTCCACCAAAGTTCTTGATAATTACCACCAAATTCGTCAACTGAGACTCTGCAATATTGCCCTCTTATCCTCTGGGTATGTGTTGCACACACTCACCACATACATTTCCATCTCTGCATATTCTACTATCTGCTCCCACAAGACTTTCAATCCCACCCTCACTGATTTCTCCCCTCCGTAAATTCCCATAGCCACACAAGTATCTAATATGGGGGTGAACAATGGGTTTCATCTGATAGGCAAACACTTAACTAATTGACAGTGGCTGCTTGGAGCATGGCATTGAGAGGGCAAGGGTGTTATACAGGCTCAGCAGCATAACGCTGTGATCAGTTAGCTGTATCTGCCATGCACCTGAAATAGAATGATGGTATCCATGCCATCCTAGATATATTGGTTCACATTGCTCTCTGTTGGTTTTTCCTATTATAATTTCCTAAAAATCAGGACCAGTGTTTCACAGAGGAAGGAAAGCTCTCAGATTCTCAGACAATAAAATATTAGTTCATAGGTCAGTCAAGGCACAGAGAACTTCTTGAAATCATTCGTAAGACTTTTACTAATACATTTATCAAGACAGAAAAGTTGCATTCTGATGCAGTCATCCCCTAGGCTCTGTGTTAATCACACTGTCATGTTAGAGAGCTCTATTTTGATTTCTTCAAATTGCCAGTTTGAGTAGCACTATATATTATATGTTTAATAGGGCATAAAAATACACTTCCTCCTTTTTTGATAACCAACACTCTGTCTCAATTATCTTGGCCAAATTTCTAAAATGAGGTTAAAAACACTATAGGGCATGGAAATTTATACCCCTTAAAATATTTTTTTGGATATCTGCCTGCTAAATGTTTTACTCTTATTTTTCTTTTAAAACATGGTTTGTATTAAAAGAACCAAATGGGCCATCGCTGTGGGTACAAAATCATCTTCTTGTTTATTAAAAAGTGATTCATACAAATTAGTAATGGAAGGAATGTGTCCTCTTTCACGAACAGTAAACAATTTATTTGCTCAAAACATTCTCTAAAATTACTTGAGCTTTATCTCAAAACTTCATGTGATTTATGAAATTTTACTGATATTTCTAAAACAGTAAATGAAAATGAGATGATTGAGATGGAGACAAGAGTCCCCATGAGCCTCTGCACTGCCAGACCACCCCCAAGCATGAAATCCCCAACAAAAACTTAACAATTTTCCTGTTAAAGTTGATTTGCTATGAGTAGACATAGACCATTCAGGTTTCCTATAAATCTCACGTGGCTATTTCTAATCCTATTTCTGAAGAACTCTGAACTGTCTCTGCACTCACATTTTCACTTACAAAAACATCAACTGAACAATTATTATGTCTCAGATACAATACTCACTGGGTGAGATGCTGTCATGTAGATGCTATGTCTCTTATACCTGTCTGCTTCTTTCCCGTTCCCACTGCCATCACCCTGGCCCAGCATCTCTTGACTTCCACCCTTACTTCTACTTCCCTGTGTTAGAAATTCTAAATAAGATTGGCCCATTTCTCCCCAGTGACAGAAGTATGACCAGCAAGTTGTGGGTGCAGGGCTTACAGACAGGTAGGTTCTGGTTCAATAGAAGAAACAGCAACCAAGGTACTCAAGGAGAAAACAGGAATGGCAGTACAATAAGTAGAGTTCAGGTTTTAGCATCAGACAGCCTGAGTTCATAACTGGGTTTGGAAACTTACTAGTCGAATATTTTAGAGAAATTATTTAACCTTTCATGCCTCAGTTTTCTGAAATGTAAAATGGAGATAACAAAATGCACCCCATTAGGTAGGCAACTGGGAGAACTAAGTAAGTAAATGTGTAAAATGCATACAAACTCTTAAAACATATGAGTATTCAAAAACTAAGGGTATTATTATCACTCTCATTTTTATGATAAAGGAAGTGGTGCTATTTCCCTTTAGGGCAGAGAATGCTAACTAGTCTTACTCAGCAAATCTCTTTCTTCTTTCTGAGTAAATGATTAGTCCATACTTTCCAACCTGCCCTGAAGTTAGGAGTAGCCAATTTCTAGCCAATGGAACATGAGAGGAAGAGCTGTATGTTATTGCCAGATCTGGCCCATATATAAACTTCTCACACATGCTCCTCCATACCATTTCCCTGTTCCAGCCAGCCGGGATGGAGGGACTCTGGGTGTGGCCTTGAAAACAATACGCTGAAAATGAGAAGAGCATCATCAGATGGCATCCTTACAAGGAGAAGAACTCAGTCTATCCCGTGACTCCCTCAACTCCATCTTAGTCTAGCTTGGAGCACCCTAAACTGTTATAGGAGCAAAAACAAATAGATTTCTATTGTTCGAGCCATTAGATGCTTTGGTCTATTTATTACCTTATTCTGGCCCAGGATTTCTCAACTTTGGCACCAGTGACATTTAGAACTGGATAATTCTTGCTTGTGGGGGCTGTCCTGCACACTGTAGGATGTTTAAAAGCACCCTAACTACTAGGTGCCACTAGCACTCCTCCTCCCCAATTGTGGCAACAAAAAAATGTCTCCAAATATTGCAAAAATGTCCCCTGAAGAGCAAAAATCACCCTAAGAACCACTCTTCTAACCTATCCTAACTGTATTACCTATCTTCAGAGGTATTCAAGATACTGCATGCATGGCCTCATTCCAAAGGTGGTTAAGCAGGAAAGCTTGAGATGTTGAAGTCTGTCCATGATTTAGTCTCCCTTTCAATTCTGCAATTTATACTGGGACTTTTATTGGTGAAAGAGACCATATACATTTACTGGTAGGTGGATTCTTAGAGATAATTCATTCCCTAAGGAAAATAGGGTCTGGAGATGTTGCAGGACTTCCCAAGGTCATGCAGAAATCAGGGCTCGCAACTGCCAGTTTAATTTTGTTTTACTACCCTACACTGCCTGGCATGAGACTGAGTAGATACATTGTTTTGTTTTATTATTATACAACGTTTTCACTATATAAAAGCATCTAATTTATCTTTCATGGTTTAGTTCAAGGAAAATGCCCAAAAAAGATGCTAGGAGGGAGGCACTGAAGGACACGTTATTTACCACATACTGTATTTAAAAATCTGTCAATTCTTTATTTACAATGACCAAAATTTACAGAGGAAAAAAAATCTGTAAAAGAATAATTGGTGTCAGGCTCTATTTACACATGTTGTTAGTAACTACATGGGCCCCTCTGTTGAGAATTGATATTAACCAGGCTCACCAACCTACAAACTCTCAAAAGGTTAGACTCATTCTCAAGGCCCTGAGTATCAGAAAAAGAACTGAAACTAATTTTCTCTAGTATTGCTACCTATGGCAGAGTTTGAAAATATAAAAACCTTCTTAATCCATACCTTAACTTGGTGTTCTCCCTGAAGCAGACAGTGAGATTAGAATGCAGGCAAGTAGTTTAATTGAGAGGGGGTCCCAAGAAGCATTTGGAAGGATGGGGAAAAGTGACACAGGCAAGGGAAGGCAGCCAATTCAGAGTACATTAATGAGCAGGTGACTACTGGGGGCAACTGAGGCTCAATCCTGCTGGGCCCACGCGGGAGACTGTGTAAGGCTTGACTCTGAATCTTCCAACTCAAGAGGAAAGGAAGACCGTGTTAAGGGTTGCTTTCTGGGTGTCACTTTCTGTCATTTTCAGATTGCCTTGCTATTGGCTGAACACAAAGAATAGGGAGGGGTGGCAGAAAAAGCCTTCTAGTAAAGGGTTTCAGGTGTTTGCCGTGTAACGTGGACAGGTTGATGTGGCCAGGGCACCAGAAGCACCTGCTATGGCCCAGAATCACATCATAGACCTTCCACTCCCCTGCCCATTGCATGTCTTCCAACTCCAGTAGTTTCTTTTCCTTTGAGCTCATTTCTGCATTCAGGGAAAGGAAGCTTATTCATTCTGGGTCTACCTTGAAGATTGAATTGCTCTAATTTAAAGATTCCCCACCAGTGGGTCATAGATCTTTGAGATGGGAGCGAGGAGAGCCTCAAATTATATGAAGTAATCCTCAAAACTCTTTTCTCACCAAACATCATTTGTAGAAAAAATACTTGATCTCAAGATAGATACTTTACTGTTTTTCATACACTGTTTGATGCTACTGTAAAAATCATATATGAATTCATTTTAAAACACAACTTAATTTGCTAATTGCTATCATGTGGATATTTTTTAGACAACAAAAACTAAAACTACCACAATTAGTCATTTGAACCATGAGAGATTAAAATGAGAGAGGGGGAACCTCCATAATCAAAAACTTTAGAAACCATTTAATTAATCGTTGGAGAACAGTAAAGGAGAATTACTCCTGATGATGCTTTGCTAATATGAAGGGTGTTTGTATTGGTATGTGTGTGTGTTGGGGGATGTGTGTGTGTGTGTTTTAGCCCATCTGCTTCCAAAGTATTATTAAATGCCACTTGGACTACACTGAAGTATTTGAGAGTCCAGGGCAAAGTTAAATGTGAGCTTGAATCCTAGGTCTATGACTCAGTAGTTGTTTGACCTTAGACAAGGGACTTGACTTCTCCAAGCCTGAGTTTCCACATCTGTAAAATTAGTTTGTTAATGATATGTCTTTCTTCTAAGAGTGCTGTGAAACTGAAATGAGATACAGGGATAAAACTCTCAATTCCACGTGGTAGATAGTAAGTACTCAATGCCTGATAGCTATCTTAGCTTACCCACTCTCTTCTGCTGCATCTTTTTATCAGTTCTCATCTCTTTTTATGGATAACACTAGGTAAATGTTTTCTGAAATTCATCAGAAAATCCAGGAATATTTTTTAGCATAGGTATGCCCAAAATATTGCACGGTTCTAGATGCACTGGGGGCAATATTCCTTTTAGAAGCCCTGGAATTCATAACCTTATTGTTCACTGTAATCTTTTCAAAGTGTTGCATGGAGCATACTTATACTAAATGTCAAAATTGCATGGGATATAGTTATACTAAAAAATATTCACTGTTTTACTGAAATTCAAGTTGAACTGGGTGTCCTGGGTTTTTATTTGCTAAATCTGGCAATGCTTCATTACATGAATATGACTGATCTCAGGGGCACAAAAGCCTTAAGGATTTGTGGGTACAAGATTCATATACTTATGTAAGTCATCACTGCAGAACCAGGACCCCGAGTTCTGAAGTCCTGTTTGAGAAGAGATGGCCTATTGTGCTATTTATTCTAGTAATAGATAGTGTTTTTGGTGCCTTTGTATGACACATTTATATAAAATATTTGCTAACCTTTCAGCACAGAGTGAGATGAAACACTGCTAGTGAAATCTAGCTTATGTAGGGCACATCTTCCCATTCCATTCAGGCACACATCTGAGTGAGTCCAGGCATGACGTAGGCTCCTCTGCTCCTCCCGTTTCACTGTCTGCATTTTACTAGCAGGGTTGCTGAGGATGGTTCACAGAGTTTCCAAAAACAGTAAACTACATAACAGGTTGCCTGTCCTTTTAATCTATAGAATGTTATTGATGCACATTCTTTGGCTGCTTTGAAGAGACCACAATGGACAATGAGGTTGTGAATTATAGAGCTTCTAAAAAACACACTGCCATAGCCCACCTAGAATTGAACCAGTTACAGCAAGACCTTCATGCAACAAGACCCAGATCCTGGACACTGATGGCTTTGTCTCCTGGTCAAGTATGCCAGGTTTCCTGAAGCAAGAGGCTCTATTAGTCTTTTGAGTCCTCCACCAGATCTCCAAGGCATATATAAACAAACAAACAAACAAGTAACCTGAAACTCTTAGCCTTTCTTGTCCCCATGTATAAGTTTAATTATTTAAATTCTCAATACGTTGCTAAAACCAACCCAGTAATGGGAGAGAATAATATTCAAATCAGCATAGTATCAGTGGAGTGGTTGGCATTCTAGACTTTCAATAGGAAAATATTATCCCTAAAAGAAGTCTGGCTGACATAGACTAAGAAACACCTGTGGGTTTTTTGTTTGTTGTTTTATTTTATTTTATTTTATTCTGTTATAGTCATTTTACAATGTTGTGTCAAATTCCAGTGTAGAGCACAATTTTTCAGCTATATATGAACATACATGTATTCATTGTCACATTTTTTCACTGTGAGCTACCACAAGATCTTGTATATATTTCCCTGTGCTATACAGTATAATCTTGTTTATCTAGTCTACATTTCGAACTCCCAGTCTGTCCCTTCCCACCCCCCTCCCTCCTGGCAACCACAAGTTTGTATTCTACGTCTATGAGTCTGTTTCTGTTTTGTATTTCACAGCACCTCCTCTCACTACCATATCTACTTCTACTTTTCTCCATCCCTTTCTCTTAGGGATGTCTTTTTGAGTTTTTAGCATAACATCTAGAACATCGTAAGTGCCTGATAAACGTCAGCTCTCAGCACTGTTAGTAGGTACCGCCACCGGCCTGAAGTTTGAGGCCAGTGGACTCGAAGCTAAATCTCGGATAGTTCAGAGTTTGCGGGACTAAACGCAGTCCACAAATCACACTCTAGAACAATGTCCCTCAAACAACCTGTACTGAAAGATCAGGATTTGGTTTTATTTTGGTTTTTTCCAATCCATTGCAGATTCATACTTCTGGAAAACGTAATAAAAATAAAATAAATTACATATAAAATTATGCTGTCAAATTTGCATGCAAGTTTCTAAATATGTACTCTCACTTGATTTGCTTATCTCATTACAGGCCGGCAAGGACTGCCCAAGGACCAGCACTGGTCCAGGGACCACACTTTAAGTAGCACAGATCTAACAGTCATTGCATATATAAGTAACTACTGAAAAAACAGGCTCTCATGCTTGAAGAATATTGTTTTAATCAATGAGTTGACATGTGGTTCTTTTATTAATAAGAGAAGAATAACTCTGATGAGCCAAAGTAACATGTTGGGTAGATTAAATTTCAATTATATATAGTATTTAGGCTAATGTTAAAGTCTGTATTTTCCTAAGCACACAGTCTGTCAATAGGTGGAGGTCTATTCAGGGAATATGACTTATTTTTGTTAAAATGTGTCATTCTAAGTAAAGCAAGCCAGAAAGAGAAAGAAAAATACCATGTGATATCAATCATATGTGGAATCTTTTTAAAAAGACACAACTGAAATTATTTACAAAACAGAAATAGACTCACAGACATAGAAAATAAACTTATGGATCCCAGAGGGGAAAGGGGGTAGGAAAGGATAAATTGGGAGCTCGAGATTTAAACTATATATAAAACAGATATACAATAAGTTTCTTCTGTATAGCACAGGGAACTATATTCAATATCTTATAGTAACCTATAATGGAAAAGAATATGAAAACAAGTGTATGTATGTATATGCTTGACTGAAACATGATGCTGTACAACAGACATTGACACAACATTGTAAACTGCCTATACTTCAATTAAAAAATAAATAAAATAAAATTTTTAATATTGTGAGTAATATAATATACATACAGTGTATAATAGTCCTCAAAGAAGGAGGAAAATCCCTAGAAAAGCTTAAAAGGGAGTGGATTTACTACTTCAGAAAGCTTCTAATACCTGGATATGGCACTCTCAGGTATACAAGCCCATTTCAGTAAGCCATGCATTGTTTTTCCCACCCCCATCTACCAATATTCTGCTCATCTTAGTAGATCCAGATCAAGAGTTACCTCCGGTATTTGCAAATGTTAGCCACTATATATAAAAATAGATTTTTTAAATCTCTTCTGCATAGCACAGGAAACAATGTTCAATATCTTGTAATAACCTTTACAAAAAAAATATGAAAATGAACATGTGTATGTATATGCATGGCTGGGACATTGTGCTGTACACCAGATATTGACACGTTGTAACTAACAGTACTTCAATTAAAAAAAGAAAGAAAGAAAGAAACTGGAGTTACCTAAAAAGGTCTTAGCCAGCTCATAATCCTCCAATAAAATTTTTGACCAGGAGGGAAAAAAAAGAGTTACCTCTCAAGTGCTGTCTCAACATTCATTCATTCATTCGTCATCCATTCAATCATCCATCCAACAAAGGCATATTGTCAGGCATTGTTCTAGGTACCGGCAATACAGCAGTGAACAAGCCATAGTTCCTATCTTTTGGAGCTTGTGTTTTCCAGAGGAAAAGGGAGAGAGAAACAAATGAACAAATATACTCGTAATACAGCATCTGGTAAGTGAAGTTTTATAAAGAAACTAAACCACAGACTCAACTTGCTTCCCTCATAGGAGCACAGAAAGTGATCTGACAGACTATTTTCTCAATTGTTCCATAGATGATGCATTATACACAATGGATGCCTTAGGGAATGAGGTCTCAATTCTCAGACTTGAGAAAGAGTGAAATAGAGAGGAACTGAGATGCTATTTTAGATAATATGCACAGAGTGGCCTCCCTAAGGACTGTACAGGTGAGAAGAGATCTGAAAAACAACCCCTAAGAGCAACTCAGTTGGATAACCACGGGGAGAGCAGTCTAGACACAGAAGAGCAAATACAAACCCTCAAAGAAGCAGGGAATTGGTTGAGTCTAAAGAACAGCTGTGAGGCCTGTACGATTGGAATGGAGTGAGTGAAGGGCAGAGCAGTGGGAGATGAGGACATCAGGTCGGGGTTATAAGTAGACAGGTGCTCGGACCAAGCCTCGTCGGCCTAACACTTTGTTTGCAACTCAGTTACAGCACCACCACCCTATTTCTATTCAGCTAGCAAAGCACTGTTTGAAGTGCTTTGGATTTCAGCATCCAGGAACTGCAATATATTAAGGCTTAAATATGTGGACTCAAAAAGTGAACAGATGAATGAGTAAATGAACACAGGGCCCTCACAAACATCACTTCATTCAGTTTTTGTCACGCTATGAGGAGGCAGGTCTGGTACTATTACATCCACTTTACAGATAAAGAAATCTTCTATAGGATGTTCGTCAACATGCTTGCAGACACAGAATGGCTAAGACCTAGGGCAACAACGTTCCAAACTCAGATTTGTTCATTTGACTTCTAGTTTAGTGCTCTTTGTATGCATCAAGCTTCCGATTATGGTCAATAGAACGGAAAGTAGATGTAAGCTTAAAAAACAATCTCGCGTATCACAATACTTTCTGAAAATGGTCGATGCAAACTTGACAATTTGTGTTAGGTGGTTTTCAGTCTGGGGACTGGCTGCCCTCTCCTGGCAATATGAAAAATAACATGAGCTAAAAATCAACTCCTCTAGTTAGTTGAGGAAATCCCTGTCTTCGCCGCACCACACCCCCATCACTCTCCTTTCTTTCCTGGATATACTTTTTAATTTTTGTCAAGTTCACTTAATGATAGGGGTGACTTTTTCATGCTACAAGGTTTATTTTAAAACCTAAACTGTGTCAGGTATTTAATTCCCATGTCATTTTTGCTTTAAAATTTGTTATAATCCAAATTACTTGAATATATTAGGAATGATTTACGTTTTCATTTCACTCTATCTTTTCATGGAACACATCTTATACTAATATTTCCTTTCAGTTATAAGTCTACAATGTAAAAAGACCTTCTTATATGCATATAAAAGTTGTATCCCCTATGATCCTGCGTCTTTATTAATTTTTTGTGCTGAGAGCATGACATTTACTTTGGTATTACAGCATTTGGTTAGAAATTATTTTAATTTCCATGAACATTATTAGGCAGTGGTAAATATACTTAGATGAACAACAAGAGAAAATCATTCTCCACAAACATGATAAACTCTGAATATTGTTAGGATTTTAACAATCTATTAGGTTTTCTAGCACTTCTGAAGATGCCTATATTTCAACTAAAAACATCCTAAGTGCTCCCCCAAATATTGAGTTAATTATTACAGAAACAGGAAGGTGACAATGATGTAGTAAAATTCATTCTTGAAAAATATCTAACTACTAGAGATTGTGCTAATCAAAAAAATGTACAAATATAAGAAGTATTTAATATGCTCATTCTGTGGGATAATAATGCTACAATACAAAATAGTTATTGTTTTTCAAATGTCCCAAAGTAGATATCATCAGGAAAAAGTAGGGCATTTCATTAATTCTGTCTGACCATTTCAGTGGTATTAAGTTAGGCTGGGCTTTTAAAACTCTGTAAGGCAGCATGAAGAAGGCAAAAGAGAAGACCGGTTTTTCTCTGGCAAAAAAACAAACAATGATAGTTATCTTAAGCTTTGAGCTTCAGTTCACACTCCTTTTTCATCCCCATTCTGTCCAAAATCCAGACAGCTGCATGGGGTCCCAACCATTAAATTCAAATGTGTGTAAGATTGCTGAGATGAAAAAACCTGGCCTTGCCCTTATGAGCACAGCACTCTAACTCTTACTAGTCGAAGTGTGGTCTCCTGACCAGAAACATCACCATGGCTGATATTAAAGGTGCAGAAGCTCAGGGCCCTCGTAGTACTGGTAAGATAGCCTAGGTATTTGTATGCAGATTCAAATTGGAGAAAAATCACTCCTACCAGATGCTCTGAAAGCACTGACCTGCATTGAGCTGGCATGCAGAGGTGAGTAGATGTTAGAAAAGGATTTGGTAAACACCTGGCAGTGTAGCCACAATCTCTAATAGAGTTCACACTGTTTCTTTAAAAATGCAATTTCATAGATTCATTCATTCTTTATTGTTTGATGCCTTTTTTAATTTTATTTTAAAAAATTTTTAACTGAAGTATGGTTGATTGTTAGTTTCAGGTGTACAGCAAAGTGATTCATATTTATGTATACATACTTTTTCAGATTCTTTTCCATTATAGGTTATTACAAAATATTAAAATAGTTCCCTGTGCTATGCCATAGGCCCTTGTTGGTTATCTATTTTATACATGTTAATCCCCAACTCTTAATTTATCCCTCCCTGCTTTCCCCTTTGGTAACCATAAGTTTGTTTTCTATGGCTGTGAGTCTATTTTTGGCTTATATAAAGAAGTTCATTTGTATCATTTTTTATATTCCACATATAAGAGATATCATATGATATTTGTCTTTCTCTGTCTGACTTACTTCACTTAATTTCTTAGCCATGTTCCTTTGGCATTTTTAATAACATAAGTGTGTTCCTGAACAAATTCACTTTAAGAATTTTATACAATGGAATACT
The DNA here is from genome assembly GCF_048773025.1 of Camelus bactrianus. Lineage (NCBI taxonomy): Eukaryota > Metazoa > Chordata > Mammalia > Artiodactyla > Camelidae > Camelus > Camelus bactrianus. Next base: position 8,241,020 of record NC_133575.1, read on the forward strand.
ACTCAGCCATAAAAACTGACAACATAATGCCATTTGCAGCAACATGGATGTTCCTGGAGAATGTCATTCTAAATTAAGTAAGCCAGAAAGAGAAAGAAAAATACCATATGAGATCACTCATATGTGGAATCTAAAAAAAAGAACATAAATACAAAACAGAAACAGACTCACAGACATAGAATACAAACTTGTGATTGCCAAGGGTGTGGGGGGTGGGAAGCGATAGACTGGGAGCTCAAAATCTGTAGATACTGACAGGCATATGCAGAATAGATAAACAAGATTATACTGTATAGCACAGGGAAATATATACAAGATCTTGTGTGAGCTCACAGCAAAAAAAAAAAAATGTGACAATGAATATATGTATGTTCATGTATAAATGAAAAATTGTGCTCTACACTGGAATTTGACACAATATTGTAAAATGACTATAACTCAATAAAAAATGTAAAAATAAAGAATTTTAGTCTTTAAATTCAATACATATAAAAGGATTATGAAGAACATGGCTAAGAAATGGCATCAACAAGTAAAGAATGAATGAATGAATGAATGAATGAATGAATGAATGAATGAAATTGTATTTTTAAAGTAACAGGATGAACTGTATTAGAAATTGTGGCTACATGTTATATGTTCACCAAAACCTACTCTCTCTTTCCTGGCTGTGGTCATATGGCTGGCTTCTGGCCAATAGTGGAAGCAAAAGGCGAACTATATAAAAAAGATGAAAGAATGCATATTTTTAAGGAGATACCATGTTGTGCTTTACATTCACAGGTCTTAAGTCACGCTGGGGCTACCAGGGTGAAGAAAACAAATTTTCAGTAACATATTTTACAATATATTGTGTAATATATCACCTCATTCCCACTAGGTGGCACTTAAGAGCCTTTACACTTTCAAAACTAATCTATTTCAGGATCATCACAAGGTTTTTGAATTAACTGATAGCTGGTATCTAGCAAAGCCTACTTACTGTATGTTCACTATTATTGCTGGAGACACAGGAAAAGATACAAATGAGAGCCCTTTCCTCCAAAGTACTGATCATTTGTAGATTTAAAGTAAAACAAATCTGTAGATTTAAAGTTTAAAATGTTTGAAGTAAAACATAAATCGTCCTAACCCCCAAATAAAAGTCTTCTCATTTCAACACACTTGTTGCTGGTTTGATAATTATTTAAATCTTATAAACGTGTTTTTACCCAAATGGTTATGGGTCCCACTCTACATGAGCAAATACTGACCCCAAAATCTTTGTTTACAGGTGAGAGAGCCGTCATTAACCTCGACCTTGAAACACAGTTCTATTAATGACAGTCACGAACGTAAAACTGTAAAGCTATTTTTTGATTCTTAGCACACTTAGCCCAAAATACATTGTGCAGCATTAAGAAAAATTTACTGAATCTGAATCACAGTTTCTAGTCCATGATAAAGAATGTGGACTGTGTCCCAAGGGTAATTAAAGAAATACTGAACGGTTTTGGTTTTGGGGAAAGATCACTGTGGCATGAAGACAACTGGACGACTGAAGTGGTCAGTACTAGAAATACTGTTAGGTGGCCTCATCTAGGTTAGTGAGTCTCTCAATGGACAGAAAGAAATGGAGTCTGGAGACTTGAACTTTACCTAAGCAGTTACAATCCTTGAATCTATGGTAGATAAAGCTGGAGTTAAATGGCTGAGATTCAAACCTGCCCCTCCTCACTTCCTAAGTTCAGTAGCTCAACCAAACTCCTTCAGTCCTATGAACCAGAAGCAATTTGATCAGTAAAATGCAAATATTGCCCACCTCACTAGTGCTCTTATGGGAATTAAATAAAATAACAGCAATAGAAGGTGCTTAATATACTGCCTGGCAATTCACAGATGTGCAGCAGAGGACGTTATTATGGGCCCCACTGACTCCAGTCTAGAGAAAACTTTTACACCCTCACGCCCATGTTGATACTGTAGCCCCCTGCTGGGTCTCCCAGCACCCTATAGTGATGGTGCAGGGTGGGATTTCTCAGCCTTGACTCTAACGACATTTGAGGTTGGATCATTCTTTGTTGTAGGGGGCTGTCCAGTGCATCTTAAGAGTCCTTGGGATTTAGTGAGATAATTTAAGCAAAGTATTTTTGCATCATCTAGACTAGGGTCTCTCAAATTTGGCACTGTTGACGTTCAGAACTGAGTAATTCTTTGTTGTGAGGCTGCCTCTGCACTGCAGTATTTTGAGCAGCATCCCTGGCCTCTACCCACTAGATGCCAGCAATACCACTTCCCCTATAGTTGTGACAACCAAAAATGTCTCCAGACATTGCCAAATGTCCCGTGGAGGGCAAGAATCACCCCTAGTTGAGAATACTTGGTATAGGACATGGTATATAGAACAGCCCTGTCCAACATAAATACAATGAGAACCACAACTGAGAGCTACTATGTAATTTAAAATTTTCTAGTAGCCATATTAAAAAAGTAAAAAGAAACAGATGAAATTAATTTTAAACTATATTCTACTTAACCCAATATAGCCAAGATAGTACCATTTCAACATATTATCTACATAGAAATTATCAATGATACCGTTTACATTTTTTTCGTATCAGTCTTTGAAATCCAGTGCACCTGCTCAACTCTTACAGCACATTTCCATTTGGACTCACCACGTTTTAAGTGCTCAATAGCTGTGTGTGGTTAGGGGCTACTGTACTGGACAGTGCAGGTACAGAATCTTACTGTGTGTACTTTTATATACTCATATCCTATTATTTTATTCCCCCTTATTTCCTCCTCATACCCCTCAATCTTATTAGTTTTATCTTTTCAACCATGTACTAGGGATATTCCTGTAAGTATTACATGGCTCCTTTTTTACTGCGATGAAGCGTGGTAGAAATAAATTGTAAACAAATGGCCCCTCTCTTTAGTTCCTCCACCATCTGGCCACTGCCACCCTTGTTGGCCTAAAACACAACTTGAATTTCTCAACTCTCCCTCCCATGTATCTCTGATGTGCTTTCCCCCCAACCCTGCCTCCATTGCCCATAGAAGTCTTTATCTCTTTGTCATGTCCATCTGCTCACTGACCAACACTTGCTTTCTAGAATCATTCTGACTTACATGAGACTCAGGGCAGCCATACTATCTTCTTGAGAAAACTGCTTAAATAGTCTATGCAATGAGTCAGCAAACTTTAATGTGATGTTCCACAAACAGTGTAGACTCATCCAATATCTGCCAATGAGCACCGAGTCCTTACCTAAGGCTATTTGGTTTACTTATAAATAGTAAGCTCAAAATAGTAAACATTTCTGCTGAATCCAGGAAGCCACAGTGGCCCACTGTGAGCCTTTTCTCTTCACTGGCCAACAGCTTTGATAGACTATAAAAGTGTATCATCTTTTACTATAAAAGTAAAGCATCTGCCCTTCTTCAGGTCACCATATTGTTTCCCCACATTCCAGAAACACCCACTTTCTCTCATCTCCGTGCCCATCTGTGTTGAAGCAGAAACTGATTCTGGAGCTGAATTCCATATGCTCATTTACAGAGGTCTGGCTTAGATCTGACAGTAAGTATGGTACAAAGATGTCCCTGATTAATGTCCTAGAGGGGATGGATCTGTGATGTGTTCAAGTCAAACAACAGCAAAAACATTCAATTTCCCACTGCTCTGCAGATCTTCTTTGGGCTGGAATTTTTTTATTATATTTCTATGGCTCTTGCAAACTAGCTTCATATTTTTGTTAAATTATGTGTCTTCGTGACCATCAAGTTGATGAAATTTGTTCATTTATTCATTATGCAAGTATTTTGTCAGCATCCTTCTGAGGACTTGTTTCAGCTGGTTTTCCTTTGCTTAGCCAACCTCAATAATCCCACAACATAACATACAACAAGGCTGGTGGGCCAGAGCCTGGTGAGTGAGCTGAGCCAACTAACCAGCTTATAGGGTGGAGCAGACGCAATCAGTGCCCCTCCACATCCACTAAGCACTCACTGTTTGAGTACATATCAATGGTATCCTACTGCACACGGATGCAGCTTCTGCCTAAGGGCTTTCTCTTGGCCAGAGAACATAAGGAAGGCCAGAAGTGCTAGGGAGCTCATGTTCCTGGACGTAGCCCTGAGCCAATGGTATGTGGGAATTGGAGGATAAATACTCCAGCTTCCTTGTCCTTGGATAGGATAACTCTGATACATGGGCTACACTGGCTCTCAGGTTCCCTAATGGAACTGTAGCCCACTGGCTAAAGGGGAAATTTGTTTAATAGTATACTCTTTATTGGATTTCTTCCTTCTCTGCCTCATCTGCTTCTTCTCTACTCCTCTAATGGTATCCCCCAAATAACCCCCTTGAACTTGAATCCTAGACTCAGATCCCACTTCTTGGAGAACCTCATCCAAATCATGCTTTCATTAAGAGAGAGATATTTTGCTTCTTGTAAACAATGACAATCAAGAGAGATGATAAAACCTTAATGAAAGTTGAAAAATAATGTAGCTTATGGTGTGAAAATATACACAAGAAAACATATTTCTGGACTAAAATGTGACTAGGAGAAAGCAAAGAGCCTATACAATTATTCTTATATTTGTCTCTGATATTTGAATTTTGTCCAGTGCAGTACCTACACGAAGGATAAACGATGTGTTTTAATTCTCTCAAGTAATAGCAGAATAGAATTTTGCATAAAAGAAAATTACCACTTAGAAATATTTGTATGTAAGAGTCTCCCAACTTCTAGACCGAAATACTTCAGTAAAATCCAATGACTTGTTTTTGTCTTAAGGTGATAGAATGTTCTATCACAATCACAAATATTTCAGGCATGAATTCTCTTTTCACACATGATGGAGACTTGGAGCTGTCCCCCAATACTTGTTCTCTTCTGCCACAGTAATAGAGGATCCAGTGTTGGCTGGCATATACCCAGCTAGAATAAACATCATGTTACCCAGCATCCTCTACAGTTAGAAATGGCCATGTGACAAAATTCTGGACAATGAGATGTAAGCAGAAATGTTCTGTTGCAATAAAAGAGAATTGCCTTAAGAGAGAGTCCTTGTCAACTGTGGTGATTTGCCACCCAGGAGACATGTGGAAATGTCTTGAGATATTTTGGTTGTCACAGCTGGAGGTTGCTACTGACATCAAATGGGCAGAGACTGGGGTTGTTGCTAAACATCCTACAATGCACAGGACAGCCCCCACAACAAACAATGATCCTGCCCCAGGATCATTGTGCCAGATGTCAATAGTGCCAAGATGTCAAAACTCTGAATTAGACATTGGATTTGAAACAAGAAGAAAAACAACTGCTTCTGGTTCTCTCAAGCTCTGCACAGAATCCAAGTGCCTTTTGCTTCCCTGATATCTACAAAGGAACAAGAGATGATGCTGGCTCATGCTATTAGCCATGGTATTTGAAGTATTCTGAGTCCTGAATTTTTGTTTAACCTGATTCATGTTCTCTGTCATTTCCTAAAGCAGTGATTCTCAGAACTTTATGGTCCCCAGAACCCTTTAAGCTCCTAAAAAGCACTGAGGGCTCCAAATGCTTGCATTTATGTGGTTTTTTAGGTATTGCTATTTACCGAATTAGTAACTAATACTGAGAAAGTTTAGAACACGTTGCATTAGCTGATAGCATAATGACATCAATCATCACACACTTTGTGATCTCGGGAAAATTCTACTATAGACTCCTGAAAGAATGAGAGTGAAAACACACAAACGATGTCTTCATATTATAATGAAAATAATTTTGATCTCAAGGAACTCCTGAGACTCAGAAACCTCCAAGGGTTCCTCAGACCACACTTTGAGAACCATATGACTAAAGAACCCACTTTACAGACATAGATATAAATAAATATTCTAGTATCCTTTGTGACAGAAAGGGGTGTTTCTCCTTGTAAATACATGCTTGTCACTTCTAAAAGGTACAGAGAGTTCTTTCTCATACCTCTCTAAAGCCCAAAGTACATACAAATAAAAGAGACAAAAATTAACTATAGCATGATTATATGCAGTGACTTCTGATATTTTTAATATTGAATATGTACACTGAACTGGCTCATTGATCTTGTAGACCATTTGAGAAAAAGAAGCAGTTATTCTAAATTTCTTCTCATCTGAGACATCTGGAACTATGAGAGATTATGTTTTCATGTTGAAAGAGTCCAAACCCAAACAAATCCGGTAATGAAAAAGGACTTTGAGATCTTGAATTGTATTTCTCTTTGCTTTTCTTAGCTCTTTGCGGTTGAGCGCCTCTCACTAAAATTTTCTGTAGGGGAAGAAGAGCAACAGAATCTGTTTCCTTCAAAAAATCAATCGCCCAGCGAGGAGACCCAGAATGACTTTTTAAATGAAGATTTGGGGAGAATTTGGTATTTTTGTAACTTTTTTCTCTACTTGATAAAGAATGACCTCCTAGAATATGTACAGTAGTAACCAATGACTGAATTTCTTATAGACAGAGCTATGTATATAATCTCAGTTTTAAGAGATCAATAAATAAAAAACAGTTGGCTTTAGAAAGAATGTTTCTAATTTTAAAAATATTAAAGTACTTCACTTTTAAACAATAATTTTCTCCATTTCTTAATATTCTGGACACTCGATTTTTAGCATAGATTCCTGGAAACTAATCCAGTTGTTCTGTGTAAATAAAGATTATGATTTCTCAAGCTTAGCACTATTGACATTTGAAGTCAGATAATTCTCTGCTGTGGGGGCTATCCTATGTATTGTGGGATATTTAGTAATATTCCTGGCTGCCACCCACCAGATGCCAGCAGCAGTCCCCTAGATGTAACAACCAAAAATGTCTCCAAACATTGCAAAATCATCCTCGATGGAGAACCATTGATACAGGTCCACCAATTTACCATTCAACTGTATGAGAAATGAGTTATTGAGACAATTAACTTACTCATCACAAGCAAATGCAGAAGACTTGGGAATATGACTCTATTTTCTTGGCAAGATCCACATAAGAACTTTGTTTCATTTCTATGAATTCAACTTGAAACTATTTCATCGATTCCAAGAAAGTTAATTTATCTGTAATTGTGTGGTGCTGCTACCCTACTGAACAGATGACCCTTTAGCCACCCACACGGACATAAACTCAGACACTTGGAGGTAAGCATTTTATTTCCATCCTCTCAGGAAATGTTTCTCAGAGACCCAGACCACAACTCCTACCTCTAAACTGACCTAAGCAATCCAACATCATGAAACACCCTCATTCAATTAATGTTAGCAGAGTGCCTAATCACTGACTGTTTAGATGCTGAAGATACAAAAAGGAAGGTGACCTATCCCCACTCTGGAGAAGAACACACACTTTCAATCACAGTGCCTATGTCTTCATTTCCCCCCATACTCTGTCTCCAGCCACCAGTCCTTAATTGAGTCTATAAACAGATCTTTTAAACCTGTGTAGGATGAAAATCAATAAACCTAAGGGAGATAACTAGCCAGGGTAGACCAGTTAGCTCTAAGCTTATTGGGTACCTAGGGGCAAAAAATCAACAAATGCGACATTTAAAAGAATTAAATTAAGAAAACTACCACAAGAATCACCCCAGGGAAGGCACCAAACACAAGAGGCAGTCCCTGCATCTCTGAGCCTGTTTAAATTATTCAAATCAGCCAATTCTAAGCCTGCTTACAGTGCCTTGCCTATTCTTTCCCTTGGAAATCCCAGTAAAGGCTCTTGCCCGTGTTTTTTCCATGCCAATGGAATCAGAGGAGGGAGAATGGGGGAGAGGGAAGCGGGGGCTGGAAAAATTTTTCTACAGTTAATGGACAGATCATGTCCGTGCCCCCATCCTCAATCCCCTAGTTCAAGCAATCTGCTAAACTTCAAGTCTGAGTGTGGGACTTGACCTTCAGAAAGGTGTGATAGAAAGGCATGAGAGCAGACTCCATTCTCTGAGAATCCAATTTCCACCCTAAGTATACACTATCTGTCACATCTTGGACCTGCAGTTAAGGCTGCTGTGTAAAGACTCTCTTTGAAGTTGAAGAGTCTATGCAAAGATGCAAAGTTAGAAAATCTTCCAGTCTTGCTGGAGGTTAAACCCAAGAATCAACTGGCTCATATTAATCTCTCTAGAAACCACCTTATTTACTATAAGTCAACACACAGACACACTAGGATATGGAGTAGAAAGGGTCTCTTTGGGGCAGGAAAGAAAATATGTATTAGGGGATAATCAAAAAGATTAGCTTTTACTACCCAGGGTTTCAAATGGGAGATGAAACAATAACTTGAAAAATGGAACTGGTAGAGTTTACACAGCGATGATTCATTTCAGATACTAACAGAACTTTAGGAGAGAAGGAAATGTAGACAGAAGACCCTCAGGGCTCCTAAAGGGGCTTGTGAACATTCCTGCCCTTTGCAGCTTCTCAAACAGCCTTAGTGGCTTGATTTATTTCAAGGTTCCTTCTCTTCAGAGTCTTAGAATGGCTAACAATTACTTTGCTTTATTAAAAAAGGGGGGCATTTTGTAATTTCTAGAGTAACAGCTCTCATTGTGGACAAATTCTGCTCCACAAAGGACATTTGGCAACGTCTTGAGACATTTCTGATTGTCACAATTAGAGGTGAAGAGGGGGTGTAGGGTACTACTGGCTTCTAGTGGGTAGAGGCCAGGAAGGCTGCTCAACATCCTACAGCACACAGACGGCCCACCACAAAGAGTGATCCAGCTCCAAACGTCAGTAGTGCCAAATGTAAGAGACCCTAGTTTAGAAAATCCAAAAGTATTTTGCTCAAATTATCTCACTAAACCCTAACAACTCTCCCCTCGGTGGCTAACATGAAGATGGGAGTCTGCTAACGTCAAAAGTGGGTGACAAAGCTGAGTCTAACCCCAAAGCCAGCACCCCTGAGCAGTACCCTATATGCATGGCCCAGAAACCCTGTAAGTAATTACGTGTGTGTATGTATGTGTGTGTGTGTATGTGTGTGTATGTGTAGAAAGAGGGAAGGGGGAAGTTTAACTTCTAGTGCTAATTTTTAAAATTTGCTTCATTTAAAAAATCTTTGTTAAAGTCAAGCTTCCCTGAGAAACAGAACAATGCAGCCAAGGTCATACACACATAGATATGGAGTATAAAATTTTCAAAGAATAAGAATACAAGGAAATTGCCTTAGTGCTAAAACCATAACCAGCGTAACTCAATCTTTGATGATTTAGAAGGTTCCTTCAACCTTATGGTCCCCAACAACGCTTCCCTTGTATCTAGGCTGGTTTAAATACATTTAGGCATTTAGGATTATTATTAAGCACACAAACTGTACATATAATATGTGAAAGGTACACTGTCCATGGAGTGGATAATGCTCAGTAAGAGAGGAAGAGAAACAATAAATTAAATAATAAAAAAGTCACTATATGACTATAGGATATACATCAATAGCAGGTATCTATAAGTCTGAGGTTTACTTAGGAGAACACAAAATGTTTCAATGCTTAAAATCCATGTATGAGGAAAGTTCCACTGCCCAGATTTTAGTCAGAAGTCAGAGATTTACTGTATGTGGGGCAAAGTGGAAAATGTTTACACTAGGCAAACACCTGAGTGGCCTTAAGAATACGACCAAGGTTCTAATCAACCCTAGAGGCTGTGTTATGCCTGTCATTTTGAAATTGGCTTCACAACCACTTTATTTTGAGGATGAAAAATATGGCACTCAGAACAAGTGTCTTTTTAAGTCTTCACTGTATTTGTTAGTACCATGTTTGGAATGGGGTTCACTCTATTGTCCATCTTGTTTATTGAAGGTTCCTTCAACCTTACAGCCCCCAGCAAGGGTCAATACCATAATGTCAGTTCTCTGGTGGAACTTAATTTTACATTAACATCTTTGTTATTTGAATAGTGTGATTTTTGTCATGTGAGTAAATTGATTCCCCATCAGCCTTTCTGAGCCCAGCCTGTTCCTATGCAATGGTAAGAAGATCAAACATTTCAGTAAATAGAAGAAATGATACATATTTTATGCTAGACCTACATAATGCAAGTTTTCCAATAGGGCTGAAGCTATTTGGCAGAAATTAAAACATTATCTTAAACAAGCAAACAAGCAAAATCTTTGAAGAAGTGATCTCATCACCCTGAAACTTCCTACCAAAAATATTTAAATAGCTCATGATTACATTTAATGTTCAGCTGGAGATCCATCATCACAGTGTGGAGCAGACAATCTCTCAGGTTTAACATATCTCAGAGACTAGCAAGCTGTGTGACCTAGGGCAAATGCTTTTCCTTCTCTGATTTTCTCATCTATAAAATAAAGGAGGAGGTGAGTGCTTTACATGATATGGGAAGTTATTCTTGGCAACTACAAACAGCCCATAATTCTATTATATAATTTTCAGGAATAAGAAAAATCCTCTTCGGCAAAACCAATGTTTAATTCTCCAAACTGTAATGCCTTTAAGCAACGCTGACTTCAAGTAGATATTGTGCTTCTTATGTGTAAATATTAGATTGAATAATAGCTCTGTTAATTTCAACAACCCTTATATTTAAGGTACAAAAATTCAGGTAGCTATATAGTTTATTTCCTTCAAACCTTTGCACAGTAGGAGCTAATCCTCTTGTATAAAACTATCAGACTTTTTCTGAAAAACAGACCTGGGTTTCAGAATGGCTTATCAAGTATGACGTCCAGATTATGAAAGAGTGTACAAACCATTTAGGAACTTAAGCATGGGGATCAAACGGACACCCAGACTTCACCCTTCATTTCTAGCTGAGATTTGTTGAAAATTATACCTTACTCTCATCATCTCTCAAATAGGAATAAAAGTTGCTCCAAACACTGCATGAGCTGATGTTGGCTCAAGGTAACACCTCAAAATGCAGTAAAGAAACGTTAATAATTTTATTATTACAGATTATCTTACCATCAATAGCTTATGTCCTTCCAGCTTAAAAAAGTGAAGTGGAGCAGAGTAATAATGGATCACCTTTTTGTGAAAAGATGTAAGAATTCCCAATATAGGAAGGTAAACACGGGTGACGCCCATCTGGATATGCAAGAATGGAGCCACCGTGATTTGCCCTGCAGCCAACCTTCTGTTTTTCTTTCTTTTGAAGTCTTGCCTTCAAAATAATAAAGAAAAATATGAAAAAATGAGCCTTCCCCTACTGGGAGAATTAAGAATGAAGTGTGACTTAAGGATTATTTTATTGTCTTTTGTGGAACTACTGATTTATATATTGTTTTTGCTTTTTATGCTGGGACATTATCTTATTTATAATTATATGCCTAATGCCCGGCACTTATTAGGTTTACAATATAAAATTACTAACTGTACATAAATGTCTTTCTCCATCCAATAAGCCCTTTAAAATGATCATAGTGGAAAGAATTTAATTACGGTAGCAAGAATATTTAAAATGTGTATCTTTAAAACACTCTAAAATATAATAGCATGAGGATTAGGAAAGTATTAAGTCTAAACTCACATCTGTTCTCTCCCAAGTTTCATCAGAGTGTTGTTTAGTGTTCAGAGGGTTACAAAGCAAGGGGTAATGATGCACATTTGGAAACCACTTTTGACTAATTCTATTAGACTTAAGTAATTTCCTTCTCCCATGGCCTTTTTTCCCCCTACTTTGAAGGACCATGCGTTGCTGTTTGTTTTTTCGCACTTGCTCTTCCAGTCTCCGTGGACTGTCTCAGGTGACTGTCTGCTTATTTGTGAATCACCTCCTGGCAGCTTCCAAACTCCTCTAACAAAAATCGAACAAACTGGAACCTCCACCACCCCGTCTTTTTCCCAGGTCTACATCCAATGTTCTTTCCCATCTCAGATTCCAAGAAAAATCTGAGATGGAGATGATGACCATCCATAAAATGTTATGCATATCGACTCCATTTGTGGTTCTACTCCTCTGATAAAACAGTGCTAGGAAACATGATAAGTCTTTGTAAATGAAGAGGGAAGAAAAGCACAACCTACTAAGTGGGATATAGTAATATGTGGGCTTCTTTAGTTAGTAAAATAGGGCTGAACTCAAGACATTTTTTGAAAAGCAAGGGTTATAAGAAAATCTGAAACATATCTGCCTCACGTTTTTTGGAGTCATTTTGGCAGCAGAATCTTTGGCCTGTCCAGAAAACCTTAAAATAGCTTATGGCTATTTGCTGGATGTGATGGCATCGAGGCAGTGACTTTCCAATAGAACATGTCACAACAGTTACACTGCAGTGTGAAAATGGACGTCTGAACTTCCAAGTGAAGAATGTCCCTAGACTCCTGATGATCTTCCCTTTGTGGCAAGCCCACCTTCCATGAAGCAGAAGAAACAGGGGAATTACAAAGCTGTTACAGAAAGAAAACTCTGCCTCTTGCATACCACCACTTCTCAAACTTTAATGTACATAAGAATCACCTGGGGATGTTGCTGATTCTGCAGGTCCAGGTTGGGGTGAAGAGTCTACATTTCTAATGATGTCTTAGATGGAGCTGATGCTGCTGGTCCATGGCCCACACTTGGAGGAAGATAATGGAGTATTTCTAAGTGGGGTTTGTTTTCCAGTCCCTTCTCTTTGTTTGGCCAATTGGCCCACCGAGCAGTCTGAGCTTACAGGAGTAGAACTTGAGACACTGAAAAGTTCAGGTGAGTGAGCATCAGAGTGGACCTCTAATAGACTTTCTCTTTGTGCTTCTCTTTTTATCAGGGAGAGAGCTCTTCAGCACCATTCGCTTAGTCCTATTGGCCAGAACTGGGTCACAGGGTCATATTTAAGCTGCAAGGGAGACTGAAAAAGATAGCATTTGGTGTTTCCAGGTACTTCACGGTGGGGGCCAACTCTGCCATTAGGAAGGAGAGCGAAGGGAATGGCTGCTGGTCTCCACTCCAATTAAATGTGTGCAGTGTGCTCCAATGCACAGGCCCAGGATCCACCCCAGTTAAAAAGTCTCAACTCTTGAAACTACATTTTAAAGATGAATCTATTCAATTTCACAAACTACTGTGCAAAGAAAGGTGGAGAACCACTGATCCAAGCAGTTCACCTAAAACTGCCCACCACACAATACCATATATTTGGTCCTGAGTTTCCTAAGCAGAGGGAAGGGAGTAATAAATGGGTCTCTGGGAAGCCGAGCTGATTTGAGGGTTAGAGTAGTGGGTTAGCCACCTTTCAGGACCTTATGGATTCTGGACTCACTGAGCACTGGTTCTCACCAGCTGTTTGTCAGAGTCATTGGGGAGCTGTTAAAAAAAAACATACGGATGCTTGGGTGCCAACTCCAGAGATTTTGGGTTAATCTGTGTGGGGTACAGCTTGGGCAGTGAAATTTTTTAAAGTTCCCAGATAAATCTAATAGGCAGCCAATGTTGAGAGCCACTGCACTGGAGTTGTGCTTCTCAATTGGTAATGTGCACACAAATCATCTGGGGATCTAGTTAAAGTGCAGATTCTGACTGAGCAGGCCTGGGGTGGGGCCTGAGTTTTTGCATTTTTCAGAAGCTGCTGGGGCTACTGATGGTGCTGGTCCATAGACCTCAGTTTGCCCGGCAAGACACTAGAGCAGTGGTACTCAAGGCGAGAAACGTAGACCACTGCACTCTGAAAACTACTTACTGCCATTCTCTGATGAGTGGAGAACTTGAGAATACTTATTTAGAAACTTTTTATTGCCGAGACACACAGGAGCCTAATTTTGTATTTTACAGAAGTAAAACAGATTGGAACACCTGGTCCTTGGACCAAAAAATCTATAAAATGCCAGCCTAGAGCATAATCCCTTCCACCAACATGTAAACTTGAGAGCAGGAATCCCATCTTATTAACCAGTGAATGCCTAGTATCTGGCCATAAAGGGTACTTGGAAACTGTTAGTTGAATGAAGGAATGAAAGAAGGAAAGAATGAATGAAATTCATGTGGTTGTGGTTAGGGATAGTTTCCAAAAGGAGGTAGGCCTAAGTTTATATGGACTTCAATGTGCAGAGAAAAAGGCTGGAAAGTTGTGGGTAGGTTGAAATTTAATTTTCAAGCATTTGCTGAGAGCCTGTATAGTAAACTTCAGAGACACAAAGATGGTCAAAAAGTGGTCCTGGATTTCAGAAAGCTCTGTGTATCACCTTACTACTCAAAGTGTGGACCACTGGTTGTTAGAAATGCAGAATCTCAGCTGGCTCCAGAACTGCTGAATCAGAGTCTTCATGTGAACAAAGTAATTACTGTACACATTAAAACTGGAGATCTGTGGCTCTAAATCGGTGGTTCTCAACCTTGGCTGAACATTAGAATCACCCAGGGAGGTTTTAACAGTTTTGATGCACCCGAGACTAATTACATCAGAACCTCTCAGAGTGGGATCCAGGCATCAGTAGATTGTAAATTTCCCCCTGGGGGTTTCAAAGTGCAGCCAGGGCTAAGAACTACTGGTTTGGAGCTCTAGCAGGTATAAGAAGGTGAAATGTTAGTCTGAGGGCTTGGGAATTTGCACTCACTGAATGGGCAATGGAGGGAGGAACCTTGATGAATTGTGAGCAGCAAACTGAATTTTCAGAATTATACATTAGAAAGATGATTCAAATAATTGCACTTTCATTGAATCAGACAAGGTAGAGAATAGCCATGGGAAAAGTCATCTAGAAGGCTATCAAAATACTTACCTCGAGATGACAATATATTCTCTTGTCAAATTCCCCACTTTGTGGAGAAACTAAGGGAGCCTACTTTGTGTCCTGGCAGGTGGACTTGTTGGCAGTGGTGACTGACATCAAAGGGCTGGCTAGGGTGGCCCATCCAACAACTTGATGTGAATCAGGGAGAGCCAGTAGAGCATGTCTAAAACAAATTCTAAGAGAAATTCAGAGAACAGATACAAATGTCCAAAAGCAGGAGAGAGATGTATAAGATTCAGGAGCTGGAGGAGTGGTTAGAACAAGGAAGAAGGGGTTGAGATAAAAGTCATGGACAACATTAGGGTATCTTGATTTTGCATTATGGGCAGGTAGATTTGTGAAACAGAATGTGGGCCTGGATAAAGAGTATGAAGTCAGGATGGAAACTATGAACTAAACAGAAAGACTGTTTGTTAATCACCAAATTTTCAATTATGTACATTCTACTGGTGGAATCAGAGCCGGCATCTCCCAATGTCATTCACAGGCTAATTCTCAGTAAATTAAGAAATTCCATCTGTTATAGCCTTCCATCCTAATCAGGTGAAGTTTTACTGTATCTGGAGAGTCAAAGTTAAATATTTGATAAAGAAAATGGGTTCCTTTTACTAACTCAGAGCTTCAATTTTCAGAAGATGAGTGTTAATGGGTTGTACTAAGATACGTTGGAGTCCTCAGGACCTCAGAATGTGACTTTTTAGAAATAGAGTCTTTACAGAGGTAAAATGAAGTTGTAAGGGTGAGTCCTAATCCAAAATGACTGGTATCCTTCTAAAATGAGAAGACTGGGACAGAAACAAATGCACAGAGGGAGAACACCATGTGAAGATGAAGGCAGAGATAAGGTTGATGCATATACAAGCCAAGAGAAACCGAAGATTGCCAGCAAACCACCAGAAACTAGGAGAGACACATGGAACAGATTTTCCATCACAGTCCTCAGAAAGAACCAACTCTGTTAACATCTTGATCTCAGACTTCTAGCCTCCAGAACTGTGAGAGAATAAATTTCTGTTGTTTTAGCCACCCAGTTTGTGCTACTCTGAGACAGCACCTCTAGCAAGCTAATACGATAAAGTAGAAGAGAAGATAATATACAGAGAATTAAAACCTGGAGAAGCTTATTTGATGTAAAATTAAGACAATGGTACTAATGAAAATGCTATTTGTTGAGAATATGTTTTTTGAGGAAGGATGTGAGAAAGTATGTTCTCAAAGCTTTATTTGTGACAAATCAGGCTTGGACAAGTAGGAAAATCCAATCTTGAACAAACAAACAAACAAAATAGTTGCTTAGGAGTCTTTAAAAGAAGAGCAATGACAGAATGAAATTCTCAAGAAATACGGAAAACAGTCCTTTCTGATTAGAAATGCAGAGTATTTTTATCCTTGAGGAAATTTACCATTAGGTTTACTAAAGCAGATAATAGATTCCAAAAAGCCAAGGGGAGTGGGGAAGGGAACGGAGGGAGTCGGGAAAGGAGGAAGGAGCCAAATGGATGAATAAGGGAAGGAAGAAGAACAGAGAATATCAACATGTATTGCACAACCAGTTCTTGAAAAATGTGTCAGCAAATACCAGGCCAGCTTCAGTTGGCAAGTAACTGGCCAAGCTCCTTTGGGTAAGGGAGGCAGTGATACCGAGTTCAGCGTGAATATCAACATGGGTTTAACTATTTCAGAAAGACATTTCTAAGGCACTGAGTTTGTGAAAATATACTATATCCAAAAGCATTTAAAATGCTAAAACCATGGTAAAAATCTAAATATAATGGCCTAAAGGTAATCAGGTAGAAGTTCTTTTTAAAAATCATCCTATTCAATCTATTGAAGTTAGGAATTCAGGTCTTTTTCAATGGAGATCCTACATTTCATCAAAAAGAAAAAGTACCCTCTGACTTTTATAACCTTCTTGGTAGTTGGCCTTTGATGCATGGCATGAGTAATACAAAGTTAAGCCTGAGTGTACCACATTTGTTTGAGTGTAGAGGTTCAAATGCTTTTGTATAATCTCCCTCTCCCATATCTATCTACAATGAAAAAATGTATGATGACACATCAGAAACACAGGAAGGAAAACAAGGAGACTGAAAAATATGAAGCAGAGCAAGGAAGAAGGGCAATCCTCGTAGGCTGGGCCTTTTAGGCAACCTACCGATGAATGAGAATTTACTGAACAACTACCCTGCAAATGAGTCTGCACTGGGCTCCATTGGGGACAACACAATTTCTGATGGGATCTCTGTCCTGAAGGGGCTCATACAACTGAGAGGATGATAAGAAGGACAAACCTAGAAAGATATCTAGAAATACAAGCCTGTTTGCGAAACATGTCTTCCGACTGTATAAACAATTCAGTAATTCATTTCAAACTCATCCACCAGTATTTACAGACCCATGCCTCTGTACCATGCATTTTCGGGGGAAACAGCTCTAAAGAAACAAAGCAGTTGCCCTCATGTCATTTATATTCAGTGGAGACACAGTGGGAAAGAAAAGGCAGGCAATAAACAAATACATAAATAATGCATAATATGTAAATGTTACAAAGAAAAAGCCAGATATCTTAGTTAGTTTGGGCTGCTATACCAAATACCATAGACTGGGTGGCTTAAACAATAAACATTTATTTCTCACAATTCTGGAGGCTTAAGAAGTGAAGACCAAGATGCCAGTAGATTCAGTGTCTGATAAGAGCCCTCTTCCTGATTTACAGACAGCTGCCTTCTTGTAGTATTCCCACATGTTGGAGAGAGAGATCGTCTCTTTCATGTCTCTTCTTATAAAAACAGTATGCCACTCATGAGGGCTCTACCCTCATGACCTAATTACCTCCCAAAGGCCCCAAATATCATCACATTGGGAATTAGGGCTTCAGCATATAAATTTAAGGGGACATATTCAGTCCATAGCACCAGATCAAGGGACATGGGAAGGAGGCAAGGGTGATGCTTTTTTATACATGGTGGTCAGGGGAGACCTCTCTGAGGGGGGGACATTTAGGCAGAAATTTGAGAAAGTAAAGGAGTAAGTCACATTGATATTTGGGGGAAAAGCATCCCAGGCAGATGGAAGAGTGTATGCAGAGACACTAAGATGGGAACATATATGGATATTTGAAGAAAAGCAAAGAAGTCAGTGTGTCTAGGGAGTAATAAAAGTATAGTTCAGGGTGATATTAGAGGAGTGTCAGAGTGCATAGATCGGGCAAGAAATATGAGTGCTAATGCTGATGAAATGGAAATCCATTGACGGGTGTTGAACAAGAAGGGTAGCATGATCTGTGTTACCTTTTAAGAGAGAAACTGACTGTTCATTCCATCCTTCAACAAACTTTTTGAAATCCCTACTCTGTGCCAAATACTAGGCATGCAAGAATGAGTAAGGAAGAGTTCCTGCCCCACTATTATTGTTATCATATATCTTTATCATCGAGATCACCAGCAGCAAGAGCAGTAACAATACCATTATCATCACCATCATCATCACCATTATCATTACCAACATCACTATCATAACCATCTCCCTCTTCCTCCCCCCCCCTCCTCCTCCAGATGCTCTTACTTACTACATAATAAGTGCTCAGTACACTTTCCTGAGTAAGGAGTTAAAATCCAATACCTTTCTCTCCAGCAGAGTAGGGTGCATGGAGTCAGAGTTAGTGGTTTATCTGACCTTCATGTAGCTCCCAGGGCTCACAAAGTGACATAAGTTGTGAGGAAGACCCAAGAAGCTAGGCTACATGCTAGTGCAAATTGGCTAGCCTGTGCCATATCACATGTAACATGCATGCTAGATTACTTATGATGAGAAAGATAGCAGCCCCAATCCTGGAACAGAAATAAAACTCTAAGAGTTTGCAGGGATCACAGATGCCACCACAGTAAGGCTGCTATCTTCCTAGTCAACACTCAATTGGACAACTTCCTGCAACAGACCCATTCTTTGTAGATAATAGAGTTTCTCAAAAAGTCCCACACTACCCCCAAAACATATGGTTTCTTACTTTAGGTCTCCCATGAAGGTAGAGCTCTTTGAGGATTAAAGCAAAAGAATTTCTCCAGAACAGGAGATCAGTTACTATTAGTATAACAAACTATAACTAATTGTGCTAACATGTAATTTAGAATAAGGTTGCCCTTATTTTCATGAATTTAATTTTAGAACCTGGATTTCTTCTCCAAGAAATGACTCTGCTTTAAGAGTCTTCAGTGCTTCTAAAATATCCTGTTTACTGCTTTCTATATTATACTATATTTCTATGACTCTAACCCTACTAGGTCCTAAAATTCCCAAAGAGAGAGACTATGTCTTATCCACATCTATTCCCAAATAACTTGCTCAGGGTCTGGCACATAGTAGAATTAGGGTGTTCATTCAATCTTCATTGAAATAAGTTATTTTTCCTGCTTCTCCCCTGACAACAATGATCACATTTTCTATCCTAGAACATTGCTACTGAAAAGAACAAAGACACTGTGATAAAAAGGAAACAAAAGATATTGCAAATCAAGCTTTGCTAATAGAAAAAGAGGAGGGGGAGATGGTGTTTGATGTTTTGCTCCTTCCAATAAGTTAATACCTATCATTCAGTTGACAGTTTCTTCTATAAATCCTATCACCCATGTAAAAGTCCTTTCTGGAAGCAGATCAAAAGTTTTGAAATTATGCTATCAGAGATAGTATGACAGCTATGAATAGAATGCAGCATGAATGCTAGATTACTTATGATGAGAAAGATAGCAGCTCCAATCCTGCAACTGAAATAAAACTCTAAGAGCTTGTAGGGGTCACAAATGGCATCAACAGACTGCAAGTTCTACCCCCTTAGCCACAATAATCTTTTGAATTTTAACAGTTTCTTCTTTATGTTTACTGAAATTAAAAACCATATGGAAAAAGACACAAACAAAAAATACTGTATGAGAAGAAATGAATAGAGATATTACAGGGGCCAAAGCATGAACAACACCCTTTCAGGAATAATCCTTTAAAAGTAAGGAGGCTGACTTTTTCCAAAGATGAGCCTTGTGATTTAACCCAGTGTTAATTATGGAAAAACCTGTAAGCACAAGGAACGTCACTCAAAATCCATCCCCGTGGTAAGTAGCATCAACCCATCCTTAATTAGAAAAATGTCATGGGTGCCACAATATAAACTGGGAATTTGGGATCAAATCACAGGAAGGGAAATTTCTAACCTCCAACCTGCTAATCAAACCCAGGCTCATTTTTAAGTAAATCTTAACTCCCAAGTTATGCTTAAGGCTAATATGGTCTCCAATGATTGTATGGATGAGAAATGATCCAGCCTGGGAACAGACTCTCTAATCATTCTAGACAGAAATGGCTTGTTGACCCACCCCAATGCACACTCAAGTCACCAAGTTAAAGAAAGCTGGAATGGGACCATCACCAGGAATTATTCAGATGGAGCTACCATTCCCAAGCCCATATGATCCATGTTATTTGCTGCCAAATTAAAATCCAAGCAATCTGCTTGGGGAATGATGAAGCCTGACCATCAGGATACTTTAGAGGGGGCCACAGTATGACCTCGAGGCACTATTTATTATTGGTATTTACTTATTCCTCCCCCCCCCCCGAAGGCTGTGGTTTATCCACAACATCTGGGCTTCATCGTTGACTGGAAAGCTTATGAGGGCCCTCGTGCCGAGTGAGGCAATGGAAACAGAAAACGATGTCGGAGGATTGTCAACAGGCCTTTGGACATTGCCAAATGGCATGTTCTTTTCCAAGGAACATTCAGGATGCAAATAAAAATCAAATAACACTTCTTCTTGGCAAAAGAATGGGCTTAATTTGCTTTTGTTTTCTTCTCTCTTGCTTTTAACTTGAACTGGGTTGCAGAGGGTTATGAAGACTTTATCAGCTCTACTTGCTCTCCTAAGATAAAGAGCTTTAGCTAGAGTTTGAAAAGAAGAACTGCTACTTTCAAGAAGACGCCCCTCTTGCCCATGGAAAATTCTAGAGTAAAAACATGTAAACTCTTTCTACCTCCAGATTAACTACTTTGGGGGTTAACTGGGAACTGTCAGTTTGCCTCTGGCAACTTGTTTGCTCTGGCTATTCCTACTTTGCAGCTGAAGTAACAGATCCTCATCCCCCCTTCCTTTGAGGAGGTCAGAGGTGGCAACAGCTCCTCCAGAATATCAGAGTACTTCATGTTTCAGCAATTTCAGTCAAGGTTATGATGCCCTGATGGCTTTATGGAAGGGGAGGCAATACTTTCATCTTACTCTTGAATATCTCATGCCCTTAGTCCTTTTATTTCTCTGTCATCCCTTCTTCCATTACTTCAGGCTATTTATAGTGGCTGAAGGCCTCAGCATCTTTGTGCATGCTAAGTGTATACTCTGTCTATCTGGAATTCCTTCTTCTTCCTTCTTTGACCCACTCCTACTTATCCTGCAAACCTTAGCTCAAGTTTCACCTTCCTGCATTGGGAAGAGTTCACCGCCCTTCAGGATAATGTGGAGGGCTTCTCCTCCCATAGCAGTCGCTTGACACTTGTCACTTAGTATACCCGCTGATTTATTTATCTGTGTCAATCATCAGGTGTCAAACTTTTTGGAACAGGAAATCAATTTTATTTGCCTTTGTATTCCCAGGCTTGAACATAACAGGTGTTCAATAATTATCTGCTCAATAAACTAGTAGTTTACTCTGTTGAAAAGACAAATCAACCAAACAACCGTGCCTATTCTTTAAAAGCTAAGAAATAAGACTATTTTAAGGTCTCAGCCCTGAATAAATAAAAAGTAAATATTTTGAGCTGTGAATTCTACAATCTTTATTTCAACTACTCAGGTTATAACATGAAGGAAGCCACAGATAATACATAAATAAATGGGTGTGGTTGTGTTCCAATAAAACTTTGTATTTCCAAAAACAAGCAGCAGGTTAGACTTGGCCTGCAGGACTTAGTCTGCAGGTCACTGATCTACAAATCCAAATAATTCCAAAATATCAGATTTAGTGTCTAATGAAAAGGGAAGCACTGTCACGTGGTATTAGGAACCCTCACAAGAGTTAGAATGAGGGAAAAGTCATGAAGGGCACTCAGAGGATATTATGGGGATGGTAACGCATTTTCAAGAACAAACACTCATCACCTGAAATCAAATGTCTTTAATGACCACGATCCATGTCACTGGATCCAGCTAGCTCTACAGGTGATTCTGAGTTTACTGGTGAACCTGAGGTCCCATAGGTCAGGAGGGAAAAATTTCAGAGAGTAATAGTGCTAGAAGGAGTCAGACCGATCCTTCCTCCATTATATAATTTTCTCATTCCTGTTTACCATACTTAAAACAGAAGTTAAAGCACCACCTTAAACAATTTTTTAAACACACAAAAAGGTAGAATGCTGTTAAAGTCATGCATTTTCCATTTAACTCTGTTTTGATACCAATATGTCTTGTTCAAGTCTTTCATTGTTTAGCATTCTCTTTATTGCTAATAACAAATTTTCAGGAAACCCATCAATTAATCAACAAATATCTACTAAACACTTGCTAGTCACAGTGCTAGGTGCTATGACAGTGCTTCTCAAAATAGTCTGATGACCCAGAGCAGGGGCCACAACTGACCTGCTGCCTGTAAATAAAATTTTATTGGAACCCAGCTGCACTCACTCGTTTGCGTATAGTCTCTGGCTGCTCCCACAATACAAGGGCATGGTTCAGTAGTTGCAAAAGAGACCGTATGGCCTGCAAAGCCTGACGTGTTACTATTTGGCCCTTACACAAATTATCAACCCTTGATCCAAAGCAAAGGACTCAAAATTATGAATGCCCATCAGTAGGGAATAGGTTAAATAAAATAAAGCACCTGCAGTGATATGAAACTATATCTTCAAGGACTGTTAAGTGTAAGAAATCATGCACAAATAGTATACTACAATTTGTGTGTATATATGTACATGTGTGTATATATATGTATATTATATATGTGTGTGTGAGAGAGAGAAAGAGAGGCATGCTTACAAATGTGTATACTATCACAGCAAGCATGTAAACATGTAAGAAATTGGAAGGTGATGGATGCTAACTAGACTTATCATGGTGATCATTTCACAATGTATACAAATACTGAATCATTATGTTGCACACCTGAAAATGAATACAATGTTATATGTCAATTGTGCTTCAATTAAATTTTAATTTTAATTTAATTTAAAGAAATCGGTATCAGTTGTTGTCTCTGGTAAGTAAAATGTTAGACTCAGGATCAAGATAAAAGGAGACCTTTAAAAGGCACATACTGTTTTGGACCACCTCAATTATTTTAACCATGTATATATATATGATCTGTTCAATATTAGTAAGTATATAAAAATGAAATAATATTTTTAAATTGATGCATCAAATAAAATCAAAGCTAGCTATTACTCCAAAGGATATAAAGTTATATTGGGTCAACCCAAATTTCCTACCAGCTCTGGACAAAAACAAAGTGAAATCTCTCCTTTTTTTGCTACTCCAGTACCAATAGCGACCTGCCCTCTGGCTCCCACCTTTGAAATTCAATGTCACTCAAGGTTCACTGGCTATTTTGAGTATAAGCAAATCTAATTACTCAAGACTTTTGCAAACTCACGACACCCAGAAAAAGTTAATGCCTTTATGTTAATTTGATTCACTTTCTATTTTTGGAACTTTATTACTTTGAACACATGCCAACTGTCATATTTCCAATTTAATTGCCTAATTGTGAAATTTCTATGCTATGTGTATTGGACTGACTAATTTATGCTTTGGGGAGAAAACTCACAGTAAGTAAAAAGTTATTTTAAAAAGCATAATGACCATTGAGCACTTGGGGTAAAGGCATTCTTATGACCACATATTATTATCATTCTTTAAAGGGACTGAGCTGAAAAGAGAGAAGGAAGAGAGAAGAAAATGCTATTTTCATAACAAGACCAAAAAAAGATATGAAATGAATATACTGTTTGAAATAAGTAATTTAAATATTAAAATTCCTTGAAGAAATAAATTACCAACTGTATATAAGTGAGCCAAGAGTTGGAATACCCCTTATTTAAAAAAAATAACAGAAATCAATTTAATCATAATAAAGATGTTCAGGTATATAAATAATATGGCTGATAGACCAGGCATTGTGGAAATATGTCTTGAATAAAACAATATAATTGTTCTTCCCATTTAATTTTCAACTTTATGAAATCTCACAAGATATGCATAATCAGAAGCACATTAACAAAGAAGAATAAAACACAACATTGTAAAATGACTATAACTCAATAAAAAAATGTTAATAAAAAAAGAAGAAGAAGCATTTCTCTCTTTCTTACATGCATGCACACCCAAATAAGTACACCCTCACTGGTTAATCAGAAAGATGCACCGATGAGCCAGAACAATAATGCATTTATACAAAGATTGGAAACATACTTTGCACATATTCATCATTTGTAATAATTAGGAACTTGATTACAGTTTCCAGTTTCTAATTTCATGTCGCAACTTAAGTCTAAAAGGAAGTGACAGATTTATGTTTATACATTAAATCAAGTTGAAGGCAAATTCTGGGACAAATACTGGTATTCTTGATTTCACTACACTGAAAAATAATATCCTTTGATAAATTATTCTTGATTAGCTTGGAATGATTTCTCACAGGCCTTATTTTCCATAACATGTTCTTAGTTTTGCCTTATCTTTATATTACCTAAAGGTCTAAAACATCATGTTTTAAAGGTCATAAAGAGTCAGATGCAGCCCCCCAAATCTCCTCTCTTGCAAAACATTTTGTTTACATGTTATCATTGTCAATGGAAAAATCATATGAAGTCTAAAAGGTGCTTTTTTTTAAGTCCAAGAAAAAAAATAAAATGATAGCAAGAAGAGGCAATAAACCCAGTGTTCAGTGCAACTAAGTGACATCTCTAATACATATGGAGAGGAAAAACTATAGCTTCCAATTAACTAACTGTATCTACTTTGGAAAATAATCTTAAATTTTAATATTTTCATTATTAAATTATTACACCTTTCTGTTTGCTTGCTAATCATTATCAAAGAAACAAAATTTCAATATTATATACATATATCTGAAGTACCTTCCAATCAGAATTTTTTTTATCTTCAGAGTAATATTGATTATAATTCTAACACAAAATTTCCATAAGAAATAGAGTAGAAGCATCAGTTATCAAGGTATTAAGAACATTTAAAGTTACTATTTAGTTGGATTAAATTAAGAGTCCTTAGATGCTTAGATAGAGTAACTTTTATTTGGCTTATCCAAAAGAACAATTTATATTTACAGAGATCTGGTTTTATAACATGTTCTTAAGAAAAAATATATCATAGTTTGAGGTTTATTGTTAATTAATCTAACTAGAGTAAAATTCCTTCATAAAATCTAATCATGAATATACAAAGACTATTTTACATTGACATGAACAGAAAACTGACTACTAGCATTCTATGAGGAATAAATCAGGTTGTATCACTTGTAACACGCAGTAACATTTTTAAACAGCACTAGGTCAATTTCATGGATGCTTCAGCCTTCCAGTCTTGTACCCAGGCCAAAAGCACAGCTTCTGGAAGCAAATGTTGTGAATCAGATGACAAGTAGAATATGCCACTAAAAACAGCCCTAACAGTGGTTCTAGCACTCCTGGCCAGGTCCCATGCCCTCTGGGACTGGTTGGAAGGAGCAGGTGTCCGGGGATGACCCTCTGGCCAATTCCCATTGCCTTCTGAAGACTTTTTCCAAGGCCTGCCTCTGGAGGAGCACTTATCCAAGACTTTGACCTTGCCATAAAGGAGTAGAACAGACACCCAGTGAGTCGATTAAAGTGCACAATATATTTTACCAGAAAGTAAGGAAATCTCAGGGCACAACTACACTTTGCATAGTAAGGACATGGGTACAAAGTTGCCCAATTTTCCTGGTAGCTCTGCTTGAAGCGTAAGTCCCAGTATTTTCCTATTTCACATCAACAACTATTTCTACTATTACAGAATCTTAATTTTGAGGGCCACCACATCTCCAGTTGCTATTTCTCCCTTTTTTCTATTGGCCTAGCCCAGATCATAAATATTTTTCCTTAGCACCTTCAATTTTGGAGGAATAACATCCTCTTCTTTGAATGTCCCAGGCTCACAAATCAGCCTCAGAAAAATTCTACAGACAAGATATTGCCTGAACTATCAGTAAGGTACTCTGTACCATGTTTCTTTTATGCTGTTCCCTGTATCCTAGGGGCTTGAAGTCTAGGAGCTACATTTTTCAGACTCCCTGCCATCACAGTTCAGAGTGAGGTCACATAAACGAGACACACTCACAAGGCAGAAGAGAAGCCAAATCCATTACGGTGATGGCAAGCAGGTGTGTGTGCCTTGGCAGATGCCAAATGGAGGTGTTGCCAGCTGCTTCTGGGTACAGCAGGTAGCTGAAATCATCAGTGGTGCTTTCTGAATGTTAGTATCTTCCTAATCTCTAGAATTCTAGTTGCAGTCCTTTTCAATTCTTTAGTAAGCCTCTAAGTCTTGTATGAAATCACTTTCTTTTTGAAATGTCAGAGTCTTCTATTTTCCCAACTGAATCCTGGTTAGCACAGAATGGCTTAGTCATAACGGAGGTTCACTGTTGACGGAAGGGCCAAAGTGAGTTAACGGGGTTCCATAGGAGCAACTCAGGTAGCAATAGTGAGCAATAAGCAAAGGTTCAAGAAATCAGATTGAGCTCAACATCAGCGATGGCAACTGTTAGTGGGGACTCTGACTCAGAGCCGAATATCAGCGAGGAGAGTCTAGTTACTGGAAGGAACAGAGTCTGCTAGCTTTGGACCTCACCTCAAAATTCAGCGTTGATATGTGAACTACTGATGTACTTCCTCCTCACCCCAGGTACAAATATAATGCAAGCCAGACAGTGTGTGAACCAACACAGTGGGGCATGTGATCTCCTGGCTGGTGATACAGAAAAGATGGACTACAGCTTTAATGGTGCTGAGAAGTCACTGGAGACTGAAGGCAA
The DNA here is from genome assembly GCF_048773025.1 of Camelus bactrianus. Classification (NCBI taxonomy): domain Eukaryota; kingdom Metazoa; phylum Chordata; class Mammalia; order Artiodactyla; family Camelidae; genus Camelus; species Camelus bactrianus. The sequence goes on from NC_133575.1 coordinate 8,267,735, forward strand.
CTGTAAAGCAGATTTCCAGGAGGTGAGAAAAGCACCTGGGAAGTGCTGCTTTAGTCTCTGACTCACTAACGTTAATTTTACCAAAAAGTTCTAGCATACAGTGCTTGCTTCTCTCCTCTACATGCGAATACAGCCAATTAAAAATTTAAAAGAAGACAAGATCTAGGGCCATGGCTGAGGTCAATATTCTTTCATCTACAAGCCCCCCACATCCCACAGCTTTGCTAATATACATCATGCTTCCCTTGGAGATTACATTCTCCTCCTTCGTGTCTGCAGAATGCTGATTACATTAATGAATGTTTTATGTTAATTCATGACTAGATGAAGTGCTAAACAGAAACTCGCTTAAATTCTCTGGAACTTGGTTTCATCTTTCATTAAGCTGTGATGATAATCCTATTATTCAGGTTTTGTGTGAGGATTAAATGAAATATAATATGTATATTAGAGCTTTAGAATGCAAATTATTACCAGTAAAAATTCATTGCATTCACATCCATAAAAAATGTCTGTGAAATACCCCATGAGCATTATGCAAAGTCCTGCACTAAACAAAGGAAGTTAAGGCCTTTAGAGCAGAAAAAGATTGCAAAGCATAACAAAAGCCAAAATTAAAAACAAAACAAAACTGTTTTTGTTTCTTTAAAAATAATATCACCAGCCAAACTGTTTGACTTTCAAAGTCATGGCTTAGAGCATGCTCAAACAATTTCTAAAATGTGGAAACATTTGTGGAACTTGTGGGAAAACACAATTCCCAAAAGCTTTACTCAGAACAAACCCACGAGAAATAACAATGTCCACATCATCACAGACATACACATTGGTGCACACCCTTCCCCAGTGTAGTCTGGCCCACCCAGAATGGAGGCCTTAGAGCACTTGGTGACAACACTGATCAGCAGCATTTCATGGACGAATCTCTGAGAATTAGCTCAAGATTTCTCTAAACATAATGAATTGCCATGTTTGGAATAAAGTCTCAGTTTGGGTTCCCCTGCAAGTGGACCTTGAGACAAGGATTTGAGTGTAAATAGTTTATTTGGGAGGTGAGTCAGAGAAGGGAAAGAAATCAATAGAGATGTGTTATCAAACCAGTTACTTCTGTGGGTACTGGACTTCAATCCCACGGGGTAATACTGGAAGAGAGTGTAGAACACTCTTCAGTGTTGTCCCAGTTGAGAGACTAGGAAACTGGATCAACTATCCACCAACTCCCAATCCATCAGTCGTTGGAAGTTGCTTTCATAGCCATCAACTCTCCAAAACTTCTCATTGTCAGAAAAAAAAAAAAAGCCCTCAGATGCGCAGTTTCAGATATTCCCAATAAGCAGCCTTCAGGTGTAGAGCTGAATGCTGAGGGGGCAACAAAGAATTACCTGGCCCCAAATGTCAACAGTGACACAGTTGAGAAATCTTGTTTTAGACAATGAGAATACTATAAGGCTAACATGTAAAGCAAAGAGGCATGTTATTCTGTAAAGGATGTCCCAGGTGGCTAGTTAGGTGTTGAAAGAAGGTAGCAAGGCTAGAAGGATTTCAAAAGGTTTTGTTAACTAGAAATTCTTCCCCTCTTACATTTTAACAATATATGGCATCCACATAAGACGATCAAAATCAAAGCTGTGACTCTAGCCCCAACTGTATTATTGTACCACTGAGAATTTCTATTTCCGACTTCTACAGAAGTTGGAGTGGATGGATGTCTGCACTATGGTGGCCTCTCCCAACCACACCCTCCATCCTAAATCCTAACTGAGGTCTGGGTAGCCCCGTGTTTTCTTTAGCATACACTGCATATAAACAGTCTTGGGGGGGTCCTTCTAATATCTCTTTCCTTCATACTCCTTCATTCAAATTTCTGCTTAAACCATCCAGGGGTCTTAAGCTCCTCCCACAGAGGATTCAACAGGCACTTCTGTTGGCTGCCACAAAGTCTTCATTCCATGACATTTATTTTTCTCACATTTAAAAAGTTGGCTTAACAGAAGTTAGGAATGTGGTGAAAATGCAGGGGGAAAAAAGCTCTGAATAAAATACAGGGCGAAAAACCTAAAAATAAAGTTCTTGTTTACAGCAAGCTCGAGTCTGGAGTAAAAGTAAAATGAAACATACGTTAGAGACCTTCAAATAATGGGTCTTAGATCAAGAGGGAAAAGGAGAAGGGCAAGTTGAGAGGAGGGCTCTGAAAGTAATGCTAAGTCTCATGAGTTATGACATGAAATTTATATCCATTTAAGTTATGGGCAGAATAAGAACCAAGTGGACAAACTCTAAATTACAGGAATAGCGGAGAAAGTATATCCTCTTCTTTTATTTCTGAGTCTCCAAGAGGTCAAAAAATTACCAGGTATTACATTTACTAATCCACAGCTAAGATTTCTGAACCAAATGCAAGCTAAAAATGAGGTCATAGCCATAATAACATTTTCTGCTCACTGGATAAATGAACATGATTTATTTTATATGTTATTGATAAGAAATGGTAAAATTTTGATAATATGTTTAATACATAGTTACCATCTGGGTGGATGGTTGGTGATGATGATGATGGTGATTGTGATGATTAGCAACTGAGTGTTTACAGTGCCCCAGGAACTACGATAAACATTATGCAAGTGTCATTGTTTCAGTCTCTCAATGCAACTGTAAGAAACTATTATCATCCCCATTTTACAGTGCAAAAATTGAGGCTTAGGGTTTCTGAGTGAGTAAGTGGTAGCCTTGGAATTTATCCAGATCTTTCTATGTAGCCCTCACTCATACCATCTCTCCAGTGGTGGTATTTTGGAAAGAGCCAGTATTACTCTGAGGCATAATTTTTAAACATTAAATCTATAATTTTAAATGTAAGCATTATTTAAATGATATGCCCTAAGTTAAGAATTGGGGTTAGGCTTTTCCTCTAGGACATTCTTTTTGGGTATTTCCCACCACTCGTTTCTATAGAGGGGCAGCCTGGTAGATGGGAAAGGCTTACACTTTAATGCTAGATAGATTGAGCTCCAAATCCTCGCTTCCCAACTCTCTAGCTGGGCAAATGCAGGCAACTTAGTTACTGCGGCAGGCAGAATTCTAAAGATGGCCCCTCAAGATTCCCATCCCGTGATTAAACAAACACTAATCTAGATACTATTATGAAGGGATTTTGTAAATGTAATTAAAGTCCCAAGTCATTTAACCTCAAGATATGGGAATTATCTGGAAGGGCCTACTCTAAACAGTCAGAGAGACTGGAAACATGAGAAGGATTTAACATGCAGCTTGTGGGTTTGAAGATGGAAGGACTACAAGCCAAGAAATGCTGATGGCCTCCCAAAGCTGAGAAAGATCCCGAGCCAAGAGCCAGCAAGAAAACAAAGACCTCAATCCTACAGTCACAAGAAACTGAGTTCTGCCAACAACCTGAATGAGCTCAGAAGTGATTCTCCCCTAAGAGCCTCCAGGATAGAACACAGCCACTAAGTAATCTGTCACACAGCAACAGAAAACTGATATACTTACCTTTTCTGAATTTGGTTTCTCAATAATCAAAAAGAGGTAACCTTTCATACCTCGCAGAGTTACCAGGAAGCTTAAAATGGGAATACATTTAACATGCCTAGAGTGTACCAGACGTAGAATAGGCAGTCAGTAAATGTCACTAATGACTCTGGAAGTCAAGGTCAAGGGACAACCACACTTTAACACAGACAAGACAAGAAAGCACACAAAACCACAAATACAAATTTGAATTAAAATATGATAAAGGAGAAATTAAATCAAAATTAACATGCACTCTACAAAGCTTATAGAGGAAGCCACTAACTTATGAAATAAGTTCCCAGAGCTGATTTTAGGCCGGTGGTTTGGAACTGGGTAGCCATTTTCCTATCAGAACAGCGTTAATACCTGATGACTAGGGCTCAGGTCCATTAAACCCCATTAACTTATTAGGGGCCTGTCTTCCGGAGAGCCCAATCATAATGAATAACAAAGTTTCTCTGAGGAAAACAATCCTTCTCATTTATGCCACACTTCTTACTCTAAAAGGAATTTACATCTATTTTGCATTTTAACACACATAGCAACATTTTGAGGAAAGCACAGGGAGGCAGAGATGGCAAGCTGATGACTAAGAATTTGTGCTAAGCCAGGGGTCCACATATCCCCAACCCACCCCCAACCGTGTAACTAGGATGGGGCCATATGATTGAGTTCTCACCAATGGAAGCAGCCTGAGTCTTCGGTCTGCCCTTAAAACTCACAATTCAATTCCAATGCCAACAAAAAAAATAAACTTCTGTTGTGTTAAGCCATAGCAATGTTAAGATTGTTTGTTCTAGAAGTTAGCTTTTACTTTTAAAAATTTATTGAAGTCTAGTTGATTTACAATGCTGTATTAGTTTCAAGTGTACAGCAAAGTAATTCATATATATATATATATATTCTTTTCCACTATAAGTTATTACAAGAAAAAGAGGGAAACAATGCCATTATTTACAGAAACATGGATGGACCTAGAGATTATCATATTAAGTGAAGAAAGTCAAATGTCATATGATATCACTTATATGTGGAACCTAAACAAAATGATACAAATGAACTTATTTATAAACCATAAACAGATTCACGGAGATGGAAAACAAACTATCGTTACCAAAGGGGAAAGACAGGGAGGGATAAATTAGGAGTTTGGGATTAAGAGATACACACAATTATATACAAAACAGAGAAACAACAAGGACCTACTGTATAGCAGTTAGCTTTTTGTTGCAGCAATTAGCCAGCCTAGTAGAGATATCTAACTGTAAAGTGAGGTGCTGCCATAACTAAGACCTAATGCTACAGCACTTAGAATTGGCTTAGCCGGCAGGTAGTAGGCAGAAAGGTAATAAATATCAGTAGCTGGAAAGACAAGAGATATGTTATGCAGCAGTGAAAACATTTACTGAAACTTTCACCTGCGATGACCCAGAAGGCAGAGCATATACCTTCAGAATCAAAGTGTTAGCACTTGTTGGATACTTTTGACTGTACGTAGGGCAAGGGATTGCAAGAAAGGGGAGGGGGCTGGGAGGGAATTTCAATTCTGCCAGAGGAAATAAAAGGAATAGGATTCCAGAATTTTGAGCCTAAAAGGCTGGAGAAGGTGACTCTTCAAGATGCCCAGATACATAAAGTAGAGAAAGGCTTGGAACATTGGTGTACTAGCTTTGGAGGCCCCCATCACTACCCAAATTTAACAGATGCACTTTAGAGAAGTTACATTTTTGTCAGAGATCACATGACTTTATGAAGCGACAGATTCAGAATTTGAACTCGTATCTTGTGAATCTGACTTCAACTTTCAATATGTTTCACAGCCAAAATGCTGCAATGAATTATAATGTCTTAAATGTGTTGGTGGTTCAGGAGCTAAACAACAGTGAATTTCCTTGGGAACAAAATAAACTTTCCATGCTTTTTACGGGAACTAGAAGGTGAAACCAGTGCTTCAGTTTCCCTAAAATGGGATCCTTGAATTGTTTTCACTTAGAACTCCTTGTTCTCCTTTTTTTCTCTACTGACAAAACGAGATTGGCCTCTGTTGGGGTGATACTGTCATTTCATTGTGTTAAAAATTAGATTTGAGAATTTGCTTTTTCATTGGCAGTAACTATGGTGCATATGTACATACAACTATTGCTCTGATCAATTTTCACAGTAGATGCTTAAGAAATACTTATGTTTATGTGACTATTGAGGGAAAAAGCACTGAACAGGCACATGCTAGAAGTACTTTGGCTTATTTCCACTGTTAGATTGTAAGCTCCATGCAGGGAAGAACTGAGTTCATTTCATCTTTTATGACTAGCCTTAGAGCAACATCAAGCAGAGAGATGTTCACAAAAACCAACTGCCTGATGGACAACTGAAAAGCACTGATAGTTTAAGTAAAATGGAAACAAGCATACAATGTGAGATTGGGAAGTGTCTTACTTTGGGTCTCCCCAGAAGTCGATGCTGAAGCAAAGATTGAAGGGCAAATTGTTTACTTGGGAGGGTTATTAGTTTCCTTTGATGCCATGACAAATTAACATAAATTTAGTGGTTCAAAACAATATAAATTTAATATCTTACAATTCTGGAGAGCAGAGTATAAAATGGGTCTCACTGGGCTAAAATCAAGGTGTCAGCAGGCTGCATTCCTTTTGGATGCTCTCGGAAAGAATCCATTCCTTTGCCTTTTCCAGCTCCTACAAACCACCTGCATTTCTTGCTTTGTGGCCTCTTTCTGCATCTTCAAAGCCAGCAGCATGGCATCTTCAAAACTCTGCCTGTTTCTGTCATCATCTCTCCTTTTCTGAATCTGTTGGCTCCGCCCCCCCCCCTTTTTCACTGAAAAGGACCCTAGTGATTATATTGGGCCCATCTGGATAATCCAGGCTACTCTCTCAGCCCAAGATCCTTAAATTAAGCCACAGGTGCAAAATCTCTGTGTCATGTAAGGTACTATATTCACAAGTTTCAGGATTAGGACACAGACATCTCTTAGGAGCCATTATTCTGCCTACTACAGGAGGTTACACCAGAAAACACTGGTAGGGGAGTGAAGAAGTGAGACAGGGAAGGAAAAGAAGCCAATAAAATGTGAGTTCACAAGGCAGCCATCACCACAGATAAGTGAGGCTCAGTCCTGCAGGGAGACTCTACGAGACAGTACGGATATGCTTCAGAAGTATCTCAGAAGGTGGGTGATAGCCTACCAAGTGCCCATCCGTCACAATTTGAGGAATGCTCCCATAGTCAGTGACACTTCTGGCTTGCCCTGTGATGGCAGTGTGCTCTCATGACCAGAAAGAAAGCATTAGGAAGAAGAGCTGAAGGTGTTCTTCTCAGGCACTTGCCATCAGAAAGAAGTGAATTCTGGAATCATCTTATTTGACCATATGCCTTTTCAGAAAAGCAGAGGTGCAGAATGGTGGAGAGATTACCCAGGGTCACACGACCAAAGAAGAGTACTGATGTTGGCTTCCATTTAGTTAGTATCTCAGCCTACTATGTCAGGCACTGTATCCAGAGCTTGACATGTGATTCCACATTCAATCTTCATAGTAACACCTTGATGTAAGTATTAATATTGTCCTTAAAACCTTGGCCAAGATACACCCAGAAGTAGCCTTAGATGTAATAAGTGGCTTTTTGATGGAACAGAAGTCTATGGTGTATGGGTTGGCAAACTATAGTTCACAGACCAAATCTGGCCTGTCCCCTATTTATCTACAGCTCATGAGCTAAGAACTAAATGCATTATTCTAGCTGGAGTCTTTACCAGCATAAAATATAGCAGGACTATCACCTCCTTAATTCTAGCTGCTATACTTCTACTAATGTAAACCAAGAAAACTTTTACACTTTTGGAAATTGCCTCAACAAGTTAGCTTCTATTGCCAAGTTGTTCTCAGTTGAAACACATAAACATACTTTTATTTGAAGCTGTGTTCCCTCTACCCAGGATTTATACAGGTAATTTTTCTGCATTTACTTTTAAGAATTTTTACTTATCCTTATCATAGTTCATTTTGTGAGATTTAGTCCATTGATCAAGGCAACCCAAATCTTTAGCTCTCAACCTCTTGTCTCAGCTTTACAGGGACATATGAGGCACCTTGATTTGAATGACTCCCCAGCTCTTAAAACTCAATGTAGCCAAAAGGGAACTCGTCATGTTTCTGGCTACACCTGCATTTCTTCCTTTATGGTCTACAGCTTGTAACTGTCTGAAGGACACCGTGATCATCGTCTCAAGGGAGCACTATGTTCTAATGTCTGGCACACTCTCTAGCATGTATGAGTGTACTCACTGAAGGGGAAAGAAAGGAAGGAGAGGAGGGAGAGGGAGGAAGGGAACGAACAGGGCATTTTTACACTTTTAAAGGAATAGTGAAAGGAGTGGAGGTTCCGTATGAGAAAGCTGTAAAGGCAGCACTACTGTGCTTATCACAGAGGCGGCCCTAGGGTCTCACAGCCAGGCACGGGCATCCCTGCCTCAATCCCCAGTCTCCTAAGGCCAGCCAGTGAATAACAATGTGGAGATTTCACCATCTAAACAATGCGATCTTACTTCACAAATGTAGGGTTATCATCACTTCACGCTGACTGTGCACAAGGAGGATCTCTTGCTTTCATGACTAAAGATGCCACCTCTATTCAAGGGGACTTTCCTTAGAGAAACATTTGGACAATCATGAGCCCACTTGGGAAAAGTAAACAATTTCAAGGACTGATTACGGAACATCTCTACTTGCCTTCTGAAGTAAGAAATAAAGAGAAGTTTACAAATCTTCTGTGTAACCTTTTAAATTAAAACTTTATTAATTCCACTAAATTTAAAAATTATACTCACATTACTTCAGAGTAAATATTCTCCAATTTCATCAATGTATCTACAATAAATGTTAATTATTAAAAGATCCCAGAAATAAGACCTTGATCAAGTAACTCTATAAAGAAGCCCACCATCAAGAGTCCCTCTCACCTAAGGATACGGCCAAGTTCCTAAGGCCTGCTTACTTGGAGGCAGAGATCTCCCTAAACCTACAATCCAGAACATTCCCAGTGCTTCCAGCTGCCTAAAGGTATCTCTAAATAAATTATTATGATTCTTCACAGCTTGCGGGTTTAGCTGTGTTTTCAGAGAGAAATCTCAAATTCCGAAGGAGATTACTTCATCTGGGCAAATATTTTACTGTAAAAGGTACGAGACTCAGCACTTGGGAAAGTCTCATTCAAAACTGCGTCAGGAGACAAAATCTCTGCCGAGGAGGGGCAGAGAAGAAGATGCTGACAGGTCCATTATGAGCTCTAACCATGTATGTGCATTCCCGGAGAAATCATTTCTGGCCTCATATTTTCCATTTTAATGTCTTAAGGGCAGAACAGAAAGCACCTCCAGATTATACCACCAGCCACTGAAACTAGCCTTAACAACGGCTATGACTCATTAAACACCAGAAACATCCTCTCGGAAGTGAAATAATATGTCGTGTAGGGTAGGTGAAGCATCCATATGGCTGACGGCTACCAAAAAAAGCAACTCATTCGAACAAACCCCTAGTGTTCACAATTAATCTCATTAAATTGCATTTTTTCATTTCCAACTTCTTTTACAGACTTGTGTTTTCTATAGCTCTCTCATGCTGTGGAAGAAATTAAGACCTGGAAATAATATAACTTTGTTTTATACTCACGTGGGTTCCTTGGACGGCAGCACTACCTGGGAGCTAATGGGAAATGCACACTCTCAGGTCCCACACGGGACCTAGTGAATCAGAATCCGCATTTTAACCAGGGCCACAGGAGACCTATGTACACACACATGTGACTGGCACTGATCTATCAGAGAGTAAGCGTTTAATAAAACTGATCAATTATAACTCAATAATGGAAAAGATAGCTCAATTTAAAAAAATGGTATCTGAATAGACCATTTCCCCACGGAGGGTATACAAATCGCCAATAAGCATATGAAAAGATACTTGACATCACTAGTCATTAGGGAAATGCAAGTCAGCGCCCCACCAGGACGGTTATAATTAAAAAGATAATAATAAGTGTTGGTGAGGATGTGGAGGAAGTGGAACCTTCATATACTGCAGTGGGGGGGAATACAAAATGTCATAACCACTGTGGAAAACAGTCTGACAGTTCCTCATATGGAATATGAACCAACAATTCCACTCCTAGGTACATACCCAAGAGAATTGAAAACATATGTCCACACAAAAACTTGTACACTAACATTCACTGCAGCCAACATTATTCTGAATAGCCAAAAGGTAGAAACAACCCAAACATCCATCAATGGAGAAACAAAATGTGTTATATCCACACAGTGGAATATTATCCAGCCATAAAAAGATACTTGCTACAACATGGATGAACCATGAAAATATTAAACTGCATGAAAGTAGCCAATCACAAAAGACCAAACATGTGATTCAATTTATATGAAATGTCCAGAATAAGCAAAACTATAGAGACAGAAAGTATATTAGTGGTTGCTTAGTGCAAGTTAGGTGGATTGGGTGTGTATGGAAGGAGGTTGAAAGCTAAAAGGTATGAGGTTTCTTTCTGAAGTGATCGAAATGTTCTAAAATTGACTATGGTGATGGTTATACATATCTGTGAATACTGTGAATATACTAAAAACCATTGAAGTGTTTAAAAAAAAACAACAATGAATTCCCCTGCTGCCAAACTTCCAGGTACCACATGCTGCCTAGCTGGAGATAAGATGACCTGCTGACTAGAACAAAGAGAACTATGCTGGACACCAGAAACTAACACAACACTGTAAATCAACTATACTTCAATTTTAAAAAATACTGATAACAAATGCTTTTGTTCTAAATGACACGTCACAGATTGAGCACCTCCTGCATGCAGGGTCCTATGTTAGTCCTGCACAGAGATTTTCCCTTGAAATTCTCCCCACAGCCCTAAGAGTTTACTATTATCATCACCATTTTATAGATGAGAAAATGGAGGCGTTGGAAACATACCCAAGGTTAACTGGCTGGTGCACAGTGGTGAAGCTTGTATCTGAACCCAGGGAGTCTAGGAACAGAGCCTGCACACAGTCTCTCTCTCTGTCTCTCATTCTCGTCCCCTGTAAGATACTTGGGCTAATTGTTAACTGTCCTAGTCCATGCACAGATGGTAGAAAAGCCTTTTCAGGAGTGATGACAGGTGGGGGTTACCCCCTTGCCACTGAGAACTCATATTCTCCAAGCCCCCTTACTTCTTGATGATAGGTTGCCAATATTTAATGATTTTTCTCTTTTTATCAGATTGTCTTATTCTGATAATCAGCTTCAACATCATTTTTTCTGAATTTTTCAAAATGTTAACTATTTGGAACAATCACCCAGCCCTTTTTTTATTGGAAAACCGGTCAAACAAAGCTGTCTATTTTAAGAAATGCCTTGATGAGTAAAGGGCTAATCAAATTTCACATGGGATATGTTTCCATGAGTCATATATAAGAAAAAAATTTTCATGTGTGGTCATAAGATACTGGTATCTGTAACAAAACTCCTGCCAAATTAACAACTCTGATTTGATTATTTAAAATCACAACTAACACATATAATACTCACTATGCTCTAAGTACTATTTTAAGTGTTTCATAGTCACTCATTTAATATTCACAATAACCTATAAGGTACTTTAAGTAGTCCCATTTTTAAAATGATGAAACTGAGGAATTAATGTTTTCACAGCAGAGCCTGGGTGTGAAACCAGATAGTTGATATTCTGAACTGCTCTACCTTCCTAACTGCTCTCGGTGAATAATAGAAGAAAAACCTATAGCCTCTGCAATTTGAGATCACTAGGCAAAGATTAATGTGACACACTTAAATCAAGTAAATTTCATGGCTGTAATCATTTTCATAAGCTCAGAAAAGTTTTGTCAGTAGGTGATGCTTGTTGCCACTTAGATGAGCTTGAACAGGTTGTTTAAACATACAAAATAATCCAGACGGGCTACTCAATGTTAGACGTCCAATGAATTACCAGGAAAAACATGGTCTACACAGCCAAGAAGTCATTCCTCTTTTACAGTCAAATTCTACTGCTCACGTCTGCATGGAATGAAATAATTCAGAAAAAAAATGAACAGTATAGCCAACTAGTCTATTTGTATTCCCTGCTAATAATTTCAAACGATTTCATGGTTCATTAGATATTTTTGTATCCTCAGCCAATAAGTATTTTTAATGGAGAATGATTACAAAGCTAAGTAAATAAAAAACTCCATAATAATAAATCATGATCAAGTAGGCTTTATCCCAGGAATTCAAGGAGGTTCAACATTAGGACAGCTATTAATGGAATTCTCTATGTATTTATATTAAAGGAAGAGGAAAATAACATTGTCATCTCAACAGATGCTAAAATGTATTTTACAAAATTTCAAAGGCTTCCCAGATTAAAAGAAAAATAAAACTATTAATAAATCAAGATACAAAGAAACTGCTTTATATTGGTCAAGGGTATCTACCAAAACTTGCTAAAAATCATTCTAGTTTAACACTAGAAAGTTAGAAGTGGTCCCATTATACTCAGGATCAAGGCAAAGATACCCATATTCAACATCCTACCAAAAATCTTCAACAATACATAAGACAAGAAGATAAAAGGGGGCTTTAGATATGGAAATGACTATGCCAAACTGTTACTGTTGGTGGAAAATAATTTCCTATCTATGAATCGAACCCTGTGAATTTAAAGTTTATTAGAACTGATACAAAAGCAATAGTTCCTGGATTTAAGAACAATATACAAGTTAATAGATTTCATGTATTCCATCAATAACCAAATTGAAAACATAAGGGAAAAACTGCTTTTATCTAGATAAGGAAAACAGCTAAAAAACAAACAAACAAATCTGTAAAGTACTAAGGAATAAAATTAACAAGAAATGTGCCAGATTTCTATGAGAATTTTGTAAAACTGAAAATCTGTTCATTGTTGGGATTACTTTGATGAATAATCATTATCAAATGGGATCATAACAGCCACTAAAACCCTACAAGGGATAGATGCTGAATCATTCACTTTAGCTGTCCAGATCTAATTTGTCAAGTAATTGATATTTTGCCAATGCAACCAGCTTCAGAGCCAAAAGCAGACCCCATCCTTTGGGCATTTATCCTCATCCTCTGGAGTGTTTATCAGCCCCTTCAAGAATAGTTAAACTCCCATGCTGCCTTAGTGGCCAGCATTCTGTCATACCCTATACAGTACCCCAAGGAGGAGGCTGTTGTGTGTTGGAGTATTTTGAATTGCCTTACTGTTTCAAGGAATATAAACAATTTCATTTACCCAGCAAGAGCCTACCTGGGTCTCATATATTCAGACCATTTTGCTCTCAAAACTGCTTTGTGGTGCTGATCCTTTGTGTGTACAGCTCCAAAATGTTATGATTGTAATGGCTGTAGATATAAAGTAAAGGCATGAAATTCCATAAATTTTAAAGCCATGTGTTTAGTAATCCACATGAAGAATACATGCATGTCAAAGAAAAAAAGGATTCTAGATAAGAATTTGGAAGATAATTAGGCCTAGAGGGTAACCTGAAAGAAGACCCTACATCAAGAACAGTTAAAGGGTTCCAAGAACTACAGCCAGCAATAAAGAACAGTGAGACTGGCATAGAATGATGGGAGATAGGAATGCAGTTATAAGCATAAGTAATTGCATGGTTCTGGGCCATTAGTTACCAATAATTTAGAACAGGAAATGAATTTGGGATGCTTGCTCTCTTCAAGAAAAGACTGAGCTGCGACTATCCCAAAGGATCAGTCCTGAGAAGAGAGCGGCTAAGAATAACTACAGCAGGACACGTATGCTGTTGAGGGGCCAGAAAAGTAAGTCTTTCAGCAGAAATGGATTTCCTGAAAATAGTAACCCCTTAATATGCGGCAAGATGGAAAACACTATAAAAATCTATGGGCCACAGGATTCTTTACTCTTATCAAGAAAGCAAATACAGAAGACTTAACTTTATTTAATAGAATAAATCCTTATACTACCATGATTTCAGTGGTATGATGTTTTCCATATATTTAACCCATCTCCCTGACTTCCAAAGTAATATGGGTTCATTGTAGAAAGAATTAACATTTTTTGTGTGATTTTTACAGATGTGTTTTGCCATTTATGGAAATTGCCCTTGAGATGGTCAGAATTTGAGGTAGAAACACCCATTACAGAGGTCCCAACCTCCCACCTTCCATCTCTGTTGCTGGACATTCTTAAAGGAATCTGAGAGGGCCTCACTTCTTGGATGATCCAACATTTTGAAGATTGTAGGCCTGGTTTATTAGTTTAGGCAAAAATTTTTAAGCTCTCTGGGTCACCATTTCCTGATCTACAAATGGAGATAATCATCATTTTCCATGATTATTGTGAGTTTAAGAGGGTGCAGCCACTTTGCAAAAATGCTTTGCCAAAAACTTAAACATACAGTTATCATATGAGCCAGCAATTCCACTCCTACATGTATACCCAAGAGAAGTGAAAACATATGTCCACACAAAAACTTACACAGTAATGTCCATAGCAGCATTGTTCATAAAGGCCAAAAAAGTGGAAATGACCCAACTGCCTGTCAATTGATGAATCAATAAACAAAATATGGTATATCCATACAATGGAATAATATTCAGCAACAAAAGGAATGAGACACTGACACAGACTACAACACAGATGAACCTTGAAAACATGATGCTAAATGAAAGAAGCAAGTCACAGAAGAACACTTATTATATGATTCCATTTATATGAAATGTCCAGAATTGGCAAATCCATAGAGACAGAAAGTAGGTTAGCGGTTTCCTAGGGCGGGGGAGGACGGGAGGAATGAGGAGTGACTGCTAATGGACACACTGTTTCTTTTGGAGGTGATGAAAATGTTTCAAAATTAGATAGTTATGACAGTTACAAAATTCTGTGAATACACTAAAACCCTTTGATTTGTACATCTTCAAAGGGTGATTTTTGGATATGTTACTTATATATCAATAAAGCTGTTATTCCTTTAATTAAAAATATATGAAAATGAATATATGTATGTATATGCATGACTGGGACATTGTGCTGTACACCAGAAATTGACACATTGTAACTGATTATACTTTAATTAAAAAAACAAAAATAAATAAATAAAGCTGTTATTAAAAAATAATCCTGTATTCTGTTGTTTATCTGTAATCCTACTGGCAATATCTATTGTAGGATAATAAGATACATTAATCTGCTGCACTGGAATTTATATTGGTTTGTTTTACTACACTTTTAAATAATGAAGAACTTTTATAACCATTTTGCAGCTTCTCATCCATGGATGCCAGGCAGAAGACTGCATAGAAAGGGACATACTATGTTTCTAGGAGTTTGTGAGCAGATTAAAATATAAAAAGCCTGGGAAAATATACTCACTTGGACAGTCTGCCTCTGAGAAGCATTTCAGCAAGCTCTTCTTATTTTCTATAAAAACAGGGAGCTTTTCTGAGTGAAGGAAAGAAGGTATTTAGTTACTATCTGCCGAAATGCTGAGTCTGAGCAAAATTATCTAATGAGAACCTGATAGGCTGGTTTGGAGGAGAAAGGTTGATACATGAGCGTGACAAAATCCAGACCAGCCCAATCACGTGGTGATGTCTCATTAAGAGGCTTGCAGGAGAAAATTTACCTCATTGCAAAAACTTTTGCCCTCACTTCCCAAGTCCCTCTTGATCTGTGTAAACTGTTAACTTATCTCTAGCTTATGAGAACCCAGTACATCAGCCTGAAACTCAGCGATGAGACATACTCAAACTGCTCCCATGAAAATCTAAAAAAGTAACTAGCTGCTACTGAGAAGAAAAAAAAAGACAAGACTAATCAGGCATGTTTTCAAGAATCAGTCTTATTTTTGAAGAAACAGAGAGGTTGAGAGAGAAAAGAGATCAGAGGTCAGGGTGAAGACAGACAGAACAAGAGAAGACAAAAATTACACTGACTTTCTTGTGTTCTGAGGTCTCTATAGCCCTGAATGGGGAACCAATCTCTTTAAAATATACTGCAGTGATAATAAGGAGGTTTAAAAAACCCATTCAGATTTGAGGAAAAAATTAGATCACAACTCTACAAAGATAGAGGCTCCCAGAGGTTACTATATTATAATTCTTTACAAGGATGTGGAGAAAATGATGGACTGTAAAATAGTCCAGTCGCTTTATAAAACATTTGGGCAATTCCTCAAAAACATAAACATAGAGTTACCATGACCCAGCACTCCTAGGTATATCTCCAAAAGAATTGATTACATATGGCCAAAGACTTATACATGAATGTTCTTAACAGCCTTATTCATAACAATCCAAAAAATAGAAAAAACTGCAATGTCCACCAACTGATGAATGGATAAACAAAAGATGGTATATCCATACAATGAAATATTATTTGGAAATAAAGAAGAATGAAGTAGTGATACATGCTACAACATGGCTGAACCTCAAAAACATTATGCTAAATTATGGCAGACGCAAGAGACCACATATTTTATGATACCTTTTGTATGAAATATTCATAATAGGCAATTCATAAAGGCTGAAAATAGAAAAGTAGTTGCCAAGGGCTGGAGTGGAGGAAAATGAGGATTAATGTCATTTAAATGAGTATGACAGGTCTTCTTGGGGTAATGAAAACGTTCTAAGACTGATTTGTGATGATAGATAGACAACTTTGCAAATTTACTAAAGGCTCTTTGAAATACATACTTGAAAAAGTGAACTATATGAGATGCAAAATATGCCTCAATAAAATCTTTTCAATCATAGAAAAAGGCTGACAGTGAGTGTCTTAGGGTGAGAGAATGGGTGTGATTTCTTTCTTGTTCTTTTTTAACACCGTCAATGATTTGCAAATTTTCTACATGAGCAAATTCTTACATTAGGTTTCCCCCAAAGTAGACCTGAGAGAAAGAATTCTGTGACAGTGATTCAGATTCCCAGAATGAACCAGAAGCAGAGTGGGAAAGTGAGACCAGGAAAGTAAAGATGCCAAAGAAAAATGTGGTGTCAGGCAAAGATCCTGGGAAGGTTAACTATGGCTCAATTCATAGGAGTGGGGGAAGCTGGGAGACAGTGTGGGTCCCACATTACTCATCTGATCAGGAAGCTGGAATATTTATACCACCCCCCCCACACACACACATACACACACAGCACCACAACACCAATCAGTCACTGGCTGTCCCCTGAAGCCCCACTCACCTGCTGGGAGGAGTAAATTCCTAGGAACTTGTGGTTCTTTATGTGCCAGCTAAGTAGTAGGACCCACTGCCTAGGGCTTGTCCTCCAAAAAAGAGACACATGTACTGGTTGTTGGGGGTAAAAGTCCCCAGGAGCCAGTGTGCACAGTGATTGGAACAAGGATGCCAGAGAATATGGATGAAGCCCTGACATGTGCAAGAAGCATGCTTTAATTACACAGGGAGAAAAAAATGCAAATTATTTTAGGAAAAAAAACCCTCAAAAATATTCATATTTTCTTATTCATCCTATTCATATTTCATATTCATATCCTTTTCCTATTCATATTTCTTATATAATACATATAGAAACATAGTATATGAATGATGTAATCCACATGTACATAATAATAAAGGGTTGACAGAGTTATATTTAATATATCTCTTTGGCTAGTTGTTTTCTAGAAGTTTATTTCTTTAGGATCTGCAATGAATGACCAGTCGGTTGATAAGATCTGGCAACTCTGTAGATAACTTGAACTAATCTGGAAATACAAAAATGCCTGAAGAAAACATCAGAGTAAAAATTCCCACATCCATCCATGCTTTCTTCACATTACTGCTCAGGAATATCATGTCACTGAAGTGTTTGCTTATCTTCTGACCCTCTAAAGTTGATTGCTCCTGCAAAACCTCCTGTCACCATAATTACTCCAGGAGTAGAAATGTTACCTTTGACTCTTATAGGCTATCTTGTGTAAGTACCCAAAGCTGGACAGGAAAAAAAATCAGTGGGAAGAAGCCAACTAAAAAGGCTGCATACTATAGGGTTCCAACTATACAACATTCTGGAAAAGGCCAAACTATGGAGACAGTAAAAGGATCAGTGGTTGCTAGGGTTTAACCTGGGTGGGGAGGGAGGGATGAACAGGCAGAGCACAGAGGATTTACAGGGCAGTGAAACTGCTCTGTATAATGCTATAATGGTGGATATATGTCATTATTTATTTGTTAAAACCTATAGAATATAAAACACCAAGAGTGAACCATAATGTAAGCTATAGACTTTGGGTGATGATGATGTGTCAATATAATTGTAACAAATGTACCACCTTGGAACAGGATTTTGATAGTGGGGGAGGCTGCAGGCAGGAGCAGGGGGTACATGGGAAATCTCTGTGCCTGCTCCTCAATTTTGTTGTGAAGCTAAAACTGCCCTTAAAAAATAGTCTATTTTTTTTTAAAGTAGTGAGCAGAAGAAAAGGTCCTCTCAGCTCTCGGTAGCCATTAATTCACTATGCCCCATTCACCTGAAGACTTGGCCCGGGCCATCTAAGTAACTGGCAGGGCCCAGAAATGTAAATATAGAGCCCCTTGTTCAAAAATTATTAAGAATTCCAAGATGGCAACAATAGAACATTAAACCAAGCGTGGACCCCTTCTAACACTGGCTCCTATGTCACTATACAGGTCACATGCCGATGTGCTAAGGCTCTGGCCTTAGTATATGGTTGCCATTCTCATGCTTAAAACACTTAGGAGCCCCCTATAAACAATGAGGAAAAAGTCTAAAGTCCTTAACTAGTTTCACATGCCCTTTGGGACTGTCCCTGCCCTCTTCAGCTTCATTTCTAACAGCCCCATCTTACTTTCTATGTTCTAGTCACCTAGAGCTTCCTTTAGTTTTTTGAATTTTCCGTGATCTCTTAGCCTCAGGGTCTTTGCATGTATTTCTCTTACCTGGTCTTTAATTCCCTCATCACTCAGCTATTGATCCTGCAGGTCTCAGTTAAGCAGAGAAGTGATAGCTAAGTAAATCAACATTTATCTTATATATTAATAACATTTTTAAAATTTAACACTACTTAAAATACTATTTTAAACACAAACTTAGGAAAGAAAAATATCTTTTTACACAAGAAACAACCTTGTTATAATTTTATATAATTTTTGTATATGTAAATCTGTATTTTCACAAAGCAGTTTTACATAAAATAAGGCAGGCTGGTAATTTTCAATACAGCTCGTCATATTGCCAATTGTTAAAGAACCACAGGTTTCTGAATACTTGCTTTTGTTTACAAAATAGAAAACAAAGCCTGCAATGATGCTGTCTTCTGGATGAACACAATTTCCTGCTGATTTCTCCATTCTCTTAGAAATGAAAGATCAAAACAAAGCTTAGATTACTCCTCCAAAAACATCAGTTTTATTGTATTGTCATTTTGGTCAAACTTTTCCAAAATTATACAGATTAACCAAAATTAGCAACCAAGCACTTAGTGACTAAGGTCTGGCCCCTCCAGGCATGGAATTTGGAGGGTGTTCAAATTTGGCCTCTTAATTTTCTGATCTCCTGACCTAGACCTATCTTCAAGCCCAGGCAATCTAGTTTTTGAGACACTAAGGTTTCACACCACGTTGTTTTTGATCATGTTATTTTCCTGGCTGGTGAATGTCTTGCTACCTCTTCTCTGCCCACCTGATTCAAGCATTTAATAAATCATTTTTTGCCAAAACTAATTGTGTGTTACTTTCCATAAAGTGACTTGTGCTATGAACCTATATATAGATAGATATGTAGGTACGGTGATCAACCCTTTCTGGTTTGAATAGGACTTTCTGAATTTCCCAATGAAAAATTCTACATCTCATAGTCCTCCCCTTCATCCCTCAAGACCTGGGCAAACAGGGATGGTTGGTCATTCTGTAAACTTTGATGTAAATTATGAGCTTATCTTGTGTTTCACAGACTTAACACAGGGCTTCAAGCATAATGTTTACTCAGAAATATTTTTGATTAATTTCAACTGCATGCATTTGTGTCATTGTTTTTTAAGCAGCCATTTTCACAAGTGATTTTCTGTGAATTCATCATAAGGTCCAAGTACTGTTATAATTAGACAAAAAGGTCTGTCAGTTCCTGGCAATGTAGACATGAAGAGAAAAAGAAAAGTTCAGAGCCAAAATGTTAATAGCTTTTAAAAATATGGTAGAGCTAGGAAAATCCATGTTAACTGAGTCTACAGTTTATCTGTGACCACCAAGAAATACTTGAGTAAAATTAAAGCTTATGGCCAATTAATATAGCTAATTAACATCTGTTCTATCACCTTTATTCTTGGTGGTAATGGTAGGGTACTGAATCTGTCATTCTTTCCTTTTCAGATATATTACATGAAAAATTACTCTGAATCCCCATGGGGGAAGCAAATATCATTCTGTAAGCTGTAAGGAATTATGGAGTTTATCACTGTTAATATAAAAAGCAAAGCCAAAGTCAACATTTTTAATCAAAAACTGACATCAGGTCAGGGCTTGAACTTGGCTCTTGAGAAAAGCAAGCAATCAAGACTAAGCAATAATGTTCCAGGCAGAGGGAAGAACGTGTGTAAAGCCTTAAAAGTGAGAGACCACAAAGTGTATTTAAGGAGCTGAGAGTTTATTTTGCTTGACACAGAATTTGAGAGGAGGAGAGACAGTGATAGACTAGTGATGAAGTAGAGAGGTGGATTCAGATCCCAGAGGGTCTTACAAACAAGGTCATGGAGTTTAGGCTTGATTTGAAGAGCAATGGAGAGATATCAAAGCATTTCAGTAGGGAAATGGATGTCAGATTTTCATTTTCCAACAAACCACTCAAATAACAAAAGGAGAGAGTGTACTGTTGATGGGTCATGTTGGAGGCAAAGAGTCCAGTCCTGAGGCAGTCACAAGCCTTTGTTGACTGAACATAGGGCAGTGAGAATAGAGAGAAGGAGGCTACAGAGATGTTGAAAAAGTAGAAGACATGTCACTTCACAACTGATTGAATGTGGAATTGGCACAAGGTAGAGAAAGTGTCTAAAATTGACATTCAAGAGTCTATCTTCACCTATCAGTGGTCCTCATGCCCTCCACAAGTATAGGAACTCTGGAAGAGGGTTTGGTGGAGGTTGGGGAGATGATAAATTCAGCTGCTTTATACATTGATTCCTAAGTTGACAAAAACTTAAAAGGAACACCAGTCTACAGTGCCATGTTTATAATCCAAATAGATTATTTCCATTCAGGAAACAGCCCAATAATCAAACACAGTTTCAAAATAAATGTTTCCATTTGTGCAAACTAAAGAATGCAGAAAGTAAATGAAATAGAGGTATCAATTGGCAGTAAGTCTAGGCTTTTGTGATAAAATGCCCTGTGTTCTAGGGCAGCTTTCTTTCTATAAACGTTCTCATAGGTAGATAGCCAAGACCCCATGCAGCACTCACCAAAGCCATTTGACAAACCTAGGCCAGGGTGCTGCCCATGTATGAATTCTTGAGAGTCCAAGGAAAGTCAAAGGAAAATACTATCCAGAAGGATAGTTGTACTTTTGACTACATAAGAACCCCAGAGCATATGTGGATGATAACACAGCAGCTCAATGAGACTGTCAAAGAACCAGATGCCCTCAGTGTTTAACATGGACGAAAAACAGTCTTGCATTCTATTTCAATTCTCCAGGCTTAAAAACAAACAGTAAAACTTTTGCACTGCAGCAATATAACAAATCTTGTACAGACTTTTAACTTGTAGAGCAGATAGTGTTGATGCTTCACCCTTGACCTTGACCTTCAACTCTGCCTGTTGAAGGCTGCCTACCAGGAACACCTGTAAATCTCTGCCTCAGGGCTTTTTTCTGGCTGAAGGAGCAAGACCTCCTCATGCAGGGCAAGCTGGAAATACCACAAAGTTAATGCCCCGGAAGCCGTCTTTAGTGATGACAAATGAGGTGTTGGGGGAGAAATACATTAGTCTCCTGGGCCCCGAGTTGGGATAAGTATGAGAGGTGTTTTACAGCCTCCCAAAGTCTTCTGGCAAGACTGAGCTCAGTTATGGGTAGTGGGCAAGCATCTGAGAGTATGTGGCTTATTTTGGAGGTGTTCCTACGAAACTAGTAGAGGAGTATGAAGTGAAACAGGAAAGGGAAGATATTCAGTAGTGCAGACTACCATTCTGGGCAACCTGGGTGGGTTTATGTACTAATGCCCAATGATCATTAGGCTAAGGGTTGATCCTGGCAGACATGGACTGCTTGGCATTTCCAGTCCGCACCATGCAGAGGCCAGGCAGACAGCAGTGTACAAAGAGACAGGGAGCATGTGCTGGCAGATGGACGCCAATAGGTCACAGTGCACAGGAATGACAAATGCTAAGGGGCACTCACAGGGCCTGCTACAGAGAAGCACAAACCCTACAGACTGTGTGTGACTGACTGATGTAAGTTCTGAAGGACAAGTAGGAGCTAGTAGGGGTTGAGGGAGGCCTCTGGCAGGGACAAGGCAGTAGGTGAGAGGAGACTCAGTCCAGAGAAGTCCCATGAGGTGGGAGGCTGTTGGACACATCCAAAAGAGAATTGGTGCAGGCTTGCCGCCAGGAAGAGGAAGTAGAGCTGGAGAGAGATGAAATCAAGAGGATGTGATGAATAATGTGAAGGCAAAGAATCCTTAAAAGAAGGTCATTCTTAGCTGTCTGCCTCAAGAGACCAGATGGCTGTACTGTTCATTACGCCAGGGAGAGACCTTCTATGCTCCAGAGTAAGCATCACAATTTAATTTTTAAACATGTTGAGTTTGAGGCCTCTGGAGAATCCAAGTAGAGATACACTGTGAATGTTACTGGTCAGGAACTCAGAAGCAATCTGTGCTGAAGGCAGTGACTTGAATATCATCAGAATATATGAAACAAAATCAATTCCACAAAGATTTTTTAAAATATTTAGCATGTCCTAGGCACTATGTTAGACCCTAAAGATAAGTAAAAGTGAATATGAGGGAAGAAGTCCCTTCCCCCTTAGAGCTTTCAGTACAGTACAGTTTCCACCAAACACAGGTGTTTGGAGAAAGCACGGTGGCTGATAAGATGTCCAGGGAGAGTGAATATGGAGAACAGAAGAACTCTGGACAATTACAATATCTGAGGAACAACCACAGAATAAAAGCATTTGAAATAAACCAAGAACAAATGGCCAGTGGAGTAGAAAAAAATATAAATAAGATAAAGACTGCAAAGAATCTACAATAACCATATGGTTTTGCAGGTCATAGTGAGCTGTGCATATTGAGTTGGTGGCACGGGTGGAGAGGTTACTGAGCAAAAATGTAAATGTAGTGAGTTCAAAAGTTGATTAAAGATATTTATATCATAAATGTGGACAGCATAAATATACTCTATCACTAGATATCTTGTTATAACATTAAAATGTAATTGATACTTTAAAAAAGTCTAATACTGGATCCTTCATAAATATTTCTAACTTGTTCCTTAGATTATAATATATCACAATAAGAAAAGCAACACCTCACATTTGTAAGGTGCTTTAAGTTTAGCAAACAAAATGTATGTCTGGGTATCCGCCAGGATTCTTGGTTGCAAGCAACAGAAATCCCGCTCTAACTTAAGAGGAATGTGTTGCAATATATTGGAAGAATATCAGTGTTTTCTGGGGAGTCAAGCTTGAAAAATGCACAGGAATGAAGGGAGGCTAGATTTAAAAAAACTATCTACCCTGGATACCTGACACTGCCACAGTGCCTGTGCAATATCACTGCCACGGGACCCACAGCCCCTCCACCCTGCCACTCATCTTCAAGTCTCTTTGTCTCTTCATCACTCATTCAAGGGAATGGCTAAGGCAGAAGAATCTGATTGGCTAAGTGTAGGTCACATGCCCTTGCTATGCCTACTTGAGGGGTGAGAGAGGGAATACCTATTCCTTTAGCCTCCCACAGAGGAAGGTGGGAATCTTCTTCACATCACAATTTACATAATGGGTATTGCCCAAATCTAGGAAAGGGATGCTGATGTGGCGTAGCCCATTGTCTACAGTCTTCAGGTTTGCTTATCTGTCAGCTCCATGCTTAGTCTCTACACTCATCATCTCCTTTGGGCTTTACTAAACTTCGGTGTGGTGAATTATCATTGTCCCCATTTTACATTGGAGGAGACTGAGAATCAGAGCAGTTATGTGCAAGCATTAGTGTCAGGATTCAAATCTCAGTCTTCTAACATCAGGTTGCAAAAATTCCCACTGGATAGGATTAGCTCAATTCACCAGAGTATTTATGGACTCATACTTTGCCCAGGAAATCTCGATGTGTGGACAAACAAAGAGCAATGGGTATTAAAAATTCCCATGATTGAGAACCAGTGAATTGGCCCACCTACTTTATGATTATGCCCAAGTCATACAGACTGCCATTATGCACAGTCATTGCAGACTTGATTGGGGCTGTGTGGTCAAGAAATGACCAATACCCAGGCAATAGAAATAAAATCAAAAATTAACAAATGGAACCTGATTAAACTTACAATCTTTTGCACAGCAAAGGAAACCATAAACAAAACAAATGATAACCTACAGAATGGGAGAAAATATTTGCAAATGATGTGACTGACAAAGGTTTAATTTCCAAAATAAACACCTCATACTATTTAATAACAAAAAACAAACAACCCAATCCAAAAATGGGCAGAAGACCTAAACAAACAACTCTCCACTGAACACATACAAATGGCCAAGAGGCACATGAAAAAAATGCTCAATATCACTAATTATCAGAGAAATGCAAATCAAAACTACAATGAGGTATCACCTCATGCCAGTCAGAATGGCCATGATTCAAAAGTCCACAAATGATAAACACTGGAGAGGGTGTGGAGAAAAGGGAACCCTCCTACACTGCTGGTGGGAATGTAATTTAGTGCAGCTATTATGTTAAACAATCCCACTCTGGGGCATATATCTGGAGGGAACTCTAATTCAAAAAGATACATGCACCCCAATGTTCATAGCAGTGCTATATACAATAGCCAAGACATGGAAGCAACGTAAATGTCCATCAACAGATGACTGGATAAAGAAACTGTGGTATATTTATACAATGGAATACTACTCAGCCATAAAAAAGAATAAAATAATGCCACTTGCAGCAACATGGATGGACCTAGAGATCATCATTCTAAATGAAGTAAGCCAGAAAGAGAAAGAAAAATTTGGGAGTTTGAGATTTGCAAATGTTAGCCACTTTATATAAAAACAGATTTAAAAAAACAAGTTTCTTCTGTATAGCACAGGAAACTATATTCAATACCTTGTAATACCTTTAATGAAAAAGAATATGAAAATGAATATATGTATGTATATGCATGACTGAGACATTGTGCTGTACACCAGAAATGGATACATTGTAACTGATTGTACTTCAATTACAAAAAGAAAAAAAGAAATGACCAAGACTATGATCTTAGATCTGAAATATGGAATGGAGTTTCTGCCCTGGAATTGAACATCAAAGTTGCCTAGTCCATGCCGCTGGTAGTGGCTCTCAAGTGGCATTCAGACTCTGAGCAGAAATTGTGAAGTTCCTAAATCAGTTAGTTCTCAGGTAACTTAATCCACTAAGAGTATAATTTTTATACTGGGAAATAGCAAGTGCTGTTCACATGAAGAGAATCTATAGATGTGAACATTCCAGTCCTTTTTTTTTTTAATTGACCAAACTTCAGTATGAATGTCTTTGTGTTTCTTATACAAAACAAGGTACAAAATAATGCTCTAGAATGTATCTTATCCTCAGCCAATTGCTGCTTTTGCTTACAAATACGTGTGTGTGTGTGTGTGTGTGTGTGTGTGTGTGATGTTTGTGTATATGTATGTGTGTTGGGGGATACTTCAAATACAGCAGACTTGAAACATCAAAGGGCCCGTGGTTTCTGCAACTCATACTAGGTGTTGTTTGGTTTATTAACAGCACTTTTTTTCGCCTTATTCACATAGTGGGAAAAGAGGGATTACATATCTGAATACAGTTTACCAAGAAAAAAATGTAATTTATACTTAAAGAAGAAAACAGAATTGTGGGTAGAGGACTTAGGTTTATGCATAAAGAACAAAATCTTCTTAAAGGTGTACTTTTCTAGTCGGTATACATACTGCCTTAGTCCATTCAGGATACTATAACAAAAATACCATAAATTGGGTGGCTTATAAACAGTAAACATGTATTTCTCACAGTTTTGGAGACTGGGAAGTCCAAGGTCAAAGCACCAGGACATTTGGTGTCTTGGGAAGGCCTGTTTCCTGGTTCACAGATGTCCATCTTTTTGCTATAACCAGGGATTTTTCTGGAGTCTCTTTTATAAGGGCACTAATCTTATTCATTTGCCCTCATGACCTAATCACCTCCAAAGCCTCACCTCCCAGTATGACCACCTTAGGGGTTAGAATTTCAAAATATGAATTGGGGGGCAGGCAACATAAACATTTAGTCCACTGCACATATCCCTTCTCATATTTCTCTGATTTAACAAGATGAAAGAGTACAATAAATCAAAATGGAAATGAAAAATATTCCGTTTTTTACTGAATAAAAATACTAACCTAAATCACTGAGTTCAGCAGTGACCAGCCTCATCCAATCCCCATAACAATGTTAATGAGATGGGTTCCTATCCTGGAAAGCAGCACTGAGGTTGTCTGGCCCAGCCCATTAACAGAGGCTCTCAAGTGGCCCTTAAACCCTGAGCAGAAGTTGTGAAATTCCTAAATCAATTCTCAAGCAATTTAACCCATTGATTTAAAAATTTTTACCCTGGGAAACAACAAATGCAATTCAGATTAAGAGGATCTATGCCAATGAACATTTGATGTGAATAATGTCCTCCTCTGACTAAGACTCACAGGTTGAGGAGACTTGCTTAAGTGTACAAGGTTTATTTCCTTTGTTTTATAATATCTCCCCATTCTCCAATTTGAGATAAAAATCAAGAAAAAAATGTTTTCCTTGAATGTTTTTTCAACTTCTTACTTTGGATCAGTTACTCTGGTTGCCAATCAAAGTTCTTTCATGGTAAAAGAACTCTAACCAGCTGGGAATAGTGCAATCATTTCCCACACTTCACAGAGTGACAATAGGAATGAGAAGTCCAGGCATTTTCAGCTACCACTCTTGACACCTGTAACCCACCAACCCAGTGCCCCCTCTACACAAATGGACAGTGGAAGACCCTGGTATCAAGTAAGGACCCTTAAATCCACAGGTGCTCTTAGCCCCTAGGTGGGGTTGACATGCCTATAGAGCTATGGGAGTGAGCAGAGACCCTGAAGTGGCTCTTACACAAACAGCTGCCGTGGACATGAAGCTCTGCACTATCAATCCTTTGAAACTAGTTCTAACAGTTGAATTCAAAGTCTAAGATAGCAACTTGGCCCTTCAATTGAATGACTTTTCTACAACCCCTGCCCAGGCGCATAGCTTAACTAGACTACTTCCTCACTAATTACAGTAAGTTCCTGGTGACCCATCCTGGTCAGGCTTCAGATTGTGAATCCCCCAGCATTTACCACTAGCTTTTCCACCTTTCACTCATGCCAATATCTCTCAGTGTCACTTTGTGACTAATGGCTGCCCCTAAGACTAGACTGTAAACTCCGTGATAACACACATCTTGACTGCTTTGCTTATCACTGTATTCCTCAGTGCCTAGCACATAGTAGGGGCTTATTCAGTGTTTCTGAATGAATCACAGGACCTGAAATATTCTTTATCTTCCTTGACTTGCTCAGGTTATCACTTCCTGCATGAATCTTTTTCAGCCTATGACAACAAAAATGACTTTCTCTTTTATTCTCCCCCCCTTTTTTTCCCAGTGTAGAGCACAATTTTTCAGTTATACATGAACATATATATATTCATTGTCACATTTTTTCTCTGTGAGCTACCATAAGATCTTGTATATATTTCCCTGTGCTATACAGTATAATCTTGTTTATCTATTCTACAATTTTGAAATCCCAGTCTATCCCTTCCCACCCTCTGTCCCCTTGGCAACCACAAGTTTGTATTCTATGTCTATGAGTCTATTTCTGTTTTGTATTTATGCTTTGTTTGTGTATTTTTTTTTTAGATTCCACATATGAGTGATTTCATATGGTATTTTTCTTTCTCTTCCTGGCTTACTTCACTTAGAATGACATTCTCCGGAAGCACCCATGTTGCTGCAAATGGCGTTATGTTGTCGGCTTTTATGGCTGAGTAGTATTCCATTGTATAAATATACCACATCTTCTTTATCCAGTCATCTGTTGATGGACATTTAGGCTGTTTCCATGTCTTGGCTATTGTAAACAATGCTGCTATGAACACTGGGGTGCAGGTGTCATCCTGAAGTAGGGTTCCTTCTGGATATAGTTTTTATATCACATGCATGACCACCAAAATACATGAAAGCACAACAAGGAAAAACATGGCTTTGTGGGCTCAGAGGCAATCAGGGGAATGAATCAAGGAAAAAACATAAAGTTCAGAAGAGGAAAAGGATGAAACAGGAGAATGATGGTCAACTTGGTTAAGATGAATTAACTTGAAGAATGTGAAACCATAGGTCAAAAAATGACATGTATTAGTCAGCTACAGATGCAACAATAATACATAACAAACAACCCCAAAACTCTGTAGCTCATAAAAATAACCATTTTCTTGTTCACACATCTTAGGTGGCTACAGTCAGCTCAATTTGGCTCCAGGCTTCAGGTCAGATCCAGATCTGTTCTAGGAAGCCCAGGCTGAAAGGGGAATGGCAACCTGGGGCATGTTCTAATCACTGCAATATTTGGAGACCAGAGGCCAAGGCCTAACCATGCAAGCATATGCAAGACCTGTACTTGCATCACATCCACTAACCTTCCCTTGGCTAAAGCAAGTCATATGGCCAAACTCAACTCCCATGGGGTATGAAAATATACTCTACTCACTTTAGTACACTGCAAAGTCATACTGCGTAAAGGGAATGAAGAACAGAGCACAAAGAGCCCACCACTATGACCCAAAAGAACAAAAACACTGAAGCACTCATAACACGTTTTGATGAGGAGCAGTTGTGGAGAAGGCAGAAATGAATGATTTTTCACTGAGTTCACCAAGAGAGGAAAACTTCTACTTAAATCACAAAGCAGCTTCAAGTTTCATAAGTTAGAAGACTATGTTCTACAGACATCTAGAAACTTCCAGTGTTCACATGAAATCTACACACTCCATGCAAGATACAACTGTTATTTATTGGGTGGCTGGTCTCAAACCTAGCTTATTTGGAGCCTCCCCCCAAGTTCTCCACCTTCAACAAATAGCAGCATTCATGATAGTCTTAGGATTAAGAAAAAGACTCTGAGCTAGGGAGCTGTGTGCAGAAGGTTTATTAGAGTAACCTCCAGGGAGATAAACCTATGAGAAAGTGATGGAGGGAAGGATCAGACAGAGGGGACAGTTGACCTACAATGCAGTTGCAATGGAGGCCTCAACTGACCAGACAAGGAGCTTAAGCTGGAGTGGTACTTCAGAGGCAAAGAGGCCAGGTTTCTGTATATCCAAATTAGCCAGTCAAAGGCTATGGATTGCCCCCCTCAGAGAGAGTGTAACCTTGGGAGAGTCAGCTCCATGGGACAGAGGACAATTCCAGGGAAAGGCATAGCTGTGAGCCTTCAGCAGGTACTATTCCCAGCAGCTGGGGTGGAGTGGGTTGCCCCTGAAAGGGGCCTGGACAGAGCACCATAGTATCCACTACAGTTGGTATCCACCAATCTGCTTGGGAACCCATGCTAAGTAACCAGGGGAAGAGAGAAGAGTTGGTGACTGTACATGAGGGACAGGAGAGGGGAGGAGGAGAATGGGGGGAATATTCTCCATTTGGTCCCTAGAATTTGGTTTGAGTTCTGTGGTTAAGGCTTTTCGATTTCCATGAGAGATTCTACACCCAAGCATCCATCAAAATGACAAATGGTGACCCAGAGCTAGGGAGCTGTCCACTCTTCCTTACTTCTGGCATGGAAACCAGTAGCATGCTTGGAGAGTACAGGGTCTGGCCTTTGTTTCTATTGATCTAGATTATGGGTACAAAGGTGAAGTGAGTGAAGTCCAGAGAAGACGGAATGATCTACATAACAGCCAAAAGCAACCCCACCCCAGGGAGAAAAGAACAGGCCCAGAAAGGAACTGAGGCCAGGAGGGTGGGAGTCAGTGCTGTGAGAGACAAGATTCTGAGTGAGCTGAACAGGAAAAGGAAAAGGAAGAGATGGGAGTGAAACAGGAAAGTGAGGACAGACATAAATTATGCTGTGATGAGTAGGATTTAGGAATTTTTAGATCATTGAAGACTTTCTGTGTGCCATGAAATTTAATTTCACTTTAATTCTTTAACAAATAACAAATTCTTTAAAGTGCAACTTAATTCTTTGACTAACAAAGATTTAAGCTGTTTTTCTTCTTTTGGAGGTTGTTGCATTTGTGTTTATTTAAATGTGACACCCAGTTGGACTGGGTAGGAAGTGGTTTAGTTTTGCTGTGTTATTGACTTTTGAGAACCCCAAGAAGGGACTTCAGCTTCCACTTATTCATAGTGTGAGCATGCTTTATGATCTCTTGGAGGGCAAGTGCTGTCCATGTAAATTCAACATGATTAGCAGACCTTGTACAGCACAGGATCAATGAATGAAAACAGAGAGAATGAACGGATGGATCCTCATGGGGTCACATCATCAGCTAAAGTGAAAATTAAACCAATTTCTAGGATCTCCCTTAGGCTAGTCCCGGGAATGTTAAGGGAAAGTGCGGTGGGAGCATCTTTTTAGTGTGAAAGACAGCACCAATCTCTCAAATTGCTGTTAGATCTCTTGAGGCTGTTTTACTTTTTAAAATCTTAAAAACTCCATTTGGGCCCAAGTAAGTTTATTTGTTCCTTAATTTAGGTGCCACTTTCACTTCTGAGTGAAAACTATCAGTAGTAATTTAATAGCCTAAATATATTAAAAGGACACTTAGCAAAACATAAATATTGTTCAAAATGTAGTGATTGAAAATGCCACATGGTGAAATCACCTCATTCAATGCTTAATTCTCTCCAATCTGTTTCTTGTTTCCTTTGTTCTTATTTCCCATAATACGATGCTCAAATACCTCTCTCTCAGTAACTATTGGTTAAGTGGGATTTTGTTCTTAAGAGTTGCTAATTCATGAACTATATTCATAATTCCTATAAGTTTTGTGTATTACATTTAACACATTGGAAGCATCTTCATTATGATCTTTAAACGCTTCCCTGTCACTTAAACACAGCTAAGATTATAATCTGTATAAATGTGTTCCTGGCAGATTATGGGTTTTTTTGCCCCTTTGCATTTTAACAATGTACAATTCATACCTCTTCCTGTGTTCAGTACTGTCTTATAAAGAACTTTATTTCTATTATCATAGTTTCTGCTATCTCAAGTAATAATGTGAACAGAAGTCTAAAGAGATGGCGGAAGAGTGACTATGCACAAGTTACACAGCCCATTCATAAGCAGCATTTTCTGTCCAGAGTTCTCTGAAAAGGCCAGAGCTGGTAATGAGTGGATATAAAAGGAGGATCACTGGTGGATATTACACCACAATAGTTGGTTCCACACTCTGTTTAATTAAAAGGAAGCCGGAAGTTATTCCCACCATTATTTAATGTTCAGAGACAGGTCAGGTGATATTTGAGTTGCCCACAGGAAAAATTTATGAAGTTAATAAAATTAGAATTAAAGCCAAAGTAACTGACAATTTTGCGGTTATGTTCAGGGTTTAAAAATCTCCATCTTCCTCTGTAAATATATATTTTAAACATAGCAATGAAGGAATGTAATCTAGTTCTTATTGCTGGCTGCTTGGTTACTGTTAAATTAGGTTTAAAAATATAGCTTGTCAAAATGACCTTATATTCTACTTTAAATTTATGTTTAATCGGAGCCAAAAAGCTGGGTTAACAAATGACTTATAATCTTCTGGCTTCTTTCAACAAAGTTTTGAGTGAACCAGTACAAAACTTAACAGCAAAACTGACATTACACGAGACAAGGAAAAATAAGGGGAAATAATCACATTTTGCTTCTTCTTAGGGTATTTACTTCAAAAACACTAATGTAATAATTAAATCAGTGATCTGTATGAAATTATATTTTGTGTATAAAACAAACTATTATTTAAAGATGTTTTGTCCTCCTTACTGGAAAAAATAGATAAGCCTGGTTTTCATTAATCTTCCAGTTACTACCATTTCATAAATAAATTTCAGTTTTATGAAGTGATATTTCACAGCTACAGCTCTAGAGAAAGTAATGGACTGTCATATAAAAGTGGCAAGACTGTGAGCAGGATGACTGAAATGACACTTCCTACAAATATAAACAAATTTAAGTAACCAAACAACATTATAAATGAGAAAATGATGGTTCTGTACATTTTGGTGTTCAAAATTTTAATAAAGAGATATTATTTTTCTTTTCTGTAAAACTGAATTGTGGAATGTGTTAAATATGAGATCATGGCTATGGTACCTTGGACACTGATGAGCTAGTAAACTATGACCACCAAAACTGCCACCACCATCATCAACATCATCATCATCATCATCACCACCATAAACACCCAGGAGAAGCATGGGGTCCTAGGAGAAGCAACCGTCTTCAGAGCTAGACATGCCTGGCTGTGAGACATCATGATCTCCTGTTCTTTCAGCTATGTGGTCTTTGCCTACTTAGGGCACAGACGGATGCCTATGTGGCATTATGAATGGCAGATTCCATCATAATTGAGAAAGAAACTCCTGACCTTTAATAGTAGTCACGGTAATGACTGGAAGACAGAATGTTCTGTGACCTCATAGACCTGGGTTGCAAACCTAGCTCTACTGTTTATAGCCAGTGGGCCTAGGGCAAGTTCCCCCACCTTCTCCCAAATCTTACTTTTTACATTTACAAACTTGTTATCTTAACTTGAATTCTAACAAAAGAAGACTCTGGAGAAAAATGGGGATGCAGATAGTTTATATGGGAGATGATCTCAAGAAGTCCAAGGGAGAGGGTGGGGAGAGTTAGGTATAAAAGGCAGAAGGCCAGTGAAAAGTATATCAACAAGTGGGTTCCTGCTATAGACAGGTGGGGCTCAGTCTTGTCAGAGACACTCTGAAAAACCACAAGGAACACATCTGAGAATCACCCACTTCAAAGGGGAAGACTGTAGTATTTTTCTCCTTTCTTCCATCCACCATTGACTGAGGGCTGCCCTGTGGAATGTCAGTCCCCCTTGGCATGTCCAGGTTGCCTCCTCATGAACAAAGCAGGCTCCTGGGATGCTAAAGGAAGCTCTCTGGCAGATTTCAAGAAGGAGGAAAAAGAGAGGAGGAGATGACAAAGATGATGAGTGTCAGGCCCCTGCAGTGAGAACTTATCAGTATGCCAAAAACTGTGGCGGCAGATAACATCAGATGGTTAGAGAGGACATGGGAAGGGCACAGCTGCATCCGCTACACTCAGGACAACACAAGTTATCTTAGGATCAGCGACAGGAACAAAAACTGCTTGGTCCACAACAGGTACTAAGGAAATGTGAGCAATGGTGGCAAAGATGCCCTACAAGAGGAGAATGGGCACTGCCAAACTGAAAAACCTGTCAGTAACCTGTTCTGGCCAATCCAGAGCTCTTCCTCACCTCTAGGGGGTGCTTCTAGGTGGGTGCAGGTGAACTTCTCTGCATAGGCTGCCTGCACTGTTGATAAAGTGCTGGTGTGATTTTAGAGATTTTTGTTGAGTTTGCAGAGCAATAAGATAAGACTCAGCCTGTGTCACTGAGTTGCCACATTCAAGTGCACATGATGCCCTCCATGGGCTTGAGGTACTTTTGCCCACATGGGCCTCCTCCCACATAAAAAAAAATATAAAATATATTTTATGACCACACTGGTATAAAATGAATATATTAATATTATACATTAAGATATTTTCTTGGACCTAAAAGTACATTTTTTTCTTTCGAGTAAAAGAAATTAAAGTACTTTGGGCCCTGGGCACTATGCCTGCTGTGCTCAATGGATCAGTTGACTTACATATATTATTTCATTTAATTCTTACAAAAACTGTGCAAAGATGATCTCTTATCCCTATTTGTTGGATGAGCAACTGAGATGAATAAAGGTGAAATGACCCATCCAAATTCACACAGGCAATGGCAGAGCCCAGGAGTCTCAAACACATTCTGAATTCCTCCAGCAGTCATAGGGAATAAAGGCCCACTATAATGATTCTTGCTGCATTTGCCAATACCTGAAAAGTTGCAAATATATTTAAATATATGCACACAGAAACATACCTACATACACACACAGAAATTATGCCTTTAATTTTTTAACAGCTTTATTGAGGCATAATTCACATAATATAATTCACCCACTTAAAGTATACAATTCAGTGGGTTTTAGTATATGCACAGTCGAGCCACCATCACCACACTCATTTAAGAACATTTCATCAATCCAGAAAGAAACCTCATACCCATCAGCAGTCATACCCCCCACCCCATATGCACCTCTCATCAGCCCCTGGCAATCACTAATCTACTCTCTATCTCTACAGATCTGCCTATTCTGGACATTTCATAGAAATGCAATAATGCAGTATGTCGTCATTTATATCTGGCTTCTTTCACTTAGAATCATGTTTTCAAGGTTCATCCATGTCATAGTATATCATTCAGTACTTTGTTGGTTTTTATTGTCATATAACATTCCATTTCATGATGTACCATACTTTATTTATCCATTAGCAGTCAATGGATATTTGAGTTGTTTGCATTGCCTATTATGAATAATGTTGCTGTGAACATTAGTGTACAAATTTTTGTGTTTTAATTCTAAATACATAATATTTTTATCAGATTGTTTTCATATAATCCACCATAGCCTAAGGAAGATCCCTAGAGCTAGGGTCCTAAAACACAACTTTTCCAACAATAAAGGTCGCAATTAATAAGAACCCATAATAGAAGACACTTTATAAGGGAACGGAAGACCTTTGTAAGAGAACAACATTGCACCTTCAAGAGAAACAGCAAGAAGTCAGGGTATAATACACTTTACAAAATGCAGTGTAAATAAATTTCTGAACATAGCAATGTTAAAAAGTTATCCAACATTCTTTGTTCTGACATAGTGCACGATGAGGAATAAATAGGATTATTCTCCTTAGGGTGAAAAATGTAGTTGCTAAAGCTTACCTTTTGAAAGGAACCATTTAGGACCTAATGAGAACCTATGCATTTATATGTACCTGCTTAGCATTTACCCAGAGACTAAGGAAAAACCTTCCAAAAAGAAGCGCACAATGACTTTTCTCAATTCAAACCAATAAGTGTTAAATCCCCTCTTAACATCTTCTTTCACTCCCTGGCCTACAATTTCCACTTAAGATTCACCCATATCACTGAGTACTCAGAAGCACCCAATAACATGCAATGACAACTGAACACCTGTATGTGCCAAACACGGTGTTAAGTCCTGGGGACAGAAAAATACCAAAAAGAGATAAGGCCTATAACCTCAAAGAACTATCCTCTTTTGAAAAAGAGGGAGGCTAATCAATCAGTAATACAAATAAATAATCAAAACCATTTCACACACTGAGATACATACACACTCTAGGTTTTAAGTAATAAAAATTCATTTCAACTCAGGTTAATCCTCCAAATACAGTCATTGGAAAGATACTGTGGTGTCTCAATCTCACAGAACTAGAAGAGTCACATGTACAGCTAGCCTTGCCAGGAAGTAAAAATCATCACAATTCCATGCAACTGTTCATCATATGATTGAACATGGTTGAACATAACTGTTTGCCGAAACACAAGCTTTACAGGAGCAACAATCTTTCTCCTGTTCAACACTATACTTCCAACCTCTAGCTTTTGGCACATTGTAGCCCTCCCAAACTGACTAAGGTCTTCCAAATCCAAATCTAAATTTTAGAGAAGAAAAACAGATAGGCCATCTTGATTCAGGTGTCCACTTCTGATGTAACCAGCTGTCACTACACATACCACAAATGTTTGTTGGGACTCATCTCTTGAGGTGGGAAGAAGGAACAGTTCTCAGAGAGGAGAGTTCCACCATAACTCGATATCCATAGAGATGCAATTTCAGATGCCATTTGTCTTAGCGAGTACAGGTGACCCTTGAACAACATGATTTGAACTGCATGGGTCCACTTACACGTTCTGCTATTGGCTGAATTTGCAGATGACAAACCACAAATACAGAGGACCAACTGTAAAGGTATACATGAATTTCCAGCTACATGGGAATTTCCCTCCTCTCTCCTCTCTCAATTTCTAAACCCTGTTTTGTTTGAAGGGTTAACTGTAGTGTTATGATCCAGCTAATCCTTCTACATTCTTTTTTTAAATTGAACTATAGTTTATTTACAATATTGTGTTAGTTTCAGGTATACAGCAAAGTGATTCATTTTTTTCAGATTATATTCCATTATAGGTTATTATAAGATATTGAATATAGTTCCCTGTCCTTTACAGTAAGTCCTTGTTGCCTATCTATTTTATGTATAGTAGTTTATATCTGTTAATCTCATACTCCTAATTTGTCTTTCCCTCCTTCCTTCTCCCCTTTGATAACCCTAAGTTTGTTTTCTATATCTGAGAGTCTGTTTCTGTTTTGTATATATATTCATTTGTATTATTTTTCATAGATTAATTGACCGTAAGCATGTGGGTTTATTTCTGGGCTCTCTGTTCCGTTTCATTGATCTATATGTCTTTTTCGTGTGTGCCAATACTACACTGTTTTGATTACCATAGCTTTGTAGGATAGTCTGAAGACTGGAAGGGTTATGCCTCCAGCTTTTTTCTTTTTCTCAGGACTGTTATGGCAATTCTGAGCATTCTGTAGTTCCATATTAATTTTAGGAGTATTTGTTTTAGTGCTGTGAAAAATGTCATATGTATTTTGATAGGGATTGCATTAAATCTGTAGATTGTTTTGGGTAGTATGGCCATTTTAACAATATTAATTCTTTCAATCCAAGAGCATGGGATATCTTCTAACTTTAAAATCATCTCCAATTTCCTTTATCAATGTTTTATAGTTTTCAGTGTATAAGTCTTTTACTTCCTTGGTTAAGTTTATTCCTAGGTATTTTATTTTTTGATGCAATTTTAAATGGGATTTTTTTTTACTTTATCTTTTTGACATTTCATTATTAGTGTAAAGAAATGCAACAGATTTATGTTTGTTAATCTTGTATCCTGTTACCTTGCTGAATTCATTTAACAGTTCTAATAATTTTGTGTGGAGACTTTAGAGTTCTCTAGAGTATCATGTCATCCGTGAATAGTGACAGTTTTACCTCTTTCTTTCCAATGTGGATATCTTTCTGCATTCTTTTTTCCCTCAGTTTATTGAAATATAATTGATATATAACACTATGTCAATTTAAGATGTACAATGTGTTGATTTCATACATTTATATGTTACATGGTGATTACCACTATAGGATTAGCTAACACTTACATCATGTCTCATAATTATCTTTTTTTGTTTGTGTGTGGAAAGAACTTTTAAGATCCTCTCACTTAACAACATCCAAGCATATAATACAGCATTATTAACTATAATCACCATGCTATATATTAGATTCCCAGAATTTGTTAATCTTGTAACTGGAAATTTCCGCACTCTACCAACATCTCCCCACTTCCCTCATCCCCCCCAGTAACCACCACTCTACTGTTTCTAATCCTGGATTCCCACTCACTCCACTTTGGATCCACAGTAGATATTTACAAGAATTCTAGTTTAAGAATTAAGAATGAAGTTTAACCAAAACTTAAACTCAAATCAAGTTATTATTCCTTAGTTATGTATCAACCAACTAAGCCTACCAGCTCGAGAGTTAAAATAAGGGAAGAACATTGTTTAAACACTAAACTTTCCACTATTCAAAATGCCCATAATTTCCTGAAATTGAATGGTTTATCCCAGGTGGGAAAATCAGTGTTCACTGCCTATAAGCAGACACCTTCAGAAGCCAACAATTCATTGTTATTTTCTCTGGGACATACCATCTGCTTGTCTACGCACTCCATTCCCACTCCAGGAATTGGCTTCCAACAGCCATGTTTGTTTGCTGACAGCTGACCAAACTTGAGCATTCACTCCATCTAAGCAAGGCCAATCATATTCTTGCATCTGGGAACTGGGGCTGCAAGGCTAAAGGGGATTTTATCAGGTTCTGTGAGGAGCAGGGCCCATTTGATATAATCTCTGAGAATAGGGTAACTTTTGGCTGCCATGGGTACCGAGAATCTGAGAAGGATGGTGAACAGGGAAAGATGAATAAAACAGGTGGTAGAGATGAGAGTATCCAGAATAATACATGTATAATGTTAATTTTAGGTTCCAGTCTTTTCCTGAGATCTAGCTATATCCCTGCTCTTGGGATCCACAGAAACCTCTCCATACTTTTATGAATGTCCTTTAGCTAGTTCAGTCAGCTTAGTTAGGGTTTTGGTTGCTAGTAACCTAACACATAAAGTTATTGGAAGCACTGACAGAGCTTCTTATAGTAGATAATAAAGGGAAAATCTAAGGGTTCCCTATATTTCTTAATTGGGATTTCACTATCTATAATTAAACTATAAGGCTTTTGAGAATCAGTCCCATCATACTTCTGGCACTAAAGCTTGTGGCCAAGTTGCACCTAACTTTGGAAAAGAGGAAACAGAATAACACTTTAAGGAAGATTCTGTGGTTGCTGGTATATGATAGCTCTGGACTAAATCCTGTCTGCTCTTCACCTCTATCCCCTACTCCCAGGTTTCTGAGAGAGCTCCATGCACAAAGAAAAATAGCAAAAGAGAAAATAAGATTCTACTTTATTTTTAGTTGGGCCTGTTTCTAATAACCCCCAGATGAAGCCAGGAGTGCTTGGCAAGAAACAAGAAGGGTTTTGGTCTCAAGACCATCATGGCCCCTCACCCAAAGCTCCTGTACCACAGGCACACATAGTCCATTTGAGGGCAGGAAACTTTGTTGGAAGCACTCACTTTCCTGCAGGTTAAATTTGGCAAACAGAACCCTTTACATGGCTCACGTAGCCAATGCCATCCCAACCCCTGCCTCGGGACCTATCATGCAGACACAAAGGTACACAAGTAGAATCACAGCCCCGCACTTCTCAGACTCTCCAATTCTAGTCTCTTCCCTCAAGGATTGTTAAGGGGGTTGTTTTCAGGTCAGCCCTTGAAACAAAATTATTGTTAAGGCCTTTATGAATCAGGGGAACAAAGAACAAGAACACAATTCCTAAGTGATGGGTTTAGTGCATGCATTCTCAATGGGGCGATACTGTTACCAAGGGCATAAAAATTTATCCCTGGGGGAGAAGAAAACTTACTCTTTTTATGTATAAAGTACAGATATACATACACTACATAAATAAACAGTATATCTGTGTTACGGAAATTTCATGGGGTGGTGAACTAGGGGAAAATGTCTAAAAATGCTCCTACTGAATCATGCTGTATACCTGACAATATAATATTGTAAATCACCTACACTTTAATTTAAATTTTTAATTTTTTAAAGGCTCCTTGGGAAAAAAAAGTTTGCAAGACATCAGAGCCTGTAGTGGATGCTGTGGATGCTTCCAGGCTCCCTTGCCCTGGTGGACCCATTCCCAGTTCTGCGTGCATTGGCTGCTAAGAACTCCCAGTTGACTCCTTCTGAGAACTGAAGGGGACCCACTTTCCCAGGGAGGCTATGCTCCCACTTTCTCCTTTTCCATTTCTGTCCTCCATGCTACACTCCATTTCTGTGAATGCCGAGCTGGTACATGTACTTTTTCATTGTGGACCCTTCTCAGACCTTCCCCCAATTCACTATTCATTTTGAAAACTAAAACTTCTCTTTATAGTCCCCTGACTCTTTTCTAAGCACCATCTGAATACTCTTCAATAGTGTCAATGCCTTTTCTCCTACTACTCTTATAAGCACTCTAAGGGATAGAACCTTAAGTCATTCTCCGTTCTGCTCCTAGGACCTGGCACTATTCCTAGCAGGAACAGATGTTCAATAACTGCCAGATCAATCAAAGTAACTTAACAGAATCTGTGCAAGTTCTTTGGGCAGGAGGCACCCTGTAAGAACTGAGAAGGCCTACTTATTTCAAAGATGGTCCTCCCCTAAGAAGACCAAGTTCTCCTTATTTTTTTGCACTCCCACAAGCACCTATACCCAAGAAAATAAAATACCTAAAACATCCTGTCCAAGCTATAATCCAGCTGTCATGAGTAGAACATTTTTAAATAAGTCAAATATTATGAGGACGTGTATCAG
The DNA here is from genome assembly GCF_048773025.1 of Camelus bactrianus. Lineage (NCBI taxonomy): Eukaryota > Metazoa > Chordata > Mammalia > Artiodactyla > Camelidae > Camelus > Camelus bactrianus. The sequence goes on from NC_133575.1 coordinate 8,307,723, forward strand.
TACTGAAATAGCTGCACTTAAATTCAAGTGTTAAACTTAAATAAAATATAAACAATGCTGACTTCTGCTTGCAGAGTATCTATAGTTTACAGAATCGTTTTATCTATACTGTCTTTTTTTCTCTTTTATTGAAGTATAGTTGATTTACAATGCTGTGCTAGTTTCAGGTGTGTAGTACAGTGATTCAAATATGTATATATATATATATATTTCCATTCTTTTTCAGATTCTTTTACATTATATATGGTCTCTTTTGAGGCTTAGGCAGCCTAAATAATATTTTACTCATTTGAAAAAGGATGAAAGTATTTTAACAGGTTCAAGTGGCTCCCTCAAAGTTGCAGAGTAATATATGGAGAACAGAATTCAAACCCAAGCCTTCTATGCCCACCTAGTCCAGTAGTTCTTAATAGAGGGGGGTAGTTTTCCCCCTAGAAGATATTTTTCAATATCTGGAGAGATTTCTTTGGTTGTCACAACTGGGGAAGAGGTGCTATTGGCATCTAGTGGGAGATACCAGAAATGTTGCTAAACATCCTACTATTTAGAGGACAGCCCTCCATAACTAAGAATTACCTGGCCCAGAATGTCAATAATACTGAGTTGAGAAACCCTGGTCTGGTCTAATGTGTTAGCCATCATAATACATTCCTTTGCATGGACAACCTGGCTCTTAAATAGGTAGGGAACTATAAAGGCTTTTGATCACAGAGCTGTGCTTTCCAACACAAGAGCCATGAGCTGCATGCAGGTACTGAGCACATGAAATGAGTCTAGTCTATATAGAGATCATGCTGGGTTTTGAAGACAGTGTAAAGTAAAGCAAATAAATCATCCCAATATTTTTATATTGATTGCATGTTGACATAACAATATTTTGGATTTACTGAATTAAATAAAATACATAATTAAAATTAATTTCACTTGTTTCTTTTTACTTTTCTTAATGCGGCTGTGAGAAAATTTAAAATTCCATATGTGGCCCACATCTGTGGCTTGCACTGTATTTATTTGGACACTGGAACTGTAGAGAGTGCTGCTATAGAAAACAGTTGAAACAGTATGTCATATCCGTTACATAGTAGCATGAGAGCTGACCATTTCAAATAGTCTTCCAATTTGTGATAGGTAAAATAATGACCCTCCCCCTGGCAAAGATGTCCAATTCCTCTTACTGGGAACTGATGAATGTTGCTTTACATAGTAAAAGAGACTTTGCAGATATGATTAAGTTAAGGATCTTAAGATGGGGAGATGATCCTGGATTAGCTGCGTGGGCTCAATAAAATCACAACGATCTTTATAAGGGAAAGAGGGAGGCAGGAGGGTCAGAGAAGCAGGTGTGATGACAGAAGCAGTGTCCAAGAGAAACCGGAAAGTACTATGCTGCTAGAGTTAAAATGGAGAAGGGGGCTACAAGCCAAGGATGTAGACAGTTTCTAGAAGGTGGCATAGGCAGTGAAATGAATTCTCCCTTCGAGCTTTCAAAAGGAATATAGCACTGCTGAGACCGTAGTTTTAGCCCATTGATACCCATTTCAGATATGTGACCTTCGGAACTATCAGATAATAATCGCATGCTGTCTTAAGCCACTAAGTCTGTGGTAATTTGCTACAGCAGCCATAGGAAACCAATACAGCATTATGCACACACATGAATGGATTATGCTGTGCATCAGCTTTTCTTTAAAATTAAAGATTCTACCAAAACACGTGACTCCATTTTAATAAGTAGAAATCTGTATGATTTTAACTAAGCACACTCACTGATAGCTGATATATTCTGGGGGTTTATACCATCCCCACATTTATAATCCAGTGTATTCTCTAAAACACTTCATCCAATGAATTACTATAAATTGTAGTGGGCCAATGCATGGTTAATTGATCTGTACCACATATATGGTGCCACAAGTAGAAATCACTAAAGAGAAGAGGAAATGAAGAAACAAAAAAATGATTGTCCTATATAACACACTTTGTTCACACACAATATCGTGTCCCATGGATAAATAAGTAGATGGTCATTACCCAACCCATGCTATTGAGATTCCAACATAAAAGCAAATTGCTGTGAGAGAATAAGAATTACATATACAAAGAAGAAGGCATTTCACTAGACACCTAGGTGGAAGTACAAGCATTGTCATTGTAAGTCCCCCTACTTTTCCATAATATTTAAACTCATGTGATTACCAGGCAAACAAAGATTTTCAAAATGCAGACCACCCCTATTTACAATCCTCTGTGTTTGAATGCACAGCTAGATAGTTAATCCTTTGGATAATATCAGTTTTCAAGGAAGGTGGGCTTTAGTAAAGAATTTTTTTAAATAGGAGGGATTAATAATACACTAATCTCCTTAGTAACTGAAGCTAATTTATGAGAACTATAAACTTTAATCTATTTCCAACTTTAAAAGCAGAGAACATAAGTCAACCAGAAAAGTATTTATGGCTAGCTACCAAAATTAAAATTGATTCTTTTTTGGGCAGAAGTAGCCAGAGCTCTGGATTAGGGGGAATACACAGTATCTAGTCCCTGTTCCAGAACCAAGTTACTACACAGCTTTAAGCAAGTCCCTTGGGCTCTCAAATTTTGGTTTTCTCCTCTGTAATATTAAAATGTTGGAGCAGTTGTGTGTCTCTAAAGCTCTTTACAGCTCAAAAACAATCTATGCTTAAACATTAATGCAAGATTGCTGTATTAATTTCATTTTTGTCAACATATAAAAGCACAATTTATAAAGATATTTAAACCTTAGGTTGTGTCCATGACAATGTATGTCTGGTGACCCAATAAAAACAGCAGCATAATTTGTCCCAGAGTTTATTCAGTCTTTAGGGATTTGATATCCTCACTTGGCTTGTAGTAAAAATGTTGACATGGATTACTGCTCTCTAATAAAAATAATTTTCATTATATTTGGCCAGAAATCTACTCTTCGTTGCACACAGATCAGCATATCAGCTTCAGCAGCTTTGCTCCTCCTTTCTTTCTAGCAGTCCCCTCCCCACTCTCCTATCCCCGTCCAACATCGTTAATCAAAACCAAGGCTTAACTATAAATAGGTGCTGGAATTGACTTAACTAACTTTAACATGGAGGGACAGGGCCGGGGTAGGTTCCAACTTGGCTACATTTTGCTTCATTCCTGAAGATTTTCCAGCAAGGTCTAAACCTCCCGCTGCCCTCTTCTCCCTCAGTCTTCACTGTCCTTCTGCATTATAGCCACAGGCAGTACCTTCCTTTACTTTACTCCTTACTTTGTAGGACAATCACTTCATTGTCTTGATTTGTAATACGCAATTCCTATGCTGGGTCCCAACGAAATAATACATAAAGTCACAGAGAGATATCTGTACAAGTCATTAAAAATGTCTAGAGGTTTTAGTCTGATCAACTCCCCAAATATAGGATTTGACTAAATATAAAGCAGGTTCACAGTGGTTTTTGTTGTAAATACCAAAAAAAGAAAAAGACAGAAAACCATAACCAAGTTGGGGCAGGAAGGTAATATAAAAAAAAGCATCTAAAGGAACTGAACTATCAAGAAAAAAAGCTCAAACTCAATGAAAAGACCTCAATTTTTTTTGTAAAGCTTTCTTCTATGACTTCTGGGTAAGAAAGAGTTTTAAGTTTATGCTATAAAGTGCCCCCTCTGTTCCAAATATGTAATTGTGATAAGTGAAATATAAAAAGAAACACCAAAAGATAACAGTAAAATACAAGCAAAGACATACATCCTCAGGAACCAGTAACAGCATGAAGTCACAACCTATGGGGTGCTGGGCCCTTAAGAGGGCAGTGAGAAGCAGAAATGTCCTTACAATGGGGGATTTAAAGCCCTCTATTTGATATGAAAGACTGAACCTGGGCTCTAGGCTTAAAGCTGGACAGGATTTGGAACATTCTGCGTGTTAAAGAAAGCTAAATTAACTATTGCTTGTTGATTCCAGGATTTACAGGATATACAACTGGTTATCAAGGGGAAGGATATTACTTTGTTCCCCAAAGAACATTTGTCAATGTCTAAAGACATTTTTGGTTGTCATAACTAGAGAGAAAGAAGTACTTCTAATACATATCCAGTGAGTAGTGTTCAAGGATGCTGGTAAACATCCTACAATGCACAAGACAGTCCCTCACAACAAAGAAGCATCTGGTCCAAAATGCCAACAGTTTTCCTATTCAGAAATCCTGGGTTTTATAAAGCTGAAGACCTATGGAAGTAGGAGGCATCAATACAGTCTGCCTAGACTAAGGTCTGAACCAAGCTGCTACTGGCTTGGAAACTGGCTTTGCATTATTTCTAATTTTACTATGGGACAGGAATGGCAAACCATCATACTAGATGTGGTTCTTTCCTGGGAGCCCAGGTAGAAGTCAACTGAAAAATGTAAGACACATAGAGCTGCCCATAAAAAAAGAGAGAGATGGAGTAAAGGGAATGAAAGTACAACAAATGAGCAAGAGGGAGCTAGGATCCAAACAAAAAATTCCACTCAAAATTAGCCCATAAACCAAAATTACAAAACATGTGAAGAAACATAACACTGAAAAGACAGCCAACAATACAAATATTCAGAATATGAGTTCACTCTGATGAAAATACTTTTATAAAATAGCTTGACAAAAACTTTAAAAGAAGTTTAAAATGTTCAGGAAAATAAAAGATGAAATCACATATGCAAAAATAAAACAAATTATGACACAAAATCAGGCAGACGGGAGGAAGGAACTGGTAAACATAAAAAGAAATAAATTAAAAATTTGAAAAAAATAGTTTTAAAATGAAAAATTCAGAGGATGGGATAATCTTTAGACCTGAAACAGCTAAAAAGTAAATTAGTAAAATTATATTTTGGTACCAAGAAATTTGCCAAGAAGCCAGAAGAAAGAGAAAAAAACCCCTAAAACTTGTGAAAGACCTTTTAAGAATCAGGGCAGATGGTTTGAGAGTCTCCAGCTTTAGAGACTTTAATTAGAGATTTATTAGAGATTCCAGAAAGAAGTCTAGAACAACTAAAGAGCAGTATTTGTACATAAACATATAAAAGTTTTCTTTCTATTATCAAAGAAAAATGAGAATCCTCAGTTGAAAGTGCTCTTTAAGTATTCAGCACTATAAATACAAATAAACCTTACACCCAGACATATTTTAGTAAAACTGAAAAATATGACTTTAAAAAGCCAGTAGAGGCAAATGGTAGCTCAATATAAAAAGAACTGACTAACAGACTCAGAGCAGATTTCTAATTAGCAACAAAAGGCAACAGAACACTCTGGAGCAACAGCTTTAAAGTGATAAGGAAAAATAATTTTTAATATAGAATTTTATCTCCAGATAACTTATCATGCAACACTGAGGACAAAATAATTATGAAACATAAAATATTAGGAATGTTTAACACTCACAGGCACTCACTAAAAGAACTATCAAAGAATTTATTCCAGCAAAAAGAAATGTGAATTGAGAGAAAAGTCATGGGGCAAAGGAAACAAAGCATTTGTATTTCTTGCCAATGAAAAACAAGTGACATTGCTGTGGTGGTGAAGCTGTGTCACTCTCAAAAATGTCATATGCACTTGAGTTCAGTAATCTTAATATTTTACTTCATACTCCCTATTTTTGTATACTGCTTTTAATTTCACTAAAGGAGAAAATTCCATTTTCAAGTAGAGAGCAAAAAAAAATTTGGGGTAAACACAAGCTTATAAAAATTTTAAATGAACATAATAAATCAATTATTTACAGAAAACAATGTACCAAAGAAACAAAAACACTCTTCAGAAAAATAGTTACCAAACATCGGGGTCAGGAGGAAGGTAAAGGGAATCATCAAAAAATTGAGAATGAGAACAATTGTGTCCTGGACTCTGCTCCGTTACAAAACCAAAATCACTTCAACTGCTTAATCTATAAAGTGAGGGGTTAAGGGAAATCAACATCCTAGATCCTTGACCAAAGGAGTCGTTTATCTAAAAGATCATTAAGTTATCTTTTTTTCTCTATTATTTAACAAAAATTATATAATAGCCACAAGTATAAAATCTTAGTCTTGAAATACATATAAAGTTTTAGCTATTCCAAGAAAATATTTTGTATTTTCTCCATGGCTCCCTGCCAAGTTTTTCAAAATATATATTCAATAAAGACAGTGGAAACAAAACAGAGAATTTATCGACAGCCCAGATAAAATCTTAATATTTATAAGCCATATAAACATGTTCTATGCTACCTTTGACATTTGTCGACAAAACTGCAAAGGAGTCATCGAATCCTGAACTATACAATATCTAAAATACCTGAAGTTTTGTACCAATTGTATGCCAAATAGCTCAATGGTGCCTGGCCTATGATATATTCTCAATATGTTTTCATGAAGAAATAAAAGAAAATTACATGAAAAAATAGGATATAAGAGAAAAGCAGAAACTGATGAAATAGAAAACAAGATATAATAAGAGATGTAAAATCAAAAGTTAGTTTTTTACTAAAAAATATACTAGTAAAATGGAAAACCTTTAGTAAGATATACCAAGAGAAAATACATATACACAATACTGATAATGTAAATATTAATAATTAATAATACAAACAAAGATTTCAAATCATGAAAGAATGTGAACATCATGAAATAAATTTTAAAACATGGGTAAAATGGATAATTTTAAGGAAGTGCATAAATTATAAAAATTGCTCAAGAAGAAACAAAAACCAGAACAAATAAAAATCACTAAAGAAATTTAACTGGCAATTAGAACTATGCCCTTGAAAATGACAACTGGGCCCAGATGGCTTTGGGGTTTGTTCAAACAACTTCAGAAAATGGGAAAAAATACCCAGTTCTCTGAATGAAGCTAGAATATTTTTATATCAATTTCATAAGGACTGTATGAAAAATTAAAATTGGAGACCTATCCAACAAGGAACATAGATGCCAAAACCTGAAAGAAAATACAGCAGAATTTTAAAGATTGAGCATGTATATCAATAATGCATGGATGATTCAAAGTAAAAAATAAAAGCTAAAAATATAATATACCACATTAATATATTAAAGATGAAAAAATCTGTATCTCATTGCATTCAGGAAAAAAATCCATAAAACTCATCACTCATCTATTATTTTAAAAACTCTTAGCAAAGAAGAATTAAAAGAGATCCTCTTAACTTGATAAGGATTAAAAAAAACCTAAGACAAGATGTTAGACACCACTGTCACTCCAACCTTTTCTGAAGGCCATAATCAATATAAACAAAAACTAAAACAAAAATAAAAGTTAAAAGGTATAAGAATTAGAAAGGAAGAGATAAAAACAGCACATATTGGTGACAATATGATGATCTTTCAAAGAAAATCTGAAGAATTTATAGAAAAGCAATTAGGACAAATAAGAGAATTCAGTAAGGTTGCTGAATTGAGATCAACACACAATCATCAATGGCCTTACCATATACAGTAATAACCAAATTAGGAAGAAAATACATCATACAAATATCAATGATAACTGTAAGGTTCTTAGGAATACATGTTATAAAATTAGTACAAGGCACATTGAGAAAAATTGTAAATACTGCTAAGAATATAAAACATCACTTTAGTAAATGAAAAAGTATACCATTTCATGGTAAGAAGAGTCATTAGCATATATAAGTCAATTTTCCTAAATTAATATATAAATTCAAAGCAATTCCAAACAAAATTCCAACATGATTGCTCAGAACTTAGTAAGTTTATAAAATATAAAAGAAGGGTTCAAGAATACTCAAGAAAATTTTGAATACCCTAGTTATCAACAGGAAAAGAGATAAAGGAATTAATACTATATTCATAAAGTAGAATACTATACAACAGTTAACACGAATAATTAGAATTATGATGAGCAAAGAAAACATGTCACACAATGATGCCTATAAAATTATACCACTTATATAGATTTTTTAAAAGATGCAAAAATGCCGGGTTTAGTCATAAATACATAAGTATACAGGTCACAATAAACTGTCTTTATTATCATATTTCTCCCAGTTGTAACAAATAACACAGTGGTAGCTACAATGTCATTAGGTCAAAGTGATTAGGAACACAAAGGTTGCTTGAAATGTTGGCTTTTCCCTTACTGGTTTCATGACTTTGAGTATATTATCTAATCTCTGGGCCTCAGTTTCTTCATCTGTAAAGGAAGGGTTAACAGAATTTACATAAGATTAATGGAAGAACAAAATGTAATTACTGATCTAATTCACTCTGTACCTAGTTTGATAAGTAATAATCTCTCACTAAATGATGGTTGTTATTGTTATTACTACTGTAGAAACCATTTCCCCTGTAGAGTTCAGAGACTGTGGCATTTACAACCTCCAAGCCTTTGGGTAATATGCACCATTTAGAATAAAGCTACTATTTCCACAAAATTCAAATTCTAAAGATTACTTTTCCAGTCAACACACTCTTGTTCCTATTTTTAGACCCCATAGGTAAACATCCGTTAACAATGTAATATAAAAGTATGTTGAATGGCACTGTAAATTTGAGAGAAAAAAATGGCACAAAGAAGAGCCATTGTCTTTGCAACAAATCACTTCACTATCCAATTGTTTATTAAGCCACAACTTTGAAAATGACCGGCTTGTGTAATGTTTGAGATTTTAAAGAAAACAAAATATACTAGGTGGATCTGACTGTCACCTAAAATGTTTGACAAAGGGAAAAATATTTATGATTTTCCTGTCAAGACTAAGCTTCTGAAATAGAAATTACAAAATTATTTCACAGAGAATTATTTGAAAGCTACAGAGTAGATTATATCACTATTACATTGGAAAAGCAACTGTCCCCCAACATCATCTTCTGATTCAGTAAAGATATAAGTGAATCTGGAAAAAGGGAATTGCATTATTGCCTACTGCTGAGGATTTAAAAGATTTCCTAATGAAAGCCTTATTAGTCTCTTTTTACAATAGATACATTCTTTGTATATTTTGCATCTATGCAAACAGCACAAGACTATGTTCCCTTCTGTGGTACTCGACAGAAAGCTGATTATCAGAGCTTAAAGAAATTGTAATCATATGCAATTTTAGGCACCACTGTGAAGTGGAATAATGATAACCACTTCCTCCAAAGCTCCCCTGAAAATGGCAACAAAAATATGTTACATCAAAGCAAGCGGACAATGAACAGATGAACCCCTCTTTCCTAGTATTTCAACAAAATGAATATAAGGATAGCTTGGCAAAACTAGAATTGTTTTCTCCGTGTTTAAATATTTCAGATGTGTATAAATATTTCCTGTTTTGCTATCACCAAAAACTAATTATGTGTACCAATCATTCTGCAGCTCCCAACCATTGCTAATTTTGGTCATTTGTCTACAACGAGTGTAGAATTATTACTGTCATGTGATCATCTCAGAAGCTTCTGATAATACAGTGTGTGTGTGTGTGTGTGTGTGTGTGTGTGTGTGTGTGTGCGCGCGCGCGCGCATGTATGTGCCCGCAAATACATGCATAGAAATTGGAGAGCAGATCTTGCGGGTCTTATATCTTTATACATCTATACAAAAGTAGCCAATTCATCCCAAGTGAGCTAAGAGAGGAGGGAACTTGCCTACTCTCTCCCATCTCCACCTCCTTCTTTGCCATTATCTTTAATGACTTCAGCATCAGTGCAGCCCATAACCTCATAGTTCCTCGATTTCCTCCAGTCCAGAGAACTCTGTATTTACTCCAAAGTCACCTCACCTTAGGTATTTGCCATTTTTGGAAGTGCTTAACTTACAATGTTCTCTGACTACAAACTTCTATTATTTCATTTAACATATATCCTTAATCTTTCTAAACTTGCTCTTTATTGTCATTTCTCATTCATTCATTCAACAAACATTTATTATTTATGCCAAGCACTGAACTTGGAGCTGGGGGTATAATAATGAACAAGATCAACCTGGTCACTGAACTAAGAAGGCATTTGTGAATATGGATATGATATAGAGATAGATGTATAGCCTCTTTAGGACATTGAATTCTGAAAACAGAAATTGCTGCAAGTCACTCCTAACTCCCAAAGGTATCCTTTCATTATTAAAGCACATACTCCCACAAACTGGAAGGCAAAGTCATTCTTTCTGTGCCCAGGAATAATCTACTCCCCAAGGCACCAAGGGGCAGCAGGATGCTGGGTTGAGGTTCCTCTTCACACACCCTTAAGGGTTCCCTGCCAAATCTGACCTCATGTTTCAACCACAAACACAGCTAATAATAGCTTCTGCTCTTAACTTACAAAATACAATTCTTAAAGGCAATTTTTGAGAACCAGCCAAATGTCTGAAGGAAAATTTACAGAGCCTAACCAGTAACTACTACCAAAACAAAACTTCTCCCAGCAGCCACACGGCACTTCCAAGTTTCACCAGCAAAGTCCTTTGAAAAGAATCTGAAGCTCCCCCAACAAGTGTGCATGTCTGTTCACCCTAAATGTCAAGTCTTTTCATTATCCTCTGCTAGCTTTCGTTTTCTCAAAACAAGTAATAGATGAAGATCTTCTGGGATAGGGTCAAGAGAAACGTAGAACCAAATATGTATGTGCTGGTTAGTAGAATGTGGCTCTGCGGGAAATATTTAGGTAAAGCATTACACTGAGTTTTTTAAAAAGCTGATGTCTGGTATATATTTTTCATCCTTCAGCTGAAAAATTAAATTATAACATCTTCATTCCATTATTCAGACTATTTGTAAAAGCAAAATGTCCAAGAAGTCCAATTTAAGTGACTTCTGAAAGGGCAGACTGTGAAGTGTTCACACATCAAACTTCACATGTGATGGGGATGTCTGGGCCCTAGAGATCTGTAGGCAAATGAAATCAAGATTCTATGTGACTCTGGCAGGTGGGAAAGGACTGTAACCTCTGTGAGGGCAGGGACCACATTTCTTCTGCTCACAACTGTATGCCTAATGCCTACTGCAATTAGCATGATGATTGACATGGATTAGGTGCTCAATAAACATTTGATGTTTGAATTAATGGTAAATGAGACAGGGGATGGATGGAAAGATGGATGAATGCATGCATATTGTTCTCTATTTGGATGGGTGGAGGAGGGCTTAGGGATAGAAAAAAGTCAGTGGGTTGGGGAAAGATTTCTGACCGATGTTAATGACATTCTTCCTTTGGCAATAAGACAAAACACTCTGGGCAAAGCTCTGATGTTAGGTTAATTAAGGTGTAGATCCTGGAGTGAACTTTGATTAACTATGCAGTGTTAGGCAAATAACATCTCCTTTTGGGACCCATTTCCTCATCACTAAAATTGAAAAGTAAAATTTTGGGGGGTTGTTGAGAGGATGAAATGAAATGACAGTGAAAGAGCCCATTGAACTGCCTAGCACTGTGTTTGAAACGTTGGAAAGAGAGAAATTGAAGAGAGTTGATGATCAGCTCTGTGCTAAAGTTACATATCACTCATATATAGGGAACAGAGATAATATATCAGATAACTCAGGCCTCTGGAAATCTATGAGCACTTTAAATATGCATAGATAACAGATCTTGTGCTGTCTGTGTTGTAGTATTATGTCACTAAGTAACATGCTCATCAAGATAAACTGTAATCATCTCTCCTCTAAAAAGGTAGAATGAATTGTATTTTCACATCGCATGATTCCCCATGTTGTGGGTGTTCTAGTGCTGTTTTACAAGACCACAAAGTATGGGCAAAGGGAGGCACGAAATTCTAAAGTGGGGGTAAGCAAAATTTTCTGTAAATGATTAAACAGTAACTATTTTAGGCTTTGAGGGCCATACAGTCACTGTCACAGCTACTTAACTCTGGTGTTATAGCACAAAAGCAGCCAGAGACCATACAGAAATAAATGGGTATGTGTGTGTTACAATAAAGCTTTATTTAAGGACACTGAAATTTGAATTTCGTGTAATTTTCATGTGTCACGAAATATTCTTCTGGGCCGTAGGGGGGAAAAACGTGCATGAAAGGCTAGATTTGGCCCGTGTTCCACAGTTTGCTGCCTACTAGTGTAGGGTAAACAGTTACTTTAATACTTAACTGGAATCCGTTAATGAATCAGGAGTACCTGCTTTAAATATGTGGTTGACATTCTCCTGATGATCCAAGGTTAAAGGTTAAAAAAATTAATTTTTAATATTTAACTAGAAATGAAGCACTATTTTCAAGCCAATCAACTTGTGAAGTTTGGGAATACCTAAGACATTTGCTGCTGAACACAGATTAGCTGACATCTACGTTTTCTAACAAAGACATCAAGAAAATAAAATTAAGAGAAAACAATTTTCTTCTCATTTTGCTTAATCAATTGTTCAAGTGTGTTTTAGGGTGATAACAATTGGAAAGGCATATTTCATTGCCTAACATAATAAATAATACATAGCAATTTCCTATCCTGCTGTTAGAAAACCTTTGGGATTATTATTTCTGTGACTTATTAAAACCTGCCTTTGGGGGCAGAGAATTAAAATGCCCCAATCACAGCTTAACTATTATCATTTGCAAAGCTCCAATTTGAATTGAACATTAACCCTCTAAATTAGAGACTTGGAATTATTTATCTTCTTCTTTATTTTCTCTTAGAAAACTGTATTTTTACTTAGCCTAAAGCTAACTCCCACAGATTCTGCATAAATGATCACAGTGTAAAGGACTAAATATAATTTCTGTACTTCTGTTTGGTATATTAAGACTCAGCAGAAACTGCAGCTCAACTGTCAAATTTAAAACTCTTCCAGTTTTCACAAATACATGGAAGCAGTATTTAAATGGATACAATTCATTCTCTTGATATATTGTCACTATGGAATGAATGTTTGTGTCCCCTGCAAAATTCACATGTTGAAGCCCTAATCCCCAGTGTGATGGTATTTGAAAGTGGGGCCTTGGGGCGGTAATTCGGTTTAGATGAGGAGATGAGGGTAAAACCCCCATGATGGGATTAGTATCCTTGTAAGAACAGGAAAAGACCAGAGCTCTCTCTTTCTCTACCATGTGAAGACATAGGGAGAAGGCAGCCACCTGCAAGCCAAGAAGAGTTCTCACAAGGAACCAAATCTGCCTACACCTTGATCTTGGACTTCCAAGCTTCCAGAACTGTGAGAACTAACTGATGTTCAGCTACCTAGTCTACGGTACTCTGTTGTAGTAGCCCAAGCTAAGACAATTGCACTGCTAGACATAGTTTAAAATTCTCTAGCTGTACTGCCCTCAGCAAGTTGCTCATTGCCTATTTTTAATAAAACGAGGATTATAGTGGTATCTGACTTGGAGCTGTCATAAGAATCATATAATTTAATACCCTTAAAGTACATGAGGAACACTTGATAAATGTTGACTTACAAACATACCCACATTTATATATATATATTTACTTGTAGACTAGTGGTTTAAGCTATATATGCAGCTAATTATTTTTATTTAAATGTTTAGTAAGCTTTAACCAACTAATAGTCATGTGAAAATATAACAAGAGAAATAAAAATTAAAATAACAAAGTGATACTATTTCTCAGATTGGCTGTTTTTTAAAAACTATTCAATGTTGGCAAGTGAAATACTCAGAGGCATGTTTAATGGCCTAATCTTTCTGAAAAGTAATTCTGCAATACTCCTAAATCCTTAACATTATTCATACCCCTTGAATCACTGATTCGTCTTTTAGCAATGCTTCTTGGTAGAATAATTAAATGTGGAGTCAAAGATGGATGTATGAGGATATTCACTGTAGCATTATTTACAGTCAACTACCAAACAAGAATTTCCTCTCCCTTCACTTTGGGCATTGCAATGTCCTCAGTGCTTCAAGGAGACACAGTCTTTGTGCTTAGAAAGATTACATTCTAACTGGTAAGAGAGAACACATATTTCAAATAACAGCGCATATTTCTTTCCTTGAGGTACATAAAACATTCTAATTCCAAAGTGCTTGTACCACTGATGCCTCAAAAATTCAGATAAAGGAAAGCCGAAGTACTCCAAAGGTCCTTCTTGGAGGAGAGCTGATCTGGGCCTTCCAAAGTGAGTAGCATTTGAATACACGTGGAAGGGAGAAGAACAAGACATGCCAAGTGAGGTCTGACCAGTGTAATTTCGAGTTATGCTTGTTAATCTGGTGTAATTATTAACAGTGCCCATTTTCACATTCCAAAGTGTCCCAAATTTTACAATAAATAAAATTAACACTCTAAGTAAAAATGCCCTATGTTGAGGGTGTTCATGCTCACTAAATTGAGTCAATCAGCTCAGTAAGTAACAATTTTTACCAGCACTAGCAAAGGAGTATTTGCTCACTCAGATTATTCATTTATTTAATGTGAATTTAATATAAAAGAGTAATTTGCTTTAATTTTTTTACTGTTAGTGCAGAATAAGAGCCAATTAGAGGTACGGACTATAAATGAGAGTGTATTTTTTTGGCATAGCCCCCCCTTTCTTCCTTCTGTATAGCTATCAGGATACTAGAGCAGATACCAGAAAAATTCCTAAAGCTTCATGGTAATAGGCATATCTAGAGTCTGCAGAGTGAACAAAGGTCCCCAATGGCTTAGGGGAAAAGATTATGTAGATTGTCCAGGATTCTCCAGGACAGGGACTGAGATAAGGTTTTTTTCCCTGGGTTTCTAGAGTTTAAGACTCACAGAATTAAATGCCTTGCTGGTCTGAAGTCGACTGAGATTTTGGAAAGGGGCTGCCATCTCCACGGTCATCAAATCAAATCTCAGATGAGCATCATCATTTCTCAGCACAATGGGACACTGGAAGTACCAAATCATATGAATGGCTGGCACCAGATAAAAGCCAGAATCATTCAACATTCTTGCCATCACAAGAAAATCACAACTTGTTACAGAGAGTTCACTGGTAACCACGGAATATGAAATCCAAATTTTGTTCAGGCCAAATTTAACAATAACTTCAGTCAGCCAGATATGTCACAGACATTTTTAAGCCATAGTCAATTTGATAAAAAAAAAAAGGTCTGCATAATTGCACTTTGTGCAAAGTGAAGTTAAAAGGCTCTATAATATGAAAATTGAACTACCTTCTAATAAAAATGTTGCTTCCAGGTAGTGCCTTATTAACAAACTTAAAAGCTGTAAATTTAAGCAGAAAAATTTGACCCAAAGGGGGAAAATAATCGATTAACCAGAATGCAGTCAACAGTTAGCAAGATTTTTCTGAAGAAGGAGAGTCACTTTTTAAAAGTCCTTATTGCACAGCACTCATTACTGAGCACATCGTGGGTTTTATCATGGTCTGACTGTGCTGGCAGCAGACCTCAAACATACGAGTTGAAATGGTCAAGTTGATGTGTATGGCAGGCAACTCCATTAAAATATGACAAAAGGCAACAGTGATAATATTTGATATGAAATCCTGCCATTATCCATGACTCTGCTGGGACCACATCAATTAATTTTAACAATTCTTGAACTTTAAAAAAATTGTATTCTAAATTTTGCTTTCACTTTCATTGCATCTGGATTATTCCTCTAATAATGTGTGGAAGCAAAAATCATTACCCTAATTATTTGACCTGCAATTCAAGAGAAAAGCCTATTACACTAACAGAGAACAAAGACAAAACTAACTTTTGATAATACACAAAGTTTAACTCAACTGTCTCTGTGTGAAAGGCTCAAAAAGTCACTTCACTGAGTTTAAATAAGTTTCTGTTTCCTAAGTTCTTCCCAAACCTAGTGAAAATTTTCTATAATTGCTTTTACCCTTTCCTCTGAAGGATTAGCTGTAATACATGCAAATTTTGACAATTTTTTGGCATGTTTACATCTTCTTAATTACCAGTGGCTAGGTGGTTAAATTAAAATGATTCTTTTGGGACTCTCTGGAGTTAGTTTTTGAGTAGTTTCATCAATGATTGGGTAATAAATAGTGATGAATTTCTCCTTATAGAGAAAGAAAATGAAATAAGGGAAAAATCCTAATCTTAATTCCCAGAAGGAAGTAAATCAGAGGATTAGGCAGATAGAGACAGCTAAGAGCAGAAGTTTGTCACACAATGGTGGGACACTTTGAAAGCAAAATACAAACAAGTACCACCAGAAGACCCTAAAGTGGGAAGAAGAGCCTGTTTCAGGCAATTTGTATCTAGCACTATCTACTCCAACACCAGACAAATTCTGAACAATGTTTACAGCTGGACTGAAGAAAATGGTAAAGTTAATAAAGAGCAAACATAACACTGAAAAACGTAGACAGAAGCAGTGCTGATTCAGTGGTCTGAGGCAAATCTACTAGAATGAAATCTTTGAAAGTTGTTGACAAACATTAGAAACTGACGCTTGAAATAATACTCTGGCTCTGTGTGCAAATAACCAAATTTCAGGCATTTGGAGTTGTCGTCTACATGACCACACAATTAATTTGACTGAACTGTTTAGAGATTTTTAGTGATTATTATCATATAAAATTCCTTCTATACCCTCCGTTAAAATCTCCACTTGTTTTCTGTTGCAACAGTAACTCTTCCTGGTATCTGTCCAGAGAACAAGGAGTCAGGTGTCATACAGAGGAAAAAAGGCCAAATTACTACTTTCTCCATATTAAATTCAAGTTTTAATTCCCAACCCAAAAGAAGAAAATATTCATTTCCAACAGATGAAAGAAAAATCATATGTAGCCCCCGACTAACTAAAAGACTTACATTTTTAAACTGAAAATGTTGTGGGGTGGGTGTAGCTCAGTGGTAGAGCACATGCTTAGCATGCATGAGGTCCTGGGTTCAATCCCTAGTACCTCCATTAAAAAATAAGTAAATAAACCTAATTATCTCCTGCCCCCCCAAAAATAAATTTTAAAAAGAATAAAAATAAATAATAATAAAAAGAAAATATATTTTGAAAAAGAAAATGTTATTAGCTAGTAAGAAAGAAAGGTTAAAGCACTAATTTGGTATACTAAAATGAATAAGATCTAATAGATAACAAACAGTATTTTTAGACAAATGTTAGGCTGTAGAGGAACACCACATTTGTAAATGGGAACATTTTTCTAATTCAGCTAATCTGAAACTTGGAGGTTTCAGGAAGCATGAATTGAAAGTTTCATCTTAAGGGATTTCTGACTGCCAAAAATTAGGAATGGAAACCCAGAGTCTAAGAAATGTGAAAGGGTAAAAGACTGCCAAGGCAGCAGGAGTGGAAGGGAGCAGAAACACAAGGCTGAAACAAAAAAGTGACATTGGTACAGATTATAAAAAGAGTATAAATTATTTTTTAATTATTCCTTCTGGATTAGACAACTGTATGATACTGTGGCTTAGTAACAAATTTTCATAGGATTTTATTTTTGTCGTAAAATTTAGAGTGTGTATGTATAAGAGTGAGAGCAACAGAGAAAAGGGGGGTTATTAAGAGAGATCAAAACCAGCATGCTACAGCAACTCCCAACCCCTACTGAGGCTTAAAAGTAGATGTGAACCCTACTTAACATGTTAAAAATCTCTTTTAAAGTTTAAGCCAATTTTTATTGAAATTTTAAGTGATTTTTAGTAAGCAAGAAGGTCATCCTTACAGCTATGATTTTATGCCAGATAAACATACAAGTTTGGATGACTGCTGGTATTAACAGAGGGATGAATCTTGTCTCCACTACCTTATTCAATGTATTCTCTTATAGTAATATTTTTATAAGCTTTTGATCCCGTAATTTAAAAATCTAGTAAAATGTAAAGGAGACAAGAGCAGCACTTTGGGAAAGTGAACTTGAATATTCCACTTGCTAATTCATCCTCACTGCTCTCTCATCAGGCTAAAGTTGTTGATTACACATCCATTGCTCAAGAAAACATAAACTTGGCCTCTGCATTATCTTCTAGGTTTGTGTCTATATTTTGCTCCCCATCTGAACAGACCAAAAAACCCTAAATACATTAATCTCTTTATTGAACTGAAGAAGAAAATTCTCCTACACTGGAATTGGGTGTTCTTCCCAACTCTGCTTTTGTTTGCTTCATGGTGTTTTTAAAACTGAATACATAAAATGCAAACATAGTGAGGAACAGTGCTGTCCTCGCCATAAAGGACCTTCTATTGTAAAGTATGTGATGGGGCAAACAAGGATACATCAAGGAATATAAAAGGTTTGCCCAGATACCTAAAAACCAGCTTTCTGGTTTTGTTGCTTTATTCTATAACTAGGACCCCCATCATAATTTCACACATGCAGTGATCACATCTTCCTTCGATCTGCTGTTTAGGTTGCTTCTCTCTCTGAGCTGTTGTTCATATTTCTTCCTCAACCTCAAATGCCTGGAAGAGTCTCTACTTCATACATTCTACCTCCAGAGCCAGCTCAAGATTCCCCCCCACTTCTATGAGGTCTTCATTAATTACCCTCAATCATTCCAAAAGTTTCCTTCTCTCAGTTTAGATGGAATTATCAGGCATTCCAATACAGTTTTACCTCAATTTAACACTTCTATGCTATTCTCTAATTTTTCCTGTCTCCTATCCAACTAGAATGGTAAGCTGAATGAAGGCTGATGCAGTTTTACATCACAAGATTTTGGACAGTGACAGGGACATGGATGTTTGACAAATACTTGCTGGAAGATGGACTGATGGCTCAATTCTTTTCCTGGCTGGTGAGTGGAAGAAGTTATAGGGAAAAGACTTGTCCCTCGGACAAGCAGTTACCTAATTATCTGATTTCATGGAGGATCAAGGCATAACCATCACATTATACCTAGGGATGCACAGGCCAAAAGAAGCCTCTTGCTTTAACATTCACCACATCCTTCAAAGGGCAGCAACCCTGAACTAGCAGTGATGACAAGAACTTGCTGAAACTATGCTCACAGGGAAAGGGGAGAGTAAAATCTATTTCCTCGCATGGAAGAAGGGGACATCTGTGGTTCCAAAACGATTGTCCAGATGGGAGAAAACTTCTTCCAAAGCCATTTATCTTACTCTTCAGCAAGAGCAGCACGTAGCCCGGGATTTGGCAAATCGACAACTATGGCAAGTAGTTCAAAGCGTCGCCATTTAAGGAGGAGATCCTTTTAGTTGTGATATGCTGAATGGCCGCTTTCACCCTGAAGAAGGTCATACCACATGTGACATCATAGTAAAGAAGCAGATGACACAATAAATTTGGTCTTACAGACGTTGAAAAACTTCAGAGAAAAATTAAAATTACAAAAGCGTGCATTTAAATTACGTGAATAAACTGATGTGTACAGAATAAATATTTCCACAACCTGTCTTTGGAGCATTTCAGCAAAGCATGCATTATGTATGCTTGAATAGACTCCATAGTTAGAACAAGGCAATATTCTCCCTGTTCGAATGAAAGCTCTTAGGCTAAAGAATTTTAACAGCCCGCAGGGAGAACGCCTAGAAACTGCTTAAGCAAATTTTAAGCATGCCCATGTGGTTTCTGCTCAGCTGCAGGTAATTATCAATCACATCATTCTGGCAAAAGCTTGACAACATCACTTGCTTTCTCATCTTTTTTTCTCATTATGCTTTTCTCCCCATAGAAAAATACCATTTTTTTAAAACAAATCACAAATGTCCAGATTTTTCCTACATTGCTTGACAGATCAATGAATAGTTTATAACTTTATCCTTTCCTCTATCCATTTGCATTCCATGGGCACAGAGCCATTTCATCTTTTCCAATTCATCATGTATGGATGGTAATTACAAGTATATGCAATATACCACATAGTCAATATTAAATATAAGATTTCATTTCTTATATATATAGTATATCTTGGAAACAAGCAGCAGAATTTGCACAATCACTTCAAATACTCACCTAAACATGCCAAGCACCTATTCCAACTTCGGTTCTGTTGCTTAAAGGCATCTGTAGAGCTATTTTTCAGAAACTCTCTTCAGATGTTTACTTATAACATGCCTTATAATCACACCTTGGTTAGGCAAAAGAAATTATATTCCCAGCAATATCCACTATCATATTTTCCAAGTGAGCCTAAGCAGGGAATTTTTAAAAAAATGTTCCCAGAAATGCCACTCCTAGGTACATACCCAAAAGAATTGATAATATATGTCTATGCACAAAGACTTATACTATATGAGAGTATATCACAGCATTATTCATGATAGCCAAAAAGCAGAAACAACCCAAATGTCCATCAACTGATGAATGGATAAACAATATGTGCTCTATCCATACAATGGGATATTATTCAGCAATGAAGTCCTGATAGAGCTACAGCATGGGTGAACCTTGAACAAATTATGCTAAGTAAAACAAGCCAGAGACAAAATGCTACAAATTGTCTTACTGTATTTATATGAAGTGCCCAGAATAAGCAAATCCAAAGAGACAGAAAGAGAAAGCAGATTAGTGGTTGCCAGGGGCTGGGGGCAAGGAGGAATGGGGAGTGAGTGACTGCTTAATGAGCACAGAGGTTCTTCTTGGGGTGATGAAAATGTTGTAAAACTGGTGGTTACACAATTCTATGCCTATACTAGAAACCACTGAATTCTACATTTTCAATGGGTGCATTGCATCATGTGTGAATTAAATCTCAATAAAGCTTTTTTGAAAAAAAGTTAAAGGGAATAGTGGCTATAATTGAAATCTCCCTAATAAAGGGGTTCTCCTGTAGCACTTCCTTACTTTTGTTTTTGTGAAGAACACATTAGAGATTTTTCAGAAAGCACTGAGAAAGAAAAGCAGTTTTCATAGCCACTGCTCCAGCCACGAACCCACCATCCAGCCACCCACCCAACAGCTGTCAAACAGAACACTTCACAGCACAGAGTTCCTCCTCCCGCATGATTCCAGTCTCCCAAACTTAAGAGCTAACAGGAAAATGTCTCTCCTTCTAAATTCTTACTTCTTGGCAGACAGCTATTGTGAAAAATAGTACAAAAACTCTGAAGGCTTGGTTTAAAAGCAGAGGTTCCCATCCAAAAATAGTGTATTTAACATTTTACACCCCCCAAAAATAATTCTGAACAAGTTTACCCTCCAGAGGGCTACTACTTACAATTCTCGCTATTTCGGAAGAAAGGTCAGCACCTGCCTCACAGACAGAAGTAACCACTCCCTTTTTTATGCTTCCAACACACTTTAAAAATTTTTTACAACTACTGTTTAACTTTTACAAGTAATACTTGTTTATTTGAGAAGAATTGAACATACAAAAATGCAAAAAGAAGATTTCAATTCATCCAGAGATATTGTAATTTAGTATTTTGATGTATTTCCTTCTGGGTTCTTTTTTTTCCCATTTTTTAAATTGAAGTATAGTAAGTTTACAATGTGTCAATTTCTGGTGTACAGGATCATGTTTCAGTCATACATATATATACATATATTCCTTTTCATATGATTCTCTTTTTGTACAAACTCATTTCAAAATTCCAAGTCACTTATATATAAAATACATGGATTATCTAATTGGGCCCTTGCAGTGTGGCAAAAATTTCCATTAATAGGTGGAGTCTATGCCCCCATTCTTTGAATCTAGGCTGGCCTTGTGACTTGAACAACAGTCGACAGCAGAAGTGATGGTATACAGTTTTCAGGCTATGCCTCCAGAGGCTGTGGAGCATCTTCTCCCTCTATGACAACCCTGCATCCACTATGAGTACACCCTTGGGCTACCCTGCTGGAGAATGAGACCACATGGACCTGAGATGAATTATCTTTTGTCAATACACTATGTGACCACATATGCATGAGCAAGCCCAGTAGAGATCAGCCAAGTTCTGTGCACATCAACTGAATTACTCCACCAACCTGCAGAAGCATCTACGAACATTATTATTTATTTCTGTATAAAATCAAGTTTTGTAGTTGCTTGTTACAGTTTTTATTCTAGCCATAGAAAACTGATGCAGTATATAACTCTTGTCTAAGCTCTTAGAAGCTGACACCAGCTAATCAGAAGGGGAGTTGAGAGGATATTGGGCAGCTAACAGGATCATGAAGAGGCTCAGAACCAAGTTTTCCAGAACAATTTCTAAAACCACATCACCGAGCTGACCTGATAATTACACTGCATTTGACCCTCCTCAAACTCCAGATGCTATAATTTATGTTCTCTCCAAAACCTCAACTTGGCTGCAACCACACTACCATCAGACAGATGCCATTCTCATCAGAAAATCAACCTTTCTGACACTACTGCCACCAAAAGCTAGAAGCTCCTGTCTCTGCCATTACTAGAAAATGGACGCTTTCATTATGCTCTTATCTAGAGAAACCTAGGAGCATTTTCTCTTATGAAAATTAAATCTGATTAAAAAATAGGCAAAGGAACCGTCACTTCACAAAATGGATGTAAGAAGGGCCAATAGGCACATGAAAAGATGTTCACCATTATTAGCTCTTACGAAAATGCAAATCAAAACAATGTTGAGATACCACAGCGCCCCTATTAGAATGGATAAAAATAGAAACTACCAACAACACCAAGTGCTGATGAGCATGTGGAATAACTACAACCCTCACACATTGCTGGTAGGAAGGCAAAATGGTAGAGGCACTCTGGAAGATGGTTTGATAGCTTCTCATGAAGTTAAACGTATATTCACCGTGTGATCCAGAAATCCCCCTCCTGGAATTTATCCTGGAGAAATAAAAACTCATGTTCACATAGAATCTTTACACAGATGTTTATAGCAGCTCTAGTCATAATCACCCAAAACTGGAAACCACCCAAATATCATTTAACAGGTCAACAGATAAACTATGGTACATTTATACCATGAGATTCACTACTCAGCAATATATAGGAACAAACTATTGATAATGGCTGATGACCGTAGTTAGAGTCTGTATGACAGATGATATTTTGTCTTGATGGTAACAGGGACTGCAACACAGGAAACTAAATGACGATATCAGTGCTTAAGGAAGAAGAAAGTATGAATTAAAATGAGGAAAACCTCTCATTCAGGAAGCTAGTTAGAAGGCCCAGCATGAGAGATGAGGGTCAGTGCCAGGATGGACAGAGAGAAAAAGATAAATATGAACATCGTGTAGAAAGAGGGATAAGTCTTCTTTCCTACGGGGCCATATGAATACAGAATATAAAAGAGAAGGAACAATCAAAAGTATTTTCAGGGCTCCAAGATGCAAAAATGGTTATGATGGAAGAAAACAGGAAAGTTTAGAGAAAAACCTAGTTGTGGTTTGCTTATTCGTTTATATACTTTTCCTTTTTATGGAGAAAGGATCATTAATTATTTTAAACATTTAGGGTTTGAAGTGATGATGGAACTTATAAGGAGAACCATCCTGTAGGCAAATGGAAATAGGGGACTAGGATTCAACTGAGGAGGGAAATAAAAGTCTTCATCTCTAAAGGACAGAAGTGAGAGTTGAAACAGACATGATATTAGCCAAGTGAACAAATAATGAGAAAACCCATTTCTTCCATTTGACTAAAATTATTTTTGACAAACATGAATATCTGATTTAATCTACAAATTTCTACCAGGAAAGCATATTACAAACATCTGTTTCAGTACTACTCAGTTTTAAAAGAAACCTTATGTTAGATTTACCTTCTAAAAGAGATTTAATTAGTGAATATCATAGGAAATAATGACATCAACTTTTATCAACCAAGAGAAATATTTAAGTTAAAATCAAGCTCAAAGGTAACAAGATCAGTACGTTCAAGGAACGCAGTATAAACCAGGCACATTCTGCTTTTCTTTGCAAAGCACCTCCCAAATCCATACTTTGCTCTCTGGAGATATTAACGTAATTGCTGAGGATGCTGGCCAATGGTATTTTTTCCAGTGGTATTTATTATAAAACAATCTTGGCAAGTGAAAGAAAACAGCACACACTGCTAATATTTTGGTAGAATTATGTGTTTATTCTAGCACTGTTAACAAGAGAGAAGTAAGCACTGAACGAGCACAGAGGAATGCTGCTGATGTAAATGAATATTTACTCAAAGCCCAGCTCTTCCAACCCCCTCTGATAGGGGAATGACAGAAAGCACTTGGATTTCTCCCAGCCTCACACGCCAACAAATGCAGCACCCAAAGAAATGCTTGGTGATGGCCAAGGGTGGCAATAAAGGCGGACAAAGCAGGACCCTATGAGAGAGTTTCTTAAGTGGTGGAGAAGAAGGATGGGCAAATCCAAACTACAGAGAGAGAATATGGCTGAAGGGCCAATCAAGTCAGTTGGTTGCTAGTGACATCACTGTAATGAAGTGGTCTTCAGTCCTCTAGCCACATTCTATACCCTCAGTACTGCATCTGCTCAACAAGCATATGACAGGACAGGAGGATGTGGCTGACTGGGTGAAAAGTATCACCATTAATAGACAGATTTTACTAATGTAGATAAACAGTGACCCTTGGTGTTCAAGTGACACTGCCTATATTCTTCCCAACACCCAGTTCTAACCATGAGAGAACATCAGGCAAGCCAAAAATTGAGAAACATTCTACAAAATACCTGGTGGGTACTTTTCAAATGTGGAAATGTTATGAAAGACTAATTGGAGGAGACTAAGAAGCCATTCTAACTAAGTGCCATGCACCATCCTGGGTGGGACCCTGGAATTGGAGAAAGAACAGTAATGGAAAACCTGGTGAAATCCCAGTAAGTTCTGTATTTCTGTTAAAAGCACCTCAGTTAAAGGCATTTCCAAGATTACTTTGGTAACAGGTTTGTTATCTCTTAGTTTTCATAAATGTACCACAGTTATATCAGACAATAACGTTCGGGGAAGCTGGGTGAAGGGTGTATGGGAACCCTCTGTACTATCTGTGCTACCCTTCCACAACTCTAAATTATTTCAAAATAAAAAGTTGAAAAGATAGTGTGTATCTACTGTTTGCATCTTAATGGCTGCTTGGGTACAAAATTAACTCACATGCAAAACAATTTCAGAATTCATGACTCACCTTCCAATCATACACAACTTTTAGTTTCTGGACTATGCCCTGCTTACTAATTCTTCCATGCTCATCCTGCTTCTTCTACTTGCCTTCCTCCCCAACCTTGTTGCCCAGACACACTCTTTATTTTAAGACTGACCTCAAATGTCATCTCCGGCTTCCTCAGGTAGAGTTTGACTTTCCCTCTTATTCCCTCTTAGAGCCTCATTTACAAACCTCTGTTTTAGCTCATCCGATAAGGTAGTGAATGTAGCCTATATGAAGTGATGGCTACAAGCAAGATATCTAAAACCAGGCTGTCTGGGTTCAAATCCTGGCGCAATTCCTTACCAGCTATGTAACTTTGAGCAAGTTACTTAATTCTCTGTGTTTAAATTTTCTTGTCTAGAAAATTAGGCTAATAATAACAACTCATGGAGTTAATATGAGAACTAAATGAAGTCATACAAATAAAGTAATTCAATGAGTGTTTGACTGAAGTAAGTTCTCAATAATTGTTAGCTATTGTTACAGTTATTACATGTCTCTCTAGATTGTGGACCTTCGTAACAAGGACGATATGTATTTACTTTTCTGGGTGGAATTCTCAGGGCTGATTTAAATCCTACCTTTGCCGTTTATTGGCTTGGGACTTCCTCGGATTATTTTGAGGATTTAGTGATCCAATGCCTTTTAAAGCATTTAGTAGGATAACTAGCTCAAGGCAAGCATTTAAGAATATTAGTTGTTATAATTATCATTCTGCTAAACTCAGAGTTTGACATTTAATATGCTGAATTGCTTGATGAATGAATAAGTGAATTGCTAAGAATGACTGATAATACTCCAGTAGCTGATAAAGACTATCTTATCAACTAATGATATCAAAAATTAAATTTCTTCATTAGCTACCCCATGCCTCTAAGCTTTAGAAAACCAGTTCTAACCCAGGATATGTGTTTGTGCAGCTCTGTGTTTTGTTAACATCCAGTCATCTGGAAGGATCCCCACGGTAGACCAAAAAGTTCTAAGAACAAGTAGCTTTGCACAATGATACTCCAATAACTAATGGGGGTTATCTGAGCTGCAGTTATTGCCAGTTGAGGAATATGTGGCAATTCCCTGAGGGCAGTGCATAAATCAATATAATAAGTCATCTAATGAACAACTAGTACAGGGTCAGACGTATAGTCTTAACTTCTTTGCCCCAACTCTGCATAAAAAAAAGAGCTTATTTTGCCATTTACTCATGGGTGTATGCATTTGACATTTGACAGGAAACAAATAGCATTCTTTTTGATACAATTTAAACTATTGTATACAAACCTTAAAATCTAAAATGTAGAGGAAAAACTGCACTGTATCATAGTTCCTCGAGTACTGTATATTTTCCTTAGAATTTAAAAAGCCTAAAATTGTCTTAAATAATAGTTATTTACCTTTAGTATAATACTGTTGCCTTTTTTCCTCTGAAAGCATTACAGAATCTGTGTTCATTTGCCTATGACAGCATTTTAGAATGAAGCAGATGGAGAAATAAACAATAGACACCCCTGCATGACACCTGATAGCCCATGGGTCCTAAGTGCATTCACCAATTGATTTCATAACCTCCTTCAAAGTGAATATAATTATATTCCCTTTAAAGGTGAAGAAACTGAATTCACACCTTATAAGTAGTGTCTCTGGGATTTGACCTCAGGCTTACATACCTCCAAAGTCTACAATTATACTGTTCTTCAGTTATGCTTTCAGTTAGCTAAGATTATGGGCAACTGATTCTAAATGCTGCTCCCCATGAACCTGTGCTAAAATTTTTTAATTTATCTGGAACTGTGCTGGGAAGCTCTGCTCAAGCTCACACTTGTGCTGCCAGTGATCCATCTCCAGCGAATGCTCAGTCATGTGCAACAGGTTACGAGGTAGTTAAAACCCTGGAAGGAATTTCAACCAATGGAGGATGGAAACCAATGGGGACATTCTCCAGCTCCCCATATTTTAGCTTGTGACAGATCAAAGAAGGTCACAAATGCTTTTTGCTTCACCCAGCAACAAATGGAATCTATTTCCCTTGCCCTTGAATCTGGGCTGGCCCTGTGACTCATGCTGACCAAATACCATGACATTACCATGCAGTGACGAAGCCCAAACTATCCTCTTGGAGAGAGGGGCCACATGGAGGATCACCAATGCACCAGACATGTAAGTGAAGACAGTCTGAACTTTCTAGGCATCCCAGACACCAAATGAAAACAGCCAAAAAGTTAGTCCAGCTGATGCCACATGGAGCAGAACTGCCCAGATGAGTCCTGATCTAATTCCTGACCCACAGAATCATGCCACTAAATTTGGGGGATGTTTGCTATACAGCAATAGATAACTGAAACAGGTAGATCATCCCAAAACACATCCTAGGTATTTTCCAGTGGTCCTGGTGGAACCTTGGTCATCCTTTTGCCCATAGCTGTGACTTCCATGACACAAATTTACAATGGCATTTCCTTCTTTCTTCTTCCTGCTTCCCGGGATCATCTCCAAAATAAAATGCACTCAACCAGGCCCTTGCTTTGGAGGAACTCAAACTAAGACGCAGAGCTTTTGCTTCTCTTACAATTTTTTCACAAAGTTTAAAAAGCTTATATTTCCACAAAAATAATGTATCCACACTGTTCCAATTATATATGGTAACAGCCAACCACTCATTTTTATTTCTAAAGCAAGATGTTATTATGAAGTTAAAAAGTTGTATGTAGAGGTATATAGACAGAGAGAGAAATTACACTAATAGTGATCTAAAACTCTGCAGAAGTCATTCCAAATACAAAAATTAATCTTTCTGCATTGTAAAAATATTGCATAGAAAAATTTAATTAATGACTGAGAGGGAATCTCTGTAGGTATAATAAGTTAATTTTCTTCTTGACCATTCAACCTTCTTATTCAATGAACTTTTGAAAAAATTACTTTTTAAGAACAGTTTTAGATTCAAAGGAACATTTACATAAGCTATGTCTACCATATCTTTATATAAATTAGAAATGAAGGTGGCAGATATAGCTCTCTGGTAGAGCACACGCTTAGCATGCACGAGGTCCTAGGTTCCATCTCCAGTTCAATCCCTCCATTAACAAACAAACAAACAAACCAAATACCTCCTCCCCAAAAAAAAATTTTTTTAAAAAAAGAAATGATACCTTATGAGGACAGTAGAATACATAGCAGGATTTTAAACATTCCCTTTAAAAGGGATAGTTCTAGATGAGGAAAGGCAAACTAGACAATCTTCTGCATCTAGCTCCTACTCCTCCCCTCCAGGGAGAACCAAAACTCAGAATAATATTGCAAAGAGTCATGAACGATTTCACTTTCTAAAAAACTTGTAACTCTGAATAACCCATTTCAATTCAAAGAAGTCTGAACAAGAACCTCAATATTTGATCCTTTGCATAACACTTTACCAATCTTTCACAGAGCACTCTCAGCTATATGAGAAAAAGTAATATATTTCCAATTTAATCATAAATTAAAAGATTAAAATATTGTCATATCAGCAGAATGACAATATATTTGCTGAGTTCATGACTCAGAGCTTCTGAGGTTAGTCTGGGACTCATATCACACTCCTTGACCTTCAAGCCTGCTTACCATCTCCCTATCACCTTTCACGTTTATTTTCTTGGCATTTTGACAAACACATTGTGACAATACCATTTATTGACAATATATTCCCATTAGAAGCCAGATGCCTCTTTGGAGCCTTGCTGAAAGGCCCAGAGCCATCCTCTGTGATATGATATGAAAATGGCACCTGTCTTTGAGCTCTCTTATAAATCATGAAGGGAAGAAACCTGACTAATTGGATCGGCAGCGAGAACCTGGAGACAGACAGTTCTAATCCTGGATTTCTGTATGTAGTTTGCAAGATAACTTTGGGTCAATAGTTTCACTTTCATTTAAACTATTCTTCAATTCTGGTTTGATATATTCACAATCCTTATCTGCTAAAGAGAAAATATTACCAAACTTTGTGTTGACACTCAGAATAAAAGCTAAGCCAACCCATACTTCCTTACTGACAACAAAAATGCAATATGGTGATTAGCTGTATGACAGGAGAGGCAGAATTCATTTGTAGTATGATAAAAGTCCCAGGGAGGCTGGATTTTTAACACAATCCAGGAAGAATTTCCATGTCCATTCCAATCTAAAGGCAGCATTGTGAAGGTCTCCATTGGGGATTGGGGGAGTGCTGGGCATAAAATGGGGATGTCATACATAGGATTTAAGTATTGCATGGATGTCTAGACTAAATAGAAGACTTTTAAGGACTTTCCCATCCCAAAATTCTGTTTTGTTCATAGAATGCTGAAATCAGCCTAGACATGTAAATTGGAATTACAGTTAGATTTTGAGCAAAAAAAAAAAAAAGCATCTGAGTGTAAATGGTATTGTTTCCACTAAGTGATGTTGCCTTGTCACCCTAGAAAGATGTTGATGAGATTAGCCATGAACAACAGTCAGCTTGATCTTACATGATAGCAGTAGTATGAGGAAGTGAGAAGAACATCTGACTTGAAGTGAGAAAGCACGCTGCCATTTGCCAGCTAGAGAACCAGGGCTAGGCTGGGGAGCTATCCAGTTTCCACCATGAGTATTCTCCAAACAAAAAGTGTCTGATACAATGACGTTACTGTGACCAGTGTATGAAAATGAAGGTTACCCCCAACTTGTTGGCATGTCTTGTGTTACACCAAATCCACAATGCAAGTCTGGCAAATTCCTGTGTTCCACGCCATTAGGCAAAAATGCCTGGAGTGACAGACTTCTGTTGCTCCAATGCCTATCATGAAAAGTACACCATCCTTAATAGCTCACAAAATAAATTTCCATTTGCCTTCTGCTGTTGTCCAACTCAGCTGGGTCTATTCATTCACTTGTTGATCACCTAAGCCTTCTTTGACTGCCTTGGTGGAAGGACAAAGGTTCCTAGCACATACAGTAGGTGCAGAACAAATATTTTTCACTAATACTTTAATTCAAGTCCTACCTATTTGTTACTTCTGTGCTCTGTGACCTGGACATGTCTTCCATTTTATTTAACCTTGCTCTGCTTAGCATCTTTAAGTACTTCCTATGTGCTGGGTGTTTTCCAAGTAATCAAATCATGAGAGTCTCACAAAAACTCTTTGAGGTAGGCCCTTTAATCATCCCCATTTGACAGATGAAACTGAGGCAAATATGCTTTGCAATTTGTTCAAGGTCACAGAGCAGAGCTGGGATCTGAATCTAGGTGGTCTGGTTCAGAGGCCAGCTCTAACCCATTCGCTTCATTTCTTCCCCAACTAAGTCTGGCTACCACTTAATCAGAGTCTCAGTGTCCTCATTTACAAAACGAAGGCTAATGCTATTACCTTGCAGAGTTGTAGTAACAAAAAAAAAACTGCTGCATATTCTACAAATACTAATTGTTATTTTTCTTATCATTATTATCATCACTCATCAACTGAAATAAGTTAGCAAGGAATCAATCAGAAGGTCCAATATGAGCAGAATGATACTTGGCTCAAAAGCCAGAAAACCTGGTGGCCCAATTCAGGATTTCCATGGACCAAATTATTAACTATAGCAGAGGCTTTGTTGTAATAAACCCCGAGGCAATGTGGCTATTGTCAGCTAAGATTTCTCCTTCCCCTTCCCCACTCACATCTGAGTCTGAGAATACCAGCTTGCCTAATTGTTTCTTAGCCCCTGAGAGATGAAGTTATTGGCAATACAAGCTGAAAATTGATCCAATGTGTATTCACACTTCAGCTCCTGTAGGTGGTATTAATTCACCTGTTTCCATGAGTGTCCACGTACACAAAAACAAAAACAGGTTATTTTCTTTGATCCACAGGCCACCTAACCCTTCATTTTCAATTTCTTCAAAGACATGGGTATTCTAGGCTCAGCCTTCTCCTCTTGGGTCCATCACTACATGACTTTATGGGTAGTCTCTCAAGTTGCTGTTAGTTCTAATGGCTCCTGAAAATCTTTGGCTATTTAATAACTCTGGTGTGATACAGCCAGGCAATTTTTCAAGAATTGTAAGTACTTTTAAAAGTCTCTGCCTATTCTGAAAAACAATCTTTTTAATAGCTTCTCTGCACTTGCTTCCAAAGCGTAATAATCAGGACACAGAATTTCCAAGGTAACCAATCTCAGAAAATCCCAGGCTGGCTGTTGTCTCCTTCACTGAGTTCACCAGAGTCATTATTACCTACTTGTTGCATCTTCAAGGACAGCATTTAATATACATTAGGCCTGGGTCTACTATAGAACTCTGCTTATCTACATTAATGTTTATGTTTTATTGAAAAGATGATGTAGCAACAATATTGATATATTTTCTAAAAGTCAAAACAGTGTTCTTTTTAAAATAGATATTAAAGTTCACATACTATAAAATGTATCCTTTTAAAGTGTACATTTCAGAGATATTTAGTATATTCCCCACGCTGTGCAATCATCACCTCTATCTAGTTCCAGTACACTTTCATCACCCCAAAAGGAAACCAGGTATCCATAAGCAGTCACCCCCCCCCCATCATGCCCTACTGCCAGCCTCTGGCAACCACAAATCTATCTTCTGTCTCTATGGATTTGCCTATTCTGGACATTTCATATGAATAGAATCATACAATATACCACCCTTTGTGACAGGCTTCTTTTATTTAGACATAATGTTTCCAAGGTTTATCTATGTTGTAGCATGTATCAGTACTCCATTCCTTCTTATTGCTGAATAATCTTGCATTGCATAGATTTACACTTTATTTACCCATTCATCTGTCAATGAACATTTGGTTGTTTCCATCATTTTGGCAATTATGAATAATGCTGCTATGAACATTCACGTACCAGTCTTCATATAGACATGTATTTTCAGTTCTCTTGCGTAGATACCTAGAGGTAGAATTGCTGGCTAACACGGTCAATGTTTAACATTTTGAGAAACTGCCAAACTGTTTTTCAGAGCTGCTGCACCATTTGACATTCTCACCAGCAGTGTATGAGAGTTTCAATTTCTCCACATCCTTGCCAACATGTGTAATTGACTATCTTTTTTATTACAGCCATACTAGTGAGAATGAAGTAGTATCTCATTGTTGTTTTGATTTGCATTTTCCTAATAGCTAATGAAAATATCATTCTTTATAGCTAACACAATAATTAATTTTTTTTCACATAACATGACATTCCACTTTTTGCCATATTGTGACATAGTTGCAACTAGAGTCTCAGTCTCTTTGTCATAAGCAATGGTCCAGAGAGGATGCAGTAAACTTTAGAACAAGATATTATGTCACAAAGGTGTGTCTCTAGGATTTGGAGAACTACTGTCACAATCACAGATTCCCTTGGCTATGGAAAACTGAGCTCACGATTCTGTAAATCCTGAATATGTCATGATGTGTACCATAGTCAAAATTTATTTATTTGGAGGTGGCATCTGGTTGAGCCAAAAAGTATGATGGAGCTTTCTCAGATAGATATGGGACCAGGTGATCAAAAGTAGAATGAAGAGAGAAAAAAAATCTCTGCAGGAAACCTTTACATTAAATCATAAAATCTTGAGCTGTATCATGAAGCTCAAGGCCCAGCCAGACATTCTTTGCCATCTTCCCACTCCTACAGATTGTTCCAGTTGGATTTCTCTAAGTTCTTGAAGCATACTATGCCCCTCTTAACTACAAGCCATTCTTTCTAGCTAAAATATCACCTCCCTTCTTTTTGTTTGGCAAAAGCCTCCTTACCCACTGGTCAGACCTCTCTAGTCCTTGTATCACCTTCCTATGGCTGCTGTAACAAATTATCACAAACGTCATGGCTTAAAACAACATTCATTTATTCTCTTACATTGCTAGAGGTCAGAAGTCTCACTGGGCTAGGATCGAGATGTTGGCAGAGCTGCTGTCCTTCTGTAGGTTCTAGGGGAGAATCTGTTTCCTTGCCTTTCCAGCTTCTACAGGCTGCCCCATTCTTTGGGTCATGGCTCTTTCCTTCATTTTTGAAAACCAGCAGTGTAGCATCTTCAAAATCAATCCGTGTGTGTGTGTGTGTGTGTGTGTGTGTGTGTGTGTGTGTGTGTCTGTCTGTCTGTCTGTCTGTCTGTCTTTCTATGTTTCTGTCTGTCTCTGTCTCTCTCTGACTGATTCTGTCCTCATATCTTCTTCTCTAACTCTGACCTTCCTGCCTCCCTCTTATAAGGATCCTTATGATTACATTGGATTCACCCAGATAATCCAGGATCATCTCTCCATCTCAAGATCCTTAACTTAATCACATCTGCTAAGTCTCTTTTGCCACATAAGGCAATATAGCCATGGGTTCTGGGAATTAGGACATGGACATCTTTTGGGGTCATTATTCTGTCTCCTACAGTCCTCCTACCATAATTCCACAGCATTCTAAGCAAGTGCAGGGATTTATTTATTTGAAAGTATTGGTTTCATAAAAGGGTAAGCACCTTGTGGACCATGCCTGTTTACTCCACATATATCCCCAGTGTGTCAAGTGCATAGCCAGCACTTAACAAATATTTGATGATGACCTGGCTGACTGGCCAGTTTGGTCTTGTTGGACCAGAATTCCTAGGGGAAGAGGAGGAGGTCAGCTAAGATTATAGTATAAATGGCTTTCAAATGACTGGCTAAGCAGTTTGGATTTCATTCTGTACACATCGAGTCCCAGAAAAAGTTTTTACTCAGGGAGTTAACATGATTACAATTGCGTCTTTGGCATAGAAGGCCCATAAGCCAGATGGGAAAAGGGAAAAACTGAAGGCAGGGTGACCAAGCAGGAGGCCACAGCAAATGAGGACCCAAACTAGGGAGTGGCAATGAGAAGGAACAGCTGGAGGGAGCTGTAAGAACTTGGATATGTTCCTCTTCAAATCCTTTCTAGAATGGAGCACATGAGAAGTAAACACAACAGGATTTGATAACTTATTGGAGACAACAGGAGAGAAAAAAGGAGAGAGGGAAAACTGAAGAGATTTCTGGCCTGGAAAAACTAAGCAGGCATAAGGATGGTGACACCAACCAAAGTAGGGAATATGGAAAATGAAATGAGCTCAGAGGAAGGGAGGATTGATTTGTTCTGCTTCAGACGTGTAGAACATGAGGAGTCCAGGGGGCATCATGAGCAGATGTCTTGCAAGAAATCAGAAATAGATGTCAGGAGCTTAAGCACACAGAGCTAGGAGTGTCACCAAGAGGGATGATGGCTGAAGTCACAAAAGTGAATGAGATCATCAAAGGAGAAGGATCTGAAAGAAAAACACAGAATTATGGGAATGCGTGGACTATGACAGAAACAGAAGAGCAAGAAGAGACATTGGAGACAGAAGCAGGCAATGAAGAAGGAACTGAGACTCTTCCATGAGTGGAGAAGAAAGGTGGAGTGGGGCAGAACAGTGCTATCAGTTCTGCACAGAAGTCCAGCCAAAAGAAGTTGAAGAAAGTCTTGGCATTTGGGCACCTTTGAGATAACTGTTTCAGTAAGTAATGGAGATAGAAGAAGGATTGCCAAGGTTCAAGGTGTTGGTTGTCGCTTGCTTTTTCTAGGAGTTTTTCAGTTCACATTGAGAATCAAGGAGGATTTCAGGGTGGTTCTGCCCTCAATTTGTTATCTGAGTTTGAGCTTAACCCTTTCAGTCCCTGTCATTAACTATAAAATAAGGAGACTGCAACTAGATGCTACCCAAGGTCCTTTCGGAGTGTAAAATTTGCTCTTGCCAACTCTCATATCCCAAAATTCTGGTGGAAGCTCAATTCCAAGGTATCTGAGAAGAACTCATCTTCACATTATTCTCCATTTAAGTTAAAAATTACCTTAGAAACGAATTCTAGCAGATATTCCAAGAGAGAGCATATGAAAACTGAATAACTATTTTCCTAAGTTATCAGTTCTTATGGCATTATGTTGATTTCAGACATAATTCTTTATAAAATGCCCTTTGTCAATTTCTTGTTTGAAGCTGTCTAGCTCTAATTACTTCCTCTTTGGTGACATGGATGAGACTCTATTTTTAGTCACAATATTCCTCTCTGCCCATGTTTTAAATTTTAATTTCAGTTTCCATCATTATATATTTACAATGCAATTCTTTCCTACACATATATTTAGACACCCGTATTTTTTCCTATAATCAATACCTTTTAAAATGACATTTTTTTCCCCCAACTCAAAGCCTTGGTTGAATTACACTAGGAAAGAAGAAGAAATGACAAAGAATAAAGCCGGAAGCATTAGAGAAAATGGTACAGGAAAGCAAAACCTGGAATTCAGTTTCTTGTATAAAGTAGTACATTTTACAGGGTTTCTCAACCTCAGAGCTAGTGAAATTTTGAGCAGGGTAATTATTTGTTGCAGCCGTCTGTCCTGTGCGCTGTAGAATGATTAGCACCATCCCTGGCCTCTACCTGCCAGATGTCAGTAGCACGCACCCCTTGCCCCAGCTCTGGCAATCAAAAATACCAACAGGTGTTGCCAAATGTGTCCAGGCTGCAAATTCAACCCCTGGCTGAGAACCACTGCTCTACAGAGACCAAGCTATTTGAAGTAGCTCAATAGTGCAAGAAAACAATTTGTTACAAAGAAAAAGTAAGAAATACAGAAGTATTATGTTTCTATGCCAACTTCAATTTGTTTGTAGGATGCTTGGTATGGTCTCCCTATGCCCACCTCCTCTACCTGTCCTCCCGCTTGTTTCAGTCTACTGATACATAGCCCCCACAGACACTAGAGTGATCTCTCTAAAACACACATCCAATCATGTTGCACACTCATGTTTAAAAATCACCAATATCCCCTATTCTCTACCACCTGCTTCTCAGCCTGGGCACTCTTGACGTTGAGGGCCAGATAATCCTTTGTTGTGAGGGCTGTCCTGCACATTGTAGAGTGTTTAGCAGCATCCCTGGATTCTCCCCCACTAGATGCCATTAGCACCTCCCCCATTAGTAGGCAGAATAACATCCCACCAAAGATATGCACATCCTAATCTCTGGAACCTGTGAATATGTTAAGTTACATGGCAAAGGGAAATTAAGGCTAAAGGAAGTATTAAAGGTTGCTAATCAACTGACCTTAAAACAGTGAGATTACCTTGGATTATCCAGGTGAGCCCCAAGTAATCACGAGAGTCCGTAAGAGAGTCTAAGGGACGAAATGACTAGAAGAAGGGTCAAAGAGATGCAACAAGGCTGGCTTTGAAGATGGAGGAAGGGGGACACTGGAAAAGCAAAGGAAACAGACTCTAGAGCCTTCAGAAGGAACATATCCCTGCCAACACCTTGACTTTAGCCCAGTAAGACCCATTTCAGACTTCTGACCTCCACAAGCATAAGATAATAAATTTGTGTTGCTCTAAGCCACTAAGTTTGGTGTAATTTGTTCCAGCCACAAAATGAAACTAATATATCACCACTCCCAATTGTGACAACCAAAACTGTCTTCAGATATTGTAAAATGTCCCCTGGGAACAAAGTCATCTCCAGATTGAGAACCACTGCTTTGCAAAACATAGAGCCCAAACTCCTGAGACACGCACAGTGGGGCTCTTCATAATTAATGTAACCCAACCTGTTGAATACTATTACCCAACACACAGCGAGATACCACCTATGCTCCAGGCACACACACTTCTAATTTCAAAAACATTCTACATCCTTTCACTTCCCTGCAGATTTGATGCCAAGAGGTGCCTTGGGGGGTAGGCAAAGTGCTTCAACCTTCCTGACATTTTTATCCAAGCCCATAGTTATTTATTACGCCCCAAATATGTGTCTAATTTCTGGTTTCATTAGGTTGTTATATAAAAAACCATGTGGTTGCTACATATATTAAACTGCAGATATCTTAACCTCCTCCTCTAAACAAACTACTGCACTTAAGCCCCTCTATGTCCTCTTTGTTGGAATCTCTGGCATCACCAACACCAGAGTGCCTTTGCAGGTTCACTCCTTTCTCTTCCGTCAATGAATCACTTCCCTTCTTCTTCTTATAAATGGTGGTCACACTTGAAAATCAAGTTCAAGGGTTCTCTGCACAGTGAAGCCTTCCAAGATTCCCCAAAGCAAGGCAAGTCACATCCTCCAGTCCCTCATTGTGTTGATCCTTCTACACTGTACCTATTGGTTGATTCATCCATCCTCCTCCTTAGACTGTGAGCCCTTTAAGGGCTGACATCATATTTTAGTCTTTCTGAATTCCTGGTACATAGAGAAATGCTTGTGCTCAAGAAGTTCTTTTGCATGAATGAAGAAAAGAACAGAAGTTGTGGATAGAGAGATCATTTTAACTATGGGTTACCAAAGTTGGCAGCTCTGGGTCAGCTATGAGCATAATCCCAGCTCTGATCAAAAAGAATTAGGAGAACCCCAGAGTTAGAATGAGACCTTACTCCCTTGTCTATGATCAGAGTGCAGAGTCAAGGACAGAGCCTAGCTGCTAGGAACAAAGTTGAGAAGTGTGGACCAATTGTGTCACCATGTACCATTTATCCCTTTGTCTTCTCTATTTTCTACTCAATAGATATTCTACCCAGCACGTCCATGAATCAGATTTTGCTAAAGTAATCCTAAAACACATAGTGAGGAAATACTGAGTTGTAGGTGACTTTGTCTAACACCCCCTGGTTTTAGGTCATAAAATTGCCATTTGTGAGCTTTGAGGGAGCACAAGGCATAGAGCTACAGGCATTTATGAGAGTCTTGGGAGAAGGAGCCAATGTATGAAAAATTTAGTTTAAGACCAGAGAATCTGCAGAAAGAACTAAGTAGAAATGGATGTGATCCATCACTGGGTAAATCTGAATGAAGGTGAATTCTCAGGTTTGCCTATGTATTCAATGGAAGAGAAACAGAAAAGCTGAACAAACCATAAGAGATCCATGGACTCTGCAGGCAAGACTCAAGACGGATCCACATGGTTTTCAATCAGAAGAAGGCCCTAAGGAAACTTTATGCCAGCTGAAAGCACTTCTGTGGGCAGTCAAGATGGCCATCATAGGGGGCTACATTCAACTCACTGGTGCAGTGGTTCTCAACTGGGGCAATTTTGACTCCCAGAGGACATTAGGCAGCATATGTGGACATTTTTCATTGTTACACTGGTGGGGAGGGATGCTATTGGCATCTAGTGGGTAGAGGCTCAGGATTCTGCTAAACATCCTACAATGCACAGGACAGTGCCCACAGCAAAGAATCACTCAGCCACAACTGTCAACAGTACAGAGGCTGAGAAACTCTGAGCCAGTGCAACCAGGAAAAGCATAAGAACCAAATCTGTATGAACCAAATCTCCCCTCCAGAGCCCATCTGCAAGGTGCTCACTTGCTGGACTTGGCATCATTAGTAAAGATTCTCTTTTAAGACCAAGGACCCAGCTTGCTTGCAAGTGAGAAGGGCAAGCAGTGCTCAATAGGATGAACTTCCCTGGTTTTTGAGAAGGTTCCAGGGCATTAAACCTTTGAAAGATAATCCAGGCCATTAAATTCCAGACCCTGGGGTTACGCTAGGATATCTGGGACTCTATTAAACAAAACCAGCCTTGAACTTCCATGCCAGGATTCCATCTCTGCCTCAAGAATAAAGGGATTATACACATATACACACACAAACAGTTTTATAAGAAAATTTTGTTCTCTTGCTGGATGGCTGTATACTTAGTTTTAACCACCGCAAAGGGGTCAAAGTCATGGTAAATGAGCTTGCAGACTGCCTGAACACTACATAGAACACTTAGAAGCCACTCAATGTTGCTGAAGTTCAGATACTTGTCTACTGATGATGAGATATTAATGGATAAGAAGACAATCTCTAACCAGTTGTGATCATATACAGTAGAATGCCTTTTGGTGATAATAGCAACGAACAGCATCTGTATACTATATCTGAAGTATGTACAATTGCTAAGAAAAGCAGAGACATTCTTAGTGATGTAACTGGTTTTAAACATGAATGTCAGTGGCTATCTAATCCAAGAATTCGGCTTGTTTTTACATTTCTCTCTCTCTCAACTCCTACAGATTAATCTGATACGTGCACACTGATACAGAGTGGGAATCCAGGCCCTTCCAGAGACCAACAGAAATTCAACATTTAGATTCTTGACCTTCTTTCTAATGCTGAGTTCCCTCATTTGGAGAGAATCTCTTGCTCTTCTACTTGACTTTTCTCTCTATTATCTATCTGCCTCAAGAAAATAGGCAGAATAGTCAGCAACGTTTGTTAGTTTTCGTAATCCATGCTCCCCACCCAACAGCAACAGTTACTTTGACACAGTAACTAATATTTTACTAACATGTGATGCTAGTATTTTTGATAAATACTGCTGATTTTTCTAAGGCAGTCTTGTAAAAGCCAAAAGTTTATAGTTATCTCATGTTAACAGAACAAGGTATGACATTGGATGCTATTCTCAAACTGTTTTTCTTGATTATGTTTCCTTTATTTAGTCTAAATCTCCAGCAATTACATGGTATTTCATTTCATTTCATTTCTGTAATTCTAACTGTACTTTAAAATATTTAATTACAACTGATGGAATCTCCCCTTATGGAAACAGATCCAAGGCAAATCTATAGAGTTTGTGGACTGAAAGAGAGAGTTGTTCATTTTTAAAATAACTAGTATTTAGTCTCTAAAAGCACGCACACAGTTTTTCAAGTACCCATCAACCACAGTTTCCCAACAGCTCTGTTCTCCATTATTTTTAACCAGAAAGCAAACATCTTAAAGGTACCAAATAGGTCCCTCTGAGTTCCCTATATATTAATGATTCTTGATTCATGTATATTTCACTACTAGTTGTCCTTAGTGGAATTTGGGCATAGTTCCGTGATCTTTCACAGCCTTAAGCAGAGATTTTTTTTTTCTCCTGGATTAAACTAGTACTCAGTACCATAGATTTCTGAAATTAGACCATTAGGAAGAAGATAAGATCAAAACTAGAGAATTCTAGTAGTTAGTCCTCCAAACACGCAGACCTACACATACATATCAACAACACCCTCAAGAATAGTATTCCTGAAGTCTCTGTAAAACAACCAGATGGCAGAAATAGCTCAAAATATATTTCATCCAATCCTTACAAACAGTTTAGAAATAGATCATTTGAGTTCTGAAAAATATCAACACTGGGTGAAGGGATAAGATGACCCTTTGAAACCACCTGCAATACAAACAGGAAAGCATCTCTTCCTCCAGCGCCTACCACGGCCCCAAAGTGGAGCCAAGAAATCCAACCAAGACACGTGCGGGCAGCCACTAGGGTTGTCCCATTTCCAGACACCATTTAATCAGCCAAAGAGGAACAGCCACACCAGGAAAACCCCTCAGTGGGTCCCTGGCTCTGTAAATGAGATGAAATTAAAGAACTGCCCAGGCGTCCAGAACTGAGCCAGGAGGGCATGTGGCACCAGACCCTACCTCAGACTTCCACACGACGTAGGGTTGGCCGTGGTGACTGTCTGGTGGGGACTGGAACTTTCTCTGCTGGAGCCACCTCCTGGGAGAAGCGAAGATGCCGTTGGGGCCTCCCCCAGAGGAGCAGAGGATGGCGCTGCGGCCACTGCCCGGCCCGGCTAGGACCGAAGGCAGGTCCCACACCATGCTCTTCTTGAGGCCGCTGCGACCCAGGGGGACCTCATAGTCAAAGTGGAAGCTGCCAGATGGCGACTTCTCCTGCGGGGTGCTGGGAGTGGAGAACGAGGAGCACAGGGGTCTAGGGGGCGGGAGTCGGTTGGCCCGGGGGTGTGGACCCCGGGGAGAGGACGCCGAGCGGGAGCCGAAAGCGTCGGCCGGGGACAGCTGGGAGCAGAGGCGGCCCCCGGTGGCCCCCCGCGAGCCGCCCTCCATACCCGCCTCGCCCCCGCAGCCGCCGATCAGAGCTGGGTCCAGGCTGCGGGTCTGGCGCAGCTTCCTCTTGGAGAAGCCCTTGGTTGAGGCCGCGCTGCCCGAGGCCGGCGAGGAGCAGGAGAAGACACTGTGGAGCAGGCTCTGCGCGGACATCTCGGCGGGGCTGTGCCTGAGGGCCACCCTCTTCCAGCTCTCCGAACGCTAGCAATTTGGGGCCCAGAAAGGAAGGGGGCTCAGGCGAGGGTGCCAGGCGGGGTCGGCCTGAGGCCCGCCGAGGGTGGTGGAGGGCAGTTCTCGGCTCAGGCGCCACCAGCGGGCTCCAAGTGCCCCGGCAGGGGCAGAAGCAGGAGATCCATCACCAGCCTTCTAGGAAAAGGGGTGGAGGGAGGGCTCCTTCGGTCACTAGAACCTTCCCCCGGAGCCTAAGTAACGAAGAGGGTAAGGAAGAGGAGGAGGAAGGTCAGGCGCTCGCTGGGTTCCCAGCTCGGGCGGCCAGCGCCACTCCCCCTTCCCAGCTGAGGCAGGAGACAGACGCTCCCGCTCTCTGGCTCTGGACAGCCTCGAAGTCTCCAGCAAGCTCCTCCTCACGCCCTAAGGACGGTCCTGAGGACTGGGGAGGAGGCCTCCTGGGGGGTGCGCCCAGGGCGAGTCCCTCGCGCTCCCGGCGCGGTGAGAGGGACTTCCTCCGGAGCTGGAGCTGGGCGCCCGAGCTGCACCCCCGTGCAC
Source organism: Camelus bactrianus (assembly GCF_048773025.1). NCBI lineage: Eukaryota > Metazoa > Chordata > Mammalia > Artiodactyla > Camelidae > Camelus > Camelus bactrianus. The sequence goes on from NC_133575.1 coordinate 8,349,236, forward strand.
CGTCGCCTTATCCGGGCCGCTGAAGCCGCGCGTCTGGCCGCCGCTTGGCTGCTGCGCCCACTCCTCTGGCTAGGCGCAAGAGTGTCTCCAAGCTCCAGGTTCCTCCGGGTGCCAGTCTCGCTACAAAGTGGGGACACGAGGGCGCAGCGTCCAGGGCCTTCCAAGGACTGAGCGGCTACGGTGGGAGGGAATTCCTGGCTGCGCTCAGGGAGCTAAAGGGAGAACCCCAGGGTCAGCTGCCCATGACCCACCGGAGAGGGGCTCTTGATATTCTCAGCCCAGCCTTGGGCCCAGGGCAAGCGCGGAGATGTCCCCGCACGCCCACGCTAGAGGCAGCGGGAAGGGGGCGGCCGGGACGTGTAGGGCAGGAGGGAAGCCAGGTCTGGAGCTGGGGCGGAGCCAGGAGCAGGAGAAAGCAGAACGTGGAGTTTTCCAGGCGCCAAACCTGGGAGCGGCGCAAAGAGAGCAAGGCTCGCCACTGATACCGGGTCTCCTGGGGAGAAAGCCCTGAGGACGGAAGTGCGGACCTTCTCACCGATCTCCCCTCCCCCAGATCGAAGGGGGCGTCAGCTCCACTCACGTTTCTGGAAAGGAAGGGAAGTGTCAGATTGCACCCCACCCACTGGTGTCAGATGGGCAGCCCAAGACGGTTGCTCAGAAGTTGGAGTTAAATCTCTTGCCTTCTTTCTCACCCCTCACCCCTGCTGTTTTTGTTTTACAAAAGGAAGGATAGAGATTCAGTTCAAATGCAGTGGCTGCCGGTGAATGGGCTGGAGATGGGGACCTACTAAGAAAAGTGAGAGGAGGGGAGGGGAGGGGTCCTCACCGTGTAAGGGTCGTGCGTAACTGTACGAGGAGGAGGGGTGAGTGAGGCCGAATCCCGGGCAGGCGCCCCGCGCAGCGTCAGCCCCAGAGCTGCAGAGATCGGCGCTCACAAGGTGACTGGTGTCTGGGTTCCGCGCTGGGACGCCTCTGGGCGCAGCGCGCGGCGGCCACATGCCTGGGGAGCTGGAAAACGCTGGCGATGTCAATGTTCCCTACTTGAAAACGAGTCTGGGAGCAGCTTACCCCGCTATTGTCCGACCCCTAGAATCTATAAGGCGCAAAGCCTCGCCTGCCTCTCGGACGGCTTCTTGACGTAACATTTGAGTTTTGCAATGCATCTCACAACCATCTCATCAGGGGAGCAGAGAGAATGTTGGAAATGCCTGCTTACTTTATTTAACTGAGTTCATGTGTCCTCTTACTACTTCTGGGTGAAAAGAATTTTATACAAGTGTAAAGGTGATTTTCTTTTACCATTTCTTTTATTAACTTACAATGAACTTGTAAATACAGGTGTTTGACACAAAAATATTCGCCTTGTTATATGTATCAGAATTGTCCAACTCTGATTTTGGAAGTCCTTTATTCCCTATACAATTTTCAGGGGAAAATTTAATTTCTTTGGCTTCTTAAAAAGTGTGTTCGACGTTCCTGGGTATTTAGCTATCTAGGAGGAGGCACGTCATGAAATCTAATTAACAGAAGAATTTGATGCCTCCACAAAGGGCTTCATTGGACCCCAGGATCTCTGACGTACACATTTTTGTAAATGCAGAGGGACAGACTGCGCTCAGGGAGATCCCTCCCCCTCCCCCTCCCCGCCCCGGGTAACTTTACGGTCTATCTGCTGCCAGAAGACAAAGAGAGATACAAATTTCACAACACCCTCGCTGCCGTCCATCTCTTCTCACCCTGAAACTTAAGTGCTCTTTTTAGTGCTTGACGGCTAGGTGTGCTGTGGTGAGGAACAGTCTTTAAAATTGCTTACTCCCCTGCCTGACTACACCCGCTGAATTACATTTGGGTGGTTGTTGTCATTTGGTTTCTTTCCCCCTCAGACAAGTCACATTAGAAGTCAAAGACGGCGGGTGTTGCCTGCCCTTTCCTTAGTTAACAGTAACATGTAACTTGTCATTAGTGATGAAAACACTTAACGTCTCTACCATTTGAATACCAACACATGGAATTGGTTATGCTTCATTGGATTTTGGCATCTGGTGCCAAGCAAAGATGATTAGCAAAATCACATTCATAGGACCACTTATAACTCAGGAGGCTGAGCAAATGTAATCTATGATTCATATACGTTCTATTTCTCTAAGCCCAAACGACGGCAGTTGGTTTGAAAATGCAACCCTCCCACGATTATGTAGGGCTAATGAGAATACCTTCCAGGCACCTAGTCATATATTCTCAGTCATGGATGCTGGAGAGCCAAGGAGCAGAGGGACTCTTCTATTGGTGCCTCACGCTTAGAGCAGACACATCCAGTTCATTCATCATCTTGTTTCTGATGGGTCCTGACTCTCCATTAGCCTGGAGCTTGCCTGAGTGTCAGGAACAATGAATATACTGTTTTAAATATTCCTAAGATTAAGCTTTGGCTCCTTTGTGGAAACCTGGTGTAAGTATATATGCTTTTTAAACACAGGGGGAAAATGTAATGGCTCTTCTAGGAAGAAAGATTTTATTTTAAAAAATTTTTGATTTTTAAAATATTTTTTAAACTATTCTGATTTCCAACCTGAATGCTATTAGACTTATTTTGCAGCCATTGTGGCTTATGGCTTATTCATTCATCCCTAGTTAGGGCATCCTATTTTACTGTTGCTTGTTATACAATCCCTTTGCTTATATAGACCCAATCCACATTGGCCTTTCTGATTGACTGCCATTTTTTTGCCAGACTTGATTAAGGAAGATCTGGGTTTCATTTACCAATTTCAAAAATGGCTGGTTCTGTTACATCGATCCCCATAATCTTTCTTACAATTCATCAGCCTGCTTCAGAAGCAATATAACCGGTAGTCTAGAAATAGATGGTTTTGAATACTTATACTTTAAAAATCAGGTCTCTAAGACTTTGCTCCTTCAATAGGACATTTGATGTTGAAAATTAGTATCCATACTTGTATTTGTTTTTGTTTTTGTTTTTTTCCTCAGAGCTGAAGTTAATCAAAGCCTTAGGATACCTTTTATTAAAGGACAGAACAATCTGTTCACTATTCATTCCTTGTTATAATTATCCTAGAAATTCAAAATGAAAATATATCTATTCCATCTGGTCATGGTGCAAGAATATTCTAATGAAAGTTCTAGAGTCCTTGGGCTGACATCAAGGTATCCTCTTTCTAGGTATCCTAGAAAATTCATCAGTGTTCTTTCTATTCCTTTGAGATACTATTCTACAAAAATGTACTTCTTGCTACCAAAGAATATATTCTGTCAAACTTAAATTTCCCTTTTCTTAACTTTATCCCCTGAAATTTTTCTTATCTCCAGCCAAAATTCCTCTTTCCCCTTGGTGTTTAGACCCTCAAGTTATCTGTAGATTTCTATCATGCCTTTTGGGTCTGACTTTGTGGTTTGGCTACACTATAAAGTTCATATTTTGCTTTAAAACCATCATTGTAGATGATCTCCTCTGGATTCTCTCCAGTTGCTAATTTCTTTTCAGTCCTGAGGTCCAATATTCCAGGTTAGGGCATCCTATTTTGCCCTTGTTTGTTACATAATCCCAGTGCTTATATAGCCCCAAACCACACCGAACCTCCTGACTGACTGCCATAGAATATTTCAGACTTCTATCTGATTGGCTCCCAACTCTTAGGCGGCATCACTGATTTTCATTTCATCCTGCCCATGTCTCTCAAACTGACTGTGATCCCTCTGATATCATTTCTACATTCTTAGTGATACCTGAGTTAAACAGTTCACAGCATCTCAGTCTCCCAAAAAACAAGTCAAAGGCTTGGCCCCCAAGCTTCTGAAACATGAAAAGGAGGACATGATTTTAGTCTGTGTGATGTGGGATATATGAGAAATGGGTGGAGAATTCTAATTACATGAAATAGCCATCCTGCCCCATGCCTAAATGATGTCTTGATTGGAAGTTAGAAATTTTTTGCAGCTGAACCAAGAGTGTTTCTTTAAGTTCCTATTCTAGGATCTCCCTGAATGAATATAATAGCCAAGGCACTTAAACTACAATTGATGGATATCAGTGGAGGTAAATCTAAACTCACAGAATAATCCTATATGGGTGAGATTAGCAAAAACTCACTTTCTTAAACATCAAAGCAGCACTGAGGAACAGTGATCATTTTCCAAAGATGGAAACACTGTCACAGTTATTCTCTAGAAAGTAAATATAATGATTTGCAAGATAAAACGATATTTGAGAGACTGGGTCTTAACTGGTACTGTGATGTGAAAAGACTAAGATATAAATTTGACCCTCCACCTTGGAGAACAATTTAATATTATAATACCAAAAGAGATAATCAGAAAAAACCTTTATGCCAACACCAAAGGGAGAAGGCACTGAACATGTCCGTACTATATGCTAACTCAAATTTAGTGTTGTACTCAAGATCATCCACTCGAACAGTTTGGTCCTGACCCTTTAATCAACTGTTATTAAGACAATATAATAACAACACTTGTCGGAACTTCCTATACAGCAGGCACTGGGCTGAAATTATGCATACACTATCCAAATCAACACACACACACAGACACACACACACACTGAGCTATTATACTTAACCCCCATTTTACAGATGAAGAAAACCAAAATCTAGAAGCATCCCACAGGTCATACCCTAGGTAAGCGGCAGAGCCAGTAATCAGATTCATGTGATTTAACCCTGACCTCTAACTCTTGCAGGACTAGAATTGCAGATTAAGAAGCTATTCACTTTGGAAGTGCTTTGAGACCATTTCCGGATGGATTTCAATTTGTTGATTTCTCATCTAACTGTGTGACCTTGGACACATCACTTCACAGCTCTCATCTTCACTTCCCAATTTGCAAAATCATATCCACTCCAGAGGGCTGCTGAGATGAGTAAAGGACCTAATATATGCAGCATGCTTAGCATAGAGCATCCTGGAGAGAACGAGCACAGTGATGGGAGTTATTACTATAATCTAGACAAAACTGATAAATTTTAACTACTTTATGAATCCAGCTATATTGAATAACCATCCCTAATGCGAGTTTACCTGGTCTTAGGTAATCTATTCAAACCTTTCTAATTTGCTAATGAATCCTTTGTTTAAAACTATTTGAAAAAGACCCGTGGTCGACCCAGTGAATAGTCTAGCTGGGGATTTTCATCATCCTTCCCAAGTTTTAAAGGTGCTGTCAATACAAACTAAATAATACCAATATGGTCTTTGAAGGCAGGGCTTTTTTTTTTTTTTTCCAGTTAAATGAAAGACAGTTTGGGATTCTCTATATTCAGAGCAGAGTGCAGAAATTTCTTTGCCCTCTATGGCATGTACACACCAACAGGTCAGTTTTTTGGCTCAGTATTTTGGGTCAATTTCACATTGCCCCAAATTGGAACTATGAACTCTCTCTTTAAAATAGGCACAAAGTTGGAGGTTTTCAGACGCATTTAGTTAATATCAAGACCTGTAAAATTTCTTCTGACACTATATTCAGAAAACTAAATGATTATTCTTATTCGTCTTTCTCACTTTTCCCCCACTCTGTGTGGCTAATTCCACCATCCTTCACCAATCATGACCTTTAAAAAAAATCAAAATCAGTGAAGAGAAAAAACTTCCTGTTTCTGTGTCAGCACCTGAATTGAACACACAAAAAGCCGCTTGCAACAACATTCATTCTCTCATGTTCTGTGCAAATACTAGCAACGTGTTCTCTGTTTTCTAGTGTTTCATCTTTATCTTCTCAACTTTAAAAAGCAGTTTTGCATAAGCACACTGTTCTCCCTCTTTATTTAACATCTTTATTTCTCCAGCTGGTGTGAGTACAGTATTTCTAAATATCAACTCTTCTGTTTTTAGGATACCCGTTAGTGAGGAAGGTGAAAAGCAAGTCTGTATAAAAATCTTAAGCCAAGTTGCAGTTTGGATGTGCTTAGCACAGTCCCGCATGAAACAAACAACCACTGTTTACCTGCAGCCAGCATTTGAAAGAATCTTCCAACACCAAATCCTAAATGTGTGACTATCACTTTTGGTTTTGGCTTCGAAACTTGATCTCAGGCGACTTTCAATAATAATACAAGTTGGCTGACAACCAAATTTAATTTCAGTTTATAAATATTTTTGAACCCGCGCTTTGTGCCAAGGGCATTCCTTCTTTGTTAGTTTTCCTTTCTGTCTTTGTGGGTGAAGGTGCAGTTGGAGGCTCTAAGTAAGTTAATTTTTTCTGAACCTGGTACATGGTTCAGCTGTACTTAGTTACTTCAAGCAGTTTTTAAAACCTTCCCATAGCATATGTTTTAGAACTTACTTTTGAGGATGAATAATTGTGTAATAAACAGTCTTTAATATTTTATCACTCTAACATTTTCACAATCTAAATATTTTCCAATATTTCTAATTTTTTGAAGTAACTAAATAATGTGGAATTTTTTCCTTTGAAAATGTTTTTTCCCCCCAGAATCTTCACTTCTCTATATTGAATGGAAATGGGAGAACCTATTTGCCCAACATGTTTTCCTAGTGACAATATGGGATGGGGCATACAAGAGAGAGGAAAAAAGAAAAACAATTGATACCATGCCTGTACCAATGAGTTTTGACAGCTGAGTGTACCTATGAAATCACCACCACAATCAAGATACAGAACATTCCCATAACCTCCTGGGCATGATTTTATGAATGTTCCACGGACATTAACAACAAGATTTTACACTGTGTAATGGTTGAATTGTGCTTCAGTCAGTATAGAAAGAAAAGGAAGAAGGATTAAATAGAGAGCAGAGTTTTTTTTATCTCTTGTACTGAGTTGAATTTTCTTTCCAAAAGATAGGTCCAAGTCCTAATCCCTGGTACCAGTGAATGTGACCTTATTTGGAAATAGGATCCTCGCAGATGTGATCAAGTTAAGATTAGATCAGACTAGATTATGTTGGATTCTAAATCCAACCACTGATGTCTTTATAAGAGAAAGGAGAGGGCAACTTGGACGGACGGACACACACACACACACACACACACACAGGAAAAAGCCATGTGAAAATGGAGGCAAGATTGGAGTGATGGGTCTACAAACCAAAGAACACCAAAGATTGCTGGTAACCACCAGAAGCTAGAAGAGAGGCATGAAACAGATTCTCCCTTAGAACCTCCAGAAGGAATCAATCCTCTTGACACCTTGATTTCGGATGTCTGGCCTCCTTAACTGTGAGAGAATAAGTTTCTGTTGTTTTAAGCTACCCAACTTGTGGTACTTTGTTACACTTCTTAAGCACAGTATGCCACAGCTTGGTCCTCATTCTTTCTACCAATGTAATAAAACCCAGAGCCAAGGAATTCATTGAGCAAAAAGCAACCCCAAAGATTTTAAAAATAAGGCAAGAGAATGGCTAATGAATGCTTTCCAGTGTTTCACTTTAAAAGAAAGGAGCACCGGGAACTATATTCGATATCTTGTACTAGCTTATGGTGAAAAAGAATATGAAAAGGAATATATGTATGTTCATATATGATTGAAGCATTGTGCTGTACACCAGAAATTGACACATTGTAAACTGACTATACGTCAATTAAAAAAAAGTTAAAAAAAAAAAAAAAGGAGAAGACTCATCAGTGGCACATCCTACCTAGATGCTAAGCAGGGTGACATCATTGTCATTAGCAACAGCTGAGCTACACATGGGTCCCGCACAGGGTTCTAGCCCTTCTTCAGGATGGAGTACACTTTGCCTCTTGCGAGATCTCTGCTCTTCCATTCGTTTCGTGAACGGTACTTGCAGCTTGGTTTTATAATTGATCAGCAACACACAGAAGTGTATCACTGGCTCAAGCCAGAAAAAGACACTAAAGTCCTGAGGGCTGTGATGCTTTAGATTACCTTTTTTGGTGTTTAATTCACTCTGCATTAAATGGGCTGAGTGCACACCTGAGACGCAAATGAGTTCAAATGCCAGAACGGGTCCGAGAAAAATGCCTTTTAAAAGGACAGATGGGAGCTGATCGAATCACCAACAGGCATGGAGAACCAAACCCTGGGAAGGTATGCTCTAGAGAGAATCTCCGGGGATCCAGTTGAGAAAGCAGAGCTGCTCAGGTTCATAGCTGCATACCCTTCATTTGCCTCCTGTACGACTTATTGGGAATTCCTTAGGTATTTTTCACAGTTCACTGCTTTGTGGCGTGACACAGATTAGAGACTTACCAAAGAACTCCCACCTTCCCTTTAAAGATATAGGAATGGAAATAAGACACTCAAAGACTGGAATAAGCAGGTTGTGGATCAGGGAGCTAAATTTAACGGGTTTTCTCCATTTTTAAGTCGAAATGGTTTTATAAAGCAGTGTCATGGAGTTTCAAATGCAAACTGTCAGAAGTTGTTGAAGGTTTACAGAGCAGTGGGGGACACCCAGAAATAAGAATCATAGATCTAACTTTTAATACAGATTTGGCTACTAACTAGCCTAGTCAACTAACTTTGCGCAAAAGAAAATCCCTCCTCGCCTCCCAGGTCTTGGCTTAAATGTCACTCTTCTGAGAAATCTTCCTGACTTCTCCACCGACCTGGGCTAAATTAGGTCCATGTTATGTGCTCTTACTTTCAGACCTTTTCTTCATCATAGCATTTATTAAAATGGTAATTGTATGGTATTTATTAATGCAATTATGTATGTTTAAGCTCTGATGTTACCAAGGTTATAAGTTTGATGAAGCAAGAGCCATCACTGATTGGTTTCCCCTTGTACTGCCAGTGCTGGAACAGCTCACATCACCGAAGTATAGGGCTCAATCAATAATTATAAATCAACCTCCCAGCCCTGGTCTCCTCATCAGGAATTCGGCTTTTCAGGTCCCTGCTGGCTCTCATTTTCTGTGTCTCAGACTACTTAGAATTATCCTCAGGCATCAGAGGGAGGTACCTTTGTTGACTTGACTTGTAGAAGGACTAAAAAAAGTAATAATGATACAGGCATCGGCTTATCAAAACTGTTGCTGTTTCATTAAATGCATGGCCTTTGAGTTGGGCACCTCCAAGTTTTAGACCTAGAGGTGTGTGTGTGGGTGTGTGTGTGTGTGTGTGTGTGTGTGTGTGTATGAGAGAGAGAGAGAGAGAGAGAGAAGAGGGAGAGGGAGGGAGAGAAAGAGAGGGAGGGGAGTAGAGGAAGAGAGACCAACCAACCTTGGGTAAAGTTATTTAATTCTTCAGAGACTCAGGACTTCCTCTGATATATAGACTTAATAGCTACAAGTTGTAAAGTATTTGGTACATTTTCTGACATAGAGGAAACATATAATAAATGTTACCTACTATTAATAAAACTAGCATGAATTATAGAAATAAGGCACATAGTATATGATGTGTCTAGGCTTGTCTACCTCTATGTACCATCACAAAATCAAACACCTAATAACATAACAGTAGTAGTAAGAATAGCCAACCCTTAATATGCATCAAGTATTTTGCCAAGTGTTTTATATGGGTTATCTCATTTAATCCTCACAGCTCGATGAAGTAGTTATTATCTTCATTGTCCAAATGGGGAAACTGAGTTACTAACAGATTAAAAACTGGCCTAAGTGATCTAGTAAATAGTAGAGCCAGGATATGCAGCAGTTACGTGGTCAGTGATGGAGCCAGAAAGTTAATCCCCACACACAGCACTAATTGGGTCTTTTAAATAGGTTTTCATCCTGAGGGAACTCTAATTCAAAAAGATACATGCACCCCAATGTTCATAGCAGCACTATATACAATAGCCAAGACATGGAAGCAATGTAAATGTCCATGGACAGGTGACGGGATAAAGAAGCTATGCTATATTTATACAATGGAATACTACTCAGCCATAAAAATGAATAAAATAATGTCATTTGTAGCAACATGGATGGGCCTAGAGATCATCATTCTAAGTGAAGTAAGTCAGACAGAGAAGGAAAAATTCTGTACCACACATATGTGGAATGTAAGAAAGAAAATTAAAAAAAGGACATTATGAACTCACCTACAAAACAGAAACAGACTCACAGACATAGTAAACAATCCTATGGTTACCGGGGAATGGGGGTGGGAAGGGATAAATTTGGGAGTTTGATATTTACAAATGTTAGCCACTATATGTAAAAATAGATTTTAAAAAAGTTTCTTCTGTATAGCACAGGGAACTATGTTCAATATCCTGTAATAACCTTTAATGAAAAAGAATATGAAATCTAATATATGTATGTATATGCATGACTGGGACATTCTGCTGTACACCAGAAATTGACACATTCTAACTGACTGTACTTCAATTAAAAAATAAAATAAAATAAAATAGGTTTTCTATGGAAGATGCATGACAAATTAAAAAGTCATGCTTATCTCCTCATTCATATGATCTAGACCATGTAGCCAGGATTGGGGGTTTCTGGGTGTGGGGCTTGGGTGTGGAGGAAGGGATGAAGGAGGGCTTAACATTTCAAAAGCACCTATTCCATTCCAAGAACTTTACACAGATTATTTCTACACAACATTGCTGTGATATGAATATTCTTATTCTCATTTTATAAATCAGTGATTCATACCCATCTACTTCCCACTACACTTCATGAATGTTGAATCTAGCTAAAAAGGCAAATATCCTGGTCATCATAAAACATGAACAAGAATGTCATACCTTTAATTTGAATTTGCCGCTCATACTTTCCAAATGCAGATGGGAATTAGGCAGTCAAAGCTGTTTCTTGTGCATATTTTCACTTATTGAAAGAGTTCTGACCTTCTTTCCTCCAGGATAAATCTTTAAATTGATTGTTTTCCCAAAATCACTATCTAGTGCTTTAAATATGTTCTTTGGGGTACTTTTCACATACTGTATATTCCTCTTAAGTTGTAAAGTGCCAGACTGGACACAGTGCTCTTCTTAGAGATATAAACAAGCTGTGTTTAGTTTGATTCATGTATACTGAATAAGAAATTGAGTAGAAGGCCTTTGTTTGCTTTTTATGATTTGCCTGATATCCCTAGGGTGGGGATAAGCTCATCAAATTCTTGTTGTCTATAAAGTGAAGGGAGGCCAATCTGACAAATTGGTTTTGAAGGTTATGAGAAGTTACTGTTACCAAATTCCCTTTTATTGTTCAGAACAGCTCCATTTTACCCAGATGAGTTCTCATCAATGGAAAGTCAGTGTACTTGAGCCAGATGAGCCTTGGGGCATTTCCAAATTGATGCTGGAGCAAACGATGGCTTTCTAAACGGTGATGGATATGATAAAGCAGAGAGGGCCAAGAAAGAATCTATTTGGCTCAAGCATATGACAAAACGTGGATCATTAAGATAACAGAAAAAATATGCTTAAAATACTTGAGAGCCCCATTTGAGGAAATAATTGATTCGATTGTGTAAACTTTTTATTCAGAAGTCCTGAATTTTTTTTTAAAAAAATCATAATATCCTTTATTGACAGTAAGAACTTACAGCTCAGCAACACCAAGGCAATCTTTTATGCATTCAGTATGTCCTCAAATCTATGCCTCTTTCTTTGACCTGGCTGCTAGCATCTCCACCGCAATGAGACTTGCACAAGTAGGAAAAGCGTAGTATCTATATCTAGTTCATTTACTTAAAAAACGCAGAAATCTGTGGCACAAAAATGGCAAGTGACATGCCCATGATATGAGAGACTGTGCTCTATTCATTTTTTTATCCTCAGAATATTCCACAATGCTACATAACATAGGCACTAATTAAAATTTAAAAATGAATGAGTGAATGAGAACTTACTGCAGCTGCAGTTCTTGCCACCTAACACACCAAGGTCTTCTTCTATGTTATTCTGAATTGCATCTAAGACATTAATTAGCTCAGTTCATTTTTTTTTCAAACATCTTCATTGAGCTATAAGTCACACCCCATAAAATGCACCCACTTTCAGCTCAGTTCATTTTAACTCAACTTAGCCAAATAGTGCTGAGTTATACATATTTATTTAAAGTCTGCTTCAAAATGTGTTGAGAGACAGGGTGAATATGTACAGCTAAAACTAGTTTTGGAATCCATCTCTTGATTTATTCATTAATGTATCTCTTGAGACCATCAATTGAGAAATGAGTGTATTTTCCAAAATATATATTGGCTATAATTAAAGAGTGTTTTTTGGTACGTTTTAACTTAGTAGAGAAATCATTACAATGATGAGGAGATTGCCGTTTTTTGAATCTTGCTAGGAAAAAAAAGCTTCCAAAGGAGAGTCATGGGATTTTCAGATGATTGACCAGATCCAGAGGCTAAGACTTCTAAGGAGAAGGCAGATGGATTTATTATTACCGATTTCCAGCAAGATAAAGCATTTGTTTTCACAGACTGCTTCAGTGTCCTGGTTTGACATTTACTGTTGTTTTAAAAGGCAAATTAAAAACACTGGAAATGAAAGGGCCAGATAAAATATAATCCCAAACTATCCTGGAGGGACAGAGTAACTGATAAAGATGACCTGAAGCCCCTTTTGCAGCCAGGGACAGCCCAGAGCTCCAAGCACTATTTGGTTGGTGCCTCTCTTCATTTGAAAGGAAGGATTTAATAACATGGTCAACCAGCTTCTTTCTGTTCTAGAGTTCAAACTATTAATCTAATGCAGAACAGCATCAACTTTTTAAAGGTAGGCACTGGACTCAATGACACTTTCATTTGATAAGACTGAAAGCCAAATGAAAGTAACCTGTTGGTAAGAAAGACCATTTCTCTTCCTTTTTTCCCTTTTGTCAGCTTTTATGTTCTATTGGTAAAGGAAATGAAACTTCTCCCAACACGTAGCCCCTTTTGTGTGGCAACCACAGGACACCTTGGAAATACTGATTTTTTCACACATGATCTTTCTAGAGAAAGAAACTTTGGCACAGGTCTCTTGACTAATCTGACTCAAATTAGTCAAATAGTTTCCAAACTCAAATAGTTTTCAGTAGGTGTGTTCGAACCTCCAAGTTTTGGTCAAAGCATCTCTTGAGATATTTCACTCCAAAATGAGTGATCCCAGGTTTAAACCCCTATCGAGACAGTCAACAAGTATTTATTGAGAAACCACTTATGCACCAGGAATTCTCCTCCATGCTAAATATAGCAGCAAACAGGAAAAGAGTGTCCCTGCCTGTAAAGACCTTACCAAATTGTAAAAGGAGGCACATGGCAGATACATAAAGAAATTAACGTAGAATTTCAAGAACTAATATGTGCTATAAAGAGTGGAAAACAGAGGCGCTCATGGGCTGTTTAGCTACAGTGATGAAAAGACCTTTCTGAGGAGGTGGTAGCCAATTTGATTTCTATTTGCCCATAGAGAACTCAGATTAAGACAATAACCCAAAAGGCAAATGATGTTGACTCTACACACCCTGACCAACCAAGGCAAATGTAAAGGGTGAGCCTTAGTAGACCTGAAGCTTTCCCAAAAGCTCACTTCACTGTCCTTATGAGAAAAGCAAAGTCTGGTTTCTCTTAAGAGACCTGTTAGAGTCTTTAATCAATTGCCTTGGGGTTAATCCAGTGACATTTACCTTCAGGAGGTTAGGTGTTCCAGTTCAACACATAAATCTATAATCTCTCTGAAAAGACAGTACTTCTGTGATTTGAAAAAAATTCTTTGTAAAAATGCTTCACTTACACTCAAATTATAGTTTCCAAAACTAAATATAGTTTTGGCACATATGCCATTGGCTGACATCCCTGCATTGCATTTGCCTTTAAGGGCATGTTCACTTTCTAGTTCTCATGCTTTCAGACACTGCTGTCAGCTGAGTTCACAGCCCTGCAGGGGCAGTGTTTCAGTGACCTCCCATGTTTTCATTAATTCTTTAAAAACCTTACACAAACATTTCTCTTCATATTAGGTTTTGCAAACCTTTGCCCTTGTGCTTTTTTTTCTCTCAAAAAATCCTAAATTTGGTGCTTAGACTAATTTGACCTCAAAATATATCAGCTTTTAAATAAATATAAGACTTGACAAGATCCAGAAACTGGTGCTGAAATGGAAGTCAGGATCCTCTCCAGTTTTCTGTGGCCAGGTCAACAGTGCTGCAATTATCCCAATAACTCAAGGGGGAAATAAAACACTCTATTTGTGGGGAGAAAAATAAACAAATATTTAAGGGGGGTGTCTATTTTGGGGGGAATCCACAACAGAGACCTCAGTGAGTGTTACCTGAATTCTTCATCTGCCCAAATCTTCTGAGGTATTCTCTAGAGTCTCTTTCACCTGGGGCTATGGAAATCAGCCCCAATGTCACGATTTCTTGGTCATAAACATCCAGGAGAACTCAAATGATCAGCAATAAGTGGACTAATTAAGGAGAACTCCAAGATTCAAGGAACTACTCCAGACTTAACAATTGCAGTCCTTTAGCTTGCAAGTCTGATGATGCAGATGGTGATAAAAATCCACTAATGTGTCAGGCATCTTCGTTCACTTGCTCATCCACAATGAGTGAGTACTATGTAAATATCAAATGCCAATGTCATAGTAGTGAAAACCAGTTTTTAAAAGAAAATAAACATGTGTCTTACAAAGTAAAGCTTAAAGATATAACTTTCATTACTTGTTAGGCTTTGAAGGAAATTTTGTAGAATACAATTTCTAAGCCAGTTGCCTCATTATTTCCACAGAAACCACAAGGGGAATTAACTAGGAGAGCTGAGCAGTTATACAAAATAACTCACATGGAAAAACAGCAGCTTTTTAATGAATTTCCTGAGTGTTGTAGCTCTGTAGAGATGACAGAAGAATTCTTTTAAAAAGTGGGGCTGAACCAGGCAAGATTAATTAATTAAGATACTGGCTCTTGGAACATATAAAGTTTATGTATGTTGGTGGACCCATCCTAGGACCAGGTTCTTTAGCCCAATTATCTATGACACTCAGAGATAAATACATCATTCCTAGAAAGATAATAGTTTAGAATCAAGACTGAGAGCTTAGGGGTAGAGGGAGAAATGCCATCAATCTAGATTATTTCCTCTCTACCCAACTGGGCTTTTAGAAATAGAAACATGGGAAGTGAGGGAAATAAAATGGGTAATGGTCAGAAATTGCAGACTGACAGGTTGCAGAGGGGTTTCACCCTTTCAGGAGGGGTGCAGAGGGATGCAAAGCGAGATGACAAATGAGAAAGATCTCTCAGTTCCACAGTTGCAAGCATTGCTGGCTGTCGAATATCACAATGCTAGAGAGTTTGCACTGTTTTCTTCTTCATGGGCCACCACCCAGCAAATCCTACAAATATCAAAAGCATATCCGAGAGGCAAGAGAGCAAAGGGTGAAGAGCACGGATGCTGGAATCAGGGCCAGGTTTGAATTCCGATTCTGCTCCTTAGCAGCTCCGTCCCTCCATTTCCCCCAATGAAAAATGGGACAACAGCCATCTTTGTTCCTGGGCTATTATGAGAATTCAATGAGTTAATACTTGTATAGTGCTTAGAACTGTGCCTGACACACAGTGAACACTCAACGAGTATTTTTTAAATTAATAAGTACAATTAAGCCTAACACTTTTAATTCTGTGTTTTGGTAGGTTTATCTGCTGATAGAAAGCAGGAAGTATTTTCGATTGCTCATAATTCATACTTCAATTTTCTTCTTTCCAAGTGTTTCTGTTTATAAAGAGCAACTCGTTATAACATATCCATTTATTTGTTACAATTTTTACCATTCTGGAAAAATTCTCTAATAGAAATTTTCACCCTCCAAATTTTTTTTCTGAAGTGAAACTGGTCTTCAGGAAGTCGATTGACTCCATGACAGCCACCCAATATTTTTTTCCTGCATAAGCATGTACACACAATGCATCATAGGGAATGATAATTTTTCTTCCTCTGTGAACTGCCTTGACTATCTTTCACACTGGATCTTTCCAAGAATCCATTTGTGATTTTACGGAAACTTTTCCAATGAAGGGTACTGTTTTGAAGTTGAATACATTCATTCTGTGGAAAACATAAGTAACACGGCATGGAGAAGAGTAGGAAATTTTTAAGAGGAAACCGAAATGTTTATATATATCTGTCCACAAAAGATGTGCTCCAGTGATCTTAGAATATATAGGAAAAACGAGCTCTGTCCTGGATGCTAAGACCTACATCCATTTGCAATAACATAAAAGATGCCATAAGCTTTCCTTTTGTTACTGGGTCACCACAAAAATGTGAGCTGGGTGAACTGAGTGTGTTCTTAGCACTATCTTTAGCTTCAAGTCTGGTGGTCCTTGTTGGAGCCAGATTTCTCTTGTTAACTCAAAACTCTTTTGGCAAAATGTAAAATAGCTGCTTTATTCTTCATATTTTAGAAAAGAGAGTTTTAAGTTAATACTACTCTTTGAAACTATCCTGTTTCTTACACTACCTCACTTTTATCTAGTCGCCCAGCATTCCTGCACCTTCAATTTGAATATTCTGCAAGTGATTTGCATTTGATGAATTTTATTTCATCAAACATATTTTAATGCCATTTTTTCCCTAAAGAAAGTGCTTTGAATGGAATTGTACTAAATTCCAGCAAAGGAACTGAACAAAATAATAGTTTCACTATGATAATTTCTTACAGATTAAAGAATTAAATTCATTTACAGGTTAATTTAAAGGGAAAAAAATAGGTTTCTCTTCTAAATAATAATCTGTACCATGTCCAAATTACTTTTACAAACACCCATCAATGTATGTAGCAACAGTTGCATTCTGAGGAATATAACTACTGATGGGAATTACAGATGTTAAATAAGAGTATATTTTCTTTCTACCACTGGCTAGGGAAGTACAAATACTATTCTTTTACAAAGTTTTTTTTTTATTTTAGAAAATAAAAATAGTATATATTTTGCCCATCTCACTTTTTGGCACAATGAGAAGAGAAATAAGCATCACAATAAAAGTTATTCTGAGAGCAATCTCAAGTTCACAATTGGGGAAAACAAAGCAGTAGCCCCAAGGATGGGAGATGAACTAAGCAGTGAGCCCAGAGAAGGTGCTTAGGAATTCCAAGGCTGTCACAGAGGAACGAGATTCACTTACAATGGAACTGAGCGGGGAGGTATGCTTTTTATTCTAGAGCTCACAAGGCCCTGGTCAGAGCAGGAAGACATGCCTCCCCTTGCAAAAGGAGGACTAAATCCCTTCCAGCTATGAAGTGAACAATTTAAGCCATTTTGAAGTTTAAAAAACGCAGTATTTCCTTCTTCATGGTTGCACCGAAAATTTGAATTGACTGAAGGTCTGGGGTGTTAAGGCACATTCCCCCATTTAAGGATCAGAGAGGGAATGAGAAGGAAAACACCAAGAGAACAGGTTTGACACTGGTGTACAATATAGCGGACCAAAACAAAACTCTGAAAACCATTTGCAAGACTTACCACGTTAGCACTCCAAGCAGCCTAACAATCCAATTAGTTTAGAATAATAGAATTTTAGAACCGGAAGTTATCTTGGACGCAATGTAGCCCATCTCCTCTCTGTTAATGAGGAAACGGCAGCCACACAGAGTCACCCTGAGCTGGATTTAGAGTCTTTGTATTTAGGGTTCTGATCTGAGTGGCTTGGTTATCTTTAACTGGAGTGCCCAAGTCTTCTGACCTGCTTGGTTACCTTTCCCTTAAGTATCCAAATAAAGTAACTGAAATCCAGGGTCTCTTACATGTCACCACCTCCCAGAGCTACTCCAGCACTTTTAAGAATTTCTGGCTGCATCGACATTGCAGTGTTGGACACCTATTACTCCTCACCTGAACTCCTAAGCCATGCCATCCTCAGTTATCTCTCCAGGCCTCTAACTATCTTTGTCCTCAAAGAGTCTTCTCTTATGCATTTTCAAGGCGCAACTCAGAGAAGTGCTGTGTTATATAGCAGTCTATCAAAGATTGAAAAACAGTAGAGAAGAACTGCCACACAGTCCCAGAAGTTACTTTGAATTGAGCACCAACCCTCCTGAATTTCCCTCAGCCAGAGTTGTTATGGAGAAATCTCTTATTGACTGTTTCTGTAGGTGTCAGCCTCCCTCTTCTTCTTCCAGCTCTAAGACCTCAAAGCTATTTCTCCCAGAATACAAAGCAGCTAGCCCCATCTTCCTCAAACTCCTGATCTGTGACTAGGTCCAGGGCCCAAAGGCCCATTAAGTTTTCTAAACCAAAGAGAAGTTATCTTCTCAAGTTCTAGACATGACTTCAGTCTCAAAACACAGCACCATTTTTTCTTAGGTCATGGTCATATTAAACAAAATAAAAACCAGACACATTGGAATTATCAATTCAGAGGTCTGCTCAAATTTCGGAGCCACTAGTGGTTTACATATTCATCTTGTTCCCTGGATACCTCTCTAATCCATCCCCTCCTCCACTTTACCGCTGCCATTGCCATGAACCAGGCCCTCACCATCTCCCCCTTGACTCTGACCACTGCCCCCTAAATTTGCCTCCCTCACACCAGCCTCTTCCTCTTTCAATTGCATTTGCCTGGCTACCGAAGTTTTATTCCAAAAATTCAATTTTATCAGGACACTCTCCCAGTTAAGCACCACAATGACCATCACCAGCTCTCAGAAGCACGTGTGGTCTTAACCAGTCATAGTCTAGCCCTAACTTAGTATTTCATCCTCACACTCTTCCATTTTCCTAATGGCATCACCCAGCTGCTATTAAAACACACCTTCTCTTTTGACACCTTGGTATCTTGAAGGAGCCTTCCTTTTTGGAATGTGACCTCTAACGTCCTTAAAACTGTCTAACACTTACACCTGCTTCAAGAATCAAGGCCCAGCTTGAACATCACGTTTATGAAGTCTCCCTCATGGTTCTCATAACCTTCAGTACACGTCTTCATTACTTCATTTTCTACATTATGTTGTTAGTGTGGAAGTATCTCCCCTACTAGACTTTGAAGTAAAAAGGAACATTGGCTTCAATTCATCTCGCTTTCCTAATTCTAAGCGTGATACTCAGCTCTGAGGAGGTGTGTGAGAAACATTCATTTAACTGAATTGAATAGACTCAGTTTTAGTTAGCTATATCAAAAAATAAAGCAAAATATTTAAGCATTTTAAATTAATTTCAACCTAAATTTCTTTAAAATAAGGGGAGAGAGAGGAGCCTGACTTACTTCTCTCAAAACCAATGATAATGTTTTTTGGGTAATGTTTGTAAAATTGGCTCTATTTATGAAGAAAAACAATTTGGATCACTGTCTCCTACCTGTGTAAGAGTGACCTCAAAATGAATTAAAAACCCCAAAATGAAAGTCACCCATGGAAAACAAAGCAGTGATCAGAAGCAATGAACTACAAGTATACAAAAATAGATAGATCTTAAAAAATACAGTTAAGTAAAATCATAAGAAACAGAATCAGATCTAGAATACAACGGCATTTATGTGAATAAAAATCATAAGAATAAAAATGCAAAACAACAATGAATATTTTGCTAGAATACCTTCTTATCCAAAGACATATATTAACCATGTTATGGTGTATGCCTAAGGCAGGGTACAGAACGAAGAAGAAAATTAACAAAATAAAACAGGAAAGAGCCATTAGCTGGACTGATGATAATAGTGGACAATGAAAGAGGATTCTTCAAGGGGACACTCATACGTAAAGACAGATACTGAACCTGTTAGGGAAGTGTAGTATGACAAGAAAATAAAGGGGGAAAATGTTTAAATGGGTAATGTAAGGGATGGTGTTCTGTGCACTGAAGAATATAACTAATTCATTTGTGGATCTAAGGTCTAAATAATGAAATTAAAAGCTTAAACAAATGTAAAAAGAATATTCAAAGTTTGGTCTCACAAAACAGTGGGTGTATGGGGCAACAGCATCTGTCTTCATGGTGTGAGATCATGTTCTGGCGTCTGATGATCAGTAGCTGGCTCCTTTCTGAGGGCAGTAATGTAGAACAGGCCAGGGGTGGACAAAGATTCTAGTTCCTCTCTGTCTGGGACTTGCTGGGTGATCCCAATAGGCCACTCCACTCCTCTGGGCCTTATCAGAATGTCACAGATAACAATACCACAGAGGGCTGTCAGAGAGCAAGCAGAAGGGACTACATCTTACAAGTAACTCATTTCCCTCCAGATATTAACTACGTAAAACAGAGGGGATACCAGCTCCCAGGTAGGCAAGGGTGCCTGTCACCCATTGTCAGAAGCCTGTAGCCTGTGTTGGAATTAGGGAGGGAGGGAGAGTGCTAAGGAAGAGAAATAACCAACCCACTGAGTCCATATAATAGTTGCCTTTGGATCTGTTGAAGCTCACGTAGCCATCTGTGTGTCTTTGGGGGATCATCCAGATCCTGACTATCTATGGTTAATATAACCTGGACCTTCTCAATTACTGGACACCCTTGGTCCCCATTTCATCTCTGGAGAATGGGGTTGGATGGAGGTCATGCGATAACAGCCTGAGACCTACATTTCAAGGGCCTGAGGACAACATGGTCCCCGTGCAGGAGGGTTACCCTCGAAATTTCCTTCTTGTTTTTTTTAAAATTTTTTTGAGGGGGAGGAGGGAGGAAATTAGGCTTATTTATTTATTTTTAGAGGGGGTGCTGGGGATTGAGCCCAGGACCTTGTGCATGCTAAGCATGTGCTCTACCACTTGAGGTATACCCTCCCCCTCTTCCTTCCTGTTTTGATTGAAGAGAAATTATTAGCTGCTTTTGTGGGCCCAGATGGAAGGTTCACCTGTTTCGCTTATCTGCCAACATAAACAAGGAAAATCTCTATTCTTTTATGTGAAACAGTGTATCTGGACTTATTAAATATTATTACTATCTTGACACAATTTATAGTTACCATGTTCTACAATTGAGGCTGAAGGCAAATATTTATCAAATGTGGAAAATTAATTTTTAAAAACTCCAAAATTACTTGTATTCAAAGCGAACAATACTTTTTTAACCATTAATAGTTTAACTTACTGCATTAAAAACATGAACTCTTCCAGAAGTACACTGAAGAAGACTGACACTGAAGTCTTTTCATGAGTTATTACTGATAATGTCTTATTCATTAGCTTTCTTCCTGGAAATCTGGCACTGTTTTCACGCCATATCTATATGGCCGTGTAATGTGCCACCCCATGGGGGCAGGTGAGTGACCAGTGGACAAAGTCTTGAAGGAAAGAGAACATTGACTATTGAAATTTTCACAAGACTTACATTTCAACAGTTGGACCTAGAAGTCAAGCCTCTGCCTTGAACTTAGAAACCAAGTGGAATTCATTGCTTTATGATACCAATTATTCTATGTAGGAACAAAAAGAGGTTGATGCAAAAATTCCTGACTTTGAGCTAAAAATGTACTCTCTGTTTTGGCAGATCAAAGGACAAGCTGCAGAAGGCTTGTTCCTATTTTGTCTCTGAGTGTGTGTGTCTGTTGTGATGCAGTTCAGTAGTGTTCACATGAAGATAAAGCAAGCAAGGAGGAGGGGGTTGGCAGGAGAGAAGAAGTAACTTTATCTTTGACCTAATGAGTGGCTTTTTGAAACCTGAGTCATCGGTTTGGTGCTGTCCCGTGGGAAAGGGACAGGAGGTGATAAACAAAATAAATGATGGACTCAAAATGGAAAAGCATTGCTCTGTGAAGCTATTGGCTGCATAAAAAGGAAGATGGGATACAAATGTTTATCCTACCAACATGCATACGGTACTTGGACAAGTCAGTTTCTAGACCAAAAGTACAATTGTGTGATAATCTGTTCATATTTCTGTGCACAAGCCTCATGATGCCATCAACTTAAAGTGATTAATAAACCTGCCACTTTCCACTCAGTTTAGAGAGTCAAATTTGACAGCAAAAAGAAAAAAACCAAAAAACATTTTCGTACTATAAGGTGTCAGGAAAAGACGAATAGTGACACAAATTGAACTAGATAAATCTATGGCTCTAGTACCACCGGTGTTATTTCTTGCTTACTATAAGTATTAGGAAAACTAAAACCCTCAGTTCCCAGCTTATTTAATTGAACTCATTGACAAGATGTTACCCAATTCTGGGAAGACAAGCACAGAAAAAGCTCATAATAAAGAACAGTGGAATCACTCATCTTCTTGGACAGAGAATCTTTTATGATTATTTTGGGTGTGTGCAATTTTTTAAAATATCACTCAGATATTAAATCTTGAATAATTAACTAAAGAGAATAGTGCATATCTCAGTTTATTGATATTTTTGTTTAAAGAATCATTAAGAAATATACTCAGAGTAGGAACCATATGTTTTCACACATAAGATATATTAGAGATATTCAACATTGATAAAATAATTGCCATTTCTCAGCATCTATGAAGTATTAAATAAGTGGGTTTGTTAATGTTTCCTCAATCCAATAAACATTAAATGAGTAATTATCATGAGAAAGGTAATTTGATTTTCTTTTTAAAAACTTTCCAGCTGAGTGAGTACTCCAATATAATCACTGATGGAGGTAGTATTTGCTTAGAATATGTGAAAATCCTTTATACAAAGGGTGTCTAATGTCAGTTAAGAATCAAATAATACTTGTTTCTGTAAAGTTACATGTTATTTTGGTTCAAAACAGATGTTTTTCACCTTGACTCGCCTTTCTTATCAGGGTTGATCCAAGTGGCTTTAACCTGAGTTGAAAAATTAAATACATTCTCAAAGCACTCACCATGATGGTGCTAAGAATAAGAGAGGCTGCTCAAATGCTCTGGGCAAAGGCATCATTGCTGCTAGGTTTAATGCCTCCCAAGTCTTTGCCAAAGGGAATACTTGTACTTCTCTTTGGAGGAGTCAAGGCTGGTGAAGCTGTATAAAAAAGATCAGTCACAGTGATTGGCAGGATAGTTAAGGAGCTATATAAATTCCGTACCTGCCCTCCTCATTCTCACTGAGGTCCTTGTTTCCTATTTCACTGAGAAAACCAGCAGACTTTCTCCTTTCTGCCTCAGCAGGAAATCTATGCCATACACTTTTCTTTCCAACCTCTCTTGCGGAAGAGCTGTCCATACCCTAATCCAGCGGTTCTCGTTAGCTTTTAAATCTCTGTGGCATTCTTAGTTAGCCCTTTTTTATTCCTAACAGTGTTTTGGGGGGGGCGAGGTGTCGTCTTTATTTTATAAGTTTTCTCAGTTGTCTATCGCTTTTGTTAATGTTTTTAAATAAATGACTTGGGTTTTATTTTCACCCACTCTATTATTAAGCTTTATTTTAATTTCTGTTATCTTCATTATCCTCATTCTCCTGCATTCTTTGAGCTTATTCTGTGTTTCTAGCTTTTTGATTTGGAGTTTTCATTTTTTTCCATTTTTTTAATTGAAGTATGGTTGATTTACAATGTTTTGGGTGTATAGCAAAGTGATTCTGTTATACATATATATAAAAAATCTATTCTTGTTCAGATTCTTTTCCATTAAAGGTTATTATTCATTCATTTTTAGTCTTCTTTTCTAATATAAGCATCTGAGTCTATAAAATTCCTATTAATTACCACATAAGCTGCATCCCCCAATTTTATATGTAGTGTTTTTATTATCTTTAAATATAAGTATTTTCATATTTCAAGTATGATTTCTCCTTTGAACTGTAAATATATTTTGATTTTTATTAAATTCCAAAAGTGTGGGGTATGTTTTTGTTTTCTATTGTCTTCTTTATCCTTGATTTCTAATGTATTTGTGATCAGAAAAGATGAGCTATATGATGATAGCTTTTTGACATTTGTTAAGATTATTTTATGTTCCAGTATGCAGTCAAATTTTATAAGGCTCCACATGTGCTTGAAAAAAATTGTCCAGTTGTTTTGTATTATCAGTCTCTCTTTCTACATATGTATAAACACATACACACACACACATATGCATAGATACATATATTCAAGTTTGTTTATGATATTTTCTATATCATTATGGTTTTCTGCATCTATGAATTACTAAGAAGGAAAGGTGAAGATGATCCTCATGATTGTAAGTTTGTTATTTCTCCTTGTAATTTCATCAATATCTGTTATACAGCTTTTGAAACTTACTAGACAACACAACTTCTAAATTGTCAAAAAATTTTTACACATTAAATCTTTTATTAATACTTAATGGCCCTCTTAGTAATATATTTTGCCTCAAAGTCTATTTTGAATAATTCCATGGATATACCAACTTTTGGGGGAATGAATATTTCTAATATAATATAATCTTTCTAATTATCTTTCTTTCAATATTTCTGTGCTCTTTCATCGTAGATATGTTTCTTGTAAACAATATAACTAGGAAAAAGGTTGTTTTTTTTTAATCCAGGCTTTTTCATTGCTTTTTAACCAGAGAGTTAATTATAATTATTATGATTATAAACTATTTAGATTCATTTTTGCATCTTATTGTATGCTTTTCCTTTGCCCCAATTTTTCTTTTCTCTTTTTCCTTTTTCTCTATTTCTGCTGTCCTTTGGATTAAGCTTCCTCTCTGTTATTTTTTCCCCTGTTCCTGCTGGATTGCTGTGCATTACCCTAGAGACCTGCGCACTGGCCACAGCTTCTGCTTCCTTCAGTTTTCCCCCAATAAACAGTGCTCCAGCAGGCCTGAGGTATGTTTGCTTGGATGCTCATGTTTGCATAACAGTGCTTCTAGGTAGTTGTATTGTTCTCTGAGGCAGGGACCATGTTTCATTCACCTTCATATTCCCCAAAGCTAGCACACTGCCTGGTACATAGTAGGTTCAATAAATGCTAAAAGAATTCATGAATGAATGTGGATTAAGGCAAAAAAGCATCACTCTAGTGAAGGATTATTTAGAAGGGTAATGGGAAAGGGCAATGTTGATGCCGGAGGACAGAGCGTTAGTTTGACAGGTGTCAAGAATTGTGTCAATTAGCAGTAAATTATGACACTCCATAAAAACCAAGCCTAGAATTGTACATTTGAAAAGTCTTAAAATGTGGACTCAGTAAGGACTTTGGACAGAGGAAAATAACAAGTGATGAGAGAGGATTTTAAAGATGAATTTTTAATAAAACATAAAAGTTAGAGATTTCTTCTGCCAATAACTGCCATAACTGCACATTAAATATTAATCATATTATTTAGTTACGGGATTTCTATAAGATGGACACTCATCAACTCATACTTTTTTATATACAATCAAGTCTTTACCACCAAGGCTGGCTAAATATCCTCTTATTTTTGGAGTCTCCATTCTACATTATATAAAACATACTAAAGCAAACCCACATCCCATAGGAAGCATAATTCATTGCTACAAAAAAAGTTAAGGATTTTATAATTATGCTTTATGATATTTGGCTACAAGTAACTTTTGATTTATGAACTGGTTATAATTTCTCAGCAGTCATCATGTAGACATACCAACTTTCACAGAGTGAGAAAATATAACTTACCGGTGCTTTTCAGATGTAATGAAATGTTTACGGATACTAAATGTATTAATTATTGAAGTTGACATAATGTTAGGCTTTGTGGATGTTGAATTAAACATTTATCCATTTCTATTTTACAATTTTTACTTTGTATTCTTGAACCCATGAATTTTATTTCATGTCTTGAATATTTATAAATCCCTGAAAAGCCCCTTAGCCTTAATCATATGCTCATAGGATATAATGAGTATATGAGTATATAATGAGTAAATTGGCCCTACCTCTATTCTTTGCCTGCCTTCATCCTGCGCGAGAAATATGATCAATCATTTTTCTGACCTTAGAAACAATTGGCAACAACAATCACTGTATCACAGAAACAGAAGCCAGCCTGTGTGATATTGCTGTAATAATGAATGTGCCAGTTTCGCTCCAAAACATCAAGTAGGAAATTGCTTCTCATTTCTGCAGTACTGGTTCACCCATTTTCTTTGGAAATGATCTGTGCTGCCCAAGTTCTCTCTGCCGTTAAGACTTCCTAAGTTTAGACCCTAATTGACATGAATTTTTTAAAAGATGTTATTTAACAGACTATGAAGCAAATCAAGCTACTCTTGAGCCTAATCTAGTCTATGGGATTCATCAGTTCTTAATTATGTGCATTATAGCAAAGTTTGCTAAAGGTTGAGACTTTCAAATGACGGAGTGGAGAATTGTAAAATCACTTACATTTGCTTTTGGAAGTTATTTGAGTCTTTAGCTCATATGTCCTGGAGACTTATAATACTTTAAAATAATGCAATTACCCATTAGGCTCTCACGGCCTTCTATACTGTGCTTCCCGTCAAAGCACCTTTCTGATATTCTAACATCAGAAAACGAAGCAACAACAGAAAGCAGAGGGGGTGTTCTGAAAGGTACATAGAAGGAAAGAAGAACGTTTTTGAGGGCCTACTGCAGGCTTGACATCTTACCTACGTCCTCTCATTTCACCTTCAGAACAATCCTAAGTGGTCAACATTGGCAATAGGTTGTGGAAATAGTCTAGGGTCAGACAGCTGAAGAAGGTGGCAGGTGCATTTTTAAACCTAAATCTTTATATAAAGTCAAAGCTATGTCTTTGTACATCATCTCTGGAAATGGATTTTTTTCTTTTTTTTGGTTCATGCCATCCTAGGACACAGAGGTAATTATGTTGACTTAGAATTTTAGTTTAAAGCCTCTAATAGACTAAAGATCGCATGTATATTGACTGACTGATTTGTTAAAGAAAGTTGGTGAAAATGTCAATATAGTCTTGAATAACTGAAATCTGATTTTATTATTGATATTTAATATTAATTAAAAGTAATTTAATATTAATATTAATTTTTCTCTCATTTCCAAAAAGTTTGCTCAATTTTCTTACAAAGTAAGTTTGCTTCTCTTTTTGTATTAAGAATTACTTTTCATGCCATTTTATTTGACATCCACTAATTTATTTGTCACTAAATATATTACCATAACATGTATAAGTTCTTAAAATAGAAGCTAGTTATTTTCACTAAAATAATTCCTCCTTAGAAGCCCCATTTGCAAAAGTCTATTTCAGGCATGCCTTTTGAACTTAATTTTGATCTGTGTTGACTGTGTATCACTCGTCTTCTATTTATATCCCAGGGATTAACATTCCCATGTTCCCTTTGACCTATTATTCCTAGCATCTAATTCCTTCACTGAGACCTATTAAATGTAAATTAAAGTGTTTAAGAGTAAATTACTTACGTGATGTGGTCTGTGTTCAGTAAGAATTGAACATTTTCCTGAAGAATTGAAAGCTGACTTTATTTACCAACAATTATATTTTGTGTAATATTGAAGATCATATTAGTCTTGTGTGCTAATAAGAGCTATAAAAAGCAATTGACCAATTGAAGCAGCTAAGTAAATCTTCAAAGAGTTACTGTCTTAGTGCTTTAGGGCTACTATAACAGAGTATCTTAGACTGGGTGGCTTACAAACAACAGAAATTTATTTCTAACAGTTCTGGAGTTTGGGAAGTCTAAGATCAAGGTGCCAGCAGATTCAATGTCTGGTGAGGGCCAGCTTCCTGGTTTATAAATGGCCGTCTTTCTGTTGGGTCCTCATATAGTGGAAGGAACAAGCAAGCACTCTGGGGTCTTTTTTATAGGGGCACTAACTCCATTCATAAAACTTCTGCCCTCATTACCTAATCACCTCCAAAGGTTCCACCTCCAGCTGCCATCACATTGGGGATTAGGTTTCAACTTTAGAATGTGGGGGGAACACAAACATTCAGTCTATAGCACTCACTAAGTATATGTATGTTAGGTATATATTAAGAGGTTAGGTATCAGAGAAGAGCTCTACAGAAGTTATTTAACAAGTAGGATGAGCACAGATAGAGCAGACTCTGCTAGCTGCCCACTCAATATCCTCTCTCCTTCTTCCCAGAAGACTCATTTTCTCAGTCTATCTTGGAGCAAGGGTTGGCCATGTGACACCAAGATGATATTTGTAACAGAAGTCAAAGCTTTAAGAGAGTTCTGAAAAGGCCTCTGCTCTCATGATTAAACAGCTTGGCCTGGGCCTTCTCCCCTTCTACTGCCTTAAATGTGAATGTGCAGTGTGAAATTGCAGCATCCATTTTGTGGCCATTCAGCAATAAACATGAGGGAAGAGCCAGATATCATGGAGCCACAAAACCAACGCTAGCAGCATTCTGCCACTTCCAGATCCCTTGATGTATGAAAACAAATCTTGATGAGACACTCTTAGCTGTTGTATTACATGCAGCTGAATGCATTCCTAACACTACACTTGTCAGCCTTCCTTCTAAGGCTTTGCCATTCAAAGCGTGGTCTATAAACCAGCAGCCTCAGTGTCACCTGGGAGCTTACAAGAAATGCACAATCTCGGGCCCACCTCAGACTCTCTAAATCCGAATCTGAATTTTAACAAGATCCCCAAGTGATCTGTATACACATTAAAGTTTGAAAATCACAGTTCTAAGACATTATGGAAATAGTGAGAGAAAAAAAAATACCTGGCACACACATATAGAATAATAGTAATTTTTCCAAACAAGGGATTATAGGAGAAAAGAGGGGAGCAGGGAGCTTAGTTTCAAACATTTGTCTGTTTATCACCTTCTGTGTGCTAGGCATTCATTCATTCATTCATCCATTCATTAATACACACACGTAAATACATATACATACTGCAGTTTATATTCATTATATTATTTAAACCTCAGATATGGTAAGCATTCAGTCAGTGATTCACATGGATGAAGAAATAAGGCTTAAAAAAGTGAAATGATCTCCAGAATCATCAGACAGAGCTGTTTTATGAACCTAGGCTTTCCTGACTTCAAAGTCCACCTCCTTCTGCTACATTACCCTGACTTTCTGGCTACAGGTTGAAAGGAGGTGGAAAATGAATTAAACTTTTGAAGGGAAGGAAGATGTGCTTTAATGGTGAGGGATCAATAGAACAAACTGCTGGGGTCTGCATCTTCAGGCGGAATTTAGGAGATTAGGGAGATCAAAGGCTCCTGGAGGAAAAGAAAACAAGATGGGGAAATATGGGGGAGAAGGGAGTTTATATTATGAATGGCAGATTACAGGCACACATTTAGGGATAAAGAAGCAACCAACGTTATAAAATTGACTTGCTTCAGAAATCCTCAGCCAGAATTCTCAACTCACACAGTTGTTTTCTGGCATGATGTCCAGGAGATCATTTCTTATCTAAAACACTCATTTTTGTTCATATTCATAGGCAGTTCTGCTGACTGTGCTGTTGGCTTAGCATTGCACATCTGGTCGCAGGGAGGGGGGCTCATGTGGGCAAATCTAAACTGCCTAAAATGGTGTTGATTCTCATAACCTGTGCAAAGACAGACTGAAATCAACAAGCATTAGGAATATTTATTTTTCCTTAAGAACGATAATGTTCAGTGGAAATGACCTTTGGGAACATGGACAATCACTGACACTGTATGGCTCACTGTATTCCACAAAGCCTTGGCCCCTTCAGCAACATCATCATTAACTAAAACCAAAAAAGGAACTTCCTGTTGACCTACACTAGAAAGGTGGTAACTTGCCTTAAACTTCTCACTTTTCTACTTGGATCAAAAATCTCTATCATCAGAGATCTTCTTAATTAACTGAGAAAACAAAGTTGAAGAATAGTCCACAGAAGAGCTCCACTCAGTAAATGTTTTGTGAAACTCAGAAGAAGAGAGCCAGGAGACTCCTCTTTCCCACTGGTGTCTGTATGTTTATTAAGACAAGATAAATGGAATTTCCTAAGACATTGCTTTGATAGTGTTATTTCCCTGCTTTAAATATATACATAATCCAAATGTGTCTGCAGATCTCAGTCATCATCTTTCTCATCCTCCTGTTTCATTATTTTCACCATTGTTATCATTAGCTAAAATGATCTTGTTAGCTTGTTTTCTGGTTTATCTTCTGTCTTACCCTTCTACAAGGAAGGCTCCAGGGCAGCAGGGACTCTGAGCATCTTAGTTATCGCTTCATGAACAGCTGATTGCGATCATGCCCAGCCCATCACAAATACTTGTTGAATGAATGAGTTGTGTCCAGTATAGAGAAGATACACTGCAAACTTGTCCCTATTTTCACACTTGAGACCTTACATGGGCTGACTCCAGCCTCAATTTCCCGGGCTTGCTATTTCCTCCTTTCATGTTTGACTCCAGACACACGTGCTCTGTCATTGACCCCCAAACAGAAGGACTTCCTCCTCACTAAAGTTTCTTAATGAGTATCCCTAAGCCTGCTGACCACCTTACCCTGTGCTCATCCAAATTCTGTCCATGGTCTGCTGATGTCTTTCCTTCTTTGTGGAGCCACCCAAACTCCCACCATACACACCTTGCTCTTCTCTGCACCCGCATGGTATCTGTTCATTCCGTGTACTAGGCAATCACATATATTCCGCCTGCATTATCCTTTTCCTCTTATATTGATATATTTCATATTATCAGGTAATATGTTATTGGTTAAATTTTCATGTGTTTCTATTTTACACTTCATGTATACTAAGTAACCATACTTTTTTGCTTCTCAAACTGCAAGTCGCACAGGGCTTTTCACAAAATAGACTTTTAAAAAAGATATAAATTGAGCAGCTCTATTTACAAGAGCCAAGAAATGGAAGCAACCTAAATGTCCAGTGACAGATGACTGAACAAAAGAGATGTGGAGTATATATACAGTGGAATACTACTCAGCCACAAAAAACAATAATATAATGCCATTTGCAGCAACATGGATGGAACTGGATATGGTCATTCTAAGTGAAGTAAGCCAGAAAGAGAAGGAAAAATAACATATGATACCACTTATATGTGGAATCTAAAAAAAAAAAATGACACAAATGAGCTCATTTATAAAACGACAGACTCACAGACATAGAAAACAAACTTATGGTTACCAAGGGGGAAAAGGGGTGAGAAGGGGTAAATTTGAAGTTTGGGATTTGCACATACTAATTACTATATATAAAATAGATAAACAACAAGTTTCTTCCGTATAGCACAGGGAACTGTATTCAATATCTTGCAGTAACCTATAATGAAAAAATAGGATGAAGAGGAATATATATACGTATAACTGAAACACTATGCTGTACACCAGAAATTAACACATTGTAAACTGACTATACTTCAATTTAAAAATGCAAAAAAGGTATAAACTGAATTTGACTGAATTAGCTAATGAACAGTTAGAAGGTATAGTTATAAGGGCCTGAGGAAGAAGTTCCTTGTGACATGGGGAATGTGACAAGAGCAATAAAAGAGGAACTTTTGAGTGGTATTACCCTATAGACCAGGAAGAGAAAATAAATTTCCTTTCAAAGGCCACATTGAAAAGGAAACAATTCTCAAAAAACAACTTCTCATGCCATTTTGCTAAAAGCAGTCAAATCAACTGCATTTCAAAATCAAGTTAGATTTTAAATGAGACGATTTTGGTGACCATGAGATAGATTTTAAAAGTTATACATGCTACGTTTGGCCCTCAAGATTTGCCGACTGCTCTTTCTGGTACATCATCTAATTTAATGTTTGCTCCACACATTTTCTTATTTCCTACAGAGCAGGATATAATTTTTAAGTGTGTAAATGATATGAAGTCAGTGCTTTTTATCAAGATGAATAGGAAAAGAAGCTCATGTGCTGACTTATCTCTTGGCTTTTTTTCAAAGGTCGACATTTATATCAGTTTTGCTACAACATATGAATCTATGCAAAACTGTCCACTTGGTTTTAAAAATTGTGGATTTTTAAATCTAGGATTAATCTAGGAATCCTTTGAATAAGACTTCAAAATTAAATTTACTGTCAGAAAAGTTTTTTGATTATTTCGTATTAAGTGTGAAAGTAAAAAATTAGCTCCTTTTGCATGTTTTGAACTTTAAGCTGATATTGAATATTTCTACTTTGCTTCCATCTATGAAAGCATGTTGCCTGTGTTTTCAAAGTTTTGACATAAACTGAGCATAATCCTGAATAAAACTTTACAAGTAAACTTTCTATCACAAAATTACTTTCAGTTGTTTTACTAATAAATGTAAAATTACAGAATTAGCCCCATTACATGAACTTTTAATAAAGTTTAAAAAGAAATGTATCCTCATTTAAATATTGAAAAATAATTGCTCTATGGACACTGATTTTTTTTCTGTAACTGATAAGTATTTTGATTCCAAATTAGTTTTCTACAGTACATTTTCTGTAAATGATTGTTTTAGAACAAATAAATAAGAAGTTTCTTTACTCCATTCATTCTTAAACCATTCTAAAATATTTGAAACTATACATCTCCGTGAGCTGTGCATGTGTGTTCTTTATCCACTGATATTTTGAAATTCTATTTAACTATGCCCTTATGTTAAAAAAAAAAAAAAGATAAAACAGGGAACTGATTAAATAAATCCTCTTGCTACCACTAATGGAATATTATGCAACTGGAAATCCAAGACTCAGAAATTTCTCTATGTTCCAACGTGGGAAGATGCCCAGGCTACAATGTTGAGTGAAAAATGCAAGGTATATAAAATTGTATACAGAATAATACTTTTTGTGAAGAAAAAGTAGGAAATAAGAATAAATATTCACAGGAATAAAACTTCTCAAGGAATAGTGTTTCATATATTTTGTCTTTTAAACCAAGTAAATCTGAGCTATTCAAAAATAATAAAAAACAATAAAATGAAATAAAATAAAATCTATTAAAAATCAAGTGAGCTCCCTGGTTGCAGACCATACTACAAAGCTACAGTAATCAAAACAGTATGCTACTGGCACAAAAACAGACATATAGATCAATGGACCAGAATAGAGAACCCAGAAATAAACCCAAAGAGGAAATGCAGGTGACCAATAGGCACATGAAAAGATGCAGGTGGCAAACAGGCATGTGAAAAGATGAATTGTGCAAGATTCATACTAATTCTAGAACTTTTTCATCACTCCAATGAAAATCAAATGCAAATCGAAACCACAATGAGATAGTACCTCACACCTGTCAGAACAGATATCATCAAAATGAACACAAATAATAAATGTTGGGGAGGATGTGGAGGAAAGGGAACCCTTGTACAGTATTGGTAGGAATGTAAATTGGTGTAGCCACTGTGGAAAATAATATGAAGTTTTCTCAAAAAATTAAAAATAGAATTACCATATGACCCAGCAATTACATTCCTGGGTATATAATCTGAAAAAAAACAAAAACACTAACTCAAAAAGGTACAGGCACCCCAATGTTCATAGCAGCATTATTTACAACTGCCAAGATACAGAAGCAACCATAAGTTTCATCAACAGATGAATGGATAAAGAAGATGTGCCATATATATATATACACACACACACACATACACACACATACACATATACATACACACACACAAACAAAATATATACACACACACACACAATGGAATACTACTCAGCCATAAAAAGAATGAAATTTTGCCATCTATAGCAACATGGATGGATCTGGAGGGCATTATGCTAAATGAAATAAGTCAGACAGAGAAAGACAAATACTGTATTATATCACTTACATGTGGAATCTAAAAAATACAACAAACTAGTGAATATAACAAAAAAGGAGATTCACGCATGTAAAGAACAAACTGGTAGTTACTAGTGGGCAGAGGGAAAGGGGGAGGGGCAGGAAGGGGTAGAGGATTAAGAAGTACAAACTAGTAAGTATAAAATAATTTACAAGGATATATTGTACAACACAGGGAATATAGAAAATATTTTATAATTATTATAAATAGAGTATAACCTTTAAAAATTGTGAATCACAATACTGTATATCTGTTGCTTATATAATAGTGTACATCAATTTTACTTCAATAAAAATTAAAAAATCAAGTGGAAGTTTTCTGATTTGGTTAAAAGGACATAAGATGACAATTAAAACATGAGCTAAAACTATGATTCAAATTTCTTTAAGTGTACAATTGGGTGGTTCATAGTATATTCACAAATTGTGCAAGATTCATACTAATTCCAGAACTTTTTCATCACCCCAAAAAGAAACCCTGTGCATTAGAAGTCACTCCCCATTTCCCCTGTCCACTATTAATTTTTTAAACTATGGAATGCTGAAGCACAACATGAATTCCAAAAAAACTCAAAATTGATTTTTAATTAGCAATTTTTATAGTTGCACTTGTGACCAATATCCACAAATGATAACTAGCAGGTTTAAGTCAACTATTATCTTAGTATCTCCTTAGATAGTCCTCCTCCTCCTGTCAATTCTCAATAGCAGATGCCTTAAAAATTCTAAATCCAATTTGGAAATACGAGAGTCAACAAGATGTATATCTACTGAATACACAGTTCAAAGTTAGTATCCCTGACCTCCACCCACAAGACGCCAGTAGCCCCTCGCAAATTATGACAATTAAAAAATGTCTCCAGACATTGCTAAATGCCCCTTTGGGACCAAAATCACCCTGGTTGAGAATGAGTGGTCTGCTACCACATGAGCACAATGTTGATTAAATGGTTTTGATAAAAATAAAGAGAAATGAGAAATGGGCCTCTTATTTTTACCATTCCTCACTGGAGTAGCCTCTCTGCTAATTCAATGTGAAATCTGTAACTGTTTTTCAAACTCCTGTCAGCTTCATTTTGGACAAAAAATGATTTCTCATCTCTGGGGAAACCATTTCTCTATTTGGGCCAGAGTCTTTTCATCTATGCTTATAACTGAACAGAGAAGGTTTCTGCTGCATTCCCAACTACAAAGCTCAAAATTCTGAGTTATGTTTTTTAACTGCTCCATACTATTTATCTTAAGTTTTTGTGGTCAGAAGCCAGAGTTCTAAGATATCTGAGTGGTGAAAGGTCTCAAACTGGAATTTAATTTTTTAAAAAGATGGGGGAGGGTAGGTGAAAGTTGGAAATAATTTCTCTCAACAACCAGTTTTTAGATTCATTGGTAAAGGAATCATTAGATACAAGTACTAAAGATATTGGAATTTTTTCTCTATTTAGCCAAATACCTAAGAATGTCTGAAATAATTGTAGCTAATATTTGAAATGTTTCTTTTTCATAAGCTTTCAAAAGGAAACACAACAGAAATAAACAGCACAAAAACAATGAAAGCTTCCAAAGCACATTTGGTTAGGCAAACTAATAAATAATTTGGCTTAAATTTCCTTAAATATGGAAAGGGGAGAATTTATCTCACCAGAGTTATTCCATATAATTAATATTTCATACCATTAACTAATTCCATACAATTAATGAAACAATATTAACAGTCACAAATAGTTCAATCAAAAGCATGTCTCTATTCCCTGATGGTGTTAGTTTCTGTCAAAGGAGATTCGTTCTCTCCCTCTTCGTTTTCCTTCCCTCCCCACCTTTTTATAGTGCATAATACACGTGCAAAGTGGAAAACTTACAAAATAACCAAAATAAAGAAGAAACTTATCTCAAATAACAGACAATATTTTAGTGTATTTCATTCATTACAGCATTTTTTCTCCCCACTATTTTTGTCAATATATTCATTTATCAAAAAAGCATACCCATGAATTGAGATCATACTTTAAATATTATGGCTGAATTTTTTTATTGAACATTTATCACACACATTTTCTCATAAGGATAAATATTCCTCAAAAAGAAAGTATTCTTGACTTGTTCATGTTGGAGTAATACTATGCTTAATTGTATTCATAGGTTTTTTTCTAAAAGCATTAGCACTCATAGAATTAAGTTTCTTTGATGATTTATTCAGTGTTTCTATGGTTTTTAAATGAAGTTCTAAATTTAATGAAAAAAAAAAGCCTCAAATTTTCTCTTTCCTAGAGTCTCATCTCTATTTCCTTCATCAAAACCAA
Source organism: Camelus bactrianus (assembly GCF_048773025.1). NCBI lineage: Eukaryota > Metazoa > Chordata > Mammalia > Artiodactyla > Camelidae > Camelus > Camelus bactrianus. Next base: position 8,384,990 of record NC_133575.1, read on the forward strand.
AGCTGAGATCTGAGAATTTGTAAATCACTCCTTGCTATGTATCCCTGATGTAAATCGCTTCTGCTTATATAAAGCAGTTATCACAGTGCTTGGCACATGGTCAGATTTCAAGGAAAGTTAGTATTATTCTTAGAATTCTCAAGATTATTCCATTTGAAACTCCAGCTTTGAAAATGAAGCAAACCCCATAAAAGGAGTACCTAAATATAAATTATTTTCACATGTGTTACTCTAGGTCAGGGTTTCTTGACCTCAGCATGACTGAAATTTCAAACTGGATAATTCTTTGTTGGGGGATTGACCTGAGCACTGTAGGATGTTTAACAACATCTGGGGTCTTTACCTACTAAATGACAGTGGCACTCCCTCCACACAGCTGTCACAACCAAATCTATCCCCAGACTGTCAAACTCCCCAGAGGGGAAGAATTGCCCCAGGTAAAGAAATTCTGCTCCAGGTAAATCTGTCTGAACCAACATATATATAAAGACCTTATGTCACGTCCAAGCCTTTGGCTTGAGTGTTTTACTCTAAAAAATCTCTATACAGGGTGAGACTGCCTTTTCTCTGGAGAAGTCTTTTAGCTTCCTCATGTTCTTGAGATCCTAAAACGTGGATGGTGCCAGAACTAATCACCAGAGATGTCTGAGCCAATAGGATTGAACAAAGAGGCATGTAGTGAAGATACCTGGCTGAAAGTCTGTGCATTTGGAAGTTAAAACATCCTTACGTTCTCTTCCAAAAACCAGGAGAGAACTAAAAGATGCTGGAATGATGAATGAAAAGAAAATACCCATGAAGGACATACTGCCTCTGCCATCTCCTTAATCTTCTCCTTGTTTGTGCAATATAAAGACTGAGTTACTTCACTATTAATAGCAATATAAAAATAATCCAAGAATTGGTTTAAATTATTTAAAATTTAAATTATTTAAATTCTGGAGTACACATAGACTTTTTACTTTGGAGGAAACTAATTATATCCACAATGACTCTACTTCTAAATAAGATTACATTCTGAGGTAGAGGAGATTAGAACTTCATCACATCTTTTGCAGGGACAAAATTCAACCCACAGTAATTATTAAGTCTTTTCTTTCTTCAAGCTGCTTCAAGTTAAAGAAGCCTGTTCACTATGGCAGGATGCTAGCTGTCCACCAACAATTATGCTTCCTTTCCATCATGAAGTGTGACCACTGCAAGGCAGCTGCCCCGTCTGGCACTATGTTTTCCGGCTGCCCTTTGCTTCCGATGTGACTATGCCACGAGTTCTCACCAATGATATGTGGATTGAACTGAGTTTGTCAGTTCTAATTAGGCTTTCCTTTCATTATATTCTCATGGAAATTGATATTCTGGTAAATGTACCTTTACATTTCAAAATGATTTTAAGCCAGTAATGGAAGGAAAGCAATATATGTGGTATCCCAATTTTGGACACGCTATAGCGATAGATGCTATACACTATGGAAATAAAGATATAGCAATTATTAACCAAGAAGTGAGCAGTGAAGTCAAGAAGACTTCTCTATTCCCTATGCTCTTGAAGGAAATGATATGAAAAGAAAGATCAAGGTAACAAGAAAAACATTGGATTTTGTTCCCTTTAAAAATCAAACTTGATTTTTGTTTGCAGGATCCTAGATTTTCTATCTTAGAACCGCTATGAGGAACTAATACAGGTACTCAGCAAATGGTCATTAAAATAAAGTTTGATTTTAAAATGTCTCAGACCATGTGGATAAAGGGTTTGTCCATGTTTTGGAAACTGCTTTGAATATTACAATTGGAAAGAAAGGAGAAGGTTCTTTGGAGGATTGATATATGTGCAGTAGACAAATTTCTGCATTTACTCTTCACTTCATAACAAGAGATTATATAGATTTTGGAATGGATGTATTGTTTTGAATCAATAAATTGGGATAACAGACCCACTAGAAGATCACAAGTGAAGAAAGCCTACTAGGAAGTTCCGTTCCTGCCTCTCTCATCCTGGAGAGTTAAAGGAACTTCACAATTCAGGCTGCGAACTGAGCCTCACCGCCACCTGGGCCAGTCTTAACTTAGTCTGGCATCACGTGGGCCTAGGATGGCTCTTGCTGCCTTTTCACACAGAGGTCCTGCCCTCAGTCCCTCTAACATCTCCCCAAGCTACACGCCAGCCACAGTTTCCCTTTGTGAGTCTGGCCTTGGGACCATTCCATTTGGATGGAGCCTTGACAATCCTTTCAGTCCCTCTCTCTGGGCACTGAAACTTGAAACTTGAGAGAGGTCCTTCTCCACTCCTGGCCACAAAGTGGGCCCCAAGGTCCTTATTCCTCATTGGATCTTGTAATTCGGATCATCAGCCATACTTCTAGTCAGGCGTAAAAACAAGAAATCTCCAGTAATCAGTATCTTTAAAACTATGGTCCTCAGACCACCTGCATCAGAATCAAATATAGCACTGGTTAAAAAAAAAATGCAGGCTCTTCAAATTGCTGAGGCAGACTCGCTAACAGTGTGGCTTGGGAGTAAAAATGCTTTTTAGCAAGTATTCTACATAATTCTTTGTACATTACATTTTATGACCATTGCCTTAGATCAAACATAGATTACTTACTCCTGGGGTGCTCCTACCTCCCCAAAAGCTAAGATTTGGGCCTAAACCTCTTTCCCCACAGGGGCTGAGTCTGGCATGATTTAGCTGATAGTTAAATTCAGGCTGTTCACAACGTGTTCTTTATAAATAACACATAATGGGGTGGGTATAGCTTAGTGGTAGAGCATGTGCTTAGCATACATGAGGCCCTAGGTTCAATCCCCAGTACCTCTGTTAAATAAGTAAACAAACAAACCTAATTATCTACTCCACAAAAAAAAATTAAAGAAAAAAACAGCTTTAATGTTATGAAATTAAAATGAATGAAACACTTTTTTAAAAATTAAAAAAATAAGCTATCTTCTAAATAAATGTTGACAAACCTTTGAACCATCATTGGAGTCGCCATCTGGTGGTCACAGTAAGGAATGACATGTTTTCTTGAGGAAATTATAGTTTGTAAAAGTGGGGGAGTTTAAGATATTTCCTTAGTATCTTAAGGTATTGGCAATCACAGTCTTTCTTTTTTACCTTGTGTGCTCAGAGTTTTTCTTTATATCAGCAGAAATTTTTGATATACAGCTGTGGAGTGTATTTTTACTTTCAAACAGGGATGATCTCTGTTAGATACCTAGTCCGGCAAATGTTTTTTGTAAAGGAGCAGATTATAAATACTTAAAGTTTTGTGGGCCATACGGTGTCTGTTGCAATTACTCAACTCTGCCGTTGTAGGTTGAGAGCAGCTACAGACAATATGCACACAAATGGGCATAGTGTGTCCCAGTAAATCTTTGTTTATGGACACTGAAATTTGAATTTCATGTCATTTTCATGTCACAAAATATTATGAGTTTTTCAACTATTTTTAAATGTCCCAACCAAAACTTGCAAAAACACATAGCAGGCAGGATTCGGCCCATGGGCCATAGGTTGCTGAGTCCCAGTCTAGCCTACAGACCACTTTCATAGTCTTCCTTCAAGATGATTGTGAAGGATATCTACTGTGTATTTGCACTGGGTGTTTTTTGTTCACATCTCCATATATTAAAGAAATACAGGGCTGTGAGACTAATGTTCCATCTGTACTAGAAAATTCAAACCCTGTGGAGCCCTGACAAAAACAACCACAGAAAGCAAGTAATAAGGCTGATTAAAGGACCCTAATAGTTCTAAAGATGAGCTCACAGATAAAACTTACAAGGCATGTGAGGAAATCAAATGCCACGAGAAATAACAAGGATAGATAAATCTGATTTGATCACGAAAACAAAGCATTCAGTAAATAAGTTGAACAGTAGGGTGAACACAGCTGAACAGAGAACTGTGAATTTGGGAGAGAGATCTAAAGAGAAAACAAAATCATAGAGCAGAAGGATAAAGATATGCAAATTACTAAATAGGAACGAAGAAACAAGACAGATGAAATGGTGAGCTCCAACATACAATTAACAGGAGTTACAGCTGGAAAGATGGAGAGAAGCGGAGAGAGGCAATGACTGAAGGGCTAATGGCTGAGATATTTTCAGGAACTACTCTTGCAAGCATGTCTGAGTTTAATTTTAGTATAGTGGGGGGCTTCACAATGTGAACTTTGGAACCAGACAGATTTTGTTTTGCTTTGTTTTGTTTTTAATTGTTTTGTTTTATTTTTAATTTTGTTTTATTTTATTTTTATTTTACTGGGGATTGAACCCAGGACCTCATAGATGCTCAGCATATACTCTACCACTGGGCTATACTCACCCACCCAAGCCCCACCCCCAGATTTTGGTTTGATAGTGGTTCCATCATTTGAAATCTGAGATTGTGGATAAATAGCTTAAACCTTGATTTCCCCATCTGTCAATGCAGTGACCATAGGAACATAATATAGGAGGGAATTACCACAGGGGCTGGCTCTTGTCAGTCATCACTATTACTGTAGCTGGGAAGAACATGAATGATCTCAGCTGGAGTGTGGAATTGGTTTTGGAATTAAGGTGGCATCTTGGATTTTTTTCACCTCAATTTCTGAAGTGTTGTTCTTCTCTCCCACAATGTTCCTGCATAAATCATTTTTATTTGTCTTGACTTCTCTCTCTCTTCTTTTGAAGGGGTCTTTTCTTTTTTCCTTTCCCTGCCATCCCACACCAAGTTCCCATCACGGCCAGTTTCCCTGATGGGAATTGTCACTGAATCGCTACTGAGCTATTCCATTTGGATCCTCTGGTGCCACTTGGATATCTGGCATTTCATATGTATGAAGCTCTTTCTCTTTGTTATCTTCTTGTCTTGAAGTTAGAGCTTCCTGGAATCTTTAAGAAAGAAGAAGGCCGCGTCACTTAGCCACCCCAGGACAGCAATTAAAAATAAAAATAAATTTCTTTGGAAACAAAGTGATTTCTCACTCTTCAGTGATTTTCCCATCTTATTTATTTTCTTTTTATGGAGCTTGGGGTAATACTGCTCTATCTTGTTCTCACGAATTTCAGCAGGAAAGGATGCCTGAGTCACAGGGAGGAAATGGCTGTCCCCACTGTGCCATCATCCCTGGATTAGCACCTCTACTTTGATCCTTCATGTCCACTTCCACCCCACCCCCAAGGTCTTCTATAAATCAAGATTATTCTTTTGCAAACAAAAAAGCAACTGAAGTTTTATACACTGATAGAAAAAAAATCTGTGCCATAACATCCCAATGTTAGCTGATAATGGCGACATCAGTTTGGATTAAACTGAAACCAGTGAAAAAAACTGTTCATTATTTTTTTTAACTTTTTTTTTAAACTTTGTTCATTATTGAGACTCAAATCAGCAATTAATGGCTTTGGTTGACTTGGGCCATAATTCTCCTTGGCTTCACTTCTTTGATACTTTACCTCATACAGAGTTAAAACTGGAGAAGTCCTGAAAATCATACCATCTTTGTTCCTTGCTTTGCAAATCAACCAGTAGAGGCTCAGAGAGAGAACTGAGCAGCGCCTCCCACCTCCTCCCCTCTGCACTTTGGCTGCGTTTCCTCTGCTTCTGTCTTCTTCTCTGAAGACAGCATATTTAGATATTTAATCAATCAAGATTATGATTTGTCAAAATTTGACAAAATACTGGTTTAGTCTTGCCTTCCCCCTTTGACAGCTGTAGGCTTTGGGGCTCACTGAAATGAGGTGGGTTCTTATAGCAAGTGCATTCGTTTCCTACAGCTACTATAACAAATTATTGCAAACTCAGTGGCTTAAAGCAACACAAATTCATTATCTTACAGTTGTGGAGGTTAGAAGTCAAAAGTGAGTCAGTAGGACGGCTTCATTCTGGAGGCTCTAGGGGAGAATTTATTTCTTTGCTTCTTCCAGATTCTAGAGGTCACCTGAGTTCCATGGTTCATGGTCCGGACACACTCTGACTGAGTTCCCTCCTCACATTTCCTTCTCGGCCTCTGACCCTCCTGTCTCCATCTTAGAAAGTCCGTTGTGGTATCACTGGGACCACCCAGATAATCCAAGATAATCTCTCCATCTCAAGATGTGCCAAGTGTAATTTGCCATGCAGGGTACCATATTCACGGGTTCCAGAGATTAGGGTGCAGACATCTTTTTTCTGCGGTGGAAGTGGCATTTTTCTGCCTAGCACAGAAGTATTGGTTATATTTGTCACCAATGACACGTTGATGTAAAACTTTTTTATTGCCATTTAACTTTTTCAAGTAAGTCTTCTTGCCACCATTATTAATGTAGTTTCCTTGACGGTAGACTCTTAGATGTCTTTTGTCCCCTCCAAGCTTAGAACTTCATACATGGGAGTTGCTTGGTAATCCTGGTGCACTCGGTGTGATTCTGACTATGAGGACACTACACTGGAAGATGATCCGGCTGCAGGTCCCTCATATTTTCTTCCATACAACTTACACTTCAACTTGAAAAAAAATGTATAATGGTTAGTGCCAACAGAACATTTACAACATGTTTTTTTTACATATGATAGTCATTGTGTAATCTTTAATCTTTCTTGTTTATTCCTTATTTGTTTAATCTTTCTTATTAAGCTGCTTGAAATTTGTAACTCTCCTTTCTTCATTCTTGCATGTTTTCTCTATACTTTTCTGCATTTCCTTTCACTGGTTGACTCTAAGTCATGAATCCATCCCACACATGTGGGAAGTTAATTGTCATCTTCACATACTGAAACTGAAGTGATGCTTTATGGTGCTGATGGTGTATGACTGACAATCAACATGTGCAGACTGAGTAGCTTCCATTTGTGAAGTTTCCACATTCTCAGTGTTACTCATGACCCCCTTAAGTGTTCTGAAATAAACGGGGGGAAATGGAGTCTTAGAAGTGACAGAAAATGGCCCCAGAGCTTATACATGTGCAAAACGGATTTCTGAACAACCACCAGCATTTGGAGAGCCAATGAGGAACTGTCTTTATAATCAGGACACCTCAATATCTCACTTACACAACTTTGATAAAACTACATGCAGCATTTGTCACACAGACTAGTACCTAGATAGATTCTTGGCTGCCTACTGCTGGGGCTGGTAGAAATTCATGCTGACTGTCTCCTTTGAGAACCATTTTTGGTATATTAAATATATATATAAAATGTCCTCCCCTTTGTGTATGGAGATGTGTTTACTGACCTCTGTACCAAGGGGTCAGTTGAGGATAAGTGGCAGCAGTGATTCACCCTGTCTTCTTGCTCCTTCCCATTTGTGAACAAAGATAAGGATTTCTCAATGATAAGCTAAGATCCACAGGTAAGGAATAAAGGGAAGTACACCTGGCCCTACTTGATATCAAATACAGACCTTTAAATTCACTAACACCTTAATGAAATGTAAAATAGAATATGAACAAAGGGGTGAAAATAATGTTGAAATTCATCTGTTAAGGTATATAGTGTGTGTGTTCACATGCACACACACATCTGACAAACCAACTCAGAAAATAAACTGATTAATCTACAGACTTTTATCAGTTAATCTTGGTAAATAATATAACCAAGAAAGATGACAACGGTGCTGAAACTCAAGACACTGCCATCTGTGTGAATATCTGTGCACATAAACGGGCTCAGTTACAGAGGTCTCTTCAAGTTGCTTCAAGGGTCCTTAGCTCTGGCACATTATTCAGCATAATTCACCCTTTCCTGCTGAACCCTTTCATTTTAGGATACCAGACCAAGGTCCTGGGTTGTATGCTACAGTCTTCTAAGTAGAGTTAGCCAGAGATCGATAAGCACCATTTTGATAGCCAAGGGTCTGACACAGGTATGTTTTGCTTTCTGTTGAATTAAATAAGAGGGGATTTTGAATGATTCAGGGCCTTGCCATCTTACAAACGTCTGAATTTTGAAGAAAATGCAAATCAAGACAGCTTTTTCTCCTATTGATTCTCAGTCAGATTTCTTTTCTTCCACTTCTCTTCAACTCTCAATCTGTGCTCCATTCTATTCTGCTTCATCTTCCATGTTAACGAATAGAGTTAACAGCGTAAGTTGCTTAAGGAGGAACCTTGAGTAGAATGTTTGTGCCACAACAGGAGACAGAACTTCTGAAGAAGGTGGCTATTAAGGTGAAATGACAAGAGTTAGGGTGGACCACGGGGCCTGGAGTCCTCTCCAGAGCCCCTGAAACTATACCATGTACTCCAGATGGTAGCTGCCTCTTGCACTGGTCCTAGAATGTGGTTCAAAAGCTGGACTGTTTTAATTTTTAATGTACCTCTAGCAAAAATTCAGTTAGAAGAATTACTTTTTTTCTATGACTTCAATTCCAAAAAAATAAAGGAAAACAAGCAGTTTTACATATTTTTGAGAACTTTTGAAATTCTTTATTCTAACTACTTTCCTCTCTCATTGGACCTACATTTTTCTCTAAAAGAGAATGGTGTCTGTAAGACTGACTGGTTGGCATATACAGACGGAAACATCTGGATGCCAGATTGGAACAGATGTTTTTCATGGATCCTGTTCTGTAGCAAACTCCAGACCAATTCATTTGAAGTGAATTGAGCAGAAGACCCCAGAGGAACATCAGCTGAGGGGGACACAGAGTTCATAGCTGAGGATAAACGTCTTTGTTCTCACCTGTTGTCTTTCTCCTCAAATTTCTGTTGTTATTCTGTAGTTCTTGTCCTTATTCCTGTTTCTAGTTTCAGATCATCATGTTACAGTTTAGTGATAATGAATACTTTATTCCACAAATGATAGTTATTTTTTTCAGACAAATGCTCTGTACAGAACATTCTTATCTTATGAATTTTTCCCTCCTGTGTACACTTCAGCATATAATAATTCAGAACAGGGTTTCTCATCTCCACCATTGACACTTGGGCTGCAAAACTCTCGGTTAAGAGGCTGTCCTGTGCACTGTAGGATGTTTAGCGGTAGCCCTGGCCTCACCTCATTAGATGCCAGCCATACCTCCCTGCAAGATGTGACAAACGAAAATGTCTGTAGACATCTCCAAATATCCTCTGCACTTTGAGGGTGGGGTAAAATTGCCCCCAGTTGAGAACCGCTGATTTTAAAGGAAGATGTTTTTCTTATTTCTCCAGGGTTACAATTAATAAAATAATTTAAAATTTTTAAATTGAAAAAAAAAAACTTTCTAGTAAAAGTCTTATGCTGCAGCTGGATATTTTTATTCTTAAATCAGAAGTGGTTTCGTATCATTTCAAGTGTCCTTAACAGTCTTCCTAGTCTAATATGTAGACTTCAGAATGGTAACAGATTGTCATATAAAGTTCATATCACTATCAAGCTTGATGCTCTTCTACAGTGAAGCCACAGTCCTAATCACCATTTTTCCTGTAGCTCATACTTGCACACCAATCTATATCGCAGCTGCAGTGGCAACATCTGGACTTCTTCCCCTGCTCTTTGAATGTAACCCCATCTACTATCTATTTTCCATTCTGTCTTATTCTAAACTTTTTGTTTTGTTCTCTAGCCAGTTATTCCTTTTCCCAGGGTTCTATCAAGAATCCCTGCTGTCTTGGGTTTAAGCAGCCCATTAGATGGAACGTTATCAAAGGCTTTCTGAAAACTGAGATTATCCATGTTGCATGCATTATCATTCTCCAATGTGTCTGTAAGCTGCTCCAAAGTATACAAAAGAGCCAGTGAAGTCAGATAGATAACATCTTTCTACATAAAATCCCCTCGCTCTGTCTTCTTAAGGCCAAAACACCCATCTGAAAGAGAAAAATGCTTGTCAAATATGTTTTGAATGCCGTTCAAATATTTGGATGCTTGGCATCATGTCGACAGCCATCTGGAAGGCTGATAAAATTTTTTCTTCTAGATACTTTGGTGGTGTGTAGCCAGAACTTCTGAGTCTTCTTGGAATACTAGCTATTGTGGCTGGTTCAGAGTTAAGTAATATTCATTGTGCTGACCAAACATCACATAGACGATAACTATTTGATTCTCATGAGCATCCCATAAGGTATGTGTTTTTGTTCCTATTATGACAAATAAGAAATATGGGCCTTAAAAAACTGAAGTCACAAAGTAAATGGTAGACTCAAGCTTGAACTTGGGGGTTCTGACTCCTATTCTCTCTCCCCTGCAAAACAGGAAGAGCACAGAGTCCTGTGCCCAACACATGAGTTTTAATTCTCATTAAGTAACTTTCCATCATCACTGCTCAATAGCCAAGACATGGAAGCAACCTAAATGTCCATGGACAGATGACTGGATAAACAAGTTGTGGTATATTCATACAATGGAATATGACTCAGCCATAAAAAAATAAAATAATGTCATTTGCAGCAACATGGATGGACCTGCAGATTGTCATTCTAAGTGAAGTAAGCCAGACAGAGAAAGAAAAATACCATATGATATGACTCATATGTGGAATCTAAAAAATAAAAATAAAAAAGAGGACACTAACGAACTCATCTACAAAACAGAAACAGTCTCACAGACATAGTAAACAATGTTATGGTTACCAGGGGAAAGGGGGTGGAAAGCGATAAATTCGGGACTTTGCAAAGGTTAATCACTATATATAAAAATAGACAAAAAACAAATTTCTTCTGTATAGCACAGGGAACTATATTAAATATCTAGTAATAACCATTAATGAAAAAGAATGTGAAAATATATGTATATATTTGCATGACTGGTACATTATGCTGTACACCAGAAATTGACACACTGTAGTTGATTGTACATGAATAGAAAAAACTTTTTTAATGCAGTCCTTGGACCAGCACCGTCAGAAACATGTATGAGCTTGTTAGAAATGCAGAATCACTATCTGCATTTCAACAAGACCCCCTGCTGGTACCTATGTACATTAAATGTTGAGAAGTACTGCTCTTCAGCTCTATGAATATGGAAAGGGAATCACCTAGTTGGTTACTATGCTATGTCCCTTTGCAGCACCAAGGTGACCAGCTATTCAGCCTCTTCCTGTTGCCCTGCCTATGTTCTTCCACTATGGTATTCTTACATCCTCCTGGACAAGGCAAGAGGCTTCAAGTCCTTTGCCAACACCGATGAATCTGCAGTGGTTTCCTAGAGCTTTGTATTGAGAAGGATTCTGAGGCTCTATCTGGCTTAAATTGGTAAGAATGGCTATTTGCCATAGGTGTGGGAAGTAAAAGAGGAGAACATACAGGCTTTAGATCAGCCGTTCTTGTTCCAGACATTCCTTTCCTTCTTTCCATTATCAATACTTACGCATCTATTACCTCATTGTTGCAACATAATTCTAAGTAACTGCTTAGAAAATCTGATGTGATGATTTCAACTATAAGTTGATCAGTGATAACGAATTATTTATAATTCTCAAGTAACTGTGCATTTAGATAGGGTCCTTCAATTCTCTGATACAAAAGTATAATTAATGGCAGAATTGAAACTCATTAGGCCTTTTATAATTTTTCAAGTCAATATACTTAGAGTCGCAATATGCTGGTGGGCACCTCAGCTTCCCCATCTTCTGGTAAACTGGCAGCATCGGTGAGAAAGGACACATTGTGAGAGAATATAAAGAACCAGTTCATGTCCATCAACACCAACAAGGAGAAAGGAGTAGGACCTACTTGAGGGGAACAGAATGAAAGTTTGTGTCGTACAAGTGACCCAGCTACAGAGACTAGACCCACCAAGAGCAGTTTAGGAACTCAGCCCCAGTCACAAACACTGGCAAGTCTCGTGAGACTGAATGACCATAAGAACAGATCACATCTGCACAGAGTGCTACCACATTCAACATACTTTCCCAGTCTCTCTACTGATTGATCCTCTGAGTTCTTTTACTAAACCTTACTTTGTACTTGATTTTTTTTTTAGATTTTCCGTAAGTGTTTCATTAGGCTTAGAGTCAGGATAACTGAATGTGATTCTTTTAAAGTGTGTTTTTACAAAATAAACAAAAGGATTTAGTAAGAACCTGATTTTATTCTAGGAAATGAATGAATAAATGGCATGGGAATAGTAATAGACACACAGGGGTGAAAATAAGTAGTATTTGTACATCCCTTCTGTATTGGTCAGGGTTTTCAAGAGAAACTGAATCAATAGGGGATATGGAGATACACACGTAAATCTTATAATAAATTTCATTCTAGATATCTATCTATCTCTACTGAGAGTGAGAGAGATCTAGAATGAGATTTATTTTAAGGCACATGTGATTATGGAGACCCAGAAGTCCCCTAATCTATCATCTGCAAGCTGGAGGCCCAGGAAAGCTAGTGGAGTTAAGTCCAGTCTGAGTCCGAAGGCCTGGGAAGCAAGAGTATCTAGGGTATAAGTCCCAGCCCAAGGGCAGAAGACGATGTCTCAGCGCAAGCAGTAAAGTGGAAAGAGAGAATTCAGTCTTCCTCCACCTTTCTGTTCTATTCAGCCCCTTAACTGACTGGACAATGCACACTCACATTAGAGACGGCAATCTGCTTTATTCAGGCCACCAATTCAAATACTAATCTCTTGCAGAAACACCCTGACAGACATACTCAGACATATATTCTAGGACCATAGAAACGAAGATGAATAACAGTATTTCTTCTCTTTGGAAATTTGTGATCTGCCCTAATTCTGCTCCAGATTCTTCTTCTTTAATCATCTTAATATCGAGTGTTTCACTTCCCCTTGATAATCCATATCCAGACTGATTATGCAGATCCATGTAAGGGCATTTGCTTACTTTCATCTGGGTTGAATTGTGAATGCTAGAGTTCTGAGGGAGTTTTTTTGTCTGTTTGTTTGTTTGTTTAGCATTTATTTCATCAACATTCAGCTTCTGAGGTACAGCACTTTTCTTTGCAAATTTATTTTTAAGTATGTGTTGACTACATTGAACATATTTTCATTTGTAAGACAGTCGATCATACAGCCCCATTCAAACTCACCTTTGATATTCCTGCCTCCTATGCTTACTCTGAGGCTCCTCCCCAGAGCTGCTGACTGTCCTCGGTGAGTTGGGCTCTTTAACATCCCTTTAGCAATGTCTGCTCCTATTTGCATCTCATGAAACGCTAAAATACACCTGGCTTGGCTAATGTTGTCAGTTTGTCATTGTCTTGTACAAACTGCTTTCCTTAACTATAGTTTGAGAATATAGGAGCAGGGGACTGGGGTAAGGGGAGATATCTTCAGAAATAAGTGTTGCTTAAAGATTCACCTTTCCTATAGCCTTTAAGGAGTCTGTCATTTTCACCTCTGCATATTCCCCTGAGCAGCAATAAGCTGGAGTTACAAGCTGACCCTTGTTGCAGAGTCCTGCCTTGCGGCAGTCTGGTCATCTGGCCATACCATCACAGCCTCACTATTTTAGTGTGCCTTTGGAAGGGAGATATTCAGGTGGCATGGGGCTAAGCTATATCAGGTGCCCAGTCGCAAGCGCTGTGTGCCACATACCAGGCATCTCAAACAACAGAAATGTATTTCTCACAGTTCCGGGTGCTTGAAGTCCAAGATAGGCTACCAGCATGGTCAGGTTCTGGAGAGAGCCCTCTTCTGGTCTGCAGATCGCTGACTTCTCCCTGTGCCCTCACATGGTGTAAGGGCTGAGGGAGCTTTCTGGAGCCCTTTATAAGGGCACTCATCCCACTCATGAGGGCTCTGCCCTCATCACCTAGTCACCTCCCAAAGGCCCCACCTCCTTAGTAACATCACCTTTGGCATTAGGTTTGCAACACATGAATTTTGAGAGGAAACAAACATTCAGACCCTAGCACATGCTAGATTCACACCTGCCTCGGCTAGTGTTTGTCCACCGTTTCCCCTCCGCCCCGAGTTAAACTCAGTTCCAGTTCGCTATAGCCCAGTGTTTCCTTACATTTGGGCATGCCTCGCTACCATTTTCCCTTTTGTCTGAGAATCTTTGCTTACATTTTTTCCCTATTTGAGAAACAGGACATAACTAGAACTTTCACACATTCACATGAAAGTGTATGTCAAAAGACGCTGAAAATCTGAAATACAAAGAAGGTAAGATTGCTAGCTGGGAACTAAGAGTCAAGGTTCTACTGGCTGGTTTGTTCCTTCCATCTCTTTCAGTAATGCCCCAGTCATCTACAGTAAGATGCAATTTCAAGGTAAAAGGAGAAGACTGGTCTGCAAGTACACTGTGCTTCTTTCTTCTTTTTACTTTATAAAATTTTACATAAATGTATCCTATTAAGATGGGTTTGGATGCTATATCGTGTTTTTATTTTTTTCTTTTTACTTTATAAAACTTTATATAAATACATCCCATTAAGATGGGCTTGGATACTGTATCATCTGGACCCATAATACCAGCAGTTATGAAACCAGTAAGTCTGTTAAATTCCTGGAGCTACACTGTTGCTGCCTTCCCTACCTATGGTATACCATGTATTAGTTTCTCATTGATACTATAACAAATTACCAAAAATGTAGTGGCTTAAAATAAGACAAATGTTCTCTTACAGTTATGGAGGTCAAAAGTCCTACATGAGTCTTAAGGGGCTAACACCAGGGGAGAATCCATTTCCTTACCTTTTCTAGTCTCTAGAGGCCAAATGTATTCCTTGGCTCCTGACTCCTTCCTCCATCTTCAAAGTACATCATTCCAACCTCTGCTTCTGTCATTCCATCTCCTTCTTCTTTGACCTTCTTGCCTCTCTTATAAGGCCCCTGATGATTACACTGGGCCCCATCTACTTTGGTATGCCCATGTCTGGGAGTCAAGAGAAGAATCTGACTGGATACTTGGGAGTAATGAAGATACAGAAAGCAACTGAAACCATATAGGATGATGGGACATTGCATAGCGTAATGGTTCTTAATCTTTTTTTAGAATCTAATGGACCTCACAGATCTTTGCTTCAGAAAAATAAAAATTCATACACAACTTCACATGCAATTTCAGGGGTTTAAGTGCTCTCTAGGCATTCATGAACACCAAGTCGAGAACTTCTGACGTATAGTCATCCATGGTAACGATCTACAGTTGGATCCTTACTTCACACCTCTCGCCAAAATATATTCTGATAGATCAAAGAAAGAAATAATGCCATTTGCACCCACATGGATGGACTTAGAGATTATCATGCTAAGTAAAGTAAGTTAGAGAAAGAAATATATCATATGATAGCACTTACACATGGAATTTTTAAAAATGACACAAATGAACTTATTTACAACACAGGAACAGACTCACAGACATACAAAGCAAACTTACGGTTACCAAAGGGGAATACGGGGGATAATTTGTAATTTGGATTAACAGATACACACTACTATATATAAAATAAACAATAAGGCCCTACTGTGTAGCACAGGAAACTACATTCAATGTCTTATAACAACCTATAATAGAAAAAAATCTGAAAAAATATATGAAGATTTGTAACTGAATCACTTTGCTGTACACCTGAAACACTGTAAATCAACTATAGTTCAATGAGAAAATGAAAATTTTTTAAAATTGATGGAAGAAAGAAAGAACTTTCGATGTAGAGTGAGAAGAAAATAAGGCCTAGAAGAAAACTCTAAGGAACATCAAAAGATAAAGGAAGGGAAGCAGACAAAGGAAACAGAAGAGTGCCGGAGGGCTCAGAAGGAGGATCGGAAGAAGAGGAAACCAGAAGTAGAGTGAATAGAGCATTTTAGGAAGGCAAGAGCCATTGACTGGCCAAATGTTGTAAGTGGGCCAACAAAAGCAAGCTTGAAAGCTGAACTGACTAGACGTAGCAACAAGGTCATTAGAGGTCTTGGAGAAAGACATTTTAATGGCATGCACACTCATCCCTTTGAGGAATATGAAGGGGTTACTGAGTAGAAATAAGAGACACAAAGTGTACTTTTCCCCAAGGCTGTGTTGCTTATTTAAATGCTGAGTCAATTCAGATGGACTCTCAAGATTCAAACCATTTGGGAGAATCCTGCATACTACTAATACATACATACTAATAAATTGCTGTGATTTAAAATGCCTATATATTGCTTGCTAATGAAATTAAGTCACTTGGGCAGAGCAGTCACATTTAGTGAAATTTAGAACATACCTAACATAGCTTCCTAGGAAGTAGCTTGCTTATCCAGTACCATCTGGCCTTTTATCTCCAAGTTATAATCCTAATCCTTTACTACTGCCTTCATAAAGTCTTTAAGAGATTGATGACTGCTAGTAATTTGGAGGGTAACAAGCATGGCTACCTTCAGTTTGTACGTGAAAAATGAGATTCAAAGGATTAAAGTGCTCTCAAAACTAAAGAAGGGTCATTAGGAGGAAACAGTGATGTCATGTGTTTTAGATTTATTTTGTTTTGATTTCTTCCACCAAATTCATGTTAAAGCCCACCATCTTCATTTGTCTTCCAGAATAATTAAATAACAGCATAATTTATGAACCACATTTTTTGCTCCTTGGAACTTAAAATTTACTATAAACAACATTGATATGGACAGTCAGTGGTGCAGAGAGCATAAAAGTTTAAATTATTTAAGTTAAAATATTCATTATAAATATTCCATTCCATAAGCCTTATCATCCTCACTTAAGAACTTAAAAATCAGAACACTACACATTTTGCTGTTTCCGTGCTCCTTTTGAAAGTCTATTGGTCTCAAGTCTGTAAGAGACCTATCTGCAAAATAACCAGTTCTCATTTAAAAATTGCCTGGAAAATGTTATTAAACTAACAAAAGTGAATTAATATTTAGGTCTAGTTGAAATGACACAGTTTAAACAATGAGCAAAGAATGCATGACTTATCCCAAGTGCTATTTTACAACATCAGTTTATTATAATATAAAAAACTGTTTTTCAAACATTGTTAGATGAAGATTTTTAAAGATTTCCAAAAAAGGGAAGTTTGATAGCCCAAATCTATCTGGTCAGAGACACTGTCTTTATAGGGAATCTAGAAGCTTTCTGTTTATAAAATGAATCCAGTGTTATTTGTATTTTTTCCTTAGATATATAAACAATGAAAAAATGGTAGAAAAGATTCAATACAGTAAACTATGAAGTTATCATGTTTAATCTATCAATCTCAGCGGGAAGACCCAAAGATGTTTGTAAGATAAGTGACTTAGATCAGCTATAATCCAATATAAGGATTTAGGAAACACGGCAAGCTGATGTGACGTACTCGGCCATATTTTCCCATTGTCAACTGTGGTCAAAAAGGCTACACTGGGCACCAAGCAACTCCTGAGGCTCCCTCTGATGTCTAGACTTTGGGCAAAGTAGGAATTGGTCTTCTAAACCGCAGCACATGCTTTTCAGTTTAGCTCCAAAACCAACGTTTCCTCTCCAGTTCCTTTTTCAGTGCAATCTCTCCTTCAGAAAACCCCTCTCTGACCTTCAGACATGAAATTGCTTCTCTAGCACTCTGTATTTCCTTTACCATTATATATTTTTTTCATTGAATTTGTAATTTCATCTCGCTATCCAACTAGCCTCTAGTTTCATGAGGCCACAAACGTGCTTTGTGCTGTCATCTCCTTAGTCTCTCCTCTAGTATCTGGTGCCTACTAAATACTTTTTGGATGAATTAGTGATCCACAATGACCACATTGCATAATCCTCTCTCTTCCCAATTTTCATTGTCTCTCGGTTGCTTTGTTTCTCCTCCTAGGACACACATCCCTTTCAAAATGCAGGCTTTACATTAAAAATTCATTGCAAAAATATTCCTTTGTGTAAAAGTACTGGTGGTAGAAAAGGTGCAGATCTCTTTAGGACTCTCAAGCCCTGAATTGTGCCCTCCCCTAAACCTTTATGTGCTCATTTCACTATCACACCAGGCAAGTTTCCATGTGTCTTGCTTCACACATTTTTGTGAGTTTGCCAGCCCACATGTTCTTACAGAAGAGGAAAGTGTTGAAAACAGTGTTTTCCTGTCTATTTGGGGGGGGTTACATTTGACAAAGCTTGTACGCGATCCAAGGAGCAGAATAAAACAATGGTTGGTGATGAAGATGATGAAGACGATCATAGTATGTTATCATTTAATCTTTCCCAGCAATCCTATGAGTTAGATATATTTTACTCAATCTACAGATGAGGGAATTCAGATGTTTGTGGGTGTGCGTGCACATTACATGGAATATGAAACCAAATGACCTAGGTTGGAATACAGGCTCCACCTCCTGCTGCCTCTTTGTGCCTGTCACAGAACAGAACCTGGCACATAGGGCCTTTCCAGGAGCTGACCATGCTGTGTTTCTGGACCTCAGGTTTGGTCACAGAACCATTCGCTTGACACCAATTTGTTAAGTTTTATGTTTAGGTTGTATGCAGTTTCTTTATAAATGTAATATTTCACAGCTTTAAAAGGCTGGAAGAGAAGAAGGAAGGGTGGGGAGAGGGGAGAGAGAGGGAGAAAAAAGAATGACGGGGAGGGAGCAGGAAAGAAAGAGCCTGACAAAGTAAACACTGTACCACTGTCAGCTGTCACTGTCTGAAAACAACTCCCTATGCTTTGGGATGTAATTCTGAACATAGGAACATGATTTCAATCAGTAAGATATGTCGAGCAAAGTGTCATCAGCACACGTGTGTAACTAGCTCTTTTTTTAAGGGGGACTTACTTTTGTGGAAAATGGCCCAGTGTTTCACTTCTTATTCCAGTTAAAACTTTATTATGCAATATCACAAACACACAGAAAGTTAGAGACAATAATATAACAAATACCTGTATACTTGTCACATAGTTTTATCAGTTCTTTATATTGTGTCCTTATTGTTTCAGTTATTTTTAAGTAAAAAAAAATCAGTTATACAATTACGCAACTAGAAACCCTCTCCCTGATATGTGCCCCTTCCTTCATCCTGTTTCTCTCCTTTCTTGCAGAATTTATTGTTTCTGTGCATTTTTATACAAATATAGTACACAATATGGTTTTGCATGTTTTTTAAATGTTTTACTGATTATTGTAGTTTTGATACAATGGCACTACATTATTTTATTTGCCGTGTAGTATTCTACTGTATGAACATATGATACATATTTTATCCATTCTCCATTTATCATATACCTAAATAATTTTCTTAAGTTTTTGCAATAACAAGCAATTCTATAAAGAATATTAATATTCTTACTCTTGTCTCCATTACATAAAGTAAAGAATTTTTCTAGGTTTCTCCCTAAAAATGGAATTGGTGAATCAAAGATAGTGCATTTTCGACTTTACCATCTCTGGCCTAACTGTTCTCCAAAGTGGTTTTTTCCCATTTGCACTCTCACAAGTCGCTTATAAGAATTCCCATCTTGTAGTATCTTTACCAGAACTTTTCATTATCTACAGTTTACCTTTTTGTCAACTTCAGAAGGTGAAATTTAAAATTGTTGTTTGAAGATACATTTCCCCAAACACTAACAAGGTTATATATATTTTCAAATGCTTCTGCCATTAAAATTTTCTCCCACATTAACTGCTTATTTATCGCTTTGTCTGTTTTTTCTTTTAGGTCATTAATCTTTAACTTATTGATTCCTAACCACTCTCTAAAAATTCTTCTCTGACATCTTATTATTCCTGTCTGGTAAGCAAATTCTTTAGATAATTTTTTAAATTGACATACACAGATTTTTTAAAAGTACACAAATCATAAGAGCATGGCTCAGTAAAATTTCACAAAAGTAGTCAGTGGCCACATCACAAAATAGAACATTACTAGCATCTGGAATATCCTCTTTTGTCCCTCCACCCAGGGTAAATGCTATCTCAACTCTTAACACTATGGACTATTTGTACCTGTTTTTGAACTTTATATAAATGAAATTACCCACTATGTACTGCTTAGTGTGTGGCTTCTTTCATTCAATAATATCTTTGAAAAAGAAAATGTTTGAAAACAATGCGAATGACAAGAGGTTAATATCCAAAATATACAAACAGCTCATACAACTCAATATCAAAAAAACAAACAACTCAATCAAAAAGTGGCTAGAAGACCTAAATAGACATTTTCTCCAAAGAAGACATACAGATGGCCAATAGGCACGTGAAAAGATGCTCAACATCACTAATTATTAGATAAATGCAAATCAGACCCACAGTGAGGTATCACTTCACACCAGTCAGGATGGCTATCATCAAAAAGTGTATAAATAATAAGTGCTGGAGAGGGGGTGGAGAAAAGGGAACAATCCTACACTGGTGGTGGGAATGTAAACTGGTATACCCACTATGGAAAACAATATGGAAGTTCCTTTATAAACTAAAAATAGAGCTACCATGTGATACTGCAATCGCACTCCTGGGTGTATATCCAGAAATGATGAAAACTCTAACTTGAAAAGATACATGCACCCCAGTGTTCAAAGCAGCACTACTTACAATAGCCAAGACATGGAAATAACCCAACTGCCCATCAAGAGACAAGTGGAGGTGGGAAGGGATACATTTGGGAGTTTGAGATTTGCAAATGTTAGCCACTATATATATATAAATAGATTTTTTAAAAAAACAAGTTTTTCTATATAGCACAGGGAACTATATTCAGTATCTTGTAATAACCCTTAATGAAAAAGAATATGAAAATGAATATATGTATATATATGCACGACTGGGACAGTGTGCTGTACACCAGAAATTGACACATTGTAACTGACTGTACTTTAATAATAAAAAAAAGAGAGAGACAAATGGTTTAAGAAGATGTGGTATACATACACAATAGCATATTACTCAGTCATTAAAAAAGAGTGAAATATTGTCATTTGCAGCAATATGGATGGACCTACAGAATATTATACTAAATGAAGTAAGTCAGACAAAGACAAATATTATATATCACTTATATGTGGAATCTAAAAGCTAATACAAAAAAATAAAAAATAAAAACTAATACAAATGAATCTATATACAAAACAGAAACAGACTCACACACATAGAAAACAAACTTATGGTTATCAAAGGGAAAAGGCAGGAGTGGGGTGGGGAGGTGAAAACTAGGAGTATGGGATTAACAGATACAAACTACTATGCATATAATAGATAAATAACAAGGATTTACTGTATAGCACAGGGAATTATATTCAATATCTTGTAATAACCTACAATGGAAAATAATCTGAAAACACACACATATATATACATATACATACACACACACAAGTAAATCACTTTGCTGTACACCTGAAAGTAACACAATATCGTAAATCAACTACACTTCAAAAAACTTAGGGAAAAAAAATCCTTGAGAGATTCATCTATGTTGTTGGTTCTCACTGATATATTGTATTTTATTGTATTAATATATTGCAACTTATGTATCCAGTCTACAATTGGATATTTGTATAGCTGATAGTCTAGGTGCTATTACAAACCTTGCTACTATGAACACTCCTGTACACTCTTTGGGTAAACTTACATATGCATTTCTGCAGGGCATATAGAGAGGAATACAATAGCTGGGTCATAGGGTATTATATATTGAACTTTACTAAAGACTTCCAAACAATTTGCAAAAGTAGTTGTTTCAATTTATACTCCCACCTACAGGGTATGAGAGTTCAAGCTGCCCCACAGCCTTTCCCAAATCTGATAATATCTGTCTTTTCCATTTAAGGTACTTTTAGGGTATATAATGAAACCTTGGTAATTTGCATCTGCCTGCTGAAGTTAATCACTTTACAAAGATCCTCTCCTCCACTGTGACTTGTTTTTTCACTATTTCTCTGCTGCCCTTTGATGAACAGAAGTTCTTAATTTTAATGAAGTACACTTTTTTTTTAATTAGTGCTTTTTATGTTAAAAATATTTTGGTACCTCCAAGGTCATGAAGACATTTCCCTAAGCTTTCTTCTAAATGTCTGTTTTTACCTTTCACATATATGTCTACAATCCACCTGAGACTGGTTTTACATATGGCTGAGTTAGGGGGCCAAGGTATCTATTTCATATGGACATGCGGTTGACTCAGCATCATTTATTAGAAAGACCATCTTTGCCCCACCACACTGAAACAACCCCTTTCACATAATTCAAGTGACATATGTAGGTCTATTTCTGAACTCTATTCTGTTTGACTCGTTCTCATGTTAATAACACAGCATCTTAAATACTGTGGTTTTATAACAAGTCACGGTATCTGATATCTTATAATTCCTCTAGGTTTGTTCTCATTCTTCAAAATATTCTTTACTATTTCTGGCCCTTCTCATTTGCATACGAATACTAGAATCTGCTTGCAAACTTGAAAAAAAGTTGTCAGGATTGCACTATATTTATGAATCTATACATCAATTTGGGAAGAACTGGCATCTTTACAATATTGAATTTTCCAATCCATAAACATGATATAGTCCTCTATTTATCTGGGTCTTTTTAATTTTTCTCAATAATGGTGTAGTTTTTACATGTTTTCTTAGATTTATTTTCAGTATTTGATATTTTTTATGCTATTCTAAACGGTATTTTCAATTTCATTTTTGCTTGCTTATTTCTGCTTCATATAGAAATAGAACTGACTTTGTATGCAGCAACATTACTACATGTACTTATTGATTCTTATACAGATAGAGCTTTCAATTTTTTTTTATGTAGACAATGGTGTCATTTGAAAAACATGATAATTTTATTTCTTCCTTTTCAATCTTTTGCTTTCTTTTTACTTCTTTACTTGCCTTATTGTTCTGGCTAGGACCTCAGTATTGAATTACAGAAAGCTTTTCCCCTGAGATAGGGAATGAGACAATTTTCCATAATCCACTTCTAAGTGCAATGTTCTAAAATTCTTTTTTTCTGCAAAGATTTTTTTACCCTTGGATCTTTCATATTCATCCTGGATCACTTGCTTCATTTAAGACTCTCTCTCTCTTTTTTTTTTTTATAATAAAATATAACTTTGGGTTTTTTTTTAAAGAACAGTCAGTACTTGATAAACTTCTGGCATGTGATTTCCATTTTGAACATCAATGTAAAATCTGTTAAGGGATCTATCTCTATTTTCTTGCTTGGGTCTTGCCTTTTTATTGCATTTTGAGAAATGAAAGAAAAATAATAATAAATACACAGATTCAGGTTTATATCAAAGCTATTCAGATTATTTATCCACATTTAAAAAAATGTATTCAAGTATAGTTTATTTACAATAGTCTAGTAGTCTCAGGTGTACAACATACTAATTCAGTATTTTTACAGATTGTACTCCATTTAGAGTTACTATAAAATATTGGCTATATGCTTTGTGTTGTACAGTATATCTTTGTATCTTACTTATTTTATATATAATAGTTTATACCTCTGAATCCCCTACTCTTATCTTGCCCCTCTCCCCACTGGTAGCCACTAGTTTCTTCTCTATATCCGTGAGTCTATTTCTGTTTTGTTATATTCATTTGTTTGTTTTATTTTTTAGCTTCCACATATAAGTAATAATATAAGTATTTGTCTTTCTCTGCCTGACTTATTTCACTAAGCATAATACCCTCCAGGTCCATCCATGTTGCTGCAAATGGCAAATTTTCATTCTTTCTTTTGTCTGAGTAACATTCCATTACACATTTTAATTTGAACTAAACTGAGATCAAGATGACTTTTGAAGGCTAAAGATCCATTGATTCATTTTTTTTTCACTCAGCAAGCAATTCTCGAGCAACTGTGATATACCAAGAATGATACTAGGCTCTGGGAAATTTAAAGGTTATATAGTTGCTAATTAATTAATTAGTTCAGTTAACAAGCATTTCTGGAGAAATTACAGTGTACCTGGAATGGTGGAAGGCCCTGGAAATACAGGGGAGTTTTCAAGGAGGTCCTATTGCACAGGGAGAGACAGACATGGATCCTTATCATACAACTTGAGAAGCTCACTGACAGACGTATGCACATGACGAGACACAGAGGGACAGCTGGCATCTGTGAAGACTTTGCACAAGAGGTAACGCGTGAATTGAAGGTTAAAAGAAAAATGTAAGTTTAGGTAGATGACGAGTAGAGGTAGAAATACTGCATCATGAATAAAGGGCCAAAAGCAAGCAAGCAAAACAGCACCATTCATTCATTCAACACACACTTAGTTCAATAAAAAATATTTAAAAAAAAACACATACTTACTGAGTGCTTCTATGCCACAGATGTTGTTTAATAGGCACAGGGTACTGATAAGTAAAAATAGATATAGTCCCTGCTCCCCTGAGTAGCTCGAATGTGAAGGATAAGAAGCATTTATAAAAACATATATATTTGTCTAAATATTCATAACTTACAAACACATTCTTATAACATAGTCTCTGTGTTGTTATATTACTAAGACAAAAGTCAATATGTGTGTATTAAAAAGTTATAATTTCAGAGAAAGTTTCTGACTTATGAATGGGATGTCTCAGAAATTCATTTGCAGTTTGATTGTTCTTAGACAATAGTTTCTAAATGAAACTATATTATAAATGGCGGTTAGATTGACCTTCCAGCCCCAAAAGCCTATTTTACAGATAATACACATGATGTAAAGTATTAACAGTCCTATTTCAAATATACTGAATCATCATTATGTCATGTGTATGGAAAAACAGAAAAATATAAGGCTCTGGAAATATATTGTAAGAGACACAGATCGGAGTCATAGAAGTTACAGTTTAGTGGAAGAGACAAATAACTAAACAACTAAACAACTATACAAATGAATATATACTGATAATCTGAGAGCAGTGCTCAGATAAAATGAAGGGACCAGTGCATGGACTCATGATTTTGCAGGTTATGGTTTACCCCATCAGTATGGCTGAGGTGGCACTCTGGGGAAATACCACCATTAAGAACTAGGGTTAGAGGGGAGGGGATAGCTCAGTAGTAGAGTAGGTGCTTAGCAACATGAGCTCCTGCATTTATTACCTCCAACTTAAAAAAAATCAGTTGCATTCCTATACACTAACAACAAATGATCTGAAAAAAAAAAATAAAGGATACAACAACAAAAAGAACTCGGGGTGCAGCTCTGACCATCTCTTGCATTAATTAGAGACCAGCCTCTTTTCAGCCACAGGTTTATACAGCCACAAAATAATTCATATCTTGTCTGTGCAACTTCCCCAGGTTTAGTTACAGCCCTTCCTGGGTGGGTGTCTAGTGAATGAGAATCAGATTCACTAGTTACTGTTTTCCTCCAATGGAAACCAAGTATTGAGTAAAGAAAAGCAGAAGAGTTATTTTCACAGTGTAGCACCTTTGTGTTCCTACACGAGAACCAGCGTTTCACCATCCTTTCTAGCCTCCTACTGCAACATACCAACATTTATGCAACAATATGCACAAGTCAGAAAACCACTTGCAAACCCAGGATGGGATTAGAATACTCGTTATGGCTAATATATTTATTTTTTATTATTAAACTTTAATTGGATGCCAATAAAGTAAAAAATTAAATTTGGTACAAG
This sequence comes from Camelus bactrianus, assembly GCF_048773025.1. Lineage (NCBI taxonomy): Eukaryota > Metazoa > Chordata > Mammalia > Artiodactyla > Camelidae > Camelus > Camelus bactrianus. Next base: position 8,410,370 of record NC_133575.1, read on the forward strand.
GCTTGTGGAATAAACCCTTTCCATTTCAAACCCTGTTAAAAATGAGTCTAAAATAACTTGGCTCACCTTCCTGCTTTTGCCATATACAAAATAGTGGCTACATCCACAGGTACTCAGTATGCTGCCAGTTTTATTCACTAAGATTCTTGGTTGCAAGTAACAGAAACCCGGCTGAAAACAACTTAAAGAAAAAATAATTTATTGCCTTAGATTCAGTAACCTATCTAGCTATCATAGAAAAAAAAGGCAGAATCTGAGAATTCAGGGAACACCACCGTCAGGACATTTTACCCACTGAGATTTCGACTTGTTTCTGCTTCTCTTTATGAGTTAGTTTCATACACTGTTACTAAAGATCATCCTCTCCATGAGGTGGGAAAGACGTCACCCCAGTCCCAGGTTAGCTGCTTCCTTTGCAGTTAAGTTGCTTTCTCCCTGTGTCCAAGGAGCAAGAACAGGGAATGATTCTATTTGGCCCTGCACCCCACCGAGATGACTGCCCCTTTCCCAGTCACTTTGGTGGGGAGTGAGATACTACACTGGGCCAGCCCTGGGTCATGTGCCCAGCTTGTGGCCCAAAGGAGAGATCTGCTGTCACAATAAGGAAAATGGAAAATCTTGTGATGCCAACCGAATACAATCACTACCACACAGTCTACATGCCAGCGATGCCCAGAATCCAATCTTTTGGATAGCATAAAAAAAGATGTGACAATACCTCAGAATCAACCTTGTGAATGATAATTGTCATTGGGGAGTATTGTGAATATAGACAGAATAAGATCGGGGTGAAATTTTATGTGTCATTAAATATCCCTAGAAGTGTAAATTTTTTTAAAACATATTTGTAGTAAACTATTAATCTCTGAAAAATAGAATATTAAAATCATTTTCAGTTATTTTTGAGCTCAAATTTGCCATTTTAGTGGAGATTTTACTATATGCAATACAAGTATAATAAAAGATAATTGAGGCCAATGATTTTTTATTTGGTGGTTGTGCTACATTTTTTCATGATCCATTAATCACATACCCACATGGTATTCATGAGATTCTGTCTTTAAAACAATTCTGTCTTCAACATGACATCTTATAAACATTACTCATAGATTTGAGGAAAGAGGAAGTATACCTAGAGCCAGGATTCCTGCGGGAACTGAAAGCAAATAATAAATATTTACTGTAGTTCAGTTCTCTTTACCATTCCCTCTTCAAACACTTGAAAAACAAATTAATTACAGGGAACAAAGAGCCATCTTTCAAACATGATAAAACCAAAGACCATTGTTTTCAAGATTCACTGACTCAAATGTGAACACTTAAATGATCAAGAAACTAATAAATTTCAGAATATGGTTAACAGCAAGATTTGTAGCTTATGTAAGTTTTGTTACCCAGTCAAGTTCACCAATAATTCACAATATACAATAAACAGAAGTAGTCTTATTATTTATAATACTAAGTCATTTTATCTGAAATTAGTCAAGAATATAGTTATTTTACTCAGAAATGTTATCTGAGTCTTAAGTAAAGCAAATTTGAGATAAATAAGATATTCAATACTCCCTTTGAAATTCTTACACCAAACTTCAATTAGGCTTTAATATTTCAGAGGCTTTGGAATTTGTAGACTCTCGTTATTAAGACTGATTTGATATTTTGGATCTTGTATAAAACTATTTTCTGTAAATTTCTCTGGAACTCTAACTGTAAGGAGACTCTTCTAATCTGGCTATTGTATCTGATATGACCCTTGATATCGTGAAGACTGAAATGACTCTATGACTGTAAGCTCAGCGTCCTTTTGTCATACAAATGATATTCTCTGTGCTAGCAAGCATTTGATACGTCGCAGGTGCAGAGAACATAGATTACATGTCACTATAAAGACACAGACATTTGAAACCTTTTTAGACTTTTGCACACCTTTTTCAAAGCTTGTAAAACTCATTAGGAGGTTAACAAGTAAACTGAGAAAGCAGCAGCACATGGGAACTGGAATCAGAGTGGAAGACAGGTTTATTGATGGGTCACCTTGGGCAAGTCACTGAGCCTTAGTTTTCTTGGTTTTAGTGGAGATAATAGTACCTACCTTGAAGGACTGTTTATGGGACTCAAGAAAATGGCAAATGAAGAACTTGGCATGTAGCCATTTCATCAGTAGCTGCTATTATTATTTGGTTCTGTTATAAGGAGTAAGGCTCAGCTTCAAACATTTAATCTTGATTAAGAAGACTGAGAACCAAAAGTTATTTTTGGACTTATCACTAACAACATATCTAACACCAATAGTGGCTTCACTCAGACTTGCCAATGAATGTATATAACTGCCTTCACCATCTTCAAAAGCACCAACAGGCCCTAGTTAAGTGTAATATCCACACAGAATGTTAAACAGCCACATCCCAGATCTCTGAATTCATCAGAACCCAACTGTAAGCTGGGTGTTGGCCATTACTATTCTTGATCATACACCGGGAAAGCCTGACAAGCCCCTGCCTCAGTTAACCCCTCAAAACACTAAGCTTAGCCTGGACAATAAGAGTTAGAATTCTCAGATGCATAGCTGCTGGAGGCCCACTGTCAATACTCTGTCTCAGTGGGTTTAAACTGCAGGTTTAAAAAGCTCCTCAGGTGAGCAGAAATCCAAATTCTGTTTCGTAATGATTTTTGTTGCTACTGTATTATTAATAATGGCTTCATAATAGAGATGTGCTGCTATAATTTTTTCAGACCTGTGATTGGCTTCTAATTCAAGCTACACATCACATATATTAATAGCCTGGTTATTTATCAAGTGATCTTGACTTAAGTCTTACTGCCCAAGCATAGCCTTATGGTTTTGCGGACAGCAGTGGTTAACGACATTGCGGTCTCTGGTGTCTGCCTGAACTCACACCCCAAACTTCGGCAGGTCAGTTAGCAATGCAGGCCCCAGTTTCTCCATCTTCTCAATAAGGATGATCATAATACTACCTCCATAAGGTGGTGGGGATGATTCAATCCAAGTATGTAAAGTGCTTGGCACAGTGCCTACCACAGCATAAACACTCACTAAACCTTAGCCATGGAGAAAGAAAAGAAGAAAAAAGCAGCCTCTGACACCGAGGAGCTGGTCAGGCCTTGGTAACTGGGACTGGCTGTTCTCCTAATGACCTTAAACAATGTCACAGAATATCAGACAGGACCACTTTAGTAATTATACCTGAACACAGACAAAACATGAAAACTGCCCATGAAGTTGAAATACAAAACAGTCCCTCTCCCAGCAAATGAATGAAGGCTGCTTCTTTGTCAATTACAGCTTCAGCCTCAGTCTGGTACCCTCCTAAGTAAGATGTATTCAAATATCCACTCATATAATCCCCTCTTCCTGACAGCATCCAATCGAGAACAAAACCCTGCTTCCTTAACCGTCCCCTCTCAAATCACTTAACACAAGTCCAAGTTCTCTAATGAAACTTTTCTACCTCTCTCCCTGAGACACGCCACCACTCCCCAGGGTGCACCCTTTCTCTGGCTGCTGCAAGCAATAAACCCAACTTGTTCCACTCAACCTGAGAAGGTGTGTTCCTGGTGGTTTCTGGCTGACAGGCATTGACGATATTACCCTGGAACTCTTCATAATGAAACCACGATGGGGAGAGCCGGATTTCACCTTGCCACTACATCCTTCTGTCATTTGAAAAATTAGGGGCAGGAGCCAGGAAGCAAATAAGGTCATCCCAACTCGATTTGAGAAGGGCCAACACAGTTTAAGAATTAAGCAGCACTGCAACTTTTGTAAAAGAGTCACTACAACATTTTATCAGAACATTCATTAACCACAAAACACATTCTTAGAATGTAAGTCTGCATATTACCCAGAATCAAAATCACAAAAAACAATAGTATCTCATTGTAAGGTCAAAATTGTAAGGCCATAGGTTGTTCCGATTCATAAATAGGTTGTTTCCGAGATTCATTTAAATTTTTTTCTAACAGAAAATAAATAGTACAATTGAAACTGCATCATAAAAGGTAATTGGGTTTACCCTTCAACCCCAAGCCTATTTAACCCTGAATACACTTGAAGCACTATTTCAAATTCACCATCACTTACGCCTTCATATCCAGGTTAAAAAAAAATTTTTTTTAAGCCTTTGCAGTGGGAGGCCCATCTTACCAATAACACCAAAATGAGCAGTACAAATCATGCTAAGTGCCAATAACTTAACTCTACAACTGCAGAAGAGGTGTTATCAGGATAGTTTTGGCTGCACCAGGATTTATTATACCTCATAACAAGAAGCCTGGAGTTAAGCAGCAGGCTTGGTTAATTTAGTGACACAGGGACTCAACAATGTATCAAGGACCGAGGTGACTGATCCCGCCCTAACCTTTTGCCCTTATCCTCAGAGCATCAAGCGTGACTGGCTCAAAGGTGCCAGGGTAGCTGCAGCACTTTCCCACACTCCCACTCACACACTAAAGCCCAGTGAGTAAGAGGAGAGCTTATGCTACGTCCATTTCTTTCTGGGGGGAGAGACAGGAATCTTCCCTTAGAGAAGTGTCTGCCCCCGCAATTTCCCTTACTATGAAAACTTCTCTCTTCCGCCAGGAGTGTATCACATGTCCGTGCCCGAAACCAATCACCGCAAGAGGGAGGCTTCGCAGCCCTACTTGCACATTGGAAACACCACGGAGCTGTGGAAACAATGTTAACGCTATAGGCAACAGTAGGTTTTAGAAGTTCTCCAACTGTTCCAAATGTATAGTCAGACGCCAGCCCTACTGCATTAGCCTCATCAAGTTTCACCCCTGCCTGATATCCGGTGGGAGGTCTGCTCTGAGAACTTGGGAAGGCAAACACCTGAACAAAACTGGGGCTCTGCTAGCAGCCACGAACTGCGAACAGCCAAAGGCCACGAGTGAACAATTAATAGATCAGCCACATGGACATACCTTGCTATCGCCAAGAAAATGGATCTCTGCAGGTCACTCACTAGACCACCTACAAGGAGAAATAAAAAAGATTTGTTGTAAGAAATTTGATGGCTCTCTTAATCCTCTATTCACTTGCAAAAAGTGGAAAAAGAGGAAAATGCCTTTTAAACTTAAACTAGAGTGTTGAACTAATGAAACAAGGAGGCCACTAGACAGAGATGGCTCTACTTCCTTGGAGGCGTTTGTAAGCAAACCAAAACCTAAGCCTGTAGAGGCCTCGAGGTTACCAAATTGAAACCCGAGGACAACCAATCCCAAACAGCCAACCAGGCTTGAAGCAATAGCCAATCAAGTTTCCTTACATTGGTTCCGGTTACTCCCTTTCTATATAAAAGAACCCTCTCCCCAACCCCAGCTCCTATCTGCAGAGCACTCCCCACCGCTTCCGCTTTCTTGCTTCCCGGGTCTCCTCAATTTTTGCTCAAAGAAACTCTAAGAATTCTTAATACACCTCAGTTTATCTTTTAACAGTTCTGTGTCAGAACAGGGACCCAAGGGCGCCCCGGAGCCTCGGGAGCAGTGAGCAAACGGGCAGAGGTACCTGTGAAGCGCCAGCACCGGCGGCGTGCTCGCTGCCGCTGGACGTGGTGGGCAAGGCCCTCTCGGATACTGAATCCCAACTCCGCCTTTTGCGTCGAGCTTTCGGACTTTATTGGAGCATTTCCTTCTCCGGACTGGGTCCAGAAACCGGCCAGAACCGACTTCTTACGACTTACAAAGCAGGCCAGGGGACAAACCAGGTTCTTAGAAACTTAGAAACGGAACGAGGACCAGGACACACTGGGCCCGAAGTACAACCTGAACCAGGTCCGATGACCAACTGGGTCCGACTTAGAAACGGAACCGGGTCCGGGGACAAACTGGGTCCGACTTAACTGCACCTGGTCGCGGGACAAACTGGTTCCGACTCAGAAACTGAAATGGGTCTGGGGACCGACTGGGTCTGACGCAGAAACCTGACCACGTCCAGTGTAAGGACCCGGGTGAATAGAACTGTGTTTTAAGGTTAACCTTAACAGAGGTAATCTGAATTACAGTGGCCACAGCGGAGAACTCTGAACCACGTCAGACAGCATTACCCAGGCACGAGGTGCCCTGAGGAAAGGGGGTCTCAGCCAGGCACTCACTATAAAGGGCACAGGGAAGGACAGTTTTCCTCCTCTGCAGTTTCTAGTGACCAGGATGAGACCCGCTGGGACACCCCACTCGCTCCGAATCCAGCAGACAGCGTCCTGGGAAAACTGGCAGAAGCCTGGCAAAGGGTAAGAATTCTTACCAAGGTCAGGTCAGCCCTCCCAGATCTGTGGAGCCTGGTCGAGAGAGGAAGGCACAGTTTCACGTTGTCCCTTCCTTTCCAAATTCACATTGGCAGGAAGGCACATCGGTTATCGGTCCTTTCCTCCCAGGGACAGCTACTGCCTTCTTGTTTGTCTCATTCTGTGTCCTGAGGACGTGGCGTGGCAATTGCCAGGTTGGGGACCTCAAACCTATAGCCAGACAGAAATATGCGTTGCAAACCATTTGTAGCTAGTACCCCACCGACTGCTGCCAGGTGTCAGTCTTTTGGTTATTTTTGGAAGTGGCTCTGGATCTTGGGAGGGTAGTATTTTCTGCACCCTCTTTGAGAACCCCTCTTGTATCCATGGGGCTGTTCAATACTGACGGGAATATTTACTTTTTGTCACAGCTGAAACCTGAGAAGATATTCAAAAACTTTCTTTTTTAAAAAAATAGCTCTATGGTCAGAAGTTGGCCAAATTGGAAGCTGATACTCAGAGCCTGATAGGAACGTTTTTAAAAAGCCTTCTCCCCTAAGCACTGTGCACCCAAAGGGAAAGAAAAACTTTCTGAAGCTGTGGTGGAAGGATTTACTAAAACATCCCAAAGACACAGAGTTCGAAATCTAGAATGTAGTGCCAACTAAAAACTGGAACTTGCCATCTACCTCTTCAAGGATCAAATCACGAGCCACTGCAGCCACTGACCTGAAAGGAGTTCAGGATGGAACTCAGGAATGAGGCGCTCTGTGCTCTGGGAAAACTGACTGAACAGGCCTTCAGATAGTTAGATATTTTCAGAAGATTTTATGACCCCAACTCTTGCATCTCCTCATATCTAGAAAAGCACTAAAATCATTAACAGTGACATCTGCTCCTCGTGACTAGCCGCAGCCTCTGCCTGTGTGCTTGACTGCATGCCCCCCTTCACTAAAATCATATCTAATACTGACCTCTCCCCCTACCTCTTCAGAGCAGTTCCTCAGAGCTGTCTGAAACGCTGTCTCCTGGGCTACAGTTCTCATTTTGCCCCAAATAAAACTTAACTTACAACTCTCAGATTGTGCTTTTTTCTTATTTTTCAGTCGGCAGTAGGAATCTTTTGACTGCCATCTTAGTTAAAGATTTCCCTGATGTAAAGAAGCAAGTTAAGGATAATGTAGTTGTGGGTGGGGTATAGCTCAAGTGGTAGAGTGGACGCTTAGCATGCACAAGGTCCTGGCTCAATCCCCAGTACTTCCTCCAAACACAAATAAATAAATAAACCTAATTACCTCCCCACTCCAAAATATTTTTTTAAAAGAATAATGTAGTTGGATGACTGGGTAAAAGTCTAGATATCATTCAGATTGCAACCCAATTATTTGGGGAATTAAAAACAATTGTATTTTTAAATTTTTTTTTAAAAAAAACAATTGTATTTTAAACAAAAGCTGTACGATCCCTGCATCTGCCTATATATTGCTGTATGTTTGTAACAGATGTGTGATGTTTTTCTACCTTCTGATGGCAATACCAAAATTAATTTGTAAAGAGCTCTATTTAATAGGCTCAAAAATAAACATTTATTTAAATCAAAGTATATGCTCAGAAGTATAGAAGCCATCCCAAATGTTTTTCAAGTTCATGTGCTCTAGGATAATCTTTGGTCAACGACAGCTATTTTGTTTGTTGGTTTAATTAAAACAGGTATGTCTTGACAGTGATCAGCATTAAATAGAATACTTTTATATTACCTAGCTTAAGTAAAGTCAAATAAGCTCATGTAATCTCTGTTACATAATTTGTTAGGAAACAAAGGTAACTTAGGATGATGGCTGCCTGTTCAACGTCTCATGAAATTTTCATGAGTAATCTAAACAAAATTGTTAAGAATAAGTAAACTAAAGAGACGTCAGTAAGATAAAAGTTTATAAACGCACTTTTCAACAATTATTATGCTTTATGGTATTTCTGCTTATAAACAATTTCCAAAATCTTTTGAGTTACTTAAGACCTTAAAGTTGGACGAGATAAGTTAAATGATGGCTATTTATTGAACATCCAGATCATTTCCAAGTAAGATAAAATACTGAAACATTAATTACTAAACATAGGTTTTCCACTTCCGGCTTTCTTTTACAGAGGAACTAAAGATACTTGGTTCTACCCACAAACATGTTTTACGCCACATTAAAAAACTTACCAAGAGGAAGGATATACTTCTAGAAATTGTGAACAGTGTTTCTAAATTTGTTACACTAGAATGCTAGTGTAACGGACAGTGCACACTGCTTACTTCTTAGTTTTCACTAGGAATAAAGGATTCTAAGGGTTAAGAATTCTTATAAATATATATAACTAGAACTACTAGAAATAATAGAGGTGAGAGGAAACAACTGTGTATCTGTAAACTGAACTGGATCCTGAATTCCAGTTTCCTCAAATATCTGGCAACGGCTCTCCAAACGAATGTTTCCAGTTTTCTCCCACTCTTCTATTTTGGGATCACTAAGAATGTGACTGCCCTTGAACTTCCTTGGAAGGGACCACACCAGGTCCTCCTCACTACCCAGGTGGCAGCCAGATTTCAAGGAACTGAACCTGGGTACACATCCCCCGATTGAAAAGGGCTTCCCCAGACTCCTGGGACGGCACACTGCAGCAGATGTCAAGTTACAACTGACTAGGGAGCGCCTCCCCAGAAGCAGATGGCAGCTTGCAGTGGACAGATCTTCCAAGGTCACAGATCAAGATCTTCATCTCCAACACGGAAACGTTGTTCCTTTTGCCTTCTTGCTACTTGCTTTTCCTCTCCGTAAACGCCTGGGAGGACAGTGCTCCTTCCCTCCGACCACTGTCGTGCATCCGCTGCCCAGGCCGCAGCTACACAACACACGTCCCGAGAAGTTCTTGCTAAGGTGGCTTAGATACTAGAGTTGTGTTAGATTACTTGCTGGCTGAACAAGCAGGAGTCTGTGCCATAGCAAATACCTCCTGCTGTACCTGGATCAACACCTCTAGTGTCGTAACAAATACAGGAAATTAACAAACAGGCTGATGCCCCTTCAGGTACATTCTTTGATTTATTTGATACCAACTGGTTTGATGCATGGGGGCCCGGGTTAAGGAGTATACTTCAGTCTCCTGTATTATCCTCCTAATTGTCATCATTGTAGAGTCCCTGGTGTGCTATGTTCTCTCAAAGGTCTTAAATGCACGTTCACAGCCATTGGCAGTACATCAGATGGTGTCTCTGTGCTTAGAGAAACAGAAACAGGATGAAAAATGAGATGAACAGCAAAAGGAAGTCTTCCACGGATCTGACATCACAACCCAAGAGTTTCACGATGAGACAAGAACAACTTAACTCTGTTGGTGGCTGAGAGTGGTGCTAATACCAAATTTGGGGTCAATCTCTCGTGTAGGAGAGGATGACCAAAAGGGAGGAATTGTTTAATTAATTAACCAAAGAGTCCATTAGACCAAGGTGGCTCTAATGGCTTGTCTGCCTAAGTAAGAACCCAAAATCTAAGCCTGCTGAGTTCCTCAAGGTTATGAAATCAAAATGCTAAGGACAGCCAATCACAGAGAGCCAACTAGGCTTTAGCCTACAGCCAATCAACACGTTACTTACTTCTGCCTTTTCTCTGTGAAATCCTCTCCCTGAGTTCCTGACAGTGTAGTATTCCTAAGCATGTCTGGTTTGGTGCTGCCCGATGCCCATAGCTTTTTGCTCAAATAAACTCTTAAAAATTTTAAAGTGCTTCCGTTTATTGTTTAACAAGAGCACTTCCACTCTGAAGCTTTTTCTGACAGTCTCCCTCTTCCTAGGGAGATGTAAGTCCTGTGTCCCTTCTCTTCTGGACCAGCTTTATCAGAGCACCCATGAGTCTTGCACGTGCTTGCATGCTGCTCTGCTCCTCCTGAAATGTGTCCTCTTGGAGGCCAGCAGTAGTATCTGTATCCTACTGGATGTGTCTAGCATCCAGCACACAGGGGGCTCAGTACATATTTGTTGAATGAGAAAGGGACAAGGAGACATGGTCAAGAAATGCCTAATATTAATAGCAAGCATTTACCCAGGACTTATATGCTGACATATACACTGAATAGACTGATTTATTCCTAAGACAACCCTATCAGAAGCCAATGTTATCTTCATTTTAAATGTAAGAAAACTACATCATAGACAGACTTATCATTTGTCCAAGGTTACATCATACAAACTAGGAAGTGACAAGTGTGGGACTGGATCCCAGAGCCCACCATATTCTTTACCTTTACCCCCAAGAGGAAAAGGATGCTCCACCCACATGAGAGATGGAGCCGTCTTTAGTGGGTCCTAATCTGGAGAAGGATGGCAATGGGTGCTGCCATTGGTGAGATCTGTACCTTTTAGGATCCTGAAGGCTTTTGCATTCTTGGACTTTTTAAGGGACAGGGTAAAAGGTATTGCTTATGGATATAAGGGGTAGAAATGGTGAAAAGCAAAAGCAAGCATCCAGAGTTTTGCTCTGAAAGATTACAGTTTGGAGAGGAACTCTTCATTCACCAACAAAAAAAGTAAAAACACGAATACTTTAGTTACGGCTTAAATATAACATGCAATTACTTATGCCCCAGAGCTCCCCCTGCCATTTATAGGGAACAAGCCATCAAGATCTCATCCCTGATAAACCACAACCTGAAGATGAATCATGGCTCCAGTTCTGACTTCTCCACTATATTATCCCAGACAGAGATCTTCTGTGTCTTTCCCCAAACTATCCCTTCTCTGAGAGCACTAATTCTGGCCAGGGAACCCATCACTCACCCAGGTCATTATGCCAGAAAATCTGGAATTCTTCCAAGCCTCCTCCTTCCCTTTCCAACTTCACATCCAATTGATCACTGAATTTTGTGGATTGTTTTATAAATCTGTAATCTATTCATTCATCCATTAAGTAAATAAATATTCATTGTGTGCCAGAGTGTGCAGTGATGAACTGGATCCAATTCCCTGCAGTCTTGCCTTCCTAAGCTTCAAGGAGCTGAGCAGCTTAAAGAGGGCATTTTGCAAATGAACAGCCCTCCTACTGCAGAGTAGTGAATGCAAGAAATGGAAAAGTAGAGGGCTGGGAGGGAACACTGGAGGGGTGTATCATCATCTAGAGAAGCCTGAAGGGTTTTCTCTTGGCCGCGTCCAAGCTGAAATGTGAAGGATGTGTACCAGGAACGCAGTGAAGGGGACGGCAAGTACAAATTTCTAGAGGCAAGAACCAAGCCCAGAGTGTAGAGAACTAGCAGTTCATGACGACCTCGGAGCCTCAAAGCTGGCCTCCAGCCCAGTCTTAATTCAGTAACTACACTACCTAGAGACTTTCCATTCCTCAAAAGAAAACAAACCCAGCACCATCTTTCCTGTTTCCAGAGGTTTGCCTTTCAAGAAGGGTCTCTTAGCATATGTCATTCGTTAATCAAGTATCCCCTGAGCATCCCCTCTGTGCAGGTACCTGCAAGGACAGGCCTTACACTACCTCTCACCTGTAGGGAGTTTTCAATGGATTGGAGAAGACAGACCTTGAGGGAGCATCTCTGCGAGTTCTGGGGATTGAGAAACCATGCGCGGAAGCTGAGACTTAAGATGTTCATAACTGGTAAGGACCTATCAGCCTCGCGGCTCATTGCTCACCCGCTGTCACTGGTGGGGGGGGGGTCCAGGCCTGTCACTTGCTTATCCTCGCCCCGATAATCCCCAGTGCTTTATTCACTCCTCCATCACCCTTCGCCCACAGCCCAAAGCCACTGCTCATCTAGACCCGACTCCAGCCCGATGTCCTCGCGCGGCCACACACCGCGGCGCGCGCTCTAAGGTGGTAGATGTGGCGCAGCCAGGGAGCTCCCGGAGGGCAGCCCCCGGCCGGCCTCCCCGCCGCCAGTGCCCACCCTAGAAGGGCTCTGTCTTGAGCGTCTCCCATCCCCGGACCGGAGAGCGCGCGTCCAGCGCGATGACCCCGTGGGCCCGCGTCACCCGCCTTTCCCAGGAGGACGGGAGAGGCCGCTCTGCGGGCAGACCTTGGCCACCGGGTCCCGGCTCGCAGCCTCCCCGGGGCCAGCGGGGATTCGCGGGGCGCGCTCGATCGGGAGCGCGCGCGCCCGGCCGCTCCGAGGTCCGGCAGAGGCGCGGGGCGGGCAGAGGCGGGGCCGAGGGCGGGACGGCCGCAGCCTCCGCCAGTCCCCGCTCCCTCCCCACCACCCCCGCCGCAGCGCGCCACCTCCCCGCCCCCACCCCCCTCCCCCACCGTGCGCGCTCCGCCCGCCCCGGAGCCTCGCCCTCCGCCACGATGAGCAAATGAGCGCGAGCGAGGGCATGAAATTTAAATTCCACTCAGGGGAGAAAGTGCTGTGCTTCGAGCCTGACCCCACCAAGGCGCGAGTGCTGTACGATGCCAAGGTGCCGCCGCGGAGGGACAGGGAGGAGGCGCGGGCCGGGGACCCCCGGACGGGAGGCGAATGCGGATGCGGGTGCGGACGGTGCCGCGGAGCTGGGGAAGTGGCGGGGCCCGGGCGCTCTCTGCTCGCGGCTCCTCGGCCTGCGCAGCGCCGGGCGGGCGACAGGGGGCGCTCGCGGGGCGCCGCGCTGGGCAGTCGGGGCCGGGGCCCTTCCGTTTCCGCCCGGTGCTCCGTGGGTGGGGTGGGGGCGGGCGCTGCGCAGGCGCTGTCGGAAACCTCGCGGGTGCGGTGTCGCGAGGCTGCGGCCGCGTTGTCGAGACGCTGGGGCCGCGGCGTCGGTCTGCGCACGCGAGGGCACTCGGGACCGCGCGTCCAACAGGCTGCTCGCTCGTGGCCTCTGCGTTCGGGTTAAATCTCTCCTCATACTGCGCAGTCTAGCGCCTCGTGGGCTCCCGTGCGACGCCCTGACCGACCGACCCAGGTCTTACTGCATAGCGTCACAGCGTTGGCCATCAGTGGCGACGTTTTTGCCCTGGGGCCCCAGTCATGTCTAGGCCCGACCCTTCCCGTAGGCCTAGATCCCCACCCGGAGGGCAGAGTCTTCATCTCTCAGGGCCTTGCAGCATTTAGGTTTTCAATCCCATGTCGCGTCCCGTGCCTGTCCGCCTAAGTCTAAGGGGCTCGGGGGAAATCGAGCCACATGTGCAGCTCCTCAGGTCTGGATGGCGAGAGGGAGTGGGCCTCGCAGGCCAGGGGTGGGGGCTGGTCCCTGGCCCCAGGTGTGTCTGGGCGGTGCTGTCCTTTGGGGGACTTTCCAAGCCCTGGTGGCTCTGTTTTACTTTCGGGCTCCGCCCCCGCTGTCCCTGTCTCTTTTTTCTATTTGCTGTGCTTCCTCCCTCCCCTCCTTGAGTCTTCCGAAGGGTGACACGCCCCATCATTTGCCCCAGACGTCCCCCCTGGGGACACCGCTGGGAGGGATGGCGTAATTTGCGAGCCAAACTGGCCCTGGACGCAGCGGAGCCCAGGAGACTACAAGTCCCAGAGGTCTCACGGCTGCAGCTCGCTTGTATGGCCTGGACTCTTTAGTTAGTGACAAATCGGCTGACCAATAGCTTCAGAAGCTGCATCCTTTCTCACACTCAGAGACCAATCAGGGGGTGATTGGAAGGATGTTTCCTATTTTTGAGGCATCCACTCAGGGAAAAAAATGGAATTGAAAGGAAAAATGTTTCAATCCAGCTCTCTGTCTAAAAAAGGAGAGAATGCTTTCTTTTCTTTTAAAAAAAGGTCTATGATCTAATTTTCCTGATCGAGCTTCTGATATTCTGTATGTTCTCTCGTTTGTGGACAATATTTCCTGGTTTCAGGTTGTCGATGTTATTGTTGGGAAAGACGAAAAAGGCAGAAAGATCCCAGAATATCTGATCCATTTTAATGGTTGGAACAGAAGGTGAGTGTACTTGTTAAACCGGACTAAAAATTGATCATGTCTGCACTGAAACATTGCAAACTTCTTTGTTAAGTTTTAGAAACACTCCTAGGAAAGTTTCATTTCCTGTTTTTGCTTTTTTATCAAACCTTGCCTACTCTGAAGAATGATTGCTTCTGAGTCGATTATATTTGGATTCTCTCTGGGTAATTCTGGAAACCCCAGTTTCTTCTGTGTCTGAATGAGTTCCTTCTTCAGTTTATTTGCATCTTTTTTGTGATTTTAAAATATTTAAATAGTTTTCTAAAATGTAAGTAATTCTGAGACACTTCCCTTACTATGAAGTACTGTTAGCATTTGTTTTGTATCAAACTGAAATACTGAATTTTACATACTTGTCCTTTTTTTGTTTGCTTAGCTGGGATAGATGGGCAGCTGAAGATCATGTCCTTCGTGACACCGATGAAAATCGGAGATTACAGCGTAAATTGGCAAGAAAAGCTGTAGCTCGCCTGTAAGAATACAAAAATCACGATATAAATGTTACTCAGTGTGTTTTCTTTTTGTGTTTAGAATTTTTATGACTAAATAAGAGTTAAAAAATCTGATGGCCATGGTTTATTAAATAATTTTACATACTGAAAGGGTGTTAGTGAACAGTTTCTATTGTATTCTAAGTAACTGCTGTGCTTTCAGAGAGGTTGTTGTGTAGCATTCTGAAATGGAGATTAGCACTTATGTTTTAAAGTTTCGTTATTTCTTACGTTATTTTGTCTTATTTTTTACCTCAAGACCCATAGCAGTCAACATCAGCACTTCAGTTGTGTTTATCTGTTTCAGGAGAAGCACAGGAAGAAAGAGGAAGCGCTGCCGGTTGCCTGGTGTAGACTCTGTCTTAAAAAGCCTCCCCGCTGAAGAAAAAGATGAAAATGATGAAAACTGTGAGTGGCTTGACTCATCTTCTCTGGTTAAAAGGAGTTTTACCTTGTTCTTTCATAGCTTAGGATTGGGGGGGGGAGATTCATTGGAATTATAGACAGGGAAACATTTTAAGCTCATTACATATAACATTTGCCCCTTTTGTTTCTGACAATTAAAGTAGCAGTCAGTAAGTTCCTAATCAGACCTCATCAGTTATGCACATGACCACTGCCTTCTCAGCTGGTGTCTTTAAACTAAACCTTCAGAGCTCCATTCTCATGTTTTCTTCTTGGTACCTTGCTTCACTTATGAATGCACTAGGGAACCACAGGATCCTAGGTGACTGAACACTTTCAGATCATTTACTTCTGTGGTTTTTGCATCCATTGAAATTGGTGTTTCTTCAAAATAAATTTCTGTTCTGAAAGGTACAGTATTTGTGTTCAGCATTTAAAATAAATGAAGGACTGCAGTTCTCTACCTGCAGTAAGACACACATGGCACCTTAAAGAATTGTAAATGTAAGGGTTAGGAAAGTATATAATGCTGGTTTGCCTGTTATTTTTTGTTTTGCCTAGCAATAAACAGTTCCTCTGATGACAGTGGTGAAGAAAAGGATGGAGAAATAAGTGAAGAAAGTGATATTGAAGAGAAGACTGAAGTGGTATAAAGTTTTTTTTTTGTAAAAACTCTTTGTCTTTGCTATATATTTTTAGTAGTGAAATTTTCTAGTTGTGAAATGTTTTGTAAAAATACATTTTTTAACCAAACATTATAAAGTTGTACTTCATATTTAAGGGAAAATAACTCTTAAATTGATAGTTACTGTATGAACTGCTCCATGGCTCTTTATACCCATAAAGTGTTTCCACAAATCGTAGTTACTTCTTTCTTTCTACTGAAATTGTGAACTTTATTTTTATAATGGTGGTTAACTTTCAAATGGTGTGTATCAGAGTTTGGCACCTCTCACCTGCCTGCCTACAAAGCTAACGTAGATCCCACTGGTACACTTAAATTGAGAAGAAACAAAATAAGCATTTATAGTGTGGTTAGTGCCCTAAAACAAGTTAACTTTTGCCCTTTAACACACTTTTCATTAGAACACATGGCATCATTACTGGTGTAAGTGTCGAGAATTAACTGTGTTTGTTTCATTGTAGGCTGTTCTATGCTGAGTTTTTTTTCGATATAGACTCTTGACCTGTTTGAGGTAGTTAAAAATGGACTTGTGATATTGCAGAAGGAAGAACCAGAGCTGCACGCAAAAAGGGAAATGGAAGAAAGAACAATAACTATAGAAATCCCTGAAGTTCTGAAGAAGAAGCTTGAGGATGATTGTTACTATATCAACAGAAGGAAACGGGTATACTGCGAGCAAATATAAAACATGGATTTGTAATAGAGCTTTCATTTCACCATATTTTGCAATCACAGACTCAGACAGTTGAGAACCTTGGAGGAATGAAATTCCTATTTTAAGTTATGTGCTGAGTCAGGTTTTCAACTCCTCTGGCAGTAGTATTCTGATAATTAAAGTGTGCACGTTCTTTTCCAGCCCTGGCTGCTCTTTAGAATCTTCTAGGGAGCTTTGCAAAGTCCTGATGCCTGGGCTTCAACCAAGATGTGAAGAGGAAATTCATGTGTGGTGTTGGGGGCACTGACTGTGGATATAGTCTTAGAGGCTCCCCCGGGTGATTCTAATGGATCACTAAGCTGAGAATCACTGCATTTATTTTAAAAATTAATACTGTAATCTGCATGGGATATGATCAGTAGAAGAAAAAAAGAGTTTCAAAGCACATTTATTTTAAAGAAGTGTCTTCAAATAGAATTGGCTTTTTTTTTTAGTTTGGAAAATGATGTATACAAGACCACTGTTTCTTGGACTATATGGTTTATACAATGGGATATATGTATCAGATGTTTATATTTTTGTTAACAGTTAGTGAAACTTCCGTGCCAGACCAACATCATAACGATTTTGGAATCATACGTGAAGCATTTTGCTATCAATGCAGCCTTTTCAGCCAATGAGAGGCCTCGTCACCATCACGCTATGCCACACGCCAACATGAACGTACATTATATCCCAGCAGAAAAGAAGTAAGTGGGGAGGGAAGGTTGGCATCTCATGGTTCTCTTTGGATTTTAGAGAAGTGACTTCCATTTAAAACAGGTAACCCTGTCTCTGTTTCAGTTATGAATTCATTTAATACAGTGCTTAATGATTGACTTAATAACCTGTTTAATTTCAAAATATTATCCCTTTTCCAAAATGTTTAATAACTCTAGATATGTGATGTGGATCCATTGAATATATGCACTGCCTCAACACCAGGACTAGTTTTTTTTCAGTGATGTAATTTAGGGAGAAAACTTTTTTTCTTCCTCTGAGAAGTACTAAAATGGAGGATGAGAATTTTATTGAAGTTTGTTCACAAATAGGTCTTTATCTCAGTCTAAGTAATTGTCCTCATAGCCAGCCTTGTGACATGACCCAGCTGTCGTTGAGTCAGACAAGTAGATTATTGGAGTTAAAATAGGTGTTAGGAGTACCTCAGGTCCACACCCTTCAGCTCCTGGTGATTGGGGCTTGTCCGTCCTCTGCGGCACAGACTACTTGGGCTCCTTCTGTGGCACTGAACATACTCATTTGTGTTCAGTGTGGGTAGGTTAAAATTACTTGCTTACTGCACTTTATATTAGGGATATGTGTTCCCATTTAATTCTTTGCTGTCAGCATCTGCAGACTCTTTATTTTTTATGTGTGTAGGTGTAGTATGTAACATTTAAAATGCTTCCTTGTTAAAAATGTGCAAATTCATTGTTGTTATTTTATTGCATCTCTCATCTCTTTAATCTTTCCAGTGTTGACCTTTGTAAGGAGATGGTGGATGGATTAAGAATAACCTTTGATTACACTCTCCCATTGGTTTTGCTCTATCCATATGAACAAGTTCAGTATAAAAAGGTGACTTCATCCAAATTTTTTCTTCCGATTAAGGAAAGTACCACAAACACTAATAGGTAAGTTGGCTTGCAGTTCAGCCATCAGGTATCAGCAATCAAATAGCTACATCTGTTTTTGAAGATTTCCATTTGATGCTACGCGACCAACATGTTTGGGGAGGGAGTAGATTACTGGTGGCTTCCTTTTTCGCTAGGTAAGCTATCATTCACTTTCTGAATGGTTCTCCTAAGTGAACATTCCAGTATAGAGAAGGTGGATTTGGGGTAGCTATCCCCTTCTTTCCAAAGACTATGGGGTGAAGAGAGCACACACGGCCTGTGAAGAGTAGATGTTGGTTTGAACTTGCCTCCCTCACTTGCTGGCTGTGTGACTTGTGGAGGTGCCTTCTGAGCCTCTTGTTTTGGCCTCTGTACAATGGAAAGAACATTTGCTTCTGTAGGTAGTTATTAAATGACGAAGTGCACGAAGGGCCAGCCACCTTTGGCCTTTGAGTAAAGGTTGGTTTTCTTCTTGTTCTGCTGGGTTACCACTTTCTTCCCTTGGTGACCAAGCATGCTCAAATCTCTATTCTTTGGGGGGAACGAACGTCCCCCAGCCTAAGTCTGTGCCTACATCTGTGTCAGCTACTTCCCTATCTCCCTTATGATTTTCTGCCTGAGAGAGAGAGTGGTCTGTTCTCATGATTTCCGCTCATCCATCTTTTCTTGCCTGTTTACCATCTGCCTTTGTCTCCCACCTCCCTTTGCTCCCCATGGACACCAACAACTCCCCACTTTGCTACGCCATGCATTGACTACCTTTCCCCTCCGCCCCTTTTCCCCCTTTTTTCCCAGGTCCCATCTCCTGGTTCTCTGCCTCATGACCGTGTCTTCTCAGCCAGCCTTTCTTCCCTATTGATTCCACCCCATTTGAGAGGCCTGTGTGACTCACTGGGGACCTATGTTGATGTCCCCATGCCCTATTCCAAACCTCGATATTCCCAGTGTCTGGGAAGGACTGTGTGTTTCCACAAAGCTTGGCGGACATTTGTCACATTTCTAGTCCTACCAGTAGTTACATTGTGATGAGAGAATGTAGAATTCTTAGCCTCTTCCACCAGGGTTTCTCAATCTTGGCTCGGCGGATGTTTTGAACCATGTCATCCTCTGTGGTGGGACTGCCCTGAGCACTGTAGGGTGCTGAACAGCATCCTTGGTCTCTACCCACTAGTTTCTGATAGCACTTTCCCAGATGGGACAGTCAAAACTGTCTCCAGAAGGTGTCAGTGTCCCCTGGCAGGGTGGAATCACTACCAATTGAGAACCACTGATCTAAGACAAGTATAAAAAGGCATCGCAATCTTTGATGGCAGTGTGCCTTGAAGAGTTATTGAGAGGGTTAAAATAATTTAATATGTTTAGTCACTTTAAAATATATATATATGTTTAGTTACTTTTTAAGAAAATATTTGTTTTGGCACATTTGAAAGTGAAAGTTCCTCACCGTCCTGGAGTGGAGGCTGTGTTTATTGTCTGAAGGAGAACTTTGAAGAAACCCTCCAGGTTTTGCAGAGATGCTGCAGGCCGGGGCATGTGTGATGCTTTCCCTTCTCTTCCCTAGGAACCAGGAGGAGCTCTCTCCAAGCCCACCTTTGTTGAATCCATCCACGCCACAGTCCACAGAGAGTCAGCCAACCACAGGTGAACCAGCTACCCCCAAAAGACGCAAAGCCGAGCCGGAAGCCTTGCAGTCTCTGAGGCGGTCCACGCGCCACTCTGCCAATTGCGACAGGCTGTCTGAGAGCAGCGCCTCGCCTCAGCCCAAGCGCCGGCAGCAGGACACGTCCGCCAGCATGCCCAAGCTGTTTCTGCACCTGGAGAAGAGTAGGTCCATTCCCCAGTGCCGGGAGGCTGGGGAGAGCTGACGTTGACTTGGTACTTGGTCTGGGCCAGGCACTGTGGTCCTGTAAGGGGTCCAGCCAGCCGGAGGGGCTGGGGGGAAAACAGGGTGAGCACACGGTCACATCTAGAGTCACATGCTCAACTGTGGCAGTTCGACTCAGGAGTTTGGCACACCTGAGGCTCATGAGGCATTTTCCCTCCCTCGTGAGCAGCCGGGTAAGAGAGGACAGCCCCCACGCCTTCAGCTGTGCACTTGGATCCTTGGCACTGACTGATTCAGAGTTGGCTAGCCATCACTCCCCATTTCCTCTCCCTAGCCCTAGTCTGCCATACTAGGCAACCACTGATTACTTCCTGTCCTTATGGATTTGCCTCTTTGGGGCATGAATTCATATCAGTGGAATCATACGATGTTGTCTTGTCTGGCTTCTTTCACTTAGCATAATGTTCTCAAGGTTCATCGTGTTGTAGCATGTATCAGTACTTGATTCTTTTTTTTTTTTTTGCCAAATAATAGTCCAGCTACTGTTGTTAATAATAGTCTTATTGTTAAAGATGAGTAACTTCTCTGCTTTTTGTAACGGGTCTTCCAGCAGTCTTTGAGTAGTTGTGTAATTTATAAGGGAGTAATTACCATTTTTTCTTTTTGAAGAGACACCTGTACATAGCAGATCATCCTCGCCTGTTCCTCTGACCCCTAGCAAGGAAGGGAGTACCGTGTTTGCTGGCTTTGAAGGCAGAAGAACTAATGAAATAAATGAGGTAAAGAGTTTGTGTCTGCTGTTTATTCCCAGTGAGTCCTTCCTTTTGTGATTTCTTAAGTCCTATTGGAGGAAATCGGGTTTTCTTAGAAGTGTTGTGTTGCTCTTGCTGTGAATATTAACAGAATTGTTTGTGTTATGTATAATGTTGTGTTTATGGTTTCGAGAATGATAAAATGGTTAGGATTCCAGCCCTACACTTAACATTCATCTTTTATTTCAAGTAAGTGCAAGTATTGAAATGCAAATATTTGCACTTTATAGAACAGTTACCAGCACACTTTTTCTGCAAAGGCCAGAGAGTAAATATTTTAAACTTTGCAGGCCACACAGTCGCTGTCAAGACTACCCAACTCCAAAGCAGCCATAGACATTGTATAAATGAATTAGTATGCTTTGTTCCAACAACATTTTATTTATGGACACTGAAATTGAATATCAGATAATTTCTGTATGTTATGAGGTACTATTCAACTTTTGGTGTTCTTCTGACCTTTTAAAAATATAAAACCTATTCTTAACAGTAATACTAATATCCATCCCTTTGAGGGCATGCTGGATGCCAGTGTTGTGCCAAGTTCTCGACCCAAGTTCTTGAGAGTAACTTTACCACCAGAGTTCCATTTTACGAATGGGAAACTTCATTTTAAAACTCTATTTTTAGGGCCAGTTAACTGAGGCAGGCAGTGAGTGTTTGAGGAGTTCGGGTGATGTCTTAGTCCCCTGGGATATTCTGTGACTCTCACCTAGGAGGTGGGATTTCCTTGGGAAGGATGGCTTTACTAGACAGAATGTTTATGGTGGGGGTTGGCAAACTTTTCTTATAAAGGATCAGATTGTAAATATTTTCAGTGTTGTGTACCAGTGTGAAGTTAGTGTGGACAGTTCACAAATGAATAGGTGTGCTGTGTGCCCCCAGAATGCATTCATGCATGCTGGTAATTGAATTTCGTATGATTTTCATATGTCGTGAAAGGTTATTCATTGGATTTTTTAAAGCAGTTAAAAACATAACCATTTTTAGCACAAGATGGGTGGATTTGGCCCAAGTTGACTGGCCCCTGATAGAAAACCCAATTTGGGTTACAATGATGTTAAGGCAAGGTTAGGAAATTCCTAGTACAAGCAGTTCCTAATCTCCCATTTTTCAAACAAGGCCCTGCAGGTGTTAGTATTCAAGGAGAATTTCTTTTAGAATACAGCTGAATATTTAGGCACATCTGAACATTCCCACTCTGGTCACTGGTACCAGGCCACCATCTAGTGGTTATAGGTACAGCTGCAGGATCTAGTGAAAAAGGAGGATTTCTGGTAAACGGTTGAAGTTCGGCAGGCTCTCGGTGATTCATGAGACCTCAGTGCATTCCCGCCTCCGTAAGTGCCTCTGTTGCAGCATGTTATAACTGAGACTTGCATCCTGACCACCGTTTGCTGCCCCACTGCATCAGGGCAGGATCTGGACTCACACATTCCTGGTTAAGATCACAGGTGGTTCTCAGGCACACCTCAGTTGAGAATCCCTCCATTTGAAACCTGTTATTTTCCCCCATAATGCATCTTTGATAAATAGGAGATGAGTTGGTGCATTAAGATGCAGAATTGAGTGCATGAGGTCCACTGGCTTGCTGACTAGCTCAATGACTTGCTTTTGCACACACATGTGCTTCATGCCTCCAGTGGTCGTAAATTCCCCTTTGTTCACTTCAAGTACCACTGTTGAAACAGTTCCTGAGCTTCAGCTTTGTGCACCAGGGGGTTAGGTGCTAAGGATAGTCTAAGGATGCTGAAACTATTCCTGCCCTGAGCCTTCCCCAGCACAGAAGACTAGCGAGCGAGGCAAGGAATGAAGCCGAGACCTTCGGCACAGAGTCATACAGAAACATGGTGGTGCTAGTTAACTTCTACAGTTTTGTGTCATTCAGTGGTCTACATCAGCCTTTCTGGGGTTGTGTTGGCATTCCTCTGCTTTGTCTTATAGAGGATTTCCTTTGGCCCTGCTATTTCCAGATTAAATTTGGCACAGCCCAAAAAGCAAAGCAGCAGCTCAGTAGAATAGTTTTATAATTTGCTGAAGTATTTCTATGGAAGCTCATCAGAGAATTTTGAAATTCAGCTCTTTAACAAAAGCCCCCAATCCACCCACAGTTCTGAAATTCAAGAAGGAAAAGAAATCATTTATCAGGGTTGAAATCTGTATTCACTTAATTCAGTGGGTCAGATTAGTTTCCAAAGTGAATCTCACATAAAAGAAAATTAGAGAATCTTGAAACAATGGTAACATTACTCAAAACATCTTTGGATTGCTTTTTACTGCTTCGTTGTCTAATACAGCAGAATTTCCAATAAAGGAAAAGGGGCAAGATGACCAAGACAGTTAAAGCTAATTCATAGGTAGTAGCTATTGAAAAATTAGAAAATCAGGTATTTTCCTAACCTAATTTTAAGTCTTCTCCCCTCACTTTTATTTATTTTTATAAGCTTGTGGTTATTTTGATATAGGGGCATATTTTTTCCTCTGCATACAATTTGGCGTAATTTTTAGGTGATTCTTTAAAAGCGTCTCCATGTTGCCGAGGAGGGTGGGATAGCTTTAGAACTTCCACTTTGGTTTGTTCCACATTTGGTTAAGCCTTCCTGTTTTCTGGTCCAGCTGTGAAGCAGCTCCTGAGGTGCCAGAGGGAGGGGAAGCTTGAGGGCAGAAATGTGACACTTGATTTGTGATGTCTTTCTGCTGGCCTGAGAATGTCAAAGCATGTATATTTCTGCCAAGATTCCAAATGTACAGACCTGTTGGTAATGAAGTGTTAAGATATAACTACAAAGCACTCAGTTTTGCTTTTCCCAGGTTCTCTCCTGGAAACTGGTACCCGACAGTTACCCCCCAGGTGACCAGCCACCACCACCATCTTACATTTATGGAGCTCAACACTTGCTGCGATTGTTTGGTAAGAAATCCTGGTCCCTGCTTTCTTCCCCCCCACCCCCTTTTTTTTCTGCTTTGATTTTAACACTTGTAGGCTTACGTACATCTTGTGGTAATTTTAGGTTCTAAGAAAAATCATTGAGAGTTGATCTCTTAAAAAAACACTTGAATGAATCTTAAATTTCATAAAAATTGTGTTTGTAATATTTGTACCACTACTCTGTGTTCAGTAAGGGTTTTGGTTTTATTTGGTAATGTTGATGTAAATTTCAGTTTGAATTAAAGACGAAAGGAGACACAGAAGATCCCTGGGTGTGGCCCACTCGTCAGAGCCTGCCGATTTTAAATGGTTTTACTTTTATTTTTCATGCAGTGAAACTTCCAGAAATCCTTGGAAAGATGTCCTTTTCTGAGAAGAATCTGAAGGCTTTACTGAAGCACTTTGATCTCTTTCTGAGGTATTGTTACTTGGTCAAAACTCACCTCTGCCACCTTATGTATGGCTTTTCTGAGCTCTTCAGCAGGCCTGGAAGCTAGCTCTGTGGTATTTTAAATGGTAACAGCATTACCTAAGGTGTGGTTGGTTCTAACAGTAATTGTAACATGGGAGTTCTGGGCTATTCTTTTTTTATAGTTTATCTGGTTTCTAAGTGAAGGGTATTCATTGTACAGAGATAAAATTTTTTGTTAACTTGGATAACCGTGTTGAATAGAAAATTTTCTACAGAAGTGATTGAGATTGATAATAATTTAACTTTACATTTTTTTATTCATGAGTACGCTAAATATTAGACTTCTCTTTGTTGCATATGCATAAACTAACTTAAATATACAGGTATAATTTTAGTGTCTACTTTGGAGTTAAGGTAAATGACCAGTTGACTGTGCTGATAGTTTGTGAATTCAGAGAAAGTTATTGTTTCCTTCAGCTGACAAAGCCAGTCATTTTGTTATGTCATAGGGTCATTTGCCCTGAGGCTCTGCCCTCCCCTCACCTTTGGACCCCGGCCTCATTTTATGCTGTGGCCCAAATCTCCCACCTGGATGTCTACTGACCAGTTCCTCTTGGTGCTCAAGGCTGGTTGTCCCCCTGCCTCACCCAACCTGTCCTATCTACCAGACCTTCTTTCTTCATTCTCTTTGGGGTGGGGGGTACCTTTTCCGTATATTTAGGCCCTAACCTGCAAGAGCTAATCAAGTAGGATTTACCAGAGTGCAGAACACTCCAGCCAGATAAATGGGTCTTTGAGTTTTTGAAAGATACTTAGGTGTGGGTATTTTGGATAAAGTATCTATGAGTGGATTTTGACTTTATAACATTTTATTAGAAACAAGTTTCAAAATTGCTCTCTTCCCCTCTAGCCTCCCCATCAAACAAACCCACAACTGTATTTGGCATAAAAATTGTGTAAGCTGAAATCAAATAATACCAAAATGAGGTAGCTGCAAGTTAGCATAGGAGAGCCTGCTAATTTTGAGATATGCCCAGTACAAAATAGGAATTAGAGTTTTAAGAAGTAACTTAGAAGGGTTTACAATTAAATGTAGTACAGTTGAACAACACAAATTTGAACTGTGCCAACCCACTTATATGCGGATATTTTAAAATAATAAGTACTATAGTACTACATGATCGATGCAGTTGGTTGAATCTCTGAATTTGGAGTAACAGTGGATATGGGGGGCCTACTGTAAGTTACACAAGGATTTTCGACGCCCCTAATCCCCACATTGTTCAAGGGTCAGCTGTAATGGGTTTTGTTTTGTTTTGTTTTATTTTTTATTGAAGTACAGTCAGTTTAAAATGTGTCAATATCTGGGGTACAGTATAATGTTTCAGTCATACATATACATACATGTAATGGGTTTTGAAATTGTAGCCAAAGACATCAACTAGAGAGTCAATGCATCAATAATTGCTGTAAAAAGGGTATAATCAGAGAAGAAAGAGCTCTCAAATGAATTTGGACTCAGTTTTACTGAAGAAGGTATTATATTAGTAGAGGTTTAGCCTTACCTTTTTAGGAATTTATACAGGTGGGGGGAGGCCAGGGAAATAAACACAAAGCTAATGACTTAGCTCAGCAGTTAATGTGGCCTAGGCGAGAATGTTTTAGCCCTTCATGGTGAAGTATTTGATACTTCAGGGGCAAGATAGCATCCCTGTGTTACAGATTCTTGAATGACTTGCTCAATTTTAGCATCTGCCCATCTCAGGCATAACTCAGCCTTATTTATGTGTTTTGATACTGTAAGCTGGAACTGTAGCACCTTTTAGGACACAAAATGCTCTTTACTAATTAAACCATCCAGTTTGGTTTAACGTAGCCCATGTAAGTTCTGTGAATTTCTCAAGTAAAATTTATGGAGTTTATAATTTATTTTTTATAGTTCATTTTTAAAACAGGAAAATGTAGAGATAGTCACTAAGGCCTTTTTGTACAGAAGTGTTTATAATCAAGGCTGCCACCCAATGGAGTTTAGGTTCTATTTCTGTTTGTACACTTGATAGTGAAAGGATTCCAGTGAAGTAGTAATTAAACATAGAAGCTGGCTATGTGCAATGAAAGTAATCGGTATATAGAAATCAAGATTATATTCATTATTTTTTTCTATCTAATACAAAAAAAGTGAAATGTCAGAGTGGTCGGAAGTTAAGATTTTGCTTCCTAGTATTTAGTCTTTACTGTGGTGATCATCAGGGCTATTTTTTTCTTTTTCCAGGTTTTTAGCAGAATACCATGACGACTTCTTCCCAGAGTCTGCCTACGTTGCTGCTTGTGAGGCGCACTACAGCACGAAGAACCCCAGGGCGATTTATTAAGGTTTTGATGGTTGATGGTTCTGGAAGAACAGCTTTTCTATCTAGCTTTGCGTTCTGAGTTCCCAGTAAAGAACTAGGGAGTTGGTGGGCCTTCTTTACAGAGTGGATGCAACACCCTCCCTCGGGGGGCTCAGGCAGAGGCAGACCCGTTTATTTGAGTTGCTTACCTACTGTAGTAATTTCTGTTAAGGATTACTTCTTAGGTGCCTAAACAGGTTCCAACATTTGACCCTTGCCACATGGTACGTGTCATCTGTGATGGCAGGACGAGAGCAGCTGTGTTCACAGTGAAATGTTCCTGACAGTGTGCATAGGTTGGGCTGTTTCAGTAGATGTTGGAGTTATTTGCTAGTGATAACTACATTTTTTAGTTATTTGTTAGCATTAAACAAAACTGTTCTGCAAACTGTTTTCTACTTATGATGAGGCTGAGCAGCTGCCCAACAGATTCTAGTTTTGCTTGGAAACCGCGAAGTAGTCCCAGAATATTTTAGAGGGAATTAATATTGATGGCAAAAGAAAATTTGCAGCTATGCATTTGCTTGTTACAGTTCCTTTTCCTTAAAACCTTATTTTTGATTAATTAAATAAAGCAGTGCCTGAATGTTTGAGATTTTACAGCTATACTTGATTTTGTAATGTTATGATTCCCTTTCTGTAAAATGTTATTTTTGGTGACCTAAATAAATCATTGCCCATCTTGTTGGAAAGAACCAGGAGAGAGAGTTTTCACTCTGGCCTTGTCCTCTTCTCTTTCTTTATTGTAGAAGAACTGTAATGTAACCTCGATTCGTAACTTTTTGCGTTTATTTTGTTTTACCTGTATGCCTTTTTTGTTAAGGCCTTTTGTTTTCCTTTCCTTCTTTGATTTTGCCTCGCTTGTCAGCATGACTAGAGGTGGTTACTGGAAGCTGGTAGCGCCTCCCTGTCTTATTACTGCGCTCCGGGCTGGC
Organism: Camelus bactrianus; assembly: GCF_048773025.1. NCBI lineage: Eukaryota > Metazoa > Chordata > Mammalia > Artiodactyla > Camelidae > Camelus > Camelus bactrianus. Next base: position 8,437,712 of record NC_133575.1, read on the forward strand.
TTGCGGCCAGCACGATTATCCTCCTCCATCATTACCGGCTGATGGTCTCTGAAGTCACCCTTCTAATCCTCATCTTAGTCTCTCACAGGCCTACCCCATCCCCTCTTCCCAGGATGTTTTAGAAAGTTCCAACTCTGGTTAAGGGGTCCCAGTACTGTACAAGCCTTGAACATAGCATCTGCCTTTTCTTGTAGCTCAGCTTAGTTGACTTTAACTTCCAAAGATCACTGGACATGAGCGACAAGGGCCACAGGGAGTTTTAATAGATCTGTAAGTAATTCCATCAGAGAGACTTCTGTACATACTGACCAGTGAGAATTAGCACCTCTGAGTCGAGTAGACATTGTCTTAGTGCACCTAGTTGCTATAAGAGTCAGGTTTTGGTTTCTGATCTGGCGTAGCATTTGGGCTCGTGCTAGATTTCCTCTCCATTTGGTTTATGCACTACTTGTTTAAATCTAGTGTACCTGCAGTATGTTCACAATTGTTGAAAAATTTAAAATCAGTAATTATTCATGGCCTGGAAAAGAAAAAATTTTCTCTTAGAAGAATCTACTTGTTAAATATCCCCAATGAAATAATACAGACTCTTCTTTGAACATTTATATAGTTATATACCTTGAGTTTACAATTAATGCATTTTCTAAATAATAAAAAATTATTTTTTCCCCAAAGGCATTTCTTAATCACAACTTCCCTTAAGTTGATCATTTGTAGCTTAGGTTGATTAAAATAACTGTTCAAAATATTATCATTTTATGGTATATTGTCAATTTTTAGATTGTTACTTTCCTAAACCGCCAAACCTTGCCATTAAGTATCACATCATTGTATTAATGTTTTCCTTTTAAGTCATTTAAAGATGTATTGAAAATATTCCAATAACTTGTATAATAGATCCTTGTACTAGGACTTTGAAAAAAAATGTGAGAACAACCAAAAACACTTCTGAGCTGAAGCAGATTATAAAGCATTCCAAAGTATACTGTATACAAAAAAGAAAAATCTATCATTTTACAAAAGTTGACGTCTGTCATTAGATTATGTTAACAACTCTCTGAACATTTGAGCAAATGCTTTTACCCTGTTTTGCCATTATTTTCTTAATGACTCAGTGGCCTCTGCCCTTTAATATTTAGTCAAAGGTATGTTTATCTGAATATTTATTGATGACCACCCAACTGTAGTACCCAAAACTGCTAGGTATTGAAGAATGAGTACGAGTAAGGCTTTGGTGGGGGGATGCAGTTAAGAGAATCTCTACAGCCATAGACCATTGTTATTTTTACTAATCAAGTTCTATATTAAGGAAGTGTGTTACTTTAATTACTTACTAATTTTAAAAAGTATAATGTAACCATAAATAGCAACATTTCCCAAAATTAACCTTCTCATTGCCCAAGAAAGAATGGATAATTCTACTCTTCACTGGCATGTGGATGTCAGTTTAAGTTTTCTCTGGTTATAAAGTCTGGCAAGATGTTGTTAAGGGACTTGATATAGATTGGGAAAAGGAATTTCAAGAACTTAAAATTAAAAGCAGTAACTTGGGGAAATCGTGTGTATACTCCAATGAGATGCACTCAATAAACCAGTTAAATCTTTTTTGTTGTTGTTGTTCTTTTTTTAGCAATGCAATTGGTGACACACTTTTTTCTAGCTTCTGCTTGTCTTGTGCTTGAGCCAGAGTCTTCAAGATGTCCATTTGGGACAAATCCTTAGGTGGTGCATTTTTAAGATGATTGAGTTATGTTGTTTTTACCTGATTTCAGTAAAAAACAGAATGCTTTTCTTTGCCTCTCTCCCCCATGGAATACATGTTCTAAATTCAAAGTGAATTTGTAAATGGCCATTTCTTTGCTTCAACTTTCTCTTTGGTGTAAATAGTGGGACCAGCGAGCACAGTGTAAGTCTCCAGTGAAGGTCTTCAAGGCCTGGGATGATGTGCTTAGCCAGTTCCACTCCTTCTGCACATTGACTGGCGCATGAAATAGCAGGCTGACCCAGATCATCTTACTGAGATTACGTGTTGCCAGTGTTCCTCTTGCATCAAAAGCGTATGTATTACATCTGTCCTCACGTGGCAAGGAATTCAGTTACTATAAATGGGTGAATAGCAAGAGTTCATGTGTTGTTGAACAGTCAAGTTGTGGATTCAAGGGTGTGTATGGTGGGGATTTCTGAGTACACAAGTTTCCAGCAATGATGGATCTGCTTCAGAAAAAGAGGATTAGGGTGTGTTTGCTTGGTGGCTTGCGGTGTAAGCCTCCCTTAATCTCTGTAAGAGACCACTGCCAAAATGTCGACCATTCGCTTAATGTTTGAGGGGATAGAGTTGTGCTTTTGACCTTTTGTGGAGTTGGATTGCCAGGCTGAGACTGGCCTCCAGTCAAGCAGGGAAGGAGCAGGGATACCCCAAGAGTTGGAACATCAGGTTCCTGTGTTTTTCCACTCATCAAAAGGAGTCCAGGAGGAGGCAGACACAAGTCGCCATGTACTGTATGATGCCATTTATGCGAAGCGTCCAGACTAGGCAAATTATAGGAACAGAATGTAGATTAGTGGTCATCAGAGGATGAAGAGAGGAGGGAATTGGAACTGACTGCTAATGAGTCTGAAGGAAAGGGTGATGGAAATCTCTGGAGTTAGTAGTGATCATTGTCTCCCCTCTGTGAATTTACTAAAAAACACTGAATTTGACACTTTTAAAAGGTGAATTTTATGGTATGTGAATTATATCTCAGTTAAAACAGGGAGATCTAGGGATTGGCTATGCCTAAAACTCGAAGAAAAGTATATGATGAAAACTCATTTTTGAGAGCTGAAAGGCTCTCTGATCTAATACTCCAGCATGCCTGCTTTCATGCGTCATTGCCCAAGGCAGGCAAGCTCCTTTCCTCACTCCACTGACTTCACACTTCACCTGAAGGTCAGCAGACCAGGTGCTGTGCCTTCATACAGCTTCCTTCGTAGCTAAATAGGGAGTTGGCAGACCTTCAGACTTCTTTGATTCCCAAATTCTTCTGCATGGCAGGGCATAAGAAATAACTATATCCTGATAGTCTGATGTAAGCCCCCAAAAGATTCATAGAGGGGTTAGTGATAGCAAAAGTCACATGAATTAAGAATAATGTAAACCATAGCCAGTTCATCAAACAGGGCTTCTGGTTTGGAATTTCTTTGCAACATCAATCTTCATCCTTCCAGAAGGTCATGGAAAATCATAGGTAGTAAAGTGCTTGACTGTGTTTTCCTGTTGATTTGTACTTTTCTCACTCAGATTTACGACTTTCATCGGAATGATTTAATAAGTCATCTGCTTTGGCACAAGGTAAATTACACCAGCCTGCAGGTTCTACTTAGTGTTCAGTCTTCACTATTGTAAAGGTGACTTTTTGAGACAATTTCAGGTTGTCGGTCTCTCTTATCCAGGAAATAATTTTGGGTGAGATGATTTGTGAGCTGTATAGAAACAAACCTATTAGAGTCAGAGGATGAAGGCTGTTTAAATGTGTTTGGGCAGTATGTAAAATAAAGTCTGAAAACCAAAACGCTCTATTAGAGGGAAAACCCAGTAAGATTTTCTTTTGATATATGATAGTCCATCTTATCTTTTATATTCTGTAGCACATAAAGCTTAACCAGTCAGAGCATTAAAACCCTTTTTTAATCCACTGCGTTTTGGGGCGGTTTGCTATGCAGCAGTAGCTAACATTGCAATGCGCCTTTGTGGTGTAAAGGTTTTGTACCCTGATCTATGGAACAGCTCAAACTTCATTGCCTTGGCTGAATGCCAAAGTTCTGGCATGTTCAGAAGCCACCAGCTCACCAAGGGAACGTGTATCTGCTCTTGCTCCCATTCAGGTTTCAAGGGAGAAAACGGATAGAGACAGCAACATGTCTTTGGGATCTTGTCGCTAACACGACCTGGGTTTTATTTTGTAAGAAATTTAAAGTTAGCAGAAAACTAGAAAGGAAAATATAAAATATATTTTCACTGTAAAATTAACAACTGTGTTATTTTATATGATTGGTTTCCAGCCACTGTTTTTTAAAAAAAATGAAACATTTTGGATTTGTCTAAAATTCTTTTTATCATTACCTGGATTTCAGTCCCCTGCCCTTCTCCCAGAGGCAATACTACCCTGAGTTTGGTGTAGCATGGAGAAATATTGTACACATGGAACTTCTTGTTCTTTTATTTTTCATCATATTTTAACTTGTAATAGATGCATATTTACATATACATACATATGTATACACACATATAACTACATCAATTTGTGTTTTTACATAGACACATTTAGTTTGTCTTTTAACTGCTGTATAAAAGTCTATCACATGAATATAATACCCTGTATTAATTCCGTTACCATTGTTGGGCCTTCAGATTGCTTCCAAGTCTCCCTTTTACTAACAGTCTTTCAAGGAACAGTACTTGTACATAGTTCCTTGTATTCAAATGCCAGTCTTTCTCTAGGTCATACACCCAGAATTGTTGGATGGTCAGACATGTGCTTTTTCACATTTTCTAGAACGTGTTACCCCATTAGACAGGGACCTGGCTTTACAAGAGTTCCTGGGTGTTAAGTTTCAAGTTGTCTTGCGACAGATTTTTAACACAGGGAGCTAAAGGAAAACTGGATGAAAACTTGAAATCTCTTTGAAACATCCTCCTCATTACCACATCTCACATCGAACCCTCCCCCACAAAAGTGTTTTTATGCGGTATTGGGGATTGTTTTTTGATGGGCTCATAGCAATCAGAAATAAAAAATTAACTTCCCAGTGGTAAAAAGCAGGGTAGGAGGTGATGGTCTGCTACTTTGCTCACTAATTGGTTTCCAGGGCAACTATTAATGACATTATGGAAAGGGGTTGATTGGTCATACAAGGAATATTTCAAATACTGTGTTGAATGGAGCAAACACACCACATTAGATAATTTGAGGAGGTCACAGGTTCATAATGCCAACCAGTTCTTTTGGTTTTCTCATTTGAGAGGTCAAGTTTGAAAACCTGCATTTTACCATACTGAGACATGATGTGGTGAACATACCACGGTACAGTCAAGGTTAGGTCAAACAGTATTCTCTATAAACAGGGGAAAATTACTCTTGCTGCCTAAGGAATAAGTAGCTAAATGTTCTTAGATTTTACACATCTCCTGTCAAAAGTGAATCAGTAGACAAGAAGCCTATCCTCCCAAGAAATGTTCTTCCCAACAAATTGTGTGTAGCCTTTGTCCTTTGGGTTCAGTCCAGACCCACTGATCATGATAGGATGATGTCAGCATCAACCTATTGCTTTCAATGTGTAACCATATCTGAGAGCTGCCTGAGGTTTTTTGATTTATGTCAGGTTACGTTAGCTGCTCAGTTTAAAATTCTTAGAACTGGTGATAAGAGTTGCTGTTTGTAGACTTAATACTGTATCATGCATTTTGTACAGAAAAATGAGAAATAAAACTATTGGAAAACTACATCCTTGTCCTCAAAACTTCCAAGCCAGACCCATCACAAAATCATGATTTAAATGAGTCTGTTAATGAAGTAAACTCCTGCTTGCTCCCAGAAATCACTGTAAAAATAGCCGATGCTAGGTTTTTAGTTCTTTCCTTCACGATTTTTGGAATCAAGGCTCTAGCTTTGAAGATACCCAGCATATTTTGTACCCTTAAGGGAAATTTTATAAAGAGGTTTCAGATGTTGCCAGTTTTTCGGTGATTATCTGGCAGTTCCAAACCCACCGCTCTCTGCTATGCTCTGTTTTGCTGAAAATGGGACTCGGCAAATCCCATTTTTCCTATGCTGCTTTGCTTCCTGTTTCTGCCAGTAGAGGGCACCAAAGAGGGAGGCCTGAGGCAGGGAGGAGGGGCTTCACCCGGGCTGGCGTGCTCTCCCTGTCCCGGAAGCGGTGGCGCTTGCCCTGGCGGCAGCAGCTGGGTGCAGCCCACACCTTCTTTCAGCAGTTCCAGAAGCTGCCTCGTGGGAGGCGTCCCCTTCTTCAGACGCCCCTCTAAACTCCCAGGCCCAGCAGCAGCCGGGTAGCAGCGCTCCCTCCTTCACAGGTATCAACACGTCATACACACTTTTAAAGTTCTTGATACGTTTGCCAAATTGCTTTCCAGACGAATTACTGTGATTTACACTCTCACTGGGAATGTGTGAAAATGCTTCTAGAAAGCCTGCTCCCAGGCAATTGTTGTTAATTTACTCATCATTGACTTCTACCAGTTTTTTACGTTTAACTCGAATTCAGTGGCTCCCAAATGCTAGTGGAATTTGAATGGTTGCCACACAGAGTGCGTGGTACACGTAGCCTAAAATATGTATTATTCTTTCACAGATAAAGTTTTCCAACTCTGACCTAGATTTTCAACTAGATTACAATTGCGCCTGCCTATTTTTTATATTTTCAGAGTTATTTTTCAGTAGCTGTTGTTAACGCCCAATCTTAACACTCATAATTTCTTTAGGAGGCAGTTTCCTCCTTTTTAATTGATTTTATTTGTCAGAGGTGACCATTTTATGTTTTCTTTTTTCCCAAGAAATTTGCTCTTGGATTTATCAATAATGTTGTATTTTTGTTTTCTAACATCTTTTATTTTATGCTTTATTTTCTTCATCCTACTTAGACTTAAAATATCATTTTCTAAAAATGGTAAGGTTATTATTATTGTTATTATTAAACTAACCAATGCTCATTTCTTTTAAAAATCACATGATACTAACATTTTCAGCCCCCCAAATAAAACCAAGTTAAAAACTAAAAAGCACAGACACATAAAAGCACAATTAAAACGAAGGACAAAATCATGGATCATCCCACCACTATAGCAGGTTCCTAGTCATTTTGGAGTTTTTTCCTCCTAGTCTCCTCTTCCAGGCCCTGTGTGTTTCAATGGTTAGTTGAAGTCCTTTTCTTCTTTGAGATTTAAATTAAATTTGCCTGAGTGCCCTTTTCCACACTCCATGGGAAATATAATCCCCTGTTCCAAGTTTTTGTGACCCCAGGAGGACTTTTCTTCTCATGTCTGTATGGTTTCTTCTTCCTCTCCTCAACCGTCTTCTCTTTTTTTCTGGGAGTAGTTACCAACTTTGATTCTTTTTTCGCAAGTTGCCTCTCACCAGCAGACTTAAGCTCAACAGCTATAGTTTAGGTTTCTGTGACGTCTTTCTTTCTCCTGACCTGTTCTCTGTTTAATAAGACAAGTAGAATGGGGGGAAAAGTGCTTTTTGCAAAGATGAGATTCTATACAACAAGGACCTACTGTAGAGCACAGGGAACTAGATTCAATATCTTGTGGTCACCTATAATGAAAAAGAATATGAAAAGGAATATATGTATGCATGTCTATGCGTGACTGACACATGATGTTGTACACCAGAAATTGACACATTGTAAACTGTTTGTACTTCAACGGAAAAAAAAAAAAAAAGATGAGATTCTGAAACCCCTGGCACTGAGACAGTAGATTGGGAAAAAAAAAATCTTTCCAGAATTTAGAGTATGATTATATTTTGTGTCTTACTACTGTTGCCAGATGACTTCACTCTTTCTTAGATGATTCTCCATGTCTTACCTGTAGTTTAGGAGAGACATTTTTCATCCAGCATGCTCACACTGCCATCTGAAGAGAATGCTGTTTCTTGCTTTTAAGATAGAAAAGAAAATGATAGAGCTGGCTTGTTTTAGAACAATTTTTAGATATCTTAAGGAAAGTTTTGAAATACTAGATGCGACCTCACAGCCTTAAGTTGAGTGAGTTCACTTCTGGGTAATGACAAAGTTTGGTGGTTTAAAACGGCAGTACTCCTTCTCATCCCCCGGTCAGTTCTGTAGACTGAGTTGGGCAGTTCCCCGAGGTGTTGGCTGTGGCCCCTCCTGTGGCTGCATTCAGCAGAAATGTCCCACATGGCTTCACTCAAGACTGGCACCGTGGCTGAGGTGCTTGCCATGTCTGCTGACTCGTGGGGCCTCTCCTAGCAGGGGAGATAGAGGTACATGGTGCCAAGAGCAGATCAGAAACCACCAGGCATCTTCCACAATATTCTGCTGTCCAAGCAAGTCACAGGGCCACTCCAGATTCAGAGGGAGAGGAAACAAACTGTGCGTCTTGATGGAGAGAGCAGAAAGCAACACAGTGCGGGGTGGACTCTTTGGCAGCCAGATTTGCAGACTATCTATCAGAACTTAATGTGAATCCCATTTAGTTACATTCAGGAAAGCAACATACTAGATACTGAAAATTTACATATCTGGTATTTATTCTGCCACAGGGACAGTGAGGATAAATAATTAACTGTCTGGTGCATTGGTCAGTAAAGGGCCAGGCAGTAAATAATTTAGACTTTGTCGGCCATACGGTTTCTGCTGCAGCCACCCAATCTCTGCCATTAGACGGTGAAAACAGCCACAGACAATGTGTACCTGAATAGATGTGTGAATGAAAAGTATTGCTGCCGAGTCAGTAAACAGGATGCTGTAGCTGTCAAGCCGTCATATTGTGGCCGCCCTGACGGTGAGCCCTAAGGGAAGTCAGGATGGAAATAGGATGCCTGCCAGCCAGAAGGACAGCCCCTGAGGACACTCAGGATGAGAAGCACAGGATACTGGTCCTAGATAGTTAAGGTACATATCAAAGGGATGCTTTCAGTGAGCCCAGACTCTTGGATCTTCCCATACAGAGAAAAGCACTAAATTCCTAAACTTGAGGCAGCTAGTTTTCTTTAATTAACACTAAGCTTTTTGGGAAGGGTATATATAGCTCAGTGGTAGAACCCATGCTTGGCATGCACAAAGTCCTGGGTTCAATTCCCAGTACCTCCATTAAGAAAAGAAAATTTTAAAAAACCAGTAATCTTTTTGATGCAGGAAAACAGATGTGAGGCGTGAGGAGGGCTGAGTCCCAGGTCTCATTTGAGCCCCTGGTACGACGTGCCCTGCCAAGTGTGGGTCCTGGGCTTCGCACAGGAAAGAATTCAAGTGCGAGCCACCGTTGAGTAAAGGTAGATTTACTTAGAGAGATACACACTGCATAGAGTGTGAGGCAAGAGAAAGGCGAGGAAAGAGGTGTGGGAATTGGGTGCTCAGGTTAAAGTACAAATAGGTACGCACTCCATAGACAGAGAGCGGGCCGTCTCCAAAGGGGAGAGAGAGCGCAAAGGGCCACTAGGCGTGGTGTTGTCACTTTTTATGGTCTCAGTAGCTTCACACGCTTACAGGTGGGACCATTCCAACTGCCCTGGGAAAGGGGCTGAGATTCCCAGGAATTGAGTCACCGCCCATTCTTTGGCCTTTTGCTTTTAGCCTTGGGGCTGTCGTGGCACCTGCGGGCATGTTCTTTGATCACGCTGTTACAATGAGCATATAATGAAGCTCAAGGTCTACTGACTAGAAGTTAAACCTCTTAATCCTCAAGGCCCACTAGGAGGTGAACCTTCCAGCATGTTGGTGTTAAATTGCTGTCATTCCTTGAGTGGCTCTGGCTTGCCCCCTTCCCTCCTGTCTCATTTTGATGTTCTGATTACCAAGTGTTTGTTGCAAAAACTCCTATGTATCCTGGCTCCTCCCCTACCTCTTGGGAGCTGTCCCTTAGGGCTATCTGAGAGGTCGCCTCCCGAGCTTGAAGTCCTCAGAAAGCCCGCCAAATAAAACATAATTCTCAACTTTTAGGTCGTGCATTTCTTTCAGTCAACAGGTAGGACTGGGTTCCAGTACAACTTTCTTGACAAAAAGAAGGTGATGGGCAGGATTTGTCCTGCAGGCTGTATTTTGCTGCCCCTGGTCTAGAGAAATACTGTGGTGCTTTTCTTGTGTTCTAAAGGGATTTTAAATTAGTTACGTAGGAAGGAGATTTCAGATTCTAATAATACCCACATAAACTATCTGAAAGTAACTAGAGTTAATGTAATAGTGAACACGTAGTTAGCTTGTAGTTGTTATTTTTGTACCGTTAATATCACCCCATGCTAATCACATCAAGCATCATTTGTGGAGTCCATTTATTACTTGAGAGCCATGCGTGGCGGCACAACCTTTGTCCTTACTGGATTACCATTGCCTTTTAGATTCTTAAGAATGCCTTAATGTCCTTAGAGAAAGGACATTTGATAATGTGAAATCCTATTTGGTAAGCAGAAGGCAAACAGGGGGATAGTTGCTATTTTAAAAATACACTTGTTAGTTTTATATTCCTATGGCTCCAAATATTTGAGTTCCTCAACTCTTAATAATAAAACCCAAAGGAAATCATGATTTCAAAACCCTCTTGATGCCTTTTTGTCCTGAATTTTTTTGACCTCTGCACTTTTCTGTAAACCCTCAACATCTCATATTTCATTCGTGGTACATTGGTGCTTTATGAGGTCATCGATTGGGTTTTTTTCACATCCACACATGCCCATGTGCAGGTGGGAATTAATGGAGTTTCATCAGTATGCATACCATTTAAATGTCCAAGAGATCCCAGGGAAAGGAATTTCCAGCCTCAGCACCAAAGATACTTGTTTTCATGGATTTTTATGTGTGTGCATTTACATAAATTGCATATACCATTCTTTGCATCTCTAAGATACGGCTTCCATTAAATCCAAAGAGAAGTATTTCCTTTTGAACTTAAAATAAGGACGCTGCTCAATATGCCATCTATGAAAAAGTAAATATTTTAAATGTTTTTCAAACTTGCTGTCAGAGTCATGCCCTTTATAAACTCTGAGATATTCCACTGCTGTTTCATTCTCAGTTAACATCCTTTATTTTCAAACAGAAAAGCTGCCCTCTGGGCTTCGTTTTCTCAGGTATTGACCGTGGGAGGTCATATGATGCTGCCTTTTTCAGTCCTGGCCTCCAGCTTGCCTCCTGGGTCTGGCAGTCAACCCCATCCCCAGGCCGCAGAGGGCGGGGGCTTCCGGCCTGGTTCCAGGCCTCTGCCCCCTGGGAAGGGCAGCTGAGGTTTGGCGAGAAGTGTGTGCCTACTGTGTGCCCAGAGGAGGTTGAGAAAATCCATAACTGCTTGAAGAGTTGCTTTGCCTAAGTGTCTGCTTTATAGGTGTGAAGGGATGCCCCCAGCTTCTCCCACTTAGCCTTGTCTGTATCGCTCATGTTTGATTCAGATGGCGCTGGCCGCCCGCTGGCTTCATGCCGACGACAGGAGAAGTGCTTCAGACTGAAAAGTGAACATCGCTCGAACAGCAGTTGGTGCCTGAGTTGCTGCTCCTCTTCCTCCTCCTGCCACAGAAAGTTCCTTCTCTCAGCTGCTGCGCCCACTGTGAGTCTCTCCCAGAAACTGTCCCAGAAACGAAATAGACAGAATCCATTCCTAACACTTTGTTTGGAAGTGGGTTTAGCCTTCCTTAAGAGGCCCTTCCAAATGGATGCTTCCTTGGTATTATCTTTTTTAAATTGAAGTAGAGTCAGTTTACAATGTTGTGTCAATTTCTGGTGGACAGCATAGTGATTCAGTTATACATACATATATTCCTTTTCAGATTCTTTTTCATTAGAGGCTATTACAGGATATTGAGTATAGTTCCCTGTGCTGTACAGTAGGACCTTGCTGTTTATCTATTATCTTTTCATTTCATGATTTTTCCTTTCAACTCCGAAGCGCTCATCCTGAAGGCGGGCTCCTGCCCCCCAGGTGGATGGGTTCAGGCTTCTAGAACCCAGCACAGAGCCTGGGTCTCTGGGAGGGGCTGTTTTTCTTTTCTGCTTCCTTGAGGAAAATCAATCCACAGCCATGCACAGACCTTATTCTATTTCATCCACCAGCCAGCTGCCTGGCACTTTTTTTAAACATATGAAGTTACCATGCATTGGGTTAGTTTCTCTAAGCTTCCTTTTGAAACCATCTCCTTTGATTCTTGTCCTATTTCCTTTTCAACCATATGTTGAAGTATCTTCTTTAGAGATACTGAAATTGAGACATTAAAAATGCTTGTGAGGCTGACGGCTAATGTTGGTGATTCAAGGCTTGAGGGGGCATCAAGGATCCACTATGAAACAAAATACCCCTTTTCCTATATTTTCTAAAAGGCACAGAGAAGTTTGAAAGTGCCAGTAATGAGTTTTTTGAAGACTTAGAAATGACAGTTATTTCATTTCGATTTCTTAGATTACAGTGTAAATTGCCACCTCATAAGGATGTGGACCTTGGCACGTGGGAAATGAATACTTTACAACATGCCTTTCACTTTTCAGCCTAATTGCCTTCATAGAAACCTCTAGATTCATTCTGTGGACACTTCACAGTATGTATTTTTGAGAAATTACTCTTCCAATAGACTGTTCAATACTTCCAAGCTGATTATTTTCTCTTTAATGTCTCATTGTGAACAACACTCTTAAGAAGGATATTCTTTTCCCAAGGGTAGTTTCCTGTTTCCCAGATTTTCTATACCTAAACGAACCAACTCTAATCTTTTCCAGTGAAAGACCACAAAATTAGCTTGCTATCAGGATATGCAAAAAGAGTGAAACGATGTAATTTGTTTTCAGTGTTAATGACTGAATTGTGTATTTCGATCAAGTCAACCAAAGAGCATCTGAGCATATTTTAGCCACCTTAAAATATGGAATTATTTAAGGTGGCATTACACAGATAATACCAAGTAATTAGTGACAATCACACATTTTTTGCTGGAGACTTGCTAGAATTGTGGCTCGGCCTCAAGTCAGCTTGAGTAACATCATATACTTTCAGGGCCCATGGCTCTTGTTGAACTTCACGAAGGCCAGGTTGACAAATAATCTGTGCCTGGGCCCCTCTGACCGCAGCGCCGTTTTTCATAGTTGACTGTTCTGTAGCTAATTTGTCAACATAGAATCTATTCTACATTGCATTAAATTAAGTGGTTTAACTTGTGCATTCGTTGCTACATGATTCTGTAATAATCATTTTGTTTTGGTCTAACAAGGAGATCCTTTGCACCCGGACTCCAAAACCAAAATGTCAAACTCTGTGTGTGTGTGTGTGTGTGTGTGTGTGTGTGTGTGTGTGTGTGTGTATGTGTGTGTGTGTATTCACAGTACCTCTTGAAAAAAGAAAAGAGAAAATTTGTCCAATGAAGTATATTTTATGTTTTATAACAGAGAAGGGTGCTGTAATGATTTTTCAGCTAAAATGAAAATTACAAATATTCAATATTTTTTAAAAATTTGGCTTAGATCTATGAAAGTAATGCATACAATATGTTTATTTTTCAATATTTTCTTATGGGAAATAGTGAACATATACAAAAGTTGACCCGGTAGAATATTGAGCCCCCCAAATATGATCATCAGTTTCCACCATGATCAATTTATAGCCAATCTGTTTTATCCATACTTTTACCTACTTCTTGTACCACTCTCAAGTTAGTTTGAAGTAAATTTCAGATATCATATCATGTAAAAATACCTTTACAAAGGGATGCATTTAAAAATGTTGGACAAAATTAAGTATAAACAGGTAGTAGGTTAGTAAAAGCTATTATCTCAATGTAATTCAAGAAATGGAGTGAGGTCTGGCATTTAAATATCAACGTTATGGCAGGAAACCAGACTTTTACAAAATAATTAATTAGGTATAACTTGAGAGCCAGTCAAATTGAAATGTACTAATTGGTCAATAAATATTTTTTCTATATACATATTTGTCTATTTGTATGTGTATAGAAAAAAATAGAAACAATCACTGAGATTTTAACCATGGTTGCTCAGAGTAGTGAGACTTTTATTTGCTTTTTTGTGCTTTTCCTTGCTTTACAAATTTCTTGCAGTGAGATTTATTGCTTCTGAAATGATTTTGAAAGTATTAAAAAAATGATTTTGACTACATGTAAGCTATTGTACAAGGTGCCAGGTGGAAGCAGAAAGATAATAGTAGATTATGTCTTGTCCTCAATTCATGATTACTTTGGGTTGGCTTCGTCTGTACACATAGAAAGCCAGCACAGCAGGCATTTTTGCTTTTTGCTCCCTTCTTTGTTCTCCCTTCCTTCCTTACATTTCCTGTGGGGGGCATCTCCTTTTCCTCACTCCCAGTCCCTGTGGCTTGTGTATGAGGTGAGAGGCTTCCTCTCCAGCTCCAAGTTTGGGCACAAGACTAGACTGGGTAATCCCCGCCCCCAGACCCTTGGGCACCTGGTGATTGGTTCAGGAGGAACATGTGACCAAGGCAAGCCAGTCCAATAAGAGCTTGAGTTGATTAGACTCAGGAAAGATGTAAATGTGGGCAGTTACTCAAAAAATTAAACATAGAGTGACCTCATGGCCCAGCAATTCCACTTCTAGGTACCTACCCAAGAGAATTAAAAACTTGTGCACAAATGTTCATAGCAGCATTATTCATACTAGCCCCAATGTGGAAACAATGCAAATGTCCAAAAAAGAAAAGAAAAGAAAAAGAGATGAACAAATGAGGTCTATCCACATAATGGAATATTACTTGGCCATAAAAAGAAGCAAAGTAAAAAAACACAAACAAAGCATAAATACAAAGCAGAAATAGACTCATAGACATAGAATACAGACTTGTGGTTGCCAAGGGGACAGAAGGTGGGAAGGGATAGACTGGGATTTCAAAATTGTAGAATAGATAAACAAGATTATACTGTATAGCACAGGGAAATATATACAAGATCTTATGGTAGCTCATGGAGAAAAAAATGTGACAATGAGTATATGTATGTTCATGTATAACTGAAAAATTGTGCTGTACACTGGAATTTGATACAACATTGTAAGATGTTATAAATCAATAAAAAATGTTAAAAAAAAAAAAAAGAAGCAAAGTACAGATACATGCTACAGCATGGATGAACCTTGAAAACATTATACTGTGTGAAAGTGCCAGTCACAAAAGGTCGTAGAGATTATATGATTTAATTTATCTGAAATATCCAGAATAGGCAAATAGATGGAAAATAGATGAACGGTTGCCAAGGGTGAGGAGGGGGCCACAAGCAATGGTGGATGGGCTCGCAGAGGAAAATGCTAATGGGTATGGGATTTCTTTATGGGGAT
Source organism: Camelus bactrianus (assembly GCF_048773025.1). Taxonomy (NCBI): domain Eukaryota; kingdom Metazoa; phylum Chordata; class Mammalia; order Artiodactyla; family Camelidae; genus Camelus; species Camelus bactrianus. The sequence goes on from NC_133575.1 coordinate 8,452,721, forward strand.
GATAAAATTGTTCTAGAATTAGATAGTGGTCATAGTTGCCTAACTTTGTTAATATACTAAAAACTGCTGAATTTTATGCTTTATTTTTTTTTATTGAAGTATAGTTGGTTTACAATGTTGTGTTAATTTCTGGTGTACAGCATAGTGATTCGGTTATACATATATATATATATTCCTTTTCAGATTCTTTTTCATTATAGATTATTACAAGGTCTTGAATGTAGTTCCCTGTGCTGTACAGTAGGGCCTCATTACTTACCTATTTTATATATAGTAGTTAGTATCTACGAATCCCAAACACCCAATTTATCCCTCCTATACCCATTTCCCCACTGGTAACTATAAGTTTGTTTTCTATGTCTGTGAGTCTGTTTCTGTTTTATAAGTAAGTTCATTTGTGTCATTTTTTAAAAAGATTCCACATATAAGTGATATCATATGGTATTTTTCCTTTCTCTCTCTGACTTCACTTAGAATGACCATTTCCAGTCCCATCCATGTTGCTGCAAATGGCATTATTTCATTATTTTTTTTTATGGCTGAGTAGTCTGAATTGCATGCTTTAAATGGATGCATTTTATGATATGAGAATCATATTTCAATCTAAATAATGCTATGGAAATAAGAACATGTAAGCATGCCAAAAAAAAGTAAATAGATATATTTTGACACTAAAAGCTTGAAGAGTTGGGGCAGGCATGTTAATCATTAAAGTAAAACAGTAAGTGTTTTAAAAACATCTCTCATAAAACTAAACAAAGCAAAGCAGGTCAGGGGATTTATTTGATGTCTTCTGCCCAAGTCCAATTTCAGACTATTTGGCCCAGTCATTTTTAGAATAATTTGCAAAAGTGAAGCTTGCATTTTGCTGCCTTCTCCACCAGGTGTCAAGCATAATATAACCTTTTCTGTTTTGGTCCAGGATACTTACTTACTGCCTTGGTCATATTAGGTACGTGGTAAGCATTTAACTGATTAGATAAATGGATGTTTCTTCTTACTATAATGTTTTCTTAAGAAAGCACATATTGGGTGTGTAGGGTTATCTTCCTCTTTAAAATGAATGCTTTCAGGATGTCGTACTTTGTATTTGTCTACTTTAAAGTTTCTCCTTTACTTATATGCGCAATCTTCTCTTTCATAATTTATTTGTTCAGATCAGGATTGAAATAATGTTCAAACTCTGTAATTGTTGATAGGTCCTTTAGCCTCTTTTTAATTGGTAGGTTTTCTCCCTCCCTCCATATCTTTTGTTTTTTTCAAATCCTCTTGCAACTTATGTTTTGAAGACATTAGTTCTTTGTCTTGTAAAAGTGCTCACAGGCTGGATTTTGCTACTGCCATTTATGTGGTATTGTTGAACACTTTCCTTTGGCCCCTCTAGTTCCTGTACATTTGCAGAGGGGACAAGAGGCTTAATCAGATTCAAGTTCAGATCTTTTGACCAGACTACTTCACAGCTGCTCTTGTTACTCATGTGGTACTTTCAATCTGGTTGTCCCTCTCGTGAGGTCAGCAGCCATTGATGATTATTGATTTATTGAGGGCTGAAAAATGGTGTTCCTGGTAGCCAGCCTCTACGGCGGCCCCCAGTCCTCCCTGCCTCCTCGTATGCAAGCCCTTGTGTCATTGTTGCCGAGTCCAAACTCATTCTGCTCGCTGCAAGACAGGCCAATAAATCAGGAGACGAGGTGTTGGGGCAAGGAATAGCGACTTTATTTGGAAAGCCGGCAGTCCGAGAGGACGGCAAACTAATGTCTTGGAGATCCATCCTGCTCTAGTCAGAATACAGGCTCCTTTTATACAAAAAATAAGGGAGGGGGTGTGGTTGATTGTTGTAATCTTCTTGCTGCAGGCATTCTTTGTTCTTGCAGACATCCCCTTGGGCCAGGTCATGGTGTCCCTGTAAACCTGCAACAAAACAAAGCTTATTCTCTACTACATCATGTCCTTCTGTACTGTATCAGGGTTGGTGTGCGTGACCCATTGAATATGAGGCAAGTGATGATATGTCACTTGCAAGGTGACGTCATGAAAGGCAGTGTAGCTTCTGCCCCTCTTTTTCCAGCATTTGCTCTGAGCAAAGGCAGCAGCCGTGTCAATAAGACCATGTGGAAAGGAATGGAAGCTTCCTGACAGCAGCCCCATGAGTGAGCTTCAGGTCATGTCTTCTAACCCTTTCATGCAGTCTATTAGCTGGAATCCTTCTATAAAGAGAAAATTTCTTTCAACAACTATTTGATTACTCTGTGGTACTGTTGGTATAGGAAGTAATAGTTATTCTTTTAGCTCAGAATTAGAATCATACCATATATATGCCTTTGTACACACACACATATATATACATGCACATATATGTATACATATATTTGTAGATGGATGGATATATAAATTGATAGATAAATTTAAAGAATTTAGAGCATTTTCTTATATTTTTACCGGTTGTCCTGCACATCATATGATACTTGTTGTGTAATATTCCACAGAGTTTATTTAACCATTCCACTTTGTTGGAAATGTAATTTGTTTCCAGTGTTACTGCTAAGAGCTCCTCAACTGGAAAGATTTTTGCATAATGCTTTTTATGATTTTAAGTTTATTTTGTTAGGTCAGATTCCTACAAGTAAAATTGCTGAATCCCAAGTTACAGCATTTTTAAGACCTGATCCATTTTTCTAAATTACTTGCCAAAAAAGAAAAGAATTTCTCCTGGCACCAGCAACATCTGTGTAGCCATTTCACTGCATTCCTGTTAGGAATCTATGTTATTTATCCATTTAATGTCCGTACAACAAACATTTATAAAGTATCTGCTCTGTGCCAGGCACTGTTCATAAAACAAAAAAACTCAATTTCTTAACTGTTTTTGTTCCAATCGTATCTCCAAATTTTTGTTTGGAAGTTTTTTAATATCTGCTTTTAAAATATCTTTTGATACTTCTTCTTTTTTACCCTCTGAGTCGAGCAGGCGCTTATTTGTGTCCGCTCACCCCCGTCAGCTTTATAGTCTCTGAACCTTCTCTCTCCATCCCTTTCCTGTTTTGCTTCTTTTATTTCCTGGAGGCTGTGAAGCCAGATAACCACCTTGTTAGGACAATGAATTAAATGAGGTGACTTTGATTCATCTACTGTCATCATCCATTCTTGTAAATGAAAGTGTAAATCCTTTTTTAGGCCATATTTTATTTAGCTTGATTTATTATTTCTCACAAGAATAGCTTTCCCCGAGAGTCCTGGAGGGAAAGCAACCTCATAAAGATGCAACAAGACATTTTCTAAGAAAAAATCTTTTACAACAGAGACTGTCATCCTCTAAACTGAAGAGACATGAACTGGTTTCTCCTTTAGCAACATTTGGGGTGATACATTGAGAGCAGAGATTAGATTGCCTTTAAAATCACTATCTCATAGATTACATCTTTAAAGGAACCAGGGGTTAATTCCAGACCAAATCACCAAATAGATTTGTTTCTTTTGAAGGGCTACCATTTGTGTGGTTTCACTTCCACTTTAGATAATAATTATCCCCTCCTCCATCCTAAGGGTAAAGTAGAAAATTTTCAGTCAGAAGAGCAGAAAGAAAAAAATACCCATTGCTTACAGCCCCACAACCCAGACAAGCTCAGCACCAGTATTTCAGGCTACATCTTCATGTGGGCGGTTCCTTCCGCTGCCTACGGGTCATTCACCAAGATTTGGGATTGACTAGATGCTACGTAGTATGGGACAAGGAGTACATCCTGTAGGGAAAGGGCAGATTTATAAAACCAGAGTTGGCAAGAGACAGCAGGCATGGGCACCCCATCCTCCCAAAAGAAAGGAGTTAGGTTTTTGCTGTCTTTGCATGGGAGGTTCACGTCCTAGTAGAGTGACCTTATCTCTCGTAAGCTTTCATTCTTATAAGAGAGTATGAGAGTGACCATGTCAGACGTGGAATAATCAAGAGGCTGGCTCTGGGAAGTCTAGATTTGAGTGCCAGGTGTTTGCAGGACTTCTCCAGAAATGCCAGCTCCCCAGGACCCCAGGCCTTTGGAGTCCATGGGAACTTATGGCCCCTTGTTTCTCAGGACGGGAGCCAGTGGACCTCAGGGAAGCTGTGTTTAGGTGAGGACCCTTTCACTAGAAGAGGTGGAAGCATCTTTTTTACATAAAGCACGATCCCAGCTCAGTTTCAGTCCAGGTCACCCAGCTAGGGTTAGGGGGTGAGCTCCTGGGTCCCTCTTGGACCCTAATTTCCTTTTAACTGGTGTTGTGCATGTGTCTGTATGTGTGTGCATGCCTGTTATCTCTCTCCACACACACACACACACACACACACACAAATTCACATGCCCACGTGTTCTGCACAGTTCCCAAAATGTCCTCAAAATGTTCACGGTTTCCAAAAACTTCACTTTCAGACACAGAGTTCTTCCTACTGCCTCCATAGCTTGAAAGCATCCTATCCTCTCTGCTTTATTTTTAGTATGCTCTTAACTTGGAGTGCTTTTGCTGATGTTGTATTCTTATTTTTAAATCAAAACAGCTAAGATTCACCTTTAAGTTGAAGAGTTTTTGTGTGTTTTTGAAAGGTGCCCCTTTCCAGGGACAGAGCTCTCGTGTCAGTCAAGGCGTACATTTTATTCATGTCTATTTCTCTTGTCAAATTTAGCTACTTCTCAGCTCTTGGGGATCAAAATGAGAAAGTGTGGGGTCCAGGCCTTGGCTCCTTGGTTTATGTCTGCTTGTTTCAGTCAAAACTGGGATTTTTCCACGGAGAAGCAGGGGGTAATTATAAAACCATTATACGATTTCTGTTTAATCCCTCACAGAGAGAGCAAAGCAGGGCTGAATTATCTAGCAGGAGATTTTAGAAATTTAGAGGCAAGGTCAAGGAGCCAATCTTGGCAAAGTGCCCCCTTAAGACGTCTGCCCGTGCGATCTGGCTGGCGGCTTGTGCCGAGAGGGCAGAGGAGGGGGACCGCCCGTAGTGTAACACCTGCGCCAGAGCTTCGTGCACGTGCTCACTTAAGCCTCCCAGCAACTCCTGGAGGGATCTGTGTCCCTGTGGAGCTGACGAGAGACTGAGACACAGAGAGAAATAACATGCAGCCAAGAAGGGAAAAGCAGGAATGAGAACCCAGGGCTGCCTGTCTCCCACTACCGGGGCCCGTGACGCCTTCGTGGGCCCCATCTTCCAGCAAAAAAAATATTTTAAAATATATTTTACTTCTGTTTGGGCATAAAGACAAATGTAATCCAGGCTGGAATCATTCTTACATATATTTTTTTATTATAGTCTTTTTTACTTCTGTTTTGAAAAGAAATTAAAATGCAAATCATTTTGAGGGGTGGGCTGTAAACATATTTTGGGCTGTGGATCCCAGAATTATTGTACCTAATGGAGAAGTTGGCCCTGTCCACTCTCATGTGATTCTTCTTGCAGTTTCTTTGTTTCCTAGGAGAGGGAAAGTTAAGGGAAGCCAGAGCTCTGGGGTCAAGAGAAGAATAGCAGAATACATGACAATGTATTGACAAAGTATTAACAATGACAAGACTCAATATGTAGAAGCAGAGAATATCTGGCATTAAGCAGAGTTTGAAAGTCACTGTGATCAGTTGTTTTTCAAAATCTTTCATTAGTGCTGGAACCTTTTGTGGTAAAAGGATGCATTCTCTTATGCAATGTTAGTACAGCCAGCCCTCCATGGCCTCGGATTCCGCATTCGCAGATTCAATCCACCATGGATCAAAAATATTTGGAAAAAGAAATGTCCAAAAAGTCCCGAAAAGGAAAACTTGAATTTGCCATGCACTGGCAACTATTTACATAGCATTACATTGTCTTTACACCCATTTACATAGCATTTACTTTTAGGTATTTTAGGTATTATAAGTAATCTAGAGATGATTTTAAGTACTGATTTGGGGAGGATGTGTGAGATTATATAAGGGCCTTGAGCATCCTTGGATTTTGATATCCGAGGAGGCTCCTGGAACCGATCCCTGTGGATACTGAGGGATGACTGTATATAAAATTGGTCAAAGTGGGCAGGGGCTGGAACCCCATTCCAGACACCCTGCCACCCCGAGGGGCTCCTGAGGGACCCTCACTGATCCTGAAGGTGCTTTGGAACATAATCTGAAACCTCACCTCTGTCCTAGGGGAGTTCAGTGAGACTCAGAGAAGCAGAGCTGTTCACAGTAGCTCAGAGGTTCAGTAACATTTGGACCCAGGCCCGGGTATCTGGATCCCGGATCTGGGCTGTTTCTGAGAGCTTCCTCCTTCACTATACCTTCCTAGGTCCAAAGGGTCACAGCCAAATCCAGTTTTGAATTTTCAAAATATGATCCAACTGGAAGACAAGTGGAAATAATGATCATAATATTGAAAATGAATTAAACAATGAATGGGGAAGACATTCAAACACCAGGAGAGGTTCTGGACTTCTTTGCAAGGTCTCCTTTGGGCTTGAAGCTCAGGCTCTTAGGTCCTCCTCATCTTCCCTGTAATGAGTCCAGTTGTCACTGTGAGATTTTTTTGGTTGTTGTTAATGGAGGTACTGGGGACTGAACCCAGGACCTTGTGCATGCTAAGCATGTGCTCTACCACTGAGCTATTCCCTCCCCCACCATCAATTATTTTTAACTAGGAGTTACATTTGTCCTCAGTACCTCCATTAACAGCAACAACCAAAATCTCACAGTGACTGCGTAACCTTGGGCAATTTGTGTAATCCCTGAAGCTTCAGTTTTCCCTTCTCGACAGTAGAAGACAACGATGCCCACTGCCTCACTTCATTGCTTTGAAGATCAGATGTGGTAATATCTGAAACAGCACTGAGCAGTCTTTCTCCTGGGTATGTGTCTTAGGGAAATTCTCATACAGATACATACGGAACATTTCCAAAGGTGTTCATCATGACACTTCTACCAGTGGAGTGTTGGGAACGCCACCACTGGTGGCAGTGGGGGAGGTTATTGGTCACCTGCAGTGAAAGCATACCCTGGAACGTCTCTTAGCAATGGGAAGAACTGTACTGGATTTGCACCCACTTGAAAACAGTGCTGTTTGGAAGAAAGTCAGTAAAGTGATGTGGTTTAGAGCCCAATGCCATGCATGTAACATAAAATATGTGACACACATGCAACCCTAAATGTTCTACAAGGCCATATACCAAAAAAAAAAAAAAAAAAAAAGTAAGAAAAAAACCCCACACATCAAGGACATTAGAATGGAGACAGAGAATAAATAAAACAGAATCAGGCTTGTAGAGCCCAGTGATGAAAATGTACCATTGACCAGGGAGTCTGAAACCCCCAAATAAAATTGCTAGCAGTGAGCCAGTCACCTAGGAGGCTTAATGAAACCTAACTCTGCAGCGGGGTTTCTCAATCTCAGCATGATTGACATTTTGAACTGAATCATTCTTTGTCGGGGGTGGAGGGGCCGTGCTGGCTTATGCATTGTAGGAAATTTAGAAGCATTCCTGGTCTTCAACAACTAGATGCCAGTAGCATCCCTTCCCCAGTTGTGTCAATCCAAAATATCTCCAGAAATTGCCTAAGGCCCTAAGGGTACAGAGTCACCCCTGATGGAGACCCTGATTTTGAGAGTGGTGAGAGAGAAACTGAGGATGGGCTACCAGAAGAATAGTCTTACTGCTCTGGGCTGGGCCAAGTTCAAAGTAACAAATCTGTACTTGGTATGAAAAAGTTATGTTCAGGCAGAGAAGCCAAGAAAGAAAGAAATGGGAAGAACAAAGTGTCAACAACAGCTGGACCTGTGTCTCTCTAGCAGAGTTCCTTTTTCGGGGCGCTCGCCATTGGAAGACACAAGCATATTTCATTTGTTATGAAGTTAAGAAAAAGCACTTCATGCTTATGGAGATGTGTGTGGGTGTAGGTATACACATATGTACACACTCACAGGTATGATTCTTCCCCCATTTACTCATTCATAGGAAGATTGTATCCTGAATATTCTTGCTTCTTCCCCTGTTGATTCTGACTATGGTGAAATATTACTTTTCTTTTTGAGCTATCTGCTAAACGGATAGTCCATAATTTGATGGAGTGGAAGATTATTAATTCTGCAGGAGGAATGTGGGAACTTTCTATCATCTAGTGAGTGATTTTGTCTGCTGTGTGGTGTATATTTTAATGCAGCCTTGTGTACCTTGTATTCTGTCGCTTGTAATTTATGTCCCCTTGGAAAGGTAGATCTTCCATTTAAATATATTATTAGCAACCCATGAAAACATCTGTTTTGTAAATATCCCATCAGTTCTGTTTCCACAACGTGTTTATGACCAAATTGGAAGATGTTAGAAGAGGTAAAGAAAAGGGAATAAGGATGTTACAGCTTTCTAAAACTCTGGCTGGTGTTAATTGAAAATGAAGGCACTTTTATTCCCCCTTGTCATTTTGATGTATCTGTGAGCTTTTGTAAACGGATTTTCTTTAAAGCTTCAGAGATTACAAGGTATGCTATATTCCACCTCAGCTGCTTTAACTGATTAGCCACATCTTCCATTTTACCAGTGCAGTGGCTGGGGTGAAAAATAATAGATGATAGTTCCAGCCTTCTAAATTAAACTTCAGTCTGTTGCATTTCAGCTTAGGACAAAAGAGTTTCCTTAGAGGGTCTAAGTTTCTCTTTGACATCAGTGTTTTCAACTGTGATACATACTTAATTTTGCAGAAACGGTTCTTTTTATTTCAGTCTATTAAGATGTGCTACTTGAATTTTGCTATAAACTAAGGTTAGTTCCTGCACTCAAGATAGCTGGGTGGAAGACCAAAACAAAACCTCTTTATGTTTAGACAGTAAGTTTGCTCAGGGTCAATACATGTATCTGAAAGAAAATATTTTTCTCACATAACAGAAAAACTTGTCATTTTCCTGATCCAGTCCTTTATTTATGAAAATGTATTAGTATCCTATGAATTTGGACATGTCTATGTAGAACTACAGCATTTTAAAGAAAATTCCCATTCAGATATATACCTCAAAACACCTATCTGAGAAAAAGATTTCAATATATCAAAATTCCAATTTGAGCTGCCAGCCAAAAGTTTTATGTAAGGGAATAATTTTTTTTACCTACTTTTATAAAATAAGAAAAACTGATTTGTAAATTTGGGATAATGTAAACCTGTTCATATTTCAGTTCTTTAAACTGTTGTCAAATATAAGCTTTCTCATCAATAGGTTACCACTTGTAATCATTTCTCAGCTCTCATCCAGAGTGATTAATGCTAGTGGAGTGATGGCCCCATAGGTGGATGTGGGGTTGGCCCAGTACCTGGGTGGGTGATGGCCTCATACCTGGACCAGGTTTGGAATCTGCAGGGTGAAACATGGGATGCTGAGAGCCAGGTGGTCTATAAGGTCCGAGCCAATAGGGAAGCAGCTGAGGGTCAAAGTCCTTGAGTTCCCCTCACAGAGCAGGGCCAAAGGGTTAGAGGTGGTCTAGGCAGAGGTCAAGATGTCACAGTTTAGAGCCCATTTGGGACAAGGCAGAATGGAGAGACCGATGTGAAGATAACCCCTTGCATGTTCTCGAACTGGCCTCCAATCCCAGTTGACAGACATACACCATAGTTGTAGGGAGAGGGAACTGAAAATGTGAGTCTGTTTTCAGTAACAGGGAGCACCCATGCGCTTGCTGCTGGAAGACAAAGAGGCTTGCTTGGATCGGCCGAGGGGGTCCCTGGAAAGGCTTAGGGGGCCGCACAGCCAGGAACAACATTTTCAGAGGGGACCACAGCGACTTGGACACAGAGCCCCATGGCAGACTACTGAGAGCCACGCAGCTGTCAGGATAGAACACAGACATAAGATACCATGACCTAGGGAGCCAGTGAAACCAGGCGGGTGAGGATAGGTGAGCTGCAAAGAATGAATGCTGTTGGCACTTCCTTATGTGACTCTTCTGGCCCACAGAAACATAGTGCAAAGTAATCAATGATTATTATTACCTTCTGCCTCTTTTATAGAAACTAAACATTAGTAAAATGGTGTTAGAACAATTGGTGTAACTTCTTAGGATACTGCTCTATTTGGAGTCTTTGAACACAATCTAACTTACTTTCTAAAATCTTGACTGTCTTATCAAGATTCTGGAAGATTTCTTATGAGTAGGGAAAGCAGGGAAGCAACAATGTATATTACCCATGAAGAAGAAATTCCTATTGCGGCATAATGTATAGGCATTAAAATGCAGAGATCTTAAGTTCAGTGACTTTTTGCAGAGGAACAGCTCCAGCGTACCCGTCACCACAATCAAGATCTGGAACATCACTGTCTCCCCAGAAAGTTCCCTCATGTCCCTTTACAGTCAGATCTACCTCCAGCTCTCCCACCCCCTCCCCCAGGCCATCACTATTTGAATTGTTCACTGTAGAAGTTTCATTTGTTCTAGAAACTGTTGCAGCGTGTACTCTTTCACCTCTGGCTTCGATTACTCAACAAAATGATTCTGACATTCTTTCATGTTGTTGCATGTCTCAGTACTTCCTTTTCATTGCTGAGTCAGATAACACCACGCTTTGATGGATTAGCCACTCACTTGTTGATGGAAACTTGGGTGTTTCCAGTTTTTGTCTGTGATGAATAAAGTTCCTGTGAACATTTACATACAAGTCTTTGTGTAGACATACATTTTCATTTCCATGGGGTAACTACCCCGGGAGTAGAAGACCAGGAGTAAGAGTATAGAAACTTTATTAAAAAGTGTCAAACTCTTTTCAGACTATATCACACCATTTTATACCCCCACCAACAATGTAGGTAGGAGACTTCCTGTTTCTCCCCAAGCTCCCTATCACATGTTAATGCTAATCTTTCCATTTAAATCATCTTCCTGGATTTATAAACTAGTGGTATCTCATGGTGGTTTTAATTTGCATTCCTGATGATTGATGATGCTGAGTGTCTTTTCATGTGCTTCTTGGTCATCTATCATCTTCTGCAAAGTATATTTTCAAATCCCATTTACAATTTTTAGTTGTCTTTTTATTACTGATTTGTAGCAGTTCTTTTCATCATCTGGATTCGTCATGGATTATGTATTGCGCATCTGATCCTAGTCTGTGGTTTGCCTTTTCATTTTCTTAATGATGTCTTTTGGGGAGCAGAAGTTTTTAATTTTGATGAAGTTCAGTTTATTGCTTTTTATCTTATGGTTAATGCCTTCTGGGGTCCTGGTTAAAGAAATCTTTGCTTACTTCAAGGTCAAGAATATGTTTTCCTCTGACTTCCTCAAGAAATACTATGGTTTTTGCCTTTACATTTAAGCTTATGACCCTATGAAGTTATTTCTTATTTACTGCTTATATACAAATCTGTCAGAGACATGAAAAACAATTTATATGACAAAACATCTCTTTGTGAAAATAATGGCATGCAAAACATATGTCCTAAAAATACATTATTCATAGTGGCCTATTAAATTGCAATCATGTATTAGTAAGGAAGTGATTTAGAAAATCAGCTGCCTTTCATTCTGTTGGGAGAGCTTGCTAATTACTGTAAAACTCGCATTGTAATAACATGGGAAAGATTATCTAGCTGAATTCAGTTTTGCTAACAAAAGAATGTGCAGGTTTTTACATACATTTCTTTTACCCAGATGCATTTCGCAATTTACGAAATAATTTCGTATTAATGGCATATTGTTTCTGGAAATAGTTACGGTTTTGAAAATCTCTTTCCTCAGCTTCTATGCAGAACAAACTCATCAGCCCTTTTCTTTTATGAGTGGCACATGGTGAGCCCTCCAAGAGGTGCTGGAGATGGTCTTTATCAGCAGCAAGGCCAGCTGTTCCAGACCCCCTCCATCTCTATTTCTAAGCAGAAACTCCAGGAAAGTTTAGTTTGCAGATGGAAATTCCTCCATCCCTTCCTTCTTCTTCCATTCATCAAGATTTGAAACACCTCTGATATACCAGGGGTAGTATACATAATTCGAGGATCCCCAAGGATACATCTTGATCATTAAATGTAATTTTCTTCTTAATTTTTACCTACATGAAATATGTGAATAAATAACTGTATCAGTCAGGGTTCTCTAGAGAAACAGAACCTATAGGCTATATGTGATGTGTATGTGTGCGTGTGTGTGTGTGTGTGTGTGTGTGTGTGTACATACATTATACATATATATCTATATAACATACATTGAAAAGATTTATTTTAAGGAATTGGCCCATGTGATTGTGGGGGCTGCCAAGTCTGAAATCTGTAGAGTGGGCTGGCAGGCTGTAAACTCAGATGAGATAATATTGTAGACTTAAGGTCTAAATGTGTATGGTAGGCCAGCAAGCTTGAAACTCAGGCAAGACTTCTCTGTATAGTCTTAAGGCAGAGTTCCTCCTTCTCTGGGAAACCTCAGTTACTGCTTTTAAGGCCTTAACTGATTGGATGAGGCCGACCCACATTATGGAAAGTAATTCCATTTACTTAAAGACAACTGATCATAGATTTGAATCACATCTACAGAATACCTTCACTAGACTAGTGTTTGACCAACCAACTAACCGTAGCCTAGACAAGTTATCACATAAAATTTGACCATCATGATAATATTTAGCAGATTCTTGAGTAGTAAGTCATTTGGAGCCAAAATATTTTATAAGAAAACCCAATTTTCCAAAAGCAGTATAGTTTATCCCAAGTTCGTCATAGAGGACTGCATGCATTCAAAGCTTTACATAATGAAAATATCTGTTCCTCCTTACTTGAAAGTAAACAATGTCTATCACAGGCATAAAGTTGTGGCTTATTTTCTATTGAAGTGGTTAAAGAGGAAGAGAGTTCTTTCTCTTAGATTCAGGTAGTGGATAGCCCAAGCTTTATATTTTCTTCTGAACATAAAGCTGAGGTGTTGGACTATCAGATGAGCTGTGAGACCTCCCCATGTGGAGAGTATTAATGTGTCAGCTAGAAAGAGCATTCAGTATGTCCCTTGAGGATTGTGTATGAGCATCTATTCACAGATGTTGCAGGAGAGGGAAATGTCACGTCCGGGGACCTGCAGGAGTACTTAGGACAGACCACATGCCAAGAGAGAGTTCTTGGCTTCACACAGGAAAGAATTTAAGACTGAGCCATACTAAGGGGAAAGCAAATTTATTTAGAGAGATACACATTCCATAGGCAGAATGTGGTCCATCTCAGGTGAGAGAGAGCCTGGGTGTGGGGTCGTAGGTTTTATGGGTTAAGTAATTTCATACGCTAATAAGTAGGAGGAATATTCTTGCTATTTCAGGGTAGGGTGGGGATTTCCCAGGAATTGGGCCACTGCCCACTTTTTGGCCTTTTATGGCCCCTCTCAGAACTGTCATGGTGTAAGGGGGAGTGAATTTTAGTATCACAGTGAAGGTATAATGAGCTAAAGGTCAATGACTAGCCTATTCACCAAGCCACTATGGTTTCAGCTGGTTCCAGCCAGTCTTGATCGCATCCCAGCAGCTGGGCGCCTTCTTCATTTATCTAACATTGTCCTGCCCCTTTCCCTCCTGTCTCATAGGGGCTGAGGCATGGGCCTCTTTTCAGGGAACTAGAAGACAAGCCTAAACGTCATCCAGAGAGATAACCCAACATTCTTGGGGGATATCATAACCTTGGATGACAACATTAAGATGCTCAGTGCTTAAGGAAACAGTTACGTTTCCTTAGTGGATAAACACCTTTTAATCCAAGGAGAAGTTAGAATTTAGAAAAAAGTTTAGGAGAGTCAAAACTATAGCACTAATATTTTTTCTATTTAAGAATAACATATATGTATTTGACATTCTAGGTGTTTTTAATATTTAAGAGAATTTGCCCTATTAAATAACCAATCAGCTTTGTGATACCAATTCAAATTGTGTATTTTACTTATTAATTTCAACTTGTGCTTTTAGCTTGAAACCTTTTGAAGTTTATAAGCAATATTAGAAAATTCAGGAAAACTTAAGTTTATCAACATATTGACAAATTTAATTCATTCAATTTATAAACATTGCTTAAGTACTTGGGAAGATTTGTTACAATTGAAGCATGTTTAAAAAATAGAATATATTAAAAATTTAAATGCTGTTTAACATGCTAAAGAGAGTCTAATCAACTGCATTGGCAATGGGAACAAACATAAATTAATGATCCCTGGAGAGTGATTATTAAAACTTGGTAGATTTATAAATACAACAATGTGATGAGCAAATTGAATGTAAAAGCCAAGAAGTCATTTTTGAGTTGGAAACTTTAATAAATTATTTTTAAATATCACAGGTAATTTAAATTATTTTGTGTGTGTGTAAAAGCTGATATCAGAAAAAGCACAAAACATTCATTGACATTTAATAATTAGCGTTACTACTTTCAAGTAGTCAGAAGCTACCCAATGATTGTGATTCGGCTCCTAACATATGTATGTGAATAAGAAGGCTCACTTAATCTGTAATGGAAAAGAATCTGAAAAAAAAAGTATTAATTTTTACAAATTCTTATTCTTTATTAAAGTGTAGTCGATTTACAATGTTAGTTTCACGTGTACAGTGAAGCAGTTCAGTTACACGTATACATACATATTGAATGAATTAAATTTGTTAATATATGTATGTATATGTGTAGCTGAATCGCTTCACTGTACACGTGAAACTAACATTGTAAATCAACTACACTTTAATAAAAAATAAGAATTTTTAAAAATTAAAAAAAAAAGAAGGCTCACATAAATGCCCCCTCACACAACAGGATCTGTTAGAAGGACAAAAACCTGCAGTGATTGAGGAAGGAGATTTCTAGAAGTTTGGTTACTTCTTCTAATCAGCAAATGTTCAGAAGTATTGAGTTTGAGTCTTCGGATCTTAACTGTCTGCCTTCACATTTCTCATCGTATGGAATATGAAGCAAAATTACAGAAGTAGCTGATTGTTTACTGAACAACCGGAAACCCTACCTGGGCAAAGTTAAGTCCAGTCCTCCTAGCCCTCATCCTAACCTTTTTGGACCCTGTCAACCTAAATAAACCTAGGAGGCAGTAATCAAGCAAAAAGCATTTATTTGAGATCAAAGAATGCAATTCGGGGCACACAGATTTGGGTAGTAACCTAAACAGGGTCCCACTAGGGATTAAAAGTCAGAGTTTTTACAGGCAAAGAAGGGAGGTTTGTGTTACAAAGAATCTTAATTGGAGGTGGAGGCAGAAGCTAGTCATGGCTAAATATGATTGAATACTAAGGCTATCACTAGAGGGAGGTAAAAGTCCATTATTTCTGTGACAAGTGCAGGTGTTCTTGCAGAGTCCTTGGAGTGTTTGTGGTTCGGCCCACTTCAAAAGTTCTTGGTTCTACCCGGTGAGGATGTGCATAAGGCCCACCTTCTTAATGGCCTCCTGGCTCCATTTGAAAACCCCTTGACATAAAAGACTCCATTTTATTTCACATTTCACAGTCCTTTTTCCTAATTCTCTTGGAACCTGTCATCCTCCCCCTACATGAGAAGGTTAAGTCTATGATCTGAGACTCCCACCGATTGGTTAGTAAGCATTTCCATTTTCAGCTGTATCAGTGTTTATTTCAGTTGTCATTTTCTTCGTGGTCTCTTCTCTCCAGATGGTGGCTTTTGCCTCAATATTAAAATAATGACAGCCTTCAGGAAGCAGGTGGATAGGTATTTGTAGAGTGAAAGTGTTCCTAAAAAATCTCAGATAACTCCTTGCTTCCTGCCAGAGGCTGTTCTAGCCAGTTCTAAAGGCCTGTATCTGGATCTCTTGGCAGTTGTCAAAAGGGGAACAGTTTGTGTTACTTGTCATCAGCTTTTTACAGGAAATGGAGTTTGTCTTAGATCTACCAGCAAGCCCACTCTGGTCTTTGTCTCTCTTGCCTTGTGTGATGTTCTAAAATATGTTCACAAATTCTTTGACTCATTCTTCAAAAAGTAGAGCCTAATTCCTCTCCCCTCAAGTGTGGTCTTGTTTCTAATTGATAAATAATGTAAGGTGGAAGCGATAACACAAGACTTCTGAGAATTCATCATAAAAGGCATTGTGGCTTCCTCCTTGCTCACTGTTGGATCACTCACTGTAGAGAAAGCCAGCTGTCCTGTCATAAGGGCACCCTGCAGCCCTATGAAGAGGTCCATGTAGCAAGGAACTGAGGCCTCCCACCAATAGCCAGCATCAACTTGTCCACCATGTGAGCCATTCTGGAAGCAGATCCTTCAGCCCCAGTCAAGTCTTCAGATGCCTGTAGCCCAGCCAGTACCATGACTGCAGTCTCATGAGAGACTCTGAACCAGAACCAGTCCCCTAATTTGCTCCCAAGTTCTTTACCCATGGAAACTGCAAGGTAATAAATGTTTGTTGTTTTAAACTGCTTATTTTTAGGTTGACCTGTTATGTATTGATAGATACCTAATACACTTTCCTTGGTTGAACCCCTGATAGATACCTAATACACTTTCCTTGGTTGAGCCCCAGGTTAGGCATCTTTGCATCTTCACTTCCTCCTAAATAACTCCTTCTCATGCTCACTCACTCAAGGCTCCTAACAACGTTTCTAGTTTTCCCCATCACCTTTGAATATCTCATATTTAAGATAATATTTGTATCACAAACTCCCTTATGTCATGCCTTGCATTGATTTTTATATGATCAATGGTTTATTTTCCTCCAGTATCAAAGCTTTAAACAGTGCAGCATGTTGTTGGACATTTTCCTCATTCTTCACAGAAAAATTCCTGTAATTTTTGAGTAGTTTAAATGTATCACGTCTACTCTATATTCTCCTTCTGGACATTAAGAGCTTACAGACATGATTTCATTCGGATAAAGCCCGTCAGACAGGGAGTCTCATCTTCCTACTTTGTGGTCAGTGGTTAAGAAAGATGAGCAGCTACGTTATGTGCTATATGTTCAAATTTTGCATCAGTACCGCTCAACCCTGCCTATGTGTTAGAATCACCCGCAGAGCTTCATAAAGATTTAAATCAGAATCTCTGCTGGGATGGAGAGAGAAATCTACATTTTAAAAGGCTTCCATGTCTCCATTAAGCATTCAAGGTTGAGGTCCACTCCTTTGGATCATACCCAGCTTAGAATTCAGTCTTTCACTACCAGCTCTAAAGAAAGCAGGGTGCTAGTGCTTCTGCTACTATTTAGGTCTATCATCTTAGGAAAGTCACTTTACCTCTCTGGATAGCCATCTTCTAGAAGAGAGCAGTGGTTCTAAACCTTGGCTGTGGTGCCAGGGAGCTTTAAAAGCTTTATTCCTGAGTTCCACCCCCAGAGTTTCTAATGCAGCTGTTTCGGGGTGTGGTCTGGACCTCAGGATTTTAAGAAGCCCCCATATGCAGTCAAGGCTAAGAACTAGTAAACAGATCATTGCCAAGATCCTCTCTAATACTTTTTATTTTCAGTGCCTGTGATGTGGGTTGACATGATCCATAATATTAAAATATCTTACCCTCATAGGGAGGAGTTCTCAAGCCACATATTTGACTCTTGATGTATGTGGTGCATTTTTCATGAGTTATTTGAAGTTACTCAATAAATAGAAGGGTTGGAACTGGAAAGGGTTAACCTTGGAACACTTTCAGAGAAGTTGAGTTTTTATCAAAGTTGGGAAGCCAGGGAGGACAGTGGGAGGACTGAGAGGAGTGGCTCTTCTGACACCAGCTTTTGTGGATTGTGCATGAACATAGACAAAAGGCCAACTTACTCAGTTTTTCCAAAACTAGACATTGGCTATGATTTTTTTAAGGCTGTCCCCCCTAATGACCTTATTGTCTTGATACTGCACCAGGGCAACAAATAAAGTACATGTCATCTTTTATTTTTAGTCCTTAAATAGTGTGATGGAGGAAATGTTGTGCTTCCATTTCTAGAAGCAGGAATAGAAACAATCCTGTGGTTGCTTCACAAAGTGCCTAGTGTTGGTTTGAAAGCAGTAATGTCAGTAAGGGGTGCTTGTCGTAGGTGACCTCTAAAATGGCCCTGGTGAGCTCCGTATTCTGGTGTTCATGCCCCTTGTGTATCTCTCTTGAGTGTAGGCTGGACCGAGTCATATGCTTATAATCAAGAGCATACAGCAAAAGTGATCAGATGTCACTTCTGGGATTAGGTTATAAAAGACTTATAAAATATTCACACACTCTCTTTGATTCATCTCATGGACTAGCTCTGATGAAGCAAACTGGAGAGGCCAACATGGTAAGGAACTGAGATGTCCAGTCCACTGCCAGGGAGGACCCGAGGCTCTTAGTCTAGCAACACTTGAGGAAGTGAATCTTGCCGAGAACCACCTGAGTGAGTTTGGAAGTGAATTCTTCCTTATCAGTCCTTCAGATGAGACTTACATCTTGACCACAACCCTTTGAGAAACCCTGAAGCAGAGGGCTTAGTTAAGCTGTGCCCAGATCCCTCACCAACAGGAGCTATGGGATAACAAATGTGTGGTGTTTCAAGATGCTAAGTTTTTTTTTAAATTGAAGTATAATAAGTTTACAATGCTGTGTCAATTTCTGGTGTGCAGCATCATGTTACAGTCATACATATACACACGTATATTCCTTTTCATATTCTTTTTCATTAGAGGTTACTACAAGATATTGAATATAGTTCCCTGTGCTATACGGAAGGACCTTGTCGTTTATCTGTATTATATACAGTAGTGTGTATCTACAAATCTCGGACTCCCAATTTATCCCCTCCCCTCTCCCTCCCCCCATAACCTTAAATTTGTTTTCTACGCCTGTGAGTCTGTTTTTGTTTGGTAAGTGAGTTCATTTGTGTGAAGACACTAAATTTTATGATAATTTGTTAGACAGCAATAGATAATGAATACAGTGCTGATGATGAACTTGTCTGGAGGAAGTTTTTGGCTATGCTCCTTTTTGAGACTTGGAGCTCAGTGAAAGTGATGGTAACAGCTGAGTTTCAAGCAGGGTTCACCCCTACAGAGGTTGACTTCAGGGATCTCTGTGCTTGGATCCTCCATAGGATATCTGCAGTCTCTGAGAAAAACTACCAGCCTGCCTACAGATCCTGGAAATATGACTTGTCATTCCAAGGAGGAAAGTCAGGCATCTTTCCTCCTGGCATGAATGTTCATCTTGCTAAGTCTGTGACCAGGGGAGTGAATCTGCTGGTAAAGGAAGAATGGAAAGAAGGAAGTGGAATACAGGCTTGCTACGTATAAGCATGTGCTCGGCACTTGATCCAAACATTAGTCCTAAACGTGAGGTCAGTGTGGTTCTCCCATTTCACCCAGGACGACAGGCTCATGGCAGTTAGGTCACTTGTTAAGACCCCAACCTACACTTTTTTTTAGATTTTTTTTTCCACTACACTAAGCTATTTATAATTAATCATTGTGATGTGAATGGGTTATTCTCACCCATAATTACTGCTACACAAATAGAAAAATGACCTCCTGAACACACACCAATTTTTGCTGAGTTCTCCTCCTCCTCCTCATTGTCATCATCAGGTTCATCATTTCCGTGGAGAGACCGAGAAGCAATACAGCATGGTTTTTGACGTCTAGTTCTAACTTCAGTTGGAAATAGGTTTCGATGCCTTTGCCAGTGCATATTGATTGCGAGTGAGTGCTGGAACTCAGTGTAAAAAGAATCCTGGGGCCAAGTTTAGGCTCAGTTAGAAAAGAGTTGCAATCAGTTAGCGATTAGTTGGGAGTAGAGCAGACTGACAAGGATTATCGTTGTTTTCTCTAATGAATGTCAGCCCTGACATAGGGACCTAAGTAGGAGGATCAGTTCATCCTGGTTTGTCTGGAACTTTCCTGGTTTTAGCACTGAAAGCCCTGCATCTTGGCAAGCCCTCAATACCAAGCAAACTAGAACTGTTGGTCATCTTATACCAAAGTATCTTTCTGGAAGCCAGGTAGACCAGAAATTGGAGGTATTGTAGTGCCTTGCTACTCAAATGCGATCCCTGGGCCGGCAGGATTAGTATCCCTTGGCAACTTATTTGCAATGCAGAATCTCAGGCTCCACCCTAGACCTATGGAAGCTGGAAGCCTAATCTGCCCTTCTACAAGATCCCCGGGGAAGCGTGCCCAGGAAAGTGTGAGCGGCTGCCTTGGGGCCGTGGGCCCTGCTGGAGGACCACTACTTACAGATGAGTGGCTCCCGGCCCTTGTCAGATGAAACACACAAGATCAGTCACAGTACACATGTGACACAGTCTCAGGAACACATCCCATGCTCTACAGACATGCACACCCCTCCCATTCGAGAATCACCTGAAAATGAGAGAAGGGAGAGTGAGGCTCATACACAGCTCCCTAGAAACTGCTCGGACTGATGCTGCAGTGACAGCAGTGGAGGCGGGGCTGCTGCAGGGGCAGCTGCTGCCTGAAACTGCTGCTCCGAAAGCAAAAGCGAGCAATTCTGCAGAGGACGACGGGAGACTCATTTGTCCTCTCTTGCTCCATGTTCATCCTTTGGTCATGTGGCCGGTGATGTTCTGTCCTAGGATCCCTTTCTAGATGCTGTGGGTGGGGCTGGGGGTGGCGGGGTGTTGCTGCAAAACCAGCCTCTGTACCCCCAAAACCGGATTGAGACTCAGAGGCAGAGTCTTGGGGAGATCCGAAAAGAACAGCTTTATTGGTTTGCCAGGCAAAGAAGAGTCACAGCTGGCTCGTGCCTTAGGGGCTGTGAATCCATCTTGGGGTTGGGGTCTTGAGGTTTTATAGAAAAACTGGGTGGAACAGAAAAGGTGATAACAATCAGGGCACTTTACAGGGTGTTAACATTCCTCTTAACCTTGATGATCTTGCTGGCCTAAGGGAGGTACTCCGGAGGGTTTGTTCTTCTGAGATCACCGGCCCATTACCTCCTTCCTGGGGCATAGCCTCTGGGTTAAAGCTGTTCTTGGTGGCGGTTGTTTAGAAGCCAGTTAGTTTGCTTCCTACTCCTTCAGAGGTGGGGTTTGTAGAGAAGCCTTGAGGTTCTCTCAACCTGTGATTCTCAAACTTGAGCAAACCTCAGAATCACCTGGAGGGCTTGTGAGAGCAGTTTGGTGGTCTTACTTCCAGAGTTCCTGTTCTGTAAGTCAGACATGGGACATGAATGTTTGCTTTTCTTGCAAGTTCCTGAGAGTCCCTTGCTGTTCACAGAGTGTGGTTTCCGGGCCAGCAGTATCAGCATCACCTGGGAGTTTGTTCAAAATGCAAACTCTGACAGATTCTCAGGCCTATTGCAGACCTCCATCTGCTTAAAAAATTTTTGTTTGTTTGTTTGTTTTGGAGGGGGAGGTAATTAAGTTTGTTTGTTTGTTTATTTTTAAATGGAGGTACTGGGGATTGAACCCAGGACTTTGTGCATGCTAAGTGTGCACTCTACCACTGAGATCTACCCTCCCCCCTGAATTTGCATTTTAATATGATCCCAAGTGATAGGTGAACTGTGGCCCCGCAGACCATGAACTGTGGGTAGCAAGTGTCAGATGGCCACGAGAAGTCGTTTTTCTTGTTCCAGACTTGTTGGAGGTGATGGCAGTTTTTCGATCTGTCTCTGCCCTCTTTGAGTGTCTGGTTGGTTCACCATCCTGCCTGTCATCCCCAGCCTCCTCTAGGTTGTCCCCTGCCTCACTGTGAGCTGTCTTCCTTTGAATACACCGCTGTGTATCCCTGAAAGGAAATACTACTTGACTCTGCTCTGAAATATTAGTTTTCAAAATTCTAAAGAGGGTGAATGCTTAAATATCTACCCAGCTTCCTGCTTCTCTGCAGGCAGGTGGTGACCTGTGCACTCCCTCAACTCCCTGCCTGCGCGAGCTCTGACCCCTCACTTCCCCCTCAAGGTCTTCTAGCAAATATGCGGAAGACCGAAACACTACTTCTGCATGGCACTGTTACAGGAAGGCTCCAGATTTATATTTAAATACCCAGAAAAATGATGGCAGTGATGTGCATGTGCTAGGTACGGTTTTGTC
The DNA here is from genome assembly GCF_048773025.1 of Camelus bactrianus. Classification (NCBI taxonomy): domain Eukaryota; kingdom Metazoa; phylum Chordata; class Mammalia; order Artiodactyla; family Camelidae; genus Camelus; species Camelus bactrianus. The sequence goes on from NC_133575.1 coordinate 8,474,647, forward strand.
TGCAAAAGATTATGGAAGTAATATAACAATGCAAAAAGTTGGGAAAATAGAATAGAGCATATTCACTCAATATCCCACTACCCTAAAATATAGTTACATTTACATATATTTTCTTCATCTGTTGAAAACTGTATGTGATAGATAGAATAATGGCCCCTCAGTGATGTCTGTATCCTAATCACCTGAACCTGGTAATTTGTTAGGTTCCATGAAAACTTGGAAATTAACAGATTGAGGATTGAACAGTGGTTGCTTATTGCAGACCTTAAATAGGGAGATTATCCTGGATTATCTGGGTGGGCCCAGTGCCATCGCAAGGGTCCTTAAAAGTGGAAGAGAGAGACAGAAGACGGTTTAGAGGGAAATGTGACTGTGGAAGCGTGATGTGATATGAGGACTTTGAAGATTGAGGGAAGGGCCGCCGACCAAGGAATGTGGGCGCCCTCTAGAGGTTGCAGAAGGCAAGGAAATGGATTCTCCAGTACAGTTTACAGAATAGGATGAAGCCTTGAGGACACCTTGATTTTAAGAATAAGACTTATGTCGAACTTCTAACCTCCACAATTGTAGGATAATACATATGTGTTACTATAAGCAGCTAAATTGTGATGATTTGTTACAGCAACAATAGAAAAGTAATGCACCATATTTTTCATAGTTACATAGTTACATCATGCCTAAATATTTTTTTAATGTTGCTATAGTTTTTATAATTATTCAAGTGGTCATTTATCATTCCACAGAGCTGAAGTACTGTCATTCTTTAACTGTACCCTCATTTGAACTTTAGATGTGAGAAGAGCTTTCTGTATTTTCCTTTTTTAAGTTTCATTATCTTCGAAGGATATTCTAGAAGAAATTAAATATTTTCTGTATTTAGCTTTAAAAAAACTCTTAAATCCACTTGAAATTTGACTTCATATGTGACACAAGATAAGAGTACCTGATTTTCCTAATTTTATTATTTTCTTTTCTATTGTTTTATAATGGTTTATTTATTAAATATTCAAATATATATATTATATATATATATATAATATATATAAGCTCCTTTTTTTGGCTACCGATTCTCTTGTACTGACTGGTTTGTTTTCTTGAGCCAATATTGCACTGTTTGAATTCTTGTTACTTTTCACATGTAAATTCCTGTGAGAACTAGTTTTCTCCCTTATTACACTTTTTAAAAATAGTACATACTTAAAAATTATTTTTAATTAAAAAAATTTTAAATTGAAATATAGTCAGTTTTATTTTTTAATTTTTTTTATTGAGGTGTAATCGATAAATGCCTTTATATTAGTGTCAGGTCTTATTACACTTTAAATTTTTTAATTGATTTTTTTCAGGTGAATTTGAATTTATTGTTTCTAGCGTCTAGAAAAATCCCATTGAGAGTATCTGGTGTCCACTGCTTTGGAAAAGACCTTCAAAACGCTTACCCTACAGCCACAGCCCTCAATCATGTGACCCCCTCTTCTTCCCTATTTCCATTTTTCACAAACTTCAATTATAGTTAGGCCATTTCTTTTGTATCTTCCTTGTGGATCATTTTGCATTTTATGGATCTTTGTGCATTCTTTTCTCAGTCCAGCTTGCAATTCTCACAGTGAAATTATCTGTGATTTGTCTTATGAGCTTTTCCCAACAGTCCTGGGCTTGAATCTCAGCTCTGTTTCTTACTAGCTGCTTGGCCTGGAATGAGTCACACATCCTCCTTGAGCGTCAGTTTCCTCTTTAAAATGAGGTCCACAGCATCTTCCTTGCAGAGTTGTCAATTGGATTATAGCTCATGTATACAAAGAATCTAGTGAGATCCCTGGCACTTAGTAGACAATCAATGAATGTCACAATTCATCTCATGAATTTGTTATCTACCCTCACTAAATCATAAATTTCTTTAAAAGTAAGGACAGTTTATTGTTCTTATGTGTATAGCCCATGGAACCTAGGATGTAACAGGTGCTTAATAAACTTTTACTATTTCAATTTCCTCCTCCCTCTCGCTGTCTTATTAAAATCTCTTTCATTCTCCAAGGCTCCTGCCGCAGCCCCAACTCATTTATGACTCACCCTCACCGCCTTCCCCACACTTCAGCTAGGTGGGTGAGTGCAGTTGAATGATGGAAATGGAGGACAAGGGAGAAAAACAGGGGTTCAGAGGTGGTCCATTAGATCCCTTCTAGCTCTAACTTTTTATGTAATTTTGGGATTTTATGGGGAGGGAGTTATTACTGAGTTCTTGTTAATGTGCCCACAAGTTTCCACATATGCTAGAGCTTCTTTTCAGGCCATTTAAACCTCAGCTCTAAATGAGGAAATATTTGCAAAAGACACATCTGATAAAGGACTGTTATCTAAAATATCAAAGAACTCTTAAAACTCAAAAATCAGAAAATAAACAACTCTATTTAAAAATGGGCTGAAGACTAACAGACATTTCACCAAGGAATATGTACAGGTGGCAAATAAGCATATGAAAAGATGAGCCACATCATCTATCATAAGGGAAATGGAAATTAAAACAAAAATGAGATACCACTGCATACCTGTTAGAATGGCCAAAATCCGGAACACTGACAGCACCAAACGCTGACCAGATGTGGAGTAACAGGAGCTCTCATTCACTGCTGGTGAGAATGCAATGGTACAGCCGCTTAGAAAGACAGTTTGGTGGTTTCTTATCCAGATGAACTGAAGACTTGTGTTTGCACAAAAACCTGTACACAGGTGTTTATAGCAGCTTTATTCATAATTACCAAAACTTGGAAGCAACCAAGACGTCCTTCGTTAGGTGAATGGGTGAATAAACAGTGGTCCATCCAGACAGTAGGATATTCAACACTAAAAAGAAATGAGCTATCCAGTCATGAAAAGCCATGGAGACACTTTAAATGCATATTGCTAAGTGATAGAATTCAGTCTGAAATGGCTATATAAAATATATAATTCCAACAGATGACATTCTGGAAAGGCAAAACTATGGAGACATTGCAAAGATCAGTAGTTGCCAAGAGTTGAGGGAAGGGAGGGATGAATAGGCAGAGCACAGAAGACTTTGAGGACAGTGAAAATACTCTGTATGACACTGTGATGATGGATACATATCATTATACATTCATCCAAACCCACAGAATTTACAACACCAAGAGTGAATCCTAATGTAAACTATGGACTCTGGGTAATGATGGTATGTCCACGTCAGTTCATCAGTTGTAACAAATGTATTGCTTTAGTGGGGCTGTTGATCAGGGGAGAGGCTATGCAGGTATAGGGTAGCAAGTAAATACAACTTGAAGCTGCTCTAAAAACTAAGTCTTTTAAAACAAACCCAAAACTCAACCCAACCCTCACCATATTATACTCATTTTTCAGACAAGCAAATGTAGAAACAGAGAGGTTAAGTGGCAGAACCAGGACTTTCATCTCCATTTCTTTGCCTCCAAAGCCCATGGTCTTTCTACTCTATCACGCTGGACGATGCTGACGGTGTCCTGCCCATGACCTCTTGTTTCTCACCATTCCCATACATGCCTTCAGCTTCCTTCCAGGAACCCCTGTGCTTCTACACCTTCTCAGCCGGCAGAAATGTGCTTGGCCCATTAGCCAGATAGACCAGAAGGACCAGGAGTCTGTGTGCCAGGGAGCAGCCCTTGATAATGATGGGTGGTATTGGTGGAGAGCTGTTCCCGCCTCCTCACCTACTAAGAGAGACCATGGGGCTGTGAACTGGTGAACCGTGGTGATGGCCTTGGCTGAGATCAAGGGCCCGACCTGTCTGTGATAAGTTAGGTGCAGAACTTCAGAGTGAGCACTGAGAAGCTATTAAAACAATTAGACCACGATGTGATGTCTTTTGATTCTGATAATTAAAAGACTTGCATTTTTGATGCCTGTCATTTACATTTCATTTTTCTGGTGATTCATTTTTGTTGTATTGACAAAAATCTTGTTTTGCAATGGAGTGGACATTTTGAAAAAATTAGTTCTTTACCCTGGGAGTTTGAGAAACACTATTCTATAGCAAGGGATTGACAAACTACAGCTCTCGGGCTGGTGCCTGGTTTTGTAAGTAATGTTTCATGGGAACACAGCCATTCCCATTCATTTACATAGTATCTCTGGCTGCGTTTTTTTCTACCATGACAGAATTTAGTCATTGTGACAGGCACTGTCTGACTCCGAAAGCCTAAAATATTTACTCCCTGCCCTTTACAGGAAAAGTTGGCTGTCCTCTGTTCTACTGTGTCTCCACTGGTTCCCCAGCTGGATGGAGCTATAGTGGCCGCCAGTGCTAACTTGCTTGTTAACACACCTTCGAGTGCCTTCTTTCTGTCTCCTGTCTTTTTCTCACTCCCTGCCAGTGTTTCCTAGATGTCCTCCCAAATAAACGACTTATACTTACATTCTTGACCCAAGGTGAACTTCTGGGGGAACCCAGAATGCACACATCATGCCCTCGTTTGTCCTAATTCTAGGCCAGATTTACTGGCAGAGTAGGGACTGCTTACTAGCAGTGTCAACCTCAGCACATCAATTAAGCTATCAGCCCTGTCTCTTCTGCCGCGCTGTGTGAAACTTCTTTGTCGGCGTGCATTTTTCACATTCATTTACTCTATCTTATCAAGCGGCACCTCTGCACCAGGGATGCTGGAGGAAAGGATAAAGGGGGAGGGGGAGAAAAAATCCCATCTTGCCCTACATAGGGATGCGCTTGGGGCCAATCCTGAGATGTCCGTGCACCTGAGTCTAGGCTAGACATTCTCAGCCTCACAGGACGTGGCAAGTCATCGCCCACCCCCACGTTATCGCTACTGCTTTCATCTGTCTCTGTCTGCCTCTCCTAATTACTTAGGTCACTTCAGACCTTAATTCTGTCTTCTAAAGTGTAACACTGCCATAATTAGGCCGTATGTTAATTAGCCAGGTGACGTCTTGTCACTCGTGAGAGATGTGGCTCATCCCAGAAAGTACCATGGAAAGGGCAGTTCAGCTGGAAGAGGAAGTCTAAGGAGGCTGGAAGTGACTCTCCGCTCAGCCACAACTACCTAGAGAGCAGGAGGAAATGGCAGGGTATAAGAGGGGAAAAGGATGGGGTCACACAAAGAAAAAGGGCTAGAGTTGACCTCTTTTCCACTCCAGGAATGAGATGTGAGCCAGAAGGCAAGCCTGAGGCTGAGAAGCCACCAGGGATGGCAGAATCTCCTGAAGGACTGGAGGTGGCCAGGGCTGAGGCCAAGGCCCCGATGGAGGCCACAGGCAAGGTGAGTGTCAGGCATGCTCCCCTCTCTTATCTCTGGAAACCTGTGGGGATGCTCATGAAAAATCACACTGGTCTCTGCCTCTCTGGTCACACTTAGTGACCTCCAGATAATCTGAAAGAGTGCAGTTCTGGGAGTCTGGGGACTATTTCTACATATTCTCCAGGAACTTACTGTTGATTTCCCTGTTTTCTGGTAACTAAACTTATTTTCTGGCATTCTTGGGATTAGAAGGTTGGAAAATGGATTGTGCAGGTCATGATGATTTCCCATTTCAGACAGTGTCACCTTTCTCACTCAGGGGACAAGTTTCCAGGAAACTAATTACTCGGGGAATTCATGATTCATGCAATGACATGTGAGTTATGAAGATATTAACCTCCCTCCAGTTTGCTGTCAAAACATAATGTGATGGGAACTTGTTCTGTCATCACCCAACTAATGTATGAAAAGGACTAGGATATTTAAGTTTTATTTGCCTGGATTTCAGAGAAAGGCATTTGACACAAAATCTCCTATAGCATACCAAAGGGGAAATTTTGAGGGGTAAAGTCTGTGGTAATAATAATATTAATAAGTATTATTATTTTTGCTAATATTTGTTGAGTTCCTCCTACTATAATCCGAACCATTACAGGCATTGCTTCTAGTACTCCTAACAATCCTTCAAGGAAAGTAATATTATCTCCATTTAATGTGAATCTCACAGACATTGGATCATACTCAAAGATCACCCTGCCAGCTGAGACAAAACTGAAATCCATGTTTTGTTTTGTTTTTTAAACTCTAAAATTTAAGCTCTCGTCAGTGTACTGGGGTCACTAAACTTGTCCTGTAAAGGGCCAGATGTTTTCAGCTTTGCAAGTCATACAGAGAATGTTGCAACTTCTCAATTCAGCTATTGTAGCACAAAGGCAGCCAGAGACAGTATGTTAATGAATGAGTGTATCTGTGTCCCAATAAAACTTTACTCACTAAGATTTGTTTACTATGATTTTCACATGTCATAAAATATTATTGTTCTTTGCAACCCCCCCCCCAATTATTCATGGGTCATACAAAAACGTGGCAGCCCAGGTTTAGCCCATGGGCTGGGGTCTGCTGAACCCTGCACTACACAAAACTGTCTGACATTGACTTATGAAAATAATGAAGTGAATGCAACTGAGCTAAGTCAGTTCCGGGAAAGTTTATTGGTCCCAAAGCTGCAGGAAACAGTGGTTCTCATTCTGGCTCTACCATCAAGTTAAATGTGTAGATTTAGGTACATCTCAAAAATCCTGGCTCTTGCTCTCTTCATCTCCCAAATGAGATCCCTCACAGCTCCACTGTTCTTTGATTTTAATCAGAGTGTGCCTGCAGAATCAGAGTTTGGATCTAAGATGACTACTTGCATGGTACCATCGTCAATACGGGGAAGACTAGGGGAGAAGCAGGTTGTGGATGAGAGCAAGTTTGGTTGTGAACAAGTGAAGTTTGAGGCACCTACAAGCTATAGGTAGAGAGAGTTACATATAAGAACTTGGAGGTGGGGGGGGAAGACAGGACTAGAGATTGAAATTTGGGAGTTATCATCAGCATGTAGACTGAATCTGTGTATAGCGTGGCATTAAGCAAGATCTTTCAGGGCTAGATTTTATAACCTTGGCACTATTGACAGTTGGGGTGGGATCATTCTTTTTTCTGGGGGCTGTCCTGTCCGACACTACACTGTAGGGTACTGAGCAGCATTCCTGGCCTCTACCCACTAAATGCCATTAGCACACCTCCCACCCCACCGCCAGCTGTGGCAACCAAAAGTATCTACAGACAATGCCCAGTGTCCCCTGGAGTGAAAATCAGCCTTGGTAGAGAATCATGTTTTAGGGAAAAGCCTGTGGATGGTCCCCAAGGTCTCTGGCTTTGGAGGTCAGAAACAGGAGAGGGAAGTGGGAAAAGAGACTGAGAAGGAATGGCCAGTGAAATAGGAGAAGACTCCTCAGTGAGGTCCCAGCTGTTTAGTCTGGACTTGGTTTAATAGTTGATGAAAGGCAGAGGTGGAGGTCAGACATGAAGTAATGGCCCACTAAACAGACACAGACTCGCAGACATAGTAAACAATTTTACGGTTACCGGGGGGAAGGGGGTGGGAAGGGATTAATTTGGGAGTTGCAGATTTGCAAATGTTAACCACTATATATAAAAAGAGATAAAAAACAAATTTCTTCCATATAGCACAGGGAACTATATTCAATACCTTGTAATACCTTTAATGAAAAAGAATATGAAAATGAATATATGTATGTATGTGCATGACTGGGACATTGTGCTGTACACCAGAAATTGACACATTGTAACTGACTATACTTCAATTAAAAAAAAAGGTAATGGCCCATAGCTCAGTGCTGAGCCCCAGCAAGCTCCACCATATTTCCTTTATGGGACCCCCAGTGGTGGTAGAAGGAACAGGAGTACATGAAGCTGAGGCCACAGATAACTGCATGGAGCCTGAAGATTGTGCAATGGACAGAGTATTTTCTAGTAAGGAATGGTGATTAAATAGGAGGTTAAAAGTAACATTTAGAAACCATGCATAGAGACCTCTACCGGTTTCTTTTTCTTTCTCATTTTATTTTTAGAATAATCCTCAAAGAATAAAAACACTGTTGTCTGGGTGCAGGAGAAAAACAAGAACAGAAATAGAGTTGCTATGATTTTGAGGAAAAGCAAAAGTGACTTAAGACCTGGAGCTTTTGCCATCCTGAGCTGCAGAATGGACCCTCTTTGTTTTGTGATCTCTTCACTCACTTTATGCCCAATGGTAGTTAAAAAAAAAAAAAAAGGAACAGATTGTGTGAACTTTCTCATTATACATTTGAAAATCGAAGAGCTCTGACTTAATGAAGGCCCAAAGTGAAGGTTAAAAAAATAAATCCCTCATATTGAAATTAATGTCATTAGACAAGAGTGCCTGTTAGCTACGTGCCTGTTACTAAAGACCAAAAAGAGGGGAAATGTCTGCTTTTTTCTTTTTGTTTGTCTTCTTTCTCCAAAATGAAGATAATAAATTTACCTCCTAAAGTTATTAGATAAAAGTGCCTAACAGTACCTAGTGCATAGTTGGACTTCCATAAATGTTTAAATACAATAACAATGTGTATCCTGGTTGTGGTGCTGGTTACACATGTCTAAACATGAAATAAAATTCCGTAAAACTAGACACGGCACTCTCAGCCCCCTAAAAGTGCAGCAAAAAGTGAATTCCAAATACAATTATTAGTTGAGTTAACAGTATTGTATCAAAGTCAGTTTGCTGATTTTGGCCATGTACTATAAGGTACGTAAGATGTTGTCATTTGGAGAAGCTGGGTGGAAGGTACGCAGAATCCTACATTATTTTTGTAACTTCTTATGAGTTGTAACCTATTTCAAGTAAAAAGGTATTAAAAAGAAACAAACGTGTTGAAATAGACTGAAAAGACTTCGTGTTCATGATTCTTGGGTCTCTCAGGATCATTGGGGTTTATGGTCAAATTTACCTTGTAGATTTATTTTTATTTTGATGGAGACTCATATCATGAGTAAGCCCAATTACCAGGTTTTATTTATACATGACAAAACAGAATCTAATCAGTGTATGTTTAGGCTAATGTAGTAGGTTATAATCCAGATCATGAATGTAAATTGATCTTAACTATGCAGTCACAAAGCCTAATGGTAGGTGAAAGCCTGAAATTAAACAGGATTACCATTCATCTTTAGTTTTGGCATATTTTATTTTTGGATAGTGCAGAATTCATCAAAATTTGCCAGAGATTGAAATCTTCACACAGCACATCCTTAAATTCCCTGGGAAGTATAAAATAGAGGTGGCTTGCCTACTTTTCTGGTGAGAATTTCTACTTCAGCAGACTTTGGGGAGGGCAAGCCTCCCCTATCTTGCTGATATGCCTAAGATGTGATCTATTTATATTACAAACCATATGCAGAGCCTGGCAAGCCTTTCTATAAATGAGTTCATCGGCTCTGCCCTAAAATAGGAGGCTGGGAGAGGGGCACCAAAGACATTAGGGACCTTTCACAATCATTATGCTGCTTGAACTGGAAGGATGAACAAAATCTATGAGTTCTGATAGGAAGGATAAATAATAAATACCTGTCAAGGAGAACAAGATCCTCTCTTTGCTCTTCTTTGCAGGTCGTCAAAGTCAAGTTCTTAAGACTTGAGTACTTTTTAATGAGTTTTTCTTTTTTGTGTAGTGTACAAATTGCAAGTACAGATAATTTCAGATTTGTCTTACTGATGGGCCTCCTTCAAAGTGTGATGAGTTTTATCTAGAGCTTCATTCAAAGTAACCAGTATTTTTAGAACATTTATCCAGTGTTAAGTAATTAGATTTGTCTGTAAGGAAATAGAGAAGAGTAGTTGCTGACCTCAAAAGATCCCAGACAAGTAGGAAAAGATGAGAAAACAAAGGAGGGTATTACAAAATGACCCACACAGCAAGAATAGTCACACACAAGGTTCAGAGAACCATATACGGTGGAGGTCAGTAACTATTTATGACAGCGGGGCTTAAACTGGGGCTAAAAAAAAGATATATTCTTGGGGTGTGTTGAGTTACTACAAGAATTTAAAATTTTTGTGTTTTCATTTAGATGGAAATTATATGTTTACATATATACACATACATACATATTTTTCCAGTTATTTGGATGAGTGTAACCTAAAAACAGTTTTTTATTATAGTAAGAACACTTAACATGAGATCTACCCTTTAAAAAAATTTTTTTAATGGAGGTACTGGGAATTGAACCCAGGACCTCATGCATGCTAAGCATAAGCTGTACCACTGAGCTATACCCAACACCTCCTTAACAAATTTTTCAGTTCACAATACAGTGTTGTTAACTATGGGCACAGTGTTGTACAACAGATCTCTAGGAGTTATTCATCTTGTGTAATTGAAACGTTTTATCCATTGAGTAGCATCTCCCCCTTTTCCTGCTTCCCTCGGCCCCTGGCAATCACCATTTTACTTTCTGCGTCTATGAATTTGACTACTCTAAGTTCCTCCTGTAAGTGGAATCATGTAATATTTGTGTTTTTGTGCTTGGCTTATTGCACTTAGCATAATGTCCTCCAGGTTCATTCATGGGGTCAAATTTTATAGGATTTCCTTAATTTTTTAAGGCTGAATAATATTCCATTATATGTATATGCAGCATTTTCCTTACCCACTCATTGTCTAGGGATATTTAGATTGTTAGTTATTGTGAGTGGGATGAGACTCTATCTTATTGAATACTCATGGCCACATGGTTTTACTGCATTTGCATCTATATACTGTTCAGACGAGTGTTTTGCTTTAGTTTGAAACTGGACAAGAAAACCAAGTCATTCCAGAGTACAGGCAGTTGGGAAGGTGGCATTCACAGAAAATGGACTACAGCATTAATGGCATATTCCGAGTTACAATGGATCTTTTGCATAGATGCCATTTTTGTCCTAACTAGTAAAACATCCTTAATAGGAAGTGTAGTAGTATATAGTCAATGAAGGATTTGTATGTTCAACCACAGCTGGATGAGCTGTCCATTTAGTGTCTGAATAATGCTCCCGTGCTTACCCTCCCTTTAAGTCAACAAAAAAAGCTGTGCCCGTGACAGACCCTTTCCCCCTTCTCCGTATTCTTGTCATAAACAAGGGAGCAGCAATTTTAATACTTTAATGAAAAGACCAAAAGAGCTATAGATACACTGGCAGTGTCTCAATCAAAAATTGCAATCATTTGACACAACATTGTAAAATGATTATAAAAATGATTATAACACAATAAAAAAATTTTAAAAAATTGCAATCAACTGCTAGTAATAAAAACCCATAAAAGGATGGCTTAAATTATGTGTTTATTAAGTCCAGAATGGGTACTCCAAGGGTGTTATGGTGGTTTTATGATTTAATCAGGGACCCATGTTCTTCTTGACTTTGTGTTTTGTCATCCTTGTCCTCCTGATCTCAAAATGGCTGTCAGAGCTCCAGGCATCATATTTTCAATTTGGGCATAAAGAAAGGGAAGAGCAAAGAGAAGAGAAGGCATATGCCAACTGTATTAACCCCTAAAAAATTGCCTTCCTGGAAGTCCCCTTCAGTGACTTTTGCTTATATCTCACTGATCAGGATCATTCTTAAATACTCCCAGTTGTAAAGGAGACAGGAGATTTCATTTTTAGTTTGTCCCATTGTCCTTTCAGATATTCTCAAGGTTCATGTAACTCAAGAAAGATTAGATATTTAGTAGACAGCTAGTAGCCTCTGCAACACTGAGGTCTTATTGTCACTGAATTCTTAATGTAACTTCAGACTTCTTGATATATAAGAGAAAGAAACCCCTATTTGTTAAAGGTATTGTTGTTTAGGTGTTTGTTATTTGCAACTCAACACATTCTTAACTGAAACAAATTAAACCCTACTTACTGATGTTTAACTTTTAGAATTGACTCATTGACCAGGGATCACAAATCCAAATACAGTCAGCACTAGCTAGGCAATGTGAGTGAGTGACATGGTTGGAGAGCGAACGCCCCAGCTAAAGTGGGTCGCTGCTGCTGCTGCTGAACGGAGAGGCTTGTTTTCATACAGGATTGACAGCCCACTGTTACCAGATAAAAAAAATTCAAGAGAACCAGAAGGCCAGATCTTTCTGTGTGTTGCAGGGTCAGAAAATTTTTTTCATACCACAATATAGATATAAATAAAAGAATCTCAGTTTTTCATTGAGTCTGTAATTACAGCCTCTTCCAATCTCCCTTCTGCGGATTAAACACAAGAGAACACCAAAGACATCTAAAAGTCAATCTTGTTTAAAGGTTAGTCCACTCTGAAAATTTGGAAAATGTTGCTTTGTTCTTTTTAAAAATCATTAAGGTGTAATTCAAATACCACAAAAGTCACCCTTTGAAAGTTTGCAATTCAGTAAGTAGTTTTTCGTGTATTTACAAGGTTGTGCAACAATTGGCACTGTCTAACTCCAGAACATTTTATCACCTCAAAAGGAAAATCCATACCCATTAGTAATTGCCCCCCCAGCCCCTGGCAACCACTAATCTACTTTCTGTCCCTACGGATTTGCCTACACCAGACGTTTCATATAAATGGAATCATAATATGTGGCTCTTTGTGACTGACTTCTTTCACTTAGTATAATGGTCTTAGGGTTTATCCATGTGTAACATGTATTAATACTTCATTCCTTTTTATGTCTGAATAATATTAACATTGGATTGATAGACCATATTTTGTTTATCCACCAGTTGATGGACATTTGGGTTGTTTCCACTTTGGGGCTCTTATGGCTGATGCTGCTATGAGCATCTGTGTACAAGTCTTTATGTGGGCCTGTGTTTTCACTTCTCTGAGGTACATACGTCGGAGTGAAAATGCTGGGTCATATGAGAGGTTTGTCTTTCACTTTTTGAGGAACTGCCAAAGTGTTCTCCAAAGTGGCTGCACCAATTTCCATTCTCATCAGCAGCGTGTCCGAGGGTTACAGTTTCTCCACCTTCTTACCAACTCTTGTTATTGTCTGTCTCTTTGATTCTAGCCCTCCTAGTAGGTATAAAGTGGTATCTCACCATGGTTTTGATTTTTATTTCCTTAATGACTAATAATGTTGAGCATCACTTTATGTTCTGATTGGCCATTTATATATCTCCTTTGGAGAAATGTCTATTTAAATCCTTAATCTATTTAAAAAATTGGATTACTTGTCTTTTTATTATTGAGTTGTATGTTTTTTATAGTTTGAAATATATGTTATTGTCATATTTTGTAGTCATAAGTATTTGAAAATTGGCAAATAATATGGTTCGAACTAATACAGAAATACCCAGTTCCTGCTTTTCTCCCTAGATGAGTATTGAGGTATATGCAGTAGGGTGTTGCTTTTGTGGCCTCCTGGTAGGAGGGAAGAGTTAGGCTCTTTGGATCTTCTGAGCTCCTGAAGCAATGTTATTCGTTCCCTGGGTGCTGCTAGCTTGCTGGCATTTGTGGCTTATGTCTGTAATGGATGAGCTAGTGATCTGGCTGCTCTTGGCTTTGGGAGGGTCTTGTGTTGCTCTGGCTGCTTTGGCCTCAGCTCTGCCTCTCTTGTCACTTCAGCCTCCTCTGAGATCTGACCCTCTCTTCCATTTGACCCTGTCTTAGTTCATTTGGGCTGCTCAAACAAAATACTGTTGACCCTCTGGATCCGTGGGTTCCAGATGCAGAACCTGTGGATCTGGAGGGCTGACTGTACTATGTCATTTATGTAAGGGACTTGAGCATCCACAGATTTTGGTATTGGCCCGAGGGGTGTGGTGGTGTGGTCCTGGAACCATGTCCCCTGCGGATACCAAGGGACGACTGTACTACAGACTTGGTAGTTTATAACAGCAGAAATTTATTTCTCACAGTTTTGAAGGCTGGAAATCCAAGAACAGGGCACCCATGTGGTTAGGTGAGGACCCTCTTCTGGGTCACAGACTTCTTGTGTCCTCACCTGATGAGGGGCTAGGGAGACCGGAGGGATCTCTTTTGTAAAAGCACCAATCCCATTCATGAGGGCTCCACTCTTATAATCTACTAAGTTCCCAAAGGCCCTTCCTACTAATAGCACCACCTATGGAGGGTGTTAGGATTTCAACGTATGAATTTTAGTGGGGGCACAAATACTCAGACCATAGCAACCCTGACTCAAGTGGTCTGTTACAGAATCTTCAGTGGACGCCACCTTACCTCCACTATGACCGTTACTAACTCTGCATCTAGAAACTCAGCTACTTTTCTGAATCGGACCCAGGGCACCTTGAACAAGCTAGATTTTAGGGTCTCCTTTTGCATGACTTCATTGTCAGGCAACGTGATATGACTGCGTTGCCAAGCTGTATGAGAAAGCTTCATCTCAGAATCCCAGATCCTCTTTATTCTTCCCAGTTTGTCCATCATCTCTCTCCTTTGTCAGGCACAGGCTCAAGAGAAGAAATCAGGAGACCCAGCTGCCCACTTTGGTCTCCTGCTTTTTTTCTCGCTCCTCAAATTCCTCAGATTGGAAGAGAGGAGAGCACACTGGTCAGGGTTCTCCAGAGACCCAGACCCGATAGGATGTGTGTGTGTGTCTGTGTGTGTGTAAAGATATTCACTATAAGGAAGAATCGGCTCACCCAATTATGCAGACTGACAAGTCCCAAGATCTGTGGGGTGAGCTGGCAAGCTGGAGACCCAAGAGAGCCAATGATGTGGTTCCAGTCTGAGTCTAAAGGCCTCGGAACCAGGAGAGCCAATGTCGTAGTTCCAGTCTGACGGCCAGCAGGCTCAAGACCCAGGAAGAGCTGATGTTTCAATTTGAATCCAAAGGCAGAAAAAAGCCAATGTCCCATTTTGAAAGCTATCAGGCAGAAGGAGTTCTCTCTTAGCCGGGGTGGGGGGGTCGTCCTTTTTCTTCTATTCAAGCCTTCAACTGATTGGATGAGGCACCCCCCCCCACATTAGGGAAGACACCTGCTTTCCTTAGTCTACCAATTTAAATGTTAATCTCATCCAGAAACACTCCGGCAGAAACACAGAATAGCGTTTGACCAAATAGCTGGGCATCCCATGGCCCAGTCGAGTTGACACATAAAATTAACCATCACAGAGGACTTTCCCTTAACTTCCATTATAATTAGGATGACTGTAAAATGTATCATCTGATCTGGAACCTGTTTGGGAATGAAGGGAGGCACTAGCTGGATGGGATGCAGGGACAAGTGTAAACTGGGACTGTCCAAGTCAAACTAGGCTATATGGTGACCATACTTAAATCCTGACTGGCATAGCTTGTGCCCAGTTGGCAGAGATGGAAGGATTACCTCTTGTCAGGCTACTGTACAGAACAGTGAGGCTGGGTCCTCGAAGCTTGTCCCTTGGCAAACTTAAGAGGGACATAAAGTAATCTAGAAAATCCTCTCTCAAGAAAATAGCTAGTTTTGGAGGATTAGTGTCCTGCTTCATAAGCCTCTTTTTGAAGATCAGAAGATGAAGATT
This sequence comes from Camelus bactrianus, assembly GCF_048773025.1. NCBI lineage: Eukaryota > Metazoa > Chordata > Mammalia > Artiodactyla > Camelidae > Camelus > Camelus bactrianus. The sequence goes on from NC_133575.1 coordinate 8,489,947, forward strand.
CCCTTGGACTTTCTCTTTGAATTTGCTCTGAAATGGATTCTGATTTCCTTCCAGGCAGCTAGATGACTGAGCATTCGAGGGTGAAGGGCATGTAATTGAGAAGGTGAAAGAGTAAAGCACAGAGGCAATATTAAGGAAACAGTACTTCCATTAGAGGGGAAATCGCTTAGTTTAAAATACAGGGATGCAAATTTAATTTGTAAATTTCTATTTTAATCAAATGAAACACAGCTATGTCGTTTTTTACTCAGGGGCTAAGAGCTTGTGACCCTTGCTGGACAAATCACAGATGAGTTTTGTTACAGAATCACGTTGGTGGGGACGTAAAAGGAGAGGGGAAGGAAAAAGAAGATTACTGCTTCCCGGGACAGAATGAAGAGGCAAGAGACATTGTCTGTGGTGGAGACAACGTGAACAAGAGACACAGAGATGTGCTTGTTACTCGCAGCACTGGTTAATGGAGGTCTTGATCTGGAGGTATAATCAGAGTATGTGCCCAAATATAAGTGGACCCTAAACATGAGTGAAACCGTCATTTTCCTAAATGAGAAAGTTGAAAACAACTTCTCTTTTTTTCAACTTGAATATGCGCTCTTTAGGGAAAGAGTTGAAATGACCCAATGTCTACCTATAATATTTAATTTAAACTTGAATTGTATAAATACATATTTTAAACTTCGTGTTATATCAAATATATGGTTTTACAGAATTGCTCTTTTGCACACTCACATTTAATGATCCATTTTTCCCCCCAAATCCCGTCCATGAACATGCCCCTTCCTTTCCTCAGCTGGAGCTGCTTGAAAACAGTGCCACCTCTTGCTTCCAATTGTTTGCAGCACTTTCTGACTCTGAGCTTGATGCTGCCCATAGAAATTTTATCATAATTCACATATACCCATTAATTGGTAGCAAGCTCCACAACATAAGCATTTAATGTTGTAATAAACTGTTTTTAAAAAAGGCTTGTATGCAGTGGCACCTACAACTGCAGTTTGAAGTCATTTCTCCAGAAATGATGACTCAATCTGTGTTAAATTCATTTACCTTCCCCCTTCTTGTTAAGTGACCTCTATAAACATGCAAACTGAGTTTGACTGAGATCATTTCAGCCTAGTGTGTCATCCCCAAATCGCACTTTGTTGTTCAAAATTAAGTAACTGAGAGACTGCCTGTAATGTGAAGGCTTAATAAGGACTTCATTTTTGATGGGATAATTTTCCCCATTTTCTTTATTGAAGTATAGGTGACTTACAATGTTATATTAGTTTCTGGTGTACAGCATAGTGATTCAGTATATATATATATATATATATTCTCTCTCTCTATATATATATAATATATATATATTCTTTATATATATATATTTTTTATGTGTATATATGCTTTTTCATTACAGGTTACTACAAGCCATTGAATATAATTCCCTGTGCTATACAGTAGGACCTTGTTGTTTATCTATTTTGTACATAGTAGTTTGTTTGATGGGATAATTTTGAGGAAAACCTTGCCTTATATTTGAGTATATGCAGAATTTGGGAAAGAAGGACTCCTGGAAATTTGGGTGAGGGCAGTAAGTGAAATCTTCATCTACAGTAGCAGAAAATTAATAGAAATTTGATTTTGATAAACCCAGAAGTGGTGACATAAAGCATACTATCTAGAGACAGTGCAGCAACTACTAGATGGTCAGACATAAGTAATACTTTCAATTAGTGGCTTGTGGGGAGCTAGACTGGGACAGGGTAAGACTGAGCCAAGAAATTTGTCATTCATTCTTAAAGTATGTAAACTATAAACTACTATACTGAAAAAATATAAAAGCTAAAGCAGACCATTACAGTAGTCCAAAGGAGACGATGAACCATGTCATTGGTAAAGGAAGAGGCAGATTTTAGAGCTGCCTGGGGGCAGAGTTGATGGGATTTCATGCCTAGATTATGGAGGTTCACGGAGAGGGAAGAGTACAGGGTGACTTTTAGTTTTCCAGCTTTGGAGACTGGATAAATTGGCAATGCATGGAACAGGGGAGTGAAGGAGAATGGGGTCCCTTAGGAGCACACAGACTCTTGTATATCTGTGGCCTGTTCAGGTAGAGGGGAGAGCATGGGAGACAGGTCCTTGGAGAGATATACCCTTGGGATTCATCAGAATAAGAGTGTAGATATATTCATGGGAATAGATAGATTGCCTAGCAGATGTGTTTTCTGTAATATAACAAGGCTGGGGTTGGGCTTTAGGAAAACCATACTAGTAGCTGGGAGTGGAGAGAATCCAATGTAGGAGGCTGAGAGAAAACGGGCTAGAGATAAAGAAGGTCAAGACAAGGAAGGAGCAAGTGTCAAGGAAAGAGTATCTAGTAGTATTAGATTTCTAAGGAGTACCAAGCGAAACAAGGAATGAGAAGTAGCCACTTGATTTAGCAAAATTATTTTATGTTTCCTAAATAAGGCTATGAACCCTTTAGAAGATTCCATCTGCAAACAGTTTAGAAGAACTTTTGGGAGAAAGTATGATTTAGGAAAGTTTAGTTAAAATAAACTCAATATTCATCAAGAGGATGATGACCCCTGCAAAAACAAATGAATGTGCTCTTTGCCCAGATTTGCCTCTGACTCTGCACAGTGATAACCTCATGAGCACCTAAACTGAGCCCCTGCCTTTGTTCTCCAGGATCTCAAGGTCACTCTGAGTCCACCTTGCTGTCCATTCTGGTTCTGTCTGGTTGTCTCTGGTCCCTGCCTCATTCTCTTCCAATGCCCACCTGTATGGCAAAGGCCTTACATTTACTGGAACCTCCAGATGCCCACCACTGTCTTTCTGATTCCCATGCTTTTATCTAAAAGGTGGGAAGTATGGAGAGACAAGTTGTCTCAATGCAGAGATGACTCTCAGACCAAATGATTCAAGGAGGTAATGAAAGAGTTAATCAAAGAGGTACCAAATTTCCAGTCTCTGAAGATCTTCCCGCAAAGATTAGATGACCTTTCAGCAGTCATACTGAAAAGAATTCATCCATCTGATGACCTTTAAAATCCTTTACTGTCCTAAGAATCGATGGTCTCCCAAACACCAAACAGAGCATAGAAATCAGGGAACCTCATGGTTAGAAGGGACTTTCATAGGTCATCTGATTCACTTCCTACCAAATAAATACATCCCTTCTACTGCCTTATTGGAAAGGAACATCCCGACCTTCCTTCTTTTTTTCTTAACTAATAAGCTGTATTTTTAGAGCTGTTTTAGATTCAAAGCAAAATTTAGCAGAAAGCACAGAGAAATCCCACACACTCCCTGCCCTCACATTTGAACAGCCTCCCCCACTATCAACATCCTGCACTAGAGTGGTACATTTGTTACAACTGAGGAACTTACATCAATACGTGGTTGTCACCCAAAGTCCATAGTTTACATTAGCATTCACTGTTGTGTTGCACACTCCATGGGTTTTGACATATGTATAGGGGCATGTATCCACTATTGTAGTATCATATACAATAGTTTCATTGTCCAAAAATCCTCTGCCCTCTGCCTATTCATCTCTTCCTCCCCATAACCCCTGGCAACCACTGATTGTTTTACCATCTCCATAGTTTTGCCTTTTCCAGAATGTCATCGAGTTGGAATCATGCAGTATGTAGCCTTTTCTGATTGGCCTTTTTCACTTTATAATATGCATTTTTTTTGCTTATTTAAAAAAATTGGGCGGGTAGGTAATTAGATTTATATATTCATTTACTTTTTAATGGAAGTACTGGAGATTGAACTCAGGACCTTGTGCCTGCTAAGCATGCACTCTACCACTGAGCTATACCCTCCCCCAAATAATATAAATTTGTTTCCTCCATGTCTTTTCATGGCTTGATACCTTATTTGTGTTTAGTGCTGACTGTTGTCTGGATGGACCAGAGTTTATTTATCCATTCACCTACTGAAGGGCATCTTGATTGCTTCCAAGTTTTGGCAATTAGGAATAAAGCTGCTATAAACATCTATGTCCAGGTTTTTGTGTTGACATAAGTTTTCAGTTCATTTGGATAAATACCAAAGAGTGCAATTGCTGGATCACATAGTGAGAGTATGTTTGGTTCAATAAGAAACCAAACTCTCTTCCAAAGTGGCTGTACCATTTTGCACTCCCACTAGCAATGAATGAGAGTTCCTGTCGCTCCACGTCCTTGCCCACATGTGGTGGTGTTAGTGTTTTGGATTTTAGCCATTCCTTGACTTCTGTTTGACTGCTCAAATGGTGGTAATTCACCATGTTAGAAATTCAGAACATATTGAATAGCTGGGCAAGGAAGGCTTTATAGGATAGTAAGCTGAGATAAAGAATGTTTGTGGCACCTCTGCCTGGACACGGAGTTCTATCTGGGCTTTGGGCAGTGCGCCCTCATACAACACTGAATATCCATTTCCTCCCCCTGTGTTTCCTAGCCTCTCTGTGCTGGGGCGGTGACTGAGCTCTGGCCAATGGGAATATGCGAAGAGGTGAAGCCTCAGTATAGGTTTGAGTCACTCAAGAGTCTGCGTGCCCTGGCCTTTTTCTGTTCCTTACATTCAGAGAACTTGGAGCCTCTGTGATCCAGATGAAGCAGTTCTAAGGAACGAGACCCCTGTGAGCTTGGACCCCAGAATGACTGTGTGGGACAGAACTCCCAACCCACCTGCAGTGGGACATGTATTTGGAGCAATATATAAACTTTTGTGTTAAGCCGCTGAGATTCCAGGTTAAGCTGTTACCTCCACATAGTCTAGCCTAACCTCACAGTACACCTCTCTTTGCTGACCTTTAACTTGTCTCCATCCAGTTGGAATTCCCTCCTATGTCTGTGCTAAACTTTAACTTCAGACCTCGTTAGTTCTATTTGGCAATGTGACCCATCTCAACAAGGCTTTTGGAATCTGCACCATGTCAATAAGGTTTCCCAGACTCCCACTGCATTCTCTGTCTCTGGACTCTGTGGGAATCCATATGCTCACTCTTCCGTCCGGTCCTTCCATGGGCTTCCCGCTGGTTTCTCAGAGTTTCATTAACACCAGGGCTCCAGTCTTTAGCTCCATCAGTGACAGTGCCCCTTACTTGACAATTACTGAATGAGGCAGCCCATTCTATTTTCAGAAGGGTCTAACTGACATCAAGTTTTTCCTTAAGTGAGTTTACTGTGCCTGATGCAAATTACCTTGTGTTTGTTCAGCTGTCATTATCTGGAGTTGTGAAAATTTCTTCTTCAGTGTGGTATACTTCTAGGCAACTGCACATGGGAAGCTAGCATGTTCCTCCTAATTTCTTCTCTTATCGAGGGTGTCTGATTTTTATCCAGGCGAATATATACATATTTTTACAAAAGTGAAACCCTACTGATTATAAAAATGGGAATGATAAAAGGATATACATTTCAGTACATAAATATACTTATAACTAATATTATATATTTAACACCAGAAAGATGAGCTTGTTTAAAAAAACCATAACACATGCAGAGGACGTATGATTATACCTATAACCCATCTGCTTTTTATACATCTTTCAGTTTTCTTGGTAAGATTTCACTTGAGGTTGAAACTTGGCAAAGCATTAGTCTGACAACAATTTTTAAAATACAGAATGTGGGAAAAGGAGAAAAGGATCTGTCATATTTTTCAATTACAAAAGCACTAAAGCAAGGAATAGTTCCTTTATCTTCTTTTCCTTTTAGTGAACTCAGAAAGTCAAAAAAGGGAGGGTTGGAAGACTAAAACCCTAGAATGTTTCAACTTAGAAACAATTTGCTCTAGGTATTTAAATAAGAGAAGCAACCAAGGACCACTCAGAAGTCAAGGAGGCCACTGTCATTTGAAAATACACTCAGAAGAGCCTATTTTGCCATATTTTCCCCGTGCTTCTCGTCTTCTAAAGCTGGAAGGACTGCGGATTTCTTTCAAAGTTCAGAGGGGCTCTGGGAGCCTGTTCTTGCCATCTTCTTCCGTTTAGCTTAAATATCTTCCTATTTAATCTCATTACTGTTGGGTTTTCCCTCCCTCTCCCTTCTCCTCTCTCCTTATCAAAACAGCCAGATGACACCATGGTGGCCAAGGGGACAGATATGTATATAAACAGAGCGCATGAAAACTTGGCATGTTGGACAAGGCATCACAGGAAGCAGAGTGGGAGGTGGGGCGTTCGGGGGGCGGCAGCGCTGAGAGAGGGCTAGAGGGTCGGGTGGCAGGCGGAGGGGCCAGCTTGGGTTGGCCTGGTGATGACTTTCTCATCCGCCTGCCTTCTCTCTTCCTTTTCCTGTCTTCTTCCCTTGCCCTCCCTTCACTTCATTTTCTCTCTTCCTTTCAACCATTTCCTCCTTTCTCTGCTTTCCCCAATTCTGATTACCCTTCTTGCCTGTAACTCCTGCCCTCTTTCTCCAGCTTCTCACTTGCCACGTGGACAGGGAAGACTTAACCCAGCGGACCTGAGGCTGCTATCTTTAAATGGCCTTCTTACAGGGTTGGCCCTTGGCTGGCAGCTGGGAACTTTGCCTTGGAAACGTTCTCTAAGTGATAGATTGTTCTGCCCCTCTGGGCCATTAAACACCTGCTTCCTTCTGGGAATCTGGAAGTTCGGCAGTAGTGGAAGGTCATTATGCCTAAGTGACAAACCCACAATATAAACTCTGGACTCCAGTCTCAAGCAGGCCTCACATCTGTTGCTGAATCTCATTGCTAGAGGAAGAAACACGTTACTTCCTGGTGCTAGGGAGACAACAGAGGACATGGATTCCCCAAGCTCCTCCTGGGGGTCTTTCCCCCTCAGTGATTCCTGTAATACACTCTAACCATCAGTCCCTCTGCTTCAAAGTCCTGTGAGCCCTTCTAACAAATCACTGGAATGTATGGGTGGTCTTTGGACCCCTGAAACACGTAGCAAGCCTAACGTTTTCCCTGGCCCATCTTTGGTACTTTCAAGTGGCATTTGGAAGTCAGATAAAGGACTGCTGATTTTTTTACCTTACGAAAATTATTACTATTTCCCACAGGGAAGAGACTTATTTTGAAAGAAGCGGTGAGGGTGAGTGGAGAGACTATTACACACCCCGCGTGGTGCTAAGTGCTTTATGTACATGGTGCCATTTAATCAACAACCCTGCGAGGCAGTTATTACCACTCCTACTTTGAATGCAGGAAGCTGGCTCAGCAAAGATTGCAAAGGTGGACTTACTTACAAAACAGAAACAGACTCACAGACATAGAAAACAAACTCGTGGTTACCAGGGAGAGAAGGGGGAGGGAAGGGATAAATTGGGAGCTTGAGATTTGCAGATACTAACTACTGTGTATAAAATAGGTAAACAAAAAGTTTATACTGTAGAGCACAGGGAACTATATTCAGTATCTTGTAGTAAACTATAATGAAAAGGAATATGAAAATGAAAAGAAATATATATATATGTAAATCTGAACCACTATTCTGTACATGAGAAACTAACACAACATTGTAAACTGACTATACTTCAATTAAAAAAAAACAAAGATGGGCGTTGGAGGAAGGAGGACATCAGTGGTTTAGTTCAGTTTCATGTACATTTATTGAACAACTAGCATATACCAAGCAGCATGCCAGGCACAAGAGAGAATATGATAAATGATGCCAAGAACTAACTGTACAGTTGCTCCCTATTTAGGGAGGTAACAGACAGATAAACCTACTTATTATGCTCTGGTGAAAGCTTAAGACAAATATATGCCTGGCACGCTATGAAATTTGAATCTAAATATTTTTGATGGCAAAATTCAGGCTTTTTCTTTTCAGAATTCATTACTGCTGCAACTCCCCTTTCATTCAAGGGAAACACATATGAGGAAATGAAAAAGTCTAATTTTGTTCTTAAATAATTTTTATTAGGTTTTGAAATCTAAAAGGATATATTCATGAAAAGAATGACAGTTCGAAAAGTAAAGGGAAAAGTCAAAATCCACATCCATTTTCAGCAACTTCCCCCCTCCCCTTCGTCATTGTCCCACTCATTCTCTAATACTGGGAAATACCAAATACAAAGACAGGAGCCCAGCAATACTTACTTTTGATTCTTAAAATACTTCATCATTTTCTTCACAGCTTGTCTGGACAGAGTTTAAGCGTCCTGACTGCCCATAGCCACGTTGGACTGAACTTGTGTTTCTGACTCTGAATTATATTTCTGACTATAAATTACATTACTATGAATTCTATTTTTGTTTATATTTCACTTCATTTTTAAACTGAAAAAAAAAAGCATTGTATTTCCCTACGTTTCTTTCTTTTTTATTTAAACAGATCCTAGTGATCAATTCTTTAAGGGAGTAATCTTGAATATTTATGCTGATGGTGGATTTTGAGGAAATTAATTTGAAATGTTCATTTTTTTTTTTAAGCTGAGATTTTGTTTCTTCTATCGTGGATCAGAAAAAAAAATCTTACTTTCCTAAGGATGTGGTAGAAGAAGAGTGTGACAAAAATAGACTCATGCTCAACTCCTACAGAAATAGGTGACAATGGGTAGAAATGATAAATGGTGGGAGGAATACGGGGTCGTGATTATGCTAGAACTGGAAGGAATCCTCCAGCTCACCCAGCGTGTTCCCTCATTTTATATATAGGACTCTCTATATTGCTAAAGATGAAAATCAGAAATGAATATTAATTCACAGTGAGAGGAGTTTGTGGTTTGGTTTTTGTTTTTTTCCTAGAGGCTACTTTGTTTGCCCCTGGACACTCGTATTCTTGTGTATGTTTGGAGAATTTGCAGTCGTACAAGCTGAGTAATTAAGGAGCAGAAAAGCCACTATGTTCGATCCGATTTAGGAGAATGGCTCAGTCTCACCAAGCTTATTCCAGTGAATTTAAATCAAGTCAGTTCAGTTCAAATTAACTCATCAAGAATCTAGCACAAATTCTTGCCCTATATTCTAAGGCATATTCTTCATTCCGTGGGGAATAGGATCCTCAATGTGAAAAATTAGAAAGCAGTACAGAGTTCAAATATGAGACACAGACAAAAGCTGCTAGAAGATATTCCCACGTTTTTATGGGCTGAAGAAGGCAGTTTTCTTATTTGTAAAATGAAGATTTTGGATTACATTGACCCAATGGTTTTCTTCTTGAACTTCGAGTAAATTCATAGGATTGTGTCACCATCGTCACAATCTTGTTTTAGAATTTTCCCATTACCCTCAAGATTTGCCTGGAGCACAATTCCCAGCCCCACCCCTACCCCAACCAGGCCCAGGCAAATGATGATCTGCTTTCTGTATTTATAGATTTGCCCTTCTGAAATTTTCTTTCCCTTCTGAAATTTCATGGACATGGAATCATATGCTATGCAGTCTTTTGTATCTGGCACATTTTTTGGAGGTTCATCCATGTTGTCACATGTTATAGCATGTACCAGTAGTTTGTTTCTTTTTATTGCTGAGCAATATTCCATTGTGTGGATAGATCACATTGTGTTGGTGGAACCACCAGGTGATGGACATTTAGGTTATTTTCACGTTTTGACTTTTAAGAATAATGGTGTTATGAATGTTCCCATACAAGTTTCTGTGTGGACATATGTTTTCATTTCTCTTGGGTAGATTCCTGGAAGTAGAATTCCGGTTTACATGGTAAATTTCATTTTTAAAGAAACTGCCAAACAGTTTTACAAAGTGGCTGTACCGTTTTACATCCCACCAGCAGTATATAAGGGTTCTCCTTTCTCCAAATGACTTATGAGGTACATCCTTTCATATGCTTATTATTTATTTGTGTATCTTTTTTGGTGAAATGTCTATTTAAGTCTTATGTTTAAAAATGGCTTGTCTATTTATGATTGAGTTATAAGAGTTCTTTATATAATCCGGATTCACAGAACTAAGAAATGAATTGTTAATTTTTGAACTCTTCTTATGGATTTTGTTAACAAAAGATTTGGGGGAGTCCTTGGCTTTAGCTTGGGTATGATGACAAGAGAAACTTTTGAGAATGGCTAAACTCACACCTTGGAATGTGAATCACATGCAGTTTACCTACAGTAACTTAAGTGTAAATATATACCAGAAACCCCTTCCAACACATATACAGTGAGATTCTGTTACCAATGTCTAATTCTTTATCACAAGGAAATTAATGAAATCCCTTTGTCTGGTATGAGTCTGAGAAGAGAGCCCTTGTTTTGGTCCAGTAGCGAAACCTGTTTCTTCATTGGATGTTAGCTGAAAATGAGTCTAGCCCACTGGGCTGATAAACATGGATGATGGGTGAGGTGGGGCGTGGGATATTCCGCTTAGCCATTTCGTGCCATCTGGGCCACACGATCACACCTTCTGTCTGGGAATGACTTATGTGTCAGTAGGAGGAAGCACCAGGCTTTATCAGTAAAGTGGGCCACACTCCAGGACTTTCTCAGAGTCTATGGTGAGAACGCATTTTGTGTGATTTCAGCCTTTTCACATTTTGGGGGACTTGTATTTTGGCCCAGTCTATGTCGTCTATCCTGTGGAATGTTCCATTGGTACTTTAAAAGAATATTTACTATGAAAACTCCTAGCAAAAGAAGTTGATTCTGAAAAGAAGTATTCTGTGAAACATACTTTGAATCACTTTCTGATACCCTTGTGTAAATGAGGCTTCTTCCTATTCTCCTAAGGTAAATTTAACAAGACAATGCATATTTATAATGCATATTATTAAGAAAGCAAATATACTTGCAGAAATCCTTAAAATTGTAGCTATGGAAATTATTTTTTCCTATCCCTGGTTCTAATAAGCAGTGGAAGGTGTGAAAATACTATTTGTTTCTTCACCATGTTCTTCAATAGTTGGATCCATAATATAGGCTTATTAACCATTCCTATGCTTGAACTGAACTATTTGACCTTTATTTAATTAAAATATTATTCATTTACAGCACATGGGAAGAACTACACTTGCAGACAAGGACAGAATTATCCAGGACATCAATTTTGATTCTCTGCAGTATGAAGTTGATAATAGCTAAAAGCAGGAAGCACAGAGCAGCAAAGTACAGCATTATGCAGTGTTTTGAGGGTTTGTCATGCAGGGTTAAAAAGGAATTTCAGGTTTTCGCATGGTCACGTTTTGCAAAAGATATTTACTTCCACTCATTTGAACTTGGAATGATCATTTGAGACAGAATCTTCAGATGAGGTGGATATTTTCTAAGATAATTAAAAAAAATAAAAACCATGTTACAATGATAGAATTCCTCCATTTTGCATCAAGTAAGGAAGGCTTCTTTTTGAGACTGTTGAGTTTCTGCTTTTTCATGTTTTAGAGGCTAAACAGTGAAGATTGCTTTGTTATTCAGTTTATCACTATTTTAGAAATAACACTGAGGTTCAGGGTCAGGGAGGAATTACTGAAATTGTTTTCTCCACATATTTTAAGAGTTTTGCTTTTGGGGTTTTCTTTTCTACCACCCTGCCTCCAACCCTTGTTACATTAAGTGGTTTCCCATGGTTTAGAATAGCTGCTGCCGCCACTTCAAATGAAAGGCTCATTTCTGATTCCTGATGTTTCCACCCTGCCTGTGTCTTTCTCCTACTTTGGGGATATATTCCTGTTGTTGTTCCAGTCTTTATGCTTGAGAATTTGAACTGTCAGTTCCGTTCACTTTGCTTAACTTTTGCCTTGTGTGCTGCAAAAATACCAAGAATTAGTGTTGACTTAAATGAGTCAAATTAGCAGTTAGATGCAATGGGAATATTTCTGAGGACAATGTAAAGTTAAGAACACATTTGCCAGAGCACTTGCAATCTACAACAATAGGCATATATTTTGGAAAGGATAGTTTCTCAATTTATTGTTTTCTTTTAAGAAGAATTGCTGTGGTTTTTGACTGTCGATTCTGAGCAAACTTTTTACAAATTGTTACTATCTCTTGGATTAATCACCTTTTGGAGATTGAGTGTAAGGAGAACTTCTTGGTGGAGAATTTTCTATGGGCTCTTGGCCTGAAGTTCAGCCTCTTCCAGGGTGTATTGGGACTGTGTGGTTGAAGCCATACCAGGACTCAGGTAGCATTTGCAAGCTTGATTCATATCTTGCCAAGCAGCATATTGATGCCAGAGACTGTCTTCTGATAATCATCAAAATTCCTTTTCTTAGATATACTTGGTTTTCCCAGGAAGGAGAGTTGGCAACTTAGAGCTAGTTGGCACCTGACTAACTATTAGTAATATGTTCTTCTCCCTCTGGATGTCAGATCCCTAAGGGTTCTGTGCCAAGCACATTTTTAATGGTATTTAGGAGACGAATTGTCTTGGGTAAATGTTTCTGCCTTGGAAGCATCTTACGAGGTTCCTGAAACCTGATTACAGATGAACTCATGAAAGAGATACACATTTTCTAAGTCAGTTGGCTTTTTCCTAAACCAAGTTAGAAAGAGACGGTTCCTTCATTGCTGCAGGTGAGGTGGAACGTGCTTAAGGGCTTTCTGTAAGGATCAAGTTCCTGGTTATTCTCACAGATGAAGACTGATCAATCTTCATTTACTGCTAGTTGTGTTTTCATTGGAAAGTTTACAAGGTTCTCTATTCACATAAGAATAGAATCAATTCAAAGGGTTTTTTAGTCTACGACTCTTGAATTTCATTGAAATTCTTTCCAAAAGTATTAATTTTTTAAAAATAAAGAAGCAATTAAATCTCTGATACGGGACTCTTAAGCAACTTAAAGGCATTTAATGATTTTATTTCTTCGTATTAATTGTGGATATACAGTTGATCCTTGAACAACACGAGTTTGAACTGTGTGGGTCCACTTATACTGGATTTTTTTCCAATAAATATGTACTACAGTACTACATGATCTGCATTTGGTTGATTCTGCAGATGTGGACCTGTGGGTATGGAGGGCCAACTGTAAAGTTATACGTGGAGTTTTGACTGTGGTTCCCCTAACCTCTGCATTGTTCAAAGGTCAGCTGTATTTGATACAAAGGCAAACAAGAGCCACAAGTTCCAATAGAAGGTTGACCCTGATATCTGAGATAAGTGATACCTGAGAAAAAGGACAAAGAAAGGTGAACAAGTATTATTAGGATTGTAAAAAGATAAACTGAGGCATATTAAAAAATTTTAAGAGTTTGAGCAAAAATCAATTGGAATAGGGCAGCACCAAACCAGAAGTGGTGAAGAGTAGTCCACCAACAGGAGCTTAGGAGAGGCTTTCATAGAGAAAAGGCAGAAGTAAGTAAAGTGTTGATTGGCTGTAGGCTAAAGCCTAGTTGGCTCTCTGTGATTGGCTGTCCTTAGCATTTTGATTTCATAACCTTGAGGAACTCAACAGGCTTAGATTTTGGGTTCTTACTTAGGCAGACAAGCCATTAGAGCCACCTCGGTCTAATGGACTCTTTGGTTAATTAATTAAACAATTCCTCCCTTTTGGTCATCCTCTCCTACACGAGAGATTGACCCCAAATTTGGTATTAGCACCACTCTCAGCCACCAACAGAGTTAAGTTGTTCTTGTCTCATCGTGAAACTCTTGGGTTGTGATGTCAGATCCGTGGAAGACTTCCTTTTGCTGTTCATCTCATTTTTCATCCTGTTTCTGTTTCTCTAAGCACAGAGACACCATCTGATGTACTGCCAATGGCTGTGAACGTGCATTTAAGACCTTTGAGAGAACATAGCACACCAGGGACTCTACAATGATGACAATTAGGAGGATAATACAGGAGACTGAAGTATACTCCTTAACCCGGGCCCCCATGCATCAAACCAGTTGGTATCAAATAAATCAAAGAATGTTCCTGAAGGGGCATCAGCCTGTTTGTTAATTTCCTGTATTTGTTACGACACTAGAGGTGTTGATCCAGGTACAGCAGGAGGTATTTGCTATGGCACAGACTCCTGCTTGTTCAGCCAGCAAGTAATCTAACACAACTCTAGTATCTAAGCCACCTTAGCAAGAACGTCTCGGGACTTGTGTTGTGTAGCTGCGGCCTGGGCAGCGGATGCACGACAGTGGTCGGAGGGAAGGAGCACTGTCCTCCCAGGCGTTTACGGAGAGGAAAAGCAAGTAGCAAGAAGGCAAAAGGAACAACGTTTCCGTGTTGGAGATGAAGATCTTGATCTGTGACCTTGGAAGATCTGTCCACTGCAAGCTGCCATCTGCTTCTGGGGAGGCGCTCCCTAGTCAGTTGTAACTTGACATCTGCTGCAGTGTGCCGTCCCAGGAGTCTGGGGAAGCCCTTTTCAATCGGGGGATGTGTACCCAGGTTCAGTTCCTTGAAATCTGGCTGCCACCTGGGTAGTGAGGAGGACCTGGTGTGGTCCCTTCCAAGGAAGTTCAAGGGCAGTCACATTCTTAGTGATCCCAAAATAGAAGAGTGGGAGAAAACTGGAAACATTCGTTTAGAGAGCCGTTGCCAGATATTTGAGGAAACTGGAATTCAGGATCCAGTTCAGTTTACAGATACACAGTTGTTTCCTCTCACCTCTATTATTTCTAGTAGTTCTAGTTATATATATTTATAAGAATTCTTAACCCTTAGAATCCTTTATTCCTAGTGAAAACTAAGAAGTAAGCAGTGTGCACTGTCCGTTACACTAGCATTCTAGTGTAACAAATTTAGAAACACTGTTCACAATTTCTAGAAGTATATCCTTCCTCTTGGTAAGTTTTTTAATGTGGCGTAAAACATGTTTGTGGGTAGAACCAAGTATCTTTAGTTCCTCTGTAAAAGAAAGCCGAAAGTGGAAAACCTATGTTTAGTAATTAATGTTTCAGTATTTTATCTTATTTGGAAATGATGTGGATGTTCAATAAATAGCCATCATTTAACTTATCTCGTCCAACTTTAAGGTCTTAAGTAACTCAAAAGATTTTGGAAATTGTTTTTAAGCAGAAATACCATAAAGCATAGTAATTGTTGAAAAGTGCGTTTATAAACTTTTATCTTACTGACGTCTCTTTAGTTTACTTATTCTTGTTTTGTTTAGATTACTCATGAAAATTTCATGAGACGTTGAACAGGCAGCCATCATCCTAAGTTACCTTTGTTTCCTAACAAATTATGTAACAAAGATTACATGAGCTTATTTGACTTTACTTAAGCTAGGTAATATAAAAGTATTCTATTTAATGCTGATCACTCTCAAGACATACCTGTTTTAATTAAACCAACCAACAAACTAGCTGTCGTTGACCAAAGATTATCCTAGAGCACATGAACTTGAAAAACATTTGGGTTGGTTTCTATATTTCTGAGCATATACTTGATTTATATAAATGTTTGTTTTTGAGCCTATTAACAGAGCTCTTTACAAATTAATTTTGGCACTGCCATCAGAAGGTAGAAAAACATCACACATCTGTCAGAATCATACAGCAATATATAGGCAGATGCAGAGATCATACAGCTTTTGTTTAAAATTTTTATTGTATGAGATAGATACAATAATGCAAAACTTACTAGTTTATAAAAGAATGATTGGATCCAAATTGTATTTCTGGCTGATAGAATACATTAAGTTTACCAGCTCAGATGGCTAAACCTTTTATTAATATTTGTGGAAAAAACTTTTAATATTTTTCATTCTCCTAAGTTCCAAATAACTGCTGCTGTTCCTCCTCTTCCCCCGCCCCTTCCCCCTGATAAGAATTACCTCCCTAAAGTTTGCATTCCATGAGCTAGCTCTAAGTTCCTCGAGAAGACCAGGTAGAACATTTATATCTCAAAGGCACAGAGAAAGGACGTAAGTTTCTCCAAGAAGGGCTTTTACTTTCTAAATCCAGATTTTTTTCAGAGTATTTGTAAGCCTTTTCATATTAATAGAGGAGGTTGGGGATTGGTAAAAAGGATATGTGGGCTTTGAATTGTTCCTGGAGCCACATTTCTGTTTTTGTAAAAACACAATTTGTAAGATAAGTATGGTTATTTTAAATTCCTCAGAGAATTGGGTTGCAATCAGAATGATATCTAGACTTTGACCTAGCTATCAAACTATGTTATGCTCAGTTTGCTTCTTTACGTCAGGGAGATCTTCAACTAAGATGGGAATCAAAAGATTCCTATGTTTTAGATTTCGAACTCTGTCTTTGGGATGTTTTAGTAAATCCTTCCACCACAGCTTCAGAGTGTTTTTCTTTCCCTTTGGGTGCACAGTGCTTAGGGGAGAAGGCTTTTTAAAAACGTTCCTATCAGGTTCTGAGTATCAGCTTCCAATTTGGCCAACTTCTGACCATAGAGCTATTTTTTTAAAAAAGAAAGTTTTTGAATATCTTCTCAGGTTTCAGCTGTGACAAAAAGTAAATATTCCCGTCAGTATTGAACAGCCCCATGGATACAAGAGGGGTTCTCAAAGAGGGTGCAGAAAATACTACCCTCCCAAGATCCAGAGCCACTTCCAAAAATAACCAAAAGACTGACACCTGGCAGCAGTCGGTGGGGTACTAGCTACAAATGGTTTGCAACGCATATTTCTGTCTGGCTATAGGTTTGAGGTCCCCAACCTGGCAATTGCCACGCCACGTCCTCAGGACACAGAATGAGACAAACAAGAAGGCAGTAGCTGTCCCTGGGAGGAAAGGACCGATAACCGATGTGCCTTCCTGCCAATGTGAATTTGGAAAGGAAGGGACAACGTGAAACTGTGCCTTCCTCTCTCGACCAGGCTCCACAGATCTGGGAGGGCTGACCTGACCTTGGTAAGAATTCTTACCCTTTGCCAGGCTTCTGCCAGTTTTCCCAGGACGCTGTCTGCTGGATTCGGAGCGAGTGGGGTGTCCCAGCGGGTCTCATCCTGGTCACTAGAAACTGCAGAGGAGGAAAACTGTCCTTCCCTGTGCCCTTTATAGTGAGTGCCTGGCTGAGACCCCCTTTCCTCAGGGCACCTCGTGCCTGGGTAATGCTGTCTGACGTGGTTCAGAGTTCTCCGCTGTGGCCACTGTAATTCAGATTACCTCTGTTAAGGTTAACCTTAAAACACAGTTCTATTCACCCGGGTCCTTACACTGGACGTGGTCAGGTTTCTGCGTCAGACCCAGTCGGTCCCCAGACCCATTTCAGTTTCTGAGTCGGAACCAGTTTGTCCCGCGACCAGGTGCAGTTAAGTCGGACCCAGTTTGTCCCCGGACCCGGTTCCGTTTCTAAGTCGGACCCAGTTGGTCATCGGACCTGGTTCAGGTTGTACTTCGGGCCCAGTGTGTCCTGGTCCTCGTTCCGTTTCTAAGTTTCTAAGAACCTGGTTTGTCCCCTGGCCTGCTTTGTAAGTCGTAAGAAGTCGGTTCTGGCCGGTTTCTGGACCCAGTCCGGAGAAGGAAATGCTCCAATAAAGTCCGAAAGCTCGACGCAAAAGGCGGAGTTGGGATTCAGTATCCGAGAGGGCCTTGCCCACCACGTCCAGCGGCAGCGAGCACGCCGCCGGTGCTGGCGCTTCACAGGTACCTCTGCCCGTTTGCTCACTGCTCCCGGGGCTCCGGGGCGCCCTTGGGTCCCTGTTCTGACACAGAACTGTTAAAAGATAAACTGAGGTGTATTAAGAATTCTTAGAGTTTCTTTGAGCAAAAATCGATTCGAATCCCGGTAGTGCCAATTCAGAAGTGGTGAGGAGTGCTCAACCCACAGGAGCTCCGGGAGAGAATTTTATAGAAAAAAGGTGGAAATTAAGTAAGGAAGTTACTGATTGGCTATGGCTTCAAGCTAAGTTGGTTGTTTGTGATTGGTTGTTCTTAGCTTTTGGATTTCGAAACCTTGAGGCATTTGCAAGCTTAGCTTTTGGTTTGCTTACGTGGGCCTCTACGGCATTAGAGCTACCTCTGTCTAATAGCCTTGTTTAATTAATTTAACAGGATTCTATATTTAAACTCTCACAAAATAGTCATTTATTGGGTCAGCTTCCTGTGTCAGCTAATTATACCGAGTGAATTTCTTCATGACTGCAGCGGTCCTTTCCCAGGTCTGTGGGGATTTTTGTTTCGAATGTTAGAAACGATATTACTTTGGGTTTAATAGTTTCTATTTACCTTATAAAATTAAAAAAATCAGTTCAAATGTGAAAGTAAGGAACAAACAAGGTCTTTTAGCTTTATTTTAGCCCTGGCTTGATAGGTACGCACCAGGCCAGAATTTGTCTTTCATTAATTAATTTATTTGTTTATTCAGTTTACTTTTTGCATAATATTACAGGAATACAAATCTGAAATGTGTGCACTCCTTCCAGGGCTTTGCCGCAGAGATAAAATTTATAACTAAAGCAGTGGGTAGTACTTAATTCTCTAAATGCTCATGTCTAAGTGGGCAAAGTCCCATGAAGTTTCCTAGGCAGGAGAGAGAACCTGTCTACTAAGGCAGGGGTTCAGTAGGTGGAATGGAGGCAAGAGTTTTGAGGACAGCCTTAGTGTTTAATTGACATTTCGTATGCACCTTACAGAATAGGCAGGATCTTGAAAAGAGGGTTTAAGATGGAGAAAGTATTAGAGGGAGGAAACAGAATGAAGGAAAGTATTTTGGTCACCTATGAGGCTTATATGCAGATGAAGGGAGTACTTAGACTACTGTAAAGGTGGCAAAAAGGGAAGTGCTACAAATTAAGTTTGCACCTGGTTTAGGTGGATATCAGGGAGAATTTGGATGTGCAGCTCAAGATTCATTGTACAGGTATACACTTTTGAATTTCTGTGTAGGAAAGGTTGTTAGCCCTGAGAATGCACCTTGCAGAGCTTCCTACACTGAGGAACAGTTGTCCCGGGGCCCCAGCTCCTACAGTGTGGAATCCATGATCTTGCTTTCCATGGGCTGCTCTTCAGCAGTGACTGAGCAGGTTGGGGATACAAAGGCATGCTGTTCCAGGAGACACACACTCCTTTTTTAGTTGACCTTGGCTCCAGAAATCCCAGACAGCTTTGCTGAACCTTCCTTAGACATTAAGGGAGTCTAGGATGCTTCCACCCAAGTGAAGGTGGGTATGTCAGCTCTCTTGACCTTGCCTGGCTCCATCTGTATTTTTCTTTGCACAAGCATTTCCACTAATAAAATCCGTGTACGTTTAATCGCCTCTTGACTTCTACATCTTAGAGGAAGAACTAGGACTAACTCAAAGTGTTTAAGGGTGGCCACCTGGTTGGAGGTGTATGGCTAGGGAGGTTGTCTTGAAGAGATGTTTGTATGGCGAGGACACTGCTTTTGTTTAAATTTCATGGATATTTGAGGAGGCTTTGGTGGAAGTGGTGAAGATTATGGAGGTCTGTAGCACCCCCAGGCTATCCTGGGTGTTGGTAGTGGGGAATCACTTAAAGTTTTTGACGCATTACAAGAGTGATGATACAGATTATTTCCTAGTTCAGTCATAAACTATGACTGGGGTCATATATATATTATGTATGACTAAAGATAACATTATTCAACTCTAGTTCATTCAATATAAACAAAAAATAATGAATAATAATAACTTCTACCTGTCATTCAGTGCTTCTGACTCAGACATGATGTCTTAAGTATTTGACAAAGACAGCTTAGAAATTCTTTTCCCCATTAATATTTTTCCCTCAGTATCCTTTTAATACATTTTATCAGGAATTATGGCATGGCCATACAATTTCTTAATTTACAGTGCCCTTTCTTTGTATAATTTCTGAAAGAACTGTGACACCCAGAAATTACTTTGACTCAATTTAATATTAATAAAGACATACGTTAAAGCAGGTCCTTTGTTTGCCTGTTCCTCAGCTTTGTGTTACGCATTGTCTTGCATTGAAATAATTCTATGTTTAGGACCTTACCGTTGGTTGCCTTGGATATCATGGTACTGTCACAACTTTAGGCTGTGACTTTGCTGCAGGTGTTAACGAGAGGAGACAATAGTCTGCCAGGCAGATGCAGAGGAAAGGAAAACCGGATTCCCACACATGCTGTGGCCCTGGCAAGTTGCACACATTATATGCATCTGTGAAAATAATTTTTACTCAGAATACCTGCAATACATAAATTAAGACTGCTCGGAAAGTTAACAAGAGTGAAGGAATGAGGGAGCAAGAGGAGCGTGGGTGCAGACTGAGGGCACTTGAAGGGCATTGCATTGGCAGCACTAAATGGGTGATCAGGGACACCGGAGGGGCAAGGACAGAGGAAGCCACTAGGGGATCTAGGGCTCATGGGAGTCAGCCAAGGCTTTGAACAGGGTAAGTAGAAGGGAAGGGGGAAATGGCCAGTGGTTTCGATTTGCCTGCACAATTGGAAATAAGGGCTTTTAGTATCTTTGGGGGGAAAGCATGTGCTTCCTCCTGAGAGACTAAGGGGTGATTTCACAAATGTACAAGCTGTCAGGCCTCTTGTCTTTATATGTAAAACTGTCCTGTCTTCTTTTGTTGCTCTGGGAATATTCTAGAAAATTGATGCCTTATTTATCCATGAAGACTTCCACTCATGTGCTAATCCCCTGAGAACAAAGTTACATTCCAAAATTGGAAGGAGTTTAATGGACACTTTCCATTCACCTTACTGCTCTTTGATTTTGTTGGCAACATTGACTTCTTCTTATAGTAAAATGGGGTTTTCTCTAGTAAATGTTTGTTCTTGTGCAGAAAAATGTGAAAGAAGCCTTATAATTCATTGTTACCAGTAGTTGTTTAAAGTTAATCATTATTTAAATTGAGGGTGGTAGGCAAGTCCGAAGAATATCCGTCAGTGACTTTCCAGGAGAAGAATTCGTGCCAGTGAGTAAAACTGAGTGAATGACACAGTTCTTTAAAAATGTATTACATATGCTGTACAAAGAAGATAGTCAAAATGAGGTATCATTTATCTTATAGGTGGTTGGAAACGAGACCAAGAGAAAAAAATAAGTGACTTAATAACCCAACTTTACCCAGAGAGTGAAAAATAAAATGCAAGATTCCAAACCCTGACCTTCCATTTCATCTTCATCTTTGAAAAATACAGGTAAGTATTAATCATTTTGAAAGTTGACCTTGTGGCTGTGGACACAGAAAGTGGCAAGACAGCTGTGCTGATCTGACGTAAAGATGGTTTTAGTTTTCTTGCAAACATAATTAGGATGGTATTATTTTCTGATTCATGAATGTGAAAACATGTGACTTGATTCTTTTTTCTCTTGTCAACAAAGAATGGCGAGGGTGTGGAGAAGTGGGCTGGACTCTCAGGCTAGTCCAGATTTTGCCAGCAGTTAGTGACCAATGCTTCCTTTATTTGAACTCTTCTGGGAGTTTCTTCCCAGTCCTTGCCTGTTCCCAGCCATCCACAGTGAATGGCCATCTGCAGGCTGCCTGGCCTGGACACTGGGTTAAACCAGCTTGGCAAGATATGACACTCCTGCTCCCATGGTAAGTGGCGTTAAGAGCTGTTTGCTGCCTTATTCTGAAGGATGGAACATGGAGTGCACAAATACGTGTGCTGGGGAGATATGGGGCTCCACCCCCAATCACAGGTGACTGGTAAGGCCGTCTGGCTCTCTCTGCCCAGGTCTCCTCGGCTTACCACTCCATGAGCCTCTGGTAGGGTAGAGGGGAGCTATGTGTCCCGGCCACGGTCTCCTCTAATCTGCCACACCTTCCCTACCTCCTCTGGGCTTCCCCGGTGCCACACCCATCTGGGCTTCCTCTACCCACTCCTGTGCTTGCTGCTCCTTCTCTGCCTCATTGCTGCCTTTCCCTGTACCAGAGTGCAGAGTCTGAACTCTCCCTCGTGGCTGGGGACCGCATTCACATTCACTACCGGAACCCACGGCTTTAGAATTGGGTGTGTCTGTGTGTTAAATATTAGATATATTATATAATACACACATAAAATATTCAAAGCAATATATGTATAAACATATATACATATGTATTTAAATTTACGCATGTGTGTATACATAGATACACATGCGTATTTATTTATTTTTCTCTTTACCTTTTTTTCCAACTTACTGCCCTCAAGGTCCATCCATGTTGTTACAAATGGCAAGATTTCATTCTTTTTATGGCAGGAATAATATATATTATACACACCCCAATTTCTTTACTCATTCACTCATCTATGGACACTTAGATTGTTTCCATATCTTGGCAATTGTAAATAATGTGGCAATAAACATAGGGGTGCAGTTATCTTTTTGAGTTAGTGTTTTTGTTTTTGTTGATTAAATACCGGAAGTGGAATTGCTGGATCATATGATAGTTCTATTTTTAATTTTTTAAGAAATCTCCATACTGTTTCCCATAGTGGCTGCGCCGCCAACATATTCCATTCGCACCAGGAGTGCACAAGGATTCCCTTTCCTCCACATCCTTAGCAACACTTGTTATTCTAACAGTTGTGAGGTGGTATCTCATTGTGGCTTGCATTTCTCTGTTGATTAATAATATTGAGCATCTTTTCATGTACCTGTTGGCCATCTGTGCGTCTTCTTTGGAAAAATGTCTATTCAGATCCCCTGTCCATTTTTAAATTGGATTGTTTGGGGTTTTATGTGCTATTACGTTGTATGACTTCTTTATATATTTTGGATATTAGCCCCATATCAGATATATGATTTGAATATATTTTCTTCCATTCAATACGTTGCTTTTTCATTTTGTTGATGGTTTCCTTTGCTGCACAGAGCCTTTTAGTTTGATGTAGTCCCACTGGTTTATTTTTGCTTTTGTTGCTTTGGCTTTTTTGTATCAAAAAATCATTGCTAACACCTATGTCACAGAACTTACTGCCTATTTTTTCTTCTAGGAGTTTTATGAATTCAAGTCTTATGTTTAAGTCTTAATTCATTTTGAGTTAATTTTTGTATATAGTATAAGATAGTGGTTGAGTTTTATTCTTTTGCATGTGGCTGTCCAGTTTTCTCAGTAGCATTTATTGGAGAAACTGCCCTTTCCTCCTTGTATATTCTTGGCTCCTTTGTCATAAATTAATTGATTATACAGATGTGGGTTTATTTCTGGGATCTAAACTGTTCCATTGATCTATGTGTCTGATTTTAGGCCAATACGAGACTTTTTTGATTACTGTAACTTTATAATATAGTTTGAAATCAGAGAGCATGATACTTCCATCTTTGTTCTTCTTTCTCAAAATTTCTTTGGCTATTCAGGGTCTTTTGTACTTCCGTACACGTTTTAGGATTGTTTATTTTATTTCTGTGAAAAATACCATTGGACTTTTGATAGGGATTGCATTGAATCTGCATTTTGCTTTGGGTAGTGTGGACATTTTAACAATATTAATTATTCTAATCAATGAGCATGGGATATCTTTCCATTTATTATGTCTTCCTCAATTTCTTTCATTAATGTTTTGTAGTTTTAAATATACAGGTCTTTTACCTCCTTGGTTACGTTTATTCCTGGGTATTTTATTCTTTTTGATGCAGTTGTAAATGGGATTGTTTTCTTAATTTCTCTTTCTGATAGTTCATTATTAGTGTATAGAAACGCAACAGATTTTTGTGTATTGATTTTGTATCCTGCAACTTTACTGAATTCGTTTATTAGTCCTAACAGTTTTTTTTAATGGAGTCTTCAGGGTTTTCGATGTATAGTATCATGTCATCTGAAAGTAGTGACAGTTTTACTTCTTCCTTCCAATTTGGATGCCCTTTGTTTCTTTTGCTTCCCTAATTGCTGTGACTAGGACTTCCAATACTATGTTGAATAAAAGTGGCAAGAGTCGGCCTCTTTGTTTTCTTCCTGATCTTAGAGGAAAAGCTTTCAGCTTTTCGCTGTTGAGTGATTCTTTTTTTTTAAGCACATCTATGTGAGTTGTATACACCATATGAAGATGTATACAGGACTGAATCTCCACAGGAAAGACAGCTCTGACAATAGCAGCAGTGATAGCCGCAGTTTATAGAGTACCTCATTCTATGCTGAGCAGTGTGCCAAAGTGCATTCTATAGATTTTCAAATTAATCCTTATATAGGTTTCCCCTGCTATCCAAAAGTCAAGCATTCCTATGAAACTTTTCATAAGCTGAAATGACATAAAGTGAAGAAGCATGCACCTTAGGACACATCTTGGTAATGCATGTACAAAATAAGTGGAGGTAAAGCACAGATGCTCACAGACACAGTGCAAAGCTGTGGCAGCTTAATGCTGAGATGTTGAGCGCAGTTCCTGAGGAAGGAGCTTGGTGGGGCCCCTCTCACTGCTCAGGGTGCACGCTGCCTCTATAAGGGCTTGCTGCAGAATAAATGCTGAACATTATTTTCACTTTTTGGCATTTTGTAAGAGGGAAAATCCTCTTCAGATTTGTTTAACTTAGTGAAAACAGGTACTAATGTAGGTTCTTCATAAGAGTAAAATGGCTCAAAGCAAACTTTTGAAAAGCGGGTGACACCTGCAGTCGGATTAATTAGGGGTATGTATTTTTAGCATCTTATGAATATGGAAACTGAGGCCTAGAAAGGCTAAGACGTTGGCTGAGGTTCATATATCTAATATAACTAGTCTAGGTTTGTTTATCTGTCTCCAAAGATAGTTCTCTCTACTAGAACAGATTAGGTAACTGGTCAACTGTGTGGCGATTGGGATACACAAGATCCTTTCACACATTTGATTTTTCTAAAAGGATTTCCATATTATAGAGTAAGTTGAATCAAAATCAGTCAAGTCATACAAGGCTTTGGCATGGGAATAACTACTATGTGGCCTGGTCTTATGATGTCTTATGCCCATCAATTACTTTGGGGAAGAGAACTTTACAAAGTGGATACAGTTTCCTGGCTAGTAGTTCAGGTAATAAAGGCCTGCAAACATTGAGTTTAGACAATAGAAGAAGAAACAAGGTGGAAAAGCATAGTTCTGAGTTCTAGAGTCCTGGAAATCCATAGATGGATAATGAAGGTCCAGGGCAGACAAATTCTGTGAGCTATAATGGTGGTCTCCAAACATATCTGTTCACATGTCACTGCAGCAAAAAAAATGGTACGACTATCCATATATGCCTGTGTCTTTGTATGTCTGTATGTTTACAGATTGTATACATATATACTAAGAGATCTTTAGAGAGATTAAGTTTAGTAAAATTTTGTGAAGTAATGGATGAGTGTTGTCTCATGGTTTTTAATATTGAAAAATATGATAGTGGTTTGTTTTTGTGGTCTGGATGTTTAGTTTTTAAAATGTTTCTCAAATTCTGATGACTTCATTCTCCCATTAGCCAACTTCTAAGGGGTAAAAATATACTTTTGTGGTGAGATTGATGGTTAACAGTAATGGATGTTAGTCCATATTTAGATAGTCTTAATTTCGATTTTGTGTGACTGATTTCTCCTCAGATCCTATTGCATCAGTGTTTTTCAAACTGCATGTCACAATCTATTGGTGGATTATAATATTAATAGTAACTAATGTCATTTTTAATAAAATAGGAGAGAAAATGTCAGAGTATATTACTAATAAGTATTGTTTTGAGAAACTCTTACTTCAGTTATATACCTATATCCATATGTCTGTATATATTTACATGTCATCTAAATACTGAACCATGGAGTGAAATGTGTCAGTCAGAAACTTTTGAAAGTATTGAGTTAGATGATTATTGTTTTTACCCAAGCCTTGTTGCTATTAAAGAGCTCATACCAGGGGAAGGAGAAATGTGCTCTACCATTTTCTTGCTTTTCTCTTGTCCTTACATTATTGGCATTACTTTCAATCCTTGATTCCTTTGCACAGAGCTTTTTAATCCATTCATGTGTTGTGTGAGAGTTCATTTAGTTAAAACTAGAGAATATGATCTGTAAATTCACTTAACAAGGCACATGTCAACTACAACAGAAGGAAATATTGCAGGAGCCTATGGACCCTTTGATAACTCTTTTCCCTCAGGAAATTTCCAGTAACATACCTGGTTCACGACCTTCAGGCATCCTGACTAAGAGAGAGCCCCAATGGCAATCCTTATATGACCTATTAGCAAAGCTTAATTTCTTCCATATTATTTCAGACAAAAAAACATTTAAATGAAAGTGTTCATATTTTTACCCCTTCCCCCAGTGGATCATATGCCCTGCTTTGTAGATGCTGACTCATTCACAGGCATGGCTGCCAGAGGTTGCAGCCATCCCTGCCTTCCGTTTTGACCTCATCTCACACCATTCTTGTGCTTACCTACCTTCTCTAGTCTAACCACTCTGAACACTCCAAACAGGTTTCTGCCTCAGGACATTTGAACTCAGGACAATAAGAATCATGGTTCTTATTACCATGATCCTTACGAGGCTGGCTCCTTGTCATCATGCAGGACTTATCCCAAAAGACACCCTCTTAAAGAGGCCTTCTCTGGTCACTGTATTTTACATAGCCCCTTTCTCCCTCTCCATGGCTCCTAGCCACTCTTTATTCCATTCCATTCCATTCCATCTATTTATTTATTTATAACTTACCACTATCTGTTTAATGCCCGCCCAACTCTACTTTAAGCCCCTCTAGAATGGACTTTTGTCTCTACAGTTCACTCCAATGTCCCAGAATGTTGTTGGGATTGGTAAATATTTGTGGAAAGATGCAACAAATGACTCAGCATTTCTCCTGTCCCTCTGCTCCGCTTGAGCCAGTCCCTTTGAATCTTGTCTTCTCATTTGTCTGTGAAACCAGTTCCTCCTATGATGCTGAGATACTGGATTAGAGGTACTGGATTAGAAAGGATGAGTTGGTTGAGCCAAAAGCTGTTAGAATTACCTGGAAGAAATGCTTGTGAGCCAGGGTTTAGGTGGGGATGTTGATCCTGGAAATCCTCATGGCTCACTTCTGGTAATAAAATTATCAGGCCACCTGTGCATTTGGGAAGAGACCTATAACTGCAGCTGTATTATGCTGTTAGCTCTAAAGGAGGCCAAATTTTTGTGTCCCGTAGACAATTTCCATGATCAGAAATTTGATCTCCAATTGAACATGTTTTCTTGAGAAATAATTAGTAGAGATTGCTAAATTTTATCCCTGTAGACAAAATATTACAGTCTTAACCTGAAGTTATTCAACTCTACCAGAATGCCCTACCATCCTGCTTCATGTCTGGCACTCAGTAATAGGTATTCTTAATAGGTATTAGTTAGATGACTCTTAATAGGTATTAGTTAGATGAATAAATAAATAAACATAGCCAGTCATAGAAGCTGAGTCTGGCCTGGCTATGACATTATTCAGCTGTGCAGTCTAGATCAGGTTTTGGCAAACTATGGCCCATAGACCAAGTCCAAGCCACCACCAGTTTTTGTAAATAAAGTTTTATTGGAATACAGCCATGCTCATTTGTCAAAGTATAGTTATCCCTCAGTATCCTTGAGGGGGTCGGTCCAAGACCCCCATGGATACCAAGATCTGAGGATGCTCAAGTCCTTTATATAAAATGGCATAGTATTTACACATAACCTACACACATCCTCTCATATACTTTAAATCATCTCTAGATTACTTATAATACCAAATGCAGTGTAAATGCTATGTAAATAGTTGTAAATGCAATGTAAATGCCATGTAAATAGTTGCTGATGTGCAGCAAATACAAATTTCGCGTTTTGGAACTTTTGGGAATTTTGTGTGTGTATGAATATTTTAGATTTGTGTTTAGTTAATGCCGTGGATGCGGAACCCCTGGCAGACGTATTGCCTTTCACACCACAGTGGCAGAGCTGAGTAGGGATGACAGAGACCACAGGGCCCACAAAGCCTACACTACTTGCTCTCTGGCCCTTTACAGGGAAAATTTGCAGACCGTTGGGCTAGAGAACACCACTTAACTCTTCTGGGCATTGATTTTGTCGTTTGTAAAATGAATTGAATGGACTCAGCAGTGTTCAAGATCCTCTTCAGAGCTCATGTCTGAATTCCCTGGAATTTAAGACACCGTGTCCATAAAGAAAATGCAGAGTGACATAGGCTTAAGGTTACAGTCATTGTCTTCTTAGAAAACATGTGGTTTGCAGTAAAGTTCTCATTAAATAGACGTAACTATGTCCCCACACATAGCTTGAAGACATATAGAACATTCCAGATTGAGTTCATTTCTATGGTTTGGTGTTTAAATGCTTGGAGAATAGACTTATTATGCTGCTTAGTACCACCTCACAGCTTTCACCAACAGCTTTACTAAAGTAAAAATGAAGGCTTTGTGAAGTGACTATGAGAAGTGGGTTTGCTTACAATCTGTGATGCATTAAGTGTGGGTCTGGCATATTAAGTTGAGATGAAAAACAATGTTAAATATGACATTGAAGATCGCAGTTGAATTTCCTTGACTTACTGTGAGGTCATTTAGTGCTAGATAAGCAAATTATTGGTTGCGACATATAGAAGGGGAAAAATTCTAGAGCGTGGGAAGAAAATTTTGTCTTTATTCAGTTAGAATCAGTTACATTATCTTGATTGGTTTCCTTGTTTTGGTTTAAACTGTAAATGCTTAAATAAATAAAAGCCTCATGGATACCTTTCAAAAACCATTAGGTCGGTAAAAATGTTGTTCAGGTCACGAAGTTTGCATCAGATATTTCTTTCCATACTTGCCATCCTCTTCCTTAGCGACTCCTAACACTTCTGACTGCACCCTGTATCCCAGATCACAGAACATGAATGTCACCATCAAATCACGTAGTCAAGGGTTTCTAACAAACTGAGCAAAAAGCAGAATACATTGATTTTTAAGTGAGGATAAGGAATAAGTTGCAATTCAGGGACTCTGTTCCTCACTCATTAAACTTTTATTCAGCATCTACTATATGGCAGTTCTGTGCCAGAAGCTGGAATATCTGTTTTATGTTATCTTTTATAGATTGCAAATCTATAGAACTTCAGAAATGTTACACCATGATCTCACTTGATTTTCATCCCAAATTTGGGAAGGAATCAGAGCAAGAATTCTGTCCACCTCTAAGGCTTCTGTGGGACCCCTCTGAAGGAAGAGTGGAATGACAGAGTGAAGAGGTGAACCCAAACTGGCACTGTCTGGAGAAGTTCCATCTTCCCTCACAGAACTTTCTTTATGTGGGAGCTCGGTGTGATCTGGGGAAGGCCAAGCACCTTGTTGACCTGAGGATAGGGAATGGAAAAGGGGCAGTGCCATGACTCTGGGGCAGGGTGACTTCTGCATAAAAAGAGGACTGATTTGTAACTCACACTCTACCCTGTCTCCCAGATCCAAGCAGGAGACTGAGTTCTCATCCCGTGGTGAGAGGGCCCCCCTGAGTCTCCATGATACCCAGATCGCGTTGGTCCTTGCCCAGTGCCCCACTCCTGACCAGACTCAAAGAGCTCCTCCTTTGGATGTAGCGTGGTAGGAGCGGGGTCTATGAAATGTGAAATTTCTTTGCAAATCATCCATCGCTGTTTGATGGTGATCTGACCATAATAGAAAGAGCATCTTGGACTTGCCAAAAGGTAACTCCTTCCTTTGGAGAAGAAACTCTCTAACATCCTGATCTGTGAAATAACAGGGTTGGATTGGATTATCTTTGCAGTCTTTCCCAGTTGTTACTTGCCACAATTTTTGGACTTACATTTGGTTCCCAAAATAACTCGGTTTATATTGGGCTCACAATCCAGAGATGTCGTTGTGGCAGATGCTGTCACGGCAGTGCCTGTTCATATCTCCTTGGCATCCACCATCTCTGCTGGCTTTGCTGCAAGCACCTATCACTCTCTGCCAGAGGCTTTCATCTGGCTGCCGAGACACACTTGGCTGGAAATGCAGCGAAGTTAAAATCCCCAGGAACAATCCTCAACTAATGCCAAACATGAGTTGAAGAAAGATGCTGCAGCATTGTCCCTCAGGGGAGACACCTCTGAAGTGGGTTCTCACTTATCCACAGCAGTAACTTGTTGGTTAATGCACACTGTTTTAGATTCCTTCCCTTCCCTCTTTTATGTTGCCTCCCAAATAAGCTGATTGCGCTCAGATTCTTATATCAGAGTCCGCTTCCAGGGGAACCCAACCTAGGACCCATCCCAAACAAGTTCTACTTGTGATTCATCTAGCAGCATGCATGTTAATTCACAGTGGTCAGTTTCTTGAGGAGTGTATTTTATTTGCCCTGACTAGGGCTGCCAGATTTAGCAAAGAAAAATATAGGAGTCCAGTTATACCTGAATTTCAGATGATATCAAATTATTGTTTAGTATGGGTATGTCCCATCCCAAGTATTGTGTGGCATATACTTATGTGAAAAAAGTCATTTTTTTGAAATTCAGATATTCTATATTTTATCTGTTATCCTAAATCCCAGCTTTCATTGGGAGGACAGGGCATTGCAGCTAGACAGAATTCCAGCACTGGAGGGAAGGCAGAGGATGATTGGGATTGGCTGAGAAGATGCAGAATGTGGAAGGAGTGAGGCAGACCTAAATAGCAGTGCCCAGGGATAAAGCCAGGTCTAAACCAAATAGCCTACAGGTGTGGGGTGGTGGATAAGGGATTATCCATTCAAAGGGCTCAGGCAGAGGGGCAAAAACCGCAGCTAGCAGTCTCAAACACTGTGGGGAGGGGATGCTGAAGTCACTGAACTTGCCCAGACATTATTCCTTTCTCTAGCTCTACTGTCTAACACAATGCCTGGCTCACTCTTGGTACTCAGTAAACACTGAATGAATGATAGGGAAGGAAGATGGATGGGAATAGGAAATTCTGCTATTGTGAATTTCATGGAGAATTGTGCCCACTGAAAAATGCGGAGAGCCTTTTTGAGCAATGACTTGCATCTGATTATGGATGCATAGCAAACAGGAATTGCTATGTGAATTCTAAGTAATGAGCTTTTCTAATCCTTTCCTCATTTTTCATTGCAGATGCAATTCAACTTAAATCTTTCATAGGTAGACAGATTTTTGAATGCCACTTGTATGTTCAAAGGTAATTTACTTAATAGCCGACTTAACTGAACCTTGAACAATATACTGGGAACATTTAGACTGAGAGAAGGAGTTTGGGAGGCAGATTTCCTCTTCAGTTTCAAAAGGCTGTAATCAATTTATGTTTTTAATGACATTTCCTTTTCTTTCTGCAGGAAGGATAAAATCTCATTGTGTGTCAATTATTTCTAACTATAAGTTCAAAGTTGAAAAAGATTGGTCTTATTCTCAGCAAGCCATGTGATATTTTTCTTACTCTTTTACAGAGAAGACAAAGGAAAATAGAAAAATAAATGACAGCATATAGATAACAGAAAAGTAGTGCCAGTGTTTCCTCAATTTTCATTAAAGTCAGCTTTTATGTTACTAGAGAAAAACGTTTTTATAAAACACCAAGCAGGCTGCTCTCTGAAGGGTGGTTTTAACTTTAAATAATTTTTTTCCTATGGATGATGTATTTTTAGAGTTTACATGTTCATTTTGTGTTAACACCATGTCAGCCACATGAGAAGAGCAGAAATTTATATATGGAGAAATACTGAAAATAAACCTAGGAATTCAAAATAATACATATCTTAATGTAAATTTAAAGGTGTACTTGTTCTTAGCATTCTGTCAAAAATGAAATTCCCCCCAGATGCTGTAGAGCCAGTGATGTTACTTTGAGGTTTATTTTAACAACTGTGTGACACAGTCATGGAAATTTGTATAAATAAATAAATAAAAGTAAAAGAAGGTCTCCTGCTACTAAGAGGAGCAGGGCCAGTTATTCAGACCAATTCTCTGGATGAAATACTTTTTAAAAAGCTTAAAGTAACTGAAAAGCTGAGTAAAGTACAACAGTGAAGGAAAGTGTAAAATAACAAGTGTTGGTGAGGATGTAGAGAATTGGAACCTTGGGCGTTGCTGTAGGAATGAAAGTGGTGTAACTGCTGCGAAATAATAGTCTGGCAGTTCCTCAAAAGGTTAAACATAGAACTCCCACGTAGTCCAGGATTCCATTCCTAGGTATACACTCCAAAGAATTGAAAGCAGAAACTCAAACAGATGTTTATCACCAGTATTCATAACAGCATTAGTCACAATATCCAAAAGGTGGAAACAACCCAAGTGTCCATCAGCAGATGAATGGATAAACAAAATGTGGTCTGTCCGTACAGTGGGACATATTTGTCCATAGAAGGGAATGAAATTCTCATACACGTTACAACACGGATGAACTTTGGAAACATTATGTTAAGTGAAATAAGCCAAACACAAAAGAACAAATACTGTATGATTTCACCTACATGGGGTACCTACAGTAGGCAGATTTGTAGAGACAGAACATAGAATGGTGGTTACCAGGGGCTGGGGGAAAGGGTGATGGGGAATTATTATTTTGAGGATGATGAAAAAGTTCTAGAACTGGGTGGTAGTGATGGTTGCACCACATTGCAAATGTACTTAATGTCATTGAATTTGTACACTGAAAAATGATTCAAATGGTGAGTTTTATGTTATGTGTATTTACCACAATAAGAGAGAAAAATGAAGGAAATAATGAGAAAACTGACAGGTAAATGAGCCCAGAGTAAATGACCTGGGGGCATGTGCCATTTCTCAGAAATTTTGGACCTTTTCTTTACAGCATCCTACAGCAAGAGAAACAGAAATCACAGCCCAGAGTCCTTTTATTGGGTTTTTAATATTACTCTTCATTAATTTTATCCTGAATGTGTTCATGAGGTTTTCTGAATCAGAGACAGACTATCATTAGTGTTATTTACCTAATAATCACTGCATTGGCCCCTTTCCCCAGACCTTACTCCTGGGGCATCACAATGAAAGCCAGATGGAAAAATCTCTTACGTGAGAGGCCAGATAATCCACAGGTGAGGAATGGAGAAAAATGGATTTTCTCTGCTTATGTACAAGAGAAAGAGGCTGCTGCCTTCCCCTTTTCTCTCAAAAGGAGGGAATAAAACTTTTGCTCTTTGAAGACAGGATGAACAGATCCTGAGTTCTTACTGTAACCTCTTGGAATGTAATGACATCTTTTCAAGGACCAAATAAGCCTGAATGTCTCTGGCTGTCCAAGGCACTGAACCTCATTTTCCCTTGAAATGTAAACACATACGTCCAGAGTTAGGCCCATCTCTCTGGAGTTCTTTCAGTATCTATGTAGTTCTAAATGACCTTCCCAAGGGTTGCTCTTTGCTTACTCAGGATCCCAAGTTTTCAGCAAAATTAATTCAGAAGTCCCCAACTCGACAGGAACACAAAAATATTTTGTCTACGCTACACTGTTGAAGGCTACACTTTAAAAATTTTCATAAAATTCAATTGATCAATTCTTTGTACTACTTAAGAATGCTTTTTCCATAAGGTCAGGAACGAGGCAAGGATTTCCATTCTCACCACTTCTATTCAACATTATACTGGTGGTTCTAACCAGTACATTAAAACAAGGGGGGAGGGGGCAGCAGAGGGAGAAGGATTAGAAAGGGAAGAAGTAAAACTGATTTCATTTGCAGATTAAATGATCAGCTATGTTGAAAACCCTAAAGTATCTACAAAAAGCATACTAGAGCTTCATCAGTAAAGGGGGAGGGTATAGCTCAAGTGGTAGAGCACATGCTTAGCATCAACAAGGTCCTGGGTTCAATCCCTAGTACCTCCTCTAAAAATAAATAAACCTAATTGCCTCCCCCTCAAGAAAAACCTAAAAAAAAAAGATATTGTAAACGTTCAATGAGTTTAGCAATTTGAACACAAGTCCCTGCAATGGAAGGCAGAGTGTGACGGCTGCTTTTACAGAGGTACCACTTCTTTTAGAAGTACCAAGGTGGGGGGATTAATTCTCTTGGAGAAAGTGGAAGACATCACAGGAGATGGGCTGTGAATCAGGTGTTTGGGGAAGGATTGATTTTGGTCAGGAAGAAGGGAATTGGTGTTCCAAAGGGAGGTAAGAAAAAAACCCCAAATGTTTGGAGGTGGAAAATCACAGGAAGCTCATTGCATTCTTTAATATAATTGGCACGGAAAGTCTCAGGAAGAGGAGAAGGGAGGCAGGGTCAGAAAGGAAGGTTGGAAAGATGGCAGAGGCCTTGAATGTCAGACCCATAACTAAGGACTTTATCTGAACAACTTTAAATAATTCTCAACACCTTCCTTTAGGGGAGTTTAAAATTAGTTTCTCAACTATAAAATAGTAATCTTTTTCTATTGGCTAGTCAAAGATGATTATATTCATAAGTAATTTTAAAGTCAATTAATTGGGAATTTGGGATTTGCAGATATACACTACTATATATAAAATAGATAAACAACAAGGTCCTACTGCACAGCACAGGGAACTATATTCAATACCTTGTAATAGCCTATAATGAAAAAGAATATGAAAAGGAATATATATATGTATAACTGAGTCACTGTGCTATACACCAAAAATTAATGCAGCATTGTAAACCGACTCTACTTCAATTTAAAAAAAAAGGGGGGGGGGAATAAAGTGCACCTTTAGTTTCTTAAGCTAGGCAAAATAATCCAATTTTATGTAAAAACAAACTGAAAATGTGAAATGAAATCTTTCAAATCTGCTGCTCTTGGATATTTATCATCTCTCTCGCTAATCCTAGAATATAAACTCTCTGAGGGTAGCAATGTGATCTAAGTCTTCCATATTTGCTATTGTGCAGGCCATTCAGTGGGTATTTAATAAATCCTTGGTACCCAGCTGTAATGTAAAAGTGCAGGAATCTAGTTGGTAGCTCTTGACATTATTAAGAAGTGTTTCCAAGTTAAAAAGAAAGAAAGAAAAATCTAAAGCACATAGCCAAGAAATAAATATGGAAAGTAGAGTAGAAATAAAGAGATTTTATTTCTTGAAGCTTCTGCTTCTAGGACCCAGTGCTCAAGTGGAGGGTCCTTCCCCCATCCCGTATTGAGCAGCCTGCACGTTTCCTGAGGCAGACAGCATCCTCCTCCTACAGTCCAGCCCATAGAGGGGGACATGGTTTACTCATCTCAGAACACAATTCTGCTTCATTAAAAATTCTTTTTCTCTCTTATTTCAAAGGAAATAGGACACAGCACTTTCCCTGCCCATTCAATACCCTTTTCCATAGGAACCTTGAAGCACAAACCTCAACCCTTCAGGGACTGACCCCTCCATACAGACTTCCAAAATAAGCCCTGGAGTGGACAGACAGCCATATTGACATGCTTTACCATGTGAAAAACTCGCCTTCCTCTTGATCACACCTGTTCCTACTCAGAAAGGAAATTCTGAGATTCCGAAGTCTGTTCCTTCTCCCAGGACAACTTCCCCATTGCAAAGTTTCTCCTAGGCATGCCATTTTTCTAAATGAGACGATGTCCACCACCCCTGTGGACTTGCTGATCTGTACTTTGGATTTTGAAACCGTGACCTAATTTTCTCAGCATTGAATTTTAGTGAATTGCTGTTATTGTATTTACAGGCATACCTCATTTTGTTGCGCTTTGCAGATACTGCCTTTTTTTTTTTTTTTTTCAATTTAAAGGTTTGTGGCAACCCTGGTGTTGTCAGATGATGGTTAGCATTTTTTAGCAATAAAGTATTTTTAAAAATTTTTTACTGGGGGTACTGGGGATTGAACCCAGGACCTCATGCATGCTAAGCACACACTCTACCACTGAGCTATAACCCCACCCCCAGCAATGAAGTATTTTTAATTAAGGCATATATGTTGTTTTTTTTTTTTAGATGTAATGCTATCACACACTTAATAAGCTACATTATAGCGTAAACATCACTCTCATAGGTACTGGGAAACCAAAAAATTCATGTGGCTTGCTTTATTGTGATATTTACTTTATTGCAGTGGTCTGGAACCAAACCTGCAACATTTCCGAGATATGCCTGTATGTTTGTGTGTGTGTGTGTGTATGTATATATACACACAGAGAGGGAGATTGATTGATTGATTATAAGGAATTGGCTCACATGATTATGGAGGCTGAGAAGTCCCATGATCTCCCATCTGCAAGCTGGGGACCTGGGAGAGCCAGTGGTGTAGGTCCAGTTTGAGTTCAGGAGAAGACCCATGTCCAGGCTTGAAAACAGTCAGGCAGAGAGTTCTCCCTTACTCCACCTTTTTGTTCTATTCAGACCTCCATTGGATTGGATGAGGCCCACCCACATTGGGGAAGGCAGTCTGCTTATTCAGTCAGCGGATTCAGATGTTAATCTCATCCAGAAGCACCCTCACACATACACCCAAAATAATGTTTTAACCAAATATCTGGTCATCCCTTAGCCCAGTCAAGTTGACACAAAAAATTAACCTTCACAGATAGTGAGCAGTTTGGCAAATGTCAGTGGGGGGTTTGTATTCCCCACTTTAAATGTGTCTCCATTTAGACAAATCAAATTGGCCACCTGCATATGAGTCCTAGGGTCACCCGCAGCCTTGACTGTTTACCTACCACCTGTCTTTGTAATGAGCCTACGCCAAATGTAAATAACATTCCTCTGCTTTTGAAAAACTTCACTAAAGCAATGGGTCTAGAGCAATGTTTTTAACTGGGGTGATTCTGCCTCCCAGTAGGTATTTGGCAATGTCTGGAGACATTTTTGGTTGTCACAACCAGAGATGCTACTGGTAACTAGTAGGTAGAGGCCAAGGATGCTGCTAAACATCCCCCAGTGTACAGGGCAGCCCTGCAACAAAGAAACATCCAGCCCAAAATGTCAGTAATGTTGAGGTTGAGAAATCCTGGTCTAGAGAAAAAGGGACATTCTATACCCCTCAACACAGTGTACCCTAAGTGTCCCATCTGTGTCACGGGAAGCCAATGCTTTCTGAAAGATTTCTGCATTGGCATTTTCCCACTGAGTTTAAATTCCTGGGTAGTTCTGGCATTAACATTGGCAACTTTCGAATGGCTTTAAGGTTGGCGTGTTAAATCTCAAATTTGGATGAAACACAAGAAAGCCATGAGAGAAGTTCACAGCACCTTGAAATCTAGGAGAGCTGTGAGAATTGCGTGCAGGTGTGGCTTCATTCCAGCTCATAGTGCCAAATAGCCCGTAGTGAGTTCTCAGACGGCGAGGAGCAGACATTCATTTTCATCAGAGGCAAATGCTCAAAGTGCAGTTATGGCCTCTTCGAAAGGTGTCACTTTATCCCCAGTGTAATATCACTGTGATTCTAACTGCACGGGGTCGTCCTGATTCATGGGGGTCAGTGGCAGAACTTTGATCAGAAATCTTGTTTCTTGACTTGTCTCTTTGTATGCTTCTTGCCAAACCTGATTGCTTTTTCCCCCTTGAAATGAGTAACCTGTGAATCCTTGCTCGTCAGGAAAAAAGTACCCATTAATAATTTACAGAAGACAGCTACTCCTCTTTTGCATCCTCAAATCTCTCAGAGCACATGATTGTCTCAGCATATCTGGTTTCCAAGTAGCTGAGTGATGAAATATGATTGGCTTCTCAGCATCGATTCCCCCTGTCCTTCCTCCCTCCCTCTCCTCGTCTAGCAGTTGTTTGTTGTGATACAAACATTCTTCTTATAAAAGAATAAAGAACAGGGTTCTTTCTCTCCATCTTTAGGAAGAGGTGGGCTGTTTTGGCTTCCTACCATGGAGGAGGATCTGGAAGGAGAAACTTGGCAGACCTTCTCCATTCCCTGGGGCTTCGGCAAGACGGTAGAGAACGAAGGCGCACATATATGCCAGTGAGTAATAGTCCTCAAGTGAAAATATCAGGGGTCTTATCATTGCTTTCAGATTAGCTCATGTTTTTCCGTAGGATGGATTTATTTGCACAAGGGTTGAAAGCCATGTGTCGAAATTACACAGGAATGATGCCTTTGATAGAAAAGTGATGAGATCCTTCTGAGTTTTTGTCCAGGTAATTCTAATATTTAAAAAGAATATTTGAGGCTTTTTCTTCTGTAAAAGAAGAGTACAAAACTACATACTAGTCTGGTTATTTCCTTATGACTGAATGTTCAGAGGCATTTTTGGGAAAAGAGAAACTGATTTTAGCTGCGCATCCTTAGATGTGGTATTATAATAGGCTATAATTCAGTAAACTTTTGACTGCGCTTTTTGCAAGGGAAATTGGATTGTGTTGTGTTTATTTTCTTTTAAAAATGGTATCTTCTCAGAGACAAATGTATCTGTCAGGATGAAAAGCTTTGACTTTTTAAACAGAAAATGCTATGTTGGCTATGCAGATTGGTTTGTGTTTAATCACTTCTTTGTGTTCAATGGTCTTGAAAAACAAGAGTTTCTCCTTTGAGAAAAACCACAGTTTTACAGAAAGTTCAGATCATTGCCGAGTGACTTACAGCTTATATAAATATGGAATTCTTTCTTGAGGTTGTCAGAGTTTCAAGTATGAGAAATTTGTCAGTAATGAATACATTTTGGAATGCTGATTGGAAAGTTTCCAGTCATTCTGCTATTTAATGCTTCCTCATTAATCACTGGCATTGTGTATTATAAGCCACTTATGAATTTGTTTAAAATATATTTTTTCAGTAGACTGTATGATCATTGAGTGTTCAGGCATTGCAGTAGGAAAATTATATGGAGGCCCAAGTATAAAGGAGCTGCCACAGGTTAAAAGAAGCTCTCCAAATGGATAAAGTTCGTTACCCTTGACTTTTACTACTTGGGACTTTGAGCCAAATACTTTTCTGAGTTGCCGTAATTTTCCACGATGGTAATCACTTGGTGGCACTCTTTGTTTTAAGAACAGTTTTGAGAGTTTGCATGAGTGCAAATGAAACCTCTTTCTGTTATGTAGTTCATTTATAAGAAAAATTTAGAAATGAATGTTGTCATTATATGGGACTGAAACACACAAAACAGTTTGACATTTTGGAACTAGCAACTGTGATTCCCCCCAAACTACTGTTTGCTTATGATATAATTTCATTGGATAACTTTCTTTTTTAGTGCATGCATTTTCCTTCTGATTTCCTACTTGAAGGATGAAATGATTGAATATTTGTACTAAGGAAAGTGACCCCTTAAAACATAGATCCTGGGACTTGTGCCTCTTGTTTGTCTGGTCAATAACATAAAAAGAAATAGATTCAGTTCCAAGCTCATTGAAGCATATTGTTTATGAGTTTGGGAGAAAGTAGGTAATAAAAGAGATAAGAAATATTTTAAATCAAAATACTAAAGCCAAACCACTGAATTCCAATTTGACGGTTTGTTGGCCACAGTTTTAACTCCATGCGTCCAGTGAAAAGTCTAGTATGTCTTGTTTTATTAGACCTAGTGCTAGATATATCTCTAAAGAGTGAAATTCTATGTTATCTCTGGATGTGCTTAGTCATTAGATGTTTCAGGTTAGTACACTGTTAATTTTATTTCATATCTATGTAAAATACTATTTTATTTTTATGACTCAACATAAAAAGCAACCACTATTATGACTTCAGCTCACGTCTCCTGTGGAGGATGCTCTCAAGTGTAGCACTATATAAGTGGGGTTCAAGATGCAGTGGATGGGGATAATTTTCATAGAGTAACAAATGATGCTCAGTTGAGTCCTGTTTCTGCTGCTAGATTCACAGGAATAAGATCTAAAATCCTTAGTCTGTCCTCCATTCAGGCCATGCAGGCTTCCCAGACTAGGGGTCCCTGAGCCACTCATCCATATGTCTCATTGCTGATCTGAAGGAGCTGTCATAAGACTGATGTGAAGAGGAGAATGGTTCATGTCACATCATGAAGGGCTATAAAACTTATACATTAAACATTAAAGTGACTTGAGATTGTTTTTGTTGTTGATTAAAGAGCAACTTGTTCCTTTGCCCAGTAGAGCTGGCACGCAGAATGGTTAGGACTATGGTTTCTGGAACTAGCCTGACCTGGGTGTGCACCCTGGTGCCTTCACTTATTAGCTGTGTGACTTTGGGCAAGTTTGTCAGCTTCATTAAACTTCAGTCCCGTCATCTGTAAAGAGAGCATAATACCTATCTCCTGGGGTCGGAGGGGTAAGTGAGTTACTATAGGAACAGCTCCTAGCTCATTCAATTATCTAATTCCTGATGCTCATTCTTATTGTTAGTACTAGTAGCAGTGATAATAGAGCCTTTCAAGAGCAGTCTTGTTTGTAAGCCTTTCAGCTCTCTTTGAGGAAAATTGTAGATTACATTGCTATATCAATGTTCTAGTAGGAAGAATGATTCATTTAGGGCTTGGGGAAGGAGTGAGTACAGGAGGGTAGGAGGGAGTTTCGTGCTTTTATGCATTTTCTTTGGTTTTTAAACACAAAGCTTGATAGAAAGTATAATGAGAACATTAGTGAATTTGAAACGGGTGAAAAAATGAGATGAGTTTATTTCAGTTCAACAAATATTTATTGAGAATCCACCAATGTGCTAATTGCAATTTTGATATGTGATAACTTAAAACGTAAAAGATGAAAATACTCAGTTCTTGCCCTTGAGGAGCTCACAGATGCGGTGAGGGACAAACACAAAGACAAGTAATTATAGTACAGGGGATGGATGTAGTGATAGTGACGTGCAGAGAGCAGAGTTACACCATCGTGACATGCATGCCACGACGGGGTTACAAATGTGCCCAGATGTTGCCACACAAGGACTGTGAAAAAGGGCTCAAAAGAGGGCTTCTCCAGGGGAGTGGGAGGGCCTTACAAGTGAACCATTCCTTGGCTGAGAAAGGCACCGAGGAGAGAAAGAGTGACGTGTGAGTTGGGAGCTGTAGGGCGTTCAAGATTACAGGAATGCAAAGAGTGAGACTGGCTGGAGAAGTGAGTCTGTGAACAGATTTATAGCTAGCCTTGTCTAATGAAGGAACATTTTGTTGTATCATAGTAGATTTGGGGCATATTTAGAGGCGAATGGGGATGAGGCAGCAGAGGGGGCGATTTGAGAAAGAGACAGGAAGCTGGAGGGAGGAGATAATGGGAAGAGGTGTAGGGTTCCATTTTAACCGTCAGGTGCTGGAGAACCCTCTTGTAAACTGTGGAGCATTAACGGAAGACTCTGCCTCCTGGGAGGATCTTTTCATTCATTTTCATTCATTCATTCATCATCAATTCATTCAACAAGTCTTTATCGAGCACCGAGCCGCATGCCAGGCACTAGTTTATCTCCTGGTGATCCAACAGTGAACAAAACAAAGTTTCAGCTCTTGTGGAGCTGATATTCTAGAGGCTGAATGAGCTCAGCCTCGGACAATGGTGAGGTGTCAAGGGCCTCTGAGGTAATGATATCTAGTAGACTGGAGCTGTAAAGAGCAGTCTGGGTTGAGAATGCAAATTGAGACTCACTGGCACGAAGATAGAAATTGAAGCCTGTGAAATTGGTTAAATAACCAATTTTTATACCTCAATAAAGCTGGAAAAAATCTAATTTTTCCACCAAAATTCTCAAAGATTTGCCATCAGGACTTGTCCTTATGTGAGAAAGGGAGAGATATATGTAGCTTATGCTGTAACCCCAAGGGTACTCATCCATCCATACTCCTTTTTTTTATGACACCCTGGTAAAGGACTCTCTAATCTTCCTAGAAGACAATTAAAAGTCTTAAAATTAAATATCTTTGACATGCAGAGCATTTTACTAAGGTTTAGGGTGGGGAGAAAATGGAAAAGAAAGAATAGACCTACTATCTGTTTTGAAAACACTGAGAGTCTGCAAGGAGAGAGTTTCTGTGCCCTTTGTAAATATTCGTGGTACTTGAAACCAGCCATAAGCAAACAAGTAGAACTTCTCGGTTGCTAAGGGGACTCTATATGCACCAGCAGAGTTGTAAAGCAATCATTGAGGACACTTCCAAAAGCAGTATGTTCTGAAGCCAAATTATTGATGATCTGAATCCACAATGGCTTGGAATACCACAGTCAAGTTCTTGCGTTTGACTTTGGGTAACATAAATGGGCACATGGTGTTTTTAAGAGATTATTTTAGTGAGACAGTTTTGACCCAGGTGTGTTGTTAGAGCTCTTGTGACTCTGGTACCTATTGATGCCATCATGTTGACATGGCCTCAAGACTAAATCATTACAGTTCCAGCTGTTCTGATAAGCAGGAAATAAACAAATGGATGTTCCTTCTCCATCCTAGGGCCGCATCTCCCCTGTGGTGGGTTTCGGAGCAGGTGGGAGTTACAAGTGGGGAAGTAAAGAGTAGGTTCAGGCACCCTCTGGCCGGCAGCCAAACATAACAGGGGGTCACATGCTAACCATTGTCCTTGGCTCATAAAGATCATTCTGAGCTGAATGACCACTCATTCTTGGAGCAATCATAGACATCTTGAGTCTACACCTCATGTTAATAAATTTTGCCTCTAAAGTTACCATGGCTCTACTTGTTTACATTCAACAAGGAATTAGACTTACTCAACTAAAAATTTAACTTATTTCCTTTTCCATTTGATAATTTGAGGATAGACACTTCTGATATTTGAAGGCTTCTTGAGCATACTCAGTTTTATTGGTCAGTGTTATTGTTGGACACTGGGGGACAACAGGAGGAGGAATTCATGTGTCCTTATTCTCAGCTCCATACTACACAGAAAGTCTTCAAATAAATTTCTAACAGATCTTCTAATATATGTTAGAATATATTTTCTTAATATAGAATCCATTTACCAATATTCATATTATAAATTTCCTTGGAAATTAATTTTTAAGAGATAGTTGAGATACCCTTAGATACTTAGTTCTAACAAACTTTAAACGATCTTTATTGCCTTTTTACTATAAAATTAATGCATACTTGTAAAAGTTCAAAAAAAAATTGAAATGAATAAAGTTGAAAGTGAAATCCACATAATTGAGGAGGAGTTAAGTATAGAATAAGGATCAAGGAAGTCTGTCATACACATGGCTTGGTAATGAAATGCCACTCTCACATGCTGGAGAGTCCCTTTTGACAAGGGACTTGAC
This sequence comes from Camelus bactrianus, assembly GCF_048773025.1. Lineage (NCBI taxonomy): Eukaryota > Metazoa > Chordata > Mammalia > Artiodactyla > Camelidae > Camelus > Camelus bactrianus. Next base: position 8,532,645 of record NC_133575.1, read on the forward strand.
TCCTTGCATCAAAAGGGCCCATCAAAATGGCTCCATCAAAATCACTGTGTCATTCCACTTCTGGGTATGCATCCAAAAGAACTGAAAACAGAATCTTGAAGAGATTTCTGTACACTCATGTTCATGGCAAAATTATTCATAGCAGCCAAAAGGTGAAAGCAAACCAAATGTCCATCATGGATGAATGAATAAGCAAAATGTCCATATACATGCAATGGAATATTATTCAGTCTTTGAAAGGAAGGAAATTCTGACACATTCTACACCTACAGCAAAGGTGAACCTTCAGGACATTATGCCAAGTGAAATAAGACAGACACAAAAAGACAAATACTCTTATATGAGGTACCTAAAGTAGTCAAATTCATAGAAACAGAAAGTAGAATGGTAGTGCCAGCGGGGAGAGAGAGGGAAAATGGGGAGTTGTTGTTTAATGGGTGTAGAGTTTTCAGTTTTGCAAGATGAAAAATTTCTGGAGATCTGTTGTACACCAATGTGAACATACTTAACACTACTGAACTGTACACTGAAAAATGATTAAGATGGTAAAGTTTATGTTATGTGTATTTTACCACAATTTTAAACAGGTTTTCTAATATTTAAAAAACCGTATGTCAACACAGCCTGCTTGGATGTACATATCACCTATAAAGTGAAAACTCTTCTCCTGGTGCCGTGCAGCTGGGAGGTGTTCACTGTTGTCACATTGTCTTCCAGTGTCTCCAAGGCAGGGGGCTTCAACAACAGACCCAGGGTATCCATGAGCTCCTCCATACTTAATGCAAATTCTTATTTGTTTAAGCATTTTTCTGGGGAAAAAGGCCCATCACTTTCTTCAATTTCTCAAAGAGGCGTATAGCTCCCTCCCCATCAGTAAAGGCTTAGCAGTGCTGCTCAGTAGATTCTCTATTCAATAGACTTTATTAAATTAACTGTGCACAAAAGCTATTATGTCAAAGCTTTGAGTTGAATATATACTCAGATAAAGCACAATCTTATTAAGGCTCATTTATGTGATTGATTATTCCATCTATGCTTTCAGTAGCTGGGATGAATTTATGGCCAAATACTTATAAAACCAAGGTGCCCCTGTGAGATGCCCAGCTTAGAGTGCTTTATTCTGCAAGGATGCGCCTGCCCGGGGGAATCTTATTTGTTAGTTTCTCAGCTCTTCCTATACAAATCAAGATGTATTCAGTAGTGATCAGTAATTCAAACCCCACCAATGTGTACTCCCCATTCATAATTTTCTCCAAAATGTACCCCTATTTTCCAAAGATTTTTAAGATGACAGTTAGGGTATCTTCTACTGTCTCAATAAAGCAGATTTCTAGAAGGAAACAGCTGGGAAACATGTTGGAATTACAGAGACGAGTTCTGTTTAGACAAACTTTTTTTTTTCTGATTACCAAGCACAGACAAACTCAGTGTTTTGAAAAGCAAACAGAGATGTTAGAAGGTCTTTCCCCAGGCAATTCAACAAGCACTTGAAGGATCCTTCTCCGACAAGGAGTATGCTTTGCCCTTTTAAAGCTCACTCACAGGTAAAGATGGTTATCCTGTGTTATAGATAATGGCTGACAGGATTGAACAGAATCCTCCCCGGGGACTGAAGCTAATGGGTTGGAAGTTCTGTGTCTTTAATCTATTTGCCCGAGGAATGCCATTTCTCTTTCCCAATACAGAACTCAAAACCCCAAAGCGGAGAATATACACACACACTCTCACACAAAGCCAGCTCCAGTAATCATATCTTTGATTTTTTGTTATTTAATTTTTGGAGCTTATTCTATTTCTCAGTTTTTTAGTATTATTTTTCTTGTTATCAGTTAATCGTATCTTAATACCAACTCTCCTTTCTGACACAGGATTTTTGTGCTAATGCTTCCCTTTCTCTGAAATGTTTTACTGCTCACATCTCTGCTGAAATGTCTCCTTCTTGGAGACAAAACTTTCCTGAATACCTTACCTAAAAATTGTTCCTGCTTTCTGCTCTCCTCCTCTAGATGCAACTTTAATTTTCTTCAGAGAAATTGCAATCATCTAGCATTCTTATACAATTCTTAGTCTGTTTATTGTCTGTTTTTCCCCACCGTGGTATAGGTATTCAACAAATAAATATCCCTTAGATTTTAAGTTACTGTAACTTTTTCAATATTGGCCTTGTAACTTCATTGTTAAATGGATAAATGAAGGAATGTTCAAAGGATTTAACTACAAGAGTTTAGGGAGGGGGAGCCCTCTCCTTTCTTACTTCCTCTCTCCAAGGCTGTCCTTGAGAAAGCTTGCACGCATTGGCATGTGTTCAGTTAATGACTGTGGGTCGAGTGCTAACTATGAACCTGGCACTGATCTAGATGCTAGTGGGAGGGTAACATTATACCCTTGCTAAGCCAGTCTTTTGTCTCTTTGTGAATACTTGAACACTCAACTATGATTTGGGGTTGGAACTTTTGTCTAAAATGAGTATTCTTCTGAGATCTCACATTACCATTATGTAAGGATTGTGTTCTTTTCCCATGGGGAAAGAGGTAGCAAAAAGATAACATAGATAAATGGAGTTTTGAGAAGGTACCCAGACGATTACTTTCTTGTTTTAAAAAAATGGATTGATTGATTAATTATCCAGTACTTGATTTGTAAGTGCATAATTTTTCTTACAGAAAATGCTTATAAAGAATATTATAAAAATAAATATAATTTTATTTTTACATCTGATTCTTAACCATTGAACTTATCTTATTGGAGTATTATTGGAAATTTTTAATTCTGAGGTTTCACATTACCAATAGCAACCACTTAATAGAAAATATTTTCCAAAATGAAGCACATTTTAACTGGGATGTGGAGGAGAGTGCTAAAGATGATCACTACATACATTAAATCCTTTATATTTATTTCCCAATTCTATTTTGTGTACACTTTTCACCTTCAAAGTTCTATGTCATCATCTTTTGGCTTTCACACTATACCTTCACAATTTTCACCTGGGTTACATCTCTGAAATTCTACTGTTTCTGCTTCTGTCACATATATTCTATAATATTCTTAAATCTCCATAATTTACTAATTTAGTGAAATTGTGTGCCATGTATTATAGCAAATAGTAATTTCAAAGGTCTATTTAAAATTGTCATTTTCTGTATAAAGGACTTTGAGAACTTTCTAGAAGTTATTTCTCAATAGGGCTGAGTTTTTTATTTTTGTATAGCACATTTGAACCCCATTATTTAATCTTTACTTACTTCTTTTTACTCCTACATTTATCCAGGTTTAAGTTTAGTGAATTGTTCTTTGATAACTCCAGAATACACTGACTGAATTCCTTTTAGGTGTCCATAGAATTTTATTCTTGATGTTAAAATATTTTGATTCTCAAATACATGCTTAGTGCACTATTATTAATTAATGCATGTTTTCTTATCATTTTCTTTGTAACATACTACTATTCCCAATTATGTCTCCAACTTTTCTCACAGTAGCCCTGAATAAGTACTTATTAAGTTAAATTGAATCCAGAAGAGTGATCTTCATTAAGAACTCTCTAAATATAAAAGTCAGCTCCTGGCATATATTCTGCCCTCCAGTTGGTAGGCATGTTTCTTTGCGGTTCTTTCAACTGTTCTGACTTTTGAAATTTCTCTTATTTCCTATGTGAGTAAAACATGTATATCAGCTATCAATTGCTGTGTAACAAACAACCCCTAAAACATAATGGCTTAAAATAATAGAGACTTATTATTTCTCATAATTCTCAGGAGTGGGCTCATCAGGGTGGTTCATCTGCTGCCTGAGATCTCAGCTGGGGTCACTTGTGTAGCTGCATAATGCTAGGAGGTCAGCTGGGGCTGGAATGTTCAAGTCAACTATACTCACATGTCTGGCCCCTCAGCTGCAGTTCTTGGAGCAGGGTTTGGGAGGGAGCTGGCTCTCTCCCTCTTCTCATTCATCAGTCTAGCCCAAGCTTCTTTACGTGACAGCTGAATACTAAGAAGGCAAAAAAGAAAGCTGCCAGGCTTCCTTAAGCCAAAATGTAAAAGTCACACAGCTTTACTTATGCCACATTCTCCTGCTCTAAACAAGTCCCTGGACAAGCCAGATTCAAGGGGAGGGACTCCACCTCTCAATGGGAGGGGCAGCAGAGTCACACTGCAGAAGGGCTGGTAGTGTGGGAGGAACTGTGGGCAGCCAGTTTTCAGATAATCTGTCACAGCAGGATAGCATGAAAGGAATGTGAAATTACCTGGATAAAGTTAAAATTTTACATCTGAGAAGAAAAACTGAGGCCTGGAGCAGTGAGATGGCTTACTTAGGGTGCTGCAGCTGGTTTCCCTTGCTACACGAAGCATGGTCCCTGGACCAGCAGAATCAGCATCACTGGGAACTCATCAGAAATACACTCAAGTCCCACCCAGAGCTACTGAACCAGCATCTGCCTTTTCCCATGCTCCCCAGGGGCTCAGAATGCACATCAAAATGTCCTGAGAAGAGCCATTGCTCTTTTTGTTTCCAGAACGGATATGGAAGACCTGCCACCTATTAAAGAAGAATGTTTCACAGTCAGAGACTTGACTCAGCATGGATAAAGCTTTGTTTACTTAATATCTATTATGTTTTTCTTAAAGCACTGCCCTTAACTCTTTATAGTTACTATTGAATTTAATCCTGACAACAACCTTGAAGGATAATGATTATAATAATTTCCACTTTACAAAAGAGGAAAATGATGCTCAAAGACCTGTACTTGTACATGATGGAGATGATGGAGCAGAATTCAAACCTAGGGTTTTCTGACTCTAGACTCCATGCTCTTAATTATGGGACTGTATACACTGGCAACTGCCACACAGCGGCCATGAAGGAGTCTAAATGCTTAGGGGAAGAGCCTGCTAGAGGGGAGCTATGGCATGTGGCTGGCTCGGTGAGCTGTCGCTTTTCTCCTGACGCCTCCCACTCCCACCTTGCCGAAAGTGAGGAGGCTGGCACAGGCGTGTGACAGATGGCGCAGCCCCTCTCAGCCGTATGTGCACTGCTCCCTGTTCCTGGGCACACAGCTGCCTGATAACGGGCAGCTGGGCAGCTGCCTCTGGAGGTGTCTCCAACGGCCGTTGCTCAGAGAGTACAGTCCAGCATTTTCTCCGCTTTCCCTTTGAGACACGTCTTCCTTCCGCTCCTCTTTCTCTCTTTCTCTCCACCTGGAGTAGAGAGCACTGTTGGGGCTCTGCCTGGGAGCCAGTGCCAGACCTTGAGCTGCACAGAACAGGTGGCACATGGATGAAGCTCATCCAAAAGTGGGTGAGCCAAGGAAGGAGCCAGGAACGGCTCCTCCTGGAATCCTGCTCCTGGGAGAGCTCGGCGCCTGCCAGAGCTTCCTTCCAGCAGCTGTGCGTGGGCTGGAAAGGCAGTTTCCTCCTGGCTGTTCCCTTTCCAGGAATGAGAGAGGAAGGAATGAAGAATGAGGACCAAGTGTAAGCCAGGGCACTCCTCTTCCGAGACCCGGAAGCCGTGGGAAGAGAGAACCAAGAAAGAAAGCTCCAGAATCCCTCCACATTGGAGTAAAGAGAGCAATATTTATGTTTGCTTTGCTCCCATCAGCACTTTATGTCACCACCAGATAGGTTAGCAGTTGACATCTAACACTGATTGTGCTATGTTAGCCCAGGTGCCATGGTTACCCTCTCTGGATTACAATCTATGTGCTATTACTTTCTTGGCAGCAGTTACTAGATCTTGATAAGCCTCAGGGTTCTCATCTGGAAACTAGGAGTAGTCATTTTACCTCCTCATATGGTTGCTTACCTAGGCCAATAGCTGGTATTTAATATATATTTGATAAATGATATTTAGTAATGTTAAAGTCTTCGTGAGGGCAGAAACTTTGACTTGTCCACTGTTGTATCCTTGGCTCCCAGAACAGTTCCTAGCTCATAGTACATAGTCGTTATTTGATAAATAAATGAATTATTTGATGAATGAATTAATGACCAAATCCTATAATGTTCTAACAGTTATTTTTGTGCTTGATCAGAGGGCTCACTGGCTTTAGTTAGAGGGTTGAGGACTTACACGTGTGTGTATGTGTGTGTAATTGTGTGTGTGTGATTGTGTGTGTGTGTAGGAGGTGTATATACATATACATATGGGGTAGACAAGACATTTTTCACATGCTGCTCAGTTGATCAGAAATGATACTTTTTTTTCTGAAGGTAACTGACTTCCCTCCCCTTCCTGCCGTCCTTCCTTCCTTCTCCCTTTTTTCTTTCTCCCTTTTTTCTTTCTCACTTTTTTCTCTCTCACTTTTTTCTCTTTCTCTTTCTCTCTCTTTCTTTTCTTTCTTTCTTTCTTTCTTTCTTTCTTTCTTTCTTTCTTTCTTTCTTTCTTTCTTTCTTTCTTTCTTTCTTTCTTTCTTTCTTTCTTTTTTTCTTTCTCTTTCTCTTTCTCTCTCTCTCTCTCTCTCTCTCTCTTTCTTTCTCTCTCTCTCTCTTTCCCCCCCCCCCCCACCTTCCCCTCTCTCTTCCTCCCTCCGTCCCTATCTTTCTCTTTCTGGTTCTTATTTTGTGGCATTAAAATCCCACCTCAGATTATATCTAAATAGATTGCTTTCATGCTCAGAGTAGAACAGAAAGAGTAACCTAGATAGAGACCCAAGGTCTTTGCCAAGTGAAATAGTACAACCTTTCTGCTCTAAAGATGGTTTTTCAACAATGCACTTGCTTTTGTTGTAATTGAAACCAAGCACCAGGACAGTCCTTCTATAGCCATCCTTTGGTGAATGAGCATCTGTGGGAGTGGAACTTCTCCTGATCTTGGCCTGTTGGAGACCCAGAGGCTCTGACAACTACCTTCTCCTTCACTCTACATGTGTTGGAAGGAAGACAGGATGAGCAAAAGACACACAAGTGAAAGGGCATAACCCGAGGCACAAGAATCAGTACATAAAAATCTGCTGTGTAGAGCAGGGAGTTACTCTGCTCAATAATTGAGTTCTGAGATGGAGAGATTGAGAGGACTTTCCACAGGTAAAGAAAGGGCCAAGAATGAAAGAAGACTAGTCTTGCCTTTCCTAGGGCTCTCCACCTTTTGGTCAGAGGTCGGGAGAGCCCGACCAGGGTCCTGGGCGTAGGGTGCTCTCTCGTCCCTCAGGTAGCCTGTGTTTTCCCGAAGGGGTGACTTTCTAACAAGAGCTGGGAGTAAAATATGCTCTTTCAGAAATGAAGTTTGGGATGGCTCTCAGTGCTGGGGTTTGCTTCAGAATCAATGAGAGCATGTCAGCATACACATGCCTGGACCTCAGAATTTCCATCAAAATTCCTGGAGGATCATCCAGGGTTTGTTTGTTTATCATTTTATTAAATAACCCTTTTTATTTTAGAATAATTTCATATTTACAAAAAAGTTGCAAAGATAGCCCAGACGGTTCCCAGGCAGCTCTCACCCCGTTCCTCCCAGCGTTAACATCTTAGCTCTCCCTAATACAATGGTATTTCTATCACCTAAACTCTAAACTTGATTTAGATTTCACCAGTTTTCCTACTACCCCCTTTTCAGTTCAAGGATCCCACCCAGGATACCACATTGCATTCAGTTGTCATGTCTCTGCAGAATTCCCTGGTCTGTGACAGTTTCTGTGCCTCTCCTTGTTTTCCATGACCTTGACAGTTTTGAGGAATCCCAGCCAGGGGTATATTTACTTTTTAAAAGTTTCAAGTTGAGTCTGACTCTGAAGGGCACTGCTGTTAGTAACTCCCTCCTCTACAGGTACTTGAGCTTGCATTTCATTGTGCATATATTTTCCCCCTGAGTTCTTAAAGGTTTTATTAAGATTTCATACTGCCTGTCAAGTATCTATGACATTTTGGTGACACATAACCTATTTTTGGTGAGGGATGAAAATATGTGTTGGCTAATAGAAGCCAAGGTAAAGTTGAAATTGAGATTTCAGTTTCAAAATATCAAAATGCATTATATGCACAAGCACTTTGATATAAGCATCTTTGGCCAAGTAAACTTTTTCGACTTTGATAAGGACAATAATCTTGCTTGTTGAGTGCTAGTTGTGAGCAAGGTACTCTGTCCTCAGTGAGTTAGGTGTGGTCAGGCATTTAACTCTGTGATGGCTTTTTGGATGTGTCAACTTGGCTAGGCTCAACTCCAGTCCAAGAAATATGAACTCACAGGACGAGAAAGATTCCCAGATGGTTGTTTTGGACCAGATGATTCTTGCTCTTGCTTGTACGACAGATTATAGTAGAGCATGGTTTCTTAACAGTGGCACTAATTGATATTCGGGACCAGATGATTCTTTTTTGGAGGGATATCCTGTGCATTGTAGGATGTTTAGCAGCCTACACTAAATGCCAGTAAATGCCAGTAGCAGCCCGGAGTTGTAACAAGCAAAAATGTCTTGAGAAATTGCCAAATGTGCCCTGAGGGACAAAATCACCCCCATTTGAGATCTCCTGGAATAGATGGAAAGTTAGCACAGGGCTGTTGCGCTAGGTTCCAAGATAAAATATTTACAGCATAATGAAAACTGTTAGGAAGAAAGAATGAATGGCAGATCCAGTCACTGCCCTGGAGAACAGGAAGCACTTGGTCAAGGAGGAGAAGGAAAGGAGGACGGAGGGCCTTGGGTTCACCCAGCGTAACAAGCGTGATCCTATTGAAATCAACAAACATTTTCTGAACTTCAAAATTAGGCAGTGTTAGGATAACAAAACAGAGGAGTGTCCTGCCGCTGGTGGTGACATTGCAGAGGCCAGTGGATGGGAAGATAAACTGTTCCAGGATGTAGGTTCATTTTACTTTAGGTTAAGATGGGGAAGGTCTTCTGCCTTTCAGTCTTCCATTAATGCCTACCCAAGGACTGTGTGTCTCGTTGTTCTAGAAACCTCTCAACCATGTAATAAGGGGAGCTCCACCTCCCATAGGTTGTTTTCTTTCTGCAATGGGGTCAATGTTTATGCTTCTGACAGAGTTGTGTAAGCATCCTGAGATTTTATAGCCATTTTAAAAGTCACTATTTATATTTGCACCTGAATCCTTTCACCAGTATTTTTTTAAATCCCCTGTAATCAAGCTACCTTTCTGCTTTAGATGAATATATAAGAGTTCAAGGAGTCTTTCCTTTAAAAGAAGTGTCCCTTATTAATGCTCTTCAATGTGATTTCCCCGTTTCAGGCTGCCAGCCATTGAGTTCTGAATGATTTCCCCTGTGTGATGGTGCAGACACCCTCCTTCAGCCCTTTAGGCTATCATGGTTTAGATAATCCAATTAGCTTTCCTAAATCCTAGCAGCAGAGGTGCTTTTAAGAAGGGAATTCAAACTTGACTACATCAGTTGCTTGCTCCTGCAGTGTTCCTTCCTTATCTTTCCACCCCCTGGTGCCAAGCTGGTGTTTGTAAAGAGGCCAAGGTGATATTAGGAGTCCTTGCTTAGTTCAGGTGACCAGCAGCAGTGAGCCCTGTTGCAACAGTCCACGGGTAGCACGAGGACTGGACTGCTGAACTGCTCACCGGAGAACACTTAACCAGGTGCTTCTCAAACTGGATGGTGCCCACTGATCACCTGGGCAGCTTGTTAAAATACAGGTGCTAATTCAGTAGGCCTGGGACCAGGCCTGGGATTCTGCATTTCTAGCTAGCTCCCATGGAATGCCAGTGCTGCTGATGCCCAGGACAGACCACTCTTTTTTGTTTTTTTTTCAACTTTTTTTTATTGAGTTCTAGCCATTTTACAATGTTGTGTCAAATTCCAGTGTAGAGCACAATTTTTCAGTTATACATGGCCATACATATATTCATTGTCACATTTTTTTTCCGCTGTGAGCTACCATAATATCTTGTATATATTTCCCTGTGCCGTACCGTATAATCTTGTTTATCTATGACTACTCTTTGAGTAGTGAAGATTTAACCCAGTCTTGTGGTTGGAGGTTTGGAAGCTGCTAAAGTCAGTATCTGACTTAATCAGGATGTAAGTTCCTTAATGTTTGTCTCATCTTGCTTTCCTCGAAAACCTTGATGATTACTGTTCCAGTTTTCTGCTTTAAAATATGGTGTGAAACATGGATGAATTACTGAAACAGTGCGTTGAGCAAAAGAAGCCAGACACAAAAGAGTACATACAGTATGACTCTATTTACATGAAATTCTGGAACAGGTGAAACTAAACTGGAGGGGTGGATATTAGATCCGTGGTTTCCTGGGCCTGGGGTATGGTGGGGTTGTCTGAATTTGTTAGGGGTGATAGTAGTCCTTGTATTTTAGAGAGAATACTGATACATTTACAAATAAATAATACAATTCCTGAGACTAGGTTCAAAATAATCCACTGGGGGAAATGGGTAGGCATATAGCTAAAACAAGAGTGGCCACGCATTGATAATTGTTGAAGCTGGGTGTTGGGTACACGGCCTTCATTGTACTATTCTTGACTTCTGTGTATACATGACTATTAACAGAACATACACTTAAAAAAAAGTGATTGTCTGTTAGGGCATTTCTTCTCATGATAAAAGCTATTTTCTGAATGTAGATGTTATCACTGAAGACGACTTTCATTCAGTTACTCAACATACATTCATTGTGTACCTACTATGTGCCCTGCACTGCACTAGGTACTGGGGTTCATTAATGAATGGAGCTGGAAAAAACCTCTCTGCTGTCAGAGTGCTTGCATTCTGGCGCAGAAGACAAGCAGTAACAGATTAGGGTAATAAGGAAGTAAATGGGTTGTGAGATATGTAAGACATCAGTGCTCCGTGAACACTGAAAGAGGGTGAGGGGTCAGAAGTGAGGAAGGGAGCAAGGGTGAGAGGGACAGGTGAGGGCTCACTGAGGAGTTGGGTGCTCAGGGTAGGCCTCCCTGTGATTACATTTGCATCAAGACCTGAAGGAAGTGAGGGATTTACCTCATGCAGATAATGGGAAGGAACATTCTAGGCAAAGAACAACTGATGAGAAGGCCTCTGCAGGAGCAGCCTGGAGCTCAAGCCAAAAGGAAGAGGCCTTGTGACTGACTGGAATGTGAGGGGGAGGGAAGGGAGATATGAGAGAGGAAACCGGGCAGTAATGGGTCCAGGTCAGTCTTTGTAATGACTACCTTACTCTGAGATGGAGGCCACCTGAGGGTTTTGAGTGGAGCGTGATGTGACCTGACTGTTGTGTTGAGAACAGATTCTAGGGGCCGGGGCAGAAGTCAGGGGGGTAGGCTGGCAGGTGACTCCACTCGCTTGGACTGTCTCCGATGTCTTCTCTCACGTGTTGCACGTAGATTGCTCCATATGCTATGATTCACAGCCAAGGATACCCTCCTCTTTTCCGATCTCTCCTCTCTTTCAAATATCATTCAGTTTGAAACACACGCCAGAACCTTGCTACCCAAGTGTGGTCCCTGGACCAGCAGCATCAACCTCACCTGGGAGGAGCCTCAGAGATGCCCCATCACTAACCCAGGTGAGAGACTGTGGGAGAGTCGGACAAAATGGAAGCTCTGGAGGTAGGGAGAATGAGTCAGATTCTGGAAGTAATTTGCAAGTAGAGCTGACAGGATTTCCTGACCAATTGAGTGTGAACTCTGAAGGTTGGAACCTGAGTAAAGGGAAAGATGGAGTTGCCTCTGAGATAACACTGCTTTGGGTCTCTGAGAGAGGGTTTAGAGGTTGTTTAACAAAGCCTCCGCTCTGCAGTGAACATAACATCTCCCTTCCCTAAAGACAGACTTATGTTTGTGCAGTAGCATCATACCAACTACAGAATGGCTGTTCCGTTGTACTGAGGAATACAGGAAGCCTGGACTAGACATCTGTAGGGCATTTCTGTTGATGTCGCAGCTGATGGCATCGTGATGCACATGTCTCTGTGGCACCCTAATTGTTCACGCCGGAAATGCACCTGGGTGATTGAGAATGTATTTGTTTCCTTTCAGCATGTGGCTGGTGACTATAGCAAGAGGCAGGTTGCAGAATAATTTGTTAGTACAGAAGAAAATGGCTGAAGAGTTGATTGTGAACCAAAACCTGATATCAATTCTAATCTTATTTTCCCTTGCTGTGACTCAGAAATGATGTTGGCTTTCTTTGCAGCTGACACTTTGTGCTGTCAACCTCCACTTTTATTTCTTTGTTTTGGCTTTTTATTGTCACACCATTGCCGTCTTTTTTTTTTTTTCCCGAGAGCTAAGGTTTAAGGCTTAAATGATAGAATAATATATTAATGATTATTTTTCTCTAGTCTCTGAGTTACCGAATAATGCTTTCATTTTTATGAAGAGTTTTGAACATAAGACACATTCACTTAAATGGACAATTATGTGAAAGAATTCTTACGGGTCATTTTATACCAAGAATAGGAGCACCATTCCAAATGGACGGTATTCCTTCCTTTCTGTGAATTTGTTACTTGCTTTCAATATACCATCGTTCTTCCCTGAATCATTCCCTGCTATTACCCCAACCTCACAATAATAGAAGAATATTGGATATTAAAGAATTATTCAAATGCCTGGTCTTTGGAAAAATACTCTCTTAGTGATTCAGTCCCAGCCTCTGAACAATATTGTTTAGGTCAATGTTCTTTAGTTTCTTTCAGGTCTGGCCGGAGCCAAGTTCCTTGTTTCTCTTCTACTTTTACATCCAATTGTAAGCAATCCAATATGAAAGATATAATAATTTGACAGATTATTAAATTGCCTTTCAGTGAGATTTGTTGTTTAACTCTCACCTCAGCAAAATAGAATTAGTGGGAATCTGCTTTGTGGCAGCTCGCACTTGGCATGGGAAATCATCTCTTAGAATGGAACTGGAATGGAAATGGTGGTAGCTTCTCACCTCTCTCTCTCTCTCTCTCACCCAGGCTAAGGCACAATTCCCTGAAGGAAAGTGAGTGGCTGAGCAAAGAGCAAAGGTGAGGGCCAGGAGACTGGCCCAAGGTTACTACAGGAACCCAGGGGAGTCAGAAGGGAGTCTGGCATCGCTGGCCTGGCTCTGGAGCTTTCATGGGTAGATTCTGGATATGACTTAAATACAGGGCTAACAGGATTTGCTGATGGGATAAATATATGTGTGAGCCAAGGATAACTCTGCGGTTTGGGGCCTGAATAACTGGAAGAATGCAGTTGATAGGCAGGGCGTTCTCAGGGGGCTATACAGAAGGGAAGCTGAGGAAGGCAGGGTTTAGAAGGGTAAAGCGGCATTGAGGAGGAGGCAGCTGCTGTTGGTCACTTTGTCTACAGTCTTTGAGAGGGGTTACTAGTCTGATCTACCCCTGGACATTTTCCAAATCTTTCTAGTAAATGAAAAAGGCTGGCAAAGATAAGTGGTGTATATTTGTATGTCAGTATTGAACACAGACATCAATCCCAAAATGATATATATTGCCCCAGTTTTCTAAACTATAATATTTTCAGTTTTAATATTTATGCTAATATAACACTCTTATTGAAGAAAAATGGATTCAAACTGGTTGAAGAGCAAATGAAAACCATATTCATATACAGTTTAAATTCCTTGACCCAAAACATCAATTAAGTAAAATATTAGGTTATTGCAGAAGTATCGTCAGTTTATTTTGAAATGGTCACACTTACCGTCTCTGTCTTTCTCTTTAAAATGGGTAGGTATACATAGTTATCATCTGGTTTAAAGCATTGTCATTTTTATTTTTAAATATTTTTTATTCTTTAATGTTTTTGTTGCATCCAAATAATTTAATCCAATGCTTCCTTAGGCAACCTGATGGTCTCCCACTCCTGGTGGTCACCATATTGATACTGAACTCAGTGTGGAGACCCGATCCCCAGAGCACGCTACAGCCCACAACTCCTGGGCTCAAGCATTCCTTCTGCCTCAGCCTTCTGAGTAGCTGGGACTACAGGCACATGTCACCACGCCTGGCTGTAATTTTTATTTTTTACAGTGTCTATTTCAATAGAAACCAGACGGAGCCCTCCATTATAAAAAGTAGACTTCATAAAGTGCAGCCTTACTCACTGAACTCACATAATTAAGGAGAGACTTTTCCACTAAGCACGAGGCTGTGGAGGGTATACATCTTTTTCATCAAATCCTGTTGATCCTTGACCTTTTTAGTTGAAGGGCAAGGGACACTGTTAAAATGTTGGCTTTCAAGAGGGCAAGAGCTTAATTTGGGCTTTAAATTTAGCATTCAGTTTTGCCCTACCAATATCAAGTCAAGTGGTTTTATACAATTAGCTGAAACCAATATTGAACTTCCTGTCTTGGTCCTCACTTTCACCCTTCTCAGGAAGCAAGTTGGAATTGACTCTGCATCAGCTTTGACCTCCAACACTCATGGGAGGTCAATACTCATCAGCACCTTTCAGGAATATCAACAGTGACCATACTCAGACAGAGTTATTATTGATCCTTTGATTGCTATTCTTGCTTTAATGTTAGGTCTCTGAACTCTTGACCTTGTCCCCATAGCTTCTGAACTTTCATATTATGATTGTGTTTAAAGATACAACAGTGTTATTGACATGTAGAGAATAAATCTATTTTTGGTGATAAGGGAAGTAGCTCCTCAAGTAACAAGACTGTGTTTTTGCTATTATTTTCTGTGGCAAAGTTAGTTGTATCCATAACAGTATTTCCCCCTTTTCCTTGCCACCAGGAACTCAATTTTACTTTGGTGGCAATGTGTACTACACCAGGAGATGAGTCTAAATAAGTGGTCTAAACCAGTCGTCTACATAAGTGCATGGTAATTCCATTTCCCTTGGACAGATACTCTCCTTCCCAGCCCCTCTTGCAAAGTAGGTGGCCATGTGATTTTTGACCAATGAGACATAAGGGTGAGACTACTGAGGGATATCCAGGAGAGATTCTAACTGCCTGACAAAAGAGAGAGTTTGGCAAGACACCTCCTCTGCACTGTACTTTCCCCCTTCTTCCTGCCTTGAATGTGGTTATAAGATGTAATGCCTGGATTTATAGCATCCATCTTGTAGCCATGAGGTAACAAACTAAGGCAAAAAGTGCTAAGGATGACAAGGTGGAAAGATAAAAATTATCCTGGGACCTTGGTGATTTTGTTGATCTAAGGCATCAACCCAGGAACTCCCTACGTTCTCTTATTGAGATAATAAAATCTATTTATTTTCACATTGTTAATAATTCTGTTCCTCAATAAGAAACATTCCTTATTGATCAGCTTCTCTCATATTCTTCAGACAGATTATTCATATACTCCAGTTTGAGCTAGTTTTGAATTCCCTACAGTGAAAGCAATATAGAGGCAAAGGTTATCAGAATCATTCAAGTACTTTAGGAGACCCTGACCACACTTACAGAAGCTGTGTGGCTCTAACTGCTGAAGCATGGTACCATGTTGTGGCAAAGGGCCTCTCCATCCTTCTGAATGAACTCCACCTCCATGCTGGCACCTTAGAGAGCAGCCACAGAGAGACTCTTTGACATAATTTTGGTAGGGCCTGATAGAAGCAAGGAGGCTTCTCCAGGAGACTGAGTGGGCAGGAGATGGAAACCAGGGTAGCAAGAACAAAGAGGACAGGAGAGACATCTGGGATGGACTGTAGCTGGCAGATGTTTTTGTGGACACATGGGAGCTGGGAACTACTGTGATGATAATGGTAGGAGAGAGAGTTGGGGGCTTCATTCCAGTTGCTTTACAAATGAGTACTGTTGAGCAGGAAGAAGACTAAGAGTGCAGAGAAAGGAGACAGCTTTCCCAGGTGATGTCAACAGCAGAGGCTGGCTCCTCCTATGCAGAAGCCACTCAAGAAAAGGAAAAATGTGCCTCTTGTTCCTCTCAGTTGAAGCTGGCGGTTAGGAGGAAAGTGAGTGTCTCTAAACCACTCCCAGCCTCTTTTCTTATTTTTCCTTCTTAGTTTGAAAGTTTTAGTGTAATCAGGTTGGCCTCACATCTTTATACGTAGCTAAGCCTTAGAATGTTACCCTTGGAAATGGAAACTCATGGTTGATATGGGACAAATTGTATTCTCCTCTCCTCACGATCCAAAAGGAGATCATTTACCAGAAAGATATTTTCTTCCTGTCTTATGTCTAAATGATTGACACAATGAACAGACAGCTTTAGTTTACTAGTGTTCTGGTAGGCTAGATAGCAAATGAGTTGTTGGGACAATAACACATAAAAGAAATATAAAGGCTCAGATTCCTCCAAGGACAAAAATACCACTTGACAGATGAGTCCACTGGCCTGACAAACTAGTGAACTTATCTTGACCTATGGAGAAAAAAAGTCCTGTGTACACATGATGACAAAACAAGATTTGGGTCTGCCTGTGGATTTCCTTCTGGTCAGACAGTTTTTAAATGCTTCATCAATTCTTGCAATATTTTTAAATGTGAAAGTTCTCTGTTGCTCAGTCACAATTGTAGGACATGACAACCAATTGCTTATGTTCTTTCTTTTTTTTTTAAACCTTTATTGTGGTATGATTCCTGTACAATAAACTACATATATTTCAGATGTACAATTTGAAGAGTTTTGATAGATGTATACACCAATGAAATCACCATCACAATCAAAATAGCTAACATTTCCATCAAGCCCCAAGAGGTGCAAATTTCGAATTCCCAATTTATCCCTTTCCACCCCCTTTACCCCTGGTAACCATAAGTATGTTCTCTATGTCTGTGAGTCTGTTTCTGTTTTGTAGATAAATTCATTTGTGTCCTTTTTTGTAGCTTCCACATATAAGTGCTATCATATGGTATTTTTCTTTCTCTTTCTGGCTTACTTCACTTAGAATGACGATCTCCAGGTCCAGCCATGTGCTTATTTTCTCATATTTATAGCAGAATAAGTGAGATTACAAAAAAAAAAAAAAGAGACTTCTTCTAGACAGTGGCAAAATGGGGAGGGGGATTTATGGATCACCAGCTCTGTCCCAGGTGTGAGACTGGGTGCTGTAGTTTTGTTACTTCATATTATTTCATTTAATTCTGAGGTCATTGCCGTGACCCCATTTTAGAGATAGGATAATGGTAATTAAGTAGTGTACTTAACTAAGGTAATTACATTAAGTGATGCTAAAGGAGGTTAAGAAACACCCAGGGGGTGCAGCTTTTAAGTGGCCAAGTTGAGATTAATACCCATATCTGCCACTAAAGCCAATGTAGGGGGAGGGTATAGCTCAGATGGTAGAGCACATGCTTGGTATGTATAAGGTCCTGGATTCAATCCCTAGCACCTCCTCTAGAAATAAGTAAAACCTAATTACCTACCATCCCCAAAAAAGAAATGTCTCTAAAGCCAATATACAATGTACTACAGTATCCTTGTAGTTCTCTACAAGTCTAGCCTGTGGTTCACAGTCTGTTGGTCTTGTGTACTTCAGAGAGGGCTGGGAATTTGCAGATTCCTGAACCCTGGCTCTAGAGATCTGAATTCTGTTGCTTTTTGGGGGGTGTGGTCAGAAATTCCCATTTTCCCAGGCACATTCTATGATTGTGATGCTGACTGTCTGAAACCAATACTTGGAGGAGTGCTGGTCTGGACCTGAGGTTCTCCATGCTGGCTGCACATTGAATCTCCCAGGGTTACACAGTACCGATACTTTGTGCCTCACTTCAGATTCTCTGGAGTGGAGCCCAGGCATCAATATGTAAAAGTCAAGTCCTGCCCCCCTCTGAGTCGTGGCCATTCTGATGGACAGTGAGGGTTGTAAATCTCTGGTCTAGCTGTTTCTGGCCGTGGTTTCATCATTGAGTAAGTGCATGATCACTGACAGCCCTGGCTCCTTCATAAGACGTTGGACCATGATGCTTAATTTCATGTGTCAACTTGACTAGGCTAAGGAATACCCATATAGCTGATAAAACATTATTTCAGATTGTGTCTGTGAGGGTGTTTCCAGAAGAGATTAGCATTTGCATCAGTAGACTGAGTAGAGGACCTGCCCTCATCCATGTGGGGAGGCATCATCCAATCCACTGAAGGCCCCGGTAGAATAAAAAGGCAGAAGAAGTATGAATTCCTGGCCTCCAGAGCCACATAAGCCAATTTCTATAATAAATCTCATATGTATCTCTGCATATCCTATTGGTTCTGTTTCTCCAGAGAGCCCTGACTGATACATGGACTCTACCTTCAAGATCTTTTCCTGATACCTGGGTCTTTGAGGAAAACTACATCGTTGGTATTGGATGCATTAGTCATTGCATTCAGTAAAAATTCCAAATATATTATATATGATTGCCTTCTAGAATTAAAAATTTTAATATCATTTCCCACTTGGCAAATAAGGAAAAATAGAATATTTGCAGGTAAAACCTGATTTTGTTTTAGCACTTCCTGCAGAATAAAGATCAAGAATTTCCCTGTGGTAGCTCAGAGAGAAAAAAATGTGACAATGAATATATATATATTCATGTATAACTGAAAAATTGTGCTCTTCACTGGAATTTGACACAACATTGTAAAATGACTATAACTCAATAAAAAATGTTAAAAAAAAAAAAAAAAAAGAATTTCCCCAGGAAGGAAAGTATAGCTCAGTGGTAGAATGCCTGCTTAGCATGCATGAGGTCCTGGGTTCAACCCCCAGTACCTCCATTAAAAATAAATAAACAAACCAAGAAATAAATAAATAAACCCAATTACTTCCCCCCGTAAAAATTAAAAAAAAAAAAATTCCCCAAAGCTGTAAAATAGAATCGGAGGACAAGGGCTGAAGATGTAGGTAGTGAGTGAATGAGCAGAGGGGTGGCAAGACCCCAGGTCAAGTTCCCTGTTTCAGTGGGACTCCCAGCAAGTGCTGGAGAAAACAGATGTGGAGGAAAGAGAATGGAAGTATGTGTAGATTTGGTAATTATCATTGTTCTTAACTGTGGCAGACAGTGAAAGCTGCCAATACATCCTAGTATTCTAGTTCTGCTAGGATTCTGTGACTTGAACAACATGGGTCTATAACTCTGTATCCCATAAATACAACGCTGTATTCTGTAAATATTTCCTGGATGAATTACTTCCTCCCGACTTAGAGAAGGTTCATAAATGCGGAAAGTGAATTTGTCCTTTTTGTTTAAAGGATCAGTCAGTCTAACTTGGCAAACTGATGGTGTGTTGCATCTGAACAGTGTGTTGCAGTGTCCCTCAATAATGATGTCATTTGAATATTAACTAGGTAAGAATATGACTTTTTGGGAAAGTATCTCAGTGCTCTGAGTTAGTGGAATACTGCCTAACCAGGTGTTGCAAACTTAAATGCCTCCGGCGGGGCAGAGAGGCAGTCTAGATGGGAGTACTGAGCACATAGAGAACAGAACGGAATGGTGGGAACAACGAAACATTTGAATGTGCGAGCCCTGTCTGAAAGCGTGCGTTCAAATACAAAATTTCTAGAAAAACATTGTGTGGGCGGAATAAAATACATCCAAGGGCCCCGACTTTGTAACCCCTGATCCAACAAAGCCAATTAGTATTCTGTTGCAGGCTGATGTTGTGTAGCTTTAAAACCATAATCCTTTGATTATTTAAACACTCTTTACAACTTTCAACAGCTACTTTGTTGCCAGGATCTCCTTTCTGATAAAGAAAACAAAACTCAAGACATACAAACAACCCTGTGTGTTCTTTAAACTGTAGCTAAACATATGGGAACTTCTTTCCTGTGGATGTTGTCATTCTCTGTGCACTGTGCTGAATGGGGGAGAAAAATTCACCTTTTTCCGTGTATATACATAAATAACATGGTGTAGACAAAACATATGCTGCCTTTGTCACTTAGATATTTTCACACTGAGTAGTGACTAGTGTTCAGAAATGTAAATTACTGATACAGATACCTGCCAAAGTTTCTAAGCATAGATCTCCATAGGATATGGATATATATGTGTGTGTACACACACTCACACACACACACACACACAGAAAAAATGGGCTTTCTAGAAACACAAAACAAATAGCTTTCAGGATGTTCTTGTCTTGACTGCAGTTGACTTTTATTTCCTATTCCTTGGTGCAGTGTGTTGACCTTATAAATGTTATAAGATGTTGACCTGTAAATATAAATAAGAATTGTCCATAAGTGGTATTGTATTTCTGAACACAGAAGTCAGATTCTCCTCTAAGCTGCATGAGGTTGCTTTGAGCTTGTAGTATTGAAAAGTAATAAAACTTTTTTTTGAGAAGCATTTTCAATTAGAGTGGTTAACCAAATATTCTAATAATAGGGATTATTTGCTACAAACATCTGCTACAAAATGGAAACTCAGCAAAATATTCTTGTCCCTCAGTTGTAGGGGTCAGAAGGCTGTCCTACATTTTTCTGGCAGAAAAGGCAAATAAGCCTGACTATTTCAATCTAACAAACATCAAAGCTGTTTCTTGGAGGCACATGAACAAGCTGTAGTTCCTGCCCTTGTACAGAGAGAAATATGGTACCAAGCTTTGTTGTCCAGTATGGTAGCCTCTAGTCACATGTGGCTGTTTAAATTAAAATTAAATTAAATTAATCAAATTCAGATCCAGTTCCTTAGTCACACTGGCCACATCACAAGTGCTCAGTAGCCCTGTGTGGTTAGTGGCTACCATACTGGACAGTGGAGATATAGACTATGTCCATCATCATAGAAAGTTCCATTGTGCAGTGTTGTAGAAATGATGAACTCACCTCTGGAGTCAGAATGACTGCGTTTGAAACCAAGAAGAGTCCCTTGAGATCGCTGTGTCTCAGCTTCCCCCATCTGTGAGATGGGCATGATACTTTCAAGAGGGCTGCTGTGAGGATTAAATGAGTTTATCATATAAAATACTTTTATAAGTACCCGGACCATAGCAAGTGTGTGATAGATCCAGTGGGGACTTCCTCAATAGATGTTCAACAGATCATTCTGAACACTCAGAAGAGGCAGCAAATTAATTCTGATGCAGAGAGATTGAAGAAGCTTCATGGAAATGGTGACATTCAAGTTGGACCTAAAATGATGACTTTTAACAAGTAAAGAAGGGAAGTGGGTGGGGAAGAAGGGTATTTAGCCTGTGCAGAGGCATGGAGGTATTAAATTATGTGGCACATCTGGGTCATGGCAAAATTGCCCAGTTTTCCCATGGAAAAGAGTAAAGGCAGAAGGTGAGGCTTGGACGGCAGAGGAAGAAAGACTATGGTGCCTTGCCTGCCACACAAGGTGGCCAGATTGTATTTTATAAAAAAAGTAAGGAGCCATCAAGGAATTTTGACATGACCATACCTAAGGCTTAGAATGATAACAGTGGTGATATTGTGGAAGATGGATTAAAGTGGAGGGGTCCAGCAATCAGGAAGGAAGGAGTGGGGGATGAGATCTTGAAGTAAGTCTGTGATCTTGAATTAAGGCTGAGAAAGTATGGAGGTAAGAGAGAGAGGGGTGTTGAAAAGTCTTGGGGGTGAGTTCCATGTAAAGAGGTGGAAAAGGGGGGCTTTGAAGACAACTGCTTGGGCTTCTGACTTGGGTGGAGATGCTGTTACTAAAACGGATTTGGGGAGAAAGATCAGGCACACATCTCCTGTGAAGCCTTCCTTGACCTCTCCAGACAGTGCTGACAGCTCCTGTTTTGTGTTTTACATTCTAGCTCTAGATGGCAGCAGCGGTCTTGTGCTAATCTGATTCTCCCTGCCATGGGCTGTGAGTTCTGTAAGGACAGGACCAAACCACATCCACACGGTTATGTGTCTTCTTGGGGAACCTCTCCCATCCTTTTTCTTGCCAGCAGACACCCCCTCCCACTAAAATGCCGAAATCTGTGTTCCTAGCCTCCCTTGCCACTCAGGCCTGGGCGTGGCCATGTGAGTCAGTCCTGGCCAGTGTGAACTGAGGGGACTGTTGGGCCTGGGGCTGGGCAGAGACTTTCTTCCTTGACAGAGGAGCATATTGAAATGGGACGCTTGTCTCCCCTTCGTGCTTTAAGGCACTGTTTTGAGAAAATGTGACAGGTAGAGCTGTGGCTGCCATGTTGTCACAATGAGGCAAATGTGAATAATCATAGAAGCTGACAGTGAACCCTGGTATTGTTGAAGCCCTGGACCAAATATGGACTGCCTTTCTCCTCGTATTTCCCTGGCTCTTTACATCACTTTAAATAGGTCTTCTCTTACTCATGTGCCCTCAGAGGCAAACTTGCCCCTAGTAGAGAACCATAGTTCTAGGCAGATACTTTGTTTATATGTCAAAATCTAAAGGACAAATAATAGAAACTACAGAAATACCTGTTATGAATCGCTGGTGAGTACATGAGAATCCATCTAACAGCCTAAGGAATGGGATGGCGGGGAGGACAGAGCCTATGGGGACTGGGAGGCTGTGCACAGGAATTGAGGAGCCAGGTGACATCATGGGTGCTGTGGAGGGGTGATTGGTCTGGCTGGAATGTTCCAGAAAACTCCTAGGGAGTCAGGGTCAACAGCAGACACCAAGAAACAGGCTTGGCAGTTATCATTGGAGTGGATCCAATGACAGTTCTTGCCTACTTCAGGAGCTGAATTTGGAGATGACTCGAGAAAATGCTGCTAGAAGCAGGACTTCCACCATGAAAACTAGTTGATGTTTCCACATCAAGGCTATTAACTGAAGCTGCCTCATTATATTCCATTATCTAGGTTTTAAAGCCTGAATAGAGTAGACTGTCTTTAGAAAAAGGCCTCCCCTCCTCCTCCTTGCTCCTCTTCAGAGATTGTCAGTTTATCCACGGGACAGAGCTCAGCACCTGTGACAGCGCTGCGTGCTCTGTGCAGATAACTATCACACTGTTCTGGAGTTAGTACTGAATTACCAAAGGACAATATGGCAATGAAGAATAGTAAATGGATATTTATTAGTGAGCAAATCTCTTCTTAGGCCTATAATTCCTGGATTAAAAACAACCCAGGTGGCATCCTTTTAAGAAACATTACACAAACACGCCATATTCTCCTCCCTCCCACCATCTAAATTCCTGATATAATTGCCAACGCTCCCCCAACCCCCATTTTGTTTCTAATAAAAATAGAGATCCTTTCTTTGTACCATTGAGATTTTGCATTGCTAAGACCAGGGGGAAAATAAGGGAGGAAAAAAAAAGCCAAGTATGTTTTCAGCTTTTGCAGTAACTGTGGGCTTTAATCAAAATTGATGATTAATGCTAACATCTTTATTTAAATGCCGGTGTTGTTATGACAAGTAAATTCCATTCGGCTGCACAGTGGCCCTATTAAATAAATGCACTGAACCTTTCTTCTTGCCTACAGGTTGGCTCAACAGCCTCCATCCTTCCCTTCCCATCTCCACTGTCTACAGTCCCCAAACAATTGATCATAATATCTTCTGTATGGTAATTAGTCCTGGAAGATGAGCTTTGATTTGAAATTATGATTTATGGAACAAAGGAAAATGTCTCTTTTGGTAAGACTGATACATTCTGAGCTTTAAATTCCCCTCAGGGTGAATTTCTTCAGTTCCTAAGAAGAATCTAGGAAGAAAGCAAAATGATATTTGAACAAAACCTACTGTGTGCTAAGATTTGCTCTCATTTACTTCTCACAGCATCTCTGGGACACAGAGATGTTCAGTGTTCTTATTTGACATACAGACAGAATGAAACTCAAAAGAGTTAATGAAATTTGCCCAAGGCTACAGCACTAGTAAATTTTAAAATCAGGTTCCAAGGACAAAGTGCTGTAGCTCTGACACCCGTCTCTTCCACTTGGGCCAGCTGCTGCCCATTCCGTGAGGTCTAGGAACTGAATTAACCCTAGACAAGGGGAGAAGGGAAAGATGTTTTATCTTCAGTGCCCTCTAAACCACCTTTCTGTATGTGTCTAGTTAGCCATTCCCAATGCATCTGAAAAGTCAGGGTAAAACTGGCCAACTGCTTTAACAAACATCCTCCAATTCAGCGGCATAATGTGATAGATGGTTTCATTGTCCCCAGTTGTCTAGTCTCTTGCTATGTAAGAAGACTGTCATCCTCACCCATTGCCACATGACTCGCAATGCGTCTTTGTGGCAGTGTATTAGTTCGCTAGGACTGCCATAGCAAAATATCACAGATGAGGTGACTTAAACAACAGAAATTAATTTTCTCACAGTTCTAGAGGCTGGAAGTCCAAGATCAAAGTGCTGGCAGGTTTGCTTTCTCCTGAGGCCTCTCTCCTTGGCTTCCAGATGGCCACCTTCTCATTGTGTCCTCACATGGCCTACTCTGGGTGTCTCTCTCTCTTCTTTTAAGGACACCAGTCTTACTGAATTAGAGCCCCACCTTCATGATCTCATTTATCTTTAATTACCTCTTTAGAGGCCCTATCTCTAAATACCGTCACATTGTTCATTAGGACGTCAACCAGTGAACTTTGCGGGGATATAGCCCAGTCCATAACAGTGGGTAAGTGGATTTTCCACTCTGCTAACTGAGGCTCAGCCATATAACAGGCTTCAGCCAATGAAATGTGAGCAAACATGATGGATGCCAGGTCTGAGCAGAAGCTTTAAGAGCCTTGCGTAGTTGCTCTGTTGTTGGTTCGTTTTCCCCTGTGCCATGAAAACAGCATGTCTCATGGATTCTGGAATAAATAAAACATAAGGAGCATAGTCATAGCCAGAAAGCTGTTATCATGTATTATGAACTATAAATAAACCTTTTTTTCTCTTAAGCTATTGAGATTTTTGAAGTTTGTTACCACAGCATAACCTAACAAAAACTGACCAATACATGTAACAATGTAAACATTTATTAATTCTTGCTCAGTTACAATCGAATGCAGCTTGGATACCTCTCCTTTTATGTTTCTCTTTCCAAATAGTAACTCAGGAATCTGAGCTCCTTGCATTATAGGCTTCTGTTATTTTGAAGTCCTCATGTGTTGACACTCAGATGGAAGAGAAAGCCAGTGATTTCTTGGGAGATTTTAGTGGAGAAGCCTAGATATGAAATGTATCACTCTGTCTTCATGTCTTTGATGAGAATTAATCTCATGGTCTAAACTTAAATGCAGGGGAAGCTTAAGAACAGTTTTCCAGAATGCCCAGGAAAAGGAAATATTGGTGTGCATTTTGCTACCTCTGCTTGGTCACCTCTCCTCAATATTTAATTCCTGAGAGGGGTCCTCTCCTTCAGCTGTTAATAACATCCTGGGGTTATTAACTGACTGTGGCATAAATAGTTGGATACACATCTGTTTTAACAAAGGGCTTTTAAAGATCAGAGAGCCTCATGAACCCCAAAGGAATAAAATGCTGATAATCTACCTAACAGATGAAGCTGTAACCTATGTGCATCTATTCATAAGCCCAGCTGGACCCAAGTGGTTCAGTGAGTATTTTTTAAGCACTTAGCTGTGCCCATGTGAGACCCTGGATGATATGCTGTGAGAAGCAGAAAGTGACTAATTTTGCCAGTGAGGTATTGATAAGGTCATGTGGAAACAGTGACATTTGAACTGGCCCCAAAGATTTGGTTCTGCCAGGGAAGGTAGCAAATGGCATTCTGGTCAGAAGGGCACTGTCATGTGATCACACAACAGAGCACAGTGTGTCATGGGAGGTACGAGTGGCAAAGAGTACCCAGATCACAGTGTGCATCTGGCTGGCAACAAGGAGGAGAGAGGACATGGGGAGGTAAAGTGTAGTGGGGTGAATGGTGGCCCCTCAAAAGATATGTTCACCTGGAACCAGTGGGTATGACCTTATTTGGAAAAGGGGTCTTTGCAGATGCAAATAAATTAAGGATTTCCAAATGAGATTATCTTGGATTACCGAGGGGAGCCCCACATCCAGTGACAAGTGTCCTCATAAGAGGAGAACACATACACACACAGAAGGCCATGTGAAGATAGAGTCAGAGACTGGAGTGATGCAGCCACAAGCCAAGGAATGTCTGGAGCCTCCAGAAACTAGAAGAAGCAAGGATTCTTCCCTGGAATCTTTGGAGGGAGCACAGCCCTGTAGACACCTTGATTTCAGATTTCTGGCCTCCAAAACTGTGAGGATAATTTTCTCTTGTTTTGAAGCCATGAAGTTTATATATAGGTGATTTATTATGACAACCACAGAAAAGTAATACGTGAGGATGTGAAGAGACTGTTCGATGTCTTTCTGAGGCATTTGGACATCATCCTGGGAGCAGGGGATGGACAGAGGAGGCATTGTTGATAATCCTTAAGGTGGAACCGATATCATCTGCCTTGTACATGAGAAAGGCAACTCTACTAACACAACGTTGTAAATCAACTATACTTCAATTAAAAAAAAGGCAACTCTGGTGGCTCTGAAGGGTATCAGGCAATTAATATCAGTCTGCTTGTTCTTGGGGAGTGGGGTGATGGTGCGCTGTGGGTGAGCCTGAGGTTCAGTGGAGCTGAAGCTGGGACATCTCCCTCTAGAGACACCAGCTATGCCTTGGCCATGAGGTCCCAGAGTCTCTTCCTAGCCAGTGAGTTACCCCAGCACCCTCTCAGAGGATACCTAATGGGCTGCCTTTATCTAGCTCCCAGAATAACCAGTTCATTGCTAGAGGGAGGAGAATGAATCCTTTTCAGTGATTCCCTTCTGTAAAAGGCAGAAATATTTTTATCATTGGGCCATACTTTGCCTCTTTTGGAATACTGACCTCAGAAGTACTCTGAGTTCAGCATATGTGTGGGAGTGTCTCATTAGTTAGCCACCCAGTTCCACTGATGGTTATTTTATTATTTATTACCATATAACAAACCACAGTACTTTGATTTTCTCTCATCATTCTGTGGGTTGACCAGCTCAGTTGTGC
Organism: Camelus bactrianus; assembly: GCF_048773025.1. Classification (NCBI taxonomy): domain Eukaryota; kingdom Metazoa; phylum Chordata; class Mammalia; order Artiodactyla; family Camelidae; genus Camelus; species Camelus bactrianus. Next base: position 8,559,369 of record NC_133575.1, read on the forward strand.
ACCTCTTCTGCTGGCCTTTCTTGGGGTTTCTCACAGTTGTAGTCAGATAACCTCGGGTCTAGAGTCATCTGAAGGGGCTCACCTGGGTCACTGGGACAGCTGAGCCTCTCTCCTTCTCCATGTAGTCTCAGTACCTTTTCCCTCCACATGGCTTCTCCATGTTGGGGAATGGGACTTCTTACATGGTGATTTTGGGGTCCTAAATGTGAGAATTCCAAGAGGGAGGATGTAGAAACTTTTAGTACTCATGAAAGCCAGGTCTCAAGTTAGGGCAACCTGCCTTCTGCTGCAGTCTGTAAGTTAAAGCAATCACAGTAAAGCAGATTCAAGGAGGGAGAGGTAACCTCCATTTCCAGATGGGTGAAGACAGAGAATTGGCAGTCATCTTTAAACTGTCTCAAGGCTATTTTTGAAAAGTTGCACTTTTGTCATTTTCCTTCAGCTGAACAAATGGGAGTAGAAGAGGCATAGTGTAGGTAGCCAATGAATATTTGATTAATAGATTTATGAATACATGTATGCACACATGCAAACAGCTTGGTTTCAGAATTCCTAAGTCATTTAAGATAGGAGATTTGAGAGTAGCCAAGGATGGAGTAATGAAATTAACCAGAAATACTGTTGAAGGGTTAGGTTCGAAAAAACAGAAAAGCTTCTTGTCCGGGCAAGAGTATAATGTCAGCATGGAGTAGTGTTATTAATTCAGTCATGTCGTTAATTGCAGGCTGGATGTGTACACCACAATGCTGAGCCCGGGGAAAACACAGTGTTTGCTCCTTGCCGTTTAGATGGGAGACTTGTTACAAAGAAATATTAATGACATTTAGTTCCTTTTTTCTTAATGAATTCTAATCTAGCAGATAAAACTGCTACAGGCATGAATTAAGAAAGATGAGCTAGTCACTGAAAAACTTCATAAAATTAAAAAGCTTTTAAATCAATATGTACGTTTCATCTTTACTGAATAATTCTGCATTCATAAATTATTTTCGTTGCTTAACTTTTTCTAACCTTTCCCTTTCTCTCCTTCCTATGATATGAATCCTAAAAGACATCACTTTTCTAACTTAAGATACCATAATTACTTTAATATTATAAATTAAATACTACCAGCTGTACTCATGTTTCAGGCAGCATACAAAAAGTATATCGAAATGCTGGGGGGAAATATCAACAACTTTTTGGGAAAATGTTATTCAAATTAAGAGATGGGTCAGCTGCCCAAATGACTAGGTGACTTTAACGCAGAAATCTCCAGTTGTATATTGTGCAATGAAATTCTTCAATATTTACTACTTTGAGTTGGGTATCTCAAACCATATACCAGGTATTAAATACTCAAAGCAACTTGTTCTCCTGTTTGAACAAATGAAGGTCTCAAGAGGACCAAAGAATACAAGAAACATTCAAAAATGCCTTGAACTTGACAAGCATGTTCCTGGGTACGTTTGCCTAGCCCACTCTTTCCCTCTGCCTGAAACTCACATCCTTGGTGGGACTTGCCCCTAATTCCATTCACAGGCCTGCTCCATTTCAGCCTCACTCCCCAGAGTCACATTTCCTGACCACCCTTGCTAAAATAGCATCCCCCATCCTAAGTTTCTTCTTGGTGTGTGCATTGAGTGTTCGGTTTCCTGTTTATGATTTGTCTCTCTCCACTAAGAGCAGGGGCATTGCTTTCTCACTGCTACCCTACAGTGCCTGGCGCATAGCAGTTGTTCAGTTAATACCTATGTATTATTCATAAGACCAAGTCCCAGAATGCCAGCTTGATGTAATACACAGAGGCTGAGGGTTTGGCCACTCCAAAGTCAGGTACACTTTTCCACAAAAGAGATAGATAAACACTGCCAATATAAGTCCTAGCCCGAGATTCTAACATGGAGGCAGCTGCACCGATTGTGGGAAAGGCTGCCGGGCTCAGATTGGCCTCATTATTCATGGATCATAAAAAAGAATGATTTCTTCCTCTTGGAAGACAGCTTATCAGCAGTGTTTATTGCTTTGTACTAACCATATCCTTGCCATGCTCCTCGTGAAGACAGGCTCTGTCCCTTTCATGGCAGTCCCCTCTCCCAGTGGCCGCTCTCTTTTTTTTGTATTTAAGCTCTGAGCTATCTCAGCAGCCTCAAATGATTCATTGGTAAAATATCTTTCGTTTGGATCACTGAAAGTTTTCCAGATGCATGGAGTTGCAGTAAACCAGGAAACGTCAGCAGAAAATCCAACATTTTATTGTATTGCTGCAAAATGATTTTCATTTCTTTCTACACCCAAATCAGTGCCCAGAAATTCCAAAGGATCCAAAACCTCATTGTTTTTCAGTGCCTCCACCATCAGTTCTATTTCAGGAACCAGTTGTACCCACCCACTCTCGATTGGGGAGAATAATTGTATGCATTTGTAGGAATGAAACTGAGTTCCCAAAATATTTGGTGACATTATTGAGGTTAGCTTTGTTTCTTTAGGGACGATCAATATAACGCTAGAATAAATGTAGCATCAAATTGTATTATTTCAGTGGCAGGGCTTCTAATTATGATTCAGTTGATAAATCTGGTGCTAAGCATGCAATAACCTTGCCCTTTTGTTTATGTTTGCCTCTGTGCTAATTTTCTTTTTAAATTAAACTCCTCAGAAGAGAGCTTAAGGTGTGGAATTTTTATTTCAGTTAAGCAGTCCCTGCTTATTCATGGCATAGACCCGGCTCTCCTGGCCCATTGCCAGTCATACTTAAAGAGAGATGAGCTTATCAAGATAGCTTGACAATGCCAGGCACCAGTCTGCTACCTGATAATCTCAGTTTCAAAGAATTTCAAGCAAGAGGTATGGATTTAGTCTACTGTGCTGGCTAGGTAAAAGAACCACTGCCTGCTTCCTGGGTCACTTCACTGGGTACTAAGACTTGAAGTTGCTGGGATTTTGTCTGTTTGCTTGCCTTACTTGGGTCTCCCTAAGTTTAAAACTAGGAAAGTGTGCTTGAGTTCTCACAGCAGCGTGGTTCTGCCAACCCTCAAGACAGCTGATCTACGTAGAAACAGCAAGTTTAGGGCTGGAAGGAATATCTTGACATTCAGTGTCTCCAAGCACAGCACCAATACGAAAGTTACTGAGTAATGGAGAGCATCTGTCTGGTTGTGTAGGACAGTGGTTTCTAAACTAGAGCCACTCCCAGGAATGTCCACATGGTAAGGGTGGTTTACTTAACTCGTGCGGGAGACTGACCTTCATTACAAACATAAAGAGAGCATTTGGGGAAATATTTTCTGTTCCTGTATGGAGAAGTAATGTGTTCTTGCCAAACGTAATTGGATAGTATTTAGTATTTTAAGATGATAACTTGATGAAGGAAGACTTTGTCTTTTCTAAAATGGTTATTTGTTTGTAATTACTTACATATCTATGTTCCTCAAGATTATGAACTCTTTGAAGTTACGAACAATGTCTCTCTCTCCCAGTGCTGTAACCCCAGCCTAGGACAGAGTCTGAGACATGGCAGAGTGTCAGTAATACTTACAGATTGAACGATGAAGGGTTGAATGCTATCTTTGAAGCTAATAGCAATTTATTACCCAAGATGATTTTTGTTGTTGTTTAATTTGTTTGTAGAAGAACAGGAATCGCCACATTATGTGAGCAACAAAACACAGGCAAGACAAATCACACGTAATTCTTGTGAGTGCTGAAGGTCAAGTTCATCCAGATACACTAGTCTGTCGATAAACTTTGGCCCTTTGTGACACTTAATTTCTAGCATTCCAATAAACTATTGGTGAATTTTTCAGTACTTTTGGAAGGTTTTAGGAGATAGTTATTATGAGAAATGCCATATGTTTACCTGTAGGCCATTCTGATTTTTACTAGTAACTGAATTCCCCATGGCCCCAGCACTTAGTGAAATATAGAAGCATTCTGTCCTTCCTCCCCGACGGTTAGCCATATGCTTCCTCATATCCATAGGTAATTCTTACACATCCCTCCCTCCTGAGAAGGAAGAACAGCTCACATATATGAAGACTCATTCCAAAATGAGAAGCATGGACGGTGTTTAATTTACTTAAGAAATACTTCAGCTTCAAGTATTTAAAAGCTTAAAAGAGCAGTACCTTTGTTGGAATAAATCCAGTGTTCAAAGTTTGAGGAAATCCAGTAGGCTTCAAGCAAGCTTCTAAATTCATCCCCTAGTTTAGAGGACTTAGGCAAGGGAGACTGAAGGCATGGCGGTTATTTTAAGCACTATTGAAATTGTGGAGGTACATCTTTATTGCTCTGCAAGTTGAAAGGCTTTTCTCCTGTGCTGAAAACATCAGGTCCTCTTCCTCCTTCCTAAGGCCATGTGTGTGTGATGCTAACAGGAGCCCCGTTAAACATCAGTCCCCAGTCATCAGCTGTGACCAGGGGCTTCCAGATAGGACATGTGCAGTGGAGAAGTGGAGAATTAAAGAAAACCCATCACTCGGGTGCATGTGAATGCTAAGGCTTCGGAGATGGACAAAGGCTAAACATTATTGCAAATCGGCTTCTGGTTTGATGCATATAAAATAGCAAGGGAGAAACCTCCACTAACCCTTCATTTAATAGTAACTTTGTTTCAAACTCTTACCCTATGGAAATCTTCTGAGTGATTATGTTGATTTCTAGTTGCAAGATATATTTTAAAATGTATCATTACTTAAATAAAAATATTTAATTTCAAAAGTGTTAAAAATCAAGGCACAGAGGAAGCACAAGTAAGGGAGAAGCAGTAACCTCCCTCCTCATGAAGTCAACTGCAAATGAGGAAATGAAAGTTTCCCCCAAATAGTGACTTTTTAAACATCTATGTAAGACCAGATTTTTGTGTCTAACAAAGAGATATTAAGAATTAGATTGTCTTCTATAGTATCGGTCTCTTTTTTTCAGAATAAGTAAAAGGAAAGCACATGGGATCAGTTTTTTCATTGTGTCAAAATTCATAAATAATGAATTTTTTGTTTAGTTTGCCAGTTTAACTTCTTTAAAGTGCACAATTTGGGAGCATTTAGTATATTGCACAGCTGTGCAACCATCAGAACTAGCTAATTCGAGAACATTTTCATCACCCCAAGGGAAACCCCATATCTGTTAAACAGTCACTTCCTATTTCCCACTCTTCCCAGCTCCTGCAACCAAGTACCAGAGTTAGGCAACCACTAAAATAAATATACTTTCTGTCTTTTTGGATTTACTTATTCTGAATATTTCGTATAAATGAGATCAATTTTTTTAACAGGGGAAAATCTAAGCCAGCAATAGCCATCATTTGATAAAGCTTTAGGCAGTGCAGTCCATGTATGAGGCATACATGCACATGGTAGGTGAGGAAAACAGCTCTCCCAAGGAGAGGCTAGTACCAGCAGAAGATGCTCTAATAATCTGGAGGCTGCTGCTTCTATGACTACCCACCAGAGGTCACCCAGAACAGTTGCTAGTCCTTGCACCCTTGGACCCTGAGCCATGGTGGTGGCAAACAGGATAGGAAGCCACTCTCTGAGCCAACACCTCCCAGTAAGCTGAGGGTAGCAGCATGTATGTCTCCAAACCATGGTTATGCTCCAAAATTCCCTCCGTCCCTCTCTTGGAGCAAAACACCAAAGTTCTGTGCACCATTGCTGAGAAAAGAGAGCTGAAAAAGAAATCCACTGTTTTTTCCAACTCGAGAATGCTGGTTTGATGTTTCAGGAAATGCCATGAGAGCAGCGGCTTTGTAATGGGACTGCACATTGATATCACCTGGGAGCTTTGAGAAATCTTGATGCCCAGGTGCCACTTCATATTATTTACACTCAAGAAATAAGTGGCCGAGCTGGGAGTCCATCTCCAGGGTTCAAGGTCATGGCTACACTGCCTCTACCTTTAATTTTGCAGGTAGATGATGTCTTAATGGAAAATGATCAAATTATAATAAAATAAATATCAAAGTGAGCAAAAATAGAAATCTCTGACCACAGCTCATGTCTATAATCCTTTAAGTCTGAAATGCCCAAAGCTTGAAAAACAGAGAGTATTGTAAGTTTGGCCCCAAAAACTTGTTTGTGTTCAAGACCTGAACTGAATCAATGTGAGGTCATGCATGATCTCTTTTTACTACCACCCCCCAGGGTAAGTAGTCGCATTTTTTGTGGCGCAGGTGTTGGGTTTTCCTACTCCTTGCTATGACAGACTCTGTTACATAATATATGGCTGTGGAAATCCTAAGGGCTGTGTACCAAGTATTTCCTGCTCTCAACTCTCTGGGCATCTTGTAGGGTTGCACTTCCCCTCCTTTTTGAAGTTAGATGTGACCATGTGACTTGATTTGACCAATGAAATGTGAACAGATGTGATAATGTCACTTCTGGGCTGAGGTTTTAGGTGGCAGTTTGAAATTAGCTTTAACTCTTTCTCTCTGGAACTCTGACCAGCCATGCTCCTGTCTGTCTTTGCTCTGACAGCCTGGACCTGGATGAGATACAGAGCAGAGCCCACACCAACTTAGATTTTGGAGATAGTTGTTACTGGAGCATAATCTAGCCTATCCTGACAGATACAGTGATACAAAGTACCACCTTACCTTTCTAAAATCTGAAAAATTCTAAATTCTGAAACAGATCTGGCACCAAGGGTATCAGATAAGAGATTGTGGATCTTTATTTAAAGATTTGAAATTGGGTTTTTCCCCAAGAAAATTTGAACTGTGTTATTGCTTTGAGCACAGCTATTTCCTGACATGATTAAACTAGCATCTGGGCAGTGGCCTCTGGCCTGAGCTCTTGGAAATGAGGAATTGTCTCATTTATCTTGGTAGCCTCAATGCCCAATGCTGAGTGAACTCTTGGTAAATAGGCACTGAAAAAAAAAAAAAAGGGTGGCACAGACAGTTAATACCCGGAGCTTGAGGCTCCAAGAGAAAGAGCAAAATGAGAAGATATAAGAGGTGAAGGCAAAAGTTATCTATTTCATCTAGTTCGCGATTTTGCCTTGTTCAAATAATGAACTGGAGACAGAGCAAATCCTGTTGGAAAGGACGATATAGTGGCTGTAAGTAAATGCTCATGGGTGGATGTCAAGATTAATTGAGGTAATTTGAACAAGTAAGGCTCTTAGCACAGAATTGGTTTATAGTTAAGCTGTAGTAAATGTAGCTATTATTCATATTAATTAAAAACTAGATAGCAATCCTCATGAAACTGTATTAGGGAAAATTGGCTAATACAGTGGTTTTCAAACTGTGCTTTACTGTGTTCCATGGATTCTGAAGCATCTCTTCAGTACCTCTAGGGTGGGAAATCTCAGAGCCCTGGGGAGGAGAGGGGGCAGCTGAGTGGGTAGGGCCTGAACCGTCAATGCCCACTCCAACCTCACCAGCTCTGCTTTTTAGCCATCATGGATTAGCTGCCACAGAGGATTCTGTTAGAAGAAAGGGTCCTGTGGAAAAAAACAACCTTGGAAACCACTAGAATAATATATTTTAGAGAGACCTTCAGCAGCAAGTGTTGAAAACCAAGGCTTTTAGATGAATTTCATTTTAAAATAAATGAATTAACAAGTTATCCATGATGTACTGGTATTCTGGCTAATTAAGGTTTTAATGTAGCATTTTGACATAACATTTTAAAAAATATTTAATGCTCTAGCAATCACGAGCATATAGATCCTTACATTTTCCCTGCCTCCTCAAAAACCAGATAATAGACTTAGAAATTTGTATATTAATCACATGAGAGCTCTGCTAAGCTAGAATTTAATGAGATATTACTTAAAGCTCCTAGCGTCTCCTCCTTGGGTGATGAACTAGTGGCTCTGTGGGGCTCACTATTAATGTTCTGTTTTAAGGTATAGTTGGAGACTTTGAGGAAAGCCTATTGGGTGGATTCTATTTTCTGAGGACCCACTGATGTGATAAATGTGACATCACTGAATAACATTAGCTCAGTCTGACTTTTGAATTGTGTGGGCTGTGGGAGGTGTGTGTGTACAAGATGGAGGTCTCCGTATGGGCTCACTGACCCATGCAGTCTCACAAGATGATGCTTTTCCTACTTACCCTTGCTTCCTGTTGGTGCTTCAAGGATTCCTGGTCCTGGGGGCCCTTGAGGGGAAAACAAAAAAGAGACTTGAAACTTCCAGAGTATTTGTTCAGAAGGGGGAGGGTTGGGGGTTGCTGCTTAGAACACCTAATCCAAGTTAGAGACTTTTAGGAAATGAAAAGTTTCCAAAGACAAATCTGATTATTTTGAAATTTCTAGAGTGAACCCTGCAAAAGTGCGTACATGTATATTGGTGAAGGGTTGCTAGAGGGAGAATCGAATTATTTCCTTTTCCTCTTTCTCATATCCAGAATGTCTCTGATTTTCAGGATTCTTAACCAAGTGCATTATTATTAAAAGTTGACTTGAGGTCAAGGATAGGCTCAGTGAGGGCTGCGGCTGGCCTCAGACAAAGATGGAGAAAACTGCCACCTGGGCCCAAACTGGCTTAGAATGGTCTCTAGGAACAAGCACTCAGTTCCACGCAGGAAGGAATCAGTGACAGGAATCTTCACATCTCTTATTTATTAGAAGTCTCTTCGGTGGTCATAATACTGCCATTTAATGGTTGATGAAACTGACTTTGAGAATCTAAATGACAAAACTTAATTTAAACTCAAAGTGTTTGATGTTAAGTTCTGCCATTTTTCCTCACCTACCGGAACGTCATTCCTATGTTTAAAACACAACTGGAAATATGGCCTCTTTGACTGTCCTAATTCTGTGGGCGATGTGTACAGTGCCTGACAACACTGAAATCACAAATCCTCTGTGTGCAGGTCTAACGAAATCCAGCAGACGTTTCATAGGCTTGACTGGTTTTGTCACACCAGGTTTGGCTACTATTTCTAGGGTGAGTTTTGTTCACGGTCTCACTTCAGAATTAACTAAGAGAAGTGAGTTTTTAAGAGGATTCCATCTGGGACTCGTTGGAGAAAGGATATGAAGTTAACTTTTGAGGCCTAGGTATAGCTCCCAGGTAGGCTGTTTCTAAATGGCTGGAGACTAGTTGCTTGAGGGGGCAATCACATTCCTCCTGACTCCGAGTCTGAGTGCGGCAGGTGGGCTGTGGCTTGGCAGAATTTGAGGATTCTCCAACTTGCCTATGAGTTGCCCACTGGCTGAGACAATGTCATATTCATATTTTAGACTCCCAGAAGGTTCTTGCTTGTTTTTGTTTTTTTTTTTAGTTTGTGTAATTCTTAAAGTCACTTTTATTTATTTTTTAAAACTGAGATATAATTTACATACCATGAACTCACATACCCTTTTAAAGTGTCCACTTCAGTGGTACTTAATATGTTCACAAGATCTGGCACTTGGCACTGAGCCTCCTGTGCCCAGTGGGTGAGCCAGCCCTGCTTTCATGAATACTCTGGCCACTGGTCAGTGTTATGGGTGGACCGAGGGCCCATGGGAGCCTTATCCTCTTAAGCAGAGCTTTAAGAGAATAAGAATATGCAGGCTCTTTCCCTGTCAGGCTAAGCTTGGCGCTTTTATTTCTTGAAGCTACAAAATCAACACTTCTTGGTACATCAGGATGAGAGCATTAAATCACAGCTGGAGCTGTACAAGGGAAGTCGTGTTTATCAGAGTAACCACCTCCTCAAATTTATCGCAGATGCTGCAGTTTGCATCCCAGGGGAGCAAAACCTAATCTGCCTTCCCCAGAGCCCAATTGTAATCTTTGAAAGGCAGTGGGAACTGGCAGCTGTCCAACCAATGCCTTCTTTCTCCTCCCATTGCAGGAGGTGGATGCTTGAGATTGAAGCAATTACTCAAAGCTCAAAAAAGTGTATTTGAAAGGCCCTGATTTTTTGCATTTCTCCCTGTCCTAGAGACTCTAGGAGGGGCAAAGCTAACCCTGAGGACGTATTTGCAGCCATTACCCTACCCGCATCATATAGCATCTCCCCTGACACCAACATTTCCCTTTGGGATGGCCACCCTGGCCAAGGCCGTTGGGACTCCCTGGCTGAGGATGGCAGAATAGACTCAATGTGGGGACCATCAGCAGCATCAGCATTGCCCTGAAATTTGTTAGACATGCAAAATTTCAGGCTCCACCAAAAGCAGAAACTGAGGGCGATGTTCAGCAAGCTCTGTTATAACAAACCCTCCAGGAGATTCTTTTGCACATTAAAATTTGAAATGCACTGAGAAGACCATGATCAGGTGGGATTCAGAGTGCAAGAGATAAAGAGATTGGCTGGTACAAAACTAATAAAAAAAAATCAAGTGACCAGCTCCAAACTTCTGAAGCTTATATACATGACCACGAATACCCACACACACATTGTAGCACATTCATATAGGCTAAAAATGAATGAGACTGCCCTCTCCTACCTGCCTCTGTTGTTTTATCATTTGTTAATATCCTTCTACCTTCAAGACATTCTTTTTTGTTAACTTCGTTGCAAATAGACTAAATTAAGAAAGGAAAAAAGTAGTGATGAGCAAGGGGAAAAAAAAGGAGACTTGAATTTGTTTTCTCATTTCATTTCATTTTTAGATCCTGGGATTTAGGAGTCAAAGATTCTTGACCAGGGTACTATTTAAAACTTCTACCTGGATTTCCATTGTCAAATAAAAACTAAATCCAGATTTAGATAAGGAAAGACTATTCAAAAAGATTATTGCAATAAGGGAAGGGGACCATTGCAATAGGGAGAGAGAACTCTGCAACACAGTGAACATTCAGTCCATAAGATCTGCAGGCATCTCAAAGGCCAGGCAGAAAGGAATTTTCAAATGTAGTGAGGGGTAAATAAGGCTAGAAAGAACCAGATATTGGGGAGGGGAATGAACGGTGGTATGATCCAACAGTTTGAATGGGAAATGTCTTTCCTTGGGGTCAGCTGATTCTTGTGAGGCGTCAGTGAAGAGGGTTGGCTGTTTGGCATTCTGATGCTGTCAGCAGGCATTTTGTCCAGACTGGTCAGTGGGACCAGTCCAGTTAATCATTCATGGCAATGAGTGGGAACATGGAGGGTCTGTGTCTGGTGTTGTCCAGGTAAGTCCACCAGTCTTACTGGAGTCATATGGGGATGGTGGTTCTCTGTAGTAAGGAAGCCATTCCCCAGAACACAACAGGTTGGAGGGATTTCTTAACCTTTGCTGTTTTCCACGCCCCCAGGACTCAGGTCAAGTTGAACATTGTCACTGTAGATCTTTGGAACATTTTAAAACATAAATCTCTTTAAAAACACACACACACAAACCTCTTAGCATTTATTTAATAAAGCAATTCTCTTTAATACAGAACACATTTGTTGACTTCAGTTTGGTACATGATTTAATTATAAACTGATGTGTTTTGTAATTAAAGAGAGTATGCTTTTTTGGATAAATGCTAAATTTCTCTTTTAGGAGAGGAACCAGTAACCAAACTTAGCTTTAAACACATGCAAATACATAGCATAGATTTTTTAAAAGGTACTTTGAGGATAGATAGAATTGAGTCAACTATTTAAAGCTGGATGGAAGAGTTGCAACTGAAGAAGATGCTACATAATTTTTCCCACGTCAGTAAATCTGGTATACACCACTGTGTGACTTTGGTGAACAAAGAAATGCTGCGCAGTCATTAATTACAGTAATGAGAGGACAGTGTGGCTTAGAGGGTGTTCACAGGTTGTCCTATTAGCACCTCCTAAAAATAATCATCATGGCTGAAGTGCTTTTTTTTTTATGTGGAAAGCTTAATAATTAAAAAAAAAAAACCTAAAAACAGGGGAATCCTTAAGTAGAGGTGAGGGAGGAAAAAAGGTTAATTTTTTAAACCCCACTTTTTTCAGTGCTGTAGTCCACTATGACCATCAGCTGCCTACAACTTCTATAAAATAAAGCAAATCCCTTTTAATACCATCCTGGAGTCTCGCCATAGTGTTCTACAGTTTGCACTGTTGTTCTCTAATATTCTAGCTTTCATTATAGGATCATAAATTGATTGTAGGAACTGCTAATTTCCACTGAGGATTTGTTCTTAAGCTTGTTGGTGTCCTTGGGGGCTTTTTAGCAGAGTAAGAAGGCCTTATCACCAGGGACGAGTCTAAAACTCCTCCCAAACAGCAACAATAAAACCATTTATTAAGAATCAGCCAGACACTGTCTTAGGCGGTGATAAAATTAATTCTTTTACTGAGACCCACAAAATGGAGGCTACCCACGTGGCCTGGTCTCCATCACAAATCTAAACCTGAGTCAGCCTGCAATTATGGTAAATGCCTCACGGTCAAGGAAACCTAATACTAATCACAATTCTCCAACTCAGGTAAGGTAGTGTACCTTACCCTACAAAATATCAGTTTATACATTTTATTTCATTTAAACCTCACAACCTATTTAGTGGATATTGTTTCACTCCACAGATGGCAAAATTGAATTTCCAAAGTTTAGTCTCTGTCTTATCACTGCACTACAGGAAACTTCTAAAATGCATGGCAAAGAAAGGGGTCCCTTTTGAGCCCAAATTTCTGAAGGATGAGTAAGGGGTCATGGCAGGGGTGAAGGGGGCTGGTCTTTCCAGCTTCTCTCAGCTGTGGGCCTCAGCGACTTCACATTTTAGGCTTATCTTCGCCAAGTTGCAGAATCAGTTCTGACACAGGTGGGCAGTATGGTAATGATTATGGGATTCAGGATACCCTACCCCAAAATATGGTACCTCGGCATCTTGACTATTTTATGCTGAAAGAACTTGAGAAATGGCAGGTACAGGAAGGACTCTCTGACCTTTGCCTGAGGCAGGTCATAAGACCCTCGAGTGAGAGGTGCCCTCCCCACACCGGAGGAACGGAGCATCCTTATCTGTGCAGATGAGGGACGCTGGGGGACATCTGAACACAGAGGCCTTGCTGGGTTTCCCCCAGTTGACGACCCTTAGCTCATGCCCTTTGTCCTTTCACATTTTCCCATGACTTCTCACTCTTCCTCAAACCTAGTACAGAAACACTCCGGTGTAACTGTTTCTGAAACCAAGCAAGACCCTGTGGTGCCTTCCCAAGTACAAAGGCCTTTCTCTGTCCCCTATTTCTTGTTTATAGGAAAAAGGTTTCAGCCTCCTAGCCCTTCCCTGAGTCCAAAGGGCAGATTCAAACAGTTACTAATTAGGGGAGTGAGGGAAAGCAGAAAGAAACGATACTGCTGAGACAGGGCCTAGTCCTGGTTCCTCCTGAGGGTGTGCACGACAGTGTGATACAGATCTCACAGTTCTCCTGTAGGAACTAAGGCCCCCACCCAGGTGGAGGATGGCGACTTCAGGCTGAGCACAAGCTCTTGCACCCCAGACTGGTTGGAACCTGAAGGCGGATGATAGAGATTCCTGGAACACCTCCCTGTTAGCTCCCCACCAAGCAGTCAGAGGTGGGCCACACACCCTGCAGTCCTCCCCACAAATTTTGCCTATAGACATTTCTTCCCTGAAACCCATCAGTGAATTCGGGTCTTCTGAGCGTGAGCCACCCTTGTTCTCCTTGCTTGGCCCTGTGCAATAAACCTCTCTCTCCTCCAAACTCTGACATTTGGGTTTGTTTGGCCTCACTGTGCATTGGGCACATGAACTTGGGTTCAACAGCATTTCTTCAGGTCTTCATTTCCTTATGAAGTCTCCCAGGTCACACAAAACTTAACTAAATTTAGGTGCTTTTCTCCTGTTAATCTGTTTTTTTTTTTTTTTTTTTTTTATGGTGGCTCCAGCCGAGAACCTAGAAGGGTAGAAGGAAAAGATATTTTTCTTTCTATACAATGGCTCAAGGCTGCTGGAAGACGTAGTCTAGAGTTCTTACTGCCTGCCATGTGCTCCATCTCTGCTGTGTTCACCAAGCCCCCACCCTCCCCGGCTCTCTGCATATATAGAGCTTGTTAAATGAAATAAAACCACACAATGTGAGAGTTGTGGGTTAAGTTTTTTTTGGAGCAAAATGAGGACTATAGCCCGGGAGACAGCATTTCAGACAGCTCTGAGGAGCTGCTCTGAAGAGGTAGGGGGAGAGGTCAGTATTAGATATGATGTTAATGAAGGGGGGCGTGCAGTCAAGCCCACAGTTAGGCAGAGGCTGCGGCTAGTCACGAGGAGCAGATGTCACCGTTAATTATTTTAGTGCTTTTCTAGATGTGAGGAGATGCAAGAATTTGGGCTAATAAAATCTTCTCCTGAAAATATCTAGCTGTCTGAAGGCCTGTTTTGCATTTTCCCAGAGCACAGAGCGCCTCGTTCCTGATCTCCACCCTGAACTCCTTTCAGGGTGTGTTGGAGGTCAGTGGCTGCAGCGGCTCATGATTTAATCCAAGCAGAGTTAGATGGCAAGTGCCAACGTGATCCAGTCCTTGTAGAGACAGATAGCAAATGCCAATTTTTAGTTGGCAAGCTCTTGCCCAGTTCTACCCAGTGTCCTTATTAGCATGTCACTTTCCCTACTGGAACTGGAGGCTGTCCTGACTCTCTATTCTATTTCTCACTTTCCAAAAGGTGATATTGTGGTAAATTCAATTAATTGTTATTATATTATTAACTAATTAAATTAATTCTATTACATGAAGTTTGGAGAGCGGGGACTGCTTTAGAGAACATTAGCTACTCAAAAATAACATAAAACCATTATGTAAAAAGATGCTGAATATAATAACAAGAGCTAACTTCATTGTTAGTACAGTTAGATTAACCCTTAGTGGGATTCAGGGATGCTGTGGTCCTGTGATACCTGTATGCACAGTTTACATTAGCCTCTAGTGTGACCTAGCTCTTCCTTGCTTGGGGACAATACCTCTTTTATCAATATGCTTTCTTTTGTGTCAAAAACTCTTTGAAACATTCTCCTGTACCAGTTTTAAATATCATCTTTGTTCTCTTTTCATCTTTGGCGTTTCAGAAAATAAACTTAGAAGGTTTCAAAAGCATTAGAAAAACTCTTTTTCCATGTTAAAGTTAGAGAACTGAGGTAGAACTGTTTTCCAAAGGAGGCAGGCTGGTTACTAATATATGTTCTAGGATCTGGCCCTCAGGTTTGGAGTTTCAGAAACGGGAATTGTGTGATACTCAGAGTCAATCAGCCTTAAATGTAGCCTAACCATACTCACAAGAGGCTGGTTTATCATCAGAGTCATAATTTATTTGTTCACATTGAGAAATCCAATTTGCAAGAAGACTAGAATACCTCTTGTATCTGGTATTGCATTTTATCCCTTACAGAAAAGCTGTGGCTTTTGGCAAGCCAGAGAAATAGAACAAAAAAGAGATAGATGAACTCACTGGCTGACATCATCTCCCTCTAGATCCTTTGAATATTAACAATGTTCTGGATAGAACCTTTTAATGGATAATTTTTAACAAAAGGTAAAATCATGACTCATATGAATATAAAATGAACACATAAAATATTTTATGTAATTCATTAATTAATTGAGGGCCCCAGAAAGATGTTACAACCAGTTTGAAGTCAGCTTAATGAACCATTGATTTGTATGGAGTAAAGAAATTTTCAAGTGAATATACAAATGGACGCAAAACTGGCTTTTTCCCAAGGAGTGTGGTTGAGGGAGTCAACTGCCACCAGACAATTTATTTACTTATCTATAGGCAAGAATTACTTGACATTGCCATTATCTACAATTTACTGTTGTAAAATAGCTCAAAGAAAATGAAAGGCTAGAATCAGACAACCCAGGAGGTTGTGCTCTATACAGTGCATAGTTTTCCCATTGGAGATACCCAGTAATCTTTTTGCTTATTCCTGTTTTTTTTTTGTAAACTTGTCTGACATCTTTTGATGGGCATTCATTATCTTGAAGGTCAGTTGTAGAACTGATTTTTCCTGGCCTTTAGATACCTTTGTTCCCTCCCATCTTCACTGGCCAGCTAAGGTTCCTTAACAATATACCTTAAGGAAGTAGCTTTTATTATTTAGAGTGTTAGAAAACAAAATTCAACTGAGTAAATTTGAAGATCTAATTGGCTTTATTCAACGACTCATGAATCAGAAAGCAGCCCATCTAGCAGAGAGAAGGGTGCTCTGAGGGGCTGTACAAAATGGAAGATCTTTATAGGCAGAAAGAGGGCTGGGTAAGAAAGTATTAGCAAAAGAAAAGAAAGGACTGTTTCAGGCCAGGCCTTCTTCTTTTGCAGGGAAGGGAATGGCAGAGGTCTTTATCATGCCAGTAACCTCACTAGAGTTGGTCAGGAAATTTCATATTGATTGTTTTAAAGGTAACATTTCTGGAATGGATTGGAATTCCAGTTGAATATTGGTATGCTATTGTTGGGGCAAATGACTCCATTTTGGGCTTGTTATTTCTTTTAACAAAAACAACCCTTGATTGGTATTTTGTGCAATTAAAATTAAGTACTTAATATATTAATTCCCAAACCTGGTTGAATAGAACCATCTAATTGGATTTGCAGAAATACAGACACCCAGGCCCCTCTCTGGATTTTCTGATCCAAGTTCTTGAGGGTTGGTGCTTTAGGACATATACATCTTTACAAAATTCATATTAGGAGTCTATGGATATACTCTGAATTAGCAACAAAGGGGCCTGAAAGGGGGAAATGTCAGTCTTGATGGAGAGGAGGTGAAAGAGTAGAAAACTAACAAGATGGCTGTTGAGTTGTTCCGACCTGTACTTTTAGCTAAACTGATCTTACCACTAACACGCTCCCCCCTGTGCACCCTTTTCTTAGAATAACTTATCCTTTTACCCTAGAGGTCTTGAAAGAAGGTCATGCACTGAACCTCAAGAAAATGGGAGACCTTCCTAAATTCCTCTATAACAACAGCAAGTTCTTATCAAGATGAAAGGAAAGTAGCCCCTGCTCACACCCTGATTGTTATCACCTTCCTATTCCCATTTTTCTACAAAACCCCATGACCCTTACCCCAAGGTGGGTTCCCAGTCTTTAAGGCATTAGCTTGCCATGACTCCCTTTGCCTGGCAAAGCAATAAAGCTCTTCTTTTCTAATTCTCCCAAAACTCTGCCTCTGATTCTCAATTTGGTTATCGGGGTACAGAGGCCAGTTTTTCAGCAACAGAGGGTTGAGCTAGAGGAGCCATTGAGGCGAAATTGGTGGGACCTAGTGACAAATTGAATATTGTAGTGGATAGTGGGAGAGGAGGAGTTTTCTTGAGTTGAGGATTACTTCCAGTCATTGAGCAACTTGTTGGGTGATGGTAAGGCTCATTATCATCTTTACAATATTTAAATAATCAAGATATTCACATTAGTATAGCTTTTCCCTCCATGACCAATCTGGAATTAATTTCAACATTTACCATCACTTTAGAAAGAGGCATTTTATGATAGAATGTAATTCTCTATATTGCCCTTATACTATTATATACCAAAATCCAATATGTAAATATAGGATATATTTGGTAGTTTAGACTCCATTAAAATTTAATTAAATGGGCTTTAAAAAATCATAATGCCCAAAAAAATGTAGTTTGTGTCCTGAAAAGAAGTCTTAAATGAGAAGACCAAACTATTTATTATTACAGATTGTATTTGTGATATTGTGATGTTGGGGAGGAAAAAGTTTTCCTCGACCCTCTTAGAGTCCCTGGATAGGTCTGAAAATTAAACTGACAAAGGGATTAACAGGAAAAAACAATAACCAAATGTATTTAATACGAGCTTTCTATTATTCGGGAAATGCCCTCATAAGGAAACGTTACCCAATTGGTCGACCAGACCCACACCAGGGTCCTAGCCTGGGCCCCGGGCCAAGACCACTTGTCTCAGGAGACTCTTTTTCTGATTGGATTCATGCAGCCAATAATGAAACCAATGCTGAGCCTGGAACAGCATCAGCTTTATTCAATGGCCAACGATTGGAGAAGCAGGAACCTAGTGTGCAAATCAATCTTTCAACACGTTTCTAGTAGAAACGCCAAATATAGAGGAGGGTCGAAGTAAAAGGGAGGAATTGGAAAGGGTGGAAAATGTTTTCTGTTTAAAGTTTTCTTGTCTTGCCATAAAATATGAATTTTATTTCACAGTCTTGCACAGTATTGTCACACTTCCTGAACGCCATATTTTGTATTTACTGAATCAATCATGGGGTATTTTTTAAGCACTGTGCTTGACAAAAGACATCTAAGACACAAATCCCGCCTAAAAAAGGCTTTAAATCTGGTGAAAATATTTACAAAGGTGGAAATAAAGAAGCTTCTATACAAAGAGTGTAATTAATTAAACCTTTTCTATGCCGAGGAAATATATTCACATCTAATCATAGTAGTTATTTTCGCCTTAATTTGCCTCCATTTACCATAGCAATGGGTTGAAAAGATAGCATAGATATGTAAAAATAATCTATGATTTCAAAATGTTGTAACCAAGACTTTTCTCATGAATCTGTTATTTTTCTAAGGCATAATCAATAAGTAACACCAAGTCGGATTTTGCTTTCTTTCTCTTGTTTAACATTTCCAGTAATGCCAAGTGACAATTCCTTTGATTCATGGACTCTTGCTTTGATCCAGAATCCTCCTGAATGCTTTATCCCTTAACTCTCCATCTAAATGTATTTTTAAGAGACTAACTTGTATGAATGCAGCTGATTTTTTTTTTAAGTAGGATAGTTAAACATTCTGCGTGGCCACACTTATTTGGATTACACTGGAGGATTCTCTTCTAATTAAGCTCATTTCAGGTCCTACTTCCCTAGCCATCAGCAAGTAAGTGGCTTGAGTGTGATTTTTTATCATTTTTCTGGGTTTCCTATATGCTTTTCATGGCAAAAGTTAACAGCAATTTTTTAAAAAGTGCTATTGCTGTCCTGGAGTTCGAACTGAGCAAAGACTTTAGATGTAAATATATTTTATCCATGTTGGAGCTATTTCCCATTTCACTGCCTTCAGAAATTGGAGACACTGTCTCCTCCACCCAATACTACTGAAAACATACTAAGTCATGAACTGTTTTTGCATGGACAGGGCTGCTATATGGTGGTGTGTTGTGAACCTCTGATGGGTGCATTTTTAAGTTTAGATTTAGAGTCACAATTTACTGTCTCAGTTACAACTGTGCCTCCCAAGGGTCTCTGAATGACTTTTATTTGCACAATGCATTCATAGCAATAAGCTTTTGAATTTGTAAATTTCCAGTGCCTTGAGCTCTTACCATCGGCCCTGATCATTTGCATTTTTACAGTGAACACCTGGTCTTGCAGTTGCTGGACCAGATGCTGGTCTTATAGGCTCTGGAATGGAGGGGAAGCTCACCAGCTGGCTTCAGCTTAAACCCAGACTAACAGGAGCCTGGGACACACCGAGAAGTGGATGACTCTTGGGCAGTGTGGAAATTGACTAGCGGCAGCTATAGTGGGTTTGTTTGTTGCAGATGCTACAATCACTGACTCTTGGTTTTCTCTGAGAAGTAGAAGATTCGCAGGAATCTTCACTGAAGTAGATAGCTGACATCTAGAATTCTGTGTCCCCTCTTTTCTCTGTTTGACCATCTAGGTCCACCAAGTGTTTCCATTTCATCTTCTCTGCTCTTGCATTCCCTTTTCCTGTGACCAGCTGGGGAGCCCTTAACTGTGCCCCCCACAACTCCCATTGTTTGGGCCTTGGGTCTAGTTCACAATAAAAGCTACTGTTTCCTGCCAGGTACTGTACTAATATTTGCAACAGTCCAATGAGATACTAACATTTTCTCCTCTTCCCTCTTCTTTCTCAAGATAAGCAAGGCACAGAGAGGTTAAGTAACTTGCCCAAAGTTAAACTGGGGTAATGGGTAGCAGAGAGGGTTCAAATCCAGGCAACCTGGTTCCAGCCCCTGTGTTTTCAACCAGCAAGCCATTGGTCACTCAGGTAAGCTACAGGCCATCTCTGCCCCATCCTTCCCAGTTTGGGGAAGCAGTAAAGGTACTTATTTTTGCCACTTGTAACCTCATGAGGCCTGACAAATAGACCAGCCAAAACCCATTTGCTTTTATTTCGACTTTCTTATTCTCTGGTCGGAGAAAATAAGGAACCAGTAGGGGGTTTACTTTCAAATATTTCAGCTAAGTAAAGTTTTAGTATCTCCTGTCTATATCTCATTCAGTCCAGTGTAGGTATTTTTTCAACTGACGTTTGCTACCTTCGTAACTATTATTATAAATGGGAGTTTCCTGGGGGTGCTATTAGCTATTGTGTGGTTGTTATAGGGAAGTATTTTAAAAAGGTGGTGGGCAGTCCTGAGGAAGACAAGATAACCATGAGTTTGTTGGCAGGAAGAAGGATGCCTGATGAGGGATAGGAAACTCAGCTGTTCCATGAAGAAATTTAGGATTGTTGAAATGATTTTTCCCTGAAACTTTTGATGATTATGTAAACCACTTGCTTGTTTTGAAGTCACTGCGCTTTGGTCAAAAATGCCTATCATTTATCTCATACAGCAGTCATTGAAGAGAGCAATATATCCCCAACCAAGAGTGTCATAGAGGTTGCATCACATTTTGGGACAGGTAGAGGCCTTGAGGCTGTAAAGAAACTTCTAACCAGATGCTGGGGTGGGAAGTCAGTGTATGAGACAATTTCAGGCAAGTCTATTATCAAAGTAGAATTTACAGCCAGGCAGGCTATGAATGGATGTGAAGGCAGTAAACTTTGGCCTGAACAATCTGGATAATTGGATCTTATCTCCAGCCGTATTGTGTCAGTGGAGACTGACAAAAACAGAGGTTATTTGTCATCAGCATTTCCTCTTTGCAACAGGACTACTAAGAGGGGCCCCTTTTCAGCCCTCTCAGGATGGCGAAGTGCCTTGAATGTCTTCTTGTCACCTCTAGCACAGCCCCCATCCATTTACTGAAACCAGGCTGAATTACTGAACTTGCTTATCAATGTTGATGAATTCGGCAGTGGAGAAGCATGCCCCTAGAACGTTACTGCTGGTGCAGTTCCATCCCAAGTGTGAAAGCATGGCGGGTGGGTGTAGCTCAGCAGTACCGCACATGCTTAGCGTGCCCCCAGTACCTCCATTAAACAAACAAACAAAAACAAACAAAACAACAACCAAATGTGAAAGCACTAGTGGATTTCCATGGGGTTATGCCTTAGATCTGAAAATAAGGAGTCTTCCATAAATGACCTGGATAATGGAATAGAAGAATCACCGGTATTAAGATCCCAAATGGCCTTAAAGCAATTGTAGGGGTTGCCCAGCAGCTTGGAAATTGGGTTCAAGTTTAAAGTTACCTTGATAAGTGGCTATGATCATGAAGATCAAATAGTTAGGAGCCCAAGGCTGTCTTTCTATAAATCCACTGATGAATTTGTGTAAAATGCTGTGGTCTGTGAAAGGCTGGCTAAGTTTAGGGTTAGAAAGATGCAGAAAGCCTGGAATCTATGTAATTTAATAAAACATCATTGTCTTTGTTATTTAAAAATATGTAACATGTGAATTCATTTTTACTAACATCTCTCAAGGTAATTAGCTCAATAGACTTAAAAGCTTGCTTTAACTTCCCTGTCCCCATTTCTACCTTTTCCCACTCCCACCAGCTCTCATTGGAATATTCAAAGTACAGGTAGCCTTCTGAGTTACAGTAATAAACTGTTCCTAGCACATTCCCCCTCCACCCTCAGATCCAATAGCCATGGTATTTGGGGGTTTGTAGAATACTGTAGCCAAACCATAGACAGATATAATTTGCCATATTGTGGGAAACCTTACTAATTTTAAGATGCCTCTTGGCACCAAGAGAGTAGGCAATTTGGGTCTGCAGCCCACATCAAAGATATCAACTTATTCAAAAGTGTATCTCAAGGCTCTTCTCTGTTTCCCTGTCAACTCAGTATTCTTTACCCCTCCTGTCACCATAACAACCTTCATCCCATAATAAGCAGTGATTATCAGGAGAGGCTAAAGAAGAAAGCTTTTCCTGGTGTCTTTTTTTTTTTCTCTTCCTGGGGCCCATCTGGTGATCTGATCTTCTTGCCGGCTCTTTGCACTTTGTAATAGAGATGATCGCATCCATTAGACTTGACTTCCCAGATGGAGTCTGATGCTGCCATGCTGTGTGCAACCTTTTTGATCATTTCTGTCTCTCTGTTGCTGAGCATCCACATATCATGATCAGGATAAATGCCCAATCACACTGGCTACCTAGGAAACGGGAGAAGGGCTTGGTGTCGGCACAGACAATGTCCCAATCACAAAAATTAACTAATCACGCTCTAAGCAGATGAGCTGCAGGATGTCACTGTTCTTCATAGATAGGAGCTAGACAAGAACCACCAGGGGAACAGAAAGAGTAGGTGTCAGGAGTAAAATTTCTGCTGACTGCAAATCTCTGCCACTTTGGCTGGGTGAAATGATTTTTCCCGGAAGGTTTCGGTGATTGCCTAAAGCAGTTGCTAGTTTTGCTAATGTGGTTTGACCTCACTGGGGCTCTCATCACAAATGCCTGTTATTTATCTCATACTACACACAGCTGAGGCAGAGAATTTATTCGCAGCCAAGAACTCATAGAAATTGGATAATCATCCTTCGGTTCAATCCAATTCTGTTTGATTGTCCCCTAGTTTAAGCCTCCCCTACAAATAAATATAGTATTGATCTGGTGGTCAGGATGTGTAATTGGCAATTGTTCTTGCCCTCTTCCAGATCATTTGTGTGTCTCACATGGTTTATAATGGCTGAATTTGTCAGGGGTTTTTCCACTCGGCTTCCTAGATTTCTGCAGGTCATGATCTGATCCCCAGTGTTTATTTCCTCTCTTTCTGGAATCTTGAGTCATTGACTGCGTCTTAGCCATGGACCGGCCTGCCGTTCTTACTCCAAAATCGGACTCTGACTCGCTGCCTGACATGCAGGTTTTGTCAGGGCCAAGGAAACAAGCCTCCTCACTTGCAGCAAAGCTTTTTGAGTGAAGATCCCATATGACACATTGTCTATGACCTAGCCATTTCCTATAGCAGATTATTGTCTGGTTATTATTCCTAGAACATGACTCAGGAGTTATTACAGTATTATAATTGTCTTACTTAGGTAGAAACATATGTATATATAAAAGTTAACAATGTAAAGTATCAGTATAGAGTGTGAGCTGGTCACTGGCAGGGTCTGTATCTCAAATATGTATATTCTAGCCCCTCAAAGAGTAAGTAAGTACCAGCTCATAGTTGGAATTCAATAAATACTTTCATTTTAATGGATAAACAAGTGATGAAATAAAAGAATGAATGACTTTGCACTAGATTTTTCCACATTAGTGCGTGCCTAGTAACTTAAAGAACATTTTAATTGTCTTCCCAACATTGGTTCCACCTTGCCGTGTGGGAAATAGTAGTAATGCATTTGGTACAGGGGTTGGAGCTGCCCCACCTCTAGGGTGAATTCCTGAGTGATCTAGGCCTATTATCCCGTTGTTAGGTACCACAAAGGACACACTATTTTAGGTACCATTAAGGAAAAATGAGGAAAAACCCTGACTGCTATGCATCAATTTTAAGATGTATTTTTCCTTCAGAGACGTTACAGTATGAAAAACATGCATCTCACAATGGATCCAATGAGGAGTTGGTTCAATCAGACTGAAGCTCAGGACTTGTATTTGATAGTTTGGGGGAGAGGAGGACCTCCTCTCAAGTGCAAATGAGGAAGTAAGTAGGTCCGAGAGTCTCTAGCTATCAACATCCTAGGACTCTGAGAGGAACTGGCCCCAGATGTGGCCTACAGTTTCAATGACAGTGTGAAATGCTGAAAAGAAACTGGATTCTTGACCCTGTCCTGCCTCTTCAGTTATGTGGATGAATATATTCCCTTTATTACTTAAGCCAGTCCCAGTTTTATTTTTTAAATTTGGAACCTAAAGCTTCCTGAGAATGACTTTTAATAAAGGATGCTGGGTTCAGAGGGGACAGACCATATACTAGCAGCAATTAGAATGGTAGGGAAAGAAATCCAAACCATAGCACTGTATAGAATGTGAATGAAAGAACCACTTGTAGGAGGAGTAAAATGTCCCTTCTGTGTTCTCACTTCAGCTAGATTCTTGGATCATAATTAGTTCCTGCACTCAAGTCCACTTGGAGGACTTTTCATTGGAATTCCAGAGGAGTCTTCCAGGAAAAGTTTCTGAGAAAATAAACTGGAATTGTGTGGTTTGGAAACAAAACAAAAGTAGTTACAGAGAGGCAAGCTAGTCTTGTGGAAAGCTTCCAACCAGAGTCAGATGCCTGAGTTCGAATCTTGGCTTTGTCGCTCCCTCCTAAGACCTCAGGCACATTGCTTCTCCCTGTCTTCTTTCCTCATTTGTCAGATGGGACTGATAGAGTGCCTACCCTTTGCATCTTTAACAGAATTAAGTGAGATTGATTCCCATAAAGCACAGAGTGAATGCCTTACAAACGCTAGTCATTAATATTGAAAAAATTTAGAAATCCTTTTCAAGTATATGCTGTGTCCAGACGACAATAATCAGGTGGCCTTATAAGTATGTAAGAATAAATTAGTTTAATACTAAAGTTCAAAGATTTAGGTTGATAAAGGGAGGGGGGGGACTTTTCAGCCAGTAAAAGCTGCCAGACCTCAAGATAGACAATAGACAAATAAGATTCTTATCTGTCTAGATTCAGTCAAGTCCTCTCTGAAGTTGGCCCAGCGTAACTTTCTGAAATGAAAGCTTGGCTTTGCCTCCCTCCCCCATGGGCTCATGTCTTTGGGGTTCTTTTATTCTTTCCGAAGCAGAATTCAGGAACTTTATTTTTGCTTGATCACCCAGTAACCTCCACTTCAGTGCCTCTTTCTAATTCACACTTTTTCTGTCCTTTCTCCTCCCTTTGTTGAAAGAAACAACTTGTGTCCATTAATTCAGGCTCTCATCCATAGCTAGGAATAAATAAATCATTGTTATGTTTGAAAACATTTGGTTTTGCTTAAATGTATTCAGTAAAATGTGATATTTCAAAGAAAAGGGCTATGGTTTGAATTGGAGACAGGGCTACCTAATGCGTGTACTGCTTCAGGAGGAGGCCAGGTATAAATCCAGCTCCACGTGGTAGATCTAGGGCTTCACTGCTCAGATCATGGGCCTTGTTGTAGCCAGGGCATCACCTGGGAGCCTGTTAGAAACACGCCCTCCTCCCGACCTCCTGAACCAGAATCTGCATTTAAAAAGTACCTCCAGTGATCATGAAAGTTGGAAAAGCACTGCTTCACCAGGGCATATCTGGACTGTAAAGTTTATCTTCTGATTGGAAGAAGGCCTCTGTGTGATTTTATGTTGATAAAGGTTCATTGTTTGCTTTCTCTATCTTTTGTATTATCCTCCTTTGTCACTAAGAGAGAAGGCTCACCACTTCCTAACAAAGAACCTGGACTGAGAGAGACCCTCTGGTGATAAGGAATGCTCTAGAACACCAGGGAATAGGCAATAAAACTTGTCTGCTACCAAAGAAAGCACAAAGGCCATAAGGATGGCAGTTAATGAATGCTACTCAAGTCTTGAGGAGAATCAGGATTCAGTCCAGCAGCAATTGACAGTGATCAAAGATTCCTCTGCACCCTGAGATGAATGAGAGTTGGGCATGACAGGCCCTGGGCACTGCTCAAGGGGGTGGGCATGCAGCCGGATCCCAGGAGCATCTGGGAGCTGGGAATCAGGCTTGAACTAGAGATCTGGCGTGAGCAGTTTGAAGTGGAACGCAGGTCCGCACTAAAGTGAAAAGCTTGCAGAGAGAAAAGGTCAAAGTCAAGAGACAGAGGTGCAGGCAGCCTCAGAAAGAGCAAAGGGAAAGGTTAAATGCCCAAAGCAATCATCAGAAGCCAGAAGATCCCCGGGAATTGAAGAGGTAGGAAAAGTCCCGTGGGAGATAGTGGGCAGCAGCCCTCTAGCAGCTTTGCAAATGAGCATCTGTTTCTCAGCCAGCGATACGCTGTTGGTAAGTGCAGGCTATCAAGCCCTGTGTGTGGTTCTCCAGGAATCTAGGTTATTATTAAACAGAAGCTCCTGGCTGGAATGAGGAGAGAGGGTCCTGGAGAGGCTGCTGTTGACCGGGAGCTGTTGACCCAGGCTGACCTCTGTGGTGTAGGTGGCCACGGGGCGAGGCTG
Organism: Camelus bactrianus; assembly: GCF_048773025.1. NCBI lineage: Eukaryota > Metazoa > Chordata > Mammalia > Artiodactyla > Camelidae > Camelus > Camelus bactrianus. The sequence continues at coordinate 8,585,434 of NC_133575.1, forward strand.
GGTGGGAAAGATGCAGTCCATGAGGTCAGAAAAGCTGGAGCAGGAAAGGTTAATGGAGGAGCAGAGTTCCTGCAGGGTTATTGTGGGTGAAGGAAAATCATAGAAGGAGGTCAGCTCGGGTGGAAAAAGTGAGAGGAGTCAGGCCAGTGAGGCTGATGGCCTGGGATGCTGAGATCTGACTGTTGGTTCTCTGCTCTTTCACAGAATCTCATGGGGATGGATGACCCTGAGTGTAAATCACATCACAAAGGAGGGCAGAGGCTTGCAGAGACCAAGAGCAGATAAATCAGTGAGGCCTGTGCCTTGGTTTAGTATTTTCAGTTAAAGTCTTCATCCAAAAAAGGTGACACCATTTTGAATATAGGACAAAGCGTGCTATCGAGAAAATTTGCCAGCATTTCAGTCAGACACACTGGGGCTTTGGAAAATCATCTTTCAGCTTTAGTTTCCGTTGCCATAACATTGAGAAAATGCTACCTCCTTTGCAGGCAAACATGTAGAACAGTGAACTCAGTAACGCCAAACATGCAGAGGGAGCCTGAGAAGATCCAAGTAAATAACTGTCGGGGAGTTGGCCTGACTTTCTACCTCCTCTGGCCTCTTTATGAACATTTCATTCTTCTTTTTGTGTTTTGGGGTGCTAAATTTTTTTGGTATTCACTGCACAAAGAAGATTCTATTTCTGGTGGGTAATGGATGAGGACAAATGTAACTCGTAGTTAAAAATATAATTGATGGCGGGGAGGGAATAGTTCAATGGTAGAGCACGTGCTTAGCATGCACAAGGTCCTGGGTTCAACCCCCCAGTACCTCCATTAAAAATAAATAAATAAATCTAATCCCCTCTAAAAATAAAGACAAACAAACCAAAAAAAAAAAAACCTGAAAAAAATATATATAATGGATAGAGAGAAAGTTGAACGCTACCTAGAAGCTGTGCACAGCACAACCCTAGGAAGAGCTCTCACCTCCTGCCGGCTTCCTTGCCCATGTGCAGAGAGCTGGGGGGAAAGTAAGTCTCTTTGGTGCTAGCTCTGAAAATCCATGTCTATAAATGCAACCCAATGCCTCAGCTTGAATCAAGGAGCTGCAATTTACTTGATAAATTATGGGGAGTTAGTGGTGGGCCTAGGTAAGTACCCTGCCCTCTCCAGACGTGACATTTGCATTTTACCAGGGATCTCCAGAGAAAAATGCCACCCTTCAAAGCAGTGACTCTTAAACACTGGGAAGTGTTGACCCGGTGGCAGAGCCGTGGGAGAGCAGTTTGAGGACAGGGAGACTTTTTGATATTCCTGTCCTTCGTGCTCCTGGCATTCCTGCTCGGTGAGCCTCTCCTGCCAGATTAATCCTAAACTTCCCTGATGTTGAGGTGGGGAGTAGATTCTTCTCAAGCTGTTCCCTGGCCTGGGATTTTTTTGGTTCTGCAGCAGAGGTATTTGAATAATCTATAGCTTACCACACAAAAAATTGAATGACAAATTCTTCTTGAAAAAGTAAGGAACAAAAAGAGGAGGGCCTTCTGGCCTTTTGATAGTGAATCATGCCATAAAAGATAAAAGTATTCCCTCTAAAAGCTATTTTTTTTCTTTAAAAAAATCATGCAGCCTTGATCTGCTGCTGTCTTTTTCTTTTTTCCTTTTTAAAAACAACTTTTAAAACACAACACTCTTGACTACACATCCATTTTCAGGTAAGCTGTGGCCTTGATCAGTGAACCAATTTTTATTTAAATGGAAAGGAAAACCTACTTTCTGGCAAGGGCATCAATCTGGTTGACCCTTTGAATGTGTTTATTACAACTGTCAAAGGAATTGGAAGACATAGCTTTAAATATTAGATCAATTGATCGAGTATAATGTGATTCCTCACATCAGGCACTTCCGTTGTGTATTAGACAAGCCCGTCACTATTCAAGATGCTGCCTACTGAGAATTACCCATGACTAGCCACTTTAAGAGATTAACCTTGCTCAAAAAGACCCGGAACGGCTGTGATTCAGCGTCTTCATTAGACCCAGTTACTTCCTCCTTATTTACCATGACTCATCAGCTTTGATGTGACCAGTTCTGTGATCATTTCCACTTTATTTGTCCTTTCTTTGGGGTTGCATCAGATTTTTAGTTTAATTTTCCATTGTATAAGATCATATTTATCACAGAGGGCTTTTTCTTGTCAAACAAATAAACAAAACAAAAAAAGAATAAATCCAGGTTCATGGAAACAGGGGCAAACTATACTCGACTGTTAAGCAAATAGTGTTTTTTTTCTCGAGTATAATGAGTAAAAAATATCAAGAAGGCATTTAGGTCAATAAATTTTGCTGCTGCTTCTTATTAAAAAGTAGCTGGAACAGTAGAAAACAAACTCTGAGCAAATGGCTGCGTTTGTGTAAATTCACTTTTCAAAATATTCTAGCATGGTCCTGGGTCTCAGAAATGGATTCTGTGTACAGAGTGGAATCAAGGACATCTGTCAGTCCACGTGTTTTTACTCTCTGGTGCTCTAATGGGTACTCAGAACAATCTGATGTCATTGGGACTTCACACTGGTTTTTCCTCCTGGAAAACCTCTCCAAGGCTGATGTCCTTCCCTGTAATTCAAAACGATAGGTGATGTTGAATAGTGTTAAGTGGAGATGGGAGAAGAGAACTATATCCAAGAACACTGCAGCGTATCTACTTGAGCAGGATTGAGCTATCTGGGGCATTTTGCATATTTAAAAAAAATTAAAAGGAAACAAACTGCACTTGGAAATATAAACCGATTCAAAGAATATATGCTATCCATCTTAGAGGGGAAGAAAAAGAAATCCTTCTGGTAATTACTGCAGGAGAAATCTCAACTGATTCACTGGAGTAATGAAATGGTTATTATGAGTAACATAAGTCAGAGCTGCTAGGAAAAATGGAATCTTAATGAGTAGAGTGTGTTTGTAAAGAATGAATCACACACTACAAAAACAAAAATTTGTTTTGGAGCAATTAGAAAATTAGGGGGCAAAAAAGAACATCTTTAGGATTAAAATTTTTTCCCAGCTTTACTGAGATATAACTGACAAACACTGTGTATATAACGTGTACAATGTGATATTTTGACATACATTGTGAAATTGTTACCACATTCAAGCTAATTAATATATCCATGACTTCCCAGAGTTGCCATTTTTGTGTGGTGGGGACACTTAAGCTTTACTCTTACTATATTTCAAGTGCTATACAATACAGGATTGTTAACTATCATCAATCTGCTGTGCATTTGATCTCCAGAATTTATTCTTTATACTCTTTGATCAACAGTTCCCCACTTCCCCCACCTCCCAGCCCCTAGTAATACCATTCTACACTCTGCTTTTGAGTTCAACTTTTTTAGATCCCACATATGAATGAGATCATGCAATATTTGTCTTTGCTGTGTCTGGCTTATTTCACTTAGCATAATGTCCTCTCTGTCATCTATGTTGTCGCAAAAGGCAGGATTTCCCTTTTTTAAGGCTAAATAATATTTCATTGTATATACAGTTGACCCTTGAACAACATGGGGGTGAGGGGCACTGACCCCTGTGCAGTTGAAAATCCATCTATAACTTTTGACTCTGCCCCCAAACTTAACTACTAATATCCTACCATTGAGCCTTACCAATAACATAAACAGTTAATTAACATATATTTTGTATAGTATATGTATTATATACTGTATTCTTACAATAAAGTAAGCTAGAGAAAAAACAACATTATTAAGAAAATCACAAGGAAGAGAAAATACATTTTCAGTGTTGTACTGTATTTATTGATACAGTGAGTTTACATCATCTGTTTACAAGATGAATTATCTGTCAGTTCCTACATCAGAATTGTCTTATATGGTACAAAATACTGTAGATATTATATATATTACTAACAGTCGCCATTAAAATGAAAAGATAATGTGAAAAAGAAATTCATATTTATTTATAGGTGTAGCGATTCATGCACTGATAATGAAGAAGCCACAATATGGTTGCTTTATGGTTGCCTTGTGCAGTTGATACATTGCTTCCATGTGGTAGCTTAGCCTAAACACTAATGAATGAGTCATTATAACATTTTTGTGGCATAAGGTATAACAGTCACATTCATAACATAGCACTGGGAACATTATTACATTTAAACACTTGTGATGATAGGCTCACGCACGAGAGAGAGGGAGAGACAGACAGAAGACAGACATACTGTACGGTAAGTTTTTGAAAGCAAAGTTATAAAGCAGTAAGAAGACTAACATACTCAATTTTAGATTGAAGATACTTTATACCTATGTAAGGTATATCTCCTCCAATACAAATCTTGCACACAGTATTCTACATGTATATTTTTGTATGTTTATTGAAAACAATAGCATATAAGTGGACTCATGCAATTCAAACTCGTGCTGTTCAAGGGACAGCTGTGTGTGTGTGTGTGTGTGTGTGTGTGTGTGTGTGTGTATCACATTTTGGTTACCAATTTGTTTGTCGACAAGCACATAGGTTGTTTCCATATCTTGGCATCTTCAAGATCTTAATTCACTTTAGGGTCAGTGCTTTTTTTTGAAGCTCAAGTGTATGTAGAACTGCTGTGTACCCTGTCTTCACCCCATTCCTCACTGTTCCAACACTTCACCCCAGAATAGGTCCCTTTTCATTCCCATAGTACCTTATTTTTTGTAGCACTAAGCACTTTTTTAGTTATTACTATCTTCAAAAATTTATTATGGTGAAGTGTATGCATACCAGGAGGGTGGGACTCATTGGGGAGTCACCTTAGGGTCTGTCTTTCACAGGGTCTAATCCTTAGCAGCATTTCAAAATAAGGTCCAATGTTTCAAGTATGAACACTTCCAAGTAATGATTTCATAAACAAATTATCATGTAGAACAAGGGGCCACACTTTTATTGTTGCTTGAGAAGATGCCTTTGAATCTATTTTTCTTTTTCTTGAAACACAAATGATAAGATGCCTCAATAAAAGACCTAACTTGGTACCTCTATTCCAACCACAGACAGGGATTTAAATTTAGACACTAATTGTAGTTGAATAGACTATCAAAGTCAAGCTTAAGAATAACGATTGCTTCTAAAATTTCCATCTTTCTTACATCCTTTTGAACCTGAAATATTTCTTCTGTGCTTTGAGCAGTAGAAAAAAATGATTTCCTTTAAATTTCAGTCATTTATTGTACAGTCACCTGAGAACATTTAGAAATTTGCTCCTCTAAACAGAAAAAGAGGCAGCCCTACCTTTGACACTGATAAAGCGGGTATCTCGGTTGAGATGCATTATACAGACTTAGAGTTGATTTCGGGTTTGCTTGCCCTGATTGCAAAGAGTGGCAATTGAAATGGTATTGAAGTTTTATTGCAAGTGCACACACATCCAGATCACAGGGAACCATTTTATTTTTATATTTAGACTACTATCCAACGATTTAGAAGATGGATCTTATCTAATTTTATTCAGTGTGTTCTTTCTGAGTGCTATAATAGGCTTTTGTTTGCACGCAGGCACCTAATTAAGAGAGGGGGAAAAAAATCTGTTGTTAAAATCAGCTGGGAATAATCAGAATGATCATTCCGAGGCTCATAAATATTACATGAGCAATATGGGTGCATTTGTAATATATAACTGTTTTCCAGTTCCACTTAAAACTTTTTGTTCTAAAAGTCTCCAAGCCCAGGAGAAGATTGGTGCTTTAAATTCTTAATCACAAGAAGAGCTCACGGGATTTCTATTTGCAAAGGTTTGGTTTATTTGTATACTTTCAAGGATTATTACAAAAACTAACATGTTATTGCTGCAGCCATGTGTTTAGTCTCTCAGGACATAGGAATCTAGTGTGGCTTACCCAGAGTCCCAAGGAGATGCCTGCATTTGCTGGGATATTTCACCACCACCTGTGTTTTGTACCTTAATCTTTTGATTGCCCCCTTTTGTTAGGTTCCATTGCCTTTGGAGAACTTGGAACAATGGGATATGTTTACATAAATCTTCAAAAAAGATTAAGTCAGATCAGAGCTCTCATTCAAATTTTTATCTGGAATTCCTGAAAAGAGATGCAAAGGGAAAATAAATTCATGGTGAAGAGATTTACTTAAAGGAAGAGGAAGATTAGAGCCTCACTTGAGTTCTCTTTATTGCTCACTTCTTGTCCCCACTCTCTGGCATGGTGGCCTCCTTGTGCCCTGGGAAAGCCCTTCAGCATTATTGCCCCTCAGGGAGCTGCCTCCTCTTGGTGGAGAATGAGGGGGTAGAGGGTGAGGAAAAGAGCCTTTAGCGACCCTGGAGGTTCAAATACACAACCAACGGATACTGTGTTCCAAAAAGGTCCTTGTTTTTTTGCAAATGTTACAATTCATCCATTTAAAAAACAGGATTTTATTCCAACCATACTTTAATTTTTTTAGTTTGCCAAGAATGCTTTAACCGAGAAGAATAAAGTTATTTCTTTGTCTTTTCTTCCCCCAAAATTGGATTTTTCAGGTAACAGTTAAATGGGGCACCTACAGTAGATATATCCCTATCCTAGGCATCGTGGTCATTAAACAAATGGAGAAGATGTGAGTACCATGTCTTTCCCATAGCTTGTAACCAAATCAGGGACTGTGTATGGGAGTTCTAGTTATGTGTCTAGACTGGGATTTCTCAGCCTCGGTACTATTGACTTTTGGGGCTGGGTAATTCTTTGTGGTGGGAGCTGTCTTGTGCATTGTAGGATGTTTAGCAGCATCCCTGTTCCCCCACCCCTAGATGTCAGCCCTATTCTCCCTGCCCCAACCTCCAAGTTGTGATAACCAAAAATGTCTCCAAATATTGACAAATACCACCCCCAGGCAGGGGGAGGATAAAATATTCCCCGGTTCAGTCCCACTGATCTCAAGAAACCATAAGGAATGGAGATGGGGAGTACCAAAAAAAAAAAAGGTTAAGCAAAAATAAACATTTATTTAAAAATGAATATGTTCTATAGATCAGAGTGTCTAACTTGAGCCAGAGACATGTATTGTACACTCAGGGATCTAATATTAGAATTTTTGTAAAAACAAAGCTCTGCCTCTTCATATGTTCTTAGAAGTTATTTTTTCATTCCATCTGTTTTTGTGATGCAGTCATTTCAAAAGCCACAGTGAGTCTAAAGGAACATATTTGCTTGCCCTTTAATTTAGTTTCAAGCAGGTATTTGTGAATAAGTCTGAGGGCAAAGAGTGTGATGATGTATTGAGTCCTTGCTTGACAACATTTTCATGTGTAAATTTTTCTTCGTTGAAACAAGAACAAAAGCTCTTGACTGGAGTCCAGTTATTCTGGTTATTTTGTGATGAGTAGGTTTCCTGTTTTGTTTTTGTTTTCTATAGAGTGATTATATACTAACAGCAACTGCACAGGAATAAAACCCAAAATCTGAGGCAATGAATTTAAGATTATTGGTCTTTGCAAGTAAGACCTATGTTAGGGGTGGGGGGAATAGCTCAGTGGTAGAGCGCATACTTAGCGTGCATGAGGTCATAGGTTTAATCGCCAGTACCTTCATTAACAACAGCAACAACAAAAAAAAGTAAAGCCTGTCTTTACATAAACAAGTGCTTCTCAACTGGGTTGTTTTGTGCCCCCAGGAGACATTTGACAGTATCTGGGGATTTTTGACTTTGAAAATGGAGTGAAGGGTTGCTATTGGCATCTGGTGTGTAGAGGTCAAGGATGCTAAACATCCTACAATGCACAGCAGTCTTCCATAACAAAGAATTCTCCACCCCAAACATCAGCAGCACCAAGGTTAAGACACCCTGGCCTATATATTTGGGAAAGGAAGGCGTCATCACATAAGAGGACTTGAGGGTCAGAGGAAAGTTATTTTTCCCCCCAAATTCCTCCCCTACTAGCTTATGGAGTTCATTCCTTTGAATCTAGCACAGACCTCTCATTCTCTTCTTTTGAAAGGCAGACAGTCTTGGAAGAGGTAAGATGTTGAATTGCTAAAATGTAGTCAGAACCCTCAGATGGTTTGTTCTTATGGTGAGAAGATGGTGGAACAGAGCAAGTATACAACTTTGGGGACTGTTTGGGAGTGGAAGAGGTCTTTGAAATGAGGGAGAAGTGGCTGAAAGGGGCAATGGAGTCTGTAAGGTTGGATTCTATTTGTTGCTTCATTGTTTTCCGAAAGATTCTTATTTTTTAAATTTATTTTTATTATTTTGGGGAGGGAAGTTATTAGGCTTATTTATTTTTTTATGTTTAGATGGAGTACTGGGGATTGAACGCAGGACCTCATGTGTGCTAAGCATGCACTCTACCACTTGAGCTATACCTTCCCCTCTTCAGGAGCATTCTTAAATGCACGAATACACACAATGGCAAAGTGTATTCAGCGGTGTGTGTGTGTGTGTGTGTATAGGAGTTTATTTTAGAGTAAATCTAAAAGATGATTCCTATAAAATGGGACTTCTATGCTCGCTAGTTCAGATAATGAGTGATAATGGGGCATATTCACCCCGATAACTCAAGCACCCCAAAGTTTACATTTAGCTCATAGACTTCTAGAAGGCATCAAGTCTGTAGGAAGCTCTGTGCTTAGTCCTTCATTTCAGTTTTGTGTCTATGTTCTTTCTTTTCATTATGGCATATTTAATGCCATATGTCTGCTCTGAAGTAGGCCCAGAATAATTTAAAATACTGGTATCACTTTAAAGAAATCCTTTTTCCCCAGTCCCTTTTCCACTTAAGACTCCAAAATACTTGCAACAGCTCTTCTTTTTCTCTCAGAACAGCTTGAATATGTGGTCTTTGGACCTTTTGTTTTTCCCCTGGATTATGCATTTTGTCTTTGTACAGAAATGTTTCTCACTGCTAAGCTATAATTCTTTACAATGAAGGTTGGCTTTAATTAAGAGTTTAGCAGAGTCTTTCAAAAGTATCTGAAGATCAAAGATGATCATCAAGACTGTCACACTATGGTGTGGTACTTTAAGGCACAACTTTCCTTAAAATTTGGGTTTCCTGACATCTGTTTCTTCACAGTGGCATACTGTAGCACTTTAATTTTTTTTTTTTTCAGTCACAGATCAGCCTGGAAGAGGTCCCAGAGAAATGTAATTTTGTCATCCCAATCTTTCCCACTCTCGCCTAGGTCCTGCTATCTTTATATTCTTTAGGTTTCCCATTTTCGTTGCCAGTGAGCTGTAAATAGAGTTCAGTCTTCAACATTTCAGACTTTTCCCCCCACCAACAGGTGCAAGGGAAGAGTCTACTTTTCTTGGAAAATACGCCTTCAAACTGAAACATTGAGAATTGAAGACAATGAATTTTTGATTGCTCTTTCACCAGTTAGATGTTTAAACATGCAGTTATTTGAAGTATTAAGAGAAACTTAATACTTTGATTTGTTAAAATCTCACTGTCTGTCACCGTATATTAATGTATTTATCCTTCTTGGTCATTTGAAGGCTTTTACCCAATAGCAATATCAACACGTCTTCTGATTTGGCATCTGTCATAACCGGGGACCATCACGGACTTGGACTAAAAGTGTGGGCAGAATTATTCACTTATGTGGGTAAACATCAAATTGCATTAGAAATGTCCAGCACTCCAACTCTGATGTTCATTATGGTGTGGCTGATATACTAGAGGCTGGAAGTGGTCCTCAATTAAATTTCACTTTTGATAAATGCATCAAAGCTATTTTTCAGAATCTTTTGGCAGTGTTACTTTAAAATTATGTTACTGAGTTCTATTTCATACTCAATAATAGGACTTTAAATTTTCCCCCAAATGTGCCAGGTATCAAGATTCAGTTATTTAGATAGGCTCTCCATTTATAAAAACAAACAGAAAAAGAGCAGACAGTGTACCTAGAAAATGCAATTCCATTAGTTAGTGCATTGATTCTGTAATGTAATACGCCGCCTCTTTGATAAATTATGGAAGTTGCCACATTGCTGTCAGATGACGAGGGGAAAATTAAGAAAATGCATTTAAATATTTGTTTCTGGTAAACTGGAAAACTATAAATAGTGTGCTTTACAGAAAATTCCCTCCCCAGATGCCCTTTTGGCTCTTCCTCACTGCCTTTGTGAAGAAAGTAAGTAAGGATTGACCATCATGTTCCCAGAGTGGTGGCAATTAGGTTAAGACAGTTTTCTGGGTAAGAAATGATTGTGACTTCAGAAAGGGCATCTATCATGCTCCTCTTTCATCTTTTTAGTCTGGCAATAGATATAAACATTTAAAATATATGCAGCAAATAGAATGAAATTTCTTCTGAGGAAAACAGTGATGTTTCCTTTTATATATTTATTTGTTGTTGCTGTAAATTGTAGAGCTTTTGAGAGGCCATAGGGAACGATTTAGTCATCTTTTTTCAGCCATTGCATATCACAGTGCCTGGCACATAGTAGGGGCTTAATCAATATTCATTGAACAAATGAAAACTTATTTTAGGGTGTCAAACAAATATCCATTGCTTATTGTGTCCAGCCATTCTGCAATGAATTTGGGAGGGGTGGGGGGACAAGAGAATGTAGTAAAATTTGATGTAGTTCTGGCTTTCAAGGAGATTTCAAGGTAGTTGGGAAAATAAGATATACATATACAAAAAGCAGTACTTGAATAGATGCTCCTGGGATATAAACTAAAAATGTCATAGGAACATATAGTCCTTGAAGCTCTAAGAAGTCTGGGAAGGGTGATTACTGCATGAAAGAAAAGTGGCTTGAAATAAAACTTTATAAATGAGGTGAACAGAAGTGGTGAATATTCTAAATGAGGTTGAGGGGGATAAGTTCTACTGCCTGAACAAAGATGGCATAGAGAATTAATTTGGGGTGCAAACAGTGAAGGGATTAAACTATTTGGTAGTGTTTGGAAACATTTGCATTTGAATCTGAAATACTGTGTGATGGAAAGTCTTGCAAGTATGACATGAAGATGGTGTTTAACAATAGTCTAGACATAGACTTCAGAATAGATGGAAACTGAGCAAAATCAGATTTAGGAATATTGATTATGAAGGTGTTCCAGTAATACAATTCTAAAGAAGGACTGAAAGAATATCTCCTTGGTATTTTGGATTTGGAAGAACGAGTACAAGGTTAAATGGGAGGTAAAAACTGTTGTCATATTTCCTAACATGCATATATTAGTCAGCTATTGCTGCAGTAAAGCTGTGTAACAGATCACCCCCAAACTTAGTGGTTTATAACAATAAGCATTTACTTTTCTTGCTTATAAGTCTTTGGGTTGGCTAAAGTAGCTCTTTTTTAGGCTGCAACTTAGTGGGGCTTGGTTCCATGTTTTGGAGCCCATGGACCAGGCTTTGAACTCCAAGTTTCATATCTACAGCATAGATCTCATGGGGTCGAGGCTGAAGAGACAGAGGCTACCTAGAACATGCTCTTCTCATGGCCATCATAGGACAAAATATACTTAAAACTTCTGTTAGAGTTATGTTCCTTTGGTCAAAATAAGTCACATAGCAAAGCCCAAGTCAATGGGGTAGGGAGGTATATACTCCAAATAGAAGGAAAGTTAAGTGAGTATTTTCTAAGCAATAATCCAAGCTTTCAAAACTGGTATAATTTTTTTGAAATGCATCTGTACAGGTCATTCAAGTGGTTCCCTACTGGTATAAAGGTCAAACTTCTTAGTAAATAGAGTTCTTCATGATCTGCTCATAATCACATCCTTGTTCTGCTACGTTCCCACAACGATCTTGCCTTTTGATCCCAATGACCTATCTGCACTTCCTCATGAAATTTTATGCCTCCTTTTCACATATTGTCCCTTTCTGCCTAGGGTGCTCCTCCTCTCCTTTCAATCCTTCAAGTCTCAACCTAAGGATTGTCTTCTCTCAAAGGATTTTCTGACCTCCTTGAAAGGCCATGATTGATGCTGCTAATCTTTATTCCCTGGTACTTTATGCATAACTCTGTCACAACACCTATCACATTTTAATGCTGTACCCTAGAGGTTGGACATGTGGCTTATCCATCCATAACTCCCTCATGTGTGTTGACTGAATGAGGCTAGGATACTGGTGTTAACTTTAGAAGGAATTGGAAACTTGGGAAGCAGAACCAAAGGTTGTCTTTGTTTTATTTTTGTTGCTGTTTTTGTATGGGTAGATGAGGGACAAGAAAATGAAGTTTTCCCTTTGGACCTTTTCAGGTTTGAGATGAAGACAGGATGTCCAGGTGGCTCTCCATAGCTGAAAGTGTGGGGCTGAGGCAAAGGTCTGGGATAGAAAATCCATTTTGGCAACCATCTGTATTAAAATTGTACTGAAATCTTCACTATGGGTATATGGTCTTTTCTGCCTAATTGTCCTCTAAATTCCTGTTTTTGAAAATTCTGCCATAAAAGGAGATTTTTTAAAAAGCTTTTTTGTGGTTAATCCATACATCATATCTAAATCATAGGAAATGTGTGATTGTTCATACTCAGAGGAGAAATGATTGTTTCATCAACTTGACATATCCTATCTCCAAAACTTTTATTTCTTAGTGGTGATGAAAAGGCATGCAAACTTTGAACGCTTCTTTAGGAAACAACTTCTCTTTCCAAACAGCTGGCATCAGGAACAGCTGCACAGTCAATTAAAAAACTAGTTGACTAATGCTTTTCAGTCATGGGAAGATGTTTTTCCTTTTTTTAATAAAAAAGAGAAATCTGCGTTGTTGTTTTTTAAAGCAGGGATAGCTCAGGAGCCCTACCTAAATGGGCTATGAGTCTTTGTATAATTTCATATGTCTGTGGGACCCACAGTAAATAATAGTTGATCATGTGACCACTGGTGTATACGGATTTCATCTAGAAAGCCCTTACACATGCTGCTTCTGAGACCTTGGGAGATGGTCGCCTGTGGAACTGCCCCAAGTATCACATCACTTTATCCCGGGTGTACATTTCCTGCCTCTATCCACGTCTACAAGGCTCCCTTGAGAGTTGTCATATTTGTCCATAACCTGCCATTCAATCCAAAAGCAATAAAGACATCGCTAGCTGCACCAGACCAAAACTGAATGGGTCAGCTTTCTCTATGATAAGTGTTCCAAAGAAACTCAAAGAAGAGATCCAGAAATGACCCAACCCCATAAATTAACATAGAGTTTGAATCCTGAAATGTTAACATTAACAATTAAATCAGAAAACTTTCAGATTGAATAAATGTTTCTTAGCAACCGACAAAAGAACGTATATGAAGACTAATAACATTGGGTGTATGGCAGCTATCCCCTGAAGATATCATTAAAGCATATTTGAAACTTGATGGGGGAAGTGATAGAAGTTACTGACAAATTCACCCCGGCAAGATGAGTTCGTACATGCAAAGTGATGTGTGCACCTGTAACAATCACATGGGAACTGGGTCTGCATCACATCAGAGACTCAAAAGGCAGAAAGCAAATCTGAATGGGAGATTACAGAGAAAGAGGCAGAGGAAGCAATTAGCAAATGGAGCACACCAGCTCCCCCAACTAAAAACCTCTTCTTCAAATGATTATGAGCATCTGTGCATGCCGTTGATGGCTGTGTCTGTCTTTGGAGCCCATCAGTGATATTCAGAAAGTGGTAAAGAGAAGCCTTTCCTTGTCAACACTCAGAGCACATCCTGAGAAGATGGTCTATGCTTTGAATTCTCTTCTACTCTTTGAGAAAAAGAACTCAACTTTTACTGACATTTAAAAGGTCCATGTTTGAGAGTTAAGCTTGAAGTGATAAAATGATATACCTCCTCAGATTTATTATTTTTGAATTACACCAAATCACATTCCAATGATAGTTTTAAAAACCCACTTTACTTTTTATCTTACCTACTTGAGTTCTTTTACCATCTCTGCCCTGCCCTCTCTCTGCTCCTACCACAAGAAATCTTTTCTGTAGGTTTTTATACAAGTTTGGATTATTTTTCTCCAATTAATTTGACATAGAGCAGAGCTGTGAAAATATCTGTGAAGGTTTTGAGTTACATAGAGATAAAGTGACACATAAGACCAAGAAGCATGTTTGACTTACAATTCTTGTTTTAAAATATCTCCAGAACAGTGATTAGAATTATGCAGGCAAAAATGAAGTCCAGTAAGAGTCTAATAAAAGGCAACTTTGACATCAGTATATAGCAATGTTTAACAGAAGAAAAGTTCAATATCAGAATAGACTGGAAATGGATGGTTTGCTTGTAGAGAAACTGTCAAACAGGATGCTGAGTCCAGCTTGTTCTGAGCATCCTCTGCGCGGTCCTTCCTGACCACAGTAGCTGCCTTGGAGTGTTTTCCTTGCCCAGAACATTCTTCCCTCTCTTCCCTTCTTCAGATTATGATCCCAATTTTCAAGAGTGAGATTGGGCATCGCCCTCCCCTGGAAAGTCTTCCCAAACTGGATTTTGTGTCTTTTTTCTCCGAGGCCTTAGCACCTGTCTCTCAGAGCTTAGCACCCTTAGCTGCTTGTCACGCTGTGTTATTCTTTCCTCACTTGTGAGCCCCTTCCCTAAAAAATTGTGTCTCGTTTCTCAAACCCCTAGCTTCATGAAAATTTGTTGAATAAATGGTTCTGTAAATCTTACTTTTCTGCTTGATACAGTTTGTAACTCATTGCATGCATTTAGAAAACTGACATGAATCTATTTATAGTCTTTGTGTCTCTTGCCCAGTGTGAATATTCATGCATTTAGCTGCAGAAATACAAGTATGCTCGATTATCAGGTGCTCTTCTAGACTCTGCTGATGGGTTATGTGATAAATGGTATATGTACTGCTCACCTTTCTCAAACAGAAGAATGACTTCCGGCATGCATGCCACCCTAAGAGTTTCACTCCACACGCACGCTGCTCCGGGGCACAGCACCTACACTCAGTGGGCGGGCATTTGCATTACTTAAGATTGGCTGTGCTAGCTGCTGCAATACAGACTGAGAGACAAGCACAGCCAATATGTGATTCCTAATATTCCTCTAAGGTGGACCACTTGAAATTGAACTGCGTTGGAAATGCAGGATTTTCAGTTAGTTGTCTTTCCTGATGATTTACTTGACAATCACACAGAAGCATAATTGAAAATACAGGAAGGTGATAGGTGATAGATCGTTTGCATTAAGAAAGAAGGCAATCTGGAGAAAGAGGAGACTGTATAAATGACCATCTATTTCTCAGATATTTTATAAGTGTGGACAAATAATGATTTAGGAGAGCAGTGGTGCCATACCATCTCCTAGAGGCCATAGTAGCCTGAAACACAAAGAGACATTGTTACAAACAAACAAAACAAAACAATCATGCTATTAGGAGGGGGGAAGATATCTCGTAGACTCAGAACACCCATTTTCAATTCTGAATTTTTCCCCTGAGTTAGAGGCTTGCTGGAATGACTTGACCTGCAAAACTGATGCATTTTTATCTTTGTAATTAAACAAGACTTTTGGAATTCTTCCCTGTGAATGAATTTTTCAGAATGGCCATTGAATTAATTATCTCCCCATCATCCTTTTCCAAAGATTATTGGTTTTGAATAAAAATTGACTTGCCATCCTCAGCAGACTAGAACCAGTGCCTGGGCTTTCATGATCTGGAGTGGGGCATGAGTGTGATGTCTGTGTGTAACCAGAATCTAGGAAGTAAATAATTATATTTGTGGCTCTCACACTTCCCAGGGGTCCGCAGAGCATCCAATGACATACAAAGCTCCGCATCAAACACAGGATTAGATGGCTCCTTGGAGGCCTGTTCTTATAATGCTGGAAAGTAAGATGCAAAATGTGGCCACAGAGCATTGGACTTCCTTCTCAGTGCATTTTGTGGAGCGTTTATTACCCAAATTTTGGACAATGAAGGATGTGTTTTCATTAACTTTCTGTCTCTCCAGTGAGTTCTTAGACCCATCACTCCCCTTTATGTGGCTTGAATGATAGCCAGGAGCAATAGCCTGCCTGCTTCTGCTCATGTGGGTACGGGAATCCATTATTTTCCTAGGTTTGTTCATAGGCAGGCAGCTTTGGTTGTGTGTCAAGCCAGCAATTCCAAGAAACTCGATAGCATTACTCCTAGAATTGTCTTTCTAATCACAGGACAGTGCAATGGACTCATTTAAAGCAAGTATGTAACAGAAAAGCCAAGTAAAATTAAATAATGTTAGAGATCAAAAGCAGTCACAGTATGTTTATTTCTGTCTACCTTATGCCCAATTTTTAAGCCCTTCATCTGGCTGCAGTAGTGTTGATAATTGAGAGCCTTTGCTGGTGTTCATTGCTATATCCCCCCTTCCTGGAACTGTGCATTGTACATAGTTGGTTCTCAATAAATGTTTGTTGAATGAATGCAAAAAAAATTTCTTGGAAACTGGAGGAGGAATCCCCTGTGGGGTCAGCTCTGTATTCATTCATTCATTCATTCATTCAACAGACCATTACTGAGAAATTACTAGGTATCTCATAGTATTAGGTATTGGAGATGCAAGACTGAGTTTTCTCAAGCCTAGAGAGGTAGGATTTGGAACATATAGACACACTGACATAATACCTACCTGCTAAAGTTGCTATGGTAGACATGTATTTCAGTAGTCCCACTGACGGGGGCAGTTTGGGGTGAGAGTTTGTCTCCCAAAGACCCAGGCCCTGAGACACTACTGGGTAGAGTTTTAGTAAAATAAGCAGGGACTGAGTAGGTGCCTACCAACTATTCTAGAAGCTGCTTCGACATTAAGCTAGTCTTTTCAAGACTCTCCAACCCCACCCATTCCAGGAACTCAAACTCAGAAACAAACTGCAATAGCCCAAGAGCAGCAGCAGCATTGATCTGGGTTCTTCCTGGCATTCCTACCTGATGCAGCCACTTTAAGATAGTGGAACAATGTCTGAGATCTGAAAGGGTTGATTGGCTTTATCCTCTGTAAGCCTTGATTTCTTAATCTGTAAAATAGGGTTATAATAGGATTAACATGGACAGTCATCAGACTGAACTTAGAGCCTGGTACATATACACCCATCAATTTCATTCAGTTCAACAAGTATATATTGAGATTTAGCTGAGGAACTGTTAGTCTCCTTCCTCATTTGTCACCTGGTTCCTTTCACTGGTTCCTCTCACTGTTCCTTTTTTATCTGCCCATCATCACCCAAACATACATCATTAACATTATGAAATGCATGATTTTTTTCATTACACTTTGTCTCAGGTTTCAGACAAATGACTGAGTGGGGGTGTTTCAGGCAGGTGGGTTCCTCACATAATTAGCTCACCTGAGGTTCCAGTCATGAATCTGTCCTATCCCTCCTTCCCCTACTTCCCCAGGGAAAGCTGGGTAGGAATTGGCTTCTTCTTCCCACTCTTCCCCTCCCCTCGGTCCTCAGTACTGCCTGTAATAGAATGACTTGGTGAGCTATCTAAAAATGCTCCTGGGTCCCATTTTCACCTATACAATTGATCTGAGCCTGGACATCATGTATTAAAAGCTTCAGAAACTGAGAGCCACTGCTCTAAAGCAGGGCTCCATTTAGGTCTTGGTGGTTGGAGGACGTCTTCCTAGAGCCAAGACCAGTGTGATTCCGGTGAACACTACTTCCAACCCAGAGCGGTAGAATTCAGATTCATCTGGCACTTGGCAGTTGCTCAGTCACTGGTGGAATTCACCATTGGCAGTTTCCTTGCTTTGGATATATTAGCAGTATATTGAGCAATTTTGAAGATGGCCTCTGATTTGCATCACCACATTTCATCTCCATGCAGCACCCATGGCACTTCTGTGGTTATGTTCACCATCAGGCCTGGCCCACACCACACTATGAGCCAGCGCCTAATAAGGGTAGGCCCCCAAACCTGTATATTGTTTGTCACCTTGGTGTTGAGCCACTTAAAAACGGGGACAAATGAGAACAGGTCGGATATTAAGCTTCTGATTGTCTGTTTCTGCTTGCTATCCATGATCTACAGTTGTCCCCTTATATCCATGTGGACTGTCTGGCACTCTCACTGCCAGGGGACCTGTTCTGTCCAGCTCAGCCCCGCCTTTTGGCCGCTGTACTGGGGCCAGGTATTCTTCTGTCCCAGGAGCAAGAACCATGTTCTGCTGGTCCAGTGCTCTGCTTGACTTCTTCCTCAGATTGTTTAGATCTGATTTGTGAACTTGTCAAGTTTCATCTATTAGCATTTATTCAGATCCTATCAAACTTTAGGCAATTTCCTAAATATCTAAATAATATATAAATTAGGCCTCATTTTGTTATGCATTCTTGAGAGTTAAGCCTAAGTCAATCAGATGCCTACTGTATAATTTTTACTTTATCCACAATCTGAATTGGGGCTTGTCACACAATCGCATGCTTAGGAATCATCTGGAGGGCTAGTAAAACACTGATTGCTGTACTCCACACCCAGAGATTCTGAGTCTGTAGGTCTGGGATGGAGCCCAAGAATCTACATTTCTAACATGTCAGGTGATGCTGCTGCTGCTGATCCCATGGACCACACTTTGAGTGGCATTGGCTAAATCACAGGCATCATGGGACATCTTGGGTTGACAGTTTATATTTGAACTTCAGCTTGACCGTTATTGAGACTCCCCAGCATGAGGAACTTGTGACAAGCTAACCATTTACTTGGTTCTCTTTATTTTACTATTATATATATTTTCCAGTCTAGACAGAGTCCATTTTATTTCTGATGTTTGTTTCCTTTAATCCCTAAGTACCTGGAGATGCAGAACCATTCTGTAGCATTTTATTGTCCTAGTTTTTACCCTGATGAATCATCTTTTAACAGACATGTGAGCCTTCACCAAATGCATTATGTCATCCTTCTGAGCTCTGCAGAGAGAAGAATTGATACGCCTTTAGGTCTGATGTGAAATGATGGCTTCAGTGTGCCCATCCTGCAGCATCTCTGACTTGGGAGGGTTCCCAGAAGTGTGACAAAAAACCCTGTGGCTGGTGCTGAGTGGGGAAGGGGTGGCTTGTGACCCTATTACTTAAGCCTCCTACCTCCATGCTTGTGGGAGCAGGTCTGTCTCCTCCCAGGCTGCCACATTCAAAAGTTGGATTTATTTTTAGAGAAGAAATCATTAGTCATTAAACTCTCTCATGCTTCTTTTTTCCCTTTGGGTAAAATTTAAGAACCTGATCTTTATAAGAAAATTTTCAGGCTGTTAGGGAAAAAAATGGTAAAATGATTATAGCCTTGGTACAATGAACCCATTTGCCTCTCTTTGAGACAAAGGCAGACTTCTCACCGGAGTCACCACTCTCAGTCCCTACATCTAAATCAGCTTTATCTTTTGGCTTTATTTGAGAATCCCCTGACTCTTTTGATTTCCTGGCCCTTTCAAACCTAGGATTTCAAAAACTAATTGTATCATACACTGAACATTTGCTCTTTAAGCCCATTATAAAATCTCATAATGGAAGCTGGTTCTTAGCAAAATAGCCCTCTGGCTTACATATGTGCATAGTTTCACTTAATAACAGAAGGATTTAATAGATATAATCTATATTGAAGCAGAAATAACTGAAAACAAGATTTCTCTGATATCTTTAAATTCAGGGTTATATTACAAGAACTTTTAGCATGTTTCCATTGCCGCGGACTAAATAAATGTCATGTTGATGGCTTTACTAGCAGAAAATACGTCAAAATAGCCAGTTTTTGTCTTTAATTAAGCTTTATCTGTAAATGTGTAGTTGAGAATGTCATCATTTTGAAGCATATCAAAAATTCATAATCACCTGGTGGTTGATAAGGCCCAGGATACCCTGAGAGGACATCGTACATTTCGTTGCATCTCTCCCTCCCTCCCCACAGCTGTAACATTTTATTTTTACAGTTTAATTTGACTCAGTGAGACAGAGACCATCAATTTTAGGAAAGCAGGAAGTAGATTTTGCAAAGGGGTATCAGGAACCCAAAGGAAAGGGATACTAATGTGTGACAACTCAAAGTCTAGAGGGTTTCTCTGGTCTTGAGACTAGGAAAAGGGCCACATCATGATGAGGTAGCCAGATGCAGCTCCTCTGCTTTGCTGAAGTGATGGAGAAGGAGCAGAGAGCAGTTATTTGAGTCTCAGTCTTCTCTTCTACCTCAGACAACTGAGTGTGGCAAGTTAAGATGGCCACAAATTCTTTGGCACACCTCTCATTGGAGGATGATTCTGTGTCCTCTTCACTTGTGTCTGAGTGGGCGAGGTGATGGCTTAAGCAGTAGAATGCAGTGGGATGTTGCTGTGCCAGTTTCTGGGCCTGAACCTTAAAAGACATGAAGCTTCTACTTTCTGTCTCTTGGAACACCCATCCTTGGAACCCAGCCTCCATGCTGTGAGGAAGCCTGAGCAGCTCTGGAAAAGCTCACATGGAGAGGAACTGAGGCCGGATTACAGCTGGCACCAACTTCCAGCCATATGAATAAGCTGTGTTGGACTTGGGTCCCCCAGCTTCAGTAGAACTGCCCAGCTGCTACTGTGTGGTACAGAGACCATCCTTCCTGCTAAGCCCTACCTGTCTTGCAGATTCAGGAGCAAGATAAATGATAGTCATTATTTTAAACCGCTAAGTTTTGAAGTCATTCTCTAGGCAGAAATAGATATCCAGGACAATTAGCACCTCCTTTTTGTACTCCTTACCATTGCTTCCCCAAGAGGCAATTGCTCTCATGCTAGAGCCTTTCAGACACGGTCCTGCCAGAGTTTCCAAAACCCAGAATTCCCTTAGATGTGTCTTCCCAGTTCTTTTCCATGGCAATGCTGTTGTCCAAAATGATCTCTGTACCTTCCCCCAGCTCCATCATCCACACAGTGTTGCCGTCTCTCCTTCAGAGCCCACTGATTAACTAAGTAATATGTTTGGGGTCAAGAGCAAGAAGTAACTGGAGATTTCCAACCCACTGTTAGTCATCATAGCAATAGAAAGTTTTCATCAAGGTTAAAAGCTGCTCAGTCTTCTATATCCCCCCTTAGGTGACATAAATATGTCCTTAAGGGTATAGCTACAATCTGTAATTTTGTAATATTGTTTAATTCTGAGTAGGGATTGGCGACAGTCAGCTAAGAGTAAAGATTGATCTGTCAGTGGCCGCAGGACAAGACCCTCCCCCTGAAGAGTGCTGGAAGGGTGAGGATACTCACCATTGAGAAGAGGAAGGAGAACTATGCTGAGAAGGAAACAGGAAATGGAGAGGGCATCAAAAATACACTTAGATGGTTTCCCCTGACTAAGGGAGACTACTTCTGAGTCACTACTTGCCAAGCTGATGCGGAACCATCACTGTGATTGATACTAATTCTCCTTCCACTTGATGACATAGTAGGGCTTTCTTTATGCTAGGTAATGTTCCAGCACCCTGTCTGAATTAAGATGGATGTTATTAGTATCCTTGGCTTATGCCTAAGGAAACTGAGGCATCGAGAGGAGAGGACACTGACATGGCAGTACATGACCAAATTCAGAACCAGGATTCAATCGCAGGGGGTCTGGCTCCATTATCTGTCAGGGCTGACATCAGAACTCTAGGCATAGAGGCTTTGGTGAGCCCAGTTTGAGTTCACAATACACTTTTAGTCTTTGCCTCATGTCATGTACCATGTCACACAGGCTAAGAGATGCTTTATCTTTCTTATTTTAAACATATTTTCATCTCAGATATATCATATGTGCCTTTGTAGGCTGCTTGAAGTCATTCTCAGAAGGCAGAGTAAAAATAAACAAATACACAAAGATTGGTTACAAAGGCAGATGTAAAAGACAATAGAGTAGCTCCATGTGAGAAGAATTAAGATTTTGGGGTCCAGCCCATCACCCAGCTAGCCCAGTGGGCCATGATGTACCAGGAAACTAGGTCACATATGCATTCGGCATGTTTTCCTGAGTTTACAGACATTCTAGTAACCCTTATTACAGTGGCTTTAAAAACATATTAAGTTTTGCTTTTTTTAAAAAAAAAAGTAGATATAGATTTATTTTTAGTCTAAATTCATTGGTTGCCCACAGAGAGTTGAATACATACTTCATGATATATATTTTGCCAGTTAGATAGCCTTCAGCTCAGAGAACCACCTGCTTATATTGAAACCTTTCGTTTGCATTGAATTGCATGCATAATTTAAGCTGACTGTAACACCTCAAAGAGGCTCAAAAAGGAATCCATTTTTTCTCACTGGGCAGAAATAAGTAGGCTCTCTATAACTGTAAAGAATATGACCCATTTCAAAGAAAGGGGTATTTCTTTAAAGAATCCTATTTGCATATCAGAAACAATGTGGTTATCTAAGTGCAAAGACATTACAAATACTGTTAAAAAATTCATGAGTGTAGTGTTTAATATATGCAGAATAAAGTCAGAGGGTTTTTACAGGAATACATAAAACAAATGTCCTGTATTCTCACCACTCTGCTTTTTCCCAGTGTTTCACATCAGCTGTGTAAACAATCAATACTGAATAGTCAGGAGGTGTTGCTGAGCAGATAATGGACTTGAATTAGATCAACTTGGCATGGGCAGACTGAACATACTGGTGGGCATATGAGTCTTACTTATGGTTTAATCTGATTGCTACTAATCTGAAGTCAATAGCTTTGAGATGTTGAATGAAAAAGAGCCACTGCCTTTGTAAGGAGGACAAACAGAGCAGGAAGAAGTAGTGTGAGCAGCGTGGGAAATGTACATTTTTTATATCTTTAAATGATTCACAAAAAAATAGTTGCAATTCTGTTATATATATATGTATATATATTCTTTTTCATATTCTTTATTAATATGCTGTACACCAGAAACTAACACAACATTGCAAATCAACTGTACTTCAATTTAAAAACAGTTGCAATTCTATTGAAAATAAACATGGCTTACCTGGACCATGATTATTAATTTACTAAGCAGATATATATATACGTTTTTATTTTGGGTTACGTCAGCATCTTGGTTCAATTTAGGGGAAAGCAGGTAAGCACAGAGAGGCAGAATGAAGTAGCTCAGAGCCAGAAATCAGAAAATCTGGGTTTATGACCCAATTTTGCAACTCTCTTTACTAGCTGTGACCATAGGCAAAAGTCTCTTTGTGCCTTAATTTCTCATGGTGTAAAATGTAGATAAAGAGACCTCCTTTCTCTGTGTCATCAAGTTATCTTGATGAGTAAATGAGAAATTGAGTGGGATAATGTTTGCAAATAGAAAATTGATATACATAAGCAGACACTACTGTTAATTCCTTATAAACAAAAAATTCTTTTTAAAGTATTTTTGATGTTACCACTATATGTAGGACAATACTCTAGGTCTTGTGAAGATTAAAAAAAAAATCAGATATGGTTTCTAAAGTTCATTCCAAAAGCTTATAGTAAAACAGGATCAGCAAACTTTCAGTGAGGAGCCAAGTAGGAAATATATAAGAGTTTGAGGGCCAGATTGTCTCTGTTGCACCTACTCAGTTGTGCCGTTATAGGGCAAAAGCAGCCATGGACAATATGTAAAATAGCAGTCATGACTCTGTTCCAGTAAAATTTTATTTACAAAAGCATGCAATGGACTAGATTTAGTCCACAAGCTGTGGTTTACTGACACTGGGTCTAATCAGAGAGAAGATACTCACATAAAACTATAATACGTGGTCAGAGTACTAAGTGTTACAAACGAAATAGATGAAGAGTGAAGGAAATCATCTAGCTGAGACAAGAAAGTCTTCCAGGAGATTATAGATTTGAGTTCAGCTTTTAAGGATGTGGTTATGTTTGGATTTCTAAGGTAGAGGAAGACATTCCCAGCAGAAAAGATAGCCTAAGAAAAGGTATAAAGTGGAAGCATGAAGGAGGTATTTAAAGAAGAACAAGCAATTTGCTTGGCAAATCTGTGTCGGTGGAGTTAGAAGCAAGAATTCACTGGGGTGCGTGTAAGAGAGGAAAAACATATAATGACTTAAACATAGGTATATTTTTTCTGACCTTACCCCACACCCCTTAATGAATACTAAGCTATAGTTCTTAGGAAAGCATTTCTTCTATTTTTGGTTGGTTAGAACACTCTTAAATGTTTCTATGTTGCAGAATCATTGTAGGTATTTCTAAGGATGTACTGCAACTTGTAATTATTCCCAAGGGTGGTTTGTCTATCTTCATGCTTCTATATACATTCCTCATCAATCAATGAAGAATTACACATAGGTTGGCCACTATGAGGTTAGAACCATGAGGAGGAGTATCTGATTCAGAGCAGAGACTAACTCGCTAGAGCTACACTGTCCAACATCGTGGCCACTAGCCTCATGTGGTTATTTAAATTTAAATAAAATTAAAAATTAAGTCATGCAGTTATACTAGCCACATTTCAAGTGTCCAGTACCCACTTGTGTCTAGTGGCCACTATACTGAACAATGCAGATGTGGAATATTTTCACCATCACAGAAAGTTCTGTTGGACCAATGTTCCTCTTAAGAGATGAGAAACCAAGCAACAATTATGCATTGATTTAGAGTCCTGGAGCTGGAGATTTGGGTGACAGTTTTGACATTTAGTAACTGGTTCCATTAACAAATACATCGCTTTCTAAGTATTGGTTTTGTCACTTGTGATATGGGGCAATAATAGTACTTATCTTACAAGTGGTTATGAAGATAAAACGATGCATAGCTCTTTGGAAGCTGTAAAACACTACATAAATCTATAGCATGGCTGTTATTTCAATGGTACCATCTCTGTGCGTTCAGGCAATTTCCATTATTTTCCTTGTTTGCTTCCATGTACAAAATCATGTCATTTGCAAATAGAGATAGTTTTGCTTTTTCCTTTCCATTTCCGATGCCTTTTATTTCATTTTCTTGCCTAATTGCTCTGACTAGAATCTCCAGTACAGCACTGAATAGAAATGGTTAGAGCAGACATTTATGATCTTAAGTGGCAAGTTTTCAGTCTTCCACCATTAAGTATGATGTTATCTGTAGATTATCCGTAGATGTCCTTTCTCAGGTTGAGGAAGTTCCCTTCTTTTCTAAGTCTCTTGAGTTTGTTTTGTTTTTCTATCATGAAGATGTGTTGGTCCTTGCTGCCTTCTGCTCATTCAATTTGTCTATCACCTTTTCTTAGCTCCTTTACTGACTATTTTTTTCTGTCTTAGCTCCTTATAAGAGTGGAAACTAGCCATGTGACCAATGGTACCTAACATCCCCTAAAGAATTTCCTTTCCAGGAAGGCCAGACAAGAGTATATGGATGCATTAGACAAATCCATGGCACCTAAGTTAAGGCTACTGCTGAAGAGCCAATGCAGAATTCATGTTCTACCACAGTGGGAAACATTATGTCTCAGCAGAACTGTATACCATTAATGTTTACAATTGATTTTTTGACATGGAAGACAATGGAGTTTATTTATCGATATGGTAGTCTGCTATAGGGGAGAAGAGGGGAGAAGAGGGAGATAAAAGAATAAAAATAAGATGCAGCATGGGAAAGGAAGTAACTCTAAGTTGGGGAAACTGCATGAGCCAAGACGTGGAAGTGGAAATGATCAAGGAATGTTCAAGAACAAGTGAGTGATGAGACTGAGCTGATGCAGGTGTTTTTGCAGCTCAGGTAGGTAGCATGTGAGTCCTAGAGGTCCAACCATAAAACGTCAATTTGTGGACAGATCTAATTCTGGATCTGGAACCTCACTGTTTATGACGGTTTCCTGGTTGAGAGAGTCATTAAACATTCTCAAGGAGTCTAAGGAAATTATCTTTTAATAGAACAAAAAAAAAAACTCATTAGTTCTTTTATCATCACAAATTTAGCAGTGTATTTCAGTGTTTCAATGCCTTTTTCTTCAGGAAAGGTAGACAGGTTTTATTGTGGCCTTCTCCCATTTTATCCCCAACCTTCCCTCATTTTCTTCATATGAGTCTGAAGAGCCATCAAGTCCTTTACATCCGTGGTCCAGGAGAGACTTTATAGTCTCCCAGATATCTCACCATTGCAGAGTACATGGCCAGCATCATCTCCAGGGCCTTTATGTATTATATTCCTTTATCTGACTCAGTGTCAAGGTTCCTTTGTTTTAGTTGCAGTGCCAATTTGCTGACTCATATTTAATTTACTTGACTAGGCTATTTTCTCAAGCTCCAGTGATGTCAGTCCTATTCTCTTAACTCCTGTATCAGTGGAAGACCGGAATCAGCTTCTTCATTGCCCGTCTCTCCTTTCTGAGACGTTTACCATTTTTACAACTCCCTCTACCTCCTGGGTATCTGCCTTCACCTAGCTTCCTCTTGACTCCTAAGGAACCTGACAAATACACTTACGCTAAGGTACAAGGAGCTTCATGTGTTCTCTCTCCCCAGAGGGCAGACGTGTTAAAACAGGACAGCAAGGAGTGGTGTGGGAGGCAGCTTCTGACCTGGTCCCCAGTGAACTCCGTCTCCTGGTCTTCACTCACTTGTGTGATTTCCTCCCCTTGGGTCTGGGGCACAAGGGCTAGTGTGCCTGTGGTACAGAAAGCTGAACTCTGACAGCAGGTGTTTGCAGCAGAATAAGGGTTATGTAGCAATAGGTAATTAATACAAATGGACAATACCTGCTCCAAAGTAATGAATTCCAAATGGTGAACATCCAGATATCCAGAAGCAGGAAGGGCACTATTTTGGAGGAAAGGCTTGTCTCTGGCTTTGCCCCGTGGAGACTGCTGCCTACTCTTATTAAACATAAGGTCATCTCTACTGGTAGTAGCTAAAGACCTTACAATCCATAATAATCAACTCCTTAGGACTTGCTTTGCTCAATTACAATTACCATTAGTATGTGAACCTGAGGTAGGCCAGTTTCTGAGGTTATTAGTTATTCTTTCCTTTATAATTTGACCCAGGTGTGTTGGCATTGACCTGCACCAACTTTGTCCTCCTGCATTTTCCCAACTTGTCAGAATTATTTCATCTGCTTCTCTTGAGTATCAGCAACATCCCCCAACTTGGCATTATTAGGAAAATGTAGTGTGAGTATGCTCTTCAGCCCCATTCCCTAAGTCACAAAGAAAGCATCACAGTGCACTGAGAGCTAATCCTTTTGGAACCGACTTAATACAGATCGCGTATTAGTACTTCTTTGAAAATGATTCTCAAATCAGATATTTAAACTATATTTCCCAGTTTTTTTTTTTGAGAGGCATGAAATGTGCTTATCAAAAGTCTTACTAGACCCAGGTCTCATTTTTCTCCTGCATGTTCCCCAAGCCAAGCATGGAAAGGTGTCTGCCCATGTTTCCCCCACACCTTCATCCAGAGGATGCCAAGGCTGAGATTTGGCAGTGCAAGTCCTGGCCATCAGCAGTGCAGCAATGCAGATAGGAAGCAGTGACAGGAAACGGAGTGGGTGGGGTGGCAGGAGCTTCTTAAGGTCTTTGGTTCTCTCTGCTTAAACAAGAGAGAGGACAGCTGCTGTCCAGGAGGGACCACACTGCCGTCCCTTTAACTAGTGAAATTCTTCATTCTGTTCTATGAATATTAAATGACCTGTTTTTATACCATTAGATTTCACAGTGCCAAGTGGATGCTATCCAACTTAATTTTACAAGTTATTCTGAATGCTGCATTCCATTTGTTTTTGTGAGTCTGGAAGCTCACATCCGTAAACGCAAATGTTTGACTGGGTCTGAGTTGCGTGATAGGATATAGGCATCCCTGTCTGCTTGGTGCCTATTTTGCAGAGAAGTAAGCCAAATATTGTGGAAAGTAAGAAAGAAAGCAAAAGATAGTAGTCTTCCATCAGAGTTTTCAGTACTCTGAAGAGAAAAGAACGTAATTTTAAAAGTCTATGGACACAAAAACCCGGAAATATATGCAAACTTGATTGTGTGCGTGTATGGTGTGGATGTGGGGGTGTATGCATGTTTAAGGAATTCTAGAGAGAGAGCTGTGCTAGAATTGCTGCTGAAAATATACAACATCAAGTGCTCTGTGATTTTATTGAGTGTAAGCTTCCGTGGAAGCAATAGCCATGCAAGTACTGCAGGCTGTGACAGGGAAGTGGGATAAAGGATGTGAAGGGGCAGTTGTGATGATGAAATTGCAAATCTCCCTCGATTTCCCAATAGTTAACAATGTAAAATCACATTTTAGATGGTAAAGGACCAACAAGTTAGCTTAATCAGGGCTCTGTGGTTGGATCCCAAGATGTATAAGGAAGACCAAGAGTGGGTGAGTTTTCTTTGCTGCGTTTCTGTAACTGGCAGCACTATGCTGGATTTTGAAAAACGAAGAAAAATATCTTGGCTTCTATTTTTCATTCCAGAAGTGAGGTCGGACAAAGGGATTGATCTTTATGTAGACTAGCTTTGGAAACAGTGTCATCTCCAAGTTCAGAAATTTGAAAAATACGTTCCCTCCCCATCCATGTTATAGTTCATTTCATAGTAAACTTTAAAAGCTTTAGTTTCCCATTTTGACTCTGGTTTGAAGGTAGCGAGGAGAGAACACAGCGCCCCCTCATCTACTTAATTCCTATTTATTTCTCAGGTTTCACTTAATAGGTTTTTCAGGATCATCTCATGTTCCCCACACTAGGTCACACTGCCTCATCATATGTGCTTGTTACCAACCTGACCTTTTTCATTTTACCATTTATCAAAGCTTGTCTTGTGTATTTTTGTAATCATTTCTTTCGTCTCTCATCAGATGGCTGATATTTTTTACCCTCCCCTTTTTAAAATTGAGGTATAACTGACATAGAACATTGGATAAGTTTAAAGTAGACAGTATGTTGATTGGATACACTTCTGTTGTGCAATGTGGTTACCACCATAGCCTTAGGTAACATTTCCATCATGTCACATAATTATCACTTCTTTTTTGGTGAAAATATTTAGGATCTTGTCTCATAGCAACTTTGAAATATATAGTACTGTATTGTTGTCTATCACCAGCACACTGTATGTCAGATCCCCAGAACTTACTCGTCTGCTAATTGCAAGTTTGTGCTCTTTAGCCAACATCTACCCAGTTCCTCCCCTCCTCAGGCCCTGGTAACCACCATTCTAGTCTCTGTTTCTGTGAGTTCAGCTTTTTCAGATTCCACATATAAGGGCGAATATACAGTATTTGTCTTTGTCTGTCTAACTTATCTCACTTAGCATGATGCCCTCAAGGTCCATCCATGTTGTTGCAAATGGCCAGATTTCCTTCTTTCTCATGGCTGAATAATATTCCATTGTTTATATATACCACAATTTCTTTATCCATTCATCCATTGACGGATGCTTAGGTGATTCCATATCTTGGCTGTTATGAATAATGCTGCAGTGAACACAGGAGTGCAGTTATCCCTTAGATATCCTATTTTTGTTTCCTCTGGATATATACGCAGGAGTGGAACTGCTGGATTGTATGATAGCTCTATTTTTAATTTTTGAGGAACCTCCATACTGTTTTCCATCATGGCTGTACCAATTTACATTCCCACTAACAGTGCACAAGGGTTCCCTTTTCTCCATATCCTCACCAACACTTGTTATCTTTTGTCTTTCTGATGCTTGCCATTCTAACAGTTATGAGGTAATATCTCACTGTGCTTTTGATTTGTATTTCGCTGATGATTAGTCATGCTGGGAACATGTAGCTGTTGGTCATTTGTATGTCTTCTTTGAAAAAATGTCTATTCCGTTCCTTTGCCCGTTTTTAAATTGGATTGTTTGTTGTTTTCCCATTGAGTTGTATGAGTTCTTTATATATTTTGGCTGTTAACCTTTTATCAGGTGTATGCTTTACACATACTTTCTCCCATTCTGTAGGTTGCCTTTTCAATTTGTTGATTGCTTCTCTTGCTGTGCAGCAGCTTTTGAGTTTGATGTAGTCCCACGTGTTGGTTCTTTGCTTCTGTTGCTTGTATTATTGCCCTTTTATTCTATCTAAAATAACTCTATTCTGTTTGGGGTAGAAATTTTCCCATCTAAAATATACATTTCCTAGACTGCTATGCATTTATAGCTGCTCATGTGATTATACCTGGTCATGTGAATGGATGATTAAGTTGTAGGTAAGTTATACGATAAGGCTTCAAGGATGTTCTTTAAAATGGTAACCAACACAGCTGACTTGGGTGGCTTTTGCTTGTCACATTCCCTCTTTTCCTGTTTAGGGCACAGTTACAATATTGGAAGAGAAGCAACCGCTTTGCAACCAAAAGGCAACAAGCATTAAGTGGAAGCCATGTGCTATGCTGGGTCTGCGGAAAAAAGACGTGCAGCATGGATTCCCCAGTGGCATCACAGAGCCACCATACGCTTTGGGACTTTCACACAAGAAAAATGACCGCTTTGCTGATGCTCGTTGTTTTTTGTTTTTTTGTTTTTTTTCAGTTTCTCTTGCAGTAGTTTAGAAGGATAAACAAAGAAGGAGTACTGTTGACTGTTTTACCTAGAGAAGAGAGCTGAGTTTTGTTAGACTGAAGTGTGAGGTGTTGGAAAGTTATACCCCTTCTTGGGAACTTGTGATTAAAGAAGTCAGTAGAAGAAAGTTGAGGGTGAGGCCAAGACCTCACGAGAGAAAAGGGAAAAGTGCTCACCGAATGCGTTAAGTCACAGGAAATGGAAGGGTAATCGCCGGGGTCTGTGGGATGTCTAATGTTCCTGTTGTTAAGTGTGGTTGAGTTGGAGGAGAGGCTCAGTGTGGTTAGTATATGTATTGTGGTGCATTACGCAGACCAGAGTGCATTAAGTACAGAGCAAATTGATTTTATACCACTATCCTCTGCCATCTTTTTTGCAAAATAATGACTAATGCAAACCTGCAAATGTGTTTCTCCAGAAAATCTTTTGGGAAAGGGAGATTTATTTTACCTAATCCTTTTCGTCTGTTACAGATTTCTTAGTATACTTATTTGACCTTAAGAACTATACTTTTGGCCATTAGTCAAAGGAAGGCTAGCTTAAAAAAATTTCTATTGAGCACTATCCTTACAAAATCAGCTATTTAGGTCAATTTTTTTTCCATTCCCAAATATATAGAGTACGCTGTCCCAAAATAGAAAACTCTGGTTTTAGAAGGTAAGTTATCTAGAGGCCAAAGCACAGTCCATATTAGGCAGCTCACAGCATGGCTTTCTCTCTACTTCTCCCCGCTCTGCATTCCTTCCTCCAGAGAGATCTTCCCAGGTAACTTCAGCTGGGGGCGTCAGATTTGCCCACACTAGGGAAAGGCTCAGCCTCCCCATGAGGCAGGCCGAAGCCTCTCACTGGAGGAAACTCTGGTCTCACTTCTCCAGAGCTTGCATCTGGCCTCCTGAGCTTTACACCGCTCCTCTGTTTTCTCCACTCACTAGGCTTGTTCACCTTAGAGTAGTGCTTGCCACATATACCAGGCCTCTTTATGTCCTCCTGCTTCTGGCTGACTGCCCTAGCTTTGGAATCCTTACTTGCCGTGATCTTGGATAACTGTGGCCTCTTCTTCTCTGGCTTGCCTTGTGGCTTCTGGTC
Organism: Camelus bactrianus; assembly: GCF_048773025.1. Taxonomy (NCBI): domain Eukaryota; kingdom Metazoa; phylum Chordata; class Mammalia; order Artiodactyla; family Camelidae; genus Camelus; species Camelus bactrianus. Next base: position 8,616,842 of record NC_133575.1, read on the forward strand.
TATTTCGTGTTCTGACTTCTGGTACTTGCTCCGTCAATAACTAATACCCTGTCTCTACTTCCCTGGTTCCTTGTCTGGGCCCTCGTGACTCATGAAATTATTTTACAGGGTTAAATGCAGAGAAGCAGAAAGGGATGGACTGTTAGGCAGGAAGTCGATATGAACATATAACCTGGTGCTATCCCAGGCATATGGCAGAAGCCAGACTTCCTGCCTGTGACTGTGTTCATAGCATCCCTTTCTTAGTCAGTCAGGAACTGGTTAATCCCTGGAATCTGATTTTATGGGCAGGCTTCATTTCAGATGGCCACATTTCAAGCCCTTAGCAATCGATTCCTTTTCTTTTTCTTTAACACTTTTATTTCAAAAGAACATCAAACTCAGCCCTTCATAGAAGAGCTTGTTTACACCAAATAAATGCTCAGTGAAGGGTCAAAGTTCTGTTGTCCGAAAATAAGGGAGAGGATTATGGTACAAAACTATTACTTTCTCCTACATTTAAAAAAATATTTTGTATTAAGACTTTGTTTTTTTAGAGCATTTTTAGGTTCATAGCATAATTGAGGGGTAAATACAGAGATCTCCCATATACCCCCCCCAAGCATAGCCTCCCTCATTATCAGGATGCTCACCAGAGTTGTACATTTGTTATCATTGATAAACCTACATCGATATATCATCACCACCCAAAGTCCATAGTTTATATTAGGGTTCACTCTTGATATTATACATTCTGTGGGCCTGGACAAATGTGTAATGGCATGTGTCCCTCATTAGAATATCATATAGAGTATTTTCACTACCCTAAAAACCCTCTGTGCTCTGCCTAGTCTCTCCTTCCTCCCCTCCTAACCCCTGGCAACCACTGAGCTTTGTACTGTATCCATAGTTTTGCCTTTTTCAGAATGTCATAGAGTTGGAATCATACAGGATGTAGCCTTTTCAGACTGGCTTCCTTCACTTAGTGACATGCATTTACGGTACCTCCATGTTTTTTCTTGGTTTCATAGTTCATTCCTTTTTAGCGCTGAATAATATTCCATTGTCTGGATGTCCCAAAGTTTATTTATCTATTCATCTACGTCTTGATGGATTCCAAGTTTGGGCAATGTGATTGAAGCTGCTATAAACATCTTGTGCAGGTTTTGTGTGGACATAAGTTTTCAGCTCCTTGGGATGAATACCAAGGAGTGTGGTTATTGAATCATATGGTTAAGAGTCTGTTTAGTTTTATAAGGAACTGCCAGACTGTCTTCCAAAGTGGCTGTCCTGTTTACATTCTCACCAACAATGAAGGAGAGTTCTTATTACTCCACATCCTTGCCAGGATTTGATGTTGTCGCTGTTACGGATTTTGGCCATTCTAATAGGTATATAGTAGCCTATATATTTTTGTTTTGTTTTGTAATTTATTTCCTATTGACAATGCTTTTATTATTCCTAGGGAATAGAAACTAAAGATTATGTGATTCTCTGTTGCTAGTTCAAATTCAAATCTGCAGGTCCTAATCTTCTGAATGTATAAATGAAAAAAAAACCCAATGAATCAATACCTATAAAGTACTTTGGAAAGTGTCTTATACAACATAAGCATTGTGCAATTGTTTGCTATTATTTTAGCTAGAAATCCATCTGCATTCATGAAAAATGCATGTAGCGTGTATGTCTTGAGCCCATTTGGTAGCACAGGAAAGTTGCTGAATTGAACCTTTGTTGGTAGGTGGGCCCAACTCATTCCATGCTAAACGACACATATCCAAGATTTTCAACACAGATTTCTCTCAGAAATGGACCTGAGGGTGAAATACTTGTGGATTTACTCAGCATCTTGTCTTTTCCCTTACCAGGAGCAGCTCGCTTCTGGGCCATTCTGTGTTGTTAAATCACCGCAGAGCTATGTCAGGACACGGCATACCAGGCCTTCTCACCCCATGCTCAAGACCCCATCAGCATTATTATGTCTCTGAAAGCCCAGATCTGTCTCCTTGGTCATCTCCCTTAGGACTCAGTCTCTCACCTGTGCTGATGCCTTTAATTACAGCATTCCTCATCGTTTCTCATGACTCAAGCAAGAGTCAGGCACCAAGAACATATTTCTTCTTTCAGTTCATTATTGGCTTTCAGTAGGTCATTCAGCTCGAGTTCCTTATAAGAGTAAGTCAGAGTCAAGAGGGAGCTCTTGGGCTCTGTGTGTGGCTGGCTGGATCACTCTGCTTCCACCTATCCTCCTTCCCTCCTCACAGTCACAGCCTTGGTGCCACTATCATTCTGCCTTGAAACCATCGGATCACATCTCATCTTGTCCTTTGTCCCTGTTTGAACTGGGAGTCACCAGAAGAAGCTAGACTCCTCAAGTCTTCCTTCGTTTCTTGGACTCCCATCCCCATACTTATCATGTGTCACACGTCACTTTATTAGTGAGTGTCTCCCTGCTCAGGGGATTTTTAATTTCCAACCCCTCCCCTCTAGTGCTCCTCTGCTTTATTTTTCGAAATTACCACTGCTTATAATCTCTTTCATTGTTCATTACCTGTCTCTTCCTACTAGAATATAACCTTCATGAAGGCAGGGACTTCACCTTGTTCGCCATGTTTTCCTAGTGCCAGGAACAGTGCCTGGCACGTGGCAGGAACTTGAAAGAGAATTGTTGAATGGCTCTCTACCAGTAACGGACACATGGTACTGGGGGAAATATTCTTAGGACTTTTATGTTCCTGAATCCACCTTCAGGAATTCTGCTCCATTCCTCCTTTCAGCATCAACTTCCTTTAAATTTCTGTTTAGGGTCTCTGTGCTTAATTTGCCTTTCCCATCCTAGTCATGACTACAGTGATCATCTTCTTTAGGCTCCTCTGTCAGCCTGTTTTTTTTAGTTAAGCAGTTGTTGAAGAGATGTCCTTTCTCTTTTTTTCCTTTATGCTTTTTTGTGGAGGGCAGCAGTGGAAAGGGTAGGGCTGGAACACTGCTTGCTTTTGAAAGTCTCATTACTACAGTCAAGCCATGAAGTTTGGCTGGCTTCTGAGGATCTTTCTTCTAGTTTCTTTTTACTAACACAGATAGATCTGAATACCATTTGGCAGTATTCCCTGCCATTTTCTTTCCCCTTCCATTTTCATTTCTTTTCTCTGTAATCTGCATTCTAGCTGAGCTCTGAAAGATTGTCTTTTTTCAACCCTCACTGTAAAGGTTGAATTATAGCTATGATTTATTTGTTGCCTGCAATACATTCATCAATGTGTACATATATGTGTGTGCATGTATGAATGTGTATATATGTACACCCACATGCACACTCATGTGTGCACACACACATATACACACATACACACATCATCTTATGGGTGAGAAAACTGAGTTTCAGAGAGGTTAAATAACCTCTCCAAGATCACTCAGAGGGGGAAGTCAAACTTCTCCAAAGAAGAATTTACCCTTCCTTACCTCTCATTTTCTCTTTAGTTCATTTTAACCTACTCCATTTAAAACTACTCTTAAAAAGTTGCCAAATCTTGTCCATTTTGTTCATCTAAAATTTTCATTATGAAATATTTCAAACATATAGACAAAAAGGGAAAATTGTATCAGTGATGTTCATGTATTATCCTATATTTGTTTCAAACTTTAAAAGAAATAGTACATTCTAGATAAGGTGATGTCTATTATGTACTTTTCTTTGATCACTTTCCCCTACACCTTCCCCAGATGTTACTGCTTTCATGAATTTTTAAAAAATAATTCCTGTCTGCTTTTACATTATTCCTAAATACAAATGCATCTATAAAATATATAGATATTAGTTTTAGATGTTTTTTAACTTTTCAGTAATATCTGTCTTTGTAACAATTGCTTCTTTTTAGTTCAACATTAGGTTTTAGAGATTTTTCCATGTTGATGGGAGCGTCTCTCTTTCTCATTCGTTTTCATTGCTCAGTGTAGGCCCCTGATATAAATTATCCCCTTACTTACATGTAGTTCACCGCGCTGATATCACATTGGGGTCACCAAATGTCGGTGTCATGATACCATGTACACATACACACTGTATGCGGAGAGAGCTGATGGCTACTCTGAAGCTTTATTAAGTTACACAGTCTTATATAGCTAAGAAGAATGGCAAGGGAAATGGTTAACAGGCAGCGTTTGGCTCAAGGTCAGAAGACCCTTTATGTTTTGGTAAATCGTGTTCGTGTTGGCACCAGTGAGCCTTACAGCTTATCAGGGCGGAACGTATGAGAAACGGCTGCTTCACAACATTCTTCTTGGACTCAGGCGGCTGTGCCTGTCTTAGGTTGTCCCCCTCTGGGGACCTTACCCATCCTTGGCTAACCAGCCTTCTCACCTCTGAGTCTGCAGCTTTTTATAACTTGTTTACCATTCCGGCCCACGGCTCGTTCCTTTGTTCCCACAGTCGGTGGCCTACACTCAGAGTCTTCCATTGCATGAATATACCACAATTTATTTACCTGGCCTCCTGTTGATATAAAATTAGGTTGTTTCCATATTTTGATTTTTAAAACTATCATGTCACTTTTCTGTCTTTATTTATGCCACTTCTCAGCAACATTTTCCATAGTTAACCATTCTTTATTCTTCTACACTTTTCTCTCTTGGTTCTGCAACACCAAGAATCTTTGTCTTTTTCCTTTTCCTCTGGTCACTCCTTCTGAGTTTTCTTTCCCTTCCTGCCCTCTTCTACTTACCCTAATAATTTTGGGGTTCCCCCAAACTTGGTATCAAGCCATTTCTCCTTTTCTCTCCTTCCCACTTTCTTCCTATACGGTCTCATCTATTCCTATGACTTTAAATATAGACTGACAATACTCAAAGTGCCATCTCTCCCCACATCTCTGAGCTCTAGACTTAGGAATCATGACAACTGCCTATTTGACACTTCTTGGGTAAGTTCAAACTAAAGATATCTTTTTAAAAAGTTTTAAAAAAACTTTAAAAAATTTATTGAAGTGTGGTTCTTGTACAGTATTATATAAGTTACAGGTATACAATACAGTGATTCATTATTTTTAAAAGTTATACTCCATTTATAGTTATTTTTAAATATTGGCTATATTCCCCATGTTGTATAATACATCCTTGTAGCTTATTTTATACCTAATAGTTTGTACCTCTTAATTCCCTACCCCTTATAACCCATCTCCCCTTCCCTCTCCCCACTGGTATCCCCTAGTTTGTTCTCTATATCTGTGAGTCTACTCCTTTTTTGTTATATTGACTAGTTGTATTTTTCAGATTCCACATATAAGTGATATCATACAGCATTTGTCTTTCTCTCTCTGACTTATTTCACTTAGCATAATTCCCTCCGAGTCCATCCATGGTGCTGCAAATGGAAAAATTTTATTCTTTTTTATGGCTGAGTAGTATTTTGTTGTATATGTATATGTGTGTATATACACACATGCACACGCGTGCACACACACACACACACACACACACATATATACCACATCTTTATCCATTCATCTGTTGAAGGGCACTTAGGTTGCTTCCATACCTTGGCAATTGTAAATAATGCTATTATGAACATTGGGGTGCATATATCTTATCGAAATAATGTTTTTGTGGGGTTTTTTAATCATTCTTGACCAGAGGTGCTTTCCAGCTTATTTGAGACAGAATTTTCCAGTGTGGTGCAGAAAGTGATGGTTGATAAAGTTATACACATGTCATTGTATTACATCATCTGACTAATTATTCTCTTTTTTCCTTAATTACCCTCCCCATATATGAATCTCTAGGGGTGAGTCCTTAAATACCAGAAACTGTAGCTGGGTGTTCTTCCTCTCTTCACCATTAAAGAGTTTGAGCAAATTGCCAAGATTGCATTATACCTAAGGAAGAAAGGCATAAATTTGTTCTTGTAATATACAGTAACTGATGTGTATATCATGTCATAAATCTTGTCCCATTACAAGCACCTAATGGTGTAGGATATCTCTTTAAATTATTGCATCTTTTTTTCTTTAGAATCATAAAAACTCTTGAAATTGAAGTGGGGACTTTATTGTTCATTGGGCCCACTCTCCCAAGTAGTGTGGAAATTTGTTCTACAGAGTGATCTTCCAACGTCTGCATAATCATTTCTAGTAATTGGCAACTCATTATCACATAAGGCAGCTCATTTAATTGTTACAAAGATGAGATTGTTATAACCTCTTATATTGATTTGAATTCTACTTCCTTTTGATTTCTAGCCTGTTTACTTCTAGCAAGACTGAGTAATTCTACCTTGGGGTTCATTGCTACTTTGTAAATTCATATCAAAAAACTTAAACCCCACATGACTAAGGTTTTTGCAATGGCTTATAACTTTTAGGTCCTCAAAGTTAACTTAATTTGTTCTCACATCAGTTCAATGGATTCTTTATAGCAAGAGACAATCTTCAGATGTTGAATTGTGAGAAACTATAATTTCCTCGATCACATAGACATTTGATGTAATCATCCAATGCGAGCAAGCAATCTATGTGAGGAAAACTAGAATCAACCTGAAACAATTCCTTCCTGTTACATGGAGTGTGACAGAGTGATCAGCAAAAACTGTTCATAGAAGTCAACACTCATTCCTCAGTCCTTGCTTTCTGAAAACAAATTTGCTGGGGTATAAATAAGATCAGCAGTAAATAAGTAAGAAAGATAGTCCCAAGGCAGAAAAAGTCAAACAGAAACCTCTCAACCTTTGCTTCTTGTAAATTGGACTTTGCGATGCATTTCTAGATATCTAATGCATTATTTTGAACCAAATTGTGCCTTCTTTTTCTAGTCAAAAGAAATATTAGTAAAGCTAATATCTGGGATATGTTACCTGTGCAGATAAAATTATTCCTGATTAATGATCAGTGTAGTCTTAAATGTATAGGAATCATTTGCTTATAACTATAGTGTTTTTCTACCGTTGGTGTTTAGATTATTGGCCACATCTTTGAAGTTCCCATAATATGGAAAAAACAAGTTTATTAAATAGGTCACTAGTCTCCTTCTGTTGTCAAACATTGCACTTTATTTCTCAACTTTAAGGATGCATTAGTTTTCAATTACTGCGTAACAAATTGCCACAAACTTAGCTAATGGCTTAAAAAATATGCAGTTTATATGAGTCAGGAGTCCATGCATGGCTTAGCGGGGTTCTGTGCTCAGTGTCTCACAAGGTTGAAAGCAAGATGTTGGCTGGGCCGTGTTCCTTTCTGTAGCTTAGGGTCAACTTCTGAGCTTATGTGGTTGTTGACAATTCAGTTCCATGCAGTTGTATGACTGATGACCACACTTTCTTCTTGGCTGTCAGCTGAGTGCTGCTCTCAGCGTCTACAGACCCCTGTATTTCCCTCCCACTTGACTTTCTTACAACATGTCTGCTTACTTCTTCAAAGCCAATAGGAGAATCTCTCTGATCTCTACACTTTCTTTAAAGGTCTCACCTTTTTGGTCAAGACTACCCAGGAAAATCTCCCTTCTGATTAATTTAACATCACTTGATTAGGGACTTTAATTACATCTGAAAATCCCAACACCCTTGACATATATAATCTATATATGGGATAACTCTCCTATCATATTCACAGGTCGTGTCCACATCTGAGGGGAGGGAATTACATAGGGCATGTACACCAGGGCAGTGGAAATTTGGGGGATCATCTTAGAATTCTGCCTACTGCATTCCACTTGCTCATTTCTGGTCCTAATATCTCTCAGCCTCATTTGATCATCTGTCAAATGAAAATTGTTACAGATCAAATGAGAATTGTTATAGCTATTAGGATCCCACTATTAGCAGCAACTCTGTCTTTCTCTTTATGCTGTCGTAGTAATAGATAGAGATAAAGATATCTTTTTTTAACTTTTATTTTCTTCCTTTTTTTCTCTTTCTTTTATTTTTAACAAATCCTTGTGTCAAGGGCTGATTTTTGATAGATCGCAGAGAGAGATAAAGTTATCTTAAAGATAGAGGATAGGCTGACTTAGAGAATCATAGGAAACTTAACAGACATGAGGCACACTGGCATCCTGGAAGGAGAATGTTAATCTTCTAGATCATCTCAAAGGAACAGGCTTTCCAGAAAAGTTAGTACCAACATTGTGGAGTCTTTCACAGTCCTCTAAGAAAGCACGTTCAATGCCACTACCATTAGCACAATACCCCACAGTTAATAGAAGGGATACCCACATACGGGATGATGGAGTAAACCTCCAAATGAGACCTTCTTCCTCAGGTGGACCTGTTGGTGGTTGGGGTCCTTTCTGCTTGTTTTGAGGTCTCTTGATTATGGCCATCAATATGGAAAGACTCATCTTAAGCTACTCAGTGAGGCCTTATTTCTTGGTAGTTGAAATCTCTGCAAATCCAGCACCAATTGATTAGACAGACAATGAAAACAGCACATATTTTCTATGGCAAATCTGGAAATGGCAGAAAACCACAGATATCTGACCATTCCTTAATTCCAAAAGGAATCTGGACCATTCTAAGAGAAACGGTCATGAAAGTCATTAGAGAAGGCACTATTCATTAGCACTTGTAAGGAGAAAAAAGAAAAGGAAACCAAAAATCAGGCTGGAGCTAACCATTGACTTACTAGAGACAAGGAAAGACAGAATGTCAGTTGAAACAAAGCAAAAAGGTGAGAAGTGAAGGCTATGTTTTGACAGTAGACATTTTCCTGTTAAGCTAAGTGCCTATTATTTCTCTCCTGAAATCCAACTAAGCATCTCCTTTTCTAAGATACCCTAGTAGATGCCAGTAATGCCTCTAAAGATGAATTTGGGTGAGGAACATTGATAACATTTGTAAAGTACCTACCATAATGCCTGGCAAACAATGAATGCATGTAACAAATGCTAACTTGTAGTAGTTCTAGAAGAAATAGTATGAGTGGTCTACAGTACAATCTCCCTAGAGGGAAAAACTATAAAGTACCAACACCAGTGTTCACAGTAATTTACAATAGGATTGGGGAGAAGAGGAGTGAATATAGAAAAGCATGTTTCAACATGCCTGGTCAGTTTTCAGTAACAGAAGTGGTTGTGCTTTCCCCTAGGTGATCAGTTTTCTGGTCGAAACTGTAATGAATAGAAGCCTGTATCATCTGTGTCTGTATGATGAATGCTATTCAGAGCAAAGAATTATTTATAAAAATCTTTTGAAATTAAACCTGCAAGATATATTTGGCAGGTTAAGAAGAAATATGGAGGGACAGAGGAATGTAAAAACAAAAGGTGGTAATGTCTATGGTGGTGCATCTCCCATGAGGCCAGTGGCAAGGTGGAAATATTTAGTGTAAACAATGAGCTGGGAGGGCGAAAACCGAGGAGTCTTTTGCTTTCCATCACTCTAGGTCAGTCGTTCTCAACTAGGGGGTGAATTTGCTCCTCAGGTGGCATTTAGCAATGTTTGGAGATGTCTTTTGGCTGTCATAACCCGGGGAGAGGAAAGGCAGTGCTCATGGCATCTAGTGGGTAGAGGGCAGGGCTACCGCTAAATATCCTGTAGTGCACAGGACAGCGCCCACTGCAAAGGAATGATCTGGCCCTGAAGGTAAACAGTGGCAAAGTGTGAAATCCTACTCTCGGTGTTTAATTCTATTATTGGGTCAAGTTGAACCAGCAAATGCTACATCCACAAACTATGTTAGTTTAGCCCCTCATGAAATCATAGAGGTGTACAATGTTTTGCTTTTTACCTTTGTCAGAGGCCACTACAAATAAATGTATAAAATTTAACATGGCATTTGTACTTTTAAAAAAGATATTGTTCATGAGCTACATGACGCATTTAATGTTAATTTCATTGCTGGTAGAAAAAAAGATTACCCTTTGCTGAGGAATTTCCACACATTTCCTATTCAACAAGATCCATATAGTAGATTTTCTTTCTCTTTTTGCCTTAGTAGCCAGGAAATTTGGGACAAAACTTGAAGCTCAGTCATGATTTTTGAGAATTTGAACATGAGATAGCTAGAATAGTTTTATCTTTATTTTCTTTGGTTTTGCTTTTCTTCTTACATTTACAATGAATTATCATTCACATATGTGAATACATGTATTCATATATATGATTTTCTCATAATCAGACACAAAGAACCTCCTTGCTTTATAGAATTTCTAATCATTTTTAACAAAAACTACCTGGATTATTAATATGTAAGTTATTATTGTGTGTCCCTTCTATACAGTGCACATTCATGGCATTTTATGCATTAAATACTTTATTGGAATGTCAGACATAGCACTTACCTCTGGCAGTTGCTGCTGTGGGAATTAGAAGAGGTATGACCAGAGAATCACAAAGGATTACTAGTCAAAGGACTTCTGAGGCCCTTTTAAGACTGGCTACTTTCAATATGGTACCACAAATCCATTCTGTTTTGAATTCTATCCAGCAGTTGTCAGCATCTTGGTAAAGGCAGTGTCAATGCAGAGTTGGGTTTATTAGGACTAAGATTTAGCCGAGCAGATTTGAGAGGGGGGAGTGAAAGAAGGGTGTTGTGGAATAAATGTCCATAAAACTATATATTAAATGGAGAAGGAAGTGACAACAGGATGAGGGGTGATGGATAAGGAGATCAGTACTCCTCTTATTTAGCCTTCATTCTCAGCCCCAATCCATCTAGCTCTTGCCTCCTGCTGCTTCCTTAGGCTGGGAGTTGATTTAGCTGAAAACATTTTCATCTGGTACATAATCCTATTTTACGTGAAGCTTCAAGTGCAGTCACTAGCTGTACCAATGCTTATTTTAGCACTTGTGAATAGAGCACTGATTCCATTACAGCTGCCCATTTGCCTCCACCCTTTCTGGTTCTTTCACTGGGAAGGTACACTCACTCACCATTCTGGTAGTTTCTTCAAGAACTGATGAGACAACTCATAAAATAGCATGTAGGCATTACTTGAAGGGAGTTACACTTTAGTTAATTCATCTGTTTCTTTGCCAGGCTGTTGTGTGTGTGTGCACATGTGCACATGTGTGCATGTGTACCCACGACTGAGAAAAGCAGCCAGTGCTTGAGCATTTCCCATAGCCTTGTGTGTAGGCAGCTCCAGCATCACTGTAAAAGGTATGCAGTAGGCTGACAACCGCAGTTGGCAGCTGTTCCTCCTGAAACTGTACTTTACTCCTTGAAATCAGCATGAAAAGTAGTCAAGTCTCTTGATCAGTTTATGCCTGATTCTTGGCATCATTAAAATTCTGTTCTATTCAGTGTTGCTTCATTTGTACAATCAGGATGCTCCATTTTCAGACATTCAAAGCTTTGGAAATTCTGTAATAAATAGATTTTTATTTGGCATCAAATCCAAGTTGAGTGATTTTTCATGTGGGAAATAATAATAATTGTATTTTGGAGGGCATTTTCCCCGCTTTGACTGACATTTGTAAGTGCTTTATGGCTTCCAGAGCTCTTTCAGGCATGATATGTTTTATTGTTTATACAACCCCACAGAGTTGGTACTATGAGCCCCAATTTAAAGATGAATAAATGAATTTTCAGAAAGGAAAGTGAATTATGAAAAGCTAGATTTAAGTGATAGAGGTAAGATAAAAACACTGGTTGTCTTAAACTGTGGGGATCTTTCTATTATAACATGCTAACTTTAAGCAAGTGGGGTTTCTAGTGAGTTACCAGTTTGTATTGTAACAAACAGTGTCCAGCTTGATCTCAAACTATATTTCAAGGTTAACACTTTATAAATGGGACTGAATCATTGGGGCTTAAGCCAGGGGCTGAAAGTTTATTTATTGATCCAGTCCACCCTCTTGGGATTCTTGATATTTGGTGAGATGGTACATTTGTCAGTACATTGGAAAAGCGTTTTGTTTCCTCCAGAATGCAGAACACTGCTCTTGAATTTTAAACAGAAGAAATCACTGTCTAACAGGGCTCATGGGAACAAGGCGTAAACAGTAAGCTTCATGTTGGTACAGGAAGAAAATGGGCAATTTCTGTAGAGCCCATCTATCAACATTTACTTAAATCTATGCCTTAAAAATAATGGAAATATAGCCTCTGAAAACCTGTAGAATAAGTACACACATCTTACTCTTCCAAAACTAGATCTGATGAGGTTAATAGTGGCTAAATGTGTTTATTTTTACAGAAATTATACTTTACAATGTCATAATATTTTAACATTAAAATGTATGTAATGGAACTAAGTTATGAACTGTCGAAGTGTTTCTACGTCGGTTATGTATTAATTACAAAGGGTAAAAGATCCCTTTACTGTAGAGATAGCTGACGAATACCACCTATGCTAAATGATCCAAATTGACACCCCTCCTACTAGCACAAATGAACATCCCCTTCCTTCTGATGTGATACAGCACGAAGAATACAATATTATGTCTGTGGAGGACCTGCCTAAAATGCTTAACCAGGAACTAATCATGAGAACCATCTGACAAACCCAGATGCAGGGATACTTTACAACGAAACTGACCACCCCCCACCTCTCCAAAATGGAAATATCATGAAAGAAAGGCAGAGGAACTGCTCCAGGTTGAAGGAGTCTGAAGAGACGTGACAACTAGAGTTACATCTGGATTAGAAAAACAAAAATTGCTGTAAAGGATATTATTAGGGGATTTTGCCAAATAAAAATTTGAACAAGAGAAAATGGCAATATCATTGCAAACAGTTGAGAAGATTTTGACATTTCTTTAGAAATAATGTGAATTGATTTGAATTTTGAAAACAATCTAGAGCTAAGAAATGAACAGCTTGCAGAGAAGACTTTGAGTTTGCTTCGTTATTGCAAAATGCAATAAAAATAAGAAATGCTGCCTACTTCAAGTGAAACAAATTTTTTACACAACCTTATTTCGGCTCAGGCATTATCTAACTTACACAGATCAATTTTACTTGCATAGAATTGTAAGATTTGGATAGAGTTCTTTATTGTGATTTGTCTATCTGTTTTAATCTTTAAATGAGTCATCTGAAAGACATTTTGTTCTTTGTACATGATCCCTTTTTTAAAAAAAGTATTTATCTGTTTACTGACTTGGCATTATGATTATGCACAAAGATTCTCAAACAGCACTGGCACCATTGACATGGTAGTGTGGGGAATTAGATTGAATTTATAGGCTCCTGTTTTCATATTTCACTATTTAATATTTCACCCCCACACCTGGCAGAGTATCTGAGTTTAGCTAAATATCTTCATTAGAAGCCATTTATCTGTCCATTTGTTTTACAAATGTGTTTTAAGAAGCTATGAGATTATGACCCTCTGCTGGGTACTGGGACTATACAGATAAATTACACCAGCTCTTTCTCCTCACACAGGCAATGCACTGACTTGTTGAACTTCTAGGTACTTCTCCAGTGTTCTCAGCTGGATTGTTAGAGTTTTTACTCTGAGAGGATGAGGAGACCTACTTCTAAACCTGTTTTCTCATGAGGATGATATTTGTCAATAATCTTTTTTTCCCCTTTTGTACCTATTTATTTAAGGTATATTTTGGCAAATGTATACAGTCATGTAACCACCATCACAGTCAAGATTTAGAACATTTCCATCATGCCAAAAAGTCCGTCGTGTTCCTTTACACCTGTCTCCTCTCCCTGTCACCCTTGGCCCCGATCTGATTTCTGTCCTTACTATGCATTTTCCAGTGTATGATATATTGGAAGCAAACGGTGTTTGACCTTTTGGATTTAGTTTAGCATAAGTTTTTGAGAGTCATCCATGTTTTTGTATGTATCAGCAATTTATTCCTTTTTATTACCGAATGGTATCTCATTGTACGGATGTACTACAGTTTATTTATTCATTCACCAGTTGACAGGGAATTTGCATTTCCAGTTTTTGACTGATTATGAATAAATTTATTATAAATATTAATTTGCTAGTCTTTTTAACATGTGATTTCATCTCCCTTGAATAATTATCTAGGAGTGGGATTTCTGAGATATATATTAGGTGTATATTTAAGCTTTTAAAACATGTTAAATTATTCTCCAAGGTAGCTGCATCACATTGGAGATACATCATTAACAATGAATGAGATTTCCAGTTATTCCATATTCACATTGGCACTTGATGTTTTCAGTCTTTTTCATTTTAGCCATTCTAGGAGCTGTGTAGTTGTATAACATTATGGTATTAATTTTCCATCCAAATGTTTTCTTGTCATCTCATTTATTTGAGTAGTAATAGTTCTTTATGTGCCCTAGATTCAAACCCTTTAATAGATGTGTCTTGGAGATATTTTCTTCCAGATTTGTGGAGTGTTTGTTCACTTTTTAACAATGCCTTCTGTAGAGCAGAAATTTGCTGGAGTCCAATTTACCAATTTTTGTTATACTGTGTGCTTTTTATGCCTCCATGTAATTAAATCACCGCCTAACTTAACTTCACAACAGTATTCTCCTATGTTTTCTCCTAGGTTTAATTTCAGCTCTCACATTTAGGTCTATCCTTGAAATAGCTTCTTAAGAATTTGTCTATTTAAACTTTTTTACATAATACATTGGTATAAATTTGTTCATAATTTTGTATATTCATTTAACTTCACTAGAATTGGTAGTGATATTCAATCTTTCATTCATGAGTTTGATAATTTGTTTCTTCTCTTTTTGGCCAAACTGACTAGAAATTTATCAGGTTTGTGATTGATTTTCTTTATTGTTTTTCTATTTTCCATTTGATTGATTTCCTCTATGATCATTATGGTTTCTTTCCTGCTGGCTTTGAATCTAATTTCTTCTTTTTTCTTATTTATAATATTGGAAACAGATTATTGGTTTGAGACCTTTCTTTTTTCTTATGTAGATCTTTAGAGCTATAAATTACCCTCTAAGTGCTACTTTAGCTACATCTAATAGGTTTTAATATATATGATTTTTTTCTTAATTCCCTTCAAACACTTTATAATTTCCTTTGTGACTTCTTCTTTATTTATATAGTATTTTTAAAAGTATGGCTTAATTTCCAAATATTTGATAAGTTCCTAAAATCTCTTCTGTTGTTTGCTAACTTAATTTCATTGTGGAGAACATACTTTAAATCATTCAATACTTTTAAATTTATTGAGACTTTTTTTTGTGGACTAGGATGTGGCTGTTCTGAGGAATGTTTCATGTATACTTGGAGAAAAATGTGTAATATTGCTTTTGAATGGAGTATTCTATAAATGTTAATTAAGTGTGTATGGTTGGTATTCTCTCTGCTCATTTTTTTCCGCTAATTTATATTTTTGTCCTGGATATATAGATGCCACAGCTCTGTCTGTATAATGTAACACTCAGGCAATGATTGGGCAGAGGTTGTGTTCAAACACTACAGGCTCTTTGGCTGCCACAGTCTGCCCATGAATGTGTGTGTGTGGGGGGTGGTAACACATTCAGAGAGTTCAGGTGATTTTAACATTGGCCTCAGCTTTTACTTTCCACTGGGCCATTTAGGCTCTCCCTGCCCATATATGTAATTTCCCCAGTCAGTCAGATGTGTGGAGAGCTTTTCTTGCTCTTCTAAGGGGATCTCATTTCCAGGACTACCTTCTTGTTGAATTCCTGCCCGGCTTCCCATCTGCCGTGGAACCTCAGGCTGGTGGGGCTGTGGCTTTTCCCCTTTTGTTTCCTACTGAGTCTGCAACTTTTACTGACAACATTGCTGGGATTGAGTTTTCAGCTCTGCTCCAAATCAAGTCAACCATCTCTGGTGGTGCACTTGCTGGTTTTCGGTCTAGCTGCACCCTTGTCTCCTGAACCAAGCAGCGGAGATGGGAGCAGCCCCAGGCTAGCAGGCTGCAGACTCCCACAGTTCTTGCCTGACGTGCTGCGGGCTTTGCATGAATCAGTGCTTCTCTATTTGTTGCTTGCCTTTGGTCAACTTTTGGAGCTCTGACATAGTTGTTTGTGACCATTTTGTCCAGCTTTGTATGTGTTTTTTGTGGAGACAATTTGCCAAAATCTTCACTCTCTCATAGATGGAAGTTCTGCCAGTTATAAGAGTTTTTAAAGAAAACTCTGTGACTTTTTTGTGGTGGAAGAAATGATATATGGTGAATTTAGTAAGCTAATGATGAAAGCTTGTAAATCAAACAGTAAGATAATTGAAATTGATAAAGATATAAATTAGAAAGTAAACTTAACATCAAGTTTAAGAAAAAGAAAATGTAAAAGCTTCTGAAAGAACTGTCTTTGGTGATCTATTGTGAGACTTGCTATGAAGGACAGAGGCATTTACTATACAGTGATTCGGAAGGAGAATTTAGTTCTGTTAAAAAGTCGGAGTTGAAAGCGACTTTGATACTCTCTAATCCAGTAGTTCCCAAACACTGGGCTGTGGATTATTAGGGCTTTTGGTACCTTTGAATTTCTTTTCTCTAATCTGTAGCATAACTTAAAAAATAGAAACAATTTAACATGCTTTTCAGAAAGCTAAATTTATTTAATTTAAAGGATGGCATTTTAACCAACATAACATTGTTTCCCACATTTTGGTGTTAAAATGTCCTTTCTCGTCTATGAAATGGTGGTGATAGAGGAGGAGACATATTATGTTCTTATTTACCAAAATTAAATTTTTTCCACTGCATGTTATTCTCTAGCATTTTGAAAATTTACTGCAAGTCCTAAGAAGTTAAATGCTGTTCTCAATTTCACTCAGTTTTTTTAAGAGGAGAAAATATCATCTTATGATATTAGAATATAGTTTGTTCTTCATAAGAAAGGCTTTTTATATAACTGACATGAAAAATGAATTACTACTTTCCCTTCTGTGTAATTTAACTATTTGAGTTAATTTTTACCAATTTTCCGAATGATAAAATCTTATTTGGGCTTGGGAAGAAATTTACCCATAGTTCTTAAATCTTTCTTTTTAAAATCAATTTAGCAATGATTCGATGGCTTTATAATCAGCAATCCAGAGCCATTCTAATATGGTTTTGTTATGATCTCATCACAATGCTTGTATTTTAAAGATGCTGAGGTTTGTATGGGTATGCAAGGGATTTGTATATCACATCATTCTTCTTGTATTATATGAGAAGTGACTGGCTCATTCTTACTCTGTCAGTTGGTCCTTTGGGCCTGTCTACTGGAAATACATGAGCTTTGCTCTGTGGAGACCAGATCCATTTATCTGATGATCTTCAAATAGCCATTTCCAGGTGTTGGTTTTACTGCCCTAGTTATGAGAGATAGGAAGCTAGATAAGGAACACTCAAATGAGAGAGAAAAGCAGTACACTGGGAAGTGCTACAGGGCGTATGTGCAGAGGGCAAAGTGAGTTCAGATGACAGAAGCATTCACCTTGGACAGAGCAGGGGAGGAGCCTGTGAGGAGGTGACCAATTTGAGCTGGATTTTGAAAGATGAGTAGGGTTTTCTGTGCCACTTTCCTGGTGTCAGAAACTGATCAAGTCACTTAAGCATTTCAGGTCTCAATGATCTAAGTCCAGGTTCTAAAGTTCTGCTTTCCCAGATCAGTGCAGACACAACCATCTTATTTGATCAATAAACAGGAGGCTGTGGTCTTGTGTACTGTGAAGTCTCTGACTTGGCCTTCAGTGGTACAGTAAGAGGCTTCTCTTGGCCAGTTTGTCTGCTGGGAAAAGTGCTATGGAAACAAAAGTATCCTTTAAAAATTATTGATTATTAATGCTGCTTGGTTTAGTAATAATAGCAAACACAGAAACACAACCACATTAGAAAATATTCAGAACCGGGAGTCAGTGAACATTTGCCTGTGGGCCAAATCTTGCTCGCTGCCTATTTTCAGACAACCTGACAGCCAAGGATGTTTTTACATTTTTGAATGTTAAGAAAGGATTAAGGATATTTATTGACATTTGGAAATTATACAAAATTTGTATTCCTGTGTCCATTAATAAGCTTTTATTGAAGTACAACCTTAATCATTCATTTATCAGAATCTCCAGGTGTACAGACACTTGGAAATTTAAAAGCACATTTTAAATTAACACACACATTAAAGAAGAAATTATAATGGAATTAGAAAACATTTTTAATTAAAGAATGATAAAAACAATATGATATTTCAGAACCTGGGTTATGTAGCTAAAGTGGTTCTTAGAAAATTAATAATCTTGAATTCTTATATTAATAAAAAGAACCTAAAAATTTAAAAGTGAAGCATTTTAGTTAAGATGTTAGAATAAACCCACAGAAATTACAAAGAACTAATAAAGAGTAGAAATGAAAGAAAAAACAAAGATACAACAGAAAAAAAATCAACAAAACCAAAATATTGTTCTTTGAAAAAACTATACACACAACACATATAAATATATATACACATATATGTCCATATATGTGTGTGTATATATATATACATTTAATATATACATATTCATGTAAGATTGGTCAAGTACAAACAAACATTTAGAATTAAACTATTTTTACAATGTGAAAAGAAAAACTTTAAAATTTAAAACTAATGTATTTTAAAGAAAACACAGGAGGCATAATTTGAGACTTTAGTGTGGGGAAAGTTTCTCAAATAAGACCAAAAAAAGCACAAAACCATAAAAGAATAGGTAGATTCATTAGCTACAGCAAATGTTAAAAGCTTCAAAACATCAAAATACTACATTGTAAAAATGAGAAAAGATAAGCCACGAACTTGGAGAAGATGTTTATTGTACATAAAACTGACAATAAATTATTTAGAGTATATTAATATCAATAGGAAAAAACCACAAATAACCCAATTCAGTCTAACCAAAGAGTGTAAATAGGCAATTCACAAAAAGGGAGCCTAATTAGGCAACAGACATGCTGATCTTTATTAGTAATGAGATAATTGCAAATTAAAATAAGATGCCAGTATGTACCATTGAGATTAGCAAAAATTAAAAGTTGATAATATTAAGCCTTGGTGAAGATGTGGAATGATCAGAACTTTCACGTATTGCTGGTGGGCATATAAGTTTGTTGTCACTTTGGAGAGCAGTGTGGCAATATCTAGTAAAGTCAAAGACATTCATTTCCTATGACCTGGGAGTTCCAATCCTAGCTAAAAATGATTCACACTTGTGCACAAATATAATCCTAGTACAAGATGTTCATATTAACATTGCCAGAACCAAATATTGTAAACAGCATAAATATCCATCAAGAGGAGAATGGATAAATAAATTGTGGTGTATTACTGGAATGGAATACTACACAGCAGGAAATATGACTGAGCTAGAGCTCTATGTATCAACATGAAAAAATCTCATGTTGAGAGGCAAAAAGCACATTACGTAAAGATACATATAGTATAATACCATCTATGTGAATGAAGTTTAAAATCATGCAAAATAGTACTATCTATGATTTCAGGATACATGCCTGTGTAGTAAAAAGTATAAAGGTGGACATGGAAATGATGGACAACAAATTCAGAATAATACAAACTTCAGAGATTTGAGGAGAAGTATATACATAGAACTATAAACATATTCATAATGTTTTATTCAGACGTGTGATGGTTACCCAAGTTTTTTTTTTGTAATAAATCATACTTCTGGGTGTAGACTGGGTAGCAAAGGAGACCTTGCTATAGAAGGTGTATGCTGCTTTAGAAAGAAATTAGTGGCGATGGTGATTAAATGTTATGGATAACACAACCACACAACCATTCATCCATGCATCCATCCATGCATCTCTCCACAAATCCAATAAATGCCCAGTGTTGTACCAATCACTAGTATGGTTAGGGTGATGGTCACTTTCCTCCAAGTCTAGCAGAAAGGAATATAAGAAAGTAAACAGTTACATCCCCATGTGAGTGGAGATATATTCCAACTGCTCCAGAAGCACAAAAGAGGGAAGTAATAACTTGGTCAGTGGAGGCAATTTTCAGCTGTATAGAGAATATGAAACAATTCTTTTCATTAAATGGAGCCAGCGATTTTGTTCATTAAACATTTAGACATATTTGACAGTATACCTCAAAGATATTTTTAATTTTTTGAATCATGTAAAACTTGCTGAATAAACATAGTAAGAAGGTCCAATGGCATTTTGCCATTTTGATGTGTTGTGCTAAGTCAAGATATCCAGATTTTACCAGGATCCATATTCTTGAGGTTATTTCTGCTAGTTGGAGGTAAATTCAAATAAGGCATGTATAAATCACTGTGTCCAATTTATAGAGAAGGGAAGCTTGTAAAATGTTTCTTGTGGTCATTAAATGCCCTTTTTGTCTTCTGCCTAGCTTGCTATATTGATGGTCTAACCAACCATCAAAGAAATTTATAGGCTTGTAGCTATCTCACTCAGCCAGAGAATCAAAAGGGAGTGGGGAGGAAAGGGCATCTGAGTACTGAAATCTTGTCTTTACAGATTTCCACAATGAAAATGTTTGGTCTTTATTTGGGTGGTCAAAAGAATATATACTCTGATTTGCCTAGCAAAATGGGGCGAGTGGAAAAGCCCTGAACTGAAAATCAAGGAACATGAATTGAGTTGCCTGTGATACTGGGCAGATAGCTCAGACTCTTTATCTGCTTTATCCCATAGCCACTCAGTTACCATGTATGCAGGATTTCCACCAATATTCAGAGTCCCTTCCAAGTCTCTCACTTAGGCATTCTCTCAATTACTTTAAACAACCAACAACGACAAAAAGTTGCCTATGATAAATTAACATTAATTCCATGACATTAATACTAATATTAATAAAACCCTAATATGGCAGTATTTAAGGCCAAGAACCAAGGTATCATGGAAGGTAGAGGCATGTTTAAGGGAAATGAAAAAGTTGAGGAGGGTAGTCAACGTAAGGGTATTTATTGTAAACTTGGACCATATTTTCTCTGGCTAAATCTATGACACATGGCAAGATTACAGATTCTTGTACAACACTCTTAAGAATTGAACTTAAGCTACAGATTCAGGTAGACAATAGTTTCATGTGGAAGCAAGCTCAGTTAAGGGCTACACATTACAAGTGAAAAAGGCAAGAAAAAAATGTTTAGGTGAACAACCTAACTGTGGCCAGTTCTTAACTGTAAGCCCCTCCAAACTCTTGCTGGGGACATTTGGGAAACCGAGACGAATTGCCACTCAATTCCAATCATGGGCTTCTCAGTGAGGGGCCTGACTGTCTTCCTTTGCAGAGCCACAGATGGTGGTTTAAAGGACAAGCCAGTGGGAATGGATGACAGACATGTCCTCTCCCACAGTCCAGCGCCCTCCCTCTGTGACTTGGACCATCCTCAGTATGCTGGTGGGCCCTTGATTTGTCCTGGCTCCTCACACCCTCCTTCAGCTCCTTAAAAGTCTAATTGACTTGTACACTCCCCAGCCCCCAGTCTCATTACCCTGTTCTCTTCCTATTCCTGCTCCATGCAATTTACTGATTTATGTCTGTTGTGTAAATGTTTGCCTCCTCTCCCTAGAATGTAGTCTCCATGAGAACATCCATCTTCATCTGGTTGCCGTCTTCATTTTGGTCACCAACTGGTCTAGAAAAATTTGTTGAATTAAGGTTAATTAACTCTGATCGAATGAAAATAGAAAGGTTTGAACTGGAACAGATCTCATTCCCAAGAAGTAAATGGAGGGGGGAGTACATATCAAAAAAAAAGTTAACCTAACTAAAATGTGTTTGATATTAAAAAAATTACAAAAGTGTGATGTCACAAGCCATAATTTATTAATGTATAGATGTTTCCAGTCTCTCTACCTGAGCTTATTCAAAGAGAAAAGGAGTTTGCCTCCCTCCCTTTCTTAGGGGTTTTTGCATTGAACCAGAGAATAGGTAGGAGAAGATGAAGCCTGAGGGCTTGAGGCATGGGGGCCAGGAGACACGTGGTAAAATAAGATACATCTGTCTCAGCCTGATTGCCTTTGGCCCATAAAAGGCTACAGAGCAGGAAGAAGGGTAGCAGACTAGGAGAGGAATGTGATTCCTGTTTCTCTAGTGTCTGACTTGAATCTGGTTTGATGTTTGCGAAATGTGTAATTAGACATTTTAGAAATTAGATTAGAAAGGAGACATTTAAGCAGTTAGTATTCTGTTTGTGTGGACCTTGTGTGTTCAGGATTCATAGGAGTTATAATAATAAAAGAGATCCCTCCTTCTCCTCATTTCTTCCCCCAACAAGTGCTATCTTCTCTTCGCAGTTTGGTTTTTTTAAATCTTTGTTGTTTTCTTTTCACAAACCTTATATTTTAAGCCTTTTTCTATGCACAAAATATAAATAGGTACATAATATTTTTTAAATAAAAATGTCATCAAACTATATTATTGTATTACAACTTTTTTCATTCAATAAAATATTATGGGTATATCCATGTCAGTACATTCTGACATGCTTATTCTTTTTAATGGCTACATAAAATTCTATGATATGGATATACCAAAATATATTTAACAATCCCTATATTGATGAGTATGTGAGGTGATTTTGTTTTATTATAACAATGTAATGATCACTCTTATATAGTGTATCAATTATGCATTATGTCTGTTCAAATGACTCCAATAAAGTATGGTTTAAATAGTGAAAAAAAACTTACTTGAGAGTAAATTGTTTTCTTTCTCTTTTTTTGCCACTGTGAAAGTTTAATTTCTAGTGCTTATTTTTAGAGAAAAATACTTTGATATTATAAAATTCTTTGAAGCAAGAATACAAACACCATACAGTAATTGTATGATAAATTTAATGTGTCCATAATGAAGACAGGAATGTGCTTAAATTACCCCAATTTTGGCAGATGTCCCTTCTGCTTTCATTTGTCAATTAGTTATATTACTGATGATGGTGTTTTTGAACAGAGCATAATTTAGTCTCAATCAGCATCACTGAAAAGAGTCAAAATCAAAATGACTATTTTTAGTTATTTCTCTAGTGTCATTTCTTATCTGTCATAAATGGAATGTATTTAAATATTTAGATCATGAATTTAGATTTGGGTATACTATCCTGGATCATGCATTAGTGATATATTTTAAGGTCTGGTGAAATACACAAAACTGCCTTCTTCTCACCAAGCCTTTGCTGGGGCCTGAGATATCAAAAAGAATGAATTTCCGGATATAATAACTGAAGTTGACTTTTGTATGGGCTCAAATAATTTAGCCATTTTAATGGAAGTTATCCTAAAACAAGGTTAGTCATCTGCTACACTATTAAGTTTTCTATTCTGAGTAGCTACAAACAGTGGCTTAAAGCAACACACGTCTATTAACTCACAGTTTCCATGGGTCAGGAATCCAGGCATGGGTTTGCTGGGTCCTCTGCTCAGGGCCTCTCCAGGCTGCAATCAAGAGGGTGGAAATTATGGAGGCCACCTTAGAATTCTGCCTTCTCAAATAGACGATATTATACTTTTAATGTTTCTGAAAATGTACAAATAATATTACGAATATCCATTTCTCTCCTTTGCTCTTACACAGATATTAAAATTGTGCTAGAGCACAATTTGATATTAGCTTTTGAGTTATGGTGACAATCAATTCTTCTGCCTCTGCCTTGTTATCTTTGCTTTAGGGTTGATTTCCAGGGCCTGAATTTACTAGACCATTTATCACTAGATAAGTAAGAAATTCTTGTTCTGGGGCTGGTAGGAAAGAATACCTGCTTCCTCTCACAGGATTTCTATAAATCCTTTGCATGGTTTTTCTCAATCTTTCTTGACACTGGGGTCAGAGCCAGTAAAATAAAATTACACAGGGAACACAGAGGGTGACACCTGCCATTCACAAGTAGAAATTGCTTCAAGCAATATTATCATAAAACAGAAGGGTTATTTTATATCAGATTCAGTCATCAAATAAAATGACAAAGTCCATTGAAGGGTAAATAGACTTAATAAAATAAATGCTAATTTATTTCAGATTTAATGAAAATAAATGCTAATAAATAAAAATGGTATGCTGTGATGTGGTTTATCATTTTTAATATACTGGTTTCATAAATAATTTTATAAAGTATAATACACAGAGTAGCTTAATATTAGTGGTGTAAAAACATATTTTCCCCTGCAAATGAGAGTGTCTTTTGGTTCAGTATTGCTGGAGAATGGACCACAGATGCATCTTTAAAATGTTCATACCCTTTGATTGAATAATTCAACCTGGGAGTTCATTTTAAGGAAATCAGTTATCCAATCAAAGAATTTTGTACAAGTGTTTCTTATTTATCATGAAACAAATAAAGGGTGTTGAAAGTAAAATGTCTAATTATGTATAATGATTAAATTATTATATGTTGTAATATTTTAAAGTTACTAAAAGATGCATCTGGAGAATATTTCATGACAAAGAAGAATGCTCATCATTTCACTATGTCAGTGATTTCTCAACCTGGGACCATTTTGCACACACTCCCCACCACCAGGAGGTATTTAGCAATGTTTGGAGACACTTTTGGTTGTCGTAGCTGGGGAACAGAGGTGCTACTGGCTTTAGAGGATAGAGGCCGGGGACACTGCTGAACATTGTATAATGCATAGGACGCCCCCCCCCCCAAAAAAGAATTATCCAGCCCAGGAGTTAATGGTGCTGGTCAATAGTCCTGGGGCTGAGAAGCTTTGTCCTAGTGAAAGTAGACTACAAACCTATATTAAATATAATTCCAATGCAGTGAAAAAAGTTGTATTTTCCATGCCAGCTCTATACTATAGCTTTAAAGGACGAAATTGTTTCCCCCCATCTATAAGTTTGAGCAGAGACATTATTTTACATAAAAGTTGGTGCTGAATAGATCATTGGCCTAGAATGAGAGAGTAAATCCATGAAGCCTCTGGCTTTCCTTCCTCACCTGTCTTCAACTGCCATGTGTATTCCCTCCCCTCTCCCTGTTGACCCAAAGTCTCTTTTAAAATGGTATATTTTGTAGTCATGATTCTTCTGTGTAGTTATGATATGTATTTTGTATTTACATGCAGTGAGTCAAGATTATGTGTGTAATTTAATGTGCTTTATATCCAAATTGGCTGCTGCGCATTTTTGTCTAACTCTTTGTTGTCTGGGAATAATAATGGTTCACATATATTTTAGTGCATAATACTTGCTATGTGCCTCATTTAATCTTCCTGTGTGGTGGGGAAAATTATTATACCCATTTTAGAGATGAGGAAAGCAAGAAATAAGGAGATGAAGTTCACCAGTTAGGAAGTAATGGAAACTGGAAGGGCAAATGAGATCCTGCAATTAGGAGAAAAGCACAAAGAAGCCAAAAAATAAAAACAGAAAAGAAAAATTAAATCATGTTTAACTTATGATTACCACATGCCAAAAGTAGGTGGAATTTTTTTTGCAACTTGAAAATGAAGATTTCACATTTTGTAGTAGCAATACATGTGATAATAGGGATGTTTGCTTTAAAAATCCATTTTAGAAGTAATTTATTTATTTTCATGCACTTCTCTGTTCCATTGTACCGAGGAACATTTTTGTTCCCCTCAAAGTCTAATGTATATTTATTAAAAATCAAAATGTGTTGAGTTGATGAAATAGGAAAATTTCATTAAAACCTATTTTGAGCTAATTTGAGGACACTAATGTTCTTATACTCAGAAAGATGAGAAACACACGGTTTAGCATTTAGAAGCTGGTAAGCAATTCCTTTTAAGTCTTTAATATCCTTAAAGTTTTTAATTAGAAAAATAAAGCTTGTTGTAAAAATCCTAAGGTGCAGTCATGGGGATAAAATACAAATCTCCTTCCCCTTGCATCCTACCCCTCCCACTCCTTGTGATATTACTACATCTGTACTACCTCTGGGTCTGCGTACAAACATGCACACAATTTGGGGGGGCTTTAATGGAATCATTCTGGGAAAGTTACTTTGTTTCACTTGACAATGTATCATGGTTATTTATCTTATCAGTACCCAGATAAATGCATTTCACATTTTTGTAGCTTTATGGTATTCCACAATATGCACATAACAAATTTAACCACTAATAGAGATTAATTTGGTGAGAAATAACTATTATTTTGAATATTGAGTCTTCCCTTCCAGGAATATGATCAGTCTCTCCTTCACAATCTTTTTAAAAACACTTCAGTGATAATTTATAATTTTGTTTGTATATGTCTTCCACATTTCTCATTGAGTTTATTTTTAGTTTTGAAGTGTTTGTTTCTTCTTTTTCTTCATGTAGGTGGGTGGGTGAATGGATAGACAGATCTGTGGACCAGAGGTTGGTTGTGCAAAAGATCTCCATTTTTCCTAATTATATTTTCTAATTGGTTATTGGTGGTATATAGGAGCACTTTGGTTTTGTAACATTTTCTATCTCACCATGTTACTGATTTTTGTTATATTACTGGTTTGTGTATCGACCCACTAGAGTTTTCAGATAGCAAATTGTAACAGAAGGTTATGACAGAAATATTTATGACAGCCTTTTCTGTTATTTCCCAATATTTATGCTTCTTATATTCTTTGTTTATTGCACTAGATAGTACTTCCAGTCCAATGTTGATTAGTTGAGATGAAAAAGTTGAGAATATTGCTTTATTCATGGCTTTATGGGAATGCTTCCAGTATTTTACTACTGAGAATGAAGTTTACTATAGTTTTCTGGTGGACATAAATTAAGAAAGTTTCCCACTATTCCTACATTATTTAGATTTTTTAAAAAAACAGATAATGAAGTTTATCAAATGCTTTTTATTACCTGTTGAAAAGATATTATGTTTTTCTGCTTTAACATAGTAGAGTACTGAAATTCATTCATACATTTCCTAATACTCATGGTTATGGGATAACTAAATCTACAGAATGAAATTTGCTAATATTTTACTTCGTAACTTTGTATATGCAGTAATAAGTGAAAGGGATCTGTATGTAGTACTCCTTATTCTGTGCTGCCCATTTTCAAAGGTGTTTGGCCTAGTAAGAGAGAAATGTTCATCTCTGTGCTTATTCTGGACTACTTTAAATAATAGAAATATATGATCATTACATGTTTGTTAGAATTTTTCTATAAAACCATCTATGCCTTCGTAGGGATTAACTGACTACCTTTTCAAATTCTTCTGTGATTGTTAGATAGTTCCAAATATCTATCTCCTTGACTTAATTTTAAAAATTTATATTTTCATAGAAAATTATTCAGTTCATCTAGATTTTCAAATTTATCAGTGTCATGTATAGTGAAAAACTAAATGGATTTACTTTTGTTTTAATAAAGACATCTGAATTTCACCCAGATTATTACCTATGATGTGTCTGTTATTGTCGATGATGATGACTGTTGATATCATAGTGCTATTTTAGTAAGGACAGTAAGCTATTGAGTCTTACATGTTAAAGTAGAGACTGATTAAAGATCAGGATAAATGATTAGCTTAGCTTTCCCCCTATTTTATACCTATCTGGCAGACTTTATTATTACTCAACCATCCACTTATTCTAGGCATTGTTTGTTCTAGATGCTTTATGTTTACAATCTCATTTAGTCCTCTAAACAACCTTATAAAGTAGATGTTAACACTGATGTTATGCAGATGATTAAATTTAGACTTAAGAGAGTATTATATTTGTTCAACATTCCAGAACAAGTTTGTAGCAGAGTTGGTGTTCTAACTGAATTCCGTGGCAGCAGGGGAAAATTTATGACAGAGTACTGTATGGGAGGAAAGATCTCTTCTACCAATCTTAGGTTCTCCAGTTGGGGCTCTGTAAGTGAGTCTGGCCAAAGACAGAGTAACAAGACAAAAATAAACAAAAGTTTATTAACATGTGCAGTGTGGTATACACTAGACAGCACTCAGCTATGAGTAACCCAAAAGAGTGGTTAGAATTTGTGTTTAAATATACCAACAAAGGAAAATGGGTTTGGGGCTTCTGTGTGGGAGAGGCAAGTTAAGGAAGGATGACTAGGAAAAGTATGAACCAAGGGTTGTTTAACAAGATTTGTTATGCAGATTTCGGTTGGAGCCTTCTCCCTGGGTGGGTGAAGAGTACTTTTCCTGGTGAGGGAGAGGGAGACATCTCTACAAATGGACGTTTCTTTTATAAATGGAAATTTCTTTTACAAAAGGAAAATTTGTGACCTGTTTTTTAGCTCATAATAATTCGTATGTCAAAGAGGCATATTTTGGGGTGGCATAATCTGGTACCCTTCAGTACCATGTCTCTGGCACAGATTTGAATTGTAATGGAATTTTTTAGGGGTCTAAATAAATCAGTATATTCCCAGAATATGCCTTCCTGGGCCCATTTCAAGCCTGACAAACATCTGGCCAAGAAATGTGTCTGATGTGTGAATTACTGATCAGGTGTCTTTTTCTAGAGTTAAATCAAAGTGTGTTTTAAGTCTACCACTGAAAATACTTGAATGTGGAGGTTTGGAATTGTTGATCATCAAAGTGAGATTCAGAAGAAGGAAGAATCAGGAACAGTAAGGTTAATCTATGCAGGAATAAGAAATCTATCACTACTTTATTGGATGATTTCTCCAGTGCTTTAAAAAAAAGTAAATAGAACATAAGAATTAGAGATAATATATCCCGAGAGAAAATTCATTCTAGGGCTTGATATTTTAATTAGTAGAGCCCTAAAAAACTGAAAAAATATTTATTTCAGTGGATTAATGTAACTGTTTTTAATAAAGATTACTAAAAATTTTCTGTCTGGTTTAACGGAAATGAGCTAATTTGTGGAGGAAGTTTTATGGTTTGAACTCTTCAAGTTAATAATAAATACACAGAATTCATATGGTTTTTAAATGTCAGTATGCATAATTAATAATCTGCATTTACTAAATGAAGATTAGGCAGTTAACACGAAAACAGAGTAATGAGGCTTCTGTAGTTTCTAAAAGGCCATAACGATTCCTATTTGCAAATACTATTGAATTTTAAATCTTTCTCAATTGGCAAATTGAGTTAGTATTGTGACTTTTAATAAGCTACTGAATAGTAGAAGAAAGTAAATCATTAAATCTTAAAACAGATTCCTGTGTGAACTCCAAGTACTCTGGTGTATCCCTTTCAAAGAGAGCTTTCCCTGGCCAGTCTGAAGTACTGAGCTACTGTGAAAAACAGGTAGCTGGAAATGCACAGTAACTCATAGTGGCAGAAGACAAAAAAAGGAGAGTGTGTCTTCAGCCAACGCCAAACAGTGACTGGTGGCAATTTCATATTGTAATCAGGGGAATCAAGGCTTGGTCAAACGCCTGTTTCAGAACCTTGGACAGTTCCATTCAAAAGGCGCAAGCTGGCCGACTAGCCATCTAGATAGATCAGGCCCTGGTCGCCTGATCCTGATATTCCTCCTTCTTCTCTCTCCACTTCCATACCAACCTTTGAGGCGGCATATTGAGCGTAAGTATCTCTTCTCGCCTTGTATGCATATAGCTGCAGCAATCTACCTACCATGGCTGCTCTTGTTTCTGCTTTTGGCTTTGTGGTTCAAGGCTACTTTTAATGATTATTTTAAACAAAATATTTCCTGAATACTAATATTACAGCAGGAGATGGGGATATAGATACACCTTATGTTTTGCCCTTGGTTCTTACACTTTGAGAGATGGCTCTCTTTGTAACAAAGTAATTTTAATGTTTGTGTTTAGTAATCCAAATTAGTACCCTGGGACTATGTGAGAAATTATTCATTTTTTTCAGTCTATATAAATCTCATTTATCCTATATTTCTAGTCTTACCCATTGTTAAGGTTCAGAAATCAGCCACAATTGTTCAAACATATAAATCTAACTAAACCTAACTATATTCCTCCCCTGGGAGCTATATTATGTCACAGCCATTGGGTTAAACTATGAGATATTTCATGTGTTTCAGGAACTTAAATCATTTGGTTGGGGCCAAGATTAACCTGCTAGAATAACAATATCCTGCAGTGAATTAAGTTTCAGCGGGTTTCCAATGTTG
This sequence comes from Camelus bactrianus, assembly GCF_048773025.1. NCBI lineage: Eukaryota > Metazoa > Chordata > Mammalia > Artiodactyla > Camelidae > Camelus > Camelus bactrianus. Next base: position 8,646,665 of record NC_133575.1, read on the forward strand.
TTTCTTTCTCCTGCTATTTTTATTAACTTAAAGAAATTAAATTTCCTCCCAAAGAATAACATCCACCCCAGGTCTTTCTTTTAGGATGTCTGCTCAAGCCATATTCTGTCCCTGAAATTTACACTATGTAGTTTCAGGATCTTTATCCATGTGTAGGAGCAAAATGATGAGGCGCAGATACCAGATTTGAAGGGGTGTTACCTAGGAAACAAATCAAATTCTAAGGCTGTGTTTTCTATAATCGTCCATGATTGGAGATGAACCCTTGAAATTTAACTTCCCAGGAATGTGTCTTTTTGTGAGCATGGTGTGCACAGAAACAACTGAAAGGATCAATTAAGCAAACGTATTTGATGAGATATTCAGCATTTCTTTTCTGCTTTTTGCCCTTTAAACAACTTGAGTTCTCTTTGACCTTTAACAAATATAACTACTTCAGGCTTGTTCATAAGGAAAGAAAAATTTAATTATGGAACATTTAGGTTTTTGAATATTTGGGATGCTTGAGGAGCAATAAAGATATGGGATTCATATTTTATAGACCACCTACGTTCCTGAAATAATGTTTTATTATGTATTTTTTAAAATTCTGGATAGTTTTTAAACAGGAACAGTATAAGGTAAGCATTCTTTGGTGGGAAAACATTATTGTAAAACTCAAACTCTAGTTCCTATAGTTTATGACTCTGGATACCTTAAAACACATTTATAGCAGCAGCCCCAAGATCCTGAAGAAGGATTAAACTCCATGACAAGTTTCTTGCACAGTGAACCTTTTTCATATAAGATGAGAAGATGGCCCCACACCCTTGATCTCCCCTCCTCCACTGGCTTGCAGACAGTGTCCAGGTCCCAGGAATGCCCATGGCCAGTCAGGGCTTCCAGTGTTCACCCTTTCTGGCCTTGGTCACTAAAAGCCAAGCACCAAGTGAAGCATGTTTTATGTAAATAATTTGTATGTTCTTGAATTCTGCTGCAGTTTTGGCATGCTTAAGTTACTGATCAAAAGAATCAGAACAGTACCTTTTTTCCTATTGTTTTCATAGTGAATGACTATTTTAGGCAGTATAAAGCCCTTCCTCCAAAGATATCTGTATCTTGATCCTGAATATGTATCTCACATGTCAAAGGGACTCTGCAGATGTAATTAAGTTAATGATCGTAAGATGGGAAGATTATCTTGAATTATCTGAATAGGCCTAATGTAATCATAGGGTCCTTACAAGAGGGAGGCTTCAGAGAAGGAAATGTGATGACAGAAGCAGGACAGAGCGCAAGAGAGAAAGAGATTGATTGATTTTGTTCTGATTATAATAACAAGCTCAGATTTTAAAAAAAATTTTACTCTTCAGAAAAAGTGTAAAAGGAGGAAGGAACCCATCACTTAGAGAACACAGCAGTCCTGTTTCAAGACCTTCTGACTCTCAACTTGCGCCCACTTCTTACTGTTGAAGTCTAATGAACACATTATGCCATAATGCATCTTAGTTAACCTATGGAACTAGACTGCTTATTTTTCTGACTTACCCTGTGACTATGAGCCCTTGGCTTTTAGCAGAATTCTTAACACACAGTAAGTCCACAATCAAAAATTGCTGAACTCATTGATTAGTTGATTAATTGATGGGCTGCTATTAAAATGTAGTACTCTATAAATATTCATTAAGTATCAAATGAAATATTTAATATTTGTTGAGTGTCCATTGTGTGTCGGACTTGATCCCAGGCACTGTATAAAAAAGAAGTCCCTGCCCCTGAGCAATTCTTACATCTGGAGGGGATACACAGGCAACAAAGAAACAAACAAAACAAATGAATATACAGTGTTTCCAGCAGTCACCAGTACTTTGAGGAAAAATAAATGATATGCGAGATGGAGAGTGTTGGGTTGGTGCTATTTGTATAGAGAAGCAGGGAAGGCCATTCTAATAAGGTGACATTTGAGTAGAACCTGAAGAAAAAGAGGAAGTGAGCAATGTCACTATCTCAGCTGCGAGTGAGAGCCCTGAGCCAGGAGGTTGCTTGGCACATTCAATGAGACACAAAGAGATGCCTGTGAATAGAGGCTAGCAAACAAATGAAAAACTGCTGGCAGCGAGATCACAGAGGTAAATTGGGCCAGTCCTGAGGGCCATGGTTAGAACTTGGACTTTCACCCTGAGTGTGATGGGAAACTTTAGGAGGCATCACCATCTGACAGTGTAAAAGTATCGCTCTGGCTGCCAAATGGAGACTAGGCTGTAGGCGGCAAGGGTAGAAGCGGAGAGAATAGAAATCTAGACTAGAGATAATAGTAGTTTAGATCCCAGTTGCTGTGGCAAAGGTGATGAGAAGTCGCTGTATTGTGGACATATTTCTAAGGAAGCACCAATAGGATTTTCTTGTGGATTGGATGTGAGATAAAGGATGTGAATCTGGAGTTCTGAGAAGAGGTCCAAGCTGAAGACACAATTTTTAGCAAGGTCAGTGGATAGGCGGGTTTCAGTCGAGGAGGCTTGATGTGTGCACCTAAGGAGTAAGCGTCCAGCATGAAGAGGTCTGGGCCCAGAGCACCCCAATGTTTGGAGGTAGAGGAATGAAGCGACTGAGAGGGATTTGCCATGGGCGATGGAAGGGTTGGGGAGAAGAACTGGGAGTGGAGTCCCAGAAGTCCATGAAGAAAGCATTTGGAGGAGCAGGGAGGAATCCACTTGTCATGTCTGTGGATAAGATGACAAAGATAGGAAGGAGTGTTGATTATGGAAATTAACCGCAGGGCAGGCATTGGTGACCTTGAATGAGCAGTTCAGATAGAATAATGGAGACAAAGACCTGGTCACAGTGGGTCCAGAGAGAATGGGCAGACAGGAAGTGGAGACTATGAGTACAGGCAAACCTTTCTAGGAATTTAGCTGCAAATGCAAACAAAGAATTTAGGCAGGAGCTGGAGGAGATGTGGGACCACAGGAAGGATTTATTTTTAATATTGGAGGTATTAGAGGATGTTTGAATGTGGATAGCTATGATCAGATAGAGAGCGGGGGAATTGAAGATGCAAGAGGGATGGGAGATGATTGCTAAAGTGATGTGCTTGAGTAATCAAAAAGGGGGATGGGGCCCAAGGATCCTATGAAAAGCTTGGCCTTAAAAGTAGTAGATGGACAGGTCACATATTTTCTGAACAATTGATAGGGCCAAATCTTTTAACAAAGAATTTTTATGCCACTTTTGGATGTGGGAGGCTTTTCAAACTATGTGGTTTTGATGCAGAAAAAAGAGAAAAATAGAAATTTCTGGAAATTTTCATGGTTTAGAGGGGATGACAGGACAGAACATTAAAAAAAAAAACCTATGCTTTTCACAGAAAACCCATATATGCAGACAACTATCTCATTGATCAGTAGTTATTATATCTGATTTGTTTAACTCATTTTGTTAGAATGTGAAGCTGAGGCCATGGTTCAAGGCTCCATCTCAGTGTAGTTCTGCCAGCTTTAAACCGATAAATACTTGTTCTGTAGCTGTGAATTGCACCACTAAAGCGAGCCATATAAATAAAAGTTGTGGTAGCATAAGCACACAGGGCTGATTCATTGTGGGAGCTATCTCACTGCTGGAAAAAAAAAAAAACAAAACAGCTCCAATGACAGTGCATCAGCACCATTAGCCCACATAAAAGATGGCTCTTTGGGCCAAGAAATAGATATATATTGTGGAACTGATACTGTCCATGTAATGAAACAGCCTTTTAAATTTTTTATTTATTTTTTATGAAATAGCTTTTTAAAAGATGAGATACAATTGAATTAAATCTTCTAAAGTGTGAGCCTTAGAGCTTCTTGGACATTTGCATTGCAAACCACTCTGGTTCCTCACAGCACTAGGCTGTATCGGTCATTAAGATCTTTCCGGAGAATGTGTGCTCTGGATTTATTTTGGAAAGTCAAATTTTTTTTTTTGTCTTAGAAAATTACTTGGCAGTATTTTTGAAAGATTGGTTACATTATCTACACATTGCAGGTGACAATGATGAGATGGTTGAGTTACCTGCCCAGAGCCCATAAACAGTGCTGATAGAAGGGGTCTCTTTGTATTGATGAGACCTAGTCAGGTTTTTCCTCTGGGGACGGTAGACAGGCTTCACTTTTCCCTTCCTGCTGTCTCTCTCTTCCTCCCTACCCTTCTCTTCCCTCCCTCCTTCTTCCCTCCTTCCTTTCTATCTTGTCTCTCTCCCTCCTTCCTCCTTCCCTTCCTCCCCCTTTCTCTCCCTTTCTCTACCCCCCCCCGCATCTTTCCTGCCTCCCTCCTTCCCCACTTCTCTCTCCTTCCCTTCCTTCCCACCTCCCTCCCCTTTGTAAATCCCACGAACCATGGCATATGCCACACAGATCAGTGGAAATGGTTTCACTAAGTTGCATGTTACACAAGTCAAAGCATCTGCTAGAACAGCTGACATCTTTACAGAACTTAACCCTTAATAAAGTATTTTGGCAGGAATTTTCCTTTAAAGCATTTCACAATCCTGTGAGATAGATATTTACCCTTATTAGCTTATGATTTCATTCATTTGGCCTTGGAGAGGACGAGATGCTTACCCAGGGTTGCACAGACAGCAAGTGGCAATGCTGATAATGAAATCCAGGTCGCATGTTCCAAGACTCTTGCCCTAATACCGCATAATCTCTGTTCCTCCTTCCCTCCTCATTAGTGAAGGCAGACAGACACAATTGTGATGCTGATACAGGCTGACAAAACACCCGTGTCCCTCGCTTTCCCTTTCTCCATAAATTTTTCCTCACAGGGTGGTGAAAACTTTTCTAATGCTCCGCCTCCACACTTACCAGCCAAAGGTAGGACCCGTCAGGCAAGCGTTTGACCCAGAAACATGTGATTGTAAAAGCACAGGGGTTTCCATGAACACTCTCTAGTCCCAGCAAACCTCAGACTCCCCAACGTTAAGATAGGTGGTGTAAGTTTCCCAGCGCATCTGACGTCATTCTTTTTAGTATTTAATCATGCTTCATAGCAATATCCCTCTTGACTTATAGCAGGAAACAGCACATTTCTATTTCTTTTCCTGATACTGCTCTTGGAAACGAAGCTGTTTTTCATTCAATGTGTCTGGGAAATGCACACTCTATTAACAGAGGTGTAATTGGAGAGGACTCACTCCTTGGGAAATACATTGCTACGGAATTCTTTTCTATTTCCATCTCTGTTCCAGTATTCATAGAGCATTTGTCTGGGGTTATGGTAATTATTTTGTCACCCATACCCTACAGTGTCACGGTAATTAGGTGGGTAGTCAAAGAACAAGGTTTATGGACTAGGTAATTAATCATGCCCGCTGTGGTGCATTTCCTAGCGTCCAACGATGCAGGACTGACATTAACCAAACCTCTTGCCTGACTTCCTTTCCCAAGTGTTAAGTAATTCAAAGGCATTGACAGAAAAGGTTGTGGTTAACTGAAAATGTGGGCAGTTAGAAATAATAGCTATTGGAATAGTTTCATAATTCTGAAATCGTATTTTCAATTATGAAGATATTTCATACATTTCAAAGATGGAGCACACATTGCAAGAAACATACATAGAAATATAGTAAACACACTGAGTTTCCTTTTTGTTTGCTACCGATACTTCTTTTTAAAGCAGTAGAACATTATAGATGTAGATGAAGTCCCCCATCCCTTTGCCCTCTCATCCTCTGCAGAAACAACTGGCATCCTGAGGGTGTATATTTTTCCTACCTATATTTTTATACTTTCATTCTCCATCTCTCTTTATGTATATATCCATACACCATATATTGTATCATTTAGGGTATTTTTCAGAATGAATATAAGTGGTTTTATACCGTATCCTTTTACAACATGCACCTTTTTTCATTCAACATTGAGTATTTGAGGTTTATCTAAATTGTACATGTAAGTCTATTAGAGTTCACTGTGTAACTTTACTAAGACTTAGTTATGTAGTCACTTCCTGATGGGCATTCACTTCAGTCCCAGTTTCCTTCCATTACAAACAACATTCCAGCGAACGCTCTTGCACATCCTCCTTGCACATACCTGCAAGAGTTTCTGTAGGGCCAAGGTCTGCAAATTTTTTCCTGTAAAGTGCCAGAGAATAAGTATTTTCAGCTTTGCAGGCCAGATGGCCTCTGTCACAACTTCTGAACTCCACAGTACATAAACCAGCAGGCATGAGCGTGTGCCAATGAAACTGTACTTACGGATGTTGATGTGAATTTCACATCATTTCCATGTGTCATTATTATTCTCTTGATTTTTTTCCCTCAGCCATTTATAAATGTTCAAAAATATTTCAAGCTTCTGGGCCATACAAGAACAGACATTGAGCCTGATTTGGCCCAAATTATGATTTGCTGACTCTTGCTCCAGGGACTATATCTAGAAGTGGTTTTACTGTACCAGATGATGCGTGCAACTCCACCTTTACTAGGTAGGGCCAGATTACTCTCCAAAATGTGTGTATTCATTCCTATTCTTACCCATGTTTTCCAGCAGCCTCACCTCCACTTGGTATTATCAGACTTTTTATGTATTGCCTATCTAATGTGTGGGAAATAGTGTCTCATTTTTGTTTCAGTAGGCATTTTTCTACAAACTGGCATTTTCATCTTTTCATTCAGGATTGTAGATAATATTTCATATGTTCATTAGCTGCTTGTTTTCCTTTTTCTATTGATTTACCTATCTGTTTGCTTTTCAAGTTTTCTATTGAGTTGTTTGCCTTTTTTCTTACTAATTTGTAGGGGGTTTTTTAATACATATTCTGAATACTAATCCTTTGACAGATATTAGATATCACAAATGTTTTAGGCTTGTGGCATGTCTTTGTCATACTGGAATAGTTAATATAGAATTCATCAATATTTTATTGATAGGTTGTGCTTTTTGTAAAAGAAACTTCCAGATGAATTTACTTGCTCTAAAATTATTTATCTCTGTTCAAAAGACCACTACCACTACTGTAGTTCCCACTCCAAAATTGAGAGGGAGGTGACATTTGTCTTAGCGGAGCCCAGCCTTCTGATTTTTCACTTGTGTCTTCTCTCCAGTCCCCATCTCCCCAAATGACCCCTTCCCCTCACTCTTCTGTGACCCTTCTCTTATGTGTCCTATTAAATTCTGCTCCCAGCTCCCCACTTAGATACAAATCCCTGATACCTGCTTAGAGATTTTTCCCAAAGAGATCAGCATCTTAACCTAAAGTGATAATTGAATAATGTAAAATTTCAGGCATCAATCAGTAAAAAAAGAGAATTTTCTTAACTCCCTGAAATCAAACTAGTTAGACTGCTATAGACCTGCCTTACCATTGCAAGATAAATGAGATTATTCCTTAAACACAGCATATTATTGATTCAACATATGGCTCTTATATTCTATTAATGAGATTTGAGATAATAAGAATGTGTAAGTGTCCCAAAAATGTACTACATGTTTTGCTAGCTTTTCTCCAGTGACAAAAGATTGAAACTACATTTGCTCTGCATGGGTCTTGCACCATGTCGAGTGACATAATTAAGATAATCGCTTTTATCCTATAATTCTTACAGCAGTGTTCAGAAGTATTCTTCCCCAAATGCTTTACATTATGGTCTTTCGAAAAAGAAATGTGGTGTTCGTAAAGGGAAGAAGGAGCTGACAGCCTGTGTGGGAAGAGATTAAACCATGATAAAGAAAATGAAAAGTTATAAGCTTGCAGGAGGCAGAAGGCAGTGTAGTTGGCCAGATTATGTCAGAAACTGAGGAATGGGTGGATCCGATGCCTATGTAGGCTGTAATTGAAATCCACCCTTAAGCTCAGTGACCGAGAATGGCTACGACCTGGAGGCTGTCTATGGCTTTGCTTGGGCATAGAATGAACCAGCCAATGCTTCACTTTGCTCTTTCATCTTTTGGGTTGGAAATGATTATTTTTATATGCCTGTGTTCACTGAGCATGTGAGAAGTGGCTGGCGATTAAAATATAGGGCATTCTGGAGAGGAGGAACATTGGGCCAACTGCACTGTCAGTGCTACACCAGTTTGGGAAAGCATGGGCTGGCGTGGAACATCTCAGAGGCTGCTACCTGGAGGTTTCTAAAAAGAGAACAGGAATGGTGATGGTGAGATATGGGAAGAAACCGAAGTACCTTTCAGAGGACTCTAGAAGTAACTTTCTTCCTGATCACGAGAAAGGAACAGTAATACAACTCAGGACCACAAACTGGAGAGAAGGAAAAATGGAAGTCTGGAAAAAAACAAAAACAGATCTAAACAGATTCTCTCCTTCTCTTGGGTCAAGGATGTTCTGCATGCCACCAGGCATCCTCAGGGAATGAGTGCATCAAGACTCCAACCTGAGTTCTAGAAAGAAAGAGAGAAACATTGTCAGCTCAGCAGCCTGAATTGAAGGATCTGAACAAGATACAAATGTTCATGATAAAAACTCTGTGAGGACTCAGGGAAGAAGGAAACTCCTTGCAGTGGATGTTACAAGTCAGAGAAGTGGAAATGGAAGCTTTTAGCCTTCTCTAGATGTAATGTCTATATCAGTTTCATGGTGGTGGTGGTGGTGATAAGATTGATGGTATTGATGATGGTAAATTATGACTTCCAAGGGAGGATGGGTAAGACCTTACAGCTACACAGAAAATATAGTACTAGCAGTGCTGAGAGTTGAATAAAGAGTAACTGTGCCTTGAAAGATAAGACTTGTATTAGTGACCCAGAAATTTAATAAGAGAGATGATCCACCCAAGCATTACTATTAGATGTGATTTTGAAATGGAGACTTGACACTCCTTCACCAAAATTAAGCTGTCTTCCCATTTAGTCCACCTAACTCACCATTGTTAAGAAAGCTGGGCGAGGAAGGCAGAGTCCCTGCCCTGCATGAACTCACAGTCTAGAAGAGAAGACAGATAAAGAAACACATAATGACTGTCCAGTGGAACAGGTGCTGTGTTAGGAGCCTGCTGTTGGGCTTTACTCCTGACGTTTCTCCTGCCCCTCTCTTCTAAACCACCCCCACCCTCACCCCCACCATACACACCCACGTGTAAAGTGATTCTGTCCTCGTAGACCCTACCATTGGCCAACACAGCCAGGTTAGGAAGATTTGTTGAAAGCTCTGATGGGCTTCTTTTTAAAAACTCAATCTGATTATCAACATAAGCAATTAAATCTATAAGGAAAGAACAATTTTGACTAACATAATAAAGTATTTATAATCTGCCAAGTGCTGTACTTAAAGTACACCATTTAATCCTTTCATGTTTTAATGCAGGTGCATCGGACCCTCTTCACTTTATCCTTCGTTCATTTTGCTCTTTGTTTTCAAAAGGTGAGGAAAAGGAGGCTTAGTCAGTTTAAGAGACTGGCCGAAGGAAACACAGCTAGTGACGGTCCGAGTTCCAGATCTGTATCTAACTGCACTAAAATGATACAAACGCCTGTATCGCAGTCAGCACGACAGCGATGCCACAGGTGCCCTGGGTTTCCCCACAGCCAGCCAGCTAGTGTTGTGGGAGAGTTAGCTTTCTTGGGCAGATCTCTGATAATTGCAGAGCAGCAAGTCACTTTGCAAACTTTATTTAAAATAGCAAATTAGCAGCAAAACAGCCAGTGACCACAGTGGTTGCTGAATTAAATTGCCTGGACTGAACTGAGCTTCCCCTGGGTCTTGATTGCAAAGAGCACTGGGAGATTGAATCTGAAATTGCAAAATAAGACATTTCCCGCTTAGCAATTCCTCTCCTTTCCCTACCCTGTTGTTAGTAGTACTTTACCCCAGAATTCTGGCCTCTGCGTCATAATAAATATTTTAGAAAATTATTCTGTGAGTTCTTTTTGAAACTTTTGTTTGTTTGCTTGCTTTTGAACACTATCATGAGGAATGTTTTTCATTGATTTCTTCCCTGCACTGTTTTAGGAATGAACTCTTGTGGTAGAGAATTAAGAACATTTCTCAGTTCTCTAGAAAGTTGGCTAGAGCATAACAAATGCATGAATAAAGCATTTGGTTCCTCTTCATTGACTCCTTTACCCTGTAGACAGTAACACCAGGTACCATTTTCCATTGGTGAGTTAGTAGTCCTTGGATGGATGGAATACTGAGGAAGGCATCAACTGCAGCTTAAGTCCTTTTCTGAAAGAGAGAAAAAGAGAGAGAGAGAAACAGAGAGAAGAGAGAGAGGAAAAAACAGAGAGAAGTCTCCTGACCTGTTGCCAGGATTCTTAAGACAGCTTACTGTCTCGAGACAGAAATCTTATCTGAAAGATTCTAAAAATTACTCTCAAATCAAAGTCCATTTGTCAGAAGGAAGGGTGGTTGAGAAAGAACTCCCCTTAGCTACTTAAGGATCCTACTTGAAAACTTCAGATGATCAAATAGACATCTGCTCTTCTCATTGAAAGTTCAGATTTCCACTTGGCAACCCATAGAGATTAAGGACCCTCGAGGCACCACAATTGAAGGTGCTCTGATTTTTCTTCCTTTGTAGAGAGAAAGTTTCCCCCCACTTTGTCTACTCATTGATGACCTTTCCTTAGCACTTAGCACTTGACTCCGACTCTGCTCAAATTCCACAAATTGGCTCTGTATTCATTCACTCCCTGCTTCTATGAATAGACCTTTTCTTTCTGCATCCCTTCTCTCTTTTCTAAATCTGTGTTCATCCTTTTCCATCCCCACTGCCGCCAGCCTTAGATAAGCTCATATCACCTCCGTCATGTTATTTCAATAAACATTCCAATCACAATCCCTGCCTTGAGCTCTCTTTTAGTCATACGTCTATCATTTTTCTTTTTAATTTATCTCCTCAGCTTTGCCAGCACCCTTTTCTTCTCATCTGTTTTTGTTATTAATTCATTTTTCTTATGATTTTACAGAGTCTATGTTTTCTTTCACTTCCATCAGTGTTTGAGTCACTTACAGTGTTCTTTTGTTTACTTGAATAAATCTTCCCCTGATTGTTCACATCATTTGCTTTCTCCATCCAAAATTGTTTCTTTCCATTACAAGCACTTTTGTTTAGATCCCCCATTTGCTTTTGTTTTTTGTTTTTTGTTTTTTGGTGCTTTGAACTGAGACAGGTCTGCTTGCACCCATCCCCCCTTTTCCCTCCTGATAAGTATCACTGACAGAGTTTCCTTGATTCACTTCTACTTTTAGCTAAATTCTATTTGAATCTTCATCTTGGAACCCTAGATAGAGGAGTGGGCATTGCTGTTAATTTATGTTTAGTCTCTTAGTTTTCTAAGGGCTGAAGGGCGAGGTGTGGGGTTTTTTTGCAGCTGGAAATGGAGAATTCCATCTCCTTGAACCCTCCTTCCTCACTTGATAAAACTCCATCAGGACTTCCTATGCCAGGCCACCACATGGTTGTTTGTCATGGAAAAGCATCTCATGTTTCTACGCACTTTGGGGTGATCTGGTCACTTTGGAGAGAAAATAGGTGAAGGTGAAATCTGAAGGCTTTCTGTAATTTTGTTTGGTGAAGCAGTGTGGGATTTTCTGTGTGTGGCTCCCTTTGATCTACTGCTGCCAGTTGGCCTTTAGATGCCATTTTATAGTGATCCTAATCCAAAGCATCTCCAGACTCTCTGTTAGGAAGTCAGATCAATAGAGAAGAGTATCACATGGTGCCATACTTTTTCTTCAGCACCAGATACTGTTTTTCCATGGTGAGTTCATCCTGGTGCTGCATAGCATATTACCACAATTTGAGCAGCTTAAAACAACACACATTATTATCTCACAGTTTCTGTGGGTCATGTTCAAACGCAGTTTAACTAGCTCTTCTGCTGAAGGCCTCACAAGCCTGCAGTTTTGGGGCCAGCCAGAGCTGCAGTGTCATCTGAAGCTCAATTGGGGCAAAATCCTCTCCCAAGCTACCTCAAGTTATTGGCAGGTCACCTCCTTGAGGTTATAGGACTGAGGTTCCTGGTTTCTTACTGGCTGTCAGTTAGAGGCTGTCCTCTGGTCCTAGAAGCTTCCCACAGTTCCTAGATACATGACCCACTTCATAGACAGTTCACAACATGGCAGCTTAATTTTTCAAGGCCAGCAAGAGAATTTCTTACTTCAGTCTTCTAATACAGAATTTTTTTAAGGTCTTATCCTATGAAAGGAAACATTTATATATGTATTTTATATATATATATATATTTTATATATATATAAAATTTTTGTTTTTTATTGAAGTGTAATTGATTTACAATGTTAGTTTCAAGTGTACAGCAAAGCAATCCAATTATACATACGTATATTTTTTTTTTCAGTCTCTTTTCCGTTATGGCTCATTACCAGAAATTGAATGTAGTTCCCTGTGCTATACAGTAGGTCCTTGTTGTTTATTTTATATATGGTAATATGTATCTGTTAATCCCAAATCCCTAATCTGTCCCCACTTTCCCCCAGTAACCACAGTTTGTTTTCTATGTCTGTGGGTCTATTTCTGGTTTGTAAATCAAATTTGTATCTTTTTTTCCTTAAGTTCCTCATATTAGCGACATCATATGATATTTGTAAGACAGGGTCTTATGTATAATGTAGCATAATCATGAGAATAACATCCCATCAACTTTTCTATAGTCTCTCAATTAGAAGCAAGTTACACTCAAGAGGATGGGATTCTACAAGGATGTGACTCATTGGAGGTCACTTTAGGCTATGAAGAATGAGGGGCTTGCCATTTTGTCTAACCTGGGCCCCTGAGAACTTCCTCCCTCCCTTCCTGTGCCACAAACACCTTCTAAAGATCCTATAACCCTTTGAATAGAGAACACCAAGCTCCAGATACAGTGTATTCCCACAATTAGGAAACTAATTGTAAAGGTATCTGATTTTACAGCCCATAGGCAATCAATGTAAGTTGGGTTGGGTGAGTTATCAAATGGTGAGTTCCATCCTAGGAAATGACTTCAAAATACAGTGCTAATGTCTAGGACAGGACTTCTCATCTGTAACACTACTGACATTTGAGGCTGAATAACTATTGTTGGGGGCTGTACTGTGCATTGTAGAGTGTTTGGCAGCATCCTTGGCCTCTTCTCGCTAGATGCCAGTGACACTTGCCCACTCCTACTCCCAGCCCCGGGTTGTATCAACTGAAAATGTCTTTAGATATTGCCAAGTGTCCCTTGTTGAGAGGGAGCATAATCAACCCCAGTTGAGATCCACTAGGCTAGGGTCTTTCCCCAGGTTTCCATTAAGGAGACAGTGGGCATCTCCTGATGGCAATAAAATCCAGACAGTGTAATTTCATGGAAATGTAATTAGGATGAAATTGGTATGAATACAGCTGTGAGTCTATCCTACTGCATTACAACTAATGATATAAGGCAGTGGGAAATTCAGTCATGCTTCAGGCAGCCTAATGGGTTTTAAAGGGGGTCCATTTCTAGTTTGGACCGTAACTTCTCTATGCTTGGGTCACTTCATCTGTAAAATAAGCTGGTACTTTCACACTTCTGAAAAATATGGGTATTGTAGTCACAGAAATGGTACTTTGATTTGAAAAGTGCTGCTGCATCCACTGAACACTTCCCCCTCCACAAGATGCCTGGCAGTTGAAATATCTGTATTTACTATTTATAGTCTCAGAATATTTCTTCTAACTGAAGAAAGAATGAAATTTCACAACTTATATCATTAAACAATAATAAAAACTCTTGTGAAAGATACTGTTGGCTTCTTGAATCTCTGCACACGATCCATTTTCCAAATGTTTGTTTATGTCCCCATTTTTGCACTTTAATTTAAGACTCCAATTTTCTAGCCCTTCAAATGATAATAAAATGTACACAACTGGAAATGAAAGTCCTCAGACACATGTTTGCCAATCCATTAGAAACTGCAATTTGTATAGATGACCCCGTAAATCTAAATTATTGGCACTCATGAAACATTATTTCCATTTATTTTGTTTTATTAGGTAATATTTTTCATTCAAGCTGAGGTAGTATGAAGTCCTGCCAGTTCTACAGTCATAACTCGATGATTTCATTTATTTTGTAAATATCTGCAGCCTTGGACCCACCTCTTCAGGTCCTTCAGCTATTGGCCATGTTAATTGGAATATATTCTGCAGCCAATTTTTTTAAATAGAGAAGGCCCATTAATAATCCATTGCTACAATATCAATTGGCTGGAAATATGAATATCTCTTTAGATTCCAGAGTTAAATACAGAGTAAAATCAAAGAGATATTATACCTTAATGTGCCTTTTGCATCATTAACACATTTATGTAGAAATTAAGTTCTTACATCTTAAATTGTTACTGAACCAATTACTTCTGGAAACTCTTGGAGATCAGGCACCGTATCCTTTCAGTCAATAACACACTTTATTCTCTGAGTGCAGCTAGAATGAGGACATCATCCCCGACAAGGAGAGGATGATGATATTATTGACCCACTATGTCTCTCTTTCCCCTCCCCTCCACAAGTTAGCAAATTCTATTTCTTGCTTCACTTCAGTTACCTGAGGGACAAAGCCACTGTTTCTAACTTTAATACCTAGAATGGCCATACATCCCTGTTTGCCCAGAACAGTCCTGGTTTACATCTGTTTTTCAGGTGTCATTATCTTTAAAACCTCCACTTACTCTCAAAAGCATTCCGGTTTGGACAATAACATATATGGTCCTCCTTCTCCTAACCATCCCTTCTTTAGAGAATCTGGAGAAAAAGTGGTCCATGTTTCTATTTAGGTGGTATCCCCATAGATGTCCACCAGGGAGTGCTCTTGTTTCTGCCTTACATTCCTCAGCTAGAGAAGGTTTTTTTCTCTCCTGGAAGATTTTAAGAAAAAGAGAAGAGAAGCTAACCCGTGGGTATCGGTGAGAAGACGTCAGCTGGGCTCAAAGCTCTCAGTAGAACTTTTAAAACTTGGAAGCAAAAAATAAAAGGACAGTCTATGCTGAAAACATCAGAGCCTGAAGATGGGATAGAAGACAGTTATTGCTAAGAGAAAAGTAAAATAAGAGGAAGCATCTAGAATTCTAGAAATTATTTATAGTGTGATTATTTGGGAATTATAATTCAAAGAGAATTTATGAGCATTTCCTTTTCAGTAGTGATTACAGCTGCTTTTCTAGGTAGTTGTACAAGGTCAAGGCAGTACCGGCATAGATTTCTTGGGCAACCCAGCTAAACAATGCAAAGCTGAATTATTTCTTTATAAAGGCATCAGTATTGCATTTTATTACCTTCTGAAAATGTGTCAGACTCAACTCCTGTGAATTATTTACCTATTTGTTCGCCTTGCCTCCCATTTAAAAGGCTGCTTATTTAAAGCTACCCACAGGAAACCATCACAGCAAATCTTTCTTGGCTTTCTCACCTTGGTTCTTTTCATGAGTTAAGTCACCTTAGACAGAGTGGACTTGCACATGACCAAAAGATGAGGTTGTTCTGGTCTACCAGGGCCCGCTGCTTCGTGCAAAACCCTGGTTCCCTCACACGCTAAGAGCACAGAGGACGAGAATAAACTTTACTTTGTTTTTATCTTACTTTAGATACAACATGCATGTTGTAACTCAGTTGAGGTTAATGCTGACAGCATTTTGCTTCCCTCTAGGATAATGGTATCTTTCTCTCTTCAAGATTTTCCCAGGAACTTCATTGTAGGAGGACTTAGAGTTTAACACGAGGAGAGTGGTCTTGGTCAGGCTGTCTCCCGGTCGGTCGTGGTTCTATGAATGGTGATCTCTTTTCTGGGGCTTTTTTCTCAGCTGTGAATTTGACCATTATCTTATCTACTTCTAAGTACTTCACAGACACGAAGGAAGCTCGTAGATCTAGTAACAGGCTGAGAAGGAACAGCAAAGCTGCCCCAAACCTTCCCCACGCCTGATGACACTTGGATTGCTGCTTTTAGAATACCAGTTTCTTTTATTTAATTCTTTCAGTGTAATTTTAGATTCTAACAGGAAGGGAGAAATATATGACTATGGACTCTTCTAGGAGTTGTGCTTTTCATTTTTTATTACATTTGAAATCCTCTAATGTCACTAGAATTGACATCTCCTAACTTCGAAAATTTCATCTGTATTCTCTGCTGTGTGTGAGACAAATTTCCTTGTTCCTATGAAGTTTATGATGTGGGGAAGGAGCCGCCATAAATATTCTTCCCTCTCATTGTGACATTATTCAGACAGTGGGTGAGCTATACTTTTGAAATTACCTGATGTAGGCCGACTCATGATATTTTTTATTTGTTTCTTCCAGGAATCAAGTACAAGTCATTTTCTATAGGAGACTAATTAATTGTTAAAGCAAAATAAGATTTTAACCACATGGAATGATAATGTGAGATGCAGTTAATTTCTTATTTGTTATTTCTTTGAGAACATCTAATTGTATTTATATGTGCTCTATGTATGTGCATTCTAAAGTACCGTTTTTTGCAAAAGGCTTATTTTTCACAGTGAGCAAATATATGCAAATTTCACATAATTTCAGTGCTCTGAAGGAGTGATGGGGAATTGCTGATGTTAATACTGAATCTTATTTTTGATAATCAAAAGAGAGGTAGACATTTTGGTGGTTCATTATCTAAAATAATGAACAGTTTCCAACATATCAGAAAAACAACTAAGCAATGGATTTAAAATTTGCTTTGCCTCTCCGCTGTGAATGAAGGCAGAATGGTATAATGGTTACTTAAAAGAATCTTCTGGCATAGGAAACTCCTAGAAGAGAGAAGCCACACTGGGTGGAAGCTTTGGAAAGACCAGTGACTTCAGCACAAGATCGCCCTGTGTGTGGAGAACTCAGGGGCGCAGATTCGGATAGGAGAATATGCAGATCAGCAACGTAAGAGCCTTAAGACAAACTCACGCCTGCCATCTTGAATTCAGGTAGAGCCAGAAGGAAGCCGGGGCGGGGGAGGTCCTGAGGTTTGGATATCATCAGGGGATCACAACTAATGGAAGAATAGAAAATTAAAAGCAGGATGGATAAAATGCTTACCGTCTCCACCCAGTACATTTGAAACTCAGTGCTGGGGATAAAAGTAATCATGAGATATTCATCTCAGTTAAATAATTATCTCCAATTATGGTGTTTACTAGTGTCCCATCATAACAGATATACCAGCAGATGCTAAATTTCACCCAGTAAATGTAGCTTCAAAGAGTTCAATTAAAGGAAGTCTTCTTGTGGGTCTGCAATACAGCAATTATTGCACTAAACACATGTATTTCAATTTTTAAAAATTGAAACATAGTTTAAATGTATGAGGAAGTTCATCTTTTATAGAAACCAGGGACATTGTTTAAGTACTGAAAAAATTAATTGATCTGATTGTTTTATGGATAATCACCCCTTAATTTTGTAAAAATAACATCTGGTTGGAGAGGGATACATGTGAGCTATTCTCCCTAATTTTTATCTTTTAAAAGTTATTTGCAAACAGTAAAAATTATAGAGGAGAAAAGAAAACACCCTTAAACCTACTATTGTAGAATAACTACTGATAAAACTACTATCATTTGTAGACTTCCTATTTGAGTAGCTTCTCATCGTTTTCGTGTGTGTATGTGTGTGTGTATATCTCCTCTCCGGGTTGGTATCTTGTGAAATTCCACATGCACACAAACACACACACACACTAAACGATGGAGGAGGAAAAGGCTCTGTAGTTAAATAAGTTATAGAAATGCCTTATGCTTATCTTCCCCTTGTGAATGCACTAACTTCTTTAGGGTGTTAAAAGCTCTAAAACTCCTACAGTAAAGGAACTTGCCCAACTTTGCTTTGCTCAGCACTTCCCCAATATATTTGTCCACAGAACTGGTTTTTTGCTTTGTTTTGTTTTGTTTTGTTCTATAACAGTTACTAACTCAGAGAACACACCTGGAAAAATTCTGAGGTTTCCTCTTAAAAAGTGTATATCCCTGGAGTGGACAGATGACAGGGTCATTAATGTCTAATTAATTATCTATCAGAGCTTAACAAGCAATTCTTTTTAAGGCTCTGAAGAAATAAGAGAGTTTGGATGTTTGAGTAGAGAGGGTGATGTGAGAACCTCTTTCAAAGATGGGACAAAGATAGGGAGGTCTGGATGGGATGTGACGTGGGGGACCCTGAAAATTCAAGCTAATCCTGAGAGCACTGTATTCATTTTCTTCCCCCCACCCCAGCTTTACTGATGTATAGTTGATATGTAACATTGTATACATTTAAGGTGTACAATGTGTTGATACATTAATATTTTGCAAAGTGATTACCAGTATAATTTTAGCTAACACCTCCATTCTGTCACCTAATTGCCTTTTCTTTCTGGTGGTGAAAGCATTTAAGATCTACTCTCTTAGCAACTTTTAAGTATATAATACGGTGTTATTAGCTATACATTCCCCATGCTGCATATTAGATCCCCAGAACTTGTTAATCTTATAACTAAAAGTTTGTGCCCTTTGACCAATTATCTTTCCATTTCTCCCACCCCCAGCCCCTGGTCACCACCACTCTACTCTCTGCTTCTCTGAGTTTGGCCTTTTTAGATTCCACCTGTCAGTGATATCATGCAGTATTTGTCTTTGTCTGACTTATTTCACTTAGCATAATGCCCTCCACTTTCATCCCAGCTGTTGCAAATGAAAGGACTCTTTCTTTCTCGTGGCTGAATAATATTCCATTATACAGACACACCTCATTTGATTGCACTTCAATTTATTGTGCTTTGCAGATATTGTGTTTTTCACAAATTGAAGGTCTGTGGCAACCCTGCATGGAGCAAGCCTACCAGCACCATTTTTCCAGCAGCATTTGCTCACTTTGTGTCTCTATTTCACATTTTGGCAATTTTCACAATATTCCAAACCTTTTAAGTATTATATTTCTTATGGTGATCTGTGATCAGTGATCTTTGATGTTACCTTTATAATTGTTTTGGCATTTTTTAACAATGAAGTATTTTTAATTAAGGTATGCACATTTTTAAAGACATGATGCTATTACACACTTAATAGACTACAGTATAGTGTGAACATAACTTTTATATGCATTGTGAAACAAAAAATTGCAATATTTGCTTTATTGAGGTGATCTGGAACCAAACCCACAATATCTCCCAGGTATGCTTGTATGTATGTGTGTATACATACATATCGTTACATTGTCTTTATCTATTCATCTGCTGATGGACACTTAAGTTGTTTCCATGTGTTGGCTATTGTGAATAATGCTGCAATGAACATGAGTTTGCAAATATCTCTTTGAGATCCTGTTTTCATTTCCTTTGGATATATATTCAGGAGTGGAATTGCTGTATCATATGGTAGTTATATTTTCAATTTTTGGAGGAACCTCCATACTGTTTTCCATAGTGGCGGCACCAATTTACACTCCTACCAACAGTGCACAGGATTCCCTTTTCTCCACTCCTCACCCACACTTGTCATCTCTTGTCTTTTTGGTGATAATCATTTTAACAGGTATGAGGTAATACCTCATTTTGGTTTTAATATGCATTTCCCTGATGATTAGTGATGTCAAGCACCTTTTAATGTACCTGTTGGCCAGTTGTATATCTTCTTTGTAAAAATGTCCATTCAGTTCCTTTGCCCAGTTTTTAATTGCCCAGTTTGTTTTTGCTCTTGAGTTGTATGAGTTGTTTTTATATTTTGGATATTAACCCCTTATCAGGTATATGATTTGCAAATCTTTCTCCCATTCTATAGCTTACCTTTTCATTTTGTTGATTGCCTCTTTTGCTGTGCAGAAGCTTTTTAGTCCCACTTATTTATTGATGTAGTGTCACTTATTTATTTTTGCTTTTTTTGCTTGTGCTTTTGGTGTCATATCCAGGAAATCACTGCCAAGATAAATGTCAAGGAGCTGGTCTCCTATGTTTTTTCTGGGAGCTTTATAGTTTCAGATCTCATGTTTAAGGTTTTAATCCATTCCAAGTTAATTTTTGTGAGTCCTGTAAGATAGGGGTCCAACTTTGTTCTTCTGCAAATGATTATCCAGTTTTCCCAGCACTGTTTATTGAAGAGACTCTCCTTTCCTCATTCAATATTCTTGGCCTCCTTGTCAATTGTTAGTTAACCATGTATGTGAGGGTTTATTTATGGGCTCTCAATTCTGTTCCATTGGTCTATGTGTCTATTTTTATGCCAGTACCATACTGTTTTGATTACTGTAGCTTTGTAGTATAGTTTGAAATCAGGAAATGTGTTGCCTACAGCTTTGTTCTTCTTTCACAAGATTGCTTTCACTATTTGAGGGCCTTTTGTGGCTCCAGACAAATTTTAGGGTTGTTTTCTATTTTGGTGAAGAATGTTAGTAGAGTTTTCATAGGGAATTGCATTGAATCTATAGATGGCTTTGGGTAGTATAGACATTTTAACAATATTAATTCTTCTGATCCATGAACTTGGGATATGTTTCCATTTGTATCTTCTATTTCTTACATCAGAGTCATAGTTTTCAGGGTGCAGCTCTTTCATCTCCTTGGTTAAATTTATTGCTAAGTATTTTATTGTTTTTGATGCTATTGTGAATGGGATTGCTTTCTGGGGGGGTTGCTTTCTTTATTTCTTTTTCAAATGTTTTGTTGTTAGTATATAGAAATGCAACTGTCTCCCATATGTTGATTTTTGTATTTGGAACTTTACTGAATTCATTAGTTCTAGCAGTTTTTTTGGCGGGGGGTAGAATTTTTAGGATTTTCTATATATAAGTTTATATCATCTGGAAACAAAGATAGTTTTACTCCTTCTTTTACTGTTTGGATGCCTTTATTTCTTTTTCTTGCCTGGTTGTTCTGACTGGGACTACTAGTACTGTGTTGAATAGGAGAGATGAAAGTGGGCACCCTTGTCTTGTGCCTGGTCTTAGAGGGAAAGTTTTCAACCTTTCACCATTGAATATGATGTTAGCTATGGGCTTGTCATGTATGGCCTTTGTTATGTTGAGTTATGTGCCTTCTATATCCAATCTGTTGAGAGATTTTATCACGAAAAAATGTTGAATTTTATCAGCTTCTTTTTCTGCTTCTATTGAGATCATCATATGATTTTTATCTCTCATTCTGTTAATGTGGTGTGTCACATTTATTGATTTGAATATGTTGAACCATTCTCACATCCCAGGGTTAAATCCTACTTGATCATGGTGTATCATTTTAATGTCCTGTTGAATTCAGTTTGTTAATATTTTGTTGAGAATTTTCAGGGATATCTGTAATTTTTTTTCTTGCAGTGTCTTTATCTGGCTTTGTTGTCAGGGTAAATGTTAGCCTTGTGAAATGAGTTTGGGAGTGTTTCCTCCTCTTCAGTTTTTTTGGAAGAGTTTGAGAAGGATTGACCTTAATTCTTCTTTAAATGTTTGGTGGAATTCACCAGTGAAAAGTGAAACCATCTGGTCATGGGCTTTTCTGTGGTGGGAGGTTTTGGATTACTGATTGAATTTCCTCATTCAGTATTGGTCTGTTCAGATTTTCTGTTTCTTCATGATTCAGTCTTAGTAGGCTGTATGTTTCTAGGAATTTATCCATTTCTTCTAGGTTATCCAGTTTGTTGGCATATAATTGTTCATTAGTAGTTTCTCATGACCCTTTGCATTTCTGTGGTATGTTGTAATGTCTCCTTTTTCATTTCTGATCTTGAATCCTCTCTATTTTATTCTGAGTTAGACTAGCTAAAGGTTTGTCAATTTTGTTTATCTTTAAAAAAATAGCTCTTAGTTTTACTGGTCTTTTCTGATGTTTTTCTGGTCTCTATTTCATTTATTTCCGCTCTGATCTTTCTTTTATTCTTTCTGCTACTTCTGGACTTAGTTTGTTCTTGTTCTAGTCCCTTGAGGTATAAAATTAGGTTGTTTATTTGAGTTTTTTTCCTTAATGTAGGCATTTACCACTATAAACTGCCCTCTTATAACTGCTTTTGTAGCATCCTGTCAGTTTGAATATGTTGCACTTCCATTTTCATTTGTTCCAAGGTATTTCTTGACTTTTATTTTGATTTCTTCTTTGATTCATTTGTTATTCGGGAGCATGTTGTTTAACCTCCACATGTTTGTGCATTTTCCAGCTGTCCTGCTGTTATTGTGTATTTGTTTTCTGTTGCTGTGTAACAACTTAACACAAATAGTGGCTTAAAACAACATGCATGTGGTATCTCACAGTTTCTGTGGATCAGGAGTCCAGGTGTGGCTGGGCTGGGCGTTCTGCTCATTGTCACACCAAGCTGCCATCAGTGTGTCAGCCGGCCTGCCTTATTTTGCTGGGATCCTCTTCCAAACTCACCTCGTTGTTGGCAGAATCGTTTCTTGGTACTGTGGAACTGAGGTCCCAAAATTTCTTGCTGGCTGTGTGCTGAGGCCACTCTCACTCCCAGAGGTTGCCTGCATCCCTTACCACAAGGCTCTCTCACAACATGGTTGCTTGCTTCTTCAAGGCCGGCAAGGAAGAGTCTCTGGTTCCGTCCCTCTAATTTGGAATCTTGCCTAATATCCCATCACCTTTGCCACGGAGCATAACTTAAGGGAGTGACTTCTCACCATCTTTGCCATATTCTGTTGGTTAGAAGCACATCATAAGTCCTACTTGGACTCAAGAGGAGGGGATTAGGCAAAAATGTGACTCCTTGGTGGTCACCTTAGAGTGTGTCCACCGAAAGCATCAAGGGCCTAAGGATGGGAGGTGGGGTGGGGATAGGGGCTAAGAGGCAGGGGGGAAATCAAAGAGAGGAGAGTTCAGAATACGGCACAACAGGCTTTCCAAGCCAACTTCCCCTCTTTCATCCGTGTGCTCAGTTCTGTCCTGCTCTGAAGCCTGTATACAATGTACAAGTTTATGCACTTGGTGCTCTCCTCTTAGAATTCCTTGCTCATTGTTGATATCACCCAGGGTCAGCATCGAGATTCAGGAGGCCTCCTAGGTAGACAGATTTGTTTACCCAGGCTGGGTTATGTAATACTTTGGCCTCTTTTGTAGCTTCACCTCCTTCTGGCATCAGTATGCACTAAGCAGGGAAGAGATACAAAAGCCTTGTTCAAGGAGAAACAAAAAATACCCACATCGTTAATTTAAACATGTTTTCCTTGAATACAAAATATAGATTTTTTTTGCCTTCAAAATGACAAGGCAAAAAATTGCTACTTGTAAGATTTTTCTCTTTCTTCCCCCCAAAGCATGTTAACAATCCTACAGCACAATGTACCATGTAATTACTAACCAAGGACTAGGTTATGATTCTGCTGTTCAGCTACAGAAATTAGCATGTATACATAGTCTGAAAGAAACAACTGGCTGCAAAGAAAATTAATAAATGTGTCCTCTCCTATTAGATTCCTGTCAAGTTTTCGTGAAAAAGTCTGTTGATGGAGAACTCTTGGCGCCTTTGCTGCAGGCAGACTTTTTTTTTTTTTTTTTTTTTGTGCTCCAAGGATGGTCAGCCATCCCAGGAGAATGTAAACTGTGGACCTTTCTTATGGCACTTTGCTAATTCCTAGGAGGCAGGAGTTCTGGGACCACGCTCCCATCTCAACTGTGAATTGGCTGCATGGTTTCAGACCAACAACTCGATTCTTAAGAATCTGTTTTCTTGTTTATGAAATGAAGTTCTTTGCATTTGTTGAGTGCTGAGCTCTGTGTGAAGAATGACATGTTCTAGTGTGTTTAGCAAAAGACTGGAGGTGGTGAACTGGTGCTGGAGAATGGAAGGTTTTGTGACAGTGTGAGCAGAACAACTATTCTTTCCTTATAGGTTGCTCTCTCCAGGGAATGGTGACTTTTGATATCTACATACTATGTACAAAACAAAAAGCAGTACCTGGAAATAAAGGAAAATGTTGGTCATTTACTCCTATTTAAATCAACCAAAATAATGTTAACTTTATATGGAAGAATAGTCTATATATAGAAGAGGGTATGTATTTTAATCACACAGCTCAATAAATTTTCACAAATTGATCACATTCACATAATCAATACTCAGATAAAAAAATAGATTATTAGCAGTCTTCTCTGAGAAGACCCCCCTCATACTCCATTCTCCAGGAATAACCATTTTCTTAACTTCTAACAGCATAGGTTAGTTTCACTAGGTTTTATGCTATATTAAATTGGATCCTTTTCTAGGTACTTTTTTGTCTCTGGCTTTTTTCACTCAACATTGTGTTTGTGGAATTCATCCATTTGATGAGAGTATTACGTATTCCTTTTCTTTGCTGTATCATATTCGATTAGAAGAATATGGATGTTTCTTTATTTATTCTGCTATGGATTGGCATTTAGGTGGTTTCCAGCTTTTAGCTATTACAAATGGTCTTACTGTGAATATTCTAGTACTTACCTTTAAGTGAACCTATGTATGCATTTCTGTGGAGCATAAACCAAGTGGAATTGCTGAGTCACAAGATGTGCTTTTGCTGAGATTTTGTAGATACTGCCAAACGGTTTTCCAAAGTAATTGTCTCATTCTGTGGTCCCATCGTGGTGTGTGAGAGTTCCAGTTACTCTATTCCTTGCTCTGCATCTTTTTATTTCAGACATTCTGGTGGGTATGTGATGACAGCAACACAAGGTTTTAATATGCATTTTCCCGATAACTCATGCAGTTGAGTATCTTCTCATATGTTTGTGGGCCATTTGGATAAATTCTTGTGGAGCATATGTTTAAGTCTTTCACCCATTTAACCATGATATTATTTGCTTCTACGTTGATTTGTAGGATTATATCGATGTATCTGTGTCTACTTGTGGGAGTCCTTTCTTATTTTGTTTTCTGCATTTGAACACATTCTTTACTGCAACATAATGTAGTGGCTAAAAGTACAAGTTCTGGAGAGAGACTATATGAGTTCAAATCCTGGCTCTACTACTTACCTTGTGACCTCAGACATATTGCTTAATCTCTGTAAGCCTCAATTTCCTCATCTTCAAGTTGGTTTCATTAGTACTTTCTACGTCATAGGGCCGCAAGGATACATGATTAATTATGTGAGTCCTTTATTGAATACATGAGTCGGAATTAATATAATTTTTAATTATTTCGTGGGTTTGGTGCCTACTAAGAGCTCCCCTCTAAACATGGTGCAACAGGAGAGACACATGAGAAACACAAGTTAAGGTCCTTGCCACAAGTCATTTAATGTTTGCTTGGGAAACAAGGCAGCCACGTGAACCAGAGTGGAGGAACAGCTGCGGCGAGTGTGGGATGAAAAGCCTTGTGGAGAGGTGCAGTCCTCTGAGTACTTCTGGAATTTGAAGTAGTCTTGAGAGCATGCCAAGGGCCGGGAGGAGAAATGAAGCACCCATGCTGACACCTGGAGAATAAACAGGATTTGGAGAAGCTGAAACAACCTGAACAAATGGTAGAGGGCTGGCAAGAATCCCATCTGCTCCTGTACAGGGAGGCTCCGGGTCTAGTCCGGGTGGGGGGGCTTGTGATGGCGATGTGTACACATCCCGGGCCCCGTGAGTGTATGTTATTACCTGAAAGCCTTCCTTTAGAGGAGTTCAGAAATAAGACAAGGAAGGAGACAATGAAAAAGGAAACCATAGCCTTTCTCAATCTGAAGTGTCCAGAAAGTACATAAAGCCCATATCAGTTTCACTACAAATTTGTTTTTCTCCTCCTGGGTTTTCCATTAGATACTTTAAACTCATATTTTTCAAAGGCATTCGAGTCTCCCCTTCCTTCTTTGAAATTAGCTCATCAGATATCAGTGAGAGATGATTGAAGAAGAGAGACTAGTAAGTTTACTGGACGTGAGAGATTTCATTCTTTTCTGGGCAGATTTTATAGATATGTCAGTCAGTCCCTTAAAGAGTAAGATCACCATGTTTTCTTTGTTTCCCCTTGAAGAGCGTTACAGTGGCAAACACGTATTGAGTGCGTATGGCATTACCACAGCTGTTGTGAGCACATCACGTGTCTTTATTCATTTAATCTTCACAACAACCCTGTGAGTTTGGCACCATTATTGTCAGCTCCATTGACATATGAGGAAGCTGAAACACCAGTTGGTTCAAGGACTTTGCTGCAAAAAGTGCTGGTGAACTGTTAGCCGAACTAGGATTTAAAAACAAGCAGCCTGCCTCCAGATTCTTTCTGTGCTATAAGCTGAGGATCGACAACTTTTTCTGCCAAAGGCCAGACAGTAAATGTTTTAGGCTCGGCTGGCCGTGCTGCCTGGGCCACAGCTACTCAGCTCTGCCTCTGTAGTGTGATAGCAGCCATAGGCGATATGTGCATGCTGAACGTGTCTATGTTTTGATAAAATTTTATGCACGAAAACAAGTGGGATGGATTTGACCCGCGGACCATGATTTGCCAGCTTCTGCTGTAAATCACAAAGATAAACAAAGATATATAAGAGAATGTGTGCAAAAGCTTTAAGTCAGATCTGCTTTTTACTGCTTTCTATTTCCTGTTCTGCGGTCAGACATTAGTGGTTCTCCACCCGGGGTGATGGTGCCTACCCCAGGATATTTGGCGATATATAGAGATATTTTTGTTTATCACAATGGGGCAGGGGTTGCTACTGTATCTAGTGTGTATAAGACACGGATAATATTAAATGTCTGACAGTGTGCAAGGCAGCCCCCCCATAGTAAAGAATTATGTGGCCCCAAATGTCAACTGTGCCAAGTTTGAGAAATCTCATCTAGTTGAATCAGATTCATCTTTCAACCTATGAAAGGTCCCCTCTTCTCTATTTCCTTTAGCATGATGGTACTTTTCTCTCTTACTGCCCCCTAGATAGATCAACCCTTCCAGGTAACCACAATGATGATGACGGTGGTGGTGGTGGTGGTGGTGTTGGCTGACATCTATTGAGCACCTATTATGGATTGGATAATTGTACATACAATATGCCAGTCTTAAAATATCCTGTTTCATTCTAAAATAAATTCATAAAGTAGGTATTACGATTGTGTTTCTTCTTATAAAGAAATACAAGTATCTGGATTCAAACCCTGGATCTTTCCGTTCTACCTCACTGCCTCTTTCTTGCTCTTATAATGAATTATATCATTGGACATAGGACTTCAAGATTTGGACAGCCCCCATGAACACCAGCTATGCCTGGAAAACAGTGCTAGATTTGTGTTTTCAAGTTTTATTTGTGAAGTTTCTTTTCTAACCATCATGAGCTGAAAAATAGCTTTTATGAGAGTCTGGGATTGAAAAATTGATGTTTGCCTCCTTTTTCCACATCAGGAAATAAGGTCAATGGTCAGCCCCATGCCTTTCCTGTTGATAATAGCTTTTTACCTTCCATTAGTTCATGCAGGCATTTTCCCTTTCCATCACTTTCCCTCCTGCTTAATTTGCCTTGGGATGGAGCTCCTGCTGACCTGAAAAGGAGTGACCTGTGGACACAGGTTGAAAACGGAAAGACAGCCTAAGAGCAGAGCAAATACGGACTCTGGAGGAGGCCCTGAACATGAGATTAGAGCAACAGCCCAAAGGCCAAACAGGAAAGGCAGTGGGGCTTAAGGCTCACGAGGCTCACGCTCACCTCATTGTGCTGCCTTGGTCGTGTCCATTCATCCAACACACATTCATTGAGTCCCATGCTGCATGCCTGGTAGGCGTCTAGGTGCTGGGACACAGCAGTGATCAAGACAGTCAAAAGCACCAGCTCAAAGAGCCGAGAAAGTAAAAGTAACTTTTATAGTCTAATGAAAGGAAACAAGCATTATGGAAAGAAAGAAATCAGCCAAGGGGACGGGGAGTGCTGGAAGGGAGACTGCAAACTGTCAGTAGGTGGTCAGAATAGATCTGCCTATGAAGGTACTTTTTGACTGATTTGAAGCATGTGAGAGAGCAAGCCACTGGTATATCTACGGGGGAAAGTTCCAGGAGGAAGGAACTGCAAGGGTTTGGCCCCTGAGGATGGAAGTTACGCCGTAAGTTGGAGGAATAGTCAGGACTCTCGTGTGGCTGGACTGGAGTGAGTCAGAGAGGTGAGTGAGGGGAAGAGCAGCCAGTACACTGTCTAGAGGTCATGGGAAGGATTGTGGCTTTTTTCCCTTTTCTATTGTAGGTTATTAGAATGGATAATATAGTTGAGTAGAGTTCTCTGCTCTACAGCAGGATCTTGTTTATCTATTTTACCTATAGTAGTTTGTATCTGCTAATCCCAAACTCTTTCATTATCCCTCCCCCTTTCCCCCTCTGGTAAACATAAATTTGTTTTTTATGTCTAGGAGTCTGTTTCTGTTTTGTAAATAAGTTCGTTTGTGTCACTTTCGTAGATTCCACATATAAGTGATGTCATATGGTATTTTTCTTTCTCTTTCTGGTTACTTCACTTAGTGTGATCATCTCTATGTCCATCCATGTTGCTGCAAATGGCATTATTTCATTCATTTTTTTAGAGCTGAGTGCTATTCCATTATATATATATATACACCACATTTTCTTTATCTACTCATCTTTCAGTGGTCATTAGGATTGTGGCTTTTACTCCAGGCAAGATGGGGGATCGCTTAGAGGGCTGTGAGCAGAGGAGTGTTAAGAGTGGCACTGTTCGAAAATGAATCCCTCCAGATGCCAAGTTGAGAAGGGAGTATCTGTTCCATAGGAAGAGAAGGATCTAGTCACATCAACTTCTTGCTCCTTTGAGACTCTCTCCCCTACTCCCTCTCAAGCCAGAGGACAACCCACCTGTATGAGAGTCTATTTGGGAGTTAGAAGAGTGGTATTTATCTAACTCTCAAGACCAGAAGAGACGTTAATAAGTCTCTCATACTGTTCTCCCGTTTTCCTGATGAGCCAGCCAAGGACAGTTTATTGTTATGGAATGTTTACTGTGAGCCTACAACCTGCTTAGCTTTGCAGTGTTTGCAGACAAGACCTTGACAAAACAGTCTTGCCTTTGAGGAGTGTCCAATCTACCAATGAGCAAATCAACAATTTCAAAAGGGCATATGTAGTAGAATAGAGGTGTGCTGGGTACTCTTGAGGTATGGAGAACAGACATCCAACTCAGCCTGGAAATCAGAGAGGGCCTCCTGGACGAGGGGGCCACAAATCAGTGTCCTACTTAAATTCTGTGCTGGGGCCTCAGCCCAGCCAGCTCTCTTGTCTTGTCTGTCCAATCCCCTCCTTTCTACAACATGGTACCTTCTAGGAGGCAGAAGACTACCATCATGTGACAAGAACTCCTAAATGCAGGGATTTCGTGCTCCAATTTCTTAGAAGAAAGGCAACACAGAGGCTGAAACTGTCATTCCCATGACAGAATGATAGGCTGACAGAAGCAGTAAAGAGATTTCAGAGACTGTTAGTCACTGGCTGTCCAAAATCTCCCGGTCATAGTGCCCGTTGTCTCTTGACATTTAGACTTGGTCTTCTCAGGGTGATAAGAATAATTAATACACTTTTTTTCTGAGAATAATTAATATGCTGTTATTTATTCATAAAGCCTCCCAAAGACCAGGAGAGTGTCAATTTAATAAATGCAACAATAAATGCAAACCAACTGCCCTGCTGTACTTGTTCTTGATTTTTTTTTGTTCCCATCTAAATACCTCAAGCAGTTTATTGGCATTAATTAATTTACTCAATACCCTTGGGTGAGACTGGTGAATATTAATATTATCCTTCATTTTTCATTTTACAGAAGAGAAATTGAAGCAGGGCTCTCCCCTAGGCCAAACTTCGGGACAAACAGTTAAGTTTCCTTGCTTTTCTGGATTCTTTGTTTATTCATTCTTCCTGCCTTTCCACACTTACTCGGCATCACCAGTTCCAGCGGCTCAACACTATGCCTGCCACCATTTCCTGGACTTGCCAGTCGGTGAGCTGCCAGTCTTTACCTGAACTGTGGCTGAGCCCAGCTCATCTGGTAAACTGACTTCACAGTCAGGGGTGGGGCTGGGGGAGTTAAGTGTCAGAATGAGCTCTGCCCGCAGCACTCACCCCCTTGCCTGTTTTCCTGCTATAGCGCAGCATGACCAGAAGTGCTTGCCTTCCAGGTTTGCCACATGGATTAACTAAAAGAGTATACAGAAACATAATTCTGGAGCCAGGCTGTCTGGGTTCAAATTCCAGTTCCCCACTTTGTGGCAGTGAAGCATTCTCTGTGCTTTGGTCTCAATTAGTATTACCTATAGTTATAATTCTTGGAAAAAGATGATGAGTTTAAAAGGACACACCATGTCTCTCAGGTTTTCCCCAGACTCAGAGTCACAGAACTGGGAGCAGTCTCCAATGTCATCTCGTCCAGGGATTGGCAAACTGCACCTGTGGGCTGAATCTGTCCCACTGCCTGTATTTTCACAGCCCACCAGCTGAGGATGTTGGGGGAAAAAAAATCGAAAGAAGACTATCTCATGCCATGTGAAGATTATACAAAATGCAATTATCAGGGCCCAGAAATGCAGTCTTGTTGGAACGCAGCCACGTTCATTTATTTATGTGTTATCTGTGACTCTCTTCTTTATACAGCAGCAGAGGTGACTAGTTGCGACAGAGACTATGCAGACTGAAAAGCCGAACATGTTTACTCTCTGGCCCTTTACAGAAAATGTTTGCTGACCCCTGATCTAGTCCAACGCAAGGTCATCAGCTTGAACACTTTCTGTGTTGGCAAGCTCCCTGTCGTATTAAGCCACCTCCTCTGTTGTCTGAGGAAGTTACCCACACAGAAAGTCTTCATCCTCCTAATTTCTCCCTAGTGATCCTAATCCTTTTATCTGGTTGGTTCTTTGTTTTGGTTTTTTTTTCTTTTAACATTTTTTTAAATTGATGCATAGTTGATTTGCAGTGTTGTGTTAGTTTCTGATGTACGACATAGTGATTCAGTTATACATATATATATTCTCTGGTTGAGTCTTCATTCACATAACTACACTTCAGCCACACCCCATCAATTCTCTCTCATCTAGATTATCCATTCCTACACCTCTCAACTATGTCTTACTATTTCCAGACCCCTCCCCATCCAGGTTACCTTCCTGTGAAAGGACATCTAGGCTGGGTCCACCCTTTCCTGCTCTCCTGAGCCCTGCCCCCTCTCTCTGTAAGACTCACCGTGCTGGTAATGACTGACTCAAGACCTGCCTTCCTGATAGCTTAGAAGCTTCACAAGAACAAGGACCTTGTTTTCTTCTGTTTCCCTATATTCCCTGAAACAAGCATGGTGTCTGATACCGCTGGCTCAATTATTTGTTGAGGGCCATTGAATGACTACTCTGTAATATATCTCTTAAAATATTACATTCAGAAATGTATGTAGTACTCCAAATGTCAACTCAACTCTTCACTTCTATTACTGCTGCTCATGAACATAATATTCTTTTTATAAATAAATGATATATCTGATTCACGTGGAAATTGTTGGCATATAAAACTCACCATCTTTTTTTGAGGTATCATTGATTTACAATATCATATAAGTTTCAGATGTACAACAGAGTGATTCACAAATTTTAAAGGTTATACTCCATTTATAGTTATTATAAAATATTGGCTACATTCCCCATGTTGTATAATACATCCTTGTAGCTTATTTTATACATAGTGGTTTCTATCTCTTAAACCCCTAAACTTATCTTGCCCCTCCTCTCTCCCCTCTCACCACTGGTAACCACTAGTTTGTTCTCTATATCTGTGAATCTATTTCTTTTTTGTTATATTCACTAGTTCATTGTATTTTTTAGATTCTGCTATGTCATCATACAATATTTGTCTTTCTCTTTCTGACTTATTTCACTAAACATGATACCCTCCAAGTCCATCCATGTCACTGCTTATGACAAAAGCTCATTCTTTTTATGGCTGAGTAGTATTCCTGTGTGTGTGTGTGTGTGTGTGTGTGTGTGTGTGTGTGTGTGTGTACCACATCTTTATCCAGTCATCTGTGGTTGCTTCTGTATCTTGGCAATTGTAAATAATGCTGCCACAAATATATGTATATATATGCATGACTGGGACATTTTGCCGTACAGCAGAAATTGACACATTGTACCTGACTATACTTCAATTAAAAAAATAATAATGCTGCCATGAACATTGGGTGCATGTATCTTTTCCAACTGATGTTTTCATTTTCTTTGGATATATATCCAGCAGTGGGATGATATGGTAGTTCTATTTTTAGGTTTTTTTTGAGGACCCTCCCTACTGTTTTCCACAGTGGCTGCACCAATTTACATCCCACCAATTTCTTTTAAATGAGTGATTACGAAGCTGGGTCTCCTTCATTCTGTTCATCTGAAATGGATTTATTGAACTTTTACAGTGTATCTATTCTTATTTAATTTTATTTTGTTTGTTTCAGCACTGTTGCACTTTATTGAGATACTTTTTAATCTTAACTCTATTACCTAATATCTTTTATGCCCCTTCAATCCTTGAGTAACTAATGAATTGAATTCGAGGAGTCTACATCTTCAGTGATGCTGATAACAACATGGTCCTGTGGCGAGACACTGGAATCTTTCCTCCATCTAGATCAAAATCCATTAATGAAACACTTTGTTTAGTATACATTTGACAGAAACTGTTAGAATGAAAGCCTAGGCCAAAGGAAGCAAAGGGAGTCGGGGACAGAATAGAAAAGGGAACTCTTTGAGGTGTGAGGACTTTAAATGCTCCTGCATCCTCCAGAAAGTAGGTACCACCTACTCTACTAAAATGAAGTTTTGCCTTCATTGAACACATGTGAATGAGTCAACTGATCTGCGATTCCATTGTATGTCATGGCAACAGTGGAATCAGAATCAGTAAAACTTGATATATCATTAATTTGGGAGATGCAGAGAAGGTTGGAATGGAAGGGAACATAGAGATAGGGACAAATCTCTCTTTGTTCAGACCTGCATTTTCAGGCCTGATGAACAGGACAGTGGAAGCTTACCAACCAAGCTTCTGGCCTGATAGATGAACCTCAATTTTCATTCATGAAATATTTCATCTAGACCTATGCAATATATGTTAACAGCTTTTCTCGTGTGTGGGGGTAGGTAATTAGATTTATTTACTTATTTATTCTTAGAAGAAGTACCAGGGATTGAACCCAGAACCTCATACATGCTAAGCACACACTCTACCATGTGAGCTATATACCCCCTTAACAGCTTTAATGGAATATAAATTACATATCATAAAATTCACCCATGTAAAGTGTACAATTCAGTGGTTTTTAGTTTATTTACAAAAGTGTGCAACCATCACCACACTCTAATTTTAGAACATTTTCATCACCCCCAAAAGAAACTCAATACTTACTAGCTGTTACTCCCCATCCCCACCTCTCACATATACCCCCAGCCCTAGCTAATCTACTTTCTGTCTATAGATTTGCCTGTTCTGGACATTTCATATAAATAGCATAATGCAGTATATGGTCTTTTTAAATATTAAATACATTTGATGTGTAGCATTGTATAAATTTAAGGTATACAATATGTTGTTTTGATACATTTATATACTACAATACTATTGCCGTTGTCATGAAAAAATATGGAACGCCTCCTGAATTTGCATGTCATCCTTGCACAGGGGCCATGCTGGACTTCTCTGTATTGTTTCAATTTTTAGTATATGTGCTGCCAAAGTGAGCACAGTATGTGATCTTCTGTGTCTGACTTCTTTCATATAGCATAATATTTTCAAGGTTTATCCACACTGTAGCATTCTTTTTATTGCTGAACACTATTCCATTGTATGAAGATACCACATTTTGTTTCCCCGTTCACCAGTTAGTGAATTATTTTGGTTCCTTTCACTTTTTGGCGATTATAAATAATGCTGTTATTTGGGTACCAGTCTTTGTGTGGACGTATGTGTTCATTCTTCTTGGGTAGATACCTAAGAGTAGAATTGCTGGGTCTTATGATAAATTATGTTAAACTTTAAAGAAATCGCCAACCTATTTTCCAAAGTAGCTGCACCATTTTACCATTCCACCAGCAATGTATGACAGTTCCAGTTTCTCTACATCTTGTCCAACATTTGTTATTGGGTATACCTAGGTCATATTTTAATTGACAGTAGAATGACATTTATTTGAGGACTAATTCCTTTTTATTACATATTTCGGTTAATTGAATTTTAGTTAGGGAAGGCTGGAGGTAATATACATTTCGAGAGATTGTTATTGCAAATTCCAAGATCACTTAAAAGGTGTAAAAGACAGAATGAAAAAGAAAAAAAATCAGAGAAAACATGTTGATCCCTAGAACATTAATATTGACATCAAACCTATTACAGTGAATGACAAATGATATTTGGAACTATAAAAAACGTGAAGAAAGCACGTTAGTGCATTTGAGTTAGTGCATATGAGTTTTCAATGAGTTCAAAGCTACAAAATAATGTCTACACTTCAATAAAAAAGTGGGGCTGAGTGAGCTTATGGTCCTTGAAGTAGAAGACAAGTGCTCTGTCTCGTGTGGTCTTATCCTCTCCTGTTTTTTTGGACTGAATGTTAAAATAAAGCCAGTATTGGGCAGTTTATGTTCTAACCCAGTACTTTTCAATGAGGGTGACTTTGCCCCCCAAGGGAAGAGATGGCAATGTCTGGAGGCATTTTTTTATTGTCATGATTAGGGGAAGGATGTTACTGACATCTAGTGGGTGGAGGCAAGGGCTGCTACCAGGCATCCTAGATTGCTCTGGTAGCTGCCCCAACAAAGATTTATCCAACTCGAAGTGTCAGCAGTGCCGAAGGGGAGAATCTCTGCTTTAACCAATGCCCCTGAAGATGGAATGATTAGAATTGCCTGAAATATTGATTTCCCCTTATTTTGCTCCCTAAGAGCAGACGTCATGTTATTCCCCGACTCCACCCAGGGGGTCTTGAATCGGGGTAGTGGGGGTGAAGGCTGGGCTGTATACTTGTGATGAAGCTCTCCAGTTGATTCTGTTACTCTTTCTTTCTCCATTCCCTCTGTTTGCAACCCAACTGAAAACTGACTCACCTGGAAAGGAAATGAATGTTTAGCATAAGTGATTGGAAGAATGGACATTTTCTTCTTCCCATTTCCTGTTCTGTAAAACATCAGTCATTCATTTCCTCTCGCTATGACAATGTATTGGATGTGTGGGGTAAATCTCTGGGTTATCAAAGCCCATACAAGAAAATGTTCACTAGTGTTTTCCAGGAAATTCAGGTTAAAGTTATTTTTTTGACATTCACATAATAATTCTTCACTTGATTTTAGCAAGGCCAACTTCTCACTGAAATAGTGCTAGCAAACCCTTTTGAGACTATAAATTTTACAATGAGCGTGGGGCCTGGAATCTTGATATGTTCTACTTGAGTTCTTTGGGCACAGTTTGTGTTATGGAGCAATTGTGTGTTTAGCTGAGCGGAATTTCTCCTCTGAACCATAAATTTTGCTTTTAAAACTGCAAAAGTTACCATGCCAAACACAACTAAGCCTGGAGGAAAGAACGTGAACTCTGGGACAGATGGTCCTAGATTCAAATCCCAGGCCCACCATTTGTGAGCTGAGGGACCCAGGACAAGTTGCTTGAGCACTTTGACCAATAGTTTTTCCATTTGTAATCTGGGACCACTGGGAGCTGAGAGGCAGGCTAACTACTGCCCACTATCCAAATCCAGCTTGCTTCTGTAAATAAAGTTGTGTTGGGACACAGCCGGGCCCATTCACTTACATATGGTCTACCGTTGCTTTCGTGCTACCGAGGCAGGGCTGAGTGTTTTGAGAGAGACTTAGGTCTGCAAAGCCTAAAATATTTACTGTTTGGCCCTTTACAGAAAAAGTTTGTCGGCCACAAATCTCAAAGGTTTGATGGACTTAAATAGAGTTAGTATATGTAAATCTCACCTCAGATAGAATCTTGGAAAATATTAGACCAAATAAATTGTTTTTAACACCAACAATAATACTGAGTAGTATTCAGCATCTAATGAAGAGGTCCCTACGTATAAGATGTTTAATTCTTAACAATAGTCTAGGTAGGTACAATTCTCATTTTGTACGTGAAGAAACAAAGTTTCAGAGAGATGAAGTAACTTCTTCCATGTCACAGAGCTAATTAGCAGAACAGGTGATAAAAATACAAATATCACGGCTGTTTTGGTTTTTCTTTTTCCTCCTATTTAAACAACCCATTTATACTCTGTAAGACTCTCTTCAGGACAGTTTTTGAACTATCTAAAAAAAAGGAGGTACTGTTTAAGCCGCTGAATAAGCCTCAAAGGCCAGAATGTAAATTAACTTTGAATGTTTGCTACCAGTTGTTTTCTAAACACTTTCATGTTTGTGTTAATTTGCTGCTGTCTCCCTTGTTCTCCATACTTTATCATCCCTCGTTTCTCCTCTTTTCCTTAATCTTTGGTTTCCTTCCCTCCACTTTGAAGCTCCCCTCTTTCTTTCTTAATGAGAGCAAGCATTTTGTAAGGGAGGGTGATGAGTGTCCCCTGAATCTGTGAAGCCATAAAGCAGGTGGTTGAAAGGAGCAGCTGAGTATGACCATGTGACCCTTCTGCGGCTACTCGTCACCAGCGCTATTGATTCCCAGGCATTCTTCACGTTCATGAAATGCTGCCATCCCTAAAGACATGCCACTGACTATATGGCTTATTATTTTAGGACATATCTCCCAGCCCTGAGGAGCATCTTTAAGGATAGAAAGCCAACTTCGTGGTCACTTCTTACGAAGGGTTGTGGGCAGGAAGGACATCCAGCATCGGGGTGTGTGCCTCTTCGTTCATTGGCGTCTGGATGTGTATTTCCGTGTGTGCTCATTGGCCTCTGGGAGTGCGTGTTCATGTGTGGTCATCTAGCATCTGGGGGTGTTTCTGTAGTTGCTCATCTGGGCATGTGCCTCTGCAGAGAGGGAGCCCTATCGTGCTTTTTTTAGTACACTGTCATCGTGGAAAAGTATGTCCTCTATTGAATTTCAGGGAACCTCCCTTTCCTTTCTATCTCTTGGTCCTAGTTCTCTCTGAAACTACCTGGAATAAAGTTCCTCTACATGGTTGCTCTTCAGAGAATTTGAAGAGCCTTATCTCTTCTTCCTTCAAAGCCTTCATCTTTTTCCACGATAAAAATTGCACAGCCCTTCAAACGTTTCTCATAAGTCAACATTCTGACCCTTTATTATCTGTTCAAGTGCATCAGTGCTTTATTTTCCAAGTGTAATTTTTTTCTGATTTCCAAGGTAATGAATATTAATTATAAAAAAACCTGGACAACATATAACTCCAAGAAAGGAAAGGAAGAAAAGAAGGAAGGAAGGGAGAAAGGGAAAGAAAATCACCCCATTATCCCCCTACCCAGATAAATACTCTGTTAACTGTCGTCCTTACTTTCCTTTCTGTGTGTGTGAGAGAATAGTGTGTATTTCCACCCCCCACCCCCGTAGCATTCACAAAGGTTGTTCCTAACGAACCACATTTCACTCTGTTCTGTGGATACATGAGAACTGATCTGAGTCCTTTATAAAGTGTGAGTGACAGAGGCCATCCCCATGTTCCAAGCTGAACTGACCATGGCAGAGCCGCGGTGAGCCTGGCCCCTGCCTCGTCATGCATCTCGACTTCTCTTCTTAAACATGTAAACATGGGTCTTGGAATTAACTTACTTTTCTTAGTTCTCATCTTAAGCTTTTCCTTAGCATCCAAGCACACTAACCCTGTCAATCTGTAGGAGAGAGGCCCATTTGCAAATGTGATAGGCTGATAAATATGTAAAAAATGATAACAGAATCGATCTGTGTTTCACAGTAGTCATGTGGACTGAATTAGTTAATATATGTGAGGCACTTAGAAGAGTGTCTGGTGCATACTAAACACTCAATAAAAGTTAATGTTTATTTCTACAAATAAGGCAACTTAGGAGTTTAATGACTTGTCCAAACCATCACGGGTCTGGAGGGACCCCGCTTATAAGAAGTGTTCCATAATCGGCAGGCTATGCTTGAGAATTTCCTTCACGCTGACTTCTCTGGGGTAAAGGGCCAAATAGTAAATGTGTTAGGCTTTGTGGGCCTTGAGGTCTTGGTTGCTCCTGTTCACCTGGGTCATTGTGATACCAAAGCAGCCATGGGGAGTACACAAAGGGGTGTGGCTGGGTTACAGCAAAACTTTATTTACAAGAACGGGGGAGAGTCAGATGATAGTTTGCAGGTCCTTGCCTCTCCCCCACCTTAGAGAAAATAAGAAGATACTACTTCAGTATCTTCTGGTTCTTAATGCATAAGTAAATGTAAATATATTAGAACATTTATAAATTATCTACAAACTCAAAAAACATGTTGAAAAATAAGAATCACCCATATTCTACCACCCAGAGATAACTAGAGTTTACATTTTGGTGAATATTTGAAGAATATTCTTCTAGTAGAAAGATGTTCTTAATCTCTTCCCTTTGTAGGTCTCCCAGAGCTTAGTTTATTTGTGATTTACTTCTTAGCGCTAAGGTTTAATTATGGTCATTAGTGGGTGGAACAACTGTCTGGGTCTAGTGCCCATGACCCTAAAGGCCAGGCGAGAGGTGGTGACATGCTGTATTAATGGTTTACTCTTTTCAGAGTTGTCTTCTCTCTTCATTGTACAGCAAATTTCCTTATGTGATTGTCACACTAGTTGCTCCAAAGCTATTCAGTATCTATAGGGGCTGGTCTTGTATCATTATGTGACGTATCTGCTAAACTCTTTTAACTGATATCCCTTAAGTTTTTGTTTTTTTTTTAATGGAGGTACTTGGGATTGAACCCAGGACCTCATGCATGCTAAGCATATGCTCTACCACCGAGCTATACCCACCCCCCCTTAAGTTTTATATATGCATATATAAATAGTTAAATTTAAAAGTTAATGTAGGGGCATACAAAGGCACTTATATTTGTTCTTGTCAGACATATCACTGAGAATTATAAACTCTTTATTGAGCACTCACTATATACCAGACACCATGCTAACTACTTTACATGTATCATTTCATTGCATCCTTCCCCAAATTTATAATATAGACATATGGTTCTCATTTTACAGAGAAGTAAATTAAGGCTGCAAGAGGTTGAATTACTCATCCAAGACAACAGAGAGTAAATGGCAGACCCAGGATTTGAACTCAAGTCTGTGGACTCTGCTTTAAGTCTGCATACATCATGTAGCTTTGTGTGGTGCTAATTATCCCCCTTCATTTTTATTTCAGATGGTGGCCTTCATTAGCGTAGGGGGAGGTAAAATCCCAGTTGTGAACTACCTTTCTCACTTGACAAGCAGAGACACTTAAGACAGAATCAGTTATTTGCATTAGTTGTCAGTACATGGTCAAAGCCCCTCCTCACCCTTGTGATTCGTTCCATCACATTTGCCATTCAGTTTGGCACCTGAGAAGACCTGTCTCCTTTTCTGGAGGATGCTGAGTCTTTGTCTCTTCTTTTGTTAATTGAGACATCCCAGCCCTGCTTTCCTTGGTACCTGCTCCTCCAGTTAGGATGTTGGCACAGACCATACCTGCAGCATCATGTTACTCTCCTCTGCTAAAAATAACTGAGACCCTGGCTGAGACTTCATATATAATTCATGGTTTTGATTTATTAATCTCTCCATTAAGCCAGAAAATGACATTTTTGCTGGCTGCATTCCAATCTGCATTATCCTAGACATTAAGAATTTGCATTAACTTCAATACCCTCCGTGTGTGTGTATGTGTGTGTGTGTGTTTATTTGTGGTTTTAGTAACATCAGAATCATCTCTGTGTATAACTCCCTTAATCTTTCACTTAACCCCTGACTTCAGACTCATAGCACAAGTGTAATATCTGAAAGAAGCAAATATCAGATGCTTGTTGATGATAATGAAAAAACAGAACCAGGAAGAAAAAGAATAGTTTTGCCTTTTTGTATAGACTTGACATTAAATTTATATTCAGCAAGTCAGGAAGGGCAACACTTTGAAGCCAGTTCATTCATTCAGTATGTATTTAGTGAGCTCCTTCTGAGATCAACTTTCACGCTACCCCCGGAAGTTTTTAAAAGAAATCAAAATCCTTTCCCACTCCCATATTCACACCAGAGTTGGTTCCTTTCACCTGAGATTTTAAGACCTTGGAAAGAATGGACACATTTTAAGGGTTTTCTAAAACACTTCTCTAAGAACTATACCCTAAGGGGTCACTTCACCTTCTTGGTTGCCACTCCCACCACTTTTCCTTGGGCACGACCAGGCTCTTCAAAGCAGGAAGGGAGGACATGATTATAACAAATAAATAAATGAAGGAGGAGACCCACTCATCAGAGTCCTGATGCTTTGCTGTCAGAGTCTACCAACCATCAACTGTTGGGAATTCTTACACCCTCGCATCTCAAGCCCCCTTTGAGCAGTGACCATGTCTTTGTACGGGCAACCCCACCTTGAGTTGAAACCAGTGCCATTTAGACATGGCATTTTGCAATTGTTTTACATGTTATTAACATAATAATTGTCCTTCTTACTGCTGAGTTGCCAAATTCATTTATTAATACAGAATTTTTTAGGAGTAAGGGCGGGGGTGGTCAAGGGCACTAATGAAACCAGACATGTAATAAAAATCTGGAGTATTGTTTTAATTTTATAATGTTATTTTAAAAATTGTATAAATAGTATCCAAAGGAAGTTGCATCATCAATTGTGAAATTCTTGGTCAGATATTGAATATGTGATTTTTAAATAGTATGTTATGTTTTATGCTCAGTGGTAGCTATGATTCTTATTTACTCAGTATCTTTTCCTTTCCCCTCTTCTGGTAACAGCACCTGTCTTTTTTATGGGCACTCAAGTTCTGTGGTTTCTATGAGGCAGACCCTCCCTGCCCCCCACATCACAAGGGTAGGAGGACCAAGATCTAGCCAAAGTACTGCATACCCTTAGTAAATAATTGGTTCAAGGAAAGGGTGTGGCCTATAACAAACCCTTCTGCCCTGGGCTTTTCTGGAGTTGAGGTGGAGTGCTTTTCTTCTGACCTGGCCAGTTTTTTTTTTTTTTTTTTTGGTATATGTGACTTTTATTTATTTATTTATTTATTTATTTATTTATTTATTTATTTATTTATTTTAACATTTTTTTATTGATTTATAATCATTTTACAATGTTGTGACCTGGCCAGTTTTAAGCAGGGCTGCCACACAGTATAACTCAAGGGATACTCATCCATTAAGGACAAGAAAAGCCTTAAACTACCAGTGGTCTTCTCTTCCACGAGAGGAGGAACTGCTGGAAAATGAAATGGCGCAGAGGAAAACATTGCTTAGAACTTATTGTAATAGACAGGTTCACAATATCAGCTGAAGCATTGGATTAAAATGGGCTGGAAGTTCGTTACACTCCCTCAACTTCTCGGTTACATGAGTGTATTAGTTTCCTACTGCTGCTGTAACAAATTATCAGGAATGTAGTGACTTCAAACAATGCACATTCATTATCTTGTAATTTGCAGGTCAAAAGTCTAAAATGGTTCCTCCTTTTCCACTTCTGGGGGCTGCCTGCATTCCTCAGTTCATGGCTCCTTATCTCTCTGACCTCTGCTTCTACCATCACGTTTTTCTCTGACTCTGACTCTCCTCCCTCTTTTCCCTTATAAGGGACCTTGTGATTACCTTGGACCCACCCAAATAATCTAAGATAATCACCCCATCTCAAAATCCTTAGCTTAATCACATCTGCAGAAGTCCCTTTTGCCCTGTAAGGAAGCATATTTTTAGATTCTGGGAATTAGGATGTAGACATCTTTGGGGACCTACCACAATGAGCAGATTCATTCCTTTTCAGTTTAGGCTGGTCTGAGTTGGAATACTGTTATTTGCAACTAAGGATTTTGAAAATTACTGTATTAAAGAAAATTAAATACAGCAGCAACTTAAGGACCTTTTATATAGATATTTGGCGTTATAAAGCATTTTTTGGAAAGATGAAAACATTGTGCAGAGAATATTAAATTATACATATGACTTTAAATGACTCCAATATTTTCTTGTCCTTTAATCTCTTTGTACCTTTTTAAAACATTTTTTTCACTTTTGTTATGTGACCAACTGGGAATTCTCTTTCACATACTCTTGTTCTCACTCAAGTTCACCTTTAAAATATCTTGCTTCCTACAGCCTGTTTCATGCTACAGAGCATTTCTGCAATATTGTTTCCTCCTGTCATCCATTTTTCTTCTTTCCTCTCAACTGTCACTCTTCTCAGTTTTCAGAATATTCATCTTTTCCTTTCTCAAATTTGAACTGTTTCCTCTTGTTCACTATTTCTGTGCGTATTTTTTTCTGTATGTATTTGGAGGTAGGAAATGGGCTCAAAGCATTTTTTTAAAAATTGCCTGTTTCTGTTGTTCTAGAGAATGTTTTGTTCTAATTCTCATAGCTGGTATCAAATGAACATGAATTCCCATTTCACAATAATGAATGAATAAGTCGCTTCCAGAGTTGTTCTTGTTCTTTGCTGTTTCTATGTAAATCACATAGCCCTGCGTTACTTTCCTGAAAAGCTTATATTTTAATATTTTTAGTCTTTAAGTACTCATTCATATTTCAGCCTCCTCTTTTTTTGATTGAAATATTGTTTCCCCAGGATATTTTGACTTTTCACTCATAAGAACAGGTAAGGGAGGAAAAAGTTTTCCTCAGCCCTCTTAAGTGTCCCTGGCTTGGCCTGAAATGTAAACCGACAAAGACAAATTAACAGGAGAAAAGCATACAAATTATTTGATATAAGTTTTACGTGACACAGGGGCCTTCACAAGGAAATGAAGACCCAAAGAAACAGAGCAGTGTGTTGGTATGCTGGGTTTGATCAGGAGTGGACAGTCGTGGAGGAATATGGTAGGCTAAGGAGTATAAGGTTCTTGTAGGAAACTGGGGGGATCTTAGCAAGGCCTGTTTACTCAGATTCTTCTCGGCTTTTGGGAGATCAGGATGTTCCTTTCCTCAGAGTATGGGGAGGGCCCCTCCTACATGAGGGCCTTATGACCTGTTTCAGGGGAGAAGGCCAGAAGAAGGCGGTCAGAGTGACCTTCCTGCTTCTGCCAGAGTTTTCTCAAATTCCGTCAGCTTAAAGCATTCACTCTGCCAAGGTGCCGTATTGTAGTGTAGTATGTCTAAACCCCATCAAGTACATTGTGCAAGATCCTTATTTACTCAATGACATTTAACTCTATTTTTGATGTAAATTTAATCCAACAAATGAAATTTCGTTTCTCATTGCACTAATGTGCCAGAAATAACTGTTTTATATTTTATTTTTATTCACCATTTAGCCATCTTTAACCCATCAATAACTATATAATAGACAATAGAAATACAAAGTAACTCAAAATAACTAAAATATAAGCTTTTTTTTTTTCTGTAAGATTCTATGACCCCTTTCCAATTCTTGTGCTGGTACATTCAAGGCTTTTTTTTTCTTTTTCCTTAATTCATGTAAATGTTTCTGTGTGTCAACTTGATCCACAGTGCAGTACAGTGTTCTAGCATATAGTCCATGCAGCCGTATCCCAGCTTAGCTCACTTGTTGGGTGGCTTTTGTGTTCTTACTCTGTTCTGTTTGTTTACAGTATGAGCCCTGCAGCTATAACCAGTCTTGAATACATTTTTAAGTGATTCCTTGGGATAGAATCCTAAAGGTAGTAGACCAGGCCAGGCAATATGGTCATAACTAATTTTGTCTAGAATACTTTTAGTGCTGTCAGAATAAATGCCCCAGAGAGTAAATAAGCTTTGGATGGAGGGAAGCTAGCACAAAGAAGCAAGGAGAGGAGGTTATTCTCTGTCATATGAATAAAAATTGAAGAAGTGTGTTTTGTTTTGTTCTCATTTTTAATGAGACTGGGGTCTGAGGGATTTGGGGGAAAACAAATGAGATGTAGCTCCTTGGGCTGGATGTTTCTGGTCTTTGTGATGGCTTTCTCTTTCTTAATGTTCCTTTCCTCCAGGGTTGTATGTCGCCCCTCATGGTATTGCACCCTTTTGCCCCTGTCCCTTCTGTTGGCTCCTTTCCTCGCTTCATCCCCTAACTCTGGGTATCCCCCGTGCTGGCCTCTTCATTGTCATGCTGAAACTTTATTAACTTCAGTGATGTTTCGGGGCCTAGAGGCTAAAATCTAAACTCTTTGTTGAAGTAGTCCTTCGTGGACTGTTCCCACCTCATCTTCTGCCATCAGCCCCCAGTCACACCCATCCCCCTTGTCATCATTTCCCAAACGTGCCAAGCCCTTTCCGCCTTCTGTCTTGGCACATGATGATCTCTTCTTTGCTGGACTTGCAAGCTCCCACTGATTTTTTTCAAGATCCATTTTAAAGCATCTCTTTAAAAAGCCTTCCCAGATGCCTGAACTCTCCCCCATACTCCTGGGACTTTAAATCTTGAGCAAATGAACCAGTAACATGGGAACAAAGGCAATAAATAATGTGTGGCCAAGACCATCTTGTGGTGCCTTCTGCTCAGCCCCCAGCCAGCCTTTCTTGATTAGGGTATCTCATTTGAGCCACAGAAACTGAGAATGGTTTGAGTGACAGTTTTCTTAATTCTGCCAAAGATGGCACATGACTAGTACCATTTTAGATGCGTAGGAGAGGAGTTAAGTCATTATATGTAAGGCATTCTATGGGCTGGTAGAGCTTAATTGTCTCATGGAACTCAGGTTAGAACAACTGCTACAGGGCATTTTGGGAACTGCCATCTTTCTAAGCCTGACCCTCTGACCTCTCGCTGATGCTATGAGCACC
This sequence comes from Camelus bactrianus, assembly GCF_048773025.1. NCBI lineage: Eukaryota > Metazoa > Chordata > Mammalia > Artiodactyla > Camelidae > Camelus > Camelus bactrianus. Next base: position 8,691,321 of record NC_133575.1, read on the forward strand.
TTGCCTTATGATACGTTCCTTTTGTGCCTCAGATAACTAACAACTAACAAATAAGACCCTTCTCTGCTATAACAACATCAGAGAATATGTATTTATTGCTGTATATGTTTGTTGAATGATTAATTGGATGAATAACCTTTGAAATGTCTCCATTCCTTTTTCCCTTATACCAAAGCAGTCACCACACACATCAGTCCATTCACAGTGCTGCTCAGAGTCTGTCCTTGCTTTACATTTCCACTACCACCATCCTTGTCTAGGGTTTTATTGTCTCAGCCCATATTCCTAATGCTGCCCTTTCCCTCTTTCACAGTTTCCCCTTAAACGATACTGAACCCAGGTCAATTTTTTCCCCTAAATGGAAGGACACTTATCATATCAACTGGTTTTGAGGTTAAGTTAAACTCATGAGCCTGGTACTCAAGGTCTCCCACGGTTTGGCCCCATGTTCTCCGTCCGGCGTGCTTCCTTCCCTCCACTCAGACAGAGACGGTGCGCTTCTCTACTCTTTGTTTTGTTTATGTGGCTCCTGCCACCCCTCTTGCCCTGCAACCTAAATTATTGACTTAAAAAAAATTCGTTACCACATCTTACCAAACGTTCCCACCAATATCCATGGTCCAACCATTTTGTTTCCTGAGCTTATTAAGCCCTATTCATTGCTTCTTTTTCTCTTGATTGGCCTTTTTCCTGTTCCCCACACTACATTTCATCTGGGTAATTCTTTTTTTTTTTTTTTCATGTTTAAAATACTTCTATTCTCAATGTAATGCATGTACAGTGGTAAGGAAAAATAAGCAAATGGTGAATTATAGAGTGTTCAAAATTTTTTTCTGAATTATTATTGATTTCTAAAACCCCTTAGTACCACTCCAAAATCTACCTTCTTCCAAAAGCTTACTTGATTCTCTTTGACCTAAATACTCACTCTTTCCTAATTCTAACCCTTACACTCCATTATTGCCTTATCTACATACTAGTAAGTGGAATTATCCACTGGAACTCTCTTCATCAAGAACCATTAATTAACCTGTTAAGTATCACTTAAGTGGAAGACAAAGACAAGAAGTACTCTTACCCCACTTTCTTTTCTTTTCTTATACCAAATTGCTAAATACTTTTTATTTTTTAAAAAAGTGAAGGTCTGGCTATTAACAAACCTAGTAAGAAGCAAAACATTTCCAAGTCAGTGTTGGGGCATTGGCATTATCGATGGAAACAGAAAGTCCTCTTGTGTGTGTCTGGGGGACTCAGGGAGAGCATTTGCCACCAAGGAGTGCAGGTCGGGTAGTGTTGGCTTGGATGTCCAGGGCTGTGTCAGACTTGGAGCATTATGTCTCCTATGCCTAAATCATTAGATGGCAAGGATGGTCTTGGCTGGGAATCATTTGGTTGCAAGAGTTAGAAATCTCGAACTAGCTCATGATAAGAAGGGAGTTGTAGTACATTTATACTATGCAATTACTCAGATACAGGAATCAGAAATTGGCCAAGCTTCCTGAAAATGGCAGAAGGGAAGATGCTAGGATAGAAAGCTCTTTGTCTCTCTTCAACTTTTTGTTAACAAACACAAGACCTCTCCCATTTCTGTTTTTCTTGGTCTCTGCTCTCCAATAATCTTGACTACTTGTAAAGGATTCAAAAGGCCCTCATTTACATGACCTAACTGACTTACTTCATCACCCACTGTTCGCTGACTGCATTTTCTGTGACTTTGAGTTCAAATTCTCAAGGGAAAGGATTTGGCTAATCTTTGGTTTGGTAATGATGGTTGACCTTAGGCCAAGTGTTCATCCTTGGTCCACAGCACTGTCTGGGATTGTGGGCATGTATTATAAAAATCAACACTTGGTCCTGTCCTTTCAAGGAGGCTTTGAGTGGAATCACACATAGGTCCCAAAGCTTTCATTATAGCAAGTGCAGTGTTGCATGTGTATTTCAGACTCATCACTGAGTAGTGTTAAAGAAGAATAATTTAATACTCTAGGGCTGTTTCTTTACATTTTTCTAATTTTAGTAGCTAGTTCACTATGATATGGAAGGGGAATTGTTAATTTAATCTTAAAATTAACACGTTACTGATGTCATCAATAGGAAATGAGGGAAAATTATGAATTAATTCTTCTAATCATATATATCGTATGTTGCATAGTTAAAAAAATCAACCTTATCAGGGGCTGGGTACAATTTTGGCCTGCAAATTTAAAAGAGCATATGGAAGAATTGGAGAGGGTCTATGGAAAGCTAAGGAAATGATAAAAGAGAAAGAAAGTAAAATGTGAGTTTCAAACTAAGGAAGAGGATAGGTTTATTTAGCCTGGAGAAAAGAAGACTGAGCAATGATGTGAGAATTTTCCCAAATATATGAAGGTGAAACAGGGGTACATTGAGCTCACCTCTATTGCCTTGATATAACATGCAACAGAATATAGATTTAAATGATAGCATAAATTCAGCCTTTTGGACTGCAGTGCTGTTTGGAGAAGTTGATGGACTCTTTATGTATAAGATGTATAAATGTATCTATAGGAGCAGAGTGCGGTATCATACTCACAGGAGTATAAATTAGAGAACTTCATTGGAATTGCCTCAAGCTCTATGAGCCTGAGGTTAGTTTTATGATACTTAGTAGAAATGAAAACAGAAATTAAAAAAATTTTGTCATTATTTTTCTTGATGAATTATTCCAGATGTGGCCAAATGAATCATGTTCTCTAATGGGCATCCAAAGGAGCAGCAATAATCACCAATCACTGAGTTTTCTTTTGTAGAGTGGGAGTTATGAACTAAGGGTGAAAGCTAAATTTTCCTTCATAATGAAGCAAGATTCTGAGTGACTCCGTGGAAGAAGAGAGAAGGGAGAGATAAAGTGATCAGAAATGGGAAAAAGATGGCGGAAATTTCAGTTAGAGAAATTACAGGCTTTCCTGTAAGCAGTGTGTGGTGGGAGTCATCTTTCTCCACCCCTCTCCCTTAAGATTTCTCCATAAAATCGTCACAAAATATTTGTTTGTGGTTATTGAGTCATGGAATTGGATCTCTGTTAGGATGCACAGAAAACGCTAAGTACAGCCACAAGGTAGGATGGACAAGAGCTGGGGCCATCTGTGGAAGGTGCACTATACTCAGACTATCCATATTTATCAACCCAACAGTGAACTAAGTAGGCACTTCAATGTAGTATCAGGAACAAGTAAGAATTTTGATTGGGTAGAAGAAAACTCAAGATTGGGATTCCAGAGAGATTTAGTATATGACCTTGGATGAACAAATGAACTCTTTGTGCCTTAATTTCGACTTCAAATGAAGATAATGTGTATACCCTATCCACTTCAAGGTACAATAATGTATGATTACTTAAAAGAAAACACAGGCATTTAAGATCAGACGTCCTACCGCCCAATACTGAGAACCATTGAAAACTGAGCAAGCCCTGCGCACTGAGGCATGGGCTACCACTTCCACTTGAAATGTGGTCTGGGATCATTGGGGTCCCTCAAACTAACTTGGGGGGGTACAAGGTCAAAATTATTTTTATAATAATACTAAGACTTTATTTGCTCATTCTCTCGTAAATGCCTGGTGGCGTTTTCTGGAGGCTACATGTTGTGTGATATCTCAACAGATTGAATGCAGAAGCAGATGTGAGAATCCAGCTGTCTTCTTTAAGCCAGATCTTAAAGAGATTTTCAAAAATATAAAATAGTGCTACTCTTCTTACTAAATTTTTTCTTTTGGAAATGCAGGGTTTTTTTTTTTTCATTTAAAGCATTATTTATGTTAACACATAATGGGTTTATTGTTCTTATTTTAAAAGAATAAATAAACATTTTCAGTTTTTATTTCTAGCACAGTAAATATCAATAGATATCTTTCATACAAACAAAAGATTTTTGAGGCCTTCCATTATTTTCAACGATATAATGGGAGTCCTGAATGAAACTGTTGAAGAACCACTGGTCCCCCACTTCATCTTGGCAAAATGACTTTGCATAAGGTTGTCCATGTTCTAGCTTTCCCTCCTTCCCCCATGATCTTATAGTGGGTAGTGGGACCCTTGGGAGAATCCCTCAGAGACTGCAGATACCTGGGAGCCCTCTCAAACTTATACAAGATGAAGCTCAACTGTGTCCATGGTTCCCTAGGCAACCATCATATCCAAGCCTCACAACATATTTCATTCCTGTGCTGTAGGGATTCTCCAATGTTACTCATCTCTGGGTCAGAGGTTGATGGCATTTTATGCTAAAGGAAGGGTCCTGGAAGAGATCTGGACTTGGTGACAGAGCCTAGTCTTGTATCATTAGCGTTTGTATGTTTTTCAGCGTGTGCATAGAGTGTTCCAGTGTCAATCTCAGAATAGCTGTTGTTGATGCTCATGACAGGTGAGACATTGATCTAGGAAATTTACATGTATTACATCTCACAACACACTTATGCGTTAGGTATCATTATCATATTATTACAATTTTGTGTCTGAGGAAATTAAGGCACGCATTTAAGTAAATTTGGTTAAGGTCTCACATGTAGAATGTGGCACAAGTCAGGTTCAAATGCAGGTACTCTGGCTCCAGGTTCTGAGGTATTAAACGCTATATTGTATCACTCTTCCTATAGACTTGATGACTGCAGTTTCCTCTTACAGTTACTAGGAAGGGTAGGCTAACTACTGGAATAACCAACCTAAAATTTAAAAAAGGTTAATACAAAAGTAGTTCCTTTGTGTTCCAGTGCAAAGTAGGTTGGTGAGGATCACTCAGAGACCCAGGATCTTTCCACCTTGTGGCTCCATCCTTCCATAGGCCCTTGGAGTTCTCTATCTTTAGCTAGTCATTGCAGAAAGAGAATGGAAAACTGCACAGAGGAGGGTTTTATAGGGCCAGTGCTTCCACCCATATGTCATAGCCTTAAATTACTCATATGGCTACACCTAATGGTGAGGGATGCTGGGAAATACAGTCTTAACTGCCCAGAAGGGGAAGAGTTGAGCAAACAATCACATGAGCACTCTGAAGAGTTTTGTGTTAAGTAATAATGAAGAGATTCCAGCAATATTGCCAAGGTCTGAGCTCACAGGTCAACTGATGCATCAGAAGGTCTACCAATAATTCTGTATCCCTGACATGGAAGGTTCTTTTCTTTAAGGCGTCCAGGGCCTAGATCCTCAAATATAAGTATATATGGGCCTGAGATTAACTATCAAAAAACTTTAATATGATAGCTCATGCTCAGCAGCCCATAAAACATCTTAGTGAAAATTAGAAAAGACCATATTTTCCTAAGATGCTTCAGTGCTGTATTCCAGAAAATTTTCTGAGCAAATATACAAATCTATAATTAATATATGAATGATACCCTCTAAAATGGTGAAGTACATGTCCTGCACAACTGTACAAGGATGGCCTGCCTTTGTGCTGGCTAAGTTCTCCCGGCCCTTTAGTGGTTACAGTTCAGCCCGGATTTCCAAGTGTCTTGCTGGAATGCACCTGGAGGATAATTAAGTCATAGCTTGATTTTCTTTAAATGTTCCTCTTCCTGGTTCCTTCTCTTTGGCAGATGCACTGTAGCATCTCTTATCATTGCCTGGGTGTAGTAGAAAAGAAAGAACAATAGATTATTCCTTGAGTGAGGGCCACCTAGTCCTGGAGTTCCAGACTCTGGTTCAGACAGAGATTCTCAACATATGTGGTTATTTAGTCTATACAGTGATTCTGTTAGCAGGGTTTGTAAGCCTTGACATGAGCAACACTCAGGGTGGCTGACTCTTCGTGGCAGGGCCTGTCTTGTGCATTGTAGGGTGTTTTGCAGCATTCCTGCTCTCTGCCTACTCTATCCCTCTTCCCAGTTGTGACAACCCAAAATGTTTCCAGGCATTGCCAGATGTCCTGTGAGGGTCAAGATCACCCCAAGTTGAGAACCACTGGCGGCAGACAGTGGCCTGGAGTGTAGTTATTATCTCCTAAACTTGTCGGGTTAAAGCCCTCCTCTAATGGGCGGCTGTGCTTATGCTACTTGGATTCTAGAACGGTGGAGTCTATTCTTGGTTTGTACCTTTCCTCATTCTCTCCGCTCCCACCCTGGCCAACCACCCCTGGGAATGTCAAGAGTGGACATGTGACTGCTGTTCTTAAAACACACTCCTATGACTTCCGTTGCTCTTAAGATGGAAGCTGGTATCCCTCTGGTGGCCTCTGGGTCCTCTACCTCTTCTCTGACCTCGCCAGCTACTGCTCTACCTCATTTGTAATCCAAACCCTGGTACATCCCATGCCGCTTCTCTCCTTTGGGGCTTTGTGCATGCTGATCTCTCTTTCTAGAATGTTCTTCTTGACGTCATTCCTCTTCCCCTAATTTCTACTTATCCTTCAGCATTCAGAGCTTATCACTTCAGGAACCCTTGCCCTAGCACCCTCCTCCTCTTAAGACAAGGTTAGGTTTTGAGTTAAATATTTATAGAACATTCTGTACATTCCTTTCCTAGCTCTTATCATAATTCAAAATATATGCACTGTTGGATAATTAAGTAATTATTTTCTCTCCCACACTAGAAGGTAAGTTCTGCAATGCGGGGGCCCACTGGGATGCTGGATCTCTTACCCTTGACAGACAAAACACCAAGAGCCTTTGAGCTTTTCAAGGGCTTATTTCATCATTTGAATCTGAGGGAAAAAAGATACTGACCTCCAAAGTATGAAAATAAGCTGTAAAATGGAAAGTAATAAATGTATAATTAAATGCCTACAAAAATTAATGACATGATGATACAGCAACCAGTTGACGGAAACTCAATTTTTATATAGTTTTGTATAAATAGAATTCAAATCACAAGAACCAACTGAGTATTTTATTCTGTATAATATTCAAAATTAGGAGTGTTTGGAAATTTTCTTTTCAAAAATTGTATAGCAGCAACATCTGTTTAATGCGTGAAGAGTGTGCATTTTAATATGCTTAATATAATGGGGGGTGGGGGGTGGAGCCCCAAGGCGGAATGCCTTCAGAGTGTGAAAGTACCAGAAGCAGCATCCGTTTGGCTCACCGCTGTAGCCACAGCGTCTTGCACAAAGCCTTCCACGTAGTAAATGCTCAATAACTATTTATTGAATGAAAGAATGAGTGCATCAGTGAATCAATAAATGTTCTCTACTGCCAAGGCCCACCGCTCAGTTAACTTCTGCGTTGCACAGCATGTTTTCCAGCCTGCAAGTCAGCTGGGAATGTTCTCCCCCTCAGTCCCGCAGCCTGGCTGGGTTCTTAAATCACTGGGTGAATGATGCATCGGTGATCTTGAGAGCATACCGGGGGCCCCAGAGGCTTTATAAAAGCTCTTCTAATAAGTCCATACTGAGCATCCAAAGCTCTTCTCCACTGTGTCAATACCTCTGATGTGGCAATAACTTTCGTTTGTGAACCAGCATAGGATATATTAATTTTCTGGAAGAGTCTCATGGAGCTTCATAATCCTGAGACACCAAGCATCTGGAGTTAGAAGGATACCCCTTAGGTTTTACAACTCTGGAAGGAGACCATAGCTGGAAGGCTTTCTGGAAGCTGGAAAGGGTGTTACCAGAGAGAAAGTAATCTCATTATTGACTAATCTCTGATACACAGAAAGCCCAAAGGAATGTGCCGGATGTTACTTTTATTTAGTAATCTTTCCATCTTGACAGTCAGCCTCTAGTGGGTGATGGCAATTGAGAGTTTTCCCCTCTCTGGCCACACTTCTCTTAATTTTCCACCCTGGTCTCTTTCTGGAGCTTTCCTGGCAAGCACCTTGGGGTCAGGTGGGTAGAGGCTGTCTTTCCCAACTCTGTTCTAGAAGGGATCCAATCCGTCCGTGCAGACAGGGTGAAGTCCTCCACAGGTATAGCTTTACATCCTTCAGTCTCTTCAGAGTGGAACAGTCGTAAGACAAACTTTCCACCTGCTAACATTGATAGCCCCTCATACCCAGAGTTCAAATGTTATTAAGCTTAAGCAAACAAAAACAAAAGTCCTCTTAAGGTGAAGAGGACAAGAATCAAACAGGGTGCAGGGCACAGGAAACTGCCCTGCCACACTGAACAGCCCTGAAAAATCTAGCTTGGTGACCTTTCTCCATTTCCCATGCTCCTGTCCCCTCCCCAGAGTCCAAGGGCATTCCCAAGACTAATGATGCATGGGAGGATTTACATCGTTCCATATACCAGTCCCCTAACAATTATGATGGCATTTTGCTAGATTACTTTTGGGTGATGGCAGACAAGGCCTCAGTAATAATACCTTGCAAGTGTAACATGTCTGTAATTAGACTGTCCTGTAATTAGGAAGCTGACAACTTAGCCACAGCTTGTCACTAGCCAGTGACACAGCAGGACACGGGAAGAACCATTGAGAAGGACATCTGTCTGCCAGTTGATGGCGAGGATCCTGAGGAAAGTCAGAATGAATAACACAATAATAATAACAACCACAAGCCATTGAGAGAAGATCACATTTCTTGATCAGAGACAAAGCTAGTGACTCAGAAAGAAAGGACCCATGGATCTCCCTCCATCCTCCTGCTCTGAAGAATAATGTGTGAGAGGTGGATTTTAGTGTCTCACAAAGCCAGGCACATAGCTAAGGTTGGATCTGGAATTTTGGTGGTGATTCTAGAAAGTGTGAGAGAGAGGTACCATGTCACATACGCAAACTGGACTAATGGCTCAAAAAGGAGCCCTCTTTGTGGCTCTGGGGAGGAGTTTGATTTGATTAAATGAAGACATTTTCCTTAGGATGTGAAGGAGCAAGTGGGCCGATCATCTCTGTTATTCTCCTAAACTTGCTTCTATTAAATTGTTTGAAGTCTCATTTGGTTCATCCCTTCTACACCATCTCCTAGAGTCAGTAGCATATCTGGTCACCATCCTAACTCCATCATATCTCTTCTATTTCGGATGCCCCAGCTCTAGTTTGGGTCATCACAGGCTCTTTTCTGGACCAACCATTGCAAAACCTTCTTCCTGGTTTCTGCACTCTGAGCTCTCCTCCTCCTCATCTACCCGGAGCCCTGTTGATAAAGCTCGGTTTCCCATTGTAACTGCCCTTATGGTCTCTCTTTCGGAGTTGCTAATGGAACCCCAATTCCTACTAACATGGAGTCCTTGGCATAAAATTTAAGACCTGGTTTCAGAATTCCTATGTCTCTCATATCTTTAGTTTCTCTCTAACTCAGGGCTTATACTCCAATTGAAATATTTGTTCCATGTCACTTGCATCTTCCTAGCCCAAAGGGCACCCCTTCTTCAGGAAGCTTCCCTTGTTTCCCCTCCTGGTGTGTTTTCTTCCTCTTCTTCCTCTCAGCATTTTCCCCAACCTCTTATCTTCACCTCTCCAGGAATTTCCTCAGGCCCCTGGCCACTGTGCTGACTGGTAGCTCTGGTATAGTTGGAAGCTCAGTACATTGAAAGTTGGGATGCATCTGTTTGAGGGCTGCTGCTTCCAGTTTGCTTGTGTGTGATCTCTGGCAAATGACTTAATCTCCTAGAACCTCAGTATCATTATTGACAAATTGGAGGTAATAATCCTTGCCTCATAGGATTGTTGTAAGCCCTGAGATGAGATACACAGAAACCTCTTCTCAATTGGAAAGCATTATACCAATGTGGGATCTCATAATGATTATCTATCTTATATTCTAGTTGTTTATATAATTGCCTTGTTATCTCTCTTATGCTATGGTTATTTGAGAAATTATTTTACTCCATCCTCCCACAACCAGTGTTAACCTCCTTTATCAGTTAGGCATGCATTCAGGTGCAAGTAACAGAATACATGATTATCACAGGTTTAAGCAAAAAAAGATTTATTTACTTCATAAAAGAAGAAATTTGAAGGCCAGCAGTCAACGTTGAGTCTACAAAACAGGATCTTCCAGCTTCTAACCCACTATCCTCAGTATCTTTGCTTTCTGTTTTCATGCTTGTTGTCTTATAGTTCAAAATGATAGCCACGGCTCAAGGCTTGGTGACCTCGTTTGGAGACAGGAAGCAGTGTGTGTGTGTGTGTGTGTGTGTGTGGTGGTGGTGGTGATGGTGGTGGTGGCGGTGGCAGGGGAGGTCAAGAGACTACCAGATTGGAAGTGGGCCCTCAGGTGGCCTGGAAAAGGGACTTCATTTCCACTGAAAAGAGAGCATACATGTTGAGTAGGCTGCAGTGTCGCCTGTAGCTCTTGATGCGGGAATCAAGTCTTGTTCATCTTGATTTCCTCTCTACGGTGCCTAATATATAGTAGACGGCATATGGTAGCTGTTCAATAAATATTAATGGAATGAATTAATAAATAAAATAATAAATGAATAAATGAATGAGATTGTGAAAACCTGAAATAACCAGTCTCAACTCAGCCATTTTGGTATATATATCTTCCTTAAAGTTCACCCTTATAATAGCCTTCAGAACTAGAGCAATTTATCCATCAAGCAGAAGTGCTGTTATTCAAAGTGATTTGATTAGTTTTTGTCTAGTCAGAGGCTAAGATGCAGGAACATTATGTTGGAAAGACAGCCAAAAAGTGAGTCCAGATCTGAGAGGTTTAAAATGAGTCTGAAATATTAAAATATGTCTCAGATAAATATGAGCCTTTGTGGTTTTCTTTTTATACAGAGTTGCGTAGGAATTCAAAATATTGTTACAGGGTATATCACAGTAAGAATTCATATTCTGAAAATTATACACTAGCAGAATCTTTTAAATGACCTCCTCCCCTTTTTCTTTCCGTACCTTATCAGACAGGAGGAGATTTGGTGGGAAAGCAGTAATTATAATCCTTCCTACATTGACAGACTTTTGGTATATGCCTGAGCAAAATGGGTGAGAGAGGGTGGGGATAAAGATATAAAGGAAATTAGGTGACCTTATGAGGCCTACTGGAAGGTACATGTAGCAAATGTGGTTCTTAACTCTGAATAAAGTTCAGCTTATAAGAGAATGAGCTAATAATTTTCTGTTTTATAGATTTTTCAGTTGACTGGTAAAAGTCTCTGGTCTTGAATTTGTTCCTGTAAAACCTAGCCTTCTGATTACAGAATTACCAAAGTAGGTGGGATCTCAAAATACCATATGTCTCTTGATCTTTAGAAAGAGGCACTTGTATATCTACATTTACAAAATGAGGCAGGGAATGGTAACAGACAAACTGAGTTTAACCCATAAAGCTTACAGATGAGGAAGTCAACACTAAGAAAAGTGAAGTGATATCACAAGGGTCATTTCTGTTTGCAGACTTGGGAATAGAACTGAGAAATCCTAGTGCTTTGTGTCTTGCCCTTTCTATTGCCCTATATGGCATCTTTAATCTTTGAATCGCCTTTAAGATAATCAACTGTGGGAGAAAAAAATTGAATTATGTTAGTGGAACTTGAGAGACTTTTATTCTACAAATCTTTATTCAAAAGTTACTCTTGTGATGCTAGACTTATCCCTAAGAGCCAGTGCTTCTCATAATAATCCTCATACTTTGTTTGAAATTATTGTCATCACTTAGGTTTTCTCGTCTTACCTTTTGTCATCACCCAGGTGGGACAGTAACTTTCTTGTCTAAGTTACAGGGTTATTTCAAGAACTAATAGACCAAAAGAATTTAGAAAAATGAAAACTCACAAATGTACAGCATGATTCATTACCTTATTTAATACTAATAAAATAATAAACTTTAAAGCCAACTTGTCTTGCCTTCTAACCTCTAGTCCCACCACCCACCCCTGTAGAATATTAAGACGTGCATGTAAGGTAAAAAATAAAAATGAAGAAAGGAAGGAAGAAGGAAAATAAAAATAAGCCATCCTTCCTTTACTACTCTTATTCGTTTTTTACCTCATTTCTCAAGAATCCCATTGTCTTTAGGTGCCTACTCCATCTCTGAGAACATCGCTCAATTATTTATACCCAATATCCCATGGAGAAGGGGAATTAACATTAGTACTAAGTTCATCATATTTGGTGCCTTATTGATCTGTCACAACTGCCCTTTGGGTTCAGGCACATACATCTAACATCCTATGGCCTTCACCTGGGTGTTTTACAGTCCATTCAAATTCAACATATCACAAAGTGAATTCATCATCTTCCTACATAACTGCTACTCGGGTACCCCTGTCTCAGGTGCATCTCCATTGACCCAGGCATCTAACTTAGAACCTGGGAGAGTTCCTTGACTGACCCCACTTCCTACTCCCATATATAATCAAATATGTAGTCCTGATGGTTTTATCCTCAGCACAATTCTCTATCCCTTCAACTTCTGCCATAAACTCCCTCTATGTTCTCCTAGCTGACCTTCTTATGTTCATTCTTCTTCCCAAAGCCTCTAGAAGGATGTATTTATAAATATCTATCTGACCAGATCATATCCTGCTTCAAGCCAGTCAATGACTCACCATCACTGGAACCATGGTTCTCAAACTGGGTTCATATGGAGCCCGTGTGGGTGCCTTCATTGGAGAGTGGAAGAAGGCAAAGATAACAAAGGGGATGCTATCTGAGCTGGTGTCTACATTCCCACTTCAGACAAGGAAAGCCTACTCTGTATTTGCTTTCTGCTTTGAGATTCTTGGAAGTAATTGCTTTTAGATAAAAAACATTTTGCTGTTAAAATTGAAGCCCACAACCATAAAGTATAGTCCATGACCTGGCCCCTGCCCACCTTTCAAGGTTTATTTCTCTCTTCTCCCTTCTCACTGTAGAACCAGGCAGCTCCAAACTGCCTACACGTGCTACACACACAACACTTCCCTGCCCCTGACTGTTTTATTATGTTGTGCCTTTCACCATGAAAGCCTTCTGTACCACATCCCTACCTTTAGGGTAACTAAATTTCACCACCTTCAGGAAACGTTCCCTCTTCCCCCTAATTGCCCTTTCTCTCTCTGACACTCTACTATCCATTATATGCTAGTTCACATGTGAGGGGCATTGGATTACGTAGTACAAAGAACACTGGGTTCTGATCCTCACTCTGCTACTAACTATGTGTGTGACTCTAAGCAATTCACTTCATCTTTATGGGATGTACTTTATTCAATCAATCATCCTTGCATTCATTCAACAATATTTATTGATCAGTATTTCCCCTTTACGGAGCTCATATTTTGGTAGGGGAGATAGGAAATTAAATTAAAATTATCCTATGGCATGAAGAGCTATGAAGAAAACTAAAACAAAGAGGAATAAGGAGTCTGGAGGGTGGAGTATTTCTTTTTATATTGAAGTATAGTTGATTTATAGTATTATGTTACTTTTAGGTGTACAACATAGTGATTCAATATTTTTATAGGTTGTATTCCATTTAAAGTTATTATTAAAATAATGACTATATTTCCCTGTGCTATATGATATATCTTTGTTGATTATTTATTTTATACATCATAGTTTTTGTCTCTTAATCCCATATGCATATCTTTCCTCCCTATCCCCACTAGTAACCACTAGTTTGTTTGCTGTATCTGTGAGTCTGTTTCTGTTTTGCTATAACATTCATTTAAGTTTTATTTTTCAGACTGCACATATAAGTGATAGCATAGAGTATTGTCTTTGTCTAACTTGTTTTACTAAGCGTAATATTCTCTAGGTCTATCCACATTGTTATGAATGGCAGAATTTTATTCTTTTTTATGGCTGAGTTATATATATATATCATGTGTTTTTTATCCATTCATCTGTTGATGGGCACTTAGGTTGCTTCCGTATCTTGGCTATTGTAAATAATGCTGTTATGAACACTGGGGTGCATGTATCTTTTTGAATTAGTGTTTTTGTTTTCTTTGGATATATGTCCAGAAGTGGGATTGCTGGGTCATGTGGTAGTTCTATTTTCAGTTTTTTGAGGGACCTCCATACTGTTTCCATAGTGGCTGCACAAATTTCTAATCCCACTAACAGTATACTAGGGTTCCCTTTTCTCTACATCCTCACCAACATTTGTTATTTGTAGGCATTTTGATGATAGCCATTTTGACAGGTGTGAGGTGGTATATCATTATGCTTTTGATTTGCATTTCTCTGATAATTAGTGATATTGAACATCTCTTCATGTGCCTGTTGGCCATGTATCTATCTTCTTTGGAAAAATGTCTATTCAGGTCTCCCACCCATTTTTAAATTGGGTTGTTTGTGGGTTGTTTTTTTTTTTTTTTTTATGTTGCATTGTATGACCTGTTTATATATTTTGGATATTAACTCCTTACCAGCCATATCATCTGCAAATATTTTCTCCCATTCTTTTCATTTTGTCTTTTCATTTTGTCAGTGGTTTCATTTGGTGGTATATTTCTATTTGAAATAGAGTGTTATAAAGGAAGGCCTCTCTGATCTCTGGGAGAAGAACTTTCCTGGCAGAAAGAAAAAGTGCAAAGGCCCCAAGGCCAAGTAGTGGAGGCAACCAAATGGTCGATATGAGTAGGAGAGAGGATATGTAGTCAGGAAGGGGCATGGAACCATATCGTGTATGTCCTTGTGAGTGAGAGGGGAAGCTGCTGGAGACTGTGAGCAGAGAAATGGGATGATCTGCCTGCTGTTTTAAAAGAAGCCTGATAGTTGTTGAGTATAGAGGCAATGGGAGAACCAAGGGGACCACGAAGTAGGTAGGTCATTGTAATTATCCAGGAGAGAGATGGTGACTTGGACATAGGTGGTTGTGGTGGAGTTGGTGACATGTGTAAATAGTGTGGATCTATTTTGAAGGCAGAACTGAAAGATCTGATGATTGGTTTGAGGTGAGGTTTAAAAGAGAAAAAAAAAAGTCAAAGATGGTACCTAGATTTTGGAACTAAGCAACTAGAGGAATGGAATTGATACTAGTTGAGCTGGAGAAGACCATAGGGAGGAGTCTTCTCTATGAGGATTAGTTTTAGGATATGTTAGTTTCAAGGTGCTATTAGACATCGGATGGAGATGTGAAGTCAGCAGTCTGGAATTGAGAGATCCAGGCCAAAGGTATAAATGTGGGAGTTGCCAGCATATAGAGAGGATATAAACATTGTAAAACTCAATGAGGTCATCTAGAAAGTAAGCATAGACAGTCTAAGAGAAGAAGGTCTAGGACTGAATCCCGGGACATTCCAATGTTTAGAGTTTGGCAAGATGAGGCACAGTGATAGAAGAGTAGCAAAGACGATATTGAGAAGGAGCAAGAAAGCAGCAAGGAAGGAAGAAAACCAGGAGAATGTGATGTCCCCAAAGCCAAGTGAAGAAAATGTTTCATGGAAGAGGAAGTCATCAGCTGAGTTGAGTACAGTAAGAACCGAGCCATTGACCATTGGATTTAGCTACATAGTTGTCCCTGGTTACGCTGGCAAGAATAGTTGCAGTGGAGTAGTGATTGTAAGGGTGGGAGAAAACACAGATGGAGTACATTCAAGATGCAGTGAGAGAGCAGACAGAAGTGACTTTTGGGAGCAGCATTGCTATAAAGACAAGCAGAAGAACGGGACTTAGCTGAAAGGAGATTGGGTTAAGGGTTAAGATTTTCTTAAAGATAGGATAAAGAGCAGGATGTTTGAACGAACATGGGAATTATCCAATAGTTAAGGGGAAAATTCTGATGTAGGAGAAAGAGGGTGCTGGAGTGAGGGCCTAGAGCAGGCAAGAGAGGCGAGGCTTACACATCAGGAGGGTCAGCCTCTGGAACATGAGAATTCATTGAGAGGAAGAGGAGGCGAGGCTGACTACGTGAGCACAGGGTCAGGGGAAACCCTTCTGGTTTTTATTTGTTAAATACCTGGAGAAGGGAACCAGGGTATTTTTTAAAATAGCATAAATCAGTGAGTCGTCCTTGATTCCTCTCTTTCCTTATTTCCTGCATCCAATCCATCAACAGATCCTGTTCAAAACATACCCCAAGCCTGGCTACTTTTCATCATATCCTTGTAATGGTCCTTTCTGAGCCACTGTCATCTCTTGCCTGGATTATTGGAACAGGCTCCTAGGTTGTCTCCCTGTCCCCATGCTCACTTCCCTCAAGAATGGCCACTCAAAACATAAATCCAATTTTGATACTCCCATGCTAAAAATCCTCCTCTGGGTCCACATCCCACAATAAAAGGCAGATGGCTTACCATGCCCCACTGTGTCCCGCGAGCTAGTGCCCCTGGCTACCCCTGCAAATTCACCCACTCTCACTCCACTTAATATAGTACCCTTCAGGCACTCCGGCCACCTTCTGATTCTTCAAACATACAACGGTTGTTCTGGTCTCAGAGACTCTGTTCTTGTTTTTTCCTCGCTGGTCTTTCCGTATGGAATGCTCTTGCATGTAAATGTTGAGTGGCAACCTCCTTCCTGTTCATCATATATTCTCAGATTAAACATCACCTTCTTAGAGAGATCTTCCTTGACCATTGGATCTTAGTCATCTAGTCACTCCCTTTTGATCAAAATAACTTTAATTCTCTGCACATCACCATCTGCTATTCTTCTTTTTTATGTTATTTTCTTATTTTGCTGTTTATCATCTGTCTTCTCTATTAGAATATCAAGTCTGTGAGAGCAGAAACTTGTTTTGTTGCCTGCTGTATTCCCCAGTGCCTAGAACAATGCCTGGTTCGTGGGAGAAATTCCTTAAATAATTATTGAATTAGCAGATACCTTGCTTTTTACCTACTCACTTCTGTTTTCAAGACTGTGACCAGATGGCCAAGATGCTACAGTCCAACTGAGAAATGCATGGGGCTCTCTCTTCTGTAATTTGCAGCAAAAGAACCCTCAGCTGCCATCCTGTATGGAACATCTGGCCCAATAGCAGATTCCTGACACTAGCTTGAAATAAGGTTTTAACGGTAATGAAGAAATGTCTCCCTCTTTTCCCTGAGAAGTCCTCATAGCTGAAAAGATACTACTGCTTAGGGCTTTGGTAACTGACCAGGAAATAGTGAGATTGATTTTTCGTCAAAAAACCCACCCATGATCAGTCAAAGCAAATGTTTCCACCTTCAAAGTAATGATCTTAGAGGCTGAAACTTTTACTGCCAAGGCTCAAGACAGTTGTGGAAATCCTTATAGAGTTAATAACCATGTGCCTCACTTCACATGTATTCAACTCTGAATTGGTGCCCAACTTTAAGGACTCATTCTAGGTGAGGTAGGAATACATTATCATTTCCATCTTACAGGTGGGAAAACCGAGTCTCAGAGAAGTTAAATGACTTGCTCTGCATCTGATGCCCTTAAGTCTCTTATTGGTGAATACATTCAACAGTGTATGAAAGTATTTTGTTTTCAGAAATGACCAACTGTCACTTGGAGCCAAGTAAAGCAAATTAAACAAATTCTTGAGGCTGAGGGGTACAGTTTCCAATGAGTAAATCTCTGTAAGATCTAAAAGGGGCCTTAGAGATTCTTCAGGCTTAAGATAAAACCTCAGAAGATCACATATGTACTCAAATGCCATTTACCGGTTTTTGTTTGTTTTAGGCAGATCCATTCTATGCTAGACAAAGAAACCTATGCCAACCTCTGCTGCACACACCTGGCACAGGGAGGGAGCAGAGCCTGGAGATCAGCTACTGAAATCTTTGCCGCTTTGCCAAGAGGGCTTAAAGGTATAAACTGGCTGTGTTAGCATGTTTCAAGGGAGCAGATTCTTCCATTTTTATGTTAATGAAAAACAAAGGAGGAGGGGGAGAATCTCTGCTTTAAAATATATATCAATCCATTAGAAAACATTCTAGATAATTAATGTACCAAAGGAATATAAAGACCTGGAGAAGCCAGTCGTTTCCCCCTGGTGGCAATTAGGCTGTGGAGAGTCGGCATCTGCACCATTCATAAATGTAGCGCAAAATTGGCACAGATTGAAAGCCCAACAGCAAGCTGTTCCAGGTAGACCAGATGTCTTGAAGGGAGGCTGTCTCTCTACAAGTAAACGCAATGCCTATTTCCTGTCACTTTCACTGTTGAATAACTAGCTTTTTGGTATCTGGAATAATTCTTGATTAATAGGGTTATCTTTTTAAAAAGGGCATCCCAACTGTTCTGTTCTCAGAAGGAAGCACTTTTTCAAAACACATTCTCCAAAGGCATTTCTTCACTTCCCTTTCCTGGTCTAGAGCTGGTCTTATGCTGCCAGATGTTGACTCAGAGATGAGGGAAGGTTTTGGTGGCCACACTCTTGGGAAAGGTAGATAGGGTACAGGGGAAAAATAACTGGAGAATATGAGAGGGCCTTCATTGTTATCATTAGCAATCTAAAGGAAGATGAAGGATGCAGGGGATGGAGGAGTGGTGGGAGATGGACGTACATCAGTGATGAGGTCAGAGAGGGAGCAGTACCCACTGGGGATGCTTGGCCAGCGTTGGTTTGGCTGTGAATCTAATGAGCATAACATTCATTCATTCAACAAGTATCTATTAAGGTCCTTCTACATCCAGGGAATTGTTCTAGGCATTTGAGATCCATCAGTGGAAAAACCCAAAAAGCAAAACCAAAAAAGATCCCTGCCCTTGTGGAGCTTTGATGCCAGTGAAAGAATCAGACAAGAAGCAACAGACATAAAAATAAATTATATAGTGTACTAGTGGGTGATAAGTGCTATGGAAACAAACACACACAAAAAAACCAGTTAATGAGGCCTCAGAGTCCCAGAGTGTGGGGGGGTCTTCCAATTTTAAATAGGCTTTTCAGAGGTGGCTTTTTGTAAGTGATATTTGTGCAAAGACTTGACAAGGTGAAGGAGCTGGCCATGCAGATATCTGCGGGAAGAGCATTCCAGGCTGAGGGAACAACCATTGCAAAGAGCCAAAGGTAGGAGGTGGGAGGAGACCTGCAGAGTTTGAAGACCAGCAAGAAGGCTGGTATTGCTGGGGCGGAGTAAGGGTAGTAGAGGTAGGGGGCGGGGTGGAGTAATAGATGAGGTCAGAGAGATCAAGGGCCAGGCATCTAGGGCCTCGTTGGTCATTGTAGAAATGCAACTGTAGCTCGAAGGAGAATGGAGAGCTTTTGCAGAGTTTGGATCAGACAGGTAACCTTATCTGACCCATGTTTAAAACGAATCTGTCTAGTACATCGAGAATAGATTGTGGCGTAAAAATAAAAGATTTCTCTTTCTAAAATATGTTGCCTTACTTTTATACGACAGGGTTGCTATGAGACTCAAAAGCAAAAGCACTTTAAAAATTATAAAACACAGCGCAGACCCAAATTATAATTATTTTCCACAAATAATAGGGGGTTCAAACGCCAAGGTCCTTCTTGCCTCCTCGGATCATGAGTAGGAACCCGTTCATGAAATTAAACTCGTCTTTCTCTAAGAAGCAAAGGAAAATTGATTCTATTTATTTTTAAAATAATGTAGTTTTGTGCCTGAGTTTCACGTCATTTAGATTTTTTAGATTGCTACTGATTTGATGTATAATTTTGGAAAGAAGCCTTTTTTTAAAAAAGTGGAAGTACTAGGCTTGAATACTGAAGACTTTAAATACAGCAAGAGACCAGGATAGAAGCAGAAGTCTGGGAACTTTAAACCTATTTCCTTTTCTCTAATCCCCTTGGAGAGCTAGGAGCGAGCTGGTCAGATCCTCCAACATTTCCGGGGTGGCATCTTTTCTTTGCGGTGGCCCTGCCATCAGGTGAACGCTTCTGGGTGGGAGAACACACTTTGTGCAGCCGTCTGACCTTCAGAGAGTCTGGGGAGAAATTTTAAAGGATTTGGGAGAAGAGGCCTTGAGTCTCCAAGAGAAAGAACAAGAAAAAGGGGCCCGGAAGAAGCCTGAGCCTCCGGGGAGATAAAATTGAGTTAATGAAGAGGGGTGATTATCCCAGATAATTATGTAAAAGAGAAAGCTAGGAGTTCTAAATGGCTGCAACTTGGAGTTTACTCTGCCTAAGGTGAGTGTTTATGTTTCTGTGTTTTTGGGTTTTGGTTTTGTTTTTTGAATAAGGTTTGGTTTGGTTTTGTTTTCCTTCTTCACCCACCGCGCGGCAGCTCCGTCTGCCAGCCCCCCATTCTCCTCCCTTCTCTTCCTTTAGATTCTGAACCCCATTCATACTAGTCTCCGCGCCACTGGCTCCTGGGACCCTCATCTCAACGCCCCTTTAGTAAGAAGCAGCTGTGTGTACCGCCGTCTCCCCCCTCCCCCCCGCGAGCCTCGCGTTCTTATTTTCTTATTTCTCCGACTCTCTCCCGGTGCTGCTGTCCAAAGACACACCTTCCAGCCTACCCTGCTGTCACGTCTCGCTCCAGCGGTTCGGGGGAAGCAGTGGGAACTCTGCGCTCTCCAAATCCAGCCCGCTGCGCTGGGTATCTCCCTCCCCTTCCCCTTGAATAACGACCCAGCCTCGACCGTCCCCGCTCCTTCCCGACCGCTAGTTTTGTTTATGGAACACACCAAGGCTTGGGGCCATCTGCAGTTGCCCGGCTCTCCCTAGGTTTGGGGAGGAAGTGGGTAGTTTACACGGTCCCCGGTGTGCCCAAGACGGTTAGATCCGATCTTTCGGATCTGAAGGCACACGCAGCGGGTGACAGGAGAGCCCCCACCCCCCCGCAGGTTGGGGGTGGGGAGAGGAGAAGGGACTCGGCTTGGGGAAGGAGGCAGGGAGGCAGCTGCAGTGCCGGGAGGGGTGCGCGCGCGTGTGCCGGGCTCGCCTGCCGCCTCCCGGCTCAGTCTGCGCTCCTCGGCACGCGGGGCTGCCGGGGCTGGCGGGCCAGGGAGCAGGAGCAGCGCCCCGCGTCCGGGCCTCGCCTCCTCCGGGCGCCCGGCAGTCCCCGGGCCGCGCTCCCCTTCCCCGCCCCCTCGCACCCAGCCCGGCCCCTCTCCATTGAGTTTTCCCGACGCCGGCGCCCATCAATGGTCCTGCTCGGGGATGCACACGCAGCTCACGGCCGGAGGGGGGTAGCAGCCGCCGCCTCCAGGTGCGGGCTCTCCGGGGCCGCCGCTGCCACCCGCCGTCGCCGCCACTCGAGCCCCGGGGCGCGCTGAGGTCCCGGCCGGCCATGGGGCTGCCGAGGCTGCCGCTGCTGCTGGCGTGAGAACGGGCGACGGAGCCGCCGCGCTCGGGGTCCCTGGCCGCCTGCATGGATGTCTTCAGCTTTGTGAAGATTGCAAAGCTCTCGAGGTAGGGGCTGCGCCGGTTCATGTGCACCCAGGGGCCCCGCCGCGGGCAACTTGGTGCTTTATTTTTCGGGAGCGTCGGGGAGAAGCAAAAGCCGGAGAGAGCAGCTGGGCTTAAGACAGGACTGAAATGAGGTGGCCAGGGGCTGCCGCCTTCAACTTATTTCTCACTGGCTGGTGGGGCTTGTGTAGCCACGGCTGTGGACCACACACACAGAGATACACACGCCCTCCCGCACAGCCCAATATTCACGACAGTTTGTTTTCCCTTAGGAAAAGCCCCGGTGGTGCTTGGGGTCACATGTATAATTCAGGGCTAAGAGAAGATGGTTGTAATCGCTGCTGCTAGAGAAAGCCCGAAGTGCGTACAGCTTGGGTTTGTGCTTTCCAAGCAACAGTGTCCAGAAGTGATCCTTTTCCGCCCCCCATCCCGAAATTAGACTTCCACACCCCCAGAAAGTCAGCTTGCAGAGTGACCCAGGTAATCTGCCAGGTGTTCCTGGCAGTGACCTAGATGCTGAAGTCATGGAGACAGAGGAGAAAGACCTTTAGCCTTTCTGTGGTTAACTATGTAGTTCTAAGCCTTGAGAGATTTAGAAATTTGCTGCCAAGTGGCCATGCTGTTGAAACAGAAGAAAAACCATCGATTCAGGCAAATTTCTCCGGCATTGCTGATAGAGGAAAAACATTTCCACTTTTTGGCTGCCTAGGCATTACCTTGTCAGAGCATTCCTCCTAAGTCTTCTGCCCTGCTTTTGCTTCCAAAGACTTCATCAAACCCAGGAAGTAGTGTCTGTGATTCTTGGAGTGTGGCATTAACTGGGAAGAGCTTAGTACGAGAAGTCTTAGAAGACCATGCCCCACCTTCTCAGCCCAAGTCTCTGGAAACACTAGCCTTCTGCCCTTGGAGTTCTTTACAGCGGTTACTACCACAACCTTAGGAGGGAAACAGAAGAGGTCTTCAGGATGCACTTTTGACTTGCTTGCGACACTGAGAGAATAAATCTAGGGTTTCCTTCTTTCCTTAGTGTCTGGGTGGGACATGTTGACTGCTTCAGACAAGAATGAGCAGCCTCAGGTAGCCCGGGTCAGAAATGTATATTGACTTTGCTTTGCTAAATTATATCTGGGCCATTTCAGAAACATCCTGTTTGGATGTTGCCATTCAGACGTGCCTCTCTTCAGCATGCACTGGTCTTTATTTGTTCTTCTTGCCCATCTGCACCTTCCCTCTCTACTCACACGGGTCAGTCTTAATGTCACCAGCAGATTTCCCAGGGAAAGGGCCCCAGTATAACTTAGTCTGGGTGAACGTGAGGTATGTGTGTCTGTCTTGGGGCAGCTCACCAAGAGATATTGCTCTGCACGTCTGAAAACTAATCTGTTGAGTGGTGGACAATTGTAGTGTGGCAAATTGTTTGATTTCATGCCAATATCATAGAGGGCCATGGCTTCACACCTCTATTCTGTTAATTTCCTGCATGCTTGTGCCTATGACTGGATAATAAACAGCTGTCAAATCATGAACCATGGATGGGAAATGGCTGTGAGCAATAGTTTAGTGATTGCCTGGTGCCAGCTGTGATGGACAGAGAGATTGCTCAAGGGAAAGGGGAGCTCAACCGATAGTATAGTTCAAAGTAACCAAGATGGATGTCGGTGGCCTCAAATGCTAAAAACGTTGAGGCTAACGAAACGTCTAGAGCCTAGATTTCGTCCTTAAACTTTGGAGCTTGGGAGAAGACTGTGCTGTATGTCAGTGAAAAGATGGTTTATACTCATTTTACTAAATTCTAGGATGCCTCCATGATATTCACAAATCTGAGTTTTGCAAAAACCCAAGCCAGGCTGTGGGGGATTTGTATCTTATTTTAAAGAGAGGTTAAAATTTAGTAAATGAGTGTGAATTGCACTTTCTATCCTTAACGTGATCCAAATAGACGGTTTATTCTAAAGAGAGGAGCTGCACATGTTCTGAGCTTATGTGCCGATTAAGAAATCTCCCATCCATAAAAATTCCTCTTGTTTCTCAGTGTGAGCTCAACGATGGTCCCCAAGCTGACATAGAAATACCTTTAGAGGGTCATCAGTACGCAGAAACACATGTTCGCAGCTGCTTGTTTCTGCCCTTGAAGGAATAAAGTCTTGTGTGTGTGTTTTAAACACTGTTACAGAAATCAAGTTCTTTTCTCAAAGGTGAAGTATAAAAGTGCTTACACTGCAGGATTTTCCTGATTTCAGAACGGATAATCTTCCTAAAGGATTTAGCTTTGATCAACGTGGTTACTTGAGTGCTTCAGATTCTCCTGGTTTAGAGATGAACACACACAGTTACCCCAGGTCTTAGCCTTGCCTTTGGTTCCTAAGTGAGTTGAACTTGAGTTTCTAAATGTTAATTTAGAAAGCATTTGCTGTCTGATATTTGCTAACTGTCCCACCGGTGAGTAAAGAAAGTGCTAATTACAGAGAATTCCAAGAGAATATTAATCCACACTGGAATTAACAAACAGCATGTTTTGACTTTTCAGAGTACCTACATTTAACCACTTGTTCCCAGAATCTGTGCCCTTTTAATCATGTGAAAAGTCAGAATTCGCATTGCCCCTCAAGAAAGCAGTACCATCTTATGATCATCATTGAAAAAGAAAAACTGCCAAGCATTGAAATAGTTGGCAAGTTGCGACCCTTTACATCATCTTTTTGAGTTGTGACCCTTGATTGCATCCATCCATCGTGAGTGGCACAGTGTGTCATGGTTCTATCTGGAGATGGTTTTTCTTGTTCTTCTAATTTTCTGGTTATTAAACTGCTTGATAGTTTACATGCAATTTTACTTCACAGTTTCCTTGGTAACAGTTATATATCATTTTCCATCCTTGTAGATGAGAGCATTACAGATGATTGCCTTATAAACCAGTAATAGTATAAAAATAGGCATATATTTTTATTGTTACTGTTCTTTGAATCAACTGTTTCATCTGTAAAGCAGATGCACTCTTTGAAGTGTTTGTGGAAGAATGCAGTTCAGTAGAAAAACATATGATTATGCCCCTTTTGCCTGAGGGAAGTGATTTGAAACCCAAAACTCCTAGGGGTATTATTAAACTGAGCAATGCATTTATGGGTGGAAAAAATGAAGAATTCTTTTCTTTCAGCAAAACGGCGCACTTCGAGATAATGATTGGGTCCCAGTTATTAATATGAAGATTATTTCTTGTAGTAGGTAAATTTGGGGGCTGCTTTTTTTGTATTTTGTCTTGTAGTTGCATGGGTTATTTTGTAGTATAGAGCAGTGACGAATAATAAAGTGTGCTAATTTTGTTACAATTCTCATGCATTTGAGGAAGAATAAAATATATATATTTATAGTTGCCTCAGATCTTATGTAAAGCCTATTTAGAGACTACTAAACTTCTATTCTTTACCTTATTCACAATTAAATATTTCCTAGAGAAAAAGGAAATTAAAGAAGCAATGCAATGCAAAGGTCAGATTTTTCCCATCTCCCTTTTTACCCAAGTAATTGCATTAATGTCGCTGATAACAGCGACTCCAGAGGCTAACGAAAAACTCCCAAAGACTCTGGATTTGAATTTTATTAAAAATGTTGCTTGCTTGTCGTCTGAGTCCTGTCTGAGTTCTGCTGATTTCCGTGGCTGTCAGGAGGTGGAATGATGAACAGTTTCATAACAGAACTCGATTCCTGTTTTAGGATTATTTAACTCTAGTTTCCCAGAGATTGCTAGTTTGCAGCTGTGAAAGTCTAGTCATTAGCAGTTCTAGGGGAACATGTCTAGTTCAGGCTATGTACCATTTCAAGCATCTCTCTCTCACGGAGCAAGTGAATTTTACCTTCTTGGTATCAGAATTTAATATAAGTTTTCAGCTGAAGTGAAACTTCCTTGTACTTTAAAAGCATGACCTGGAAATTCTCCTTTTTATGTTTATGAACATTCCAGCTGTTCATTCTCTCGATCTCTTTCTCTCTCTCTGTCTCCTTCATTGAAGTATAGTTGACTTCAATGTTATATTAGTTTACATGTACAGCATAGTGATTCAGTATTTTTACAGATTATACTCCATGAAAAGTTATTACAAGATAATGGCTATAATTCCCTGTGCTATACAATGTCTTCTTGTTGCTTATCTTTTTATACATAGTAGTTTGTATCTCCTAATCCCCACCCCTATCTCGCCTCTCCCTCTTCCCTCTCCCCACTGGTAATCGCTAGTTCTCTTTATCTGTGGGTCTCTTTCTGTTTTGCTCTGTACATTCGTTTGTTTCATTTTTTATATTCCACATGTAAGTGATATCATGCTGTATTTGTCTTTCTCTGTCTGACTTATTTCATTAAGCATAATAATCTCTGGGCCCATGCACATTGCTGCAGATGGCAGAATTTCATTCTTTTTCATGGTTGGGTAATATTCCATTGTATGTGTGTATATATACCACATCTTCTTTCTCTATCTGTTCATCTGTTGATAGACACTTGAGTTGCTTCCGTAACTTGGCTATTGTTAATAGTGCAGCTCTGGACATTGGGGTGCACTATCTTCTTGAATTAATGTTTTCTTTTTTTCCCCCAGATATATATCCAGCAGTGGAATTGCTGGATCGTATGGTAGTTCTATTTTTTTTTTTTTTTGAGAGACCGCTATACTGCTTCCCATGGTGGCTGCACCACTTTACATTCCCACCAATAGCATATGAAGGTTCCCTTTCCTCCACATCTTTGCCAACATTTGTTATTTGTAGATTGGAAGTTCAAAAAAAGTAAGGTCTACATTAATTTGATAATAGCCATTCTGACAGGTGTGAGGTGGTATCTAACTGTGGTTTTGATTTGCATTTCTCTAATAATTACGTGTACACATATAGACACACAGAATTCAACTTTATTACTTTATTATTCCATTTGGAGTTTGCCTTGGATGTTTAGCTATGAGAGAGTATCCATTATTGATAAATTAGAAATTTATTTAAGGAATAGACTTAAAATCACTGATATCATACTTCAGAAATGAGAAACGAGAAAAAGTGAGAACATATTTTTAGTTTGTTGAGAACCACAGTCCTTAAATATACTACTCTTACCGTCAAATGATCTTGAACTTTGAAAGCTAATAATAGCAAGGAAAGAAAATTATTAATACTTTAAACCATGGATTGGCAAACTATGCCCTGTGGGCCAGATCTGACTTGCTCCCTATTTTCACATAACCTGTGAACTCAGAATGGTTTTAAATTCTTGTAAATGTTTAAATAGTTCAAAAAAATCAAAAGAAGAAGAATATGGAATTAAAGTGTCTGTGTCCGTAAATCAGGTTTCATTGGAACACAGCCAGGCCCATGCACGTGAGTGCTGTCTGTGGCTGCGTTTACTCTACAACAGCAAAGCTGGATAGATGCTCCAGAGCCCTTATGGCCAGCAAAGCCTGAAATATTTACTTTCTGGCCCTTTACAGAAACAGTTTACTGACTCCGGGGTGAAACAATGCCTTTTCCTATTTTCTCTTCTTCACGTTATCAGCATGTGTGGGTGAGTACACGTATGACCAAATACACACTGTCAGAGATCAGCAGAGCCAGACACTGGTTAAAGAGGTGACTGGGCATTTTAAAGGGAGATTGAGGGAATAGGGATGGAGAGAACTGGGGCTTAGTACAGGCAGGGAAGTGAAAAATTACAAAAAACAAGAAGAGGGGTTGGTCTCTGTGAAACCCATCTGGGTTTGTTAACTGGCTCTAATCAGAGTTAGGCTCCTGCCCTCCCACAGAAGCAGAGAGACAGGAGCCCCATCTTCAGGTAGGGGCTGGAACAGTCAATTCTTTTGCAGCCTTGAATTTTCTCAGACAGGCACTTTAAGGGCAGCTGGAGTCATCCTAGGGATGTAGCCTTGAGCTCTTAGAAAATAATTTAGTGTCTATTCAGGTCTCTACAGGCCAAGGTTGAGGCCTAGTCGAGGGAGGGCTCAGAGGAGCCTGGCTACAGTTTGGTTAAGGAGAGAAACTTTGTCAACACATGTTAAGTTCAGCATATTAAATATATGCATTCACCAGTGTATATTCACAATTAATGTAGACCTTACTTTATGTGAACTTCTGATCTCAAAGTATTTACTTAACTGTAGGGACATTGAGCATCGGAAGTGAACATCATTGCCCTAGTGGTATTTGTTGCACTGGGGACAATTTTGCATGCTTATTCTTTGGTCACTAAGTGGGCCTACTTTCTTTGGGCTGGAGAGTTACTTGTTAGAGTGACACTTGCCTTCCATAAGCCTTTCAACTTCTAGTTTAACTTGGATGGAAAAAGAATGGGCAACAGTACTTGGAGAGCCTCAACTGATGTGCTCAGGGAACTGATAAGTCCACAGGAGAATGCCTGGTATTTCCTTACAGTACACTTGAGCCACCTGGTCCTAATGGCTTATGACCTTCATTAATATTTTTCCAAATGGAAAGAAAACTAGATAAGTGGATTTAGTTATAGACAGAGGACTGGAGGTAGGTTGTATTAAGCCATGAAAAGTATCTTGAAGAAATCTAAGCCTCAGTTTTAATCACAAAGTTAACATTCCCATTTTTTCCTGGCAAGAGATGAGAGGGTTTCCTGTCTGTGCTCGTCTTGAGAAATGTATTTTCAAATGTGGTTTACAGCATTTGGCATACGATGAATACTCTATACTAAATAATTCATAAGTAGAGTCATATGCAACCCATTCTACTATTTCTTGCAAATAAATTATCATCATTTGTTTAGCTGAACAATGATCATGATCAGTACTTCAAAATTGTAAAGGAGTACACAAGTTAATAATAAATCATCTGTGCTGATTATAGATTGAAATGTTAAAATGTTGGATGCATTGGAGTAAATAAAATATATTATTAAAATTGAAAACATAAATGGCCAGCTCTTGGACTCTAGGTAGGGGAGAATAAACTTTTATTTCTGTTTTGACATTTGAGGTCATGAAAGAAGCCTTAAGAAATTTAAGAGGATAGAAATTATCTCAAGCACCACAATGGCATGAAACTAGAATTCAACCACAAGTGGAAAAAAAAATGAGAAAAAACTGACTGCATGGAGACTAAACAACATGCTACTAAAAACCAATGGGTTAACAATGAAACAAAACAAAACAAAACAAAACCTCAAGACAGTTGAAAACACAACCACACAAAATCTATGGGATGCAGCAAAAGCAGTCCTAAGAGGGAAGTTCACAGCGATACAGGCCTTCCTGTTTTGATATTTGAAGCTTTAGTTTACTAAGCTCTATTTTAAAAAGTCATCAACTTGGACTTCTAAGAAATCTGTGTTTTATTGCTATAAGATCAACAAGCAAAATTAAGATTATGCTAAAATGAGTTTTTATAAATGTCAGTAAGTTTTTATTTTAGAAAGTCCTTGAATGATAGGAAAATACTGTCATTTTTATGAAAGAAACACTTCTCAATTTTGAATAGGAAAAGTATTTTCCCTACAATTATAATTTACACTAGGATTTTAATGTTTATTTTGGTTGTTTTCATATATTTTTATAGATTGTGTGAAATTTGCTTTGCTGAAAATAAGAACATGATACTATCTGACAAAGATGAGCTTTAAAGAACATAATAGGCCAAAGTTCATAAAATTAATGTTAAAATTCACCCACAAATGTCGGAAGGAGTGTATTTATACATGTAACTGGCACGATTATTTAACTGGTAGAAAATTGCTGTGGTGGAGAGCTGGAAGCCATCTAGCCAATTCAAGACTGTTCCACATTGGCTCATACTTCTAACCATGATGGTTTTACAGTGGCCCTCTAACTGGAGTCCAAAGTACTAGTGTCATAAAAATCACAGTCTGGGTCACCAGTCTTGACCCCAGGGCAGGGTGATTAGCAGTCTCAGTACACAACTGCACTGTGGCTCAGGGCAGTGCAGTGGGCATGGATTAGCACACTATAGCCCACCTGATAGGTATAATCCTATTTTTACTTCCTTATTTACTGCCAGTTTTTGTAAATAAAGTTTTATTGGAACACAGCCATGCTCATTTGCTTATGTATTGTCCGTGGCTGCTTTTGGCAGAGTTGTATAGTTATAACGGAGACCACGTGGTGTCCAAGACCTAAAATATTTACTCTCTGCCCTTGACAGGAGCATTTTACTGTTCTTCCTTGAGCTCTCTGCCCAGTACTCAAATTCCCGCTGGGGGCTAGTGCCATTCCCTGGGTGTCTGCCTGCTTTGCTAGGAGAGGGAAGGGGAGATATGGCTGGGGGGACACCCCACACCCAGGCAGCCCTGCTGGCCACCTCTGGGGTCTTTACCTGTTGGAGCTTACTCTGCCACTTGGAGGTGAATTTAGAAGCTTTCTAAAGTACGTATCTGATCCTCTCTATCCATCTATCTCCTTGTTCCTTAATGCCCCTGGGGAAAAATCCACATTCTTTATCTCTGCCTTTTCGGGGTTGGCTGCTGTTTCTTTTGAATATCTTATTTTGGACACTTCTTTTTTAATTGTGGTACAGTTGATTTACAACATTGTATTAGTTTCAGGACACTTGTTATTTCTCCTTCTTAGCATTAATTAACTTTCTATTCAACCCCCAAACACACATACACACACACACACAGACACACACACACACACACACACACACAGACACACACACACACACACACACACACACACACACACCCCTCCCTACCTCTAACTATGGTGAACTTTTTTAGGAGTCCTAGATTGTGTCACACCTCCGAGCCGTAACATATATACATTTTGTCTGGAACAAATTTTACATTGCCCCCTTTTTCACCTAGAAAATGACTATTTGTCTTTTCTGTTCCTGCTTGTCGCCTATGTTTACTCCATGTAGTCTTTCCAACTACTCAATCCTGGGTTAAATGGCTAACATCTTTTGTTAGTTAAGATAATCTAAGTGCTTTAGCAGATTAGCCCCTCAATTAAGAATAAGTTTCTTTGTACAGCACAGGGAACTATATTCAATA
Organism: Camelus bactrianus; assembly: GCF_048773025.1. Taxonomy (NCBI): domain Eukaryota; kingdom Metazoa; phylum Chordata; class Mammalia; order Artiodactyla; family Camelidae; genus Camelus; species Camelus bactrianus. The sequence continues at coordinate 8,721,395 of NC_133575.1, forward strand.
TCTTGTAGTAACCTATAATGAAAAAGAATATGAAAATGAGTATATGTATGTATGACTAAAACATGATGCTGGACACCAAAAACTGACACAGCATTGTAAGCTGACTATACTTCAATTAAAAGTATTTTTAAAAGAAAATTAAAAATAAAAACTCTCATTGAGAAAAAAAAAAAAATAAGTAGCTTATTTCTTGTCCACTCGGAGCCCCTAACAGGTGTTCTTAATGGAGTGAGGGAGCTTTGCTACACACACTAAGTCTGAGCATCCAAAAGATGGAGGCTTTCTCATCTTCAATATGAGATTCAAAGTTGCCCTGCCCATCAAATTTCAGCTGACAGAGGAGAGAAATGGAGGAAGATTGGGTGGGAGGTTTGGAAGGGCCATGCCTGGAATTGAAGTATATCATTCTACACACACTCCATTAATCAGATCCATGGCCATACCTCATGGTGAGGCGGCTGGGACATTCAGTCTAGTTGTGTACCCAGTCTCTGCTAGATATCACATGCCCTACCTTGATAATAACATTTATTAACTATCTGGTAGATTGCACTTTTGTTCCCTATTCTTAAACCTTCCCTCAGTCCAAGCCTTTTCTATGTGACGTGACAGTTCCTCCTGTTAAAAGTGGAGTGACCTTCTCTGACTCATTGCTATTGGGCTTGTGACTTGCTTTGACCAATAGAACATGGGCAGGAGTCAGAGCATCAGTTTGGGTAGAAGGCCTTAAAAGGCAGTGTGCATTTCTTTTTTCCTTCAAACATTACTGTATGAAGAACTGCCTGGGTTAGCCTGCTGGTCCCAGAATATTCATGGCACAGCATCACAAACTGGTGAGCATGAAAACAGGTGCTTATTGTTGGGTGACACTGAGTTTTGGGGAGGTTTGTTATGCAGCATTATTATGGCAATAGTTGACTGTTACATATATTATAATTGAGTCCAGTTTGGAGTTGTGTCTTATTTATGAGCTTTTTGAAGGCAAGCCTCCTAAAGGCGGCTTTTATTAAACCTCTTGGTTCAGAGTAGATATTGAGTAAATATTTGGTGAATTATGAATGAATCAGAGTGAAAGCGTACTGTTCCACATGACGTCAAGCATTGATTGTCACAGATACGCCTGCTTCTGTACTTCATTCACCAGCTCCTGATTTTTAGGATTTGATGCCAGTGCTCATTTATTGTGCCTGTTGGACACTTGGCAGTGAATCACTGCCTCCCCCTGTAGTCTGAGACCCAGGCCTACATCTGGACCCAGATCCTCTCAGTCTCACATTTGTTTTCTATTCCTTTTTTCTGGTCCTGAATATGCTAGTCTTCAATTATACACGGTTTTTCTCTACTGCCGAGAGAGAAATATAAATAATGTTTGTAGCATACTTAAAGATTTGATAAGAGTTTTATGTTCTTAAATGTGATAGTAAAGAACCCAAGATCAGGATATCTTGCATTCAGAATATTGGGAAAAGGAAATAAAGACCTAGAAAGTGGAGTCCTCACTCTACGAAATAAAAGATACCGTCTTGTTAAAGTGCACATACTTGACCTAGAGTTAGTTTTTATATTGCCCTCGTAAAATGTAACACTAAATGAGCAACTTTTAAAAAATAGATCTATGAGGATTTTGCTTAAAAAGTTAACATGAAATGCAACGTGGCTGTAGGGAAAAAAGAACAAAGAACTGCTCTGTGTGCAGTGATATAGAAAGATCTTTGGATATACTTACTGTTAAATGAAAATTGTAAGGTACAAAACTGTATAAAAAGGAAGGAAGTTTAAGAAGGAGGGTATAGCTCAAGTGGTAGAGTGCATGCTAAGCAGGCATGAGGTCCTGGGTTCAATCCCCAGTACCTCCATGAAGAAAATAAATAAGTAAACCTAATGCTCTCCCCCTGCAAAAAAAAAAAAAAAAAAAAAAAAAAAAAGAAGAAAAGGAAAGGGGTTTAGTATGTATTTATTATATTTGCATAAAAATGGCCAGAAAGATATAACAAAAAACTAGTAACAGTATAAATACTGTAAAGTAGGGGTACAGAGGATTATGTGTGAAATGGCCTGGGTAGGCAGGGGACGTGAGTGAGTCCCCATGTCCCCATCCACACTTTATATTTTATTTTCTTTTGATTTTTGAACCCTAGGAATATATTAACTATCAACAAATCAATTTGAATTTCAGAAAAGTCATAGGATACCCACATAAATCCAAGGGTCTACATAACATTATCAACAGGATTTTGATGTAATTTTTCTGACTGTAAAAGTAAGATAACATTATTGTAAAAAATTTTGAGAATGTAGAATATATAAAGAAAAAAATATGTATAGGTATTTGAAACTCCACCAGCCAGATATAATCACTGTTCTCTATTTTCTTTAACCTCTCCATCTATTTTACATAGTTAATATCCTGTACATAATTCTGTACTTAGATTTTAAAAAATGTTATGATCTTATTAATTTTTATAAATATAAAATAAACAGCTACATATACCACAGTTTACTGAATGACTTCCTATTTAATTAACATCTAGATCCTTTCAAGTGTTTTGCTTTGGATAATAATGTGATGAATATCTTTATAGTGAAGTCTGTGGATTCCACAAGAATATTTTTTATGACATTAACAACAGCATATTGAGTATTTCAAAACTCATAAAAGTCAGGAGGTAGTTTGAGATGCCGTTAAAATGATATTTAAATTTTATGCTAAAATGATGGGCATTTTATTTCCTCAAAGATATTAAAGTTGACAAACAGTATTTGTCGTAGAAGTTAACCTAATGACAAGACTTGAGTCATTTGGTGACAGAGGACTTGAGTAATGGTGGTAGGAACTTCAAGTGGATTTTTAGCGATTTGAACCTCTGTTTCCTCACATTTGTAAAATAGGGAAACTATGCAATATTCCCTCTAAATTTAATTCTATTTCTGAATTTCTATCATTTTACCATAGAATAAGCAAATTCTAAGAAATGCATCTATGAGAACATAGATTAAAGTAGCATGAAACACTATGCAGCTATAAAATATAAAGAACAAGGGAACACTCTATGCAGTGATACAGAACCAACTCCAGGATGTCTTTATTAGGTGAACATGGTAAATTACACGAAATTTTGTATTTACATAAGAAAATACTGAAAGGATACATAAGAAACTAATAAAAGCGTGATTAGATTGGAAGCAAACTAGGGAGAGAAGAAAGTTTACTTAGACAAAAGAATGAAAATTGGCAGGGGAGGGTACAGCTTAGCAGGCATAAGATCCTGAGTTCAATCCCCAGCACCTACATTTAAAAAATAGAAAGAAAGAAAGAAAGAAAGAAAGAAAGAAAGAAAGAAAGGAAGGAAGGAAGGAAGGAAGGAAGGAAGAAAGAAAGAGAGAGAAAGAAAGAGACAGAGACAGACAGACAGACAGACAGACAGAAAGAAAGAGAAGAAAGAAAAGGAAGAAAGAAAGAAGGAAAGAAAGAAAGACCTACCCCCCCCCCAAAAAGGAATGAAAATTAGGTAAATATGATCCTCCAAAATATGATGAAATGTTGAAAAATCTGTTCTGGATGAAAATATAAATTACTGACTCAGACAGTTTTAACCTATAATTAGTTTTCTCTATTTAGGATGAGTGAAGCATAAGAGATAGTTTAATATATTAAGGGTATATATCAAAAAAGTATAATAGAAATTTCGTATCTATAAAATTTTAATGGTAATTTTATTAGCAAATTCAGATAAAACTGGAAGGTCATATCATTATAAAAATGATCTTATTCTTCATATAGAATTGAATACTCTGAAGCAGAATTCCTTCTGTTTTTATATCTAGATAAGTCTTTCTCTGATAGGAATATAAACAGAAAAAATGTTTTTTATTTGTTCCCCACCACCCAACAAAGAATACATGAAAGTTTTTTTAAAACTTAAATTTTACTAAATTCTTACAGCAGTCCTAAAAATTGTATCCTGATAATCCTCTCTTCACCAAAGGGGACAACTTGGTGTTTTTTGGAGAACCACGTTCTGGGGATGTTGATGGATGTTTCCATTAGGACTGTCATTTGATTATGATGCCATTAGTTCATAATTTGGCTTTCTGGTTGAGATCGTGTTGACAGGCTGATAGAGTGCTATTTAACTAAGTTGATGAAACACACATAGGAGGCAATAAAGTGCCCAGTCCGTCTCTACTGGTTAATCCTTTAGTTTATCTCACTGTACTACTGATGTGGTCATGTATAACTCCATAAACTTCCATTTCTCTGGACTAGAGTGATGGATTTAATCAGAGTCTGGTTACTTTAACTGTATGTATTAACATGCTAAAAAAAAAAGATCATCTGAACACAAGAAGATACATGCATAAAACTATACTGGGCATAACTCAGTTTTAATGCTGACCTAGAAGTCATTTCCAATTTTTTCCTGTGTCCTAGATCAGGGATCAGTGGTTGGCAAACTGCAGCCTGTGGGCCAAATCCAATCTGTTGCCTGTGTTTGTATAAAGCTGAGAATGTTTCTTACATGTTTAAATGCTTTTTCAAAGATCAGAAGAAGAATACTGTTTCATAACATGTGAAAATTATATGAAATTCAAATTTAAGTGTCCGTAAAGAAGTTTTATTGGCACAGCCACGCCCATCATGTGTTGTCTTTGGCTGCTTTCTCGATACAGATGACTTATAAAGTCTAAAACAGGTGCCTGTCTATAGAAAGTTTGCTGGCTCCTGTCCTATGTCATCAGATATTATTAAAAGTAGTTCTTGATGGGTAGAGAATCACAAATGAATATGTAGATACAGATGTCAATATATAAATATTTTCTATCTTTCTGGGCTTTTTTGGCAATTGTGCATAAAGAGAAGTTAGATAATATCACTTTGCACTTATAGGTGATTCTCTGTATGAATGTTCCTACCGTGAACAGTCCTTTCTCTTCCCAAATAGATTTTAAATAACTTGAATAGGAATTGCATTGTAAATGTTTATATCCTCCTGCTACGCTTGCTTTCTTTTCCAGAAAGATGTAATAACCCACACATGCTATGTAGTAAGGGATTCTAAGCCAAAGGGTGATAAACTCTTTCCTCTTTGTCCACCGGTTGCTTTGCTCTGATGGGTGAATGCTTTGAAGGGGAGTGTAAAAACCGCACTGAAAAAGTAGGCTTGCTTAAGAGGATAGAAGAAACAGAAGAGATCGTGGACCCCCTCGATCTATCAGCCCTCAAGGGTTATCCTACTAAAATGCTGTCTACTGTCTAGGAAGTGGACTTCAAAACTCCACTATATCTTGGGTATACTTAGTAGTTCATATATAACCTAAATAGCATCTATGTTTTAAAGTTTAAAATGTCATTCTTTTTATGCTTTCTTATTATGAGTTTATTGGTTAGGACATTTTAGCTGCAAGTAAAGGAATGCTTGAATAACCCTGGCTTCGACAATGTATTCCTAGAGGGGGTGGTTCCTGGAATGGGCTTCATTGACTCAAGCTTTCCTTCTCTCTGTTTCACCAGCTGGTTTCTTATTACCTCATGGTATAAAGTGATTGCCACAGCTCCAGGCATCATATCATCATATGACTGGGTTCAGGGGCAGGAAACAGGGAGTGTCTGGAGCACTGTGAGCATTTTCCTTGTGTGATTTTTTTTTTTTAATCATGGAGGACCACCTTTTGCAGAAGCTGAGGATCTTTCCTGAGTGTCTCCTTGACTAGAATGGATCACATGCTACATCTTGCAAAGGGCAATGTGATGTTTATTTCTGGCTCACTTTCCCAGAGATCCTAATCAGAGCTCAGAATCAGGGCTCTAGTAGTGTGGAAGAGGAAGGGAAAAGAAGTTGAGGAAGCAATCAGCCTGCAGTTCTTCTCCAGTATTTTCTCTTTTATTCAGAGCTGCACTTGGAGAACAGCAACAAGGCTGTTGTTTGCAGAATAAACAATTGAATTTTGGCAGTAGCTAACAAGTATCCATGTAGACACCATACTCATATTCCAGTAGAAATATATGACCCTTAGTGCATTATGATCACATTGAAAGTGTATTCGTTTAAGATGCTGTCATCAGCAGGTACTAGGAAACACAACCAAAATAGGTTAAAGGAGAGGACAGTTTATTCTCTCACGTAGAAAATCCAGAGGTAGGGCCATATAAGGGTTGGTAAACTGGTGTCAAGGGCTCTGGGTTTTGTTGTTTTTCTCATGTGTCATCTCAACGTGTAGACTGTACCTCTTGTGGTTGCAAAGTGACTGCAGTAGCTCCAGCTATCATATCATCACACAAAAAAGACCAAAGATGGGGAGAGGGGAGCAGGATATATTTCTTTCATGCCTTGGTTTTTGAGAGTGTGGTCAATTTTTCCAGAAACCTCATAGCAGAGTCCCTTGATCTTGCATTGTGCAGAATTACCATGGTGTCTCGTGTCTTTCTTAGATCTACCTGGTGAGGAGAATCACCATGGCTGGTTTAGACTTGCAGACGTTGGCAAACTACAATCTGTGGACCAAACACAGCCCACTATCTGTTTTTGTAAATAAAGTCTTGTTAGAACACAGCCACGCCCATTCATTTACATATAATTTATGGCTGCTTTTGTGCTACAGTGACTGAGATGAGTAGCTGTAACAGAGACCATATGGCCCAAGATAGCTTAAAATGTTTATCAAGTGACCCTTTACAGAAAGTTTGCTAACCCCTGGTTTAGAGACCAGTGGTTCTCAACTGGGGCAGCTAGTGGACAATGCCTGTAAGTGTTCTGATTGTTTATAGTTTTGGGGGCAGGGGTCCTGTGGGCGTATTGCAGGAAGGAACCAGGGATGCCAAGCATCCGAACATGAGCAAAACAGTTCTGTATAATGAAGAGTCGTCCCACTCAACATAGCAGTGGGGCAAACACTGGCTCCTATTAATTGAGTCAGTTTCTAGTACGAGAGAGAATCTCAGCTCCCACGACCCCCATCTCACCCCCAGCCCAGCCCAGGGCTATCTGAGACTCTGCCAGAGTGAGACTCTGCCAGAGTGAGACTCTGGGAGGAAAGGAAAGGAAATGACTGTTGGTTAGGCAGGCTCTGGAGAACAGAGAGGATTTGCTAAATTGATCTCCAGAAAGGGATGGTTACGTGGATACCTAGTAATTACCGGCTGACTCATCAGCTGATGACAGTGGTTGCCCTCATGAGGAACAGCTCGCAGTGCCGGAGTTTTCTGTGAGTGGGGTGTGCTACCCTGTGTTCTGATACCACAGGATCTGAGTTTACACGAACTGAAGAGGTCTTTTCTTTCCTGCTGTTCTATAATGAGCACATTATTTCCAACAAGAGTGTATTAATCGTGTGATTGAAGGTAAGTTTTTCAAGATAATTATAAACAATTAAGTAAATTTCAAGTAATTTTTATGATAAAACCAATTAATTTATTAGGCACTTGTGTTTGGGTATCACTGAAAATAATTGTACAATTGTGTATTTCTTATTCCTAACCATTTTGTCATTGACTGAATGAGGTATAATTGTTTATAGTAAAATTGTCTCAGCTATACCTTTTTGTCTATTTGTAGACATAATCACATTAAATGAAAGCATGGTGCTAAGTATGAAATATACACTAAGTGTTCTCATGGGTGGGCAGGTATAGATGTTTACATGTTAAACAAATCTGATGTTTGATGATTGCCTAGAGTATTGGAGTACTCTGATTTTTTTTTTTTAAACTAAAACCGACAGAAAGAAATTTGTTTTCCATTGTTACCTACTACACATATATCACATACACACATACAAAGGTTCACAAAGTATATTGGATTGAATACAGTCTGATTCTGTTCTGTTTTATTCTTTTTCATCTTTAAATTCTGCTGATTGTAGCCCCCGGAAGTAGCTTCATGAACCCTTCCCCAAAAATAAGTTGCAGCCCATGTTTAAAAAACACTAGGATGCATGATTTTTCCTCTCCTGGGACTAATCCCTCTTCTTGAAACATCACTTCTCTTCCTGTGGGAACTTCTCTTTCCCCACACCATCCGTGAACTACAGGAGTGGCTGCTGATTGTCAGCCCACGTGACCCAGACTGAGCCAGTGAGAGCTCTCTCCCAGCGTTTTTGCACCCGAGCTGACAAGGAGGGGCTTTGTTCCTCTATGGTGACAGCCTTTAAGCGTGTAAGCCCAGAGCTCCCTGTAGCCATAGGTGCCATCCCAGGGGACCTCTGGCCGAGAGCCTGAGTCAGCATCTAGTGAGAGGCTGAGAGAACTCTGGTGGCACCTGAGCTCTGGATCCAGCCATGCCAGAGGCTAGTGTGCCTTGTGGGTTTACTCATACAAGCGAATAGTTTGGGGTTTCTTTGTAATCTAGTCTAAGAAGGTTTCTGTCCTGAAAGGCCTCTAAGCAGGACACATCAACCAGGACAGACGTGGCGAGCCCTGGAGATGGCCGTGTATTGATTCCACAACAGGACCTGATAGGCGTAGGACCTTCTCTTGTATCTGGAGTGGCCTAAGCCTGTTGAACAGTACAGCCATTGCTGGCCTCAGTGAGTCCAGAAGAGAGTGAGAGGGCAAAAATGAGAAGGAAGGAGAAAAGGGGGGAGGGTAGGCAGGGAGAGATTTATTGAAAAAAAAAATTGATGTTATCATTGGTGGAGAAATCCATTTCCCCTGTAATTTTGCTTGTGCTCTTTTTAGTATCTGTGTAAATGTGCCTCCTGAGGACTCCTAAGGCTTGAGGGTGTACTTAGGTAGTAAATAAAAAATTTGTGGTTTGAATTGAAGATTATCAGACTGGGCTGCAAGATAAAGAAGTAGGTAAGGTTTCCAATAGCTGTAAACATCAGAAATATGTTTTCTGCAGAAAAAAATCTTTTCTCACTTGCCTAAATATGTGTAGTTGACTCTGTGGACACATTGACCCCTTGAGTCTGAGGTACCTTCTCCAAACTGCTGTCCTGACATCAGTGACACTTGTTATTTTTTTAACTGTTTGTCAAAGCATAATAGTTTTGTACATTTAAATCATAAGTGCATAGACTCAGTGAATTTTCCCAAACTGAATACACCCATGTAACAGTCACCTAGTTGAAGGATCAGACTATCACCTGAACTCTAGTGACCCTCCTTGGACCCTTTTCCTGAAGTTACTCACTTGGGTGATTTCCATCGCCATCAGTTAGTTTGGCCTGTCTTTGAACATAGTATATAAACAGAATCATATGGCTGTGTGTGGCTTCATTGACTCAAGTAATGCTTGGAGCCACACCTGTGTTGGTGTGCGGTGGTAGTCCACTTATTCTCATGGCCGTAGCGTGTTCCATGAAGACCCCGGTTGATTTATCCCTTCTACTGATGATGGCTCTCTGGGGCATTTTCGGTTTTTACATTGAACAAAGCTGTCCTGATCGTTCTTGTGCCTTCTTGTGATGATCCTGTGTGCAGATTTCTATTGTGCATATTCCTAGGAGTGGAATTGCCACCTCTGTAACTGTCTTTCGTAGTCACTCCTGTTTCTCTCTCCCCTCCCTAGACTGTAAATTCCTTGAAAGGAGAGAGTGTCTTACTCACCATTATCTAACCCCTATAGTTAGCAGAGAAGCTGTTGCATAGAAAATGCACAGACAGCTTAAACATGCCTGAAAGTGCTCCTGCATGAACCCTTTAACATCCAAGCTGGAACAGGACATGTTGGCCAGCCCGTCTGGATGTAATAAGTTAAGGTAAAGCTGCTGTAACAAAATAACTCCAAATGGTGTAATGTCTCCAATACCAAAATCCTTTATGTCTTGCCCTCATCAGGGGTCCTCCAAGTAGTGACATAGGTACCTAAGTTCCTTCTGTCTGTGGATCCGTCGTCTTCAGGGTGATCTTCAGTATGCAGCTTCCAAGACATTATGCTTGTCTGCATAAAGTAGGCTGATTTTGAAAGGAGGACAGAGTGGATGAGAAGGCACCCGTATCCCCTCTGCTCTCATGCATTAGTGAGAATGAGTTCTGAGGCTGGTTGGACCACACGAGATACTGGGAATCATAGTCTCGTGGGTATCTTGAGTAAGAGAAACTGATCTGGTGACTGGCTGGCCAGTCTCTGCCACAGAGTCCCTTCTGGAATTCCAAGGTCCTTCTTCCTGTTCTTACCCCTTTATTGGACTAAGAGCTTGCTGTCTTCTCAGTACTTTGTCCTCCTCTGAGGGGTGAGAGAAGTCTTGGTCAAAGGACTGCTACAGTTCCCCTCAACCGTCGCTCTAGGCCACCACTGTGTGTCTATAGTCCTTATAGACATTTGGCAGTAACATATCTCTCTTAGGCTGGAGAAGACGTGGATGAGAAATGCAGTCAGTTCTGCTATGATGCAATATATGTGTTCTTGACTTTACAGCATGATTGCAAAGTCATGTAATACAAAGCCACCAGGCTTGTGGGGAAAATGGATGAAGGGCATGGCACTTAAAATGTTAAAAAAAAGTCAGTGACACAACAAAAAAAAAGATAAGAAGCTAATAAAAATTCTAGTGCAGTTTTTCACAAATTAAGTGGTTAGGAAATACATGAATACTATAATGCATATGTCACTTTCCCTTGAAAAGCCCTGAAGTTGGCTTGTGGAAGTGGGCAGAGGCAGGGCTGCAGCTTGTATGTTACAAGGGGTGGAGGAGGGTGACCTGAAATCAGACGGGAGGTGATACCAGCAGGTGAGCCCTTGTGAACTAAGGTTGCTGCAGACCTTGAGGAGGGTGTGTCCGCGCATATTTTGTGTTCCTGTGCAGCTCTGTTCAGCTGGATGAAGTTTTCTGAGTTCATCATCCTTCTCCTCCATGAAATTGTGCATCAGCAAATGGGAAATTTGCATTGTGCTGGAGTCATTCCCTAATGTATCCATCCCGCTGAAACAAATTCTCACTTATAAAGTGGGAGTGTGAGATCACAGAACTGACTATACCAGGGTAGTGCAGATAGTTACAGGTAGGCACGAAGTGGCCTCTATTATTTGCAATAAAGTTCTGATTGGTACATATTTTCTTTTTTTTAATTCAAGGATAGTCAGTTTACAATGTTGCATCAGTTTCTGGTGTACAGCATCATGTTTCAGTCATCTATATACATACATATATTCCTTTTCATATTCTTTTTCAATATAGGCTATTACAAGATACTGATTTTTTTTTTTTTTTTGGTTTTTGTGGGGGGAGGTAATGAGATTTATTATTACAAGATATTGAACATGGTTCCCTAGAAACTTGTTTATCTATTTTATATATAGTAGTTAATGGCTGCAAATCTCTTGCAATTAGTATACATCTTCTTATATGTGATATTTTCACAGAATGTTTTTGATCCCCATAATTCTCAAACTGGGTAGCTTGCTACTAAGTAGTCAAGAATCGACTGTAATTTGGAAACTATTGCTACTAGAGTAATAAGCTCATTTCTTTCTATTTCAGGTGTTTTCCTCTGTGTTCTTTTCAGAGCAGCCTTTCCTCCTCATTGGTAATCAACATAGCTCATAAATAACCCCTCCTTTAATGATTCCTCTGTGGCTTTCCTTCCCTTTTATCTACATGAAGATGACTCTCTTTTTTCCTAATACTGCTCCAAGATACAATTATCTTCTTTGAAAGGAAGGCAGAAGGATATCACACTATTTAGAATACCCTTGTGTCCAAAGTAAATGAAAATTTCTGGTACAAAATAGGCCAGTTTTATATTGTGTTATTTTTATTGACTGCAATAATTTTTAGGGCCTAGAATATTAGTATAATTATGAAAACTGGTAATAACCATGCTTTTCATACTACTAGAAATGTTAATATTAGTATTAGTAACAGCATTACTAATATTGTTACTAGTAATAATATTAGCATTAATATCATTACTTAATTCTGCAATTTTACTATTACTACATCTTCCTATTTAAATTAGTAATTATTTTACCACTTCCAAAACCTATGGGTGATATCCTTCGTAACTGCTATCTAGTTACTACTATTACTACCATGACTACTGCTGCCGCCACTGCTGCTTCTGCTCCCACGACTACCTAAAGTGTATGGAAGGCTCCCTGTGTCCCAGACACTTGCCTAAGCATTTTCTCAGCAATCATTCAGGTATTTGATTTTCACAATAACCTAGTGAGATAGCTTCTACTGTTAGTCCCAGCTTGCTAAGGAGGACACTGACGGTCACAGAGGATAAGTAACTAATTTATCCAAGGAAGAAGAGGACTCAGGATGTAACCATCGTGTCAGAGTCCCACTTGTAACTACTTTCTCCACAGCAGAAATTAATGCCACTTTGATGTGCTGTCATCATTTGCCTCCTATGATCACATCGACCTGCCTTTATAAATAATAATACTATCCTATAGCAAAGAGGATATTTATATTCTGTGCTGGATTTTATATATTTCCAGAGGTAAAAGTCTCATTTCCAACAATGTGGGTATTAATGAAAGTAGTTTCTTCCCTCTTTTTTAACGCAGTATGATTTTTATCATCACTATCAAAGGAAATAGAGCAATTAAGCATTCCAAAAATCCCGAGTAACCCTCTTTCCAGATACCCATCATATTACATATTCCCTTCTTTCTTTTGAACCTATACTGCCTTTGTAGATTTTATTTCTGAAATAAAATGAATGCAATCCACTGAAAAGAACAGTAGCTGTCATGAGATGTCAGAGAATATAAAAAAGTCTGCATTGTGGAAGTAATCTGAAATTGCAGGTAAAACCAGTTATTTTCCTCCTGGAATAATTGTTGAAGGGTCTGATTAAGAATTCTCACTGGCATGTATAATTAACTCCAAAGTGGGAACAGGTTTCTCATATTTAACAATGTTTATCCAGTTGGGAACAATGTAGAACTGAGAATTAATTAGGTGGAGTTGTGTGGTCCATTTTGGGCAACACCATATCAAGCCCAAGAAAGGTGCTGGTGGTTTCTAAGAACAAGATAAAGAGCCTTGTAGGAACAGCAGCTTTGAAATTAATGTAGCAGCTTCTTGGAACAGGTGTGGTTATGTGGGGCATGTTAGCTGGAAGTCCAGATTTCCCACTCACAGTGCAATAGTAAATTGAATCCAGACTGTTCTATAAGGAGATGCATTTTTTTTGGTGACTTGCTTCCTGTTTATCGTTTTCAATGACATTTACAATTAGTGCCCTTGAAACTGAGGACCACTAGTGCCAGGGAAAATTAGTCTGTGTAGCAGTGAGTCACAGTGGTGGTAACATATGCTTTGGGATTCGCTGCCCACCACAGACACCCTGACAGCAGCATCTGGGATTCAGTCCCAGGCAAACCTGGGAAGACTCCTCCGCTTCCGTCCCTAGCAGGTGGTGTGTCCCCTTCCCTGTGGTGAACATGGCATTTTTGGGTCAGGGAGATTCCTTCTTGACCCAGCACGCAATCTGCTTATGTTGCAAAATGGTGACATTTGATAGATTTCTTTTCCCTCTAACTTTAAAGGTTATGATGAGCCATAGACGTTACCTAGCTACAGTCTTCACCTTTGTGAATTTCTCCACGACGGAAATGTCCAGATTCATTATGTTCAGTAAGACTTTTCCTTCATCTTACTGTGAATTTCTCACTAATAACATCTTTTGATGCCTCCTCCTCAGGTCACATCATGAAAAGAGGAGGAAGGAAGGAAGAGAGGGCACATTTTTGTGCATTGGTGAAAATGAAATAGACGGTTGTTAGAAGATGGTTTCCAAATGATAAATGGAGCCATTAGGTTCCAATTAGGGACTGTAACCTCCCCAGTATGTGGGTGGCTCACAACAGAGATATCTAGGATCCAATGATACTTGTTGGTGAGATTTTCTCAGGACTTTGAGCAAGATAAACTATTCCAATTATTCTTTCTCCTTCTCTGCAGTCGTATTTCTCCCTGTGTTTCCCACTCTTTGGGCTTTATATTATTGCTATTATTTTTTGTTTATATGCTCATTATGTGATGATTCTTGATTGTCATAATTTTTTACAATTGGGTTTATTGGTTCCAGTGACCTTTGGGCGGAGGGGAAGTTGTACTTGAGACCTTGTGGTTTCCATGTTTGGTTTTGATAGCAGCCTTCACTCTAAGTCTCCTGACCTTGGCAAATTGTAGCCATGAGGGTTTTTGTGCAGTGCCAGACCACGTTTACACTTTTCAATGCACTATCCTTTTTTCGTCTAAGATAACACTTTCCAAAAAGAGACTTCAAGGGCTCCAGCATATGCCAGGTGTAGGACAAGCACTATTGGTGGTAATTTTACCACTCTTTCCTAAGCAACCAGTGCACGTTGATGGGCACATACAAAAGACACAGGCCTGCCTTTGATTACTTGCTAGCAGCATCAACGGAATTTGGAAAATGTAAGTAATTATCAGGGGTGCCAGCATTTGGCTTGTAAGAGACATTTTTACAGTCTCATGGGATTTGGTTTCACTTGCAGAAGTGGTTTTGTGCATAGACTGTTGCCTTCCAGTGAAGAGAAGCAAGTAGGGTAGTGGATTTTTAAAGGGAGAGGGAATGAATATCAAGGGGACCTACTGAGAGCTGGAAAAAGTCCCAAGGGAACCAATTTTAGTCAGGCTAGTAAAGACTTCTTATGTGACTCAGGGAGGGAAGTGATTCCTGTGGCCAGTGGAATGGTTCAGAAATGGTTGTGAAATAATTCCAGGCAGGGGGACAGGGTACTTACTTTTTATGGGAAGATGGTATAATGGCCTTTCCGGCTGAAGCACCTGATGTCCAACAGCTACTGGAGCCATGTGTACTACACAGGCAAAGAAAACTTAATATTAAAAATCTTTTAAAGGAAATAAACTAGTCTCCCAGGAATAAATAGAACACGTCATCTCTGATGAATGATAATAATGTTTTTGAGTAACTCAGTGGTTCTCAATGTGGGGAGGGAAGACTATTGTGCCACCAGGGGGCGTTTGGCAGTGTCTGGAGACATAATTTTTGTTTGTCACAATGGCGGGGGCAGGGCTGAAGGAGGTGGTCGCTACTGGTATCTAGTGGGTAGAGGCCAGGGATGCTGATAAATATCCTGCAATGCATGAGACACTGCCATACAGTGAAGAATGATCCGGCCCAGAAAGTCAGCACTGCCAATATTGAGAAATCCTGGTCTAAAGGTTTAGAGGAGGCAGAGCCCACAGATGGGAGATGCCTGGGCCCCCCAACATCTGTGTAGAGCAAAAGACATCCACACACTTCCCCCACCCCTCTATAATTTCCTGGAGTGGGATAGTGAAAACTAACTTGGGCTGACTTAAGCCACTGATACTTTGGGATTGTTTTGTTATGGCAAATAGCCTCTCCTGCTAATAGAGATTCAAAGCTAGATTGAAAAAGAATTCTAACCTGCAGTGTGATCAGAATGCCATATGCATGCAGCTTACCTGAATGGCACACAAGCTGACTGTGATGCCATCAAAGACAAAACAGTAGGAGAATAAAATTCAGAGAGCTTTTTAAATGCTCATGGTGAAGCAGGGGGAATAGATTTTATTAGAGAGTAAAGAAGTGTAACTTTCTGAAAGTTATTTTGCACCCTTTGGAGAATTTTAGAAGGTAAAGACATTGATTCTTTATCACTTTATTTCATGTCAAAGTGTTTCTTTCATCTTCTTTGACAAAGCACATCCCTAATACAACTATTAAACTTACTATTCATGATGAGACTTGTATTTTGACTCACGTGGAGGTAGCTTTCTAATGCCAGTAGACAAGAATGTTAGAAGAGAGAGTAATAAAGAAAGAAGGTAGGAATATGGATATGTCAGAAGACTGCTTAGGTAAGTAGCAATTAGTGAAATCTAGAAGAAAGGGGAAGCACTTATCGGTATGATCCCCTGAAACAGGAAGGAAAGAGGTGATGGGAAACAAAGCTGCTGAGTTTTTTTTTTTTCCTTGACTGGGCAACAATTGGTATCACTGGCATATAATATCAAATTTCATGGAATCTATAAGAGTTCATCAGTTGCTAGACATCGTTATATGTGTGCACTGGGAAATGAAGACATGTTTTCTCACTTTGCTCATCAGTTGGCAGATTGGCTTGGAGGCCAAATCCGGCCCCACTCCCTGTTTTTATAAATAAAGTCTTATTGGCACACAGCCACACCCATTTACATTTTGTCTGTGGCTGCTTTCCTGCTACAGTGGCAGAGCTGAGTAGCTGTAGTAGTGGACGGAATGGCCCACAAAGCTGAAAATGTTTATTCTCTGGCCCTTTACAGAAGAAATTTGGCAATACTTTTACTTTTGTATTTCTTGAGTTAATTTTTAGACTTAGGCATAGATTTTAATCATATAATACTTTGGTTTGCCTCTATTTCACTTTTTTGTATGCACAATTTAGGTGAGGTATTCCTCAAACTTTTTTATATATAAAACATAGAGCTTGACCCATATAAATCACTTTTCAATGTAGTAATTGATGTCCGTGGTTTTCCACAAAATATTTTCCTCCATGCCTCAGAAAGCTCTGGTGATGCAGCATTTCTTGAATGAGTCCTTCATTATTGCCTTAGGATTTTCTTCTAAGCTGCTTAAACCCTTTCTGCCTGCTTTGTGGCAGACACTTTCTTCATCTTCCCAGAAGTTTTCAACAAATTTTTTCAACAGCAATGACGTCTCCTCTTTCCTTCCTCAAATGGACTTTAAATAGTTTTTGGCTGAAATGAGGAGGAATTGTGATTGTCCAATCATGATGCTGGGAATAATCAACCAATTGTGCTTCCTCTAAGAAAGCAGGGATTCAAAAATGCCATTTATTATAAGATAAACCTGGAGACTTTAAAGTGGGAAAGGCCTGTGCTTCTTAGAATTCATGAAATATGTTAGCTTGTTTGTTTCCCAGCAGGTGGGGAATGGCTCGGTTTCTGGTTAATTGAGGTGAGAGAAGGAACAAAGAATCCAGTCACGTGTTTCTGCAGGTCTTTTGTAAGCCTGGCACTACTTGTATACTTGAGATGTTCTGTTCATTATTTGCTTTACTTTATCAAGCTAAATAGACTTCTTCCCAAGGCTCAAAGTGAAATCTCATGGAAATGGTCTTCATGAGTCTCTGGATTTGAAGCTGCCCCACTCTTCCCGGGGCTGCAGTCATTCCGATTGATGCTTGGCGGCAGTGACGGGCATTGGGCTCCCTTGGCTCAGGCCGCTTGGTTCTGGAGCCTAAATCTGGAGTCACAGGATCTGACTGTGAACTTTACAGATTAACTCATCTTTGTCCTCTTTCCTGTGTATAACATCAGTGTCCTGTGATAGTCTAGAAACCCCTTGTTGGGTTAATAGGCTGAGACACTGTTTTGCATGGCTTTCCATTCACTGGTTTGGTTCAAAGGGTTGCGCCTAATGAGCAGGTGTTTCCACTCAGTCTCAGATTTCTAGCTGCTGGGGTGCACTTCAGAGAAGTTGCCCACAGCGAAGGGTTGTTAGCATCTAAGGGTCTTTTCTTCTTGGTCTCAGGGCACCCCAGTATTTGTGGTCTAGAAGCCCCTTTTTTATTTCTCTGGCAGTTGGGGTCCTAATATTTTTTGTAACACCAAGTGCAGTGGAGGAAGGGCTGCTAATTTCCAGAACTCTGCTTGTGGATGAGACCCTGAAAACTGAAAAGGCAAATGATTCAAGACAGCAAGGAGCCTAGCAAGAGCAGGCAGCCTTGAAATGTGCCATGGAAGAACCATGGGTTGACCTGAGGGCCTCTCTACTGATGGTACATCGCAGTTTGGGCTGCAAGTTCTATTTTTTTTTTCTTCTTTATGCCAGCTGTGGTTACATAAGCAGCTTTCATAATGAGAAATAAAGCTTTTGATTTTCCTATACTTTGCTTTTGTGGGCTACCGGAGGTCTTTGAAAGAGCCGAAGCCATTTCCCCCAGCAAAAACACAGCAGAGAAATCGTTTGCACTTGAGAGTAGAGCTTAGTGTGTGTGCTTCTCACTTGTTCCCGTTGAAGAGCTGCCTTACAAGTTGGCAAGATACCGGAGATAAAAGGCAGGGTTGCAGGATTGCAGTAGTTACAGATTCCATTTTCAGGGCCCAACACAAGCAAGCAAAAACTGTTGTAGACTCAGGAGCCAAAAACTGCTTGAGCTATTCTCCATGCACTGATAAGCATCACACCACCAGGCCACCACACTGAAGGGTAGAGGCTTCTTGGGTTCTTTGACTTGGGGAAACAAAGAAGGTCATATCAACAGTTAGTAGAGACTTGGGGATGAAAAAAGGTATTAACAAAGCGAAACCCAACCTGGCTCTGGGCTAGGGCCCCAGGGTTTCGCTTCGGGTTGTACCATGAGTCCTCATTGCCAGTTATCCCCTCCCATCACCCCAAACAGAGACATACATTGGCTGAACCCTTTAGTCCTTTAGTGCCACTCTCTTCCCTTGAATTCCTCCTGGCATAGAGAACTGCTGCCCTGTCCAGTCATCATTGTCCAATACGGGTACGTGCTTGATGCTTGGGGTTAGTCACGTCTTAACTGATGCTCAGGATGTCTGTAGAATAGTCTGGTTTGGTGCTGAACCGGCAGGCTCCAGTGCCTTTGTTAAGGCCTTGTCTCTGGGATGAAGGGATGTTCACATCTCAAGTACCTTGGCTTCTGCTCTGTCCTTAGAAACCATTTCAACAAGACTTTCCCCTGTGTACACATCAAATTCACCTTGGAGGGCGTGTTGACATGCAGGCTGCTGGGCCTGTTCTCAGGGATTCAGATTCAGTAGGTCTGGGGTAGGGCCTGGGAATTTGTCATTTGTTCCCAGAAAATGCTGATGCTGCTGTTCTAAGGACCACACTTGGGAATGGAGAACAAGAAGAGAAGAACAAGGAGGAACTGGAACAAGGAGAGTCTGAGGTGGGAGAGACCCACGGTGGCTGGGTCTGAGCAGGGAATACAGGGGGCCTCTAGGAGTTGACTCTAGAAACTGTGGACAGAGCACAGCCACGTCTTATCGTGGGAAAGAACCTTTTCCTTAAGGCAAAAGTTATCTGCAGGGATGCGACTCTGCCTACAGCCACTTTCTTATTTACCACTCCTGCAGTTGCAGCATTTCAAACCTTTCCTGTACTAATTACAGTCTCCCCTTTACATTTGCATCGCTAAATGGTCCGTTCAAGCAGCTTTTGCCAAATCAAGTAATCCTCTGTCCAAAACTTGTATTCACTTTCTACCCAGAAGAACCTCAAACGGCTGCAGCTCTTGGTTCCAAAGATATAAAATCCAAACTTCGGGCTGAACCCAAGCTCAAGGTCTCTATGACTTTTTCTCTGACCCGAAGTTTCTGGAAATGGGAAGGTTTCCTATAATGAGGAAGCCTTAAGTGACTTCTGCTGAAAATAGCTGTGGTTGTATGAGGCAGGTAATTGGAAGATATTAACAGATCCTGCACCCAGAGCGTAGTAGTAAATTAAATCTGGGCTGTTCTCCAGCAGATATATTTGGAGCACGGCATAGCCTCCTTGCAACCAACCACAGTGGGGTGTGGTGCTGAGACAGAGGCCACAGGTGTACTTAGACATCTTGCTCCGGGGATCACCAGCTTTCCCCTATGGTAGTGTGTCAGTGGGGCTGAAAGAAAAATGGCTTTCGTATTCAAATTCAAGGAGAGCCAGCTGAAGAGAAGGGCATCTGAAGCATGAGCAGAATGTTGGGAAGTAAGGTATATGAGGAAATGCCACATTTCTCTCTTTTCCTAAATTGAATTCAACCTGGCTCAGCCACCACCTGCCTGACAGGAGGGATGTGCAGGGGAGAGGGTCCCCGCTCCTACGTTTTGGCTCATTTAGAATTCCAGGGATTAAGAATGCCAGGACCATTTGAGTGGGGCCTCTGTTCTTCATTTCGTCATGACTGCTGCCAGGATGCTCAGGGTCTACACTGGCATTTGGGCGCCTTTGCTGATGGCCTGCACCTTCCCTGCAGCACACAAGGCCACAGATTTCAGTGGTCTTACACTAAGCTATCGCCCCATGGTCCCAGAAGACACCTACTACCTCTGGGGCTCGGTCTGGGGCTGAGACCAGGTCTCTGAGTCTCCAGGGCTCCACTGTATGTGGAAGCCACCAACTGGGGGACTCTCCCTCTTCGTGGTCTGGGTCAGTCCCTCTTTCCTCATCCTTCCGAGTCTCTTCTAGCTCTAGACCTTCACAGGCTTCGCCTTTAGGATGAGGGTCAGCAGATCTCTTGGTCAAGGCCAGCTTTGCTGACCACGTAGTCTGTCACAACTCCTCAGCCCTGCCATTGTCCTGTGAAGGCAGCCACAGACAGTTCACAAAGGAATGAGTTTGGCTATGTGCCAATGAAACTGTTTCCTGGACACTGAAATTTGAATTTCATATAACTTTCATGTGTCACAAAATATTATTCTTTGATTGTTTTCAACCATAGAAAAATATAAAAACTAGTCTCATCTCATGCAGGAGACAGTAGTGGGTGGTGGGCCTGATATGCTGGTGGACTGCAA
Source organism: Camelus bactrianus (assembly GCF_048773025.1). Lineage (NCBI taxonomy): Eukaryota > Metazoa > Chordata > Mammalia > Artiodactyla > Camelidae > Camelus > Camelus bactrianus. The sequence continues at coordinate 8,741,843 of NC_133575.1, forward strand.
TTTGCTGGCCCTTGCTTTGAAAAAAACCAATGTTTTTTTGACTCTCAGGGGCTGTGGGCACCGAGATGGCCAGGAGAGGATATAAACAATTCCTCAGGGTTTTTAAAAAACATAATTTCAAATCACTCTCTGCAGGCTGGCCCTGGTCTTTTCTCAAACCCAGCTCCTCCTTCCCTCAGAGACCCTTTGTGTTACTCTGACACATCACATCTGGCAGAATTCTCTGTTTGTGGTCCTCCAACCTTGGTGTATGTCAGACTGACCTGGAGAGCCAATAAAGGACACCGAGGCCCACAGAGAGCGCCTGAACCTTTGTAGTTTTACCAGGTTCCCCCAAATGATTTTGATGCCCACCCAATTTTGAGATCCATTGGCATCAGTATGTTTTGTGCTGTGCTGCCCTCAAAGCAGCTGTTCTCTTTGCCTGCGCTAGTTTATCTCCTTCTTTCCTCTGGTCCAATTAACCGGACTCTTACTTATCTTCTAAAAACGTACATCAACTGACAGTACTTCTTGTCAGACCCCCTGGGCCCGATCTTACTTTGAGTTCTTAAAGCAAGCTGCGTGTACCTTTATGATGGTGCAGTTACCAGACGTTTCTTTGATTGAATATCTAGGTGCTTGTCTTCCAAATCAGGACATAAGCTTCTAGACTGGACCTTTTCTCCCTGATCTTTTATTTATAACCTCCTATCCTACCAGACATATAAAATAGACTCAATAAAAGATGGTGATAGGAATGAATGAATGAATATATCCAGAGAATGGAGGGCAAGTGATAAAAAATAGGCAGGACATAAAAGGCATGAATAAATAGAAAATTGTAGTATTTAGATCTTGTTCCCCAGCTTTTATTGTGAGCGGTGCTCTATCTGGGCTGATTTTGCCTTCTCTCAACTTTTAAATCTAGTCGTTGCACTTGTTAGTTAGTTCACGCTCATTAAATGCCCTGGACCAATGATTCTCGAATTGTGGCCCCTGGACAGCTTTCATCAGCCTCACCTGTTGGAAATGCAGCTTCTGGTGCTCTACCCCAGATCCACTGAATCAGAAACTCAGCCAGTGTTTTAACAAGTCCACCAAGATATTCTGATAGCCCCTCAAGTTTAGTAACCACCATGTTTAGACCACTGGTTCTCAAACTTGGCTACATGTTGAAACCATCTGGGGAGCTTTAGAAAATACTGATACTTGTGCAACCCCCTGCCCCTACTCCAATGATGCGCTGGTAAATGGTTAACAATGGACTCCCTGGAAGATAAAGAGCCCTGATTTATAGTCTCTGCCCCTTTCTGTGGTGTAAATTCTCCCACACTTGCCAATTTCTAGCTATGATCATTAATGTCACTGAACACAGAGTTGGGAAGACATGTGCACTATTGGCTCTTATAGGAGCTGCTGAGAGTCAAGCCAGCTTCAGCTCATATTGGTCCCATCTCCAGAGATCCAGATCATATGATCCAGGTTGTGACCTGGGCATTGGGAGTTTTTAGAAACGCCCCAGGTGATTTCAGTGTGGAGCCAAGTTTGAGAGCCATAGCAGTAGAGGACTTATGAAGTAAATTTTTAGTGAATATAATTCCTCTCACACAGCCATGGGCAAAATACTTCCCACTCCTTTGATTTAATCCCTTCTGTACTATGACGATGCAGGTTCTATAGGGAAGTCACTGATTTTCAAACCAAGGGAAAAAAATTGTGTAAGAATGTTATACATTTCTCCCAATTTTATTCTCAAAAAATGTTTGTGTAAGTGTGGCTAAATGTGATGTTAAAATCTGTATAATTAAAGTCAAATTTAGCTCCCATTCAATAGTTTAAATCAAAATTTTAGATCATAAAATGTTATGTTTGAGACAAGATAATTTTTTCCTCACTATGCAAGTATATTTCAAGACAATATTGGCCTGAAACCAATTCTGAACGTTTATTATTCTAAACATTCAATTAGTGTGATATCTAAACTGAAGCGAAACAGCAATGTTTTGTATTCTGAACATTAGAATAAACTACAATTGGGATATATCATCCATAAAAGGCACAGAAAATTTAAAGAAAGGTGGCATTTTGAAAAACCAAGTACTGGGGAAAAAGGTAAACCATAAGATGATTTTCCATGTGGCTTGCCATAGTCATGTTTGAAAAATGCAATTTCTCAGATCCTTGGGAAGAAAAATGGCTTAATGAGAGCAACAAATAAAAAATTGATTAAAATTAAAATGAATCACTTATTCTAGAATGACATTGGTTTTCTCTAGATGAATAAAAAGTAAAAAACCATTATGAGTGGGTTATTCTTCATGTACTTAGATAAAATCATCACTAATGAAAAGATACCATTAATTAGTATCCATTAAATACAAATAAATCTGAAAATTTCACCAACTGGATTATAGGTGATAGTCATTAACTGGATCTTAAACCAATTATTCATTCCAAAATCTATGTGTGGTGTAGAGGGAAGGTAGATGTGGTTTTCATGAAACAAGGCTGACCAAGAATGGATAATATTGAAACAGGGTGACAGTCACATGGAGTCACATTCTCTATTTTTATATGTGTTTGAAATTTACCCTAATAAAAGTTTAAGTTATTCATTACAGTTTTATTATTTATACCTGGTTTGCTAGGCAGAATGGAAAATACAGAAAAATGCAAGAGAGTGGTCTAGCTCTCAAGATACAAGGAAAAATAGACATGTTCTGACTCATTTATCTGGCAGTTCATGTTCATACATTTTTTAGATGAATGGTTACTGCTTATAGTGTCCAAACTTTGAAAAGCAATTGTAGAATGTTTTCCAATATATTCCTCCTGCCCTGTGTTGGTGTAATGAATATATTTTGACCTTTTCTTGATAGCTCAGGTCATTCTCACTTTAGACATCAATCTGATCTGTGCTGTCTATGGTGATTGCCTTGGAGGCTGTTCCTTCAATCCACAAAGATTTACTGAGCGCTGATGATGGGCCAGGAGCTGGGGTGTAGCACTCAACAAAGGAGACTAAAATCCCTGCCCTCCGCCTACTTACATTCTTCTGGTGATTGAGATGTGTAGTATGGCTCAGGTGAGGACTTTGAGTGAGAGGATCTGTCAAATAGGTCAGAGTTGTATACTTTTCCTGGCTCTCTTATCTCTTCTTTGTAGTTAATTTCATTTAGCTCCTTTCTCTTTCTGAATTATGATTTTTGTTACCTTTCAGTTTGCCTACTGTGAGTGATTTTTAAAAATTAATCTATTTAGGCCTGCCTGCCCAGCATTCAGGTCATGGCTGCTATAATCCACATGATATGATCACTAGGTTTGTTATGAATGTGTATAAAATGAGATACCCTAGGCTTTGAATAAATTCCTGAGTTGTGGCTGGGTGTGTCTTGTCTTACTGACTCCCACCTCCCCATCCCCACCCCATCAATTACTTTTGTATTTCCGTGTCTCTAGATAGCTGAGATCTCTAGATGCATGACTCATTCATTTCGCATTTAAAAAATCGTTATTCAGCACCTACTATGTGCCAAATACTATTCTAGGAGCTGGGAAGACAGGATCTAAAATGAACATGGTGCATGCCCTAAGAGGTTGGGGAAGGTACAGGAGTTTGAAATACCCTGGGTTAGATGGAGAAGCCTTTGCAGTGGTACCTCACCAGGCTGGGAGTGAAAGGAAGGCTTGGGAAACCTGGAAGGGGATGGGATTGCATTTACTGATGGACTTGTAAATTTGATATGCCTCTGAGAAATGCACGGATACAGTTGGAATTTCCGTTATGTCTTGTTGCCTAACAAACCTTCCTAAAACTTAATGACTTAAAGTAGCAATTTAGTATTTCTCACAATTCAGTGGGTTTTCTGAATAGTTCTGCTGCTGGTTTTGCTTGAGCTCACTCATATGGCTGCATTCATCCAGGACAGCAGCTAGACTGGAATGTCCAAGAAAGCCTCACGTGCCTGTTTGGCAGGACTCTCAGCTGTTGGCCGGAGCCACTCGATTCTTCTCCACGTGGTCTCTGAACCTGCAGAACACTGGATTGGCTTCCTTTCATGGTTTCAGGGCAGCATTCCAAGGCTGTGGAGGCCGAAGCAAGGCCTTTTTAGGTCCAGCTTTAGAAGATGCATAATGTCATCTCAACCGCAATCTTTTGGCCAAGCACTTCCCAAGACCAGCCCATGTTTGGGGGATTGGGAAATTGACTCATTCTCTTACAGGGAAGAGCAACAAAGGCACCTTGCAAATGGTCTTTGCACACAGGACGGGAAGAATTCATGGCCATATTTTGTAATCTACCACCGTTGCATAGATGCTTCTGAATCTCAAGAGAGTAATTTGGATGGAAGACCGAGATTTGGAAGTTATCAGTGTTTAGATTAGAGGCTTGTAAATCCTGGCCGCACATCAGACTCCCCTGTGGAACAGGGACAGTTTTCCATATGCTCCACATGCAGTAATGGCAATTCTTATGCAGGAAAGAGATGCCACAAAACGTTGGGTGGGAGAACAGAGGGCTTCATAGAGAAATGAAACTTCCTGGACATCAAGGAGTGAAGAATCCAACCTCACTTCCTGAAGTGATTTCATGTAAATTAGGTCAATAAATTGGCCTTCATTCCTAGTCATAACCACAAAGTTCAGTGCCCACCCCGGGATTTATTATGTTTAATAAAGAATTTGTAATAAAATGAAAACTTAATGAATCCCTAAATACCTTCTGTAGTGTTCTAGTTTGCATACTGTCTTGCAACCTAGCCCCCTTTTTATGGTATATTTGTTTCTTTCCCAGAAATCTTTCAAACCTGAGCCGGGTTCAAAGCCCTCATTTGCCGTTAGGTATCAGGGACAAGATAGACTTCAGCCTGTCAGTCATCTGTTGGTATTGGATACCAGAGAAATGAGGGTGTTCTCTCCAGGCAGTTATGTATATGACAGCCCTGCAGGAGCCTTGAACAAGAAAATGTTGCGTAGAGAGCATGGAACTTTACTATTTCTTAGTGTTCTTAACTCTTTAATGCTGTCCTTTCCAGTACAGTAGCCACTAGCCACGTGTAAATTTCCATTCAAATTTCAATTCACTGAGTTACATCAGATTAAAAATGGAGATCCTCAGTTGAACTAGTCACATTTCAAGTGCTCAATAGCTACACGTGGCCAGTGGTCACCATCGTGAACAACGCAGACATGTAGAACATTTCTAGCAATGTGGAACAGCAGTGGATAGCACTGCTCTGGCATTTCTTGTCCAATTAGAAATAAAACTGGGAATGCCAGTGTTAGATCTCCACGTTGTGGGTTAGAATTAAGGGTGAAGGGTAATTTCCTTTGCGATCTAAAATAAATCTAAAATGTTGCAATGCATTATGGATCAATTAAAATAGATTTTAGGAGACTGGGGATACAGAGTACGATACAATTTTGAGACTATTTGCCTGTGAATTTTTAAAGTTTAGATGTAGGTGACATAGTGATGAAATTAAAGAAAATCTCACCAAACTGAAACAAAGGGCTCAAACTAATGAAGCAAAATCTAACAAGGATAAATAAATGTTTGTATTGTTGGTTTAAATCAGGGATTGGCAAACCTTTTCTGTAAAGAGCCAGATAACAAAGATTTTTGACTTTGTAGGCCAGCTAGTTTGTTGTAACTGTTCCACTCTGCCATCATAACATGAAAGCAGCCATAGACCGTATGTAAAAAATTAAACATGGCTTTCTTTCAATACAATTTAATTTACCAAAAGACCGTAGTGGAAGGAACTATATTCAATATCTTATAGTAACCTATAATGAAAAAGAATATGAAAAGGAATATATATGTATGTATATGTATGACTGAAACATGCTGTACACCAGAAATTGACACAACATTGTAAACTGACTATACTTCAATTAAAAAAAAAAAAAAAAAGAAGAGCCAGTAGTGGGCAGGATCCTGTTTGTCATTGTAGTTTCTTGACCCCTGCTCTTGGTCAGTTGTTTAAGTACAAAAGGGTGAGGCTTAGCCTGACCCTGTCCTATGGTGTCTTTAGTTGACTGAGGTCTCAGCTTGAGCCAGCTGCCTTAGGTAGTGCCATTTTGGTCTGTGTTAATAGACACATTCCATCCAAAGTCAGGGAAGGAAGAATTCCATTGTAGTTCACAGTAGGAGTTTGCATTCAATCTGGATAGTGACAATCTGGATAGTGCATGAGATGTTCAAGGGTTTGGAAACTGAATAAACGGAGCCTGAAAGCAACTGTGTCTAACTTAACAATGGTGAATTATTGGGGGATGTGATTATAGCTGTCTTCAAGTATTTGATGTCCTGCCATGTGACAGGAGGTGCAATTTATCTGAATAATTCTAGAGATTAGAAATAGAGTACAAGTGTATAAAAGGAGAACTTTAAGAATATTATAGTTGTTTCAAAATGGGCTACCTCACAAAGTAGTTAGTTTTCCACGTCTGAAGGGTTTTGGAGAAGGATGTATAATTATCTATGAGCTGGTAGAAAAATTTGTTCTAAAATTGGGTGGAAGTTTGGCAAGGTAATCATCTAAGTTGTTGTTTTACTGTCAGATTAGAACTAAGTTGCATGTAGGGAAATCTCAGCCTAAACTAGTTGAAATGAAAAAGAGAATCTATTGGCTCATACAAGTGAAAGGTCCTAGGATAGGTCTGACTTCAGACATGGCTGGATCCAAAGGTCTTAACTGGTCTTTAGGTAAGGCTAGCTACATAATTTGTGGGGCTTAGTGCAAAATGAAAATGCATGGCCCCTTGTTCAAAAATTATTAAGAATTTCAAAATGGCGACAGCATAGCCTTAAACCAAGGGAAGGGCTCTTCCAAGTGCATGGCCTTATAAACTTCACAGGTTGTCTTCAGGTTATGGTCTGTCTCGGCCGTTCAGCTTTATTTTTCACTGGGTTAGTTTCATTTTCAGGCAGGCTTTCTTCATTTGCAGCTCAAGACTTGTATCTTATAGCTAGAAAAGAGCCTTTCTCTCCCTGGTGACACCAGCAGATGGTACCAGATAATTTCTAGTAAATTTTTTTCATCTCTGAATCCAAATACATGGTGACACTCCCTTTGGCCAGGAGCGGGTGATGTGTCTGAGCGTAGAGTCAGCTCTACTCAGACCAAAAGGACCAAGAGAGAAAGTGATAGTTCCAAAATGGAAAACAGGGTGGAGTAACCTGACAAAGGGAGAATGGGTGTGGGGTAGTCCAATAATAAATGTCTACTCTGTTTAGCAAACAACAACTATGAGCAAAAATGAAGAAGTGACTCCAAGCAAGAAAGTCTTAATCCCGAGATCTTGCCCATAAGTAAATAGATTCCTTTCACTCTAAAAGGTTTTCTAAATTTAAAAATTCTATTTTTTCAAGTATGCAAGCAAGATTTTTCCTGTCTCATGTATATTCAGTATAGTGTTTGTATTCTTAGCATGAGCTACCTAAAAGCTGTCAAGATTCTGAGCTCCAACACTTATTGATTACCCTGCTTGGAAATTATTTTAATGCAATGAGATTGTTCCCTGGAACCTTATTATATTTCTCAGGCCTAACTTTCATCCACAACTTTGTTCACTTTCTTAGAAGGGGAAATATATTTTGTATGTGTGTGTATACGTGTCATCACTTTCTGTCTTGGTCAGTCCTGCTGCTGAACCACCGTATTTAATAAACTCTGCTCAAAACTTGACTTCTTTAAAGGTGAAATCATGGGTCTAATGCCTGGAAAGAAGAAGAGAACCAGGTAGCGCCAGGACCATGTGGAGTTGTAGTTGTAATAGACTGACCACCTAGAGAAATCATTTCAGCCAGAATATTCATTTTAATCTAGTGACGTCTGACCTTATTTTTCCTGTCAAATTTGACACTTTTGGGGATCTGAATTCACTAACAATTTTATTACAGTCAGTTTATCAGGGGAGGCTGGCACAATGAACTAGAGTCTGGCTCTGTTATGGTTCCATTCAGCTGACAGAGAACCCGTTTCTGAAGTTGGCTGTACTGAGGCAGAAGTTAAACACAAGATCTGGGGAGAGAGATGTCTCGGGTTGGATGCCTGGTCCTGTCACTCATGAGCCATGTTTCCCTGAGCCAGTGTCCCTCTCTGAGCTTCCTTTTCCTCATCTGTAGAAATGCCATTGTTGCTACCTATGTATAAGCCCACACCATGAAAATAGTAGAAGTGCTTGCTTCCCTAGGTCTACCAAACCTGCCGAGATTCACAGGGTATGTTTTTGTGAGTCATTCAGCTAGGATGTTAGAATAGAAAATGAGAAGGGAATGCCTTGACTTCCCTTTAATACAAATACATTATCAATTAGTAACATGATTGGGCAAGTATATATTGGTGTATATATTTACATTGGTTGACTTCCATCCAAAAATCTGTCCTTAACCTGCATGGTTCATTCTCCCCAAGTCCACGAGGCATAGATTTACATTAATTGAAAGTCCAAGAGGATGGCCTTTTTTGCTTCCTTTTCCCTGTCTCAAACAAAGCCCTCACTGGAATAAAATCCTAAAGCTTTTGGAAAAAGAAAAGATATTTCAAGGAAGACTCAATTTTTTGGTCTTTCACCTAGAGATTGAAATCTGGTCTAGTAACTTCATTAAAGAATTTTCCCCCCCAAATATCTGGATTTTCCCAGTTTGCAGGTTTGTACTTGGCTTTGATTGGTCTTGAAGATTCTTAACAGAAATTGTAAGGGCTTGGTCCCTTCCTGCCATCTTTCACGGAGGTAACTTTAACATGTCTTCCCACTGATAGTCATTCACAGTCCATGACTTTTTAAGACATGCACACCAGTCTATGTTCTTCAGAATATAAATAGAAGCATTGAAAATACTCTTGGAGCTTTCTAAATTGACTTCCTGGAACTAAGCTAGAAATTAAAGTTGGGTTGAGGTGCCTGTCTTTAGCTCATTAAGTCTTGCAGTGTTTTCTCTGAAATGGCAGATCTCCTGGGACAAATCAAGGAAATGTTCTTGTTCAATTCCCTGAAAATCATAAGGGCACAATTTTCTGATAATTTTTAATTATTCTTTATGAGGACTGCATATTGAAAATGGAGCATACCACCTGGGTAGATAAAGAACATTGATGAAAGGAAAAAAAAAGAAAACACATTTATGTTTGTATTCACTAGCAAAGTAGTCAGCAACACAGTTGGATTTTTTAAAAAAATCCCAAGCTTCTTTCCCATCTTTGCTAACAGAACTACCCTGATTTAAAACTTCTCATAACTTTAGGGAACAGGAATAAAAATCCTGACCGCCAAACAAAGGCACATTTGAGAGAATCCTTTTGAGAAATATTTGCCTCCCTAGACATATAGAGACTACACTGTGAATTCCTGACCATACCTACCTTGCTCAGGAGACAACCGCGGAGCTTAATTTCAAAGTTCAAGTCATTGTCTCCTGTGGCCACTGACATACTGAAAGGGATAAATACCCCGACTACATGCTTAGCCTTGAAACAAACTGCAATACTAGGCATCACCCAGAGCTAAGAAAAATTACAGTGAAAGTTCTGCCTGTGCGTTTTCCCTCCGTGAGCCCGAGAGTACCCCGGCATTGCACATTTACCCCAGTAAGTGCTCATGCCACGACTAAGGTCTGCATTATATGAGTATGTCATGGCCAGGCAGGTGAGGCAACACCCAACTCCTCAGCTCCTGCTTAAAGGATTCATTCAAGTCTTAGATAAAGAGCATGTGTGCGTATTCACCATGAAGTGGTGATTGACCGCCATGGGTGAGCCAAGAACTCCTGTGTGGAGATTTTATCGAGTACAGGGGCTCAGCCCACACTCACCTAACCAGAATTCTGGGGCTGGTGTTCTGGCCTGGGTGCAAAGTTAACACTCGCCAGTTAATCTCATTGAAATGACTGGAACAAGATGAGACCAAGGTCTTCTCTTCTGCCAGTAGACCGGAAGCCAGAGCTGACTCTTCCAATAGTCCTTGTACACCCATGATCGCCCATCCTCCCTACTCCCTTCTTTCTTTTCCTTTGACTTACTCATTCTCAATATTCCTGGAGTGGAAGACACCTCCAAGGGGCAAACTGTTCACTAAGTAATTTTTAAAATGTCATTGCAAATGTAAGCACTTCTGGCCTCACATAAGAAACAAGGCTAAAAAATGGAGTACTAATGGTGGTGAGAGTTTAAGGAACTCAGTTTATTCCCAGGAGCTCCATTCATCAAATATCACTATAACTTTATTGCCTATTCACCAGAAATCATTACATTTTGGTAGTCTTTGAATTCCATTACCCGAGGTCATAAAATTCTCTCTAATAAGAAATCATGGCTGTCAAGTCCAGTCTGATTAAAAAGAATGACAGATGATCAGCAGCCTTGGAGATGATGTTTTTGGCTGCCCATTACTTCACATATGAAGGATGATTAAATGATTATAAAAGGAAATCCATAGGTACAATTACAGGGACTCACATCATAAATAATTTTAAAGGCAAGTAATCGGCACTTTTCATGTCTTTTATTGTTTGCATACAGTTCCTTGAATTGCCTCCACCCCAAGACATTTCAACTCTCTACTTCATGTAAAAATACCTTTTAAAAACCTCACCAGCCAGACACAACACCCTGACCATAAAACTGATGAATTCGATTCCTCCTTGCTAATAAGATAGAATGCTTGTGTGTCATGAAGCACAGCATACTCATCAAACAAGGGCAGTGATGTGTAGTTCTTCCTTCCTCCTGTCTTACTTTCATAGTACTTGATAGTGCCTGGGATCTTTTGGTTGAAAAAATGGCTCCGTAAAATTAGTTTATTTAATTTTTTAATGGAATCTCCCAAAGTGCTTGTTGGTGCTGTTACTTATCGTTTTACTTATTACATGTCATGTAATAATACAGCAGTATCCCAAAGACAGGACTTAGATAATTTTTGATGATGACAGAATTAATATAGTTTGATACTCTGGCTATTCAAAATTGGTAATAGTGACTTCCTAACAACAAAGTAGTAAATCAAGTCGAGGCTCCAGTGTGTCTTTGGCATGTGGCATGATGATAAAAAGAGAATTTTATTAAGAGGAAAACAAATAATAATGCTTCCATTCATAGAGTGAATTCTGGAAAGGAAATAAAACTGTGTTCTGTTTTTGCATGTGGTTTCCCCCTCTCCCCACTTGCATCATCACACAGTGTTTTTTCTTCAACTTTTGGGAGAAAAGTACATCCACAAATGTGTCAACACATCGTATTTTCCCTGTAACCTTTCTGTTGTATCTCCTCAAAGTCCGTGCAGAGGATGTAGGGAGCGCAACTGAAGAGTCTTTTGAGGGCATGTAGGAAACCTGAATTTATCTTACCTGTGTATGAAAGTGCAGCATGATTTTTCTCTCCTCCAGTAGCTGAAAGAAAATATCAGTGGGAAAGGTGGCAATAAGGTAAAGATGATTTTTGGAGGGACTGTTTTAGAAGACACTGACCACCTGATGGTAAATGAGAGGTATACCCAAGCCCTTCTGCCTTAAATATCCTTGCTCATCCGCACCATTCCTGTGGGTCTTTCTCAGCTGGATTCCAGTGTCACTTTGTTTTCTTATGGGGCATTCCCCAACTCCCGACTATTCACATGTATTTTACAACAGACCTTCATAAATGTTTTACATCATCAAACATGTTGCCTTGTATTTTAGTTGTTTCCAAGTCAGTCTCCTCTAAAGAAGCACGAGTTTCTTTTGAGCAGAGCTGGATTAAATTTACTTTTGTTTCCACAACAAAACCAAAAGCTGTTTCTCTGAAAACACCAATAAAATCCATAAGCCTCTGGCTAGGCTAACTAAGAAAAATAAGGGAGAAGACACAAGTTACTAATACTAGAAATGAAAGAGGGCACATCACTACAGATCCCATGGACATTAAGAGGATAATAAAGAAATATGAAAAACTCTGTGTTCACAAATTTGATAACCTAGATGAAATGGACCAATTTCTTAAAGGACACAATCTGTCAAATCTCACACGAGAAGAAAAAAAACAATTTGAATAGGCCTATAACTATTAAAGACATTGAATCGATAATTAATAACCTTCCAAAACAGGGAGCAGTAGGTCCAGATGAGTTCACTTGTGAATTCTTAAGAATTCTAAACATTTTATTTTTTTAAAATTTATTTTTAGGGGGAGGTAATTAGGTTTATTCCTTTTTAGAGGAAGGACTGAGGATTGAACCCAGGACCTTGTGCATGCTAAGCATGCACTCTACCACTTGAGCTACACCCTTCCCCAAGAATTCTGAAATTTAAGGAAGAAATTATACCAATTCTTTACAATCTCTTCCAGAAGATAGAAGCAGGAAGAATACTTCCTAACTCATTTTATGAGGCCAGCATTACCCTAACACGAAAACCAGACAAAGACATTACAAGAAAACTACAGACCAATTATCTCTTATGAACATAGGTGCAAAAATCCTCAACAAAATATTAGGAAATTGAATCCAACAATGTATAAAAAGAATTATATACCACAACTAAGTGGAATTTATCCCAGGTAATCAAGGCTAGTTCAACAATTGAAAATTAATGCAAGCCATCACATCAACAGGCCAAAAAAGAAAACTTTTTTATTTCAATAGATGCAAAGAAAAGCATTTAACAAAAACTAGCACCCATTCATATGGGAACTGTCTGTATCCTCTGTTCAATTCTGCTGTGAACTGAAAACTGCTCTAAAACATAAAGTTTATTAGAAAATTAATTAAACCATAAAATGCTTATGAATCAATTCTTTCTTTTCTGGAGTGCTTTCCCCTTAAGGCATTATTCTGCTTTGGGTTTGCTTTGAATGAGCTGTCTCTTCTCTGCTGGTTAAGTCAACTTTATCACATATTGAAACACAACCAAAATTTCTGGGCACATTCCTCAAGCTGGGGCTCAGAGCCCTGTAGTGGCACTGGTGTGACCGGTCTCCATGCCACTGGATACCATGTGACATGGACATTGGGATGATTTAATTAGCTGGCCTTTATTATTTCTGTGGTAGTATAGAGGAGAGGCGGTAGTCTTTAATCACCAACAGGTGTTTTGAAACCTTGCCCGTAGCAAGCTGCAGAATGGGGGCTGACAACTGGAGAGGGTGTGCAAAGATGGCAGCCGCACTGATACCGGAGTGAGGTCTGATGCAGTGGTAAGAAGGATTTTGTGAACTTTGCATAATCACTTCTTCACCTCACCAGTCAAGCACAGCAGAAGGATGAACCTCCTTGCCATCTGCTTCCCCTCCCTCTAAAGATGACAGCTTGGGTACATCTGTAGTCAGTGTTTCCAAGTTTAGCTGGGTATGTGCCAAATGTTGAATAGTGATTTTCAAACTTGAGTTTTTATTAGAATCACCTGGAGGGCTTTTTGTTATCAGATTACTGGGGCCCATCCCCAGAGCCTCTGATTCCTTAGGTCTGGGGTTAAGGCTGAGAATCTGCATATTTAACAACTTCATACATGATGCTGATGCTGCTGGTCTAGGGACCACACTTTTAGAACCTTCTAGAAGGAAGCCCACCTAAACAACAGAGGAAGCACTGAGTGGAAGGTGTTAAAGACATCAGAAAGGAGCACATGTTTCTCTGACTTGTTTTTAAATGGGTAGATAGCTCAGCATTTGGTCTTGGAAAAACTAGAGTGTTTCAGATGAAAAAAAAACCTACCGTGTGCAACTTCTTTTTAAGGCATTGGCAAAAATGGTATGAAAATGAGAACACAGAGCTGGCTGGAGGTGGAGAGCAATGTGAGATCTGAAAAATGGGCCCGTGTTTCTACATCTGTTTGTCAGTCTCAGAATTGCTAGGTGATTTTCTCCATGGTGCTACCTTCCTGGCTTCTAGGCGACACATAATAAGCTTCTAAAAGAAATCTATTAACTTTGAAAGCTTTGTCATTTTCTGAATATGGCTTGATGGCCTTCTTAAATTGTTGGTAACTAACTCCTATTTTTCCTCCAAAATAGTATCAAACATTCCTTTCATGCCAAAAATATCTCAGTGCTGTGCATTCAGTTATTGAAACAGACATATATGCCTTTTGGAGAGAATGGGCCCCTGGTCAGTGCGAGATAGCGGTGAAAGAGCAGTGGGGACGGGATTTATGCCAATTGGAGAGTTTAAAAAATTGTTTCTTTGGTAAAAGTCTGAGAAATCGAGGTAGGGGAGATCTGTATCTCTTTTTTCCATGACCTGGCTAGTGGGTGGTATGTTTCAATGTAATCATGAAAGCAAGTCTCAGATCAGAGTTTGTGTAGGTATGAGTGAGCCGGCAAAAAGAAAGAAAGAAAGAAAATGAAAAAGGCAACAGAACAGATCTTGTACCTTGGAAACAGAGATGGTGTCAGGCATCTGGCTGGACCAGGCCCAGAGTTCTCAGTCACATGGGCCGTGGGTGAGGGCAAGGGCTTGGGCAGAATTCAGAGAATTACTCTTGGGTGTTCAGCTGCTGGTGAGGCTTGGCCCAGTTCCTACTCTTTTCTCATGCAGGGACAATCATGCCTGTGCCGTCTTCCCAGCTACCACATTTCCGGACCCCTCTGGTGCAGCTTTAGTTAACACACTTGAAGTGTTTGCCTTGGCTGCCTCTGAAGTGTGGATTCCTGATCAGGGGCCTTTAAACATGACCTAATTGTCTTGAGGATATGGGTTAAAAATTAGCTTATGTAACCCTATACATATCACTGTTTTTTTCCAGTTATAAAAAGTTAAGAGAGGTGAGGTAAAAGGTTCTACAGGCTAATCACTGAGGGACTTAAAAAATTGGAGAGTGCTTCCCCATTATCAAGTGTACATCTTACAGGTGTTGGGGATAAAGAAAGAAATTTGGGGACTGTGTTTACTGAAGTACCATTATGAAAAAATTGGATTTTTTTGGTATGATTTAGGTTCGTATTTAAGAAAGTGTTATAAAAATGAGTGTCTTCTAATTCTATCTCGAAGAACCAGAATTTTAGATTCTCAGTGGCAGAAGAGGTAACGAGAGGAAAGGCATGCTGGGAAAAACCGGTTGGACCTTTCTCAGAGGGAGTACGGTTTCTTTCCACACTTTTCTATTCCTAGTGCACCACTTGGGTTGTGCTGATAGCAAGCCCTGCATTTAATTATTGAAAACAGTGCCAACATGAAATGGAAGTTCCCAGTGCCGGCTTCCCTGTTTTATTCAAGATTAGTTAATTTGCCAAATAACTTGAATAAAAGATTGTGGCTGAAAGGTTAATAGAAGCCATGTTGCCCTTGGCTTAATTCTGTCCTTTCTCTTTATGCCATTTGATGTTCAACTGAAACTTTTGAAATCAAAGACATGAAGACAGATATATGAATGCATGTATGGTACATATGTGGGTGTGTGTTAAACACAGTGTAGATTTTCTGTTTTTTTTAAAAACACTGATAACACAGGTAGATGAGGCAAAGTTAAAAAGAACTTGTCTGGAGATCGTCATTCTAAGTGAAGTAAGCCAGAAAGAGAAAGAAAAATACCATACGATGTCACTCATATGTGGAATCTAAAAAAAAAAAAAAAAAAGCCAAATGAACTTATTTACAAAATAGAAACAGACTCACAGACATAGAAAACAAACTTATGGTTACCAGCGAGGGGAAAGGGGGTGGGAAGGAATAAATTGGGAGTTCAAGATTTGCAGATTCTTAACTACTATATATGAAATAGTTAAACAAGAAGTTTCTTCTGTATAGCACGGGAAACTACATTCAATACCTTGTAGTAACCTGTAATGAAAAAGAATATGAAAACGAACACATGTATGTATCTGTATGACTGAAACATTATGCTGTACACCAGAAATTGATACAACATTGTAAACTGACTATACTACAATTTAAAAAATGCAAAAAAAAAGAAAAGAAAAAAATAAAATTGAGTCATCATCTCCACCCCCCCCAAAAAAAGAACTTGCCAAAGTAATTTATTTCACCTAATTTAAAATTTTATTTTACTTCCCAAACTCTCAAATTCACTGAGTAGTTGTCTCGAAGGGCACTAACGTATAAATTCCAGCCCAAATGGTGGACTGTTGCAACAATGGGATTGTTTTCGGGTCTGAAAAACCACCCACTTTGGGGGCAGTTTTCTAGGACTCATGGGGAATCAGCATATAGTCCTGTTAATGGTTTCGTTTATTTATTTGTTACAGCTACACAGCAGGGTTACACGTTCAGATCAGGGAGGGGAAAAGGCACAGGCAGAGTCTAGAGGAATCCACGTGCAGGCTTCTCGCATTGTCCGTGTCCCTTAATGAGGCCATACGGAACAGAGCACTCCCTCCCCCAGCATGAAAATACAGCAACTCGCCTACAGCGTTTCTGCTTAAGGAAACCTGTCTGAGACTCAGGGCCCAGGGTTTTTATTGGTGTTTGCTCACATCATCGTGGTGACCAGCCACAGTTCCTGAAACTCAGGATTTCCCCAAAGTAGGTGCTGTGTGCTCCGGGTAGGGAAAACAACCTGCTAGTGTAGGGAACTTCTCAGAAGCTGACTTCCCAGAAACCAGCTAAGGGCCAGCCTTATAGGGTAGCTTTCTCAAGATAAGAGCTAGGCCTGGTAGATTAACCCTTTCCTGCAGAGATGTGTACTTTTCTTTTTAGTGCTGCTGTAGTCTCTTTCATGTCATGATCTATAAATGTATGTTTGAATGAATAGACCATCAGCTCCTTGAGAGCAGAAGTCATAGCCTGTCTATCCCTGTTTCTCTGGCACCTGAATGACAGGTGAACAAGAATCTCTCTGGAAACATTCTGGAACCATGAATGAATGCATCAATAGAAGGTGAGATTTTAGTCCTGTGTATAAATTCAAACTTGGATATTTATTAGATTATAATTTACCTGTGTGTATAATTTATAGATGATAAAATTCTCATTTTCTGAACAGAATTTTGGCAGCCTGGCCACAATAATCTTAAGATGACCTCATTTCTAGGCTCTTCGAGCTAACTGCTAAACACTGTTTTATGCAGTTTCCAACTTCCAAGTCTAGATACTGTTATCTAAGTATCAGAGAGAAGCTACAGCAGAGGATGGCGGCGGGGGGGGGGGGGTCCTCTCCCAGGGAGGCCCCACAGGGTCCTGCTCGGTTACATGAATGTAGGGAGCATATCTGTACTCCTTTACCCAGTGGGTCTTGGGAAACAGCAAAATAAGCATGCATGGACTCTGAAAGTCCAGGGTGACCCCAACATGAGTTTAGTCATGATGCTTTAAACCTTCATTTCCTCATCCATGAAATGGGGTCTGCATAACAGACTCAAAGAGACAGAGACTCATTTAGAAGCTGTAAAATATTAATACAATGTAAGAGATGATTGCTGTTGTCATAGCACTAGCAGTGAAACAGTTGAAACCCCCAAAATAGGCTTCCTCTTGGTCTTTGGCTCAGTTTCCACTGATTGTTTGCTGAATAGAAACAGGAAATTTGGAAGAAGGTGGACAAGAGAAGCAGGCACATGGGTTGACTGGAAGCTGAAATAAGGCACAAACCAGGGTCAGCTTGCTGGTGGCACTTCTGAGTTCTCTCAAAGGCCTTGCCCTGCTACCTGGCTGTAAATGTGACTTTCTTGTGTGTGTGTGCTGGGGGTGACTTTTGTAATGCAGAAAAGTTTATTTAAGGGCACATTTTGGACTAACTTGATATCCAATGTATTCAAGTTACCTATTCAAAATCCTGTTTCTTCCTTAATTAAAAAAATTTTTTTAATCTAGCAAAATTTCATACTTTTATGAAGACTTATAATTAAATTCCCTTAAACATTTAAAATGGCATTTCTGTATTTTTTTTAAAGCCCTTCAATTGTCTAACAAACGCATCCAAGTATTTAAATTACTCTTGTAAAGCTAATGTTTTAAACTTACAGATACAAGTGTTTGGATCTCTTAACTATTCCAGCCCCATTTACAAACTGTCTTTTGATATATAATCCCAAATCTAAACCAGTTACTCAAATACACACTTTAAATCAGAATTCCAAGGCTACCTTATTGGATATTCTCATGCCAAATTCTCTTAAATAGTGTAAAGTACTTTTAATATCAAATATACCGACTAACTCTAACTTAATACGAAAGTATTAATACTGTAGGATTGATTTATTCCATCCTTTCTATACTTGATTCTAAACCTTTCTGGGGTTAAAAGACTTCCAATAAGGAAAATCATCCTCACCAAGGTAAGATGGGGCTTCCATCTGCATTCACCCAGTTTTTGATTCAGCCAGGGAGGGGCAGGCCTGGTCGTTATTACTGCTTGTGACACTGATGAGAAATACCAATCACTGTCAATGTCCCTGTTTCTGGACCAGTGCTTCTCCATCTTTAATGTTCACTTGAAGTACCTGGGGGTCTGGTTGAAATGAAGGATATGATTCGGTAGGTCTGGGTGGGCTTGCGACTCTGCCTTTCTCACAGGCTCCCAGATGGCATCTAATCTGCTGTGCGGAGACCACCTTTGAGTAGTGAAATCTTACATTCCAGGGGCATTTTACATAGTTCTTCCATCTACTCACAGATGGCTTCCTCTCCCACGGAGATATCTAGCTTCCGTCACAGTTTGATTGGTTTTGCATTTCTTTGACTCTTAAGACATTCAAATGTCATCCCCATTAGACTCTGCAGACTTCTCCAGGCTTTGTGTCTCTGCAGTCATGAAATTAAAAGAACTCTTAAAGATTAAAATTACTCTGACTCTTTTAAAGGGAAAAAAAAGATTGTTCTGAAGTACATGCATAGAAATATTTCACCAGAAAAAAAATTTAGAAAGGACAGGGATAATGTTGCCAGAGTGATAACTTGAATTCTCTTTAGTTTTATAAATATAAGGTACAGCATTTTAAAAACTTGGTTCCTATAGGTAAGTGATTTTTTTAGATCATTTCTAGATACTTTGTATTGATTGAAGGTATTAATACAGATGCAGGTGTTGACTGAAATAAACGCACAGCCTAAAAGTTGAGAGTTATGTTTTATTTGGTGGACATTTCTGAGGACTTGAACCCCTTCCAGCCAGGGATGACAGCCTCTCAGATCGCTCTGAGGGACTGCTCCAAAGAAGTAGGGGAGGAGCTAGGATGTATAGGAGCTTTACAACAAAGACCAGGTAGTTGGAACATTAAAAGCTTACTTGTTAACTAAAGAAAATCAGGCATCTCAAGTTAAAGAATTTAGTGCTTTTCTATGTAAGGGAGGGAGCAAACAGCTGGGCTCATTGAATTCATTCCTTTGACAAGCACCTAGCTATCCAGGGCCAGTATCTTGTCCTTTCTTATTCTGCGTCCCCGCAGAGGGCACCATTGTGAGTGGCCACAGAGGCTGGGCTGCAGGCTTGTCTTCACTGGGGGGGGGGGGGAGGGGCTGGATGGCGGCAGTCGCTGATGACTTGATGGCTTCAGCATTCTTTGTTGACTGATATGGTTTGCAGTATTTTTCGTTCACACAGGTTTTTGGGTTTTGTTTTAACTTAAGGGCTGTACCTCCTCTCCCCTCCCCATGAGTCCTTACTTGAGTGTCAAGGAATATAGCTTGCTGGACAGCTTTTTCTGTCAGTTATGAAAAACAAAGCTTCTTATAGACTGACTGAGCTTTTTATTTAAACTAGCTAACGCCAGGCCAAATTTCTCACTAACATTTCTTTACACGGTAAAGCAGACAATTTAAATTTTAGGAACATGGTGTGTGTGTGTTTTCTTCCTTGAACGCATTGAGTGGTGAGAGTCTGGGAGCAGGCCATGAGCATTGAGCACTCTTCTGTTCCCATCAGAGGTCAGTGCTCTGCGGTCTTACTGAACGTCTGAGAAATCCATCTCTCTTACCTTGCTGGCCTCCTTGGCTGTTAAGTTTGCTACCCTGCTAGAAATGGCTCCTCTCTTAGGGTGTTCATGGGAGCGCAATTGTGTATAGCCTGTCAGCAATAGGTTTCTGTGTGTAGATGTGCATGTATTTCGACTCGGCAATTGCACTTCTAGAAAGCTGCCCAAAGAATTAATTGGGCAGGTGGGCAACCTTGTTCAAGGATGTTCATTATGGTGTTGTTCACCAGAGCAAAATATTAGAAACGACCTAAATATCCATCACTGTGGAACATGCATGCAGTTGGAATAATATGAATTCATTTCAAGTCGGTATTAATCATCATGGAGAAGAGCTGTGATGTGTTGTTAAAAGAAAAAAGCAGCCTAGAAAGAAGTAGTTACAGTGGGATCACATTATTGCAAATTAATTAATAATGTGTGAAAGTAGAATTTTCAAAACAAAGTAAAATCATGAACCTTATACAGATATCAAATGAACACATGTTAAAGATTTTGTTTAACTCATTATCAGCGGGGTACCTGGTAAGTTGGTAAGAATAGCGGTTCAAAGGAGAATCTAAAGAACCGACACGTTTACAGATCAGGAATATTGAAATGAGTGTGCAGTTGATTGCAAAAGTGGCTTCTTCACCAGGGAAAGTTGCAACTTCACCCTACAGAATTCAGTTACTTGTCTGTAGACAAGTATTATTTTGCATTGCTATCAGTTATCTACAACTGATGGAGTTGCAAAAGAGTTCAAAGGCAATGAAAGGTACAGAGCCACTATACAATCAGAATCAGGTAACTCGGAAAGGTGTGTTCCACAGATTAGCGCCTGCACAATGCATGGTTTTCCTTTGAAACACACATTTTCCCTGCATGTCTGCATATATTAGTCTGAAATAGGAACAAAAAATGATTGTTATCAATGGATGGTGTAATTTTGTGTTATGATTTTTCTATTTTTTTCTATTTTTTTTGTATTTTCACAGTATTTCTAAATGAGCATGTAATATTTTTTATAATCAGAAAAAAACCCACTTCTATATTGAAAAACAATTACAGATCATCCTGTGATGTTTTTTAGCAAATCCTTCAAGAACAACAGTAGCAAGAAGTATGCTCCGTGTCTGCTCCCTGAAGGGTACAGTGATGAAGGTAACAGGATGACAAGGGGACCAAAAAATGTGGGGTAGCTGAAAATCCCCTGGCGAATTGTTACGCAACTCAGTTTTGGCTGCTCGCCACTCAAAAGCCAATAATTTGAGAGGCAAGTGTCAGTAGAAAGGAAAAGTGCTTTAATCAGAAGAGCCAGCAATCTGGGAAAATGGTGGACTCATGTCTAGAGACCATCTCTGAAAATTCTGCTCAGCCACGACAGTTTTTAAAGAGGAAAATGGGGGGAAGAATCTGAGTGAATCATGGAGGCAGGAGGTTGGGGTCCGCATCATCTCCGTTGCCTGCAGACTGGCTGACTCTCTCTTCAGATCTTATCTTGCTCCCCTGATCTGCCCTCAGGATCGCTAAGGGGGCTTTTGGAGGTAGAGGGCTAGTGATTCTTTAACTGCTTGATTCTTCATTCTCACTTCTTTTTATCTAGGAAAAGAATCAGCAGGGGTGCACTCAGGAGAGCATAAGTCAGGAGTTAGTTCAGTTGCTTAGTGATCTCATTCCTATGATTTGGTTCTTTCAAGGTTGGAGGGGGACAGGAGTGGGTGAACAGGAAAGGGGCAGAAGAGCTGCTTTCAGTTCCCAGCTGTCAGACGTCATTCCATTCTCTTGGCCAGTTCTTGGTACTGAGCCGGCCATGGATTCAGTACGGCTCAAGATGGAATAGCTTATGTCATGGCTACAGCTTGGTCATCATGCACTTAGCTATCTTCCTCTGGTGGCAGGTATAGTATCTGTAAAACAACTCAGGAATGTGCATCAGACACTGAGTCTGTGACTCTGTTGTCCTAATCATTAGCTGCTTGGTTTTGTGCTTGGTGGGGGGGCCTGAAGGTTCTGCTCAGTTCTAATACCTGCTATTTCTGGTTGGTCCTCCACTTCATTGCTTTGTGTTTGGGCCTAAAATAGTCCCATTTACAAGAGATGTGATGAAATCAAAGTGCCTTGGTTGGCATGTCAGAGATGCTTTTGTCTTTAACGCTCGATAAAGTACCCAGAAGTTGCTGCTGTTTTCTGTGCCTTTTTAAGGTGAATCAGGAAAAATTCTGTTTCTTAACAAGCAACTTCCGGTGGGACAGGGGAGGAGGACCGTGGCTCTGCGTGGTGTGTCAGAAGGGAAGATGACAGTTATTAATGAATAGATGTTTCCAAGTCCACGCAACCCCCTCGGGTTAATGTGCTTATTTATTTATAGAACGGATTTGAAAATTAAACAGAGCTGTTTCTTTCCCCAATTTTACAATTGTAAGGAGATAATAAACATGCTGATGGCTTATATTATTCCGTAACATTTGCCTAGGTATTGATTATTGCTTAGAGATTTGTTGTCTCTGCTCTGGGTGGTTTTTTTGTTTGTTTGTTTTGTTTTTTTGTTTTTCTTTTTTTTCCCCCTCTCCTGCCATTGTGCTTCTGGCTATAATCCTCACTTCCTTACAGCCTGCCAAACTGCAGCTCCTTTTGGGTGCCAGGTTTTTCTTTTAATCCTCACCCTGACTGATGAGAGATTTGCAGAGAAGCTGGCCTACACATACAATACAATATGTGTCTTATTGACAGTGCCCATGGAACATGTTGGCTAACCCTAGAAGGTTAGATTAGCCACCCGTTGTATGAAAATGATTAAGATTGCATCAGTCATTAAATAGTCTTCTTGCTCTCTTCGGTTTAGCTCAGAGCTGTGGGCCTATTGGTGCCAAAATGTTTTTGTTGAATGAATGAACTGAACAACATTTATTTATATCAAGCTATGTGTCACCCTTCCGGGCTAGCCATACGTGTGACTCTGTAAGCATCCTGCCCTCAGAAGTTATAACTTTACCCGTAAGAAACACTGGGGGTGGGCAGTGTTCACATTTGATTTGAAAGTTTAGTTACAAGAATGCTACATCTCCTCAGATGCTGGGCACATGTTCTATGATGCTCAGGGCAGCAGCTCTTACGGCAGGATTGGCCTTGGGGGAGAAGCAAGAGGCAAATTTGGACTTTGATGTCTGTACTGGGTGGAATAATGTCCCCCTAAACTTCATGTCCTGGTACCTGTGAATGTGACTTTATTTGGAAATAGGGTCTTTGCAGATGTAATAAAGTTAAGGGGAGGTGCTATTGGATTAGTGTGGGTCATAATCCAGTGACTGGTGTAAGAAGGACACGCGAAGACACAGACACAGAGACACAGAGGAAAGCACACCATGTAACAATGGAGACAGGGAACGAAGTAATGCAGCTATAAGCCAAGGAATGCCACGGATCGCCAGCAACCACCAGAAGACAGGAGGAGTCGAGGAAGGATTATTAATCTAGGATTCTTCCTCAGTGCCTTCAGACGGAGCATGGCCCTGCTGACACCTTGATTTCAGACTTCTAGCTTCCAGAATGTGAGAGAACAAATTTCTGCTGTTTTAAGCCACCCAATTTTGGGTCATTTGTTATGACAGCCCTAGGAAACTAATACAGTGCCCTCTACTTCATGGTGACGTCCCCCTTTTTTCCTTGGTGTCTCTCCCTGGTGTCCGATGCTTTTATTGTATGGGTTTATCCATGTATTAGTCAAGGCTGAGGAAGGTAAGCAGGAACCACTCTAGGAATACTGAGCGGAAAGGGACTGAATATAGAGAATTAGCTGCTCGCATAACTGTTAGAGGACTTAGGTAGTGAAGGTCCGGGAAACGTTTCTAGTACCAAGAACTCTGGAGGGGCAGGGAAGGCAGAACCCGCTAGCTAATATCTTAGCAGCTTTCAGCCCTTAATGGGGTCATTTGTAAGAAGCTGCTTGAAAGCTCCCAGCAAAACTCTACGTATATCATCTGTTGATGTCCACACATCTGATTCCTGTGGCAACATCCTGTCACCAGTGAATCATGGCTTCTCTCTCTTCTCTTACCAGTTCTCTGTGAATGACTTTCAGTGGCAGAACGTAGATGGGGAGCCTTGCTGCTAAGGGATGCTGGGAAATGTAGTCTCCAGGCTTCCAGCCCCAGTGACCCTGGAGAAAGTGTTGAAGGATAGGGGCAGAGCTAAATACAGGAGATGATGTCTTGCTTACTCATTTTAACTCCTTTCTCCCAAAACAAGAACAAAAGTACTTGCTTCTCTAAAATGTTCTGATAATCTATTCATTTATACCAAGGTATTAAGGACCAGTGATACCTTAAAATATCTTTTCTCCCCAGATTGTTTGCACTTTCATAAGACCAAAGACTTAATTCAAGAGGGGAATCCATTTATTTGACATTCAGTTGGGATAGGGACTCACAACAGGGCTTCCTGAGGGGTCCATAGGAACACAAATTTTAGATGGAAGTCTAAAATCCTTTTGAGGATTTTAATCTGCTATGGCTTTCTCTTTATGCATGAAATGATATTTAGCTGATCTTCTTTTATTTGTATACAAATACATAAGTGAGAGATAGATTCATTCTGGTTAAATGGTTAAAGTCTTCTCAATTGTCTATTACTAGTGATTTTCAACAGAGCAATTTTATCCCCCACCTCCCATCTCCCAAGGGGACATTGTCCAATGTCTAGAGATATTTTTGGTCTTCACAGCTGGAGTAGGGGGGATGCTACTGGCAGCAGGTGGATTGAGGTCGAGGATGCTGCGCAACGTCCTGCAGCAAACAGGGTAACCCCCACGGCAAAGAATGACCTAGCCCCAAACGTCAGTGGTGCCACAGCTGAGAAATCCTGCTCTTTACTGTATGTGGTTGGAGAGAAAATATGAGGTAGGTCTTTATTATTGTGGCCCTTTTCTAACCTCAGATGATCTTTAATGCTGCTGCCACCACTCTTGTCTGACTGTCCACTGTGTTACCCTTCTCACTGTCCTCTGAGATCTCCTGCCAAAAGGTCCCCCTGGCTGCTCAGTTCAGAACTGAGATGCTGGCAGTACATCCCCTCCCTTTTAATGGCTCTTTGCTTTTGTTCTGTTCTGAGATCCCCTCTCTTTCAAAGCCTCTTCCTCCCGCAGTCTGGAAACAGCCCGTCTGTAGTTTGCCCCCTAGTCTTCTGAAGGGTCTCAGGGTCTCATCACATGTCTGGAAGGCCTTTTCTCTTCTCTTCCCTTTAGTGCTCTCCTCTTTGTCCCTGCCCTTAGCCAAATGGTCTGTGTCTTGAGATTTTTAATGTTCTCATCTTCTCTGCATCAGCTGGAGAAAAGCTGATGCCAGAGAAATCTGCTCTTCTCCCCAAATCCCACCCCGCGTATTTACATCGCTTGATTCGCCCATGCCCAGGGTACTTACCCTGAATTTGTACAGGTTGTAAATTGCCCCATTGGTGAATTGGGCTAATTGTGTTTATTTGTTCATTTGCTTCATGCTGGAGGAGTCAATTCTCTGGGGTACTGAAGACTCAATTCTAAGAGGGCAAAAATGAGGTCCCTGTAGATACACTTTGATCAACGTGGACACAAAATCAGGGCTAATTAGAAGCTAAAGAAAGCATCTTTCTGGTGATGAAGGTGATGATAATCCAGGCTGGAAGGGACTTTGGAAGCCCATGCAGCCTGTTTCCGATGCACCCCAGCAGACTCAGTCATCCAAGATAGATGAGGATCCATCCAATTTTCAAAGATTTTCAGAGAGGAGAATTTCACAACCTGTTCCAGCTATTAACTACCCAGTTATGAAATGCTTTTCTCTGTTTAACCCAAATCTCCTGCCTCTTCAGGAAACAACATTA